>NC_090444.1:714436486-715640861 GCF_031143425.1 Pleurodeles waltl
TTCTATATACTGCTGGCATGTGACATTATAGATTATTATTGTAAATACAATCCATGTTATGGTCTCTGAGATACACCGAAACCGTTTTGTTGCCGTGTTTCCTAGCTCTGTCAATCTGTGGCCAAAATGTTTTTGACCACTTCCATTTCTGTCTCTGGCAAAGTTTTGAGAACACAAATATTGTGTGACAGTGAAGTCTCATTAATTGACTAAAGATATCTTTAATTAGAATTTCCAACACTACTCCAGTCAGTGTGCCTAGTTCATTACCACCACAATGCACAATCGTGAGGTGGTTGGCGATCTCTAATCCTTTCAACCAATGGAAGCAACTGATGCCACTTTAACCCTCTCTGGCCAACCCAAGTGATATCCACATCAGGCAATCCCAGGTCTTTGTTAATGCCCCTGTTTCTAGCATACTCACTTGCCCAATAAACATAGCTGTGACATACAATCCACACTCTCAGCATTTTGAATAGTAAAAGGAGGAGCACTGAAGAGAAGGCTGCAGCTGAGTGAAGGAGGTCTGAAAATGTGAGGTTGTTAAAATGAAGGGATGTGGTAGGTTTAATAAAAAGCACAATAATTAATGAATGTTTAAAATAGATGGCTAGATAAAAGTAGGTTGTAATTTACAGCCTGAAGTTACTTCATCTGTGATTGGATTACATTTTGTTGAAAAACAAATACAGAGTTTTTGATATACTCAGATTTGCAAATAGTCAACCACACCTGGTAAAGAACAAATTAAAAGCTAGCATGCTACTTGCAGACAGTGCTATGACCTTTTGAACTGCTGGTACAGTGGAGTGTTTCAAACAAGGATGTGATTTGGGTCGTAGGAGACCACAGAAGGTTAAGGTACGTTCCTCAGAGTGAAATTCTGTGAAATGGTCTGCCAGAGGAACCTTAAGGTCTTAAGGTCTCCTACGACTCAAATCACATCCAAGTGGAGGAAATATAGAATTACGACTGTGTCAAGAAGAGAGTCGTTTGATTATGCGCTATGATACAGTACGACAAGTTCTCAATAAAGACTCAGAATGGCATTACTGGCTCCTCTAATATACCAAGAATGATTGCTCTGTTGTTACATTTGTTATATCTGTTACATATGTTAAATATTTCATATTTCTCCTTTTTTTAAATTACAATGTAGGAAATCTATTTTCAGCGTAATTATATAGTTACCATCTTTTTGTTTAGCATAGAGCTACCCCTTTATCTATTTCCCACACCATCTAACACTAATAGGTAGGATACATTTTGAATAACCTGTGATCTACCTTTCTCTATTCTACAATATGTTTCTGGATTGTGTTCCTACACCGCAGATATTTGTACTGATTAAGTTGAACAAATTCATTTTTTGCATTCTTTTTTCAAGATATCTAAGATGTATTTTAAGTATTAGACAGTGTGGCTTGTACATATTATACACATTGCTCATTCTAAGGCACGGAAACATGATAATATTCGATGACATACATGGGTTTGTTTTCCAGAGTACCTAAATAGAACATATTTTAATTCTACTTATACTAGGTAAGCCTTGTAGGATTCCTTTAAGCCGAGATAATTTGGACATTTAAATGTTTAACTTTAAGTTTTACTGCTTGTTTCCTATATTCCATATTTCAAAACTGGCTGACTAGATGCCTGCCTTTCCAAAATGGCGCTCCCTTTTCCAATTGGCCTCAAACGATTAATACAAACGAAGGACTCCCGGCGTAGAGCCAACAAAACAAAAGTAAGACCAATATCGATTCACGCGTTCCTTAATATGGCGGCAGCCAAGGACGAGACAGACTGAACTGCCTGAATGCTATTAAGCAACGACGATACGGGTAAGATTTAATTGTCCCCGTAGTAACAATCGGGAAATTTAGCTCAATACTGTCACTTGTTATAAGACTTTACCATCACTAGTTCTTCTATAAAATATGTCTAGTGTAACTTGGACTCCCCTTAGATATCGGGGTCACTCTGAATCTAATTATTACTATTGTATTAACTAAGCGACTCCAGTCAAACATTATGATTATTTACGTAGAAACCATATGTGAGTATTTTATATTTCTCACTTTAGGAATTCCTGTGCTAGATATTCATTTAAAGCGTTCTCATATGTATTTTCCTTCTGTAGATCGATTACTATTTTATCTAAGTACAATGAACATTGTACAAGCTGATTTTGAATTACATTTCTATGGTATGTTTTTCATTTCCTTTTGTCCCTGACTCAATAATATATATATGCATGTTTGTACAAAAGCCTTAGTAAATACGCACCTTTTAAGGTAAACTCTCATTATAATAGTAATATTACGTTGAGTGTGCCGGCACCATTATTTGATTCTTCGTTGCATTTATTGCTTGATCTTTGTTCTCACTTCGTTTTTATCACGTTTCTTACTTAACACCGTGGTTAATTCTTTTTCTATAATAATTTTACTATAGATATCACGGAATGGATAATTCACAATAATTCTTAGATCTTCTTTTTCCTCTCTTATTTAGAGACATTCTGTGCAACTGCATTTCATCACACGGGCTTCGTCTCTTACTTCAATCTTTTGCCAACTATGATTAGGGGCCTGACAGTAGAGTAGGGCCTTTTCTCAATCACCTGGGTATTCACCCTCTGGTGTCTATTGACCCTTATGAACTAAAATTTTCACCCTTAAGATTAATGTCTTACTTTATTTCACAGCCTTGAGAAAGCCCTGGTGGATACACCGCAGAGGGCGAAACACGTGTTGGCTGAGCATCCTTCATAATTCACTTGTTACTCATACTCTTTACAAGATGCTGGAATAAAAATACTATCTTAAACCACGAGCTGGACTAATGCCTCAGAAATTGTTCTCATAAAATTTAGGAACATTGCATGGCTATAGAACATTGCACAATACGCATAATATAAACAAGTGGGACCTTGACTTCTATTAGTTGGATATATGTGTATGTGTATATATATATATATATATATATATATATATATATATATTTATTTAAATATATATATACTGTTCTAGAAATAGTACATGGATGCGCCTACTAATAAAGTGACTGGTGGTTTTTATGAGATAAAGGAAAGGACACATATGAAAAAAGAAGAGATTGTTCCCAGGGATAACGAAGAGGTAATAGCTGAAGAGGTTCAGGGAAGGCGTAGACAGGCCCCTGTTGACAAATGGAATTGTAGCAGTATTTTCAAGGATATTCATTAGCATGTCTGTTGAGGAAAATGTGCCAAAGCACGTTTCATCACTTTAGGACATTTGCAGTTCAGCATTCAAAAATGCGAAGTCTTGTAAGGAGACTTTACTTTGTGAAAGTCCAGCATTATATTAACGAGAAATAAATAGAGTACTTTTGCATGGTACCAAAGGAGAAGTAGAGAAATATTGTGATGATGTACAGTTTTGTATTTTGGACCTGAAGATGAGTCGAAAAAAGATGAGGAATTTGTAGGAGCAGGTATTCACAAAGAAAGCACAACTGTTGCAACTGACAGTTTTGAACAAGAGATTACAAAGAGTATTACAGTATGTTCTGAAAAGCCAAAATATATTTGTATTTGCTGTAGATGTACTCTCTATAAAATACAAAGGCCCTCATTACAACATTGGTGGTAAATCCCGCTTACCGACGTGCAGAAGACCGCCAACACACCGCCACGGCCGCGGAATTCCGCCACAGCTATTACGACCCACAGCTCGGAATCCGCCAAAATCCAGACACCCACACAAGTCTGCCACACCAAAGGTCAGTGATAAACTTGGGATAACAAAACCTCCACCGTCACGCCAAAAGGAATACGCCCACACTATCATGACACATGAATCCACGCAGCGGTCTTTCAACCGCGGTATTCCATTGGTAGTACCCACCTCCGCGCTCAAAATACACACACATTTACAAAACACCACCACATTGGACAATTCGAAATACACACACCTGATACACATACACACACCACTCCCACACACCCAATACAATATAAAACAACCACCCACATCACCCACAAACCCTTACAACGAAAAATTTGGAAGAAGCAGAGAGACAGAAAAGCAAAGACCACACCAGCATACAGAGGCACACAACACCATCACACATACACATCCACGCACAAAACACCACACACCCCTAAACATCACCCCACACATCACAACACACACCACCTCACACATCACCCACACCACCCCGTGGCACCACAAAGATACCCCAGGTTTTCAGAGGAGGAACTCAGAGTCATGGTGGAGGAAATCATCCGGGTAGAGCCACAGCTATTTGGATCGTGCAGCACACCATCATAGCTAGGAAGATGGAGCTATGATGCAGAATCGTGAACAGGGCCAACACAGTGGGACAGCACCCAAGAACATGGGATGACATCAGGAAGAGGTCGAACGACCTACGGGAAGGTGCATTCCGTTGTCTCAAGACACCACATTGCGGTTCAGAGGGCTGGCGGCGGACCCCCACCTCCTCCCCCACAACTAACAACATGAGAGGAGCAGGTCTTGGCTATACTGCATCCTGAGGGCCTCGCAGGAGTAGCAGGAGGAATGGATTCTGGTAAGTCAAATCTTTACTATTATATCCCCCACTCTACCTGCATGCTATTGCATACCCCCACCTTCGCCCTCACCCCCATCACACCAACTCCTCACAGATGTCCCACTATCACAAACCACACATCCCAACACCAGGCCCTGCATGCAACAACAAAGCATTGACACCCATCACCAATGCATGGCCACTGCACATACCCACACAGATCCCTAAACAATTAGCACACAGGGTCCTACACAGGAATGCAAGCACTGGGTTACAGGGTCACTCACCCATTGCACACCATGGCACACACAGATACTAAAACTATACCTTTACACCCCTGCAGGACCCCTACCCAACGTCACCAGACAGGAGGTTCCAGACATGTCCACTCCACCCACAGAAGAGGCCCACAGTGATGGCAGTAGCTCTGTCCAACTGGATCTAGATGACCAGCCCGGCCCATCTGGGACCTCGGGACAGTCGGTTCCCCTCACACTGGCACAAGCCAAAACAGAGCCTCCCCCCTCTGGAAATACCAGCACAGCACCCACCCAGTGGGCCCATACCTCTGTCCCCAGGACACGTCAATCAGCAGTGTGTCCACCACTACAGGGAACCCAGGCTAACCCACCACCCCAAGAACAGCAGGGACCTGGGGGCAGTGGGCACAGGGTTCAGGGGACAGAGGCCCAGGAACACAGGGGAACTGGGAGGACTGCTATGCGACAGGGGGAGGACAGGCCCAGGGAACCCACTCTCCACGAGGCCCTCTCCAACATCATGTGAGCCTACCACCATTCCCAGGAGACGATGGCAACGGTACTGGCCAAGTTTCAGGAGATCCAGCGGCTGCAGGAGGAATAGTATTTGGGGTTCAGGGAGGAACTCAAATCCATCAATACCACCCTGGGCACCATTGTAGGGGTGTTGAAGGAACTCAGGAGGGACACTGTGGCACAACAAGGGGCCCCTGACACTAGCCTGGACGATGAACTGCCCACCACCTCCGCCGGAGCTAGTGGACAGGAGGCACCACCACAGGACCACAACACCAGCACCCCACCCCACCCCCTGGAGATGGAGAACCACCCCGCAAACGGTCCCTGAGATCCAGGACAGAGAACAATGCCAAGACCCCCGCCAAGAAATGAGACCGCCTTGATTGTCATCCTTCTGTCCCACTTTGTCACCCTGTCCATCCATCAACTGCCCCAGCTCCACTTCCTATGCCCCTTTGGACAATGCACCTGTGAAACAAATAGACTGGACTCTGCCATGGACATTCCTCCACCATCACCCCTGACCATTTTACAACCCACTCCACTATTTAGCACTTAAATAAACACCCTTAAATCACAAAACTATCTGGAGTCAGTCTGTGCTTTCACAAATGTGTATTTGCAATAACTGAGGAAAAATGCAATATCCATTGTATTGTCAATATACCTATGTCACACAGCTCTAGTCCATGAGGAAACAAAGCAGATGTCACACAGTGGGACCCACATCTGTGAAATCGAAAGGGAAAGTGACAATTCAGGGTCCATACACTGGGTGAAAGTGACAGCCAGATGAGAGGTAGAATAAGTGTATCAGATGTAGCAGGCAGTGATGTCTTCTTACCTGTGTCTCACTGGAAGTATTGATGAATCACTGTGTTTCTATGTCGATATCCTCTTCTTCTGCCTCCTCATCTTCACTGTCCACAGGCTCCAGAGCTGCCAAAATACCTCCTTCAGGACATCCTCCTGCAGAAAAGGCGGCTGTCATCGCAAAGCCAAGTTGTGCAGCATACAGCAGGCCACGATGATCTGGCACACCTTCTTTGGTGAGTAGAATAGGAAACCACCCGTCATATGGAGGCACCTGAACCTGGCCTTCAAGAGGCCAAAAGTCCTCTCTATAACCCTCCTAGTTTGCCTATGTGCCTCATTGTAGCGTTCCTCTGCCCTTGCCCTGGGATTTCTCACTTGGGTCAGTAGCCATGACAGTTTGGGATACCCAGAGTCACCTGCAAATGTCGAGGGACAACTGTCAGACACACACTTACCCTTAGGGACAACCCCAGACACAGACACTTAGTCACACTGTATAGGGTCCATGTCCTCACCTAATAGCCACACACGGTGCCACTGGAGTTGCCCCATCACATAAAGGATGCTGCTATTCCTCAGAATGTAAGCGCCATGCACTGAACCAGGACCTAGGAATTCACATGGGAGATGTACTGGTCGGCCAAACACACCATCTGCACATTCATTGAATGGTAACTCTTCCGGTTTCTGTACACCTGTTCACTCCTGCGGGGGGAACCAATGCCACATGTGTCCCATTAATGGCACCAATGATGTTGGGGATATGTCCCAGGGCATAGAATTCACCTTTCACTGTAGGCAAATCCTCCACCTGAGGGAACACGATGTAGCTGCACATGTGTTTCAGCAGGGCAGACAACACTCTGGACAAGACTTTGGAGAACATAGGCTGGGACATCCCTGATGCTATGGCCACTGTCGTCTGAAAAGACCCACTTGTCAGGAAATGGAGTATTGACAGCACCTGCACTAGAGGGGGGATACCTGTGGGATGGCGGATAGCTGACATCAGATCCGGCTCCAACTGGGCACACAGTTCATGGATTGTGGCACGGTCCAGTCTGTAGGTGACAATTACATGTCGCTCTTCCATTGTCAACAGGTCCACCAGCGGTCTGTACACTGGAGGATGCCGCCATCTCCTCACCTGCCCCAGCGGATGTGCTCTATGGAGGAGAACAGCGAGCAGAGGGTCATCCAACACTGAGGTACGAAAACACAACTTTATTGCACACATTTTTCAATCCGCTATGTGCCTGTCTTAGTGTGTATGCAAGGCCTAGATATGTGTGACGCATTTAAAAAAAATGCCATGTGGCCCCCTGAAATGGCAGCTGCCTGACCTGTAATGTGGGACAAGGGGATATGAGGTAACTGCGCTGGCGTTGTACACCGTCGCGGTTGGCGGTCGAAGACTGCGGCGCAATCCTGCATTGGTTAACATTGGGCCCTATGGGTCCCAGGAGCCAATGACGATGTACGCCAGCGGTGACGGTACGCACCGCAGCGGACATGACCACCATTTTCTATCTGTACAATCACTTGATACCTGATCTTCGACAGGAGAGGACCTACACTGCAAGTGCTGCTGTGACCTCAGTCTGGAAGAGACAACGGCTCATGTGTCTAGGGAGTTTTGTAGGAAAGGTCCCTTCGTAAGGGAGGCCATGTGGCACCCCACCCCACCAGTGTTCAGAGCCAACTACCCCTAATCAGGCTCCTGTGACTTCCATGTGTGCAGCAATCGAGCATAGGCCTTGTACCCCATGGCCCTGTGATTAATTAGGGACATCTAAGTGCACAGCACAGTGCAGAGCTCTGCTGTGTCTGTAATGTCCGCCAACGGTAGCGGTATTGCATGCACTGAACATGTCTTTCTTCTGTCTCCCCCCCTTTTTGTGGTCTCCCTGTTCTTGTGTGCAATAGCATCATCAGGCGGAGGAGCAGTGGCACCGGAGCAGGAGGGAGTTGCATCCCACTTGGCCCTGGAGGGTGAGACAACGGAGTCTGAAGCCACCAGTGGGACGGAGGGTGAGGGGAGCTCCACGGCGGGGACAGGAGCTGAGACTAGCAACATGGACTCATTCTCTGATGGGAGTGCCCTTGCGGTGGTGGGCCCCTCTGTGCCCCCCTCATCTACAGGTACAGCTGCCACCCCCCCTACCAGCACCGCTCTCCCAGCAGCCCCTCAGCTTGTGCCCCGTGGGCGCTCACCCAGGAGGGTGGGCATCTCCTTCACCCCAGGCACCTCAGCCCCTGCCCCTGTCAGCCCTGCTGCACTCAGTGACAAGGCCATTGACCTCCTCAGATCCCTCATTGTTGGGCAGTCTACCATTCTGAATGCCATCCAGGGTGTAGAGAGGCAGTTGCAACAGACAAATGCATACCTGGAGGGCATTCATTCTGGTCAGGCAGCCCAACAGCGAGCTTTTCAGACTCTGGCCTCAGCACTGATGTCAGCCATGGTCCCTGTGTCCAGCCTCCCCCCTCCAACTTCTTCCACCCAGACCAAAAACCCCTCAACCTCAGCCTATCCCAAGCACACCCTCAGATCGGCATGCACACACCTCAACACACAAGGGAAGCTCTGGCAAACATAAGCACCACACATCCCACAGGCACTCACACAAGCATCATACACATGCACACATGCCAACTTCCACTGCCTCCACTGTGTCCCCCTCCTCCTCGTCTCCCTCCTCCCTCCCTGTCACATCTCCACTCACACCTGCATGCACTACATCTTCAGCCACTACGTCCATCACCAGCACACCGATCACCACACACCGCTCACGAGCACTCACCACCCCCACTACCATTCACACATCCCCTGTGTCCTCTCACAGTGTGTCTGTGAGCCCACCTCCCAAGGTACACAAACGCAGTCACACACCCACCCAACAGCAATCCACCTCACAACAGCCTCCAGCCCATGCACCTTCACCCAAAGTCAGCAAACGTACACCTCCTACAACCACTACCTCTTCCTCCACTCCCAAACCCCCTCCATCCACCCGTCCCAGTGTGTGTAAAAAACTTTTCCTGTCAAACCTTGACCTCTTCTCCTCACCTCCCCCACCCCGTCAGTCCCCTAGGGCACGCCTTTCCAGGTCCCAACCCAGCACCTCAGCCACCATATCACCGGGAACAGTGGTGCCAGCAGTAACCGGCTTCTGGAGTGCGCCAAGCAGCAGGGCAGCCAGTGTGCCAAGGAGCCAGACCACGGACAGTCCCCCACCTCAGAAGCATAAGAAGTTGGCCACTGCCCAGAGGGAGAAGGGCAAAACACCTTCCACCAAGGGCTCTCCCAGGACTACAGTTGGGAGTTGGAAGACAGCTGCGCCACCATCCAAGGTGGGGAAGGGGCACAGAAAGAGATGGAAGTCGCCGCCAACCTGCACGGCGAACAAGACCACCACCAGCACCGCGGCCAAGGACACCGCCGCCACCAGCACTGAATCCCAGGACACCGCCACCACCAGCACTGCTGCCAAGGACACCGCCGCCACCAGCACCGCTGCCAAGGACACCGCCGCCACCAGCACCGCTGCCAAGGACACCGCCGCCACCAGCACCGCTGCCAAGGACACCGCCGCCACCAGCCCCGCTTCTCAGGACACTGAGCCACCCACCAGCACCGCAGGCCAATGAGTGCCGCAAGCACCGCCACATCTGAGGCCGCAACGAGCAGGATGAAGCACTCAGGGGACAAAGCCCCCTCCAGAACCAGTGGAGAAAGGCATCCACTACCTCAGTCCTTGGCAGGATGAAGCACTCTGGGTACAAAGCCCCCTCCAGAGCCAGTGGAGAAAGGCATCCACTACCTCAGTCCTTGGCAGGATGAAGCACTCTGGGCACAAAGCCACCTCCAGAACCAATGGAGTATCACATCCACTACCTCAGTCCTAGGCAGGATGAAGCACTCTGGGCACAAAGCCACCTCCAGAACCAGTGGAGAAAGGCATCCACTACCTCAATCCTTGGCAGGATGAAGCACTCTGGACACAAAGCCCCCTCCAGAACCAGTGGAGAAAGGCATCCACTACCTCAGTCCTTGGCAGGATGAAGTACTCTGGGCACAAAGCCCCCTCCAGAACCAGTGGAGACTGTTATTCACTTGTGAGACTGTGGCTTTGCACTCCCCAGGATAAAGCAGTGGGCAACCCACCCACTGAAAAGACTTGTGAGACTGTGGCTTTGCACTCCCCAGGATAAAGCAGTGGGCAAACCACCCACTTGAGAGACTTGTGAGACTGTGGCTTTACACTCCCCAGGATAAAGCAGTGGGCAAACCACCCACTTGAGAGACTTGTGAGACTGTGGCTTTGAACTCCCCAGGATACATCAATGGGCATGGAGCCCCCTCGTGGATCTGGCGTTGTGCGCTCATACGGCTGAGGTTCCCCCCATTCCCTTCCCCCTGAGGTGCCTGTTTTATTTCCATCTGATGCCCCTGCAGTGGTCTCTCCTTTTTGATCGGGTATCTTGTGTGGGCTTCGCCCATGCATTTTGGGCCCAGTGGTCCACTGACTATGTATGTGCAGTACATGGACTTTAATTCTTGGTGTATATATTTGTAATAGTGTATATATATTTTTGAGTACTGGATTTTTATTGATTACAATCGTTACAATCATTTCCTTTTGTCCTTGCATTCTTGCGGCGGGGTTGGGGGGTGTAAATGTAATGTGTCAACATGTATTTGTGTGTGTGTTGTAGTGGGTGAGGGCGGGGGTGTTGTGTGTTGCGTGTTGCATGTGTGTGTCACTCTCTTTTCCCTCCCCCCTCCCCTGTGTCGTAGGTGCAGTACTCACTGTGGTCTTTGACACCGGCGTTCTTGCTCCTGGGAGAGGAGCAGGAAGACAATGGCTGGTAGAATATGGAGTTCTGGCACCATGGTGTCCTGGTTCCTCGTGGGGTGTGTAGAGGTGAGCGTTTTCCCTTCCAAGTCCTGTTTCCGCCGTGTTTTTGTTTGCGGTGAATCCGCCCCGGAAAAGGTGGCGGATTGGCCTGTTGTAATACTGTGGGCGGTACATTGTCTTCTGCCTGTCTGTTGGCGGTTACCGCCGTGGTGTTTGTTTGTACCGCCGTGGCGGTCGGAGTGTTAAAGTGGCTGTCTATTCAGTCGAATTCAGTCGTCTAGTCGAATCCAGATTCCGTTGTCTGGCCCTCCAGGGCCATGTGGGATGCAGCTCCCTCCTGCTCTGGTGGCACAGCTCCTCCGCCTGATGATGCTAATGCACACAAGAACAGGGAGACCACAAAAAGGGGGGAAGAAAGAAGAAAGACATGTTCAGTGCATACAATTCCGCTACCGTCGGCGGACACTACAGACACAGCAGCCCTCTGCACTACGCCATGCACTTGGAGTTCCCTAATTAATCACAGGGAAATGGGGTACATGGCCTATTGCCGATTGCTGCACACATGGAAGTCACAGGAGCCTGACTAGGTGGAGATGGCTCTTACCACTGGTGGGGATGGGGTGCCACTTAGCCTGCCTCACAAAGAGTCCTTGCCTACAAAGCTTGCCCTAGCCTAGGGGAACCCACTAACCACCTCCCCCACCCAGACACCTCCAATGCGCGCAGAGTCAGCTGAATGTGATTATACTCACCCCCTTGTGGCTGCTGTGATGCCCTCAAGCGCCCATCCAACTCCGGATATGCCACCGCCAGGATCCAGAACATCAAGGGGGTCATGGTGTGACGGGCAACCCCCCCACGTTGGGAGGCCATCCCAAGCTGGGCCTCCACCATCTTCTTGCTCCAGCGGCGAAGGTCCTCCCATCTTTTACCCCAGTGGGTACTCCGTCTGTGGTGGCCCCCAGGGTCCGGACGTCCTTGGCGATGGCACACCAAATATCCTTCTTCTGGTGGGCTCTGACCTAGAGGAATAGTACAGGGGAAAAGGTAACACTTTTACCATCTGGACCTTCACAGTTATTGTCCCATGTTCCCACCCTTCCCCTGACGCACATACACTCACCGTCCGATAATGCAGGCCTCATCTCACCCCCCTGTATCTTCCATCCACACCACTCCAAACAGGCATTGCCCATACAGCATGCTCACAGTGTACTCACCTGTTTGTCTGGAGGACCGTAGAGTAGCGTGTTCTGGGGGAGGACCCCATCTACTGGTTCATCCAACTCCTCTGATGTGAAGGCAGGGGCCCTTTCCCCAGACACATGAGCCATCGTCGCTTCCAGACTGCGGTCACCGCAGCACTTGCAGTGTAGGTCCTCTCCTGTCGAAGATCAGGTATCAAGTGAGTGAACAGAGAGAGAATGGCGGTCACGTCTGCGGCGGTGCGTACCGTCACCACCGGCGTACATCATCATTGGCTCCTGGGACCCATAGGGCCCAATGTTAAACAATGCAGGATTGCGCCACGGTCTTCGACCGCCTACAGCGACGGCGTAGAACGGCACCGCAGTCACCTCATATCCCCTTGTCCCACATTACAGGTTAGGCAGCCGCCATTTCAGGTAGCCACATGGCATTATTTTTTAATGCGTCACACATATATAGGCCTTGCATATACACAGAGACAGGCACATAGCGTATTAACAAATGTGTGCAATACTATTGTTTTTTTCCTACCTCAGTGTTGGCTGACTCTGTGCTCGCTGTTCTCATCCATAGGGCACGTCTGCTGGGGCAGGTGAGGAGATGGCGGCATCCTCCGGTGTACAGACTGCTGGTGGACCTGTGGACAATGGAAGAGCGACATGTAATAGTCACCTACAGACTAGATCGTGCCACAATCCAGGAACTGTGCGCCCAGTTGGAGCCAGACCTGATGTCAGCTATCCTCCATCCCACAGGAATCCCCCCCCCCCAGTGCAGGTCCTGTCAGTACTCCATTTCCTGGCAAGTGGGTCTTTTTAAACAACAGTGACCATTGCATCAGGAATATCCCAGCCTATGTACTCCAACGTGTTGTCCAGAGTGTTGTCTGCCCTGCTGAAACACATGCACAGCTACATCGTGTTCCCTCAGGTGGAGGATTTGCCTACAGTGAAAGGTAACTTCTATGCCCTGGGACATATCCCCAACATCATAGGTGCCATTGATGGTATACATGTGGCCTTGGTACCCCCTGCAGGAGTGAACAGGTGTACAGAAACCGGAAAAGCTACCATTCAATGAATGTGCAGATGGTGTGTTTGGCTGACCAGTACATCTCCCATGTGAATGCCAAGTTTCCCGGCTCAGTGCATGATGCTTACATTCTGCGGAATAGCAGCATACCTTATGTGATGGGGCAACTCCAGATTAGGCTATTAGGCTATTAGGTGAGGACGAGGACCCTATACCGTGTGAATAGTTGTGTGGGTCCGGGGTTGTCAATAAGGGATAGTGTGTGTCTAACAGTTGTCCCTCGACATTTGATGATGACTCTGGGTACCCCAACCTGTCATGGCTACTGACCCCAGTGAGAAATCCCAGGAAAAGGGCAGAGGAACACTACAATGAGGCACATGGGCGAACTAGGAGGATTATTGAAAGAACCTTCGGCCTCCTGAAGGCCAGGCTCAGGTGCCTCCATTTGACAAGTGTTTCCCTATACTACTCACCAAAGAAGGTGTGCCAGATCATCGTGGCCTGCTGTACGCTGCACAACTTGTCTTTGCGACGACAGGTGCCTTTTCTGAAGGAGGATGGTCCAGAAGGAGGCCTTGTGGCAGCTGTGGAGCCTGTGGACAGTGAAGAAAAGGAGGCAGAAGAAGATGACATAGACAACAGAAACACAGTGATCCAGCAGTACTTCCAGTGAGACACAGGTAAGAAGACATCACTGCCTCCTACATCTGATAAAATTGTTAGACCTATCATCTGTCTGTCACTTTCACCCAGTGTATGGACCCTGGTTTGTCACTTTCAGTTTCACAGATGTGGGTCCCACTGTGGACCTCTGCTATGTTACCTCATGGACTAGAGCTGTGTGACATAGGTATGTAGACATTAGAATGGACATTGGGTTTTTCCTCAGTTATTGGAAATACACAATTGTGAAATGACAGACTGAGTTCAGCTTGTTTTTGTGATTCAAGGGTGTTTATTTAAGTGCAAAATAGTGGAGGGGGTTGTAAAATGGGCAGGGTTGATGGTGGAGGAATGTCCATGGCAGAGCCCAGTCTATTTGTCGCACAGGTGCATTGTCCAAAGGGGCATAGGAAGTGGAGCTAGGGCAGTTGATGGATGGACAGGGTGACAAAGTGGGACAGAAGGATGACATTCAGGGTGGTCTCATTTCTTGGCGGGGGTCTTGGCATTGTTATCTGTCTTTGTACAGGATCTCAGGGACCGCTTGTGTGGTGGTTCTCCATCTGCAGGGGGTGGGGTTTTGTGTCGTGGTCCTGTGGCGGTGCCTCCTGTCCACTAGCGCCGGCGGAGGTGGTGGGCAGTTCATCGTCCAGGCTAGTGTCAGGGGCCCCTTGTTGTGCCACAGTGTCCCTCCTGGTGTACACAAGGTCCTTCAGCACCCCTACAATGGTTCCCAGGGTGTTGATGGACTTGAGTTCCCCCCTGAACCCCAAATACTGTTCCTCCTGCAGCCGCTGGGTCTCCTGAAACTTGACCAGTACCGTTGCCATCGTCTACTGGGAATGATGGTACGCTCCAATGATGTTGGAGAGGGCCTCGTGGAGAGTAGGTTCCCTGGGCCTGTCCTCCCCCTTTCACACAGCAGACCTCCCAGTTCAACGGTTTTCCTGTTCCTCTGTCCCCGGAACTGTGTGCTCACTGCCGCTGCCCCCAGGTTCCTGCTATTTTTGGGGTGGTGGGTTTTCATGGGGTCGCTGTAGTGGTGGACACACTGCTGCTTGACGTGTTCTGGGGACAGAGATATGGGCCTGCTGGGTGTGTGCTGTGGTGGTGTTTCCTGAGGGGGGAGGCTCTGTGGTGGCCTGTGACTGTGTCAGGGGAACCGACTGTCCCGAGGTCCCAGATGGGCCGGGCTGGTCCTCTAGATCCAGTTGGACAGAGCTGCTGTCATCACTGTGGGCCTCTTCTGTGGGGGGGAGTGGACATGTCTGGAACCTCCTGTCCGGTGACGTTGGGTAGGGGTCCTGCAGGGGTGTAAAGGTATGATTATTGCATCTGTGTGTGCCATGGTGTGCAACGGGTGGGTAACCCTGTACCCCAGTACTTACATTCTTGTGTAGGATCTTGTGTGATATTTGATTTGGGGCTCTGTGTGGGTACGTGTAGTGGACATGCATTGGTGGTGGGTGTCCATGCTCTGTTTTTGCATGCAGGGCTTGGTGTTGGGATATGTGGTTTGTGATAGTGGGACATATGTGAGGAGTTGGAGTGATGGGGGTGAGGGTGGGGGTATGTGATAGCATGCAGGTAGGGTGGGAAATATGGTAGTAAAAGATTTGACTTGCCAGAGTCCATTCCTCCAGCTACTCCTGCGAGGCCCTCAGGATGCAGTATAGCCAAGACCTGCTCCTTCCATGTTGTTAGTTGTGGGGGAGGAGGTAGGGGCCCGCCGCCAGACCTCTGAACGGCAATGTGGTGTCTTGAGACCACGGAACGCACCTTTCCCCGTAGGTCGTTCCACCTCTTCCCGATGTCATCCCGTGTTCTTGGGTGCTGTCCCACTGTGTTGACCCTGTCCACGATTCTGCGCCATAGCTCCATCTTCCTAGCTATGGAGGTGTGCTGCACCTGTGATCCGAATAGCTGTGGCTCTACCCAGATGATTTCCTCCACCATGACCCTGAGCTCCTCCTCAGAAAACCTGCTGTGTCTTTGCGGTGCCACGGGGTGGTGTGGGTGATGTGTGAGGTGGTGTGTGTTGTGATGTGTGGGGTAATGTTTAGGGGGGTGTGGTGTTTTGTGCGTGGATGTGTATGAGTGATGGTGTTGTGTGCCTCTGTATGCTGGTGTGGTCTTTGCGTTTCTGTCTCTCTGCTTCTTCCAAATTTTTCGTTGTAAGGGTTTGTGGGTAATGTGGGTCTGTGTTTTATATTGTATTGGGTGTGTGGGAGTGGTGTGTGTATGTGTATCAGTTGTGTGTATTTCGATTACTCCAATGTGGTAGTGTTTTGTAAATGTGTGTGTATTTTGAGTGTGGATTCGTGGATTGTGATAGTGTTGGTGTATTTCTGTTGGCATGACAGTGGAGGTTTTGTTATCGCCAGTTTATCACTGACCTTTGGTGTGGCGGACTCGTGTGGGTGTCTAGATTTTGGAGGATTCCGAGCTGTGGGTCGTAATAGCTGTGGCGGAATTCCGCAGCCGCGGCGGTGTGTTGGCGGTCTTCTTCACGGCGGTAAGCGGGATTTACCACCAGTGTTGTAATGAGGGCCATACTTTGCCAAGGAAATCGCCAAAAAATACATATAACCTAAAAATAACAGAAAAGTCCAAATGCATGAACGATTACAATACAGTCATTTTAAATATGTGGAATGCTAATATACTCATTCAATTTGTTGCAGACAATTCCATTGCTGTGGCTCAATATGTTACATGATATACTAAAAAATGAAGAAGATGTGGGAGCCAATTTCTGCAGAGAAGACACTTAACAAGACATTGTGGTGGTCATTCTGACCTCGGCGGTAAAAGGCGCCTACCGCTGGTCAGAAATCCTCCATAATTCCGCCGCGGTCGCGGTAACCCGCCACGGTCATTCTGACCCGCAGCAGCCAAACCTCCGAAAATCCGACAGACACAACAGACCGCCAGACCAGCGGGCGGCGGAAAAGTGGAGGTGACCAAACCTCCACCGTCACGCCAACAGAAATACGCCCATGCCATTACGACCCACGAATCCACGCGGCGGTCTTTCAAACGCGGTTTTCCATTGGCGGGACACACCGCCGCGGTCAGAATACACACAAACGAACAAAACTCAGCCACATTGGCCGATTTGAATTCCACACACCTGATACACATACACACACCACTCCCACACACACAATACAATATAAAACACACACCCACATCACCCACAAACCCCTTCGACCAAAATCCTAAAAGAAGCACTGAGAGACACATCAGCGATCACAGAATACCATCACACAGAGGCACACTACACCATCACCCACACAATATCCACACACAAAACAACACACACCACCACACTCAACACACTTAACTACACATACTCCACCCCACCCATCATACACACCACTCCATGGCACCCCAAAGACACCCCCGCTTCTCAGACGAAGAACTCAGGGTCATGGTGGAGGAAATCGTTCGTGTAGAGCCCCAGCTCTTCGGCACACAGATCCAATACACCAGCATTGCCCGGAGGACGGAGCTATGGCAGAGGATTGTCGACAGGGTCAACGCTGTGGGACAGCACCCCAGAAATCAGGAAGACATCAGGAAGCGATGGAACGACCTACGGGGGAACGTGCGTTCCATGGTATCCAGGCACAACATCGCCGTGCAGAAGACTGGCGGAGGACCCCCACCTCAACCCCCACAATTTACAACATGGGAGGAGGAAGTCTTGAACATCCTGCATCCTGACGGCCTCGCAGGAGTCGGCGGAGGAATGGATTCTGGTAAGTTGAAGCTTCACTACTGCTTCCCCCCCACCTGCATGCCAAATCATACCCCAACCCTCACCCCCATCCTCGAACCCCACCCTCACCCCCACCCCCATCCTCACGCCCACCCTCACCCCCACCACCATCCTCACCCCCACCACCATCCTCACCCCCACCCCCAGCACACCTATTCCCTGCCAATGTCTCACCATCACAACCCACACATCCCAAAACCTAGGCCTGCATGCGTCCACTAAGCATGGACACCCATCACCAAAGCATGCCCAATGCATATACACATCCCCCCCACAAGCCACCCTCACCAAAGCCCCCACACACGAATGCCAGCACTTGGGGACACGGGAACCCACAGATATACCCATATGCCACACATTGAAACTATAACCATACCTCTATACCCCTGCAGGACCCGACCGTCAACACACCGCCACGGAGGGCCCAGAATTCTCCACACCCCCCACCCAAGAGGCCGTCAGCGATGACAGCAGCTCTGTCGACCTGGACACTGATGACCAGCCTGGACCATCGGGGACCTCTGGACAGTCGGTTCCCCTCACACAGGCACAGGCCACTACAGACCCAAACCCCTCTGGGAACACCAGCACAGCTCCCACACAGCGGGCCCATGCCTCTGTCTCCAGGGCGCGTCAATCTGCGGTGTGTCTACCACTACAGGGCACCCAGGATAACCCACCACCCCAACAACAACAGGGACCTGGGGGCAGTGGTAGTGGGCACACCGGCCAGGGGGCAGAGGCCCAGGGAAACAGGGCAACTCGGCGGGCAGCTGTGCGACAGGGGGGGGGACGGGCCCAGGGAACCCACTCTCCACGAGGCCCTCACCACCATCATGGGAGCATACAACCGCTCCCAGGAGACGATGGCGACGGTACTGGCCCGGTTCCAGGAGATCCAGGTACTGCAGGAGGAACACTATCGGGGGTACAGGGAGGACATCAGAGCCCTCACCTCCACCCTGGTTACCATGGTAGGGCTGCTGCAGGACCTCATCAACACCAGGACGGACACTCAACAACAACAAAGGGCCCCTGCCACTAGCCTGGACCAAGAACAGCCAACCACCTCCGCCGGCGCAAGTGGACAGGAGGCCCCCGCACAACAGCAGCCCACCAGACCCCCACCTCCTGCAGGAGAAGAACCACCCCGCAAGAGGGCCCTGAGATCTCGCAAGAAGACAGAGTAGGATGTCAAGACCCCCGCCAGCAAAGGATACCACCTGATGTCATCCCACTGTCCCACATTGTCACCCTGTCCATCCTTGAACTGCCCATGCTCCATCTCTCCACAGGCCTATGGACAATGCACCTGTGTGACTGTTACTCTGGACTCTGCCATGGACATTCCTTCACCATAGCCCCCACCCACTTGAAACCACCCATCCCATTTTGAGCACTGAAATAAACACCTATTTTGCACAAAACTATCTGGAGTCTGGCTGTGATTTCAAAATATTGTAATTGACATGACAGTGCAAATATGTCCTTGTACATAGTGAAGTCAACAAACAGCTGCCACAAAGCTGTAGTCCATGGGGAAACGAAGCACAGGACTCGTAGTGGGGACCCCAGATCTGAAATAGGGAGGGAAAAGCCACAACTCAGTCATCATACACTGGGGCAAATAGACAGGCAGCAGAGATGCAGGAGAGTAGTTCACATTTACTAAATTATGTTTGAATTGTTACCTGTGTCCTATTGGAAGTACTGTTCAATGATTCTGTCCCTGTTGTCTGTTTCAGCCCCGTCGTCTTCCTCCTCGTCACTCTCCACAGGTTCCACAGCTGCCACAACACCACCGTCTCGACCATCCTCCTGCAGGAAAGGCACCTGGCGGCGCAAAGCCAGGTTGTGAAGCATGCAGCAGGCCACGATGATGTGACACACCTTCTTAGGTGAGTACATTAGGGATCCACCTGTCATATGCAGGCACCGAAACCTGGCCTTTAGGAGGCCGAAGGTGCGTTCGATCACCCTCCTAGTACGCCCATGGGCCTCATTGTACCGTTCCTCTGCCCTGGTCCGGGGATTCCTTACTGGGGTCAGTAGCCACGACAGGTTGGGGTACCCAGAGTCCCCCAATAGCCATACACGGTGTCTCTCTAGCTGTTCCATCACGTAAGGGATGCTGCTATTCCTTAGGATGTAGGCGTCATGCACTGACCCTGGGAATTTGGCATTTACATGCGAGATGTACTGGTCAGCCAAACACACCACCTGGATGTTCATGGAATGGTAACTTTTTCTGTTCCTGTACACCTGCTCCCTGTCTCTTGGGGGAACCAAAGCCACATGGGTCCCATCAATGGCACCAATGACGTTGGGAATATGTCCAAGGGCATAGAAATCACTCTTCACTGCAGCCAATTCGCCCACCTCAGGGAAAAGGATGTAGCTCCTCATGTATTTCATCAGGGCCGACAACACTCTGGATAACACCTTCGAAAACATGGGCTGAGACATCCCAGAAGCAATTCCCACTGTTGTCTGAAATTACCCACTTGCCAAGAAGTGGAGTACTGACAGGACCTGCACCAGAGGGGGAATCCCTGTGGGTTGGCGGATGGGGGACATCAGGTCGGGCTCCAGCTGGGCACACAGTTCATGTATAGTGGCACGGTCAAGCCGGTAGGTCAGGATAATGTGGCGTGCTTCCATTGTCGACAGGTCCACCAGCGGCCTGTACACGGGAGGATTCATCCGTCTCCTCGCCAAACCCAGCGGACGGTGCCTAGGAAGGACAACATGGAGCACACAGTCAAGCAACCCACAGGTACGTACTCACAGCTTGCACAGTAAACGATTATCTATGCAGTGATTGGCGTGTCTGAGTGGCTATGCAAGGCCTAGGCCTGTGTGACGCAGTTGAAATTGAGCCATGTGGACCCTCGAAATGGCGGCTGCCTGACCTGTGAAGTGTGACAATGGGATGTGAGGTCAATGCGCTGGCGTGGCACACCGCGGCGGTCGGCGGTCGAAGACCGCGGCGCGAAGCCGCATTGGTTAACATTGAAGCCTATGGGTTTCAGGAGCCAATGGCGAAGGGCGCCGGCGGTACGCCCCGCCGCGGTACGCACCGCCGCGGACGTGACCGCCATTTTCTATCTACTTATTCACTTGCGACTTGAACTTTCACAAGAGAGGACCTATACTGCAAGTGTTGCTGTGACCTCGGTCTGGAAGGGACAATGGCTGCTGCGCCTGGGGAAAGGGCCCCTGCCTTCACTGGAGAAGAGTTGGAGAAACTTGTGGATGGGGTCCTCCCCCAGTATGCGCTACTCTACGGTCCTCCAGACCAACAAGTGAGTTTAATTCAATATGGATTTGGGGCCACTGGCTGGCTTGGGGGCCTGGCGGGGATGGGGGGCATGTTGGGCCTGGCGGGGGCCTGGCGGGGATGGGGGGCATGTTGGGCCTGGCGGGGGGCCTGGCGGGGATGGGGGGCATGTTGGGCCTGGCGGGGGGCATGGCGGGGGGCCTGGCGGGGATGGGGGGCATGTTGGGCCTGGCGGGGGGCATGGCGGGGGGCCTGGCGGGGATGGGGGGCATGTTGGGCCTGGCGGGGGGCATGGCGGGGGGCCTGGCGGGGATGGGGGGCATGTTGGGCCTGGCGGGGGGCCTGGCGGGGGGCCTGGCGGGGATGGGGGGCATGTTGGGCCTGGCGGGGGCATGGCGGGGGGCCTGGCGGGGATGGGGGGCATGTTGGGCCACTGGCAACGAAAATGCAGACAAACTTGAACGTGGTATTTCTCCCTCCCTGTACGTGTCACATAGGTCCGCGCCCATGAGAAGATCGGGATTTGGCGTGCCATCGCCAAGGAAGTCCGGACCCTGGGGGTCCACCATCGACGGGGCACCCACTGCCGCAAGAGGTGGGAGGACATCCGCCGCTGGACCAAGAAGACCGCCGAGTCTCTGCTGGGGATGGCCTCCCAACGTAGGCGGGGTGCCTGCCGTCAACTGACACCCCTGATGTTCCGGATCCTGGCGGTGGCCTACCCTGATTTGGATGGGCGCGTGAGGGCAGCACAGCAGACACAAGGGGGTGAGTACAAGCATTATCTACTCTGTTGTCGCGCAGTGGAGGTGTCTGGGTGGGGGAGGAGGGCTGTGGGTCCCCCTAGGCCAGGGCGATATCTGTAGGCTGGGCACCCACGTAAGCCCCTGTGTCCCCAGCCACCACCCTCAGTAGTGTGCCAGTACAGCCATCCCTGGGCCGTGTCATCCATGGGTGCAGTTGTCAACTCTAGGCGTGTAGGGCATGTTCCACGGAATGCGTAGGGGACCCCAAGTGCGCAACTTAGTGCAGGGGGCATCTGTGTCTGTCATGTCCGCTCACTGTACCGGTGATCCATGTACTCAAAATCTCTTTATTTCTCTCTCCCCCCCCCTTTTTGTTTGTCTTTCTGTGCTTGTGTGCATCAGCATCATCAGGCGGAGGAGAAGTGGCATCGGGGCAGGAGGGAGCTGCATCTCACATGGCCCAGGAGGGCCATGCCACAGAGTCTGACTGGACCAGTGAGACGGAGGGCGAGGGGAGCTCCACAACGGGGACGACTGGACCCTGCAGCGACACGGACACGTCCTCGGAAGGGAGCTCCCTTGCGGGGGTGGCACCATCCGTGCACCCCCGCCATTACAGGTACAGCCGCCACCCAGCGCACCATCTCCGCCCTCCCAGCAGCCCCTCAGCGTTCGCCCCGTGCCCGCTCTGCCAGGAAGCCGGGCATCTCCTTCGCCCCAGGCACCTCAGGCCCTGCCCCTGTTACCCCCGCTGCCCTCAGTGAGGAGGTCATTGACCTCCTCCGAACGCTCATTGTTGGGCAGACTACCCTTTTGAATGCCATCCAGGGGGTGGAGAGGGAGGTTCATCGCAGTAATGCGTACCTGGAGGGCATTCATTCGGGTCAGGCTGCCCATCAGCGATCGTTCCAGGCTCTGGCCTCAGCACTGACGGCAGCCATTGTCCCTGTCTCCTGCCTCCCTCTACTAACTCCCTCCTCCCAGTCTCCTGTTCCTCTGCCTGTCCCACCCACACCATCAGACCAGCCTGCACACACCTCAACACCCAAGAGCAGCTCATCCAAACATAAGCACCACAGATCACGCAGACATTCACACAAGCAACATTCCGATGCAGACATGCCAACAGTCACTACCACCTCTGTGACCCCCACCTCCTCGTCTCCCTCCTCCCTCCCTGTGACGTCTACACTCACACCTTCATTCACCTCACCATCAGCCAGTGTTTCCATCACCAGCACACCCTCCAGTCCAGTCCGCACACGTGCAATCACCACCCCCACTGCCATTTACACGTCCCCTGTGTCCTCTCCCACTGTGTCTGTCACCCCCCTTCCACACCACACAAACGCAGCCACCCACCCACCCAACAGCCATCCACCTCACGACAGCCTCCCGCTCCTGCACCTGCACCCAAAGACAGCAAACTTGTCTCGCCTACAACCACATCCTCTCCCTCCACTCCCATTCCCACTGTACCTACCACTATCCATTGTCCCAGGAAAATCTATCTCTCTACTGCTACCTTCTTTCCTGACCCTGAGCCCCCCCCCTCCTTCTCGTCGGGGTAAGAAGAGCACCTCAGCCACCACCAGCCCTGCAGCCCCCTTGACAAGGGTGCAGGGGTATTGGAGCCCACCAGCCCGCAGGTCTGGATCTTCGCCCAGCAGCAAGGGGACAGCCAGCCCACCCCCTGGGAAGAGGAGCAGAAGGCGGAAGGGCCGCCGCCGGAGCCCGGGTTCTATATCCCCCCAGGACACTAGCCAGCCACCGTCAACAGCCACAGCTCCAAAGGGAGGAAAGGGCCACAGACTCCCGACTAAGGAGGGCAAGGGCAGCAAGGCGGAGAAGTCAGGCAGCAGGCCTGCTGCCCATGGAGGACCCGTCACAGCTGCCCAGGAGGAGCCCGCAACCCCCATAGCCGCTGCCCAGGGAGGAACCGGCACAGCTGCCCCGGGAGAGCCCACCACCCCCATAGCCGCTGCCCAGGGAGGACCCAGCCCAGCTGGCCAGGAGGGCCCCACCACCCACAGCCCAGGTGGGCATTGAAGGAGCACCATCCCCGCTGCCCAGGAGGGCACCACCAGGCAATGAGCAGTTGGCCATAGAATGGCCGCCGTCTCCAGCACCGCTCCGCTGGGGACCGCCGTCTCAAGAACCGCTGAACTGGGCCCTTCAAGGCAAGTACCGCTGAACTGGGCCCTGCCGTCTCCAGCACCGCTCCGCTGGGGACCGCCGTCTCAAGAACCGCTGAACTGGGCCCCGCCGTCTCCAGCACCGCTCCGCTGGGGACCGCCGTCTCAAGAACCGCTGAACTGGGCCCTTCAAGCCAAGAACCGCTGAACTGGGCCCCGCCGTCTTCAGCACCGCTCCGCTGGGGACCGCCGTCTCAAGAACCGCTGAACTGGGCCCCGCCGTCTCCAGCACCGCTCCGCTGGGGACCGCCGTCTCAAGAACCGCTGAACTGGGCCCTTCAAGGCAAGAACCGCTGAACTGGGTCCCGCCGTCTCCAGCACCGCTCCGATGGGGACCGCCGTCTCAAGAACCGCTGAACTGGGCCCCGCCGTCTCCAGCACCGCTCCGCTGGGGACCGCCGTCTCAAGAACCGCTGAACTGGGCCCTTCAAGGCAAGGACCGCTGAACTGGGCCCTTCAAGGCAAGGACCGCTGAACTGGGCCCTTCAAGGCAAGGACCGCTGAACTGGGCCCTTCAAGGCAAGAACCGCTGAACTGGGCCCTTCAAGGCAAGAACCGCTGAACTGGGCCCTTCAAGGCAAGAACCGCTGAACTGGGCCCCGCCGTCTCCAGCACCGCTCCGCTGGGGACCGCCGTCTCAAGAACCGCTGAACTGGGCCCTTCAAGGCAAGAACCGCTGAACTGGGCCCTTCAAGGCAGGAACCGCTGGCCCTTTGGCAGACGTGGCAGGGCAGGATCTGTCTCGGGCAGGGCTGCAGGATGTCCTCTGGCCAACATGCCTCCTCCAGTGGCAGTGGAGTCTGTTATGGACTGTTTGGACTGTGGCTTTGCACTCCCCAGGATGGCCCAGTGGGCAGGCCACCCACTGTATGGACTGTATGGACTGTGGCTTTGCTCTCCCCAGGATGGCCCAGTGGGCAGGCCACCCACTGTATGGACTGTATGGACTGTGGATTTGCTCTCCCCAGGATGGCCCAGTGGGCAGGCCACCCACTGTATGGACTGTTTAGACTGTGGCTTTGCTCTCCCCAGGATGGCCCAGTGGGCAGGCCACCCACTGTATGGACTGTTTGGACTGTGGCTTTGCTCTCCCCAGGATGGCCCAGTGGGCAGGCCACCCACTGTATGGACTGTATGGACTGTGGCTTTGCTCTCCCCAGGATGGCCCAGTGGGCAGGCCACCCACTGTATGGACTGTTTGGACTGTGGCTTTGCTCTCCCCAGGATGGCCCAGTGGGCAGGCCACCCACTGTATGGACTGTATGGACTGTGGCTTTGCACTCCCCAGGATGGCCCAGTGAGCAGGCCACCCACTGTATGGACTGTATGGACTGTGGCTTTGCTCTCCCCAGGATGGCCCAGTGGGCAGGCCACCCACTGTATGGACTGTTTGGACTGTGGCTTTGCTCTCCCCAGGATGGCCCAGTGGGCAGGCCACCCACTGTATGGATTGTGGCTTTGCTCTCCCCAGGATGGGCCAGTGGTCATGGAGTCCCCTCGTGGATCTGGCGTCGTGTACTCAAGTGGCTGAGGTGCCCCCCCTTCCCTTCCCCCTGAGGTGCCTGTCCTTTTTTCTTTCTGATGCCCCTGCAGTGTTCTCTCCGTGGAGTTCTTGTCGTGGGACTGGGCCTTGCCCCTTTGCTCAGGACCCCTGTGGTCCACGGACAGTGGTTGGACTACATTTAGTAGATGTATATATTTTGTACATAGTTTATTTATTTATTGGGATTACTGCTGTCCATTTTTCAATATATCTGCCCGTTTAAGATCTCTTCTTTTGGTCTTTGCATTATTTCGGAGGGGGGGGTTTGTGGGTTGTGACAGTGATCTGTGGGAATGCATTGATGTGTGTGTTGTAGTGGGTGTGGGTGGGTGGGTGTGTGCCGGTAATCTTTTCCCTCCCCTGTGTCGTAGGTGCAGTACTCACCGATGTCTTCCGCGCCGCCGGGCGTGCTCCTGGTACAGGAGCAGGTATAGGAGTGCGGGGATGACCTGCAACTCGGGTTCCATACTGCCGGAATCTCGCGTGGAGTATGTGGAGGTGAGCGTTTTCCCGTTCGTAGTCCGTTTCCGCCGTGTTTTTATCGGCGGTGCTCCCGCCCCGGAAAAGGTGGCGGATTGGTGGGTCGTGATAGGGTGGGCGGTACATTGTCTGCCCCCTGGCTGTTGGCGGGGACCGCCGCGCTGTTTGTTTGTTCCGCCGTGGCGGGCGGAGTGTTAATGCGGCAGGCTGTGTTGGCGGTTCCCGCCAGGGTCAGAATTGCATATTTTGGACCGCCGGCCTGTTGGCGGGTTGGCCGCCGCTTTATCACCGACCGCCAGGGTCAGAATGAGGGCCTGTATTCCTTCAGCTTGAAAATGCTTTCTCATAGGGTAATGGGGTAGACATGTGATAGACTTAATTCAGCAAGTTTGTTCTCAAACCCAAAAGGAATTGTCTGGGCAAGCCTTGGCCTATCTAGTACAAGAAACAGAGTGTTGAAATATTTCCTTGAAATTCAGTACCCGGCAGAGCTTGAGCCTGATAGAACAGATCTTGTAAAATCAAATTTGCTGGATACACACTATCCAAAAAGGAGTTCCCATCTAGAAGCCAAATCCCTTTATGAAATTCTTCAAACCTACAAATATAAAAGTAATGTTATCGAAAATATAGAAGAAGGAAAGTATGCAGTTGACAGATGTGATGGATGATTAGTCAAACATGAAAATCAAAATTTAATTAATCATCGAAAAGTTAGCTGTCAAACTGCTGAGAGAAGAGTTTTGTTTCTACTTAGCATTTCTTCAACTGTTCAAACCATGGCAAAATGAATTTGAATTACTTGCAGACTGTGGCTGCTATGAGGAATCTTTTAATGCTGTAAAAGATACTGTTCTTCATCCCATGCTTGAAAACTGCTTACAAATGTTAAATGATGAGATACAGGGAGAATCAAAGATTGTTGTTGAGACTGCAAAGGATAGTTATCAAAGCAGCCAGAGTTTGGCACCTTCAAGTCAAGATCCTCTTGCAAAACCTATTATTGAAAACAAAGCTGCAATAGCTATGAATAAAGTGGAAACTGCCATGGAACAAGCTAGACTGGATTCAGAGGATCTAGGGGACAGATTTACAAGGCTCTAGTGTCTCCTTGTGCCACATTAGGGTCATTTTTTTAATGCTAATGTGGCTCAACAAAGCAAAAATAGCAATGCCATATTTACAACGTCGTGCTGTTGCATAGGTTCTCATTATCCTAATGAGACTACTGGATTTGGGCGTCAGAATCGCTTGCACTGTGGGGGACTGAGTCTGAACCCACTACAAGTGACACCTGTCGGCCTAATCCGTGTTTTGCTCCGGCTAACTAGCAGTGCCTCATCTCCACCCAAGAGCAAGGATGACTGGGCAGCCGAGCGCATGACATAATTGATTCCTTACGGAAATTGTTGTCACTCAGATCGCATTCGTTTCTCACAGTTACATTAGTCTCACATATACAAGGACAATCAGAGGCAGAATATATTTCAATAAGGTTTATTGAAGCAACTGCATCTTAGATAATAAAGCATGTACTCCAATAATTAGGACGATAAAGCATGACAGGATTAAAAGCTATCATATTGTCAATAAATTCATTACAATAGCACCTCGCTCGGCTATGATAGGGCACAGCATGTTAAGCTCTAGTTCTGCCCTTCAGGTTCCCCTGGGAGGACAGCATCACTCATACCTGAGCAAGAGGCCTGTAGTCTACATAAGCAGCTGTAGTGAAGCAATCAGTAATCAGAATACAGTTGTGGTCACCTGGCTGGAATCTCCCTCTAATGTACATGGGTGAACACTAGAGACAAAGCTTTACTACGTTTGCCGGCAACCTATCTGATTGCAGCCTTGAGAAGAGCACAGAGTGAAAGAAATGTCTTGTTTAAGAATGCAGTGCTGGCCTAGGCAAAGAACAGCTAGATAGAGAAAATAAAACAAGACCACAAAAGTGGCTATTGTTAAAATAATAAACGAAGCGGAATGAAATATATCTAGATTAAAGTGCACAACGGCAGGCCTAGTTCGCTAAAATAACGTGTATGAAGCTGTAACTAAAATGGCTACACAACACCCTTCCCTTGCTGGTTCAAACGTGGTTCAAAGCCCAATTATATATAAAAGCCACTAAAATTCAACCTAAGGCATATATAAAAATGTAAATGACAGGTTAAAAAGACACTTGAGCATGTATTAAAAAGGGCAATTTAAAATGGTAACTATGGCATAAAAAAGGCCAAATTTCAAGAGTCAGAGTAATTTTGAAAGTTGCCAATCGAATCCGGGATAATTGAAGACAGAAAATCTTCTAATTCGGCAGGTGGTAAAGTAGGAAGTTAATCTCCAATGAAAACCAAAGAGCATTCGTGTTCCAAAGCCTGAGCTCCAGCCAAGGCAGCAGTATTCCGTGTTTTGCTCAAAATTTAGTTTAGAGTTGTGTAATCCACAAAGGGCAACTCATAAGCGGCTTCCCATAGCAAATGCTCCCTTAATGCGCATGTCTGGTAATGAGCCCTCAGCGAGAACATCAACAGATCAGTGTCCAATCAAAGAAGCGCTGTATAGTAAGACAAGCTTTCAGTGCATGTTCGAACCAGCACCATAGGCACCGAAAAACGGGCTGCCCACAAAACAAAACCAGTCTGAATGACAGAGACCAGTCACACTCCAATTGCTCCAGAAGTGTTGCTCCAAAGTAATGCATCATGCGTTCATGACACAGCTGCACTGGTGGAAGCGCTTTCAGTCCTCCTTTTTGCGGCGGGACAGCCATTGTGCAGAAAGAGTAGCAATAGCAACATGCCACCTATTATAGCCAAAGTTATTGGAAATCCCATGAAAATCCTGGAGAATATTGAGTGGATGGCTGATGGTATTAAGCTGAATATAGAGGAGAAGGTGTTAACGAAACCAGAACCAACAGCCTTAAAGAAATGTGCGATTCTAGTAGTACTGGACGCATTAAATATTCGTCTCATGAGCTCACCAAAGTGTCTCAGAAAGTTAGTACTTAAAAGGGGCTGTATATCAGCTGATGACCTTACCACCTGAGGCACATAGGTCTTGCGTGCAGATGTGAGCGCCATTTGTTTTTGAATCAGTAAAGCCTTGAGTCTGCTCAACTTGTCAAAATTCACATTTGAAGTAGCGATATAGGGCCAAATCTCAGCTACTTCTCTCTGTCATCTAGGAGGAAAAAGTACGTTCCCTCAGCAATCTAACAATCTTAGAGACCGAAACAACATACACTATTCCGGCTTGCATCCCACAACAGTTTTCACTATAGAGGAGGACATAGCTGCCATTTTAGAGCACCTGGAAGGCAGCTCTAATCAAGGGGACTGGAACTCCCTTCAGATAACAAGCCACGTTCGCTGCTGAAGTTTTACACGCCCTGAGCAAGAACAGCTGTTTACAAGCCACTGAATGGCTGACAGAAGTCTCTCATTCACTACCACTAAGAAAGACCTCTTTCGTGTCACTGAGACATTTATACAAGAAGGGTAGCTCCCACACCTCATGGATGTAACTATCTCCTAGCCTTTCATGTCTGCCTACTGGAATGTGTTTTAAGCAGGACGTGAATTGAAGTGTTGAGCTAGGCAGATTAATCACACTGCGTATTAACCACTCAGCTGATGGTATTTCAGCCACAGTGTGACGGGGTAAACCCGATCACCGCGAGACGGGAGGCCGGAGATGACGTATCGGACTCCTCTAACACGTCATCTCCGCGTCTCCCTGTTACCGGGGAGACGCGTCCCGATGGAGGCCGGCGTCAGGACGTTGCCAGGGAAACCTGGATAGGTTTCCCGGCCACGGATTGGCCGCGGAAAGACGGCGCCCGTGAAAAGCCGGTGGAGCCGGCAAGAGAGGAGAAGGAGGAGGAAGAAGGAAACGAAGACAAGGAGGAAGAAGACGGAGAGGACGAAGAACGGAGGGAGACCGAGGCAAGGGATCCGACGGCAAGCGCGACGAGAGACCAAGAGAGGGAACACCACCTGGAGGACGGAGAACGGGAGCCAGGAAGCCGTGTTGAAGCCTACCTCAGGGAGGACCACCTCAACGCCAGCCACGGCCCCGGAGGGTCGTGGCTTACGAAGGTACGGTCCTTCTGGGCCAATAAAGGGTGCACGGCAGGGAAGGGGACTGGGGAAGGAAACTAGGGAAGGGGTAGAGGGTGAATGGGGAAAAGAGGTGGGAGAGCACAAAGAAACACTAGGGACACAATAACACGCTAGTAAATTAGTAATAAGCACTTCCCTCTGTTCCACACAGACACCACACCCCCCCCCCTTTGTTGTCTACCCCAGTCTGATAAATTTAATAAGAAAGACGTATCTCTTAACGTCCCACTTACCCTCGTTTTCCTTATTTCTTTTTTTCGATATCCACATGGGACGTCCGAGAGACTGACAGTGCCTCCACCTAAAGAGAAGAAAGGGGAAAGAACCATCATTTCCAAGAAGACCTTGGGAGAGACTAAGTGTAACAGCAGAACGAACTCACACTTGATTTATCCTTTTGTTTAGAGAACAATAAAACACTTACCTGAGCACCACAACTTCTTGTTTCAGTTGTCCTCATCTTGTTCGGTCTGTCACAGTGGTGTCAGAAGTGGGATCCTTAGGGGCCCTACGACAACCGAACAGGGTATACAATGAGTGACAACCCTTCCCTCGAGGATATGATCAAACAGCTAGCAGAAGGACAAAGACATTTGCAGCTGGTATGGGAGGCTCACCAACGGGAAGCAAAAGAGGACAGAGAGGCTTTACAATCAGCCTTGAAAAGCCAGGCCACCATTCTTGCAAATAACCAGCTGGTACACGAAACGGCCATGACAAAATTAACCGAGACCATTGCCGCTAGTAAAGTCCACCCGAACGTTCCCAGCTCAGTATTGCAGAAATATCAAGAGGGAGAAGACCCAGAGTCTTTCTTTACTAACTTTGAAAGGGTGGCGTCGTCAGCTCAATGGCCTGAAGAACGCTGGGGACAATATGTTGCTCCGTTACTAACTGGCCTCTTACAAGCAGCCTATCAGGCTGCTAATCCCGGAGGTCTCACACCCACCAAGGATATAAAATCCAGTATTTTGGAACGTGTCGGGCATGATACTGAATACTACCGGATGAAATTCTGCAAGGTCAAGTGGGGACCAAATGAGGACCCCCGGACATTTTATTTCCGGGTAAAAGATTTGGCCTTAAAATGGTTGGGGCCTATTGGTGATAGCCGTGAAGAAGTGATACAAATAATTATACTGGAGCAATACTTGGATGCTCTACCCTTAGCCACAAAACACTGGATACGACAGCATCCAAAAGTAGACACTAACACAGCAATTGATTTGGCCTGCGCGTATCATCGCTCCACCGACATAAGAAATATACCACCACGGCCCAACATAAAACCTGTCTTGCCACCTGTAAAACCCCTCCCAAAGAATCCACTGGACAATACATTTTCCCGTAGAATACCGGAAGGCCCCCCTGTACAGGGACCCCAATGTTACCACTGCGGGGAATGGGGACATATCGCCCGTATGTGTCCTCAGAAACACGAAGGAGGTGAGCCAATGGAAATTGGGGTTACAAGGCGTAGGGTCCTATGTACAGGGAAAGGTAACCACAAGTTCAAACAGACTGTAAAAATCAATGGACGTTATGTGTGTGCCCTCGTCGACTCCGGGTGCAGCCAGTCAGTGATAAGAGAAGACCTGATAACCACTTTGGGCTCAGAGACAAGACAGTGGGTACATATTTGTTGTATTCACGGGGACAAGGAGCAATACCCGTTAAAAATACTACAGATAGAATGGGGGCCCTACCGGGATAGTCTCCCGATGGGGATAATGCCAAAATTGATCGAGGATTGTATCGTGGGAACAGATTACCTTCATTTTCAAGAACTATTGGATCAGGTTAGAGACTCTAAAATCTCACAGGACTGGTGGGGTGAAGCCCCGTTTTCAGAAAGTCCAATTGAATGTCCAATAACCCGTAGGAAACTGACCCGAAGGGACAAAAGAATAGAAAGAGAACAGTTCCGAAATAGTACTAGTCAGAACACCATAAAAGGATTGGTAGCAGAAATCCACGAAGCACCTGTCAGTTTTGCTCAACAACAGAGAGAAGATCCCTCCCTGTCTCACGCCTGGAAAGCTGCAGTGTCAGAGGAAATGGATGAGGTGGGTCCCTACTTCCTAATCAAAAATAATCTCCTATATCGGGTAAACACCACACGTACAGGGGAAAAAAGAAAACAACTCATAGTACCTGAATACTATAGGGATCACATCCTTACGCTCGCTCATAATCATCCGGGAGGGGGACACTTTGGGAGGGACAAAACTGAAGAATATCTCCTCAGGCGATTTTATTGGCCCGGTGTTTTTGCCAGCATAAGAAAATATTGTGCCCAATGTCCCAGGTGTCAACTGACTGAACCAGGTAAACCAAAAAAAGCACCACTCATGCCCCTCCCCATTATAGATATTCCGTTTAGACGGATAGGGATGGATTTGGTTGGACCCTTGGTTCCTTCTTCAAAAGGACACACTTACATACTGGTCATAGTTGATTATGCTACCCGATACCCCGAGGCTATTCCCCTGACCAGTATGACAACAAAGACCGTAGCCCAAGCGATGATAACGGTGTTTTCGCGTCTTGGATTCCCTCAGGAAATACTCACCGATCAGGGCACTCCCTTTACGTCCACCTTGATGAAACAAGTGTGTAAAACTTTAGGCATATCTCAGATCAAAACATCCGTTTACCATCCTCAAACGGATGGTTTGGTCGAACGATATAATCGTACTATCAAAACGTTACTTCGAAAAATTGTGCATGACACCGGGAGAGATTGGGATCAGAAATTACCATTGGTGTTATACGCGATCCGAACGCACGAACAGGCTTCCACGGGGCATAGTCCATTCGAGCTAGTGTTCGGGCGACAACCGCGTTCCCTTCTGGACATGGCGGTGGAGGCCTGGGAGGAAGAAGCCACGGAGGGAGGGACTCCATTGTTGGAATATGCTCATAACTTGAGAACGCATTTACAGGGATTATGGGACGAAGTACGAGACAATATGGAACAGGCTCAAAGAACCCAAAAGCATTATTATGATAAGGGGAGTAAGTTAAGAGTTTTCCAACCCGATGAACAGGTCTTAATCATGCGACCCACATCCGAACATAAATTGCTTGCGAAATGGCAAGGCCCCCATAGAATCATCCGAGCCGTCTCCCCTGTAACTTACCTAGTGGAAATAACGACCAACCCCAGGAAAACCCAAATATATCATGTAAATCTTTTAAAGAAGTGGGAGACACCCGAGACACCCGACACTGTCCCAAGAATGGTTAGCCTTCTGTGCCCGAGTAAGGAATTGAAAATTGAATTTTGCCCTACCACACTAGCCAAGGGGACAACCCTACCCACTATAGACGAAGCATTAAAGGAAGCGGAAAAGAGGCAGGTATACCGCTTGTTGCAGCAATACCAACAATTGTTTTCAGAAGACCCCGGTAGAACCACACTAATTCGTCATAAAATACGAACAAACCCCGACACAGTAGTCCGGGTCAGACCCTATCGCATCCCAGCAGCAAGGAAGCAGGTTATAGAAGATGAAATACAGAAAATGTTGACCCTAGGAGTAATAGAGCCCTCTACCAGTCCCTGGTGTTCGCCCGTAGTTCTTGTACCAAAACCTGACGGTACGGTCAGGTTTTGCATAGACTTCCGAAAACTTAATGAGAATTCGTTATTTGACACGTATCCAATCCCTAGGGTGGACGATGTCCTAGAGAAACTAGGAAAGGCGAAATATATGTCCACAATAGATTTAACCAAAGGATATTGGCAGATACCCTTAGCCCCCGAAGATAAAGAAAAAACGGCATTTTCTACCCAGTCCGGGCTGTATCATTTTACTGTATTACCTTTTGGACTACATGGTGCACCAGCCACTTTCCAAAGGTTAATGGATAGTATATTAAAACCATACCCTGCTTTTTCAGCAGCATACTTAGATGATGTAGTTGTTTTTAGCGATACCTGGGTAAACCATTTAGACCATCTAAGCCAAGTTTTTAATGCACTCACCAAGGCTGGTTTGACAGCCAATTCCAAGAAGTGCGTTATCGGGAAAACCGACATTTCATATCTGGGATACAGAATCAGTCAGGGAACACTTCAACCCCAAGCTCAGAAGGTGGACGCGATCTTACATGCCCCTCTCCCGAAAACTAAAAAAGACTTGCGCTCTTTCTTGGGCCTAGTAGGATATTATCGGCGTTTCATACCTCACTATTCCACTCTCGCCGCTCCCCTTACGGACCTCCTGTCCAAATCACATCCAAATCAGCTATTACCTTTCTCTGCTATTCAAACTTCTAGTTTTGAACGCTTGAAGAACTCTTTAACCAAAGAACCCATATTGTTATGCCCGGATTTTTCGAAACCCTTTCACCTTTACACTGATGCCTCCGATGTGGGGCTCGGGGGGGTTCTGACGCAGCCTGGAGCAGAGGGACTCGATCATCCCGTTGTGTATATCAGCCGCAAACTGGGCCTTCGGGAACGTCGTTTCCCCATAATAGAAAGGGAGTGTTTGGCCATTAAATGGGCCGTAGATTGTCTACAGTATTACCTGTTGGGCCGGCCTTTTGTACTTTTTACAGATCACGCCCCCCTCACTTGGCTTGCCGCTCATAAAGATACGAATGCCCGGATTCTCAGATGGTTCCTTGAACTTCAACCATTCTCCTTTCAGGTCCGACATGTTCCTGGGAGTTTGCAAGTCCCTGCTGATTATCTCTCCCGCTTCCCTGTTTCCGATTCGGTCCTGGAGCAGGACCTGTCTTGGGAAGGGGTATGTGACGGGGTAAACCCGATCACCGCGAGACGGGAGGCCGGAGATGACGTATCGGACTCCTCTAACACATCATCTCCGCGTCTCCCTGTTACCGGGGAGACGCGTCCCGATGGAGGCCGGCGTCAGGACGTTGCCAGGGAAACCTGGATAGGTTTCCCGGCCACGGATTGGCCGCGGAAAGACGGCGCCCGTGAAAAGCCGGTGGAGCCGGAAGAGAGGAGAAGGAGGAGGAAGAAGGAAACGAAGACAAGGAGGAAGAAGACGGAGAGGACGAAGAACGGAGGGAGACCGAGGCAAGGGATCCGACGGCAAGCGCGACGAGAGACCAAGAGAGGGAACACCACCTGGAGGACGGAGAACGGGAGCCAGGAAGCCGTGTTGAAGCCTACCTCAGGGAGGACCACCTCAACGCCAGCCACGGCCCCGGAGGGTCGTGGCTTACGAAGGTACGGTCCTTCTGGGCCAATAAAGGGTGCACGGCAGGGAAGGGGACTGGGGAAGGAAACTAGGGAAGGGGTAGAGGGTGAATGGGGAAAAGAGGTGGGAGAGCACAAAGAAACACTAGGGACACAATAACACGCTAGTAAATTAGTAATAAGCACTTCCCTCTGTTCCACACAGACACCACACCCCCCCCCCTTTGTTGTCTACCCCAGTCTGATAAATTTAATAAGAAAGACGTATCTCTTAACGTCCCACTTACCCTCGTTTTCCTTATTTCTTTTTTTCGATATCCACATGGGACGTCCGAGAGACTGACAGTGCCTCCACCTAAAGAGAAGAAAGGGGAAAGAACCATCATTTCCAAGAAGACCTTGGGAGAGACTAAGTGTAACAGCAGAACGAACTCACACTTGATTTATCCTTTTGTTTAGAGAACAATAAAACACTTACCTGAGCACCACAACTTCTTGTTTCAGTTGTCCTCATCTTGTTCGGTCTGTCACACACAGTAAAAGGCAACTTTCCCAATTTTTCAATATTTAACATGACGTAAGTCGCTTCTTTCTTAGCCATTAGTTGTTGTTGTTGCGTTAAATTAAATGTGGAAAATATGTCACTTGTGGTAATGAGTTGCCAGGGATCGCGACCTGCCTTTAGAGTTTGAAGTGTCCAACCCAACTGCATAATGGACCTTAGTTGATTCTGTCCAGGGTGTAAAGAAGACATGTCACTTTGTATTATGTCTATTGCAGAAGAAACAATGTTATTTAAGGTGTATATCCGGTCGGACAGGGTATTAATCCCATTATCTACAACAGCTAATGCCTTCTGTAAGTTTTCCTGATCTATTTGCTTTAACCATGCATAAGCTTCTTGTTGCGAAAGCTTCCAAATTTCATTATGGACTGCAATTAAGAAGCGTTTTCTGTGCTGTTTTCTGGGGTCTAACAGGAAATCCTGTAAGTCAGTGTTATTAGACAGGAGACTGATGTGTTCTCTAACAGCATCTAGTAGGAACTTTTCAACCATTGCTGGCATAGTTTCCCTACACTGTATGTTGTTACTATACCCCCATGTTCGGATGACACATAGCAAGGGTCTGGCCTACTTATTCTAAAACCCCTGTGGAGTTTATAAAGCGTTTATGACAGCCATTGGTATCCATTGGCCACAAAAAGCACCCTCCAGGACGTGACAGTGAAGCATTAAATGTGCCCTTCTGGGCCCATTCTTTGATCTGATCTTCAGTTTATGTATTTTTGCCATTTATAAAATTTTGCAGGGGCAGGAATTCTGGGCACATTAAGGCGGTCATTCTGACCGCGGAGGGCGGCGGTCGCCGCCCGCCATGCGGTTACCGCCGAATGCCCGCTCCGCGGTCAGGAGACCGCGGATGCCATTCTGGCTATCCCGCTGGGCTGGCGGGCGACTGCCGAAAGGCCGCCCGCCGGCCCAGCGGGAATGGGGCCATCTGTATGGGGCCCTGTTAGGGGGCCTCTGCACTGCCCATGCCAGTGGCATGGGCATGGGCAGTGCAGGGGCCCCCAGGGGCCCCACGACACCCGTTCCCGCCATCCTGTTTCTGGCGGTGAAAACCGCCAGAAACAAGCTGGCGGGAAGGGGGTCGGAATCACCATGGCGGCGCTGCAAGCAGCGCTGCCATGGAGGATTCCCTGGGCCAGGAGAAAACCGTCGGGAAACCGCTGGTTCCCCTTTTCTGACCGCGGCTTTACCGCTGCGGTCAGAATAGCCCTGGAAGCACCGCCAGCCTGTTGGCGGTGCTTCCGCTGCCCTCCGCACTTGCGGTCAGAGTCCGCCAGGGTTGGAATGAGGGCCTAAATTCCTTAATCTTTGCTAATTCTAAGCAACTTGTCTGTTGTACAGTTTTATTTAAAAATATTATTTGAACAGGTATCAGGCATGCTCTAAATAAAGCTTCCTTCACCCTTATTTGCCAGTTTTTTGTTCCCCACACACTTTTTAAGTCAATCGACTTCAGCCAATATTCATAGCCTTCTATAGCCAACCGGGAAACAAAGGAATCCGAATAAATGAATTTCGTATCTGTCAATAATATATGTACATTTTCCATCAATGGCAATTTGAAATAATGACTCAGCATTTTTAACATTGTGCCCAGAAACATATGCACATTTTTCAGAATATGTTCTAGAACTCCCCTGTGGTGGAGCTGGACAAGTTCCCATTATATGTAATTAAAAATAGTCATTGGGGTACTTGCTCAGTGAATGAAATGGTGTCCATAGTAATTATAGCAATACATACCACCCTAGTTCTCTTTAGATTGATAAATATCCTCACTTTCAAATACAGTAAAATACTGCAATTAAGTCATCATAGAATCAACTGTTTTCACATTCCAGTCATCAGAAACAACTCTGCGTAATATTGCATTGTTCATAGAAAGTTTAAACACATATGGTATTTTAATGGCCTCTGTGGGGCCGTATATATAAAATGTGACTTTATCCCAAACAATCCCATCAGGAATTGGTATAGCGGAAATGTTCACGAAAGACAAGTCTCTGCTGACCTTGTGAGAAGAAAAATTGGGTTTTAGGACCTCATCCTCCAGTTTAACTGTTGATCTTTCAGGAAGGTAATGACCTTGTATTAATAGAAAGAAAGTAATGACAAAGCCAATCCAAATAAGGAAAGCTAATATAATCAAGGAAAGCCACAGATAGTTCCATGGGAGAATAAAGTAATTTGTTTTAAGCTAGTTTATCAGTTTAAGTGCTTTTGGTAGTTTAGATGTAGAAGAGGCGAATTAGTCCGACAAAGTTTAGTTGATGTCAGCAAAGTATCCAGAAGCAGTTTGTGCAAAAGCTGGAGCCTTATTTCTAGGAGGAGAACTGGTAGGGGTCTCCCGCACTGGTTCACAGTAAATGATGACATCCGTCTGTGTTGAAGTTGTGTCAAATCGATCAGTAATTTCTATATCGTCTGTTGCAACAGATGTTAGTGGAACTAATGCAAATTCATTTTCCATCCTCCCCAAGCTCGGAGAGGTGTCAGCGTTGCTGGTCAAACCTAGTAGAGGGACGTCTTGACCAGTAGTGAGAGGGATCTAGGAACTACTGGCTGCTCCTCTTGGTCTGCTGCGCAGGATCGGCCACATGATGTAACTTGACATTGTCGATAAATATAAAGCTGTTTTCTTTAGCACCAGCCAACTGTGGTAGAATGACAGTTCTGGTACCGTGTATTCCCAAAACTGGGACCGGTGCATGATAAGAAGGACCGAACTGTTTTTTCACAGCAACTTTTTCAAGTATTAGATCCCCCAACTTTAGGAATCCAGCTGGTAGATGTTATTGGTACGTCCTTAATTCCTGCGGAGGCAGGACTGGCAGAAGCGTTGTTGTCACGGAACTGTTGTAATTCCTGCAAGACAGTGACACGTTAACTTATGTCAAAAGGTGTTTCTGCTGCCTCCACGCTAGGACCATCAAGATCTAGAACATACATTAGGATTCCAAACTGGCCCCTCAGGGACCTTCTAGGCAGATTGTTAAGTGCTCTCTAGACTCCATACAAGTGATTAAGCCAACTACGACACATATCTAATACTCTGGCTGTTAAGGAGTGCTTTAAATCACAGTTTCGTCACTCCATAAAACTATTTCCCTCGGGATGTAATGGAGACGAGTAATGGAGTTGGACCCCTAACGAAGCCATGGCGTCCCTGAAGCCCTTGAGGCAAAATCAGGGCCCTGGTCTAAGTGAAACGCCACAACTGCATATGTTCCCATAAAGACTTGCAAATCTTTAATAACAGTCTGAGTGTCAGCTGAGCATTGGGACAACACCCATAGAAATCTGGAGCAAGAGTCGACAGCAACTAAGATGTATTTGTTTGTAGTGTCTGGTTTTAGGGGACCACAATGGTCCTCGTACACAAATTGCAAAGGTTTGTTGGAAATTAGGAGGGGTGTCTGTAGTGGGCATTTGACGGTGGAGCCCTTAATTTGTTGGCAGATGTCACAACAAAGTACATACTGCTTAGTCTGTTTATGTAGACCTGGCCACCAATAATGTGCTTGCAATAATGATATTGTAGCCGCCACACCAGCATGGGCAGATGCAACCACCTCATGCGCTGCTTTAATCAACTCTGATATTATGTCTTTATTGGGAATTACTCGAACTCCCACACCTGGTATTGTTACTTCTGCGTCAAGGAAGCCTCCTATTCAGTAGGAATATTGAGCAGGAAATGCTATTGATAGGGCGTGCCTTCAGCTGTAGCTTTCACGGCAGCCCATATGTTGTCGTCCGATTTCATTCCAGAACGAGTTACTGCAGCGACAGAAGCCGTAGCTACTGCTGATTTGGGTGCTTCATCAGCCAGTGTATTTCCAGCAATGTGTATTCCAATGCGGTGGTGTCCAAGTGTATGTACAGCATGGACATTTGTTAGCGGTTCCTTCAGATCCGCTACTTTCACCCACAGAAGCCTGTGTTTGATGGTGTTGCCTTTGGAATCTCTGAACCCATTCTGGCGCCAATAATGCAAGTATTCATTGAAGGACTGGACACAATAGTACGAATCACAGATAATCAGTTCCAGTGCCATCACCAAAGCCTTTAGCTCTGCTAGTTGTGCTGTGCAATCCCCTAGGGTTTGCGTGAACGTATGTTGTGGACAAAATGTATTACACTCCATGTAGCCACTTATCACTGCCCAAGTAGCAGAGTATTGATGCCTCGTGCCAATTGCAGGTTGTGCTGAGCCATCGGTGTACATGACTCTTTGATATTGATAAATAGGCAGTGTATTTGCTGGAACTGGATATTCTAGTTCATATTGCAAAAATTCTTGAGTTTGTAATTTGGGGTAAAAAATATAGTCAACATCAGTGGTTGTCAATGACGTTGCCCATTGAATCCAACGTGGATGTAATGCTTTAGAGTTTGGAACGCTGGCTTTGGTAACTGCCTCAAGGGCTGGGATTGAAGATATGACAAAAATGTGTTTCTCCTGGGCTAGTGGTCTTTCTTTACTGACTGCCATCTGAACAGCAGTGAGAATTGTCTTAGCGGGGCAAAGCAGTGTTCTGCTGCTGAATAAAAATGTGCTGTGTATGCAATCGGGACTGTCTCACCCTCACTGAAACCAATGGCACCAGCAATTACTCTGATGACCAGATGTTTTTTATTGTCCCTTATGTTTAAGTGTTGTGCTGCAAGCATGTCTGTTTGCAAAGCTCTTAGAATGCGTGTGTTCGACTGTCCAAAATGTACTAGGAAAGTCAGGACATATTAAGTCATATAAAGGTTTTATGTGTGATGCATAATCTGGAATGTAAATCCTGCCACAATTTAGGTAACCCAATAGGGATTGGAGGTTTTTAATTGTATTTGGAGGTTGTAGCTGTGTGCATTTTTCCAAGAATTGTGACACTAGACTCTTTCCTTCACTTGATAGCTCATATCCCAAAAACAGGACTCTAAGGAAGGCTATTTTTGTTTGCATTTTTCCAAGAATTGTGACACTAGACTCTTTCCTTCACTTGATAGCTCATATCCCAAAAACAGGACTCTAAGGAAGGCTATTTTTGTTTTTTTGAAGTTGAATTTATAGCCGAATCTGGCAAATCCTACAACAATGCCGGCTATCCGTCTTAGATGTTGCAGTAATTCATCATCCGTGAGATAGATATCATCTACATAGGACAATGCTTCAGGGTCAACGTTGTGCGATATTGAACTCACATGAGCCGCGAATGGTCCTGGACTGTTCAGGTACCCCTGGGGTAAACAACTGAATTTTTTCTGGGAGCCCAGTATGCTGAAACTTGATAGGTCTCTACTCTTAGGTGCTATATTTTGGCAGAAGAAACCATTTGAAATATCCAATGTTGTTTTGTATTTTTTGTGCACCATGTTGTTCATGAGTGCTGTGCTATGTGAGTTTTGTATAGTGTATATGCATGTATGACTGTTTAAATGTCTGTAGTCTAAGACTATTCTGTACGAATGGTCCAGTTTAGCTACTGGTAATAAGGGATTATTAATTGGTGAGACACAGGGTTTGATTATGACCTGGTACTCCAGTTGTGTGATGATTTCCCTCACGGGTGCTTTTGCATCAGCCTTTATTAGCTATTGTGGTTGAGGTTGAGGTTGATTTTTAATAGAAATTGCATAGTAGGGGGAATCTTTATCCCACCCTACGAGGTTTGCGATATAACGTGGGTGACTGTGCCAATGCACAATCGATGGCGTAGGATTCTGCAAGCTCATCGGGAACCAGGGGTGAGAAAGAAGTTTTGATAACATCTTCCTCATATGGGCAAGTACAGACAAATTCAGGTGGCCAATCCCTTTCAGTCAGTAGAATATCATATATATTTACGATGTGGTCCCAAAAGATTGCGTCGATTGTGCGTTCAATGTCCCCTTCTAACTGTAACATTACTTTATACACCCTATCAGGCATGGAGACACGCATATCTGCAGTTTCAACTTGTAAGAAGTCATCAGTTGCTATCACCTCCAGATGCTCTTGGAGGTTCAGGCGAACTATTGTGACCTCTGCCACACTGTCCAATAGCACTAATGCCCACTTCTAGTTCTCCAATAGAGCCCTCTTTTTGAGTGGCATGTTGAACAGCAAATGCTGCCACTTTTTTCTTTTTAAATTGGGGTTTTTGGTGAGGAAGTTCCTCTTCTTTTTTAACAGAAACTTCTATAGAGCGTTGTGATTCATGTCTCAGTTTCATGTACTCAGGTCTTCACTCTGACCGCCCACCTCGCTCACTGTGTTTTTCCGGTGAGCCCTGAAAGGAACGAGATTGGCGTTTATCAGTATATTGATATCTGTCAGGCATTTTAATATTATGTCTATTTCTGAGATTATATCTATTCTGTGGGGTCTCTGTATGTGGAGATTCTCCCCTTTCTTTTTCAGGTGTTTGTTGTTTTTATCCCAGCATTTCTTAGTACAATCAGGAGCTTGCTTGGTAGAATCTTTATTCGATTTACCCTGTCATTGTGGATTTGTGGGTCTGGTCCCCAGACTATCGCAACCAATGCTAGAGTAGGTCTCCGAAATAAACTTTGGCATCTCAGGTTCTTGATCCTGTGGAGGAACGTCCTGGAGCCGCATGTGCACCGCTAGTGCAACTGCTTCCCCTTTAAGGATACTTAATATTATTGAAGAAACCATGACAAAATTGCCAAAAAGTTGCATCCCCAAGTCCAGGGCCGGGGCAGTCCGGTTTTCATCTTGATTTTGTTTCAACACTTCCGGTAAATTGGCAAGTGTCAGTGTACCGTGTGCGGTAGTATAGAGCGTGGCATATACCGTGCCCCATGTATTGTAGTTATCTCTTGTCGGAACCATCCCAAATGGCAAGCACATAGTTAATATTCTATGCTTATCCTGAGGTCACATATGAGGAAATACTGCTTCCAGTGCATTTATTTTTTGAGCTAACGAAAACAGAATCTCTTCTCATTTGGCAGCTACCAGAATGTACAGTCGCCGGATTAATGCCTGGCCTTGCTGCATGTGGTGGCGCCGGAGCAGCACGTGCTGTTTTTTGTGATTAATGTTTGCATTACAAACTCTAATAATCGTCTGTGTATTGCCGTAAATTCAGCATATAAGCGACTGACTTCAGCTACCGTTAGGTTTGCTGCAGCAGGGTGAGGTGTAAATGTGGCCAATAAAGGCCAGGTAGGACCATCATTACTTAGAGGACCTAACCTAACATGCAGAATGGTATGGGGTAGGGCGCCATCAAACCAATTATTATGTTCTTGATAAGATAAAGGTATTTTTAGATATGCATATGCTCTGTATTGTGCAGGTGTGTTAGCAGGTGTAAAGTAGTGAAATGTATTTGTGTTCCCATCAGCTGCTGGAAATGTGACCCCAGAACAAAAATATTCTGTTTTATAGGCTGGATGAACCTCAACAACAAATGTAACAGGACCCCCCTGGGCCGTTAGGTCATGTGCCGATAAATATGCAGTAAGGGGTGGTCGCATATTGACTGCAATTGCCACCTCTTGAGGGTTCACCATAATGAATGGTGAGTTTTGTTCAGAGATGAGCACATCCAATGGGGAGTATCCTTTTAGAGTTCAAGCTTGAACAACCTACAGCGTTAGTTAGGTACCCCCTACTTAGCTGAGGAGGAAAATCCTCAATACCACGGACGTCTCTGTATATAGTACTGAGGTGTCATTGTATGTAGTGAGACAGAGATACTCAGGAGGACTCGAAAATTAAAGCCTGACCAAACGCTGGTGAAGCCATGTCGCGTAAGCTCTCATTATCCTAATGAGACTACTGGAGTTGGGTGGCAGAATCGCTTACATTGTGGGGGACTGAGTCTGAACCCACTACAAGTGACACCTGTCAGCCTAATCCGGTTTTTGTACCGGCTAACTAGCAGTGCCTCATCTCCACCCAAGAGCAGGGATGATTGGGCAGCCGATTGCATGACACAATTGATTCCTCAGGGAAATCATGGTCACTCAGATCGCATCCGTTTCTCTCAGTTACATTAGTCTCACATATACCAGGACAATCAAAGGCAGAATATATTTCAATAAGGTTTATTGAAGCAACTTCATCTTAGATAATAGAGCATGTACTTTAATACCTAGGACGATAAAGCGTGACAGGATTAAAATTGTGACAAGGAGAGTGAAGCATAAAAATAACAATATCATATTGTCACTAAATTCATTAAAATAGCTCCTACCTAGGCTATATTAGAGCTCTAGTTCTGCCCTTCAGATTCCCCTGGGAAGACATCATCCCTCATTTCTGAGCATGAGGCCTGTAGTCTACATAAGCAGCTGTAGCGAAGCATTCAGCAATCAGCATACAGTCGTGGTCATCTGGCTGGAATCTCCCTCTAACAGACATGGGTCAAAGTAGAGTTTTTATAATAAAACAGATGATGTTCAAAGAAAGGGTCCCTACGTAAGAGTGTGTATGTTTCTATGAACACTAGAGACAAAGCTTTACCACGTTTGCCGGCAACCTATCTTACTGCAGCCTTGAGAAAAGCACAGAGTGAAAGAAATGTCTTGTTTAAGAATGCAGTGCTGGACTAGGCAAAGAACAGCTAGATAGAGAAAATAAAACAAGACTGCAAATGTGGCTACTGTTAAAATAATAAATTAAGCTGAATAAAATATATCTAGGTTAAAGTGCACAGCGGCAGGCCTAGCTTGTTAAAATAACGTGTATGAAGCTGTAACTAAAATGGCTAGACAACAGTGCAAGGCATGCATTGTGCCACTCGTAATATATGCAAGGGGATGATCAAGCATTAGTAGGCCCGCGAAAAGGGCGCAATGAAATCTACAAGATTTCAGTGCGCCATTTTTTGTGCCATGGAGTAAATATACTACAAGTGAAAAATTTCAAGAAAAGCTGGACTGTTTAGAGACATTGGTTTCTTAGACTGCTGGATTAGAAAATTCTATACGTGTCTGCAAGAATTGTAGAATAATTTTAGGATATAATTTATATGTTGAAGAAGGATTGGTAAATGATACCAAAATTGTTGACTTTATTTATTTTCCGAACAGTATTGAGGTTGAATTTCTAGCTACAAAGTTGATCAGGTTGATGAGTTGAAGCAAATTGAACGACATGTTTTATGGTTTTTGTTTGTGAAAGATTTGTATGTATGAGAAAAACAGTTTCCAGTTTGTCTTGCATATGCTGTAACAATCCACAAGTCTCAAGGCTTAAGTGTTGATGCTGCATTTATTAACCTGTTCTGTGCCCAGGATGTAATGGTTACGTACTGAGGCACAGTGTTGCTGTGCCCAGGACGTAACCATTACGTCCTGGTCACAGAGCCCAGAGGGAGCGCTAGCGCTCCCTCTGAGGGGTTCCCCCCCACCCCCCAAGTCAGGGATGGAAGGGGAAGCCCTTTCCCTTCCACCCCCCACCCCCCGACCCCCCCTATGACGTCAGCGCGCAAGCGCGCGCTGATTAGTCACAGGGTCTCCCAGAGCTTCCAGCGCGATTGAAAGAGAAATGCAAAGCATTTCTCTTTCAATCCCATGGGGGAGGCCCGGAGGGGCTTCAAAGGGAAGGAAATGTATTTCCTTCCCTTTGAAGTCTCTCCCAGGGTTTCAAAAGCCGGATTGCTTGCAATCCGGCTTTTAAAAACCCCCCTAGACACCAGGGATTTTTTTTTTTTTTGACTGAAACTGACAAAAGGGAGCGACCCCTTGGGCAAGGGTCGCTCCCAGTGGGGGCATTTTTTGGGAAGGCCTTTTCTGCCCCCCCTGGGGGCAGATCGGCCTATTATTAGGCCGATCTGGAAACCTCTAGGCACCAGGGATCTTTTTTTTTTTTTTTTTTTTTTTTTATGTTTTTTTTTTTTTTTAGGTGGGGAGCGAACCCTTAGGCAAGGGTCGTTCCCCTAGGGGGCAAATTATATTTAGGCCATTTCTGCCCCCCTTGGGGGCAGATTGGCCTATTTTGATGAGGCCAAGGGGGGCAGAAACCATTAGACACCAGGGAGTTGGTTTTTTTTGCATGAATTTAACGCAAGGGGAGCGACCCCTTGGGCAAGGGTTGCTCCCAGGGGGGGGCATTTTTTTGGGAAGGCCTTTTCTGTCCTCCCTGGGGGCAGAAACCTCTAGGCACCAGGGATGATTTTTTTTTTTTTTTCTTTTCTTTTTGTTATGTTTTCTTTTTTTTTTAGGTGGGGAGCGACCCCTTAGGCAAGGGTCGCTCCCCTAGGGGGCAAATTATATTTAGGCCATTTCTGCCCGCTTTGGGGGCAGATCGGCCGATTTAGGTCAATCTGCCCCCAAAGGGGGCAGAAACCAATGGGCACCAGGGATCTTTTTTTGCGCCGTTGCGCAAGGGGAGCGACCTTGTAGGCAAGGGTCGCTCCCCGGGGAGGGGGGCAAATTTATTTTAGGCCATTTCTGCCCCCCCTGGGGGAAAATCGGCCTATTGGTATTAGGCCGATCTGCCCCCAGGGGGGACAGAAACCTCTAGGCACCAGGGCAAATAGTTTTTTTTTTTTTTTTGTTTGTTAGTTTTTTTAGAGATGGGGAGCGACCCATTAGGCAAGGGTCGCTCCACTGGGGGGCAAATTGTATTTAGACCATTTCTGCCCCCCCTTAGGGGCAGATTGGCTGATTGTAGGTCAATCTGTCCCCATTGGGGGCAGAAACCACTAGGCACCAGGGATTTTTTTTGCACCGTCACGCAAGGGGAGCGACCTTGTAGGCAAGGGTCGCTCCCCGGGGGGGGGTGGGGGGCAAATTTATTTTAGGCCATTTTGGCCCCCCCAGGGCAGATCGGCCTATTGGTATTAGGCCGATCTGCCCCCAGGGGGGGCAGAAACCTCTAGGCGCCAGGGCAAATAGTTTTATTGTGTTTTTTTTTTTGTTTGTTTGTTTTTTTAGAGATGGGGAGCAACCCATCAGGCAAGACCCGCTCCCCTGGGGAGCAAATTGTATTTAGACCATTTCTGCCCCCCTTGGGGGCAGATTGGCCGATTGTAGGTCAATCTGCCCCCAGGGGGGGCAGAAACCTCTAGGCGCCAGGGCAAATAGTTTTTTTGTGTTTTTTTTGTTTGTTTGTTTGTTTTTTAGAGATGGGGAGCGACCCATCAGGCAAGGGTCGCTCCCCTGGGGGGCAAATTTTATTTAGACCATTTAGATTGTAGGTCAATCTGCCCCCAAGGGGGGGCAGAAACCACTAGGCACCAGGGACCTTTTTTTTGCACCGTCACGCAAGGGGAGCGACCTTGTAGGCAAGGGTCGCTCCCCGGGGAGGTTGGGGGGGCAAATTTATTTTAGGCCATTTCTGCCCCCCCCTGGGGGCAGATCGGCCTATTGGTATTAGGCCGATCTGCCCCCAGGAGGGGCAGAAACCTCTAGGCGCCAGGGCAAATCGTTTTTTTGTGTTTTTTTTTTGTTTGTTTGTTTTTTTAGAGATGGGGAGCGACCCATCAGGCAAGGGTCGCTCCCCTGGGGGGCAAATTGTATTTAGACCATTTCTGCCCCCCTTGGGGACAGATTGGCCGATTGTAGGTCAATCTGCCCCCAAGGGGGGCAGAAACCACTAGGCACCAGGGATCTTTTTTTTTGCGCCGTCACGCAAGGGGAGCGACCTTGTAGGCAAGGGTCGTCCCGGGGGGGCGGGGCGGTTGGGTGGTGGGGACAAATTTATTTTAGACCATTTCTGCACCCCTGGGGCCGGCTGAGCTAGAGGCCAAAATCCACAGGTAGGCACTGTTTTCTATGAAAAAATGTGATGTGTCCACGTTCTATTTTGGGGCGTCTCCTGTCGCGCCCGCTAGGCCTACCCACACAAGTGAGGTAACATTTTTATCGGGAGACTTGGGGGAACGCTGGGTGGAAGGAAATTTGTGGCTCCTCTCAGATTCCAGAACTTTTTGTCACCGAAACATGAGGAAAATGTCTTTTTTTTGCCAAAATTAGAGGTTTGCAAAGGATTCTGGGTAACAGAACCTGGTCAGAGCCCCACAAGTCACCCCATCTTGGATTCCCCTAGGTCTCTAGTTTTCAAAAATGCACAGGTTTGGTAGGTTTCCCTAGGTGCCGGCTGAGCTAGAGGCCGAAATCTACAGGTAGGCACTTTGCAAAAAACAGCTCTGTTTTCTTTCAAAAAATGGGATGTGTCCACGTTCTGTTTTGGGGCGTCTCCTGTCGCGCCCGCTAGGCCTACCCACACAAGTGAGGTATCATTTTTATCGGGAGACTTGGGGGAACGCTGGGTGGAAGGAAATTTGTGGCTCCTCTCAGATTCCAGAACTTTCTGTCACCGAAATGTGAGGAAAATGTGTTTTTTTTAGCCAAAATTTGAGGTTTGCAAAGGATTCTGGGTAACAGAACCTGGTCAGAGCCCCACAAGTCACCCCATCTTGGATTCCCCTAGGTCTCTAGTTTTCAAAAATGCACAGGTTTGGTAGGTTTCCCTAGGTGCCGGCTGAGCTAGAGGCCGAAATCTACAGGTAGGCACTTTGCAAAAAACAGCTCTGTTTTCTTTCAAAAAATGGGATGTGTCCACGTTCTGTTTTGGGGCGTCTCCTGTCGTGCCCGCTAGGCCTACCCACACAAGTGAGGTATCATTTTTATCGGGAGACTTGGGGGAACGCTGGGTGGAAGGAAATTTGTGGCTCCTCTCAGATTCCAGAACTTTCTGTCACCGAAATGTGAGGAAAATGTGTTTTTTTTAACCAAAATTTGAGGTTTGCAAATGATTCTGGGTAACAGAACCTGGTCAGAGCCCCACAAGTCACCCCATCTTGGATTCCCCTAGGTCTCTAGTTTTCAAAAATGCACTGGTTTGGTAGGTTTCCCTAGGTGCCATCTGAGCTAGAGGCCAAAATCCACAGGTAGGCACTTTGCAAAAAACAGCTCTGTTTTCTTTAAAAAAATGGGATGTGTCCACGTTGTGTTTTGGGGCGTTTCCTGTCGCAGCCGCTAGGCCTACCCACACAAGTAAGGTATCATTTTTATCGAGAGACTTGGGGGAACGCTGGGTGGAAGGAAATTTGTGACTCCTCTCAGATTCCAGAACTTTCTGTCACCGAAATGTGAGGAAAATGTGGTTTTTTTTTGCCAAATTTTGAGGTTTGCAAAGGATTCCTGGTAACAGAACCTGATCAGAGCCCCACAAGTCACCCCATCTTAGATTCCCCTAGGTCTCTAGTTTTCAAAAATGCACAGGTTTGGTAGGTTCCCCTAGGTGCCGGCTGAGCTAGAGGCCGAAATCTACAGGTAGGCACTTTGCAAAAAACAGCTCTGTTTTCTTTCAAAAAATGGGATGTGTCCACGTTCTGTTTTGGGGCGTCTCCTGTCACGCCCGCTAGGCCTACCCACACAAGTGAGGTATCATTTTTATCGGGAGACTTGGGGGAACGCTGGGTGGAAGGAAATTTGTGGCTCCTCTCAGATTCCAGAACTTTCTGTCACCGAAATGTGAGGAAAATGATTTTTTTTTAGCCAAAATTTGAGGGTTGCAAAGGATTCTGGGTAACAGAACCTGGTCAAAGCCCCACAAGTCACCCCATCTTGGATTCCCCTAGGTCTCTAGTTTTAAAAAATGCACAGGTTTGGTGGGTTTCCCTAGGTGCCGGCTGAGCTAGAGGCCAAAATCTACAGGTAGGCACTTTGCAAAAAAACAGCTCTGTTTTCTGTGATGTTTCAACGTTGTGTTTTGGGGCATATCCTGTCGCGGGCGCTAGGTCTACCCACACAAGTGAGGTATCATTTTTATTGGGAGACTTGAGGGAACATAGAATAGCAAAACAAGTGTTATTGCCCCTTGTCTTTCTCTACATTTTCCCCTTCCAAATGTAAGACAGTGTGTAAAAAAGACGTCTATTTGAGAAATGCCCTGTAATTCACATGCTAGTATGGGCACCCCGGAATTCAGAGATGTGCAAATAACCACTGCTTCCCAACACCTTATCTTGTGCCCATTTTGGAAATACAAAGGTTTTCTTGATAGCTATTTTTTACTCTTTATATTTCAGCAAATGAATTGCTGTATACCCGGTATAGAATGAAAACCCACTGCAGGGTGCAGGTCATTTATTGGCTCTGGGTTCCTCGGGTTCTTGATGAACCTACAAGCCCTATATATCCCTGCAACCAGAAGAGTCCAGCAGACGTAACAGTATATTGCTTTCGAAAATCTGACATTGCAGGAAAAAGTTACCGAGTAAAACGTAGAGAAAAACTGATGTTTTTTTCACCTCAATTTCAATATTTTTCTTTTTCAGTTGTTATTTTCTGTAGGAAACCCTTGTAGGATCTACACAAATTACCCCTTGCTGAATTCAGAATTTTGTCTACTTTTCAGAAATCTTGCGGTTTCTGGGATCCAGCATTGGTTTCATGCCCATTTCTGTCAGTGACTGGAAGGAGGCTGAAAGCACAAAAAATCGTAAAAAATGGGGTATGTCCCAGTAAAATGCCAAAATTGTGTTGAAAAATTGGGTTTTCAGATTCAAGTCTGCCTGTTCCTGAAAGCTGGGAAGCTGGTGATTTTAGCACCGCAAACCCTTTGTTGATGCCCTTTTCTGGGAAAAAAACACAAGCCTTCTTCTGCAGCCCCTTTTTCCCATTTTTTTTAAAAAAACGAAATTTTCACTGTATTTTGGCTAATTTCTTGGCCTCCTTTTGGGGAACCCACAAAGTCTGGGTACCTCTAGAATCCCTAGGATGTTGGAAAAAAAGGACGCAAATTTGGCTTGGCTAGCGTATGTGGACAAAAAGTTATGAGGGCCTAAGCGCAAACTGCCCCAAATAGCCAAAAAAAAGGTCGGCACAGGAGGGGAAAAAGGCCTAGCAGCAAAGGGGTTAATGTCAGAATTAGAGTTTTTAAAGAAGGACTGTCATATGTGGGATTGTCCCGTGTTCGAACATTAGCTCATTTGTTTCTAATAGATTTTGATGAAAAAAAGGTAAGTGCAGATGTAAATTGTGTGAGAGAGTACTACAGGTTAAGAAGTAAATATCATCCTCATTTAGGACAGTATACTGTTTATGAAAATAAGATACTTTGTTCTAAGCGGAAACTGACAAAACAGTCTATTAAAAACATAGATAACATGGAAAGCAAAACTAAAGAAGAAGGTGTAAAGAAAAGAAAGATGGAAAAGGATGAAGATATTGTTGGTTTCCACTTAGATAACACTACTTGTGTTAACAGCTATGCTAATGTTGTCCTCAATGTTCTCTTTCACCTACCACATGTAGTAAATGCTATCCAAGAAAAACCAAGAAACACATTGCGTACAGAAATTTTTAATTGTCTTCAGCAGTTATCTCGAAACAGAACTGCAACAGAATCTGCTTCAGGAATTCGAGGACTAGTAGATAAATATAGTGGATCCATGGTATTTACTCCAAATGCTCATCATGATGCACAGAAATTTCTTAAGGTGATCCTTGTCATTTTAGAAAATGTGAATAATGGTGATATATTTTGACTCAGTTACACATGGAATCATGACTGTGAAGCTCTTTCTCACCTATCACTGAAATCCCACTTGAGAGATTTTTGTACTTAATTCTTCCAGATTTTAAAACTGTGTCTTTTGAAAAACTAATTAAAAAAGAGTGACCAAAATATGAACTGTCGAACATGTAAATCCAATCTGTTGTCTTCATTGCTTATCCAGCGGAGTGGTAAAATCATTCTAGCAATGTTTCAATGATATAGAGCAGATGGAACCAAATAGGACACTGAACTTATACATTTTGAAACTGGCCAGATTTCAATTTCTGGTAGAACATAATGTACTTTGGCTACAATCTTTCATAAGGGATTAAACATCACTTCTGGACATTGTACTGCATATTTTAAGACGAAACGAGGATATTCAGAATGTAATGATACCAGATGAAATTTAAACAAAAGCTACCTTTTAAACTTCCTAATTCTTATTTATTGTTTCTTGAACGAACATTCCAAGGCAGATCAGTACTATAAGATTAGACAGTCTTGTTTGTATGTGAGACAATAGAAAGCATTCGGCCTAACAGGGGTGATGTGTTGAACAACATATGAAAAAGTGATCTGTATTTGAAATCTATTGTAATGGTCTTCAGGAAAAAAAAAAACGGGTACACAGCCTTCTCTGTACATGAATCACGACAAGTGCAGACATCAGTAGGCCTTTAAAAAATAATGGCAATAAAAGGTATGGATAATTATACTGTGGAAGTATTTATTTGGCCTGCTTGAATGAAAAACACTTACTTTTGTAAAAGGTATAATAATGAGCAACATTATTCAAAGATCTGTAGTTTATTCTAGTGTATTCATTATAAGATGAGTACATTTTATTCATGAACTATAGTGAGTGCAACTTCTATTTATTAGAAGAAAAATATTCAAAAGTTTTGAAATGACATACTATGTGCATTTGGGCTTTTTTTTAAGTCCATCTGCCTGTTTTTCCCCACACTATTCAGTGATGAGCAGATAGACAGACTTCTTTTATGGTAAAGAAGTATAGCAGCTGAGAATAGTGGAGAAGGGAACACAACATGTCTACAATATCTGTGTATTTGCTGTATTAAACAACAAAAGGTCCTTAAGCTATGCTAATAATATATTTTACATTGCAGGTTTGCAACTTTTAATGCACATATAACATAAAACTTTGACTTTTATTTCTCTTCTTTTCTTTTAAAATACAGGATGAAGGGCAAGTTTTTTACTTCTAATAAAGGCAAGTAATTCCATGTTGCTTCATTAATACGTATCCCATGCATATTCCTATGTATCTAGTTACTCACCCATACATCCAGTTACATACCCAGACACTCTCCCTGAGAGGTAGTCACACAGCCAGTTACTCACCCATACAGCCATTCAGTCATCCATTTGCTCACTTATACATTCACTTACGTACCCAGATACTCACCCATACAACCACTCACAGCTACTCACATGTTCAGATAGTCATCCATTCACACACTAACATACCAAGATACTCATCTATTTAGGGGCTCACACACCCACTCACTCACCCATAGAGGTACTCACATACCCAGCCATTCACCTATATAGCCTATGATGTACCCAGTTAATCACCCATAAATCCACTTATACAGCCACACACTCACTCATAAAGTGACTTACATAGCGACTCATTGACCCCTACAGGTACTCACACAGGCACTCACCCATCCAGGCACTCACACAGCACGTCACTCTCAATACAAGCACTCAGGCACCCTCTCACTCACCTCTACAGCCAATGACATACCAAGACACCCATTCATGCACTAAAATAACCAAATAGTAATCCATTCAGGCACTCAGACACCACTCACTCACTCATACAGGTATTCATGCACCCAGTCACTCACTTACAGAACAACGTATACACTCAGTCCCTCACCTATACAGACACTCACATACCCAGTCACTGGCTTATGCAGGTACTCATACAGGCAGTTTTTCACCTATACAACCACTGACGCAGCAAGTCACTCACCAATGCAAGCACTTGTACACCCAGTCACTCACTTCTGCAGCTACTTAGATAATCAGACACTCACTCATTCACTGACATACCCAGATACACATTCATACAGCTATGCAGACACCCAGTCACTCAACCATATAAGTAGTCATGGTCCCAGTCTCCGACCCACACAGCCACTCACATACCCAGTCACTAAATCATGCAGATACTCACACAGACACTTTCATACTGAGTCACTGACCCCTACAAGTTCTAACTTATCCAGTCACCCATACAGCCACTCATAGAGCCCTCATGCACCCATTCACTCCCCTCTGCAGCCATTTACATAGCTAGACTCTCACCCATTCAGCATTGACAAATACAGATTCTGAATAATTCAGCCACTCAAACACCCAGTCACTGAATCATACAGGTATTCACAAAGCCAGTTGTTCCCCTATACAGGCACTGACACAGCAAGTCACTCACCAATGCAAGCACTCTTACACCAAGTCACTCACTTTTACAACCACTCACACACGCAAACACTCACCCATTCACACCACACACTGACATACCTATATACGCATCCATTCAGTCACTCACTCACTCATCCATACTAGTTATGCTCCTGTGTATCTCAACCATAAAGCCACTCACATACCCAGCCAATTAATTATACAGGCACTTGCAGAGCCAGTCGTTCACCAATACAATGCAAATACTTGTACACCCAGTCACTCACTTCTGCAGTCACTCACATACTCAGACAGTCACCTATTCACACACTGACATACCCACATACACACCCATTTACCCACTAAGACACCCACTTACACATCCATACAACTAGTCAAGTTCAGTCTCTCACCCATATAGCCACTCACATACCCAGTTACTAAGTCATGCAGGTACTCACACAGGCAGTCACAAAGGCAGTTGTTCAGTTATACAGCCTCTCCACACCAACTCACTCAGAAATGCAAGCACCCGTAGACCCAGTCACACACCTCTACACCCACACACATGCCAAAACACCCACCCATTCACATAACCAGATACTTACCCAAAGACACACTCAGACACCCACTCATTCACCCATACAACTATTCATACACCCAGACACTTACCCACAGACCCACTCATGGAACCAGGCACCCACTCATACATGCACTCATGCAGAAGGCAGTAACCTATCCAATCTCTCACATAGTCAGTCAATCACCCATAAAGGGACTTAGGCAGTCAATTAACTCACTCATACAGGCACTCACATACCCAGTCACTCGCCCACAGAAGCACTCATACATTCAGATACTCAACCATACAGTTACTGTGCAAACTGTCACTCACCTGCACAGACACTCTAACAGATACAAATAACAAACAAACATATAACAGATAGTTATTCTTCTTTTTACCAGTATAGCAGTTCTGAAAAGACTCATTTTTTAAAAGATTTTTTAACGTTTTAATGTTTTTGTGTTTTTTGGAACAATTTAGCTTATTATATTTTTTAATACAAAAAGTTTTAAACAGGTGTACTATAAAAAAAAAACATAGTTTGATTTAAAAAACAAACTAAAAAACTAGCACCTACGTGCTTTGATGGCATTCACAATACTCTGCACAAACTGTTCGCCTACACACAAAGTGCATTTGCACATTATATAGCACTGCTCAAATGCAGCAAAGTCTGGCACTCTGACTCGGAAACTTGATGGAACACCAGATCCAGATGATGTTCCTGCTTGTGGATCTTCACTTGCAGCACTCCCTTCGGCAAGATCTCTCTCCCTTTGCACACATGCTAAACGAGCACTGTGTATGCTTTCTAAGTGCTTCTTTATGGACGATGTTCCGCATTAATATTTCTTATCAGAACCTCATGGCAAGCCTTTCTTGCACAGGCTGCAAGTTACTTTTTTTGCATTCACCTTTTTTCACCCTCAGGATTAGTTAAGAAGTTCCACACAGTGCTCTCATTTCTTTTTCTGAGAGCCTCTTCATTTTAGAGTGACTGCTTTGGTTGTTATCTGCAGGAGAAGGAGTTGCCATCCTGCTGTTTTTAACAATTTATGCAACAAAACAAAAAATATAACCAAAATTAAACTCCGGCAACACAGGTGCAAACTGCCTGGAAGATGGTAAAAGGATGAGAAAAAACTGATGTGGCCTTCTATTGCAAGTAAATGAAATGTCTTCAACTAATCAGAAAGGTTTTGTTTGGGGGCACATGGTCTCCACGACTCCATCACGTACGCACCACGTTTTGCAGCTGCACAAAATAAGACAAAAACATGATATTATAGGCATGTGTTTATATTTATAATACTTTTCTGCTGACATAGTATTTCCAGAAGTTCATAATAAAATAAAAATGTCTGAATATATTGAAATGAAAAATGTTTAAAAAATAATGAATTCACGTCTCCATCATGACTCCGGAAGTACGTCACGAATGCATCACAACTCCATGAAACGTAGAAGAAATACTCAAAAAAATACATTTCTATTGACTATTTCATTTAATTAGTATTGACAAATAAATGACTTGGTCACAGTTACACTTTGAAAAGGTGTTTTTATATGTTTTATCAATACAGAAAATGTGATACAATCGTGTCTCCAATGCGAATATCCGCCACGGGTACACAACTCCAGTAAAAATTAAAAAAAATAATACTAATAAAGCATATTTCAATGAAATAGGCATGTTAACATTTTTTTAAGAGTTTCGACACCTATGTATATATATACATTTCCTTTTCAAACTACTAAATGTAATTAAAAAAACAACAGATATAAAAATATCAATCAAATCAGAAATGTTATAAGTAGAAAATAAAATAAAAACATATATAATTACCTAAAATTAAATTGAAATGTATTATTCAACATATTTTTACAGTGTTTTAACCAATTATAAAAAAGGAAAAAATGTATGATACATAGACACTGTAGTCAGTATTTAATTTTTTTTAAAGTACACAAATTCATGAAACTTTCAAACATCATAGTAACCTTATAGTTACAAAAATACAATAACAAAATAGAAATTCACTGAATAAAACATAGGTTACAAGGACATTATGGTTAGGAAGAAAAAACAACATAGAAATTCTCTTAAAAAAACAATGGTTACCGTTACATTTTAGTTAGGCTCACATTTTCTACGTATAAAACCATAGAAATGCAGCAGTTATAGTTACCTAAGCTAACTATACCTTGCACCCCCCCAGTGCACTGCTTATAGCCTCACAGATTACATAACTCATGACATGGTCAGTGACATCAATGGTGTTACTGATGATCCAATCGGGGAGCATATACGTGTATGTTTGTTACATATTTTTTAGAGATTAGTTTGGCCCTGACCTCATACTTCGGTTGATTTTCCACTTGGAAGGGAATGGGTAATGCATAGAGTCTGCTACTGGTTTTATTAAGGAGACGTGAAACACTGGAATAAATGGTAGAGAAGTGGGAAGTTCTAGTTTCACTGACATTTCTTGAATCCTTTTGATGACAGTAAAAGGACCCACAAACCTTGGATGAAACGTGTGTGCACCTTTCAAATTTAAGTGTTTAGTTGACAACCAAACCTTTTGTCCTTCTTCATACTTTGGTCCCAGACGTCTTTTTTTGTTTGCATATATTTTGTATGCTTGCTTTGCTAATTTTAGAATGTCTTGCACATTTTTTTGACTGTCGCTCACTTGTTGTAAAAAGTCTTGTACCACGGTAGTGGTTAACTGAGGTCCTGCACTTAATTCCAACATTCAAGGGTGATATCCAGAAGTGCAGTAAAAAGGTGAATATTCAGTGAATACATGGATTACATTGTTATACACACATTCGGCTACCCACAAGCACTCAGCCCAATCCACTTCTGTGCTTGGGAGATAACAATGTAAATATTGTTCCAAACACCGGTTAACTCTTTCCGTTTGTCCATCTGACTGTGGATGATGAGTTGATAACAGGTGGAAATCCATTTTCAATTCCTGACAAAGACATTTCCAAAATTTGGACACAAATTGTGTTCCTCAGTCGGACACAGGTACCGAAGGAAGACCATGTGAACAGACTATTGATTGTAGGAATACATGGGCTAATTGTATAGCTCAAGGGCAGACTTTTAGAGGAACAAAGTGTGCCATCATGGTCAAATGATCTACCCCAACTAGAATGGTAGTGAACCCAGCTTGAGATTTTGATAATTCTACTACGAAGTCTAAAGATACCGTGTGCTGCGGTGCAGGTGGTGTAGGTAAGGAATGCAAAAGACCAGCAGGGGCTTGATGAGAACTCTTCCATTGGGTTCAGGTAACACAATGGGATACAAAGGTCTTTGCATCTTTGGATATGGATGGCCACCAAAAGTGTTGTTGAAGGATTTCTCAAATCTTTTTCTACCCTGGGTGGCCAGCAAGTTTACTAACATGACACCACTCACAAGCCTTGTCTTGTAGTGTGTTGTGGATAGGTATAGCCTTTGTGCTACATTCTTAAATCCCCCATGGCTAGTAATGTCAGTAGTGTGGTGTTGCACAGTTTCTATGGCTACTGTACTTTCTTGCTCTTGTTACACTTCTTGCAAGAAATCCAAATCAAGGATAGTGGCCCCTACTATCTTGTCAGATGAAATAATAAAGGGTGTTATGTATTACTTGTTTTGTAATGGTGCGAGCTAGTCTAGAAAGTGTGTTAGCTTTTCCATTCTTACGACCTGGTTGGAAATGGATAAGGAAGTCAGAGCCATTAAAATATTGGGACCATCTCAACTGTTGTGTAGCCAAGGCACGTGCGGACTTAAGGAATTGTAAGTTCCTGTGATCTGTTAAAATGGTGACGGTGTGTAAACCCCCTGAAAGATAAGGTCTCCATTCTTCAAAGGCTCATTTTATTGCTAGCAATTCTCGGTTTGCTACTGAGTAGTTAGCTTCAACTGGGTTCAATTTGGGGAGAAGTAAGCCACTGGATGGAGCTCACTGGTTTCAGGTTCGCGTTGATGCAATACCCCATCCACCACTACTTGAAAAGCATCCGTTTCTACCACAAATGGTTGCATAGGATCTGTGTGTCCTAAAATAGGGGCGGTACTAAACTTGTCTACCAATAGATGAAAAGCCTTATCTGCCTCTTCTCCCCACTGAAATGTTATTCCTTTACGAAGTAACCTCGTGATGGGAGCTACAATAGTGAAAAAGTGGTCAATAAAACATCTATAGAAGTTGGCAAACCCTAGGAAGATTTGACATTTTGTGAAGCCTTCCACTGAGCGATGGCTTCAACCTTCCCAGGGTCCATTGGTACCCTATTTGGAGTTAAGATATACCCAAGGAATTATATTTCTCAAACATGGAAACAAAACTTTTCTAGTTTTGCGAAGAGATGATTTTGTCGCAAGGTTTGTAAAATGGCCTAGACATAAGCCACATGTTCTTGATAGAAGTTGGAATGGATCAAAATGTCGTCAATATAGACAACAGCACACTGATCATTAAAATCCCATAGTTCCTCGTTGATGAAATATTGGAAGGCAACAGGGGCATTGAAGAGCCTGAAAGGCATGACGAGGTACTCGTATGAATAAATTTAGTCCGGAAAGCTGTTTTCTACTTGCCAGCCTCCCCGACTCTTACAAGGTGATATGACCCTCACAAATCCAATTTAGTGTCTATGCGTGCATTTTTTACCTGATCTATAAGGGTTGAAATCAAAGGTAACGGATATCTGTTTTTCATCGCAATCTTTTTTAGGGCTCTATAAGTTCCCCTTCCTTCTCAGGAACGAAAAATAGTGGCAATGAGGCTGGGGACCAAGAGGGTCTTATAAATCCTATGGCCAGCATCTCATCTAAGTATTGGCGCAAATGCAAATTTCCCTTTCTATTAGAGTATAAATTCTACTACAAAGAACTTGTGAACCTAGCTGTAAATCTTTCTGACAGTCAAAGGGATGATGCGGTGGCAATGTAGTGGCCCTCCCTTTATCAAAGACATCTGCAAAATCTTGGTATACCAAAGGTAACTCATGTTCTCCTTTTTCTGCATTACCTATGCTTAAAGCTATACCTTTATCTGGTAAGGCCTCCACAAAACAGTGGTCTTTACAGAACTGAGATTGTAAGGTAGCACTTTTTGTACCACAGTTAATGTTGGGATTATGTTTTTGTAGCCATGGAATTCCTAATATTACTTTGAATTGAGGGGCAGATATCAAATTGAATTGTATGGTTTCACAATAATTGAACTATAAGCATATTGTTAACTCACAAGTAGTTGTGGTAACGGGGCCTGGTTTTAAGCAGAAGCAGTATCCCAAGTTGTTTTGCAAAGGCAATATCCATGAAATTTCAGGTGACCCCTGAATTCACTAGGAGGTTGAGTAAAACTGGGTGGTCTGAAGATAGCCATTCCTTCTGTGCATATATATATAAGTGATGGAATTCTTTCTGGGAGGTAATTTGAACCAAAAAATGGGAGGCATATGGTCTTCTCACATTTAAACAACGAGTCTCCACAGTAGTAGTGTGTTCTACTTTTCCTCAAACCTTTCACTTTCAGAACTTTCGGCCCTACGGTCTGTTTCTTAGGCTTAACAGTACAATCCTTCAAAAACTGACCCTTTTTTCACAATTCAGACACAACTTTTGGTCGCGTCTTTGCTATTGTTCTCCTTTAGTAAGTGGCCCCCTAACAGTACTGATTTACATTGGTTCACCTTCATTAGTGCCTTTGTTGGTGTCTTGTTGCTTATCTCTAATCACTAACAACCTGTGGTTGGTGTAACCTTTGTCACTCTGTCGCTACGACAACCGGTAATCCAATTTGACCACTAAATCAATTAGCACTTCGCAAGAATTGGGTAAATTAACTACTTGAGGTAAAAGATCCTTAAGTTAATCTTTTAACCCACTATAAAACAAGGACCCCCTCTTCTGTGGTGGCCAATCAGCCTCAGCCACAAGTCTGTTAAAGGCAGTTACGTATGTCTGCAAATCCCTATTACCTTGCTTTAGTTTGAGCAGTTCAGAGTCCAATGCTTGGAAAAATTTATGCTTATCAAGCAGTTGTTTCATTTCTGTTTTAAATGCTTGATAGTCGTATAATAACGGAAAATCCCATTCCACTAACAGAATAGAGGATGAGGCAGCAAATACGAGAGAACAAATGCCACCTTAGACTGCTCATCAGGAAAATAAGTTGGTTGACATAAAAAATGAAGGTTACATTGCTTTAGAAATATAGTGAGCCTAGCAGGATCCCCTGTATAGCGCACTGGGGGGTAGGGGGCTAATAGTACCGAAAATGGTGCAATGACCTGAATTACCGAAGCATTATTCTGTGAGTGTTCTCAAGCAGCCCCCTCTTGAAATGGTTGAGGCCTTGCTCCAAAGAACGCAGGTTTACTTAAAGGAGGTGGTTCAGGTGCAAGTGTGGGATGAAGAGCATCTAACTGCTGTGACAATACCTGGGTTTCACATTGCAAACTCCCTAGCATGTGTGCCAAATCAGCTAATTTCAAGGATTATGGATCACGCTGTATTACTATGAAAACATAGGGTTGATCAGTAGGGTTCAACTTCTTGAAAAATGGCTTAACACTGTTACATCACAGCATACTTTTGAGCATGGCAAAGATAAGCTTCAACTTCGTTTAGGCACCAAACACAGAATGTTCCGTATCAACAATTTGAAATAAAGCAAATGCCACTTTGAACTCAATGATAATGACTGTATTCACAGTACATTGTATCCCTAACAACAATAGTAATGCTACATTAAACTTAGTGATAATAAACGTATTCACGTATATCGTTTTCATAATAGTTCAATAGAAACTCCTTTCTGTAGTATAATGCAAGCAACTATAATAAGCATTATAGCATGACACGCGGCAAACATCCCAATGACATTGAAACTCAAAGATCTGCCCTTTTAGGCACATCACATCCTGGAACATTCATTTATCAAGTTTCAAGTCATTAAGTATCAGGTTTTAGCAATAAATGTTCTTAAATCATGAGCAGCACGTTACTGCCTTTTTAAGTTTTAATTCCCTCAGTCACTTCTTCTTCCAGAAGCAGCCTCCAAGATGCTGGACAGAACAGAATGTGAAGATCAAAGCGGAGGAGCAGAGATTCCTTCTCTGCAGCTAGTGACTTACAGCAAGCAATTCAGGCCGGGTGTGGTTTAAGTACCTGCTGCATCCATCCAAACCCAGTCTGAGGCATAGGGAGTTATACCAGTCTGAGTCATAGGGATGCTAGAGGCTTGTGCAACATGTGTTCCCAAACAAGCATTGGTCTTTAACAAGCATTAGTTCCAACAAGTAATGGTCTCTGCAAACAAGGATTGGTCTCTGTAAACAAGCATTGTTTGCTGCAAAGGCAAATGATCACCTCAGAAGTTTTTTACTGAGGCATATCCGGGTTTGCAGGCCCAACAGTCTGCACAGCAGACAGTGCTCATTTTGAGGGAGCTGGGCAGGGGGACCCCTGCACTGCCCATGTCATGGGCAGTGCAGGGGGTCCCCTGTGACACCCTGCACCTATTCTCCACCAGCCTTTTCATGACGGTGGTACCGCCATGAAAAGACTTGCAGAGAACAAGGTTGTAATCAGCAGGGGGTGCTGCTGTAGGTGTGTTGTTGATGATGTGTATGACAATGCTGTGTAGCCTTCAGTCTACATCTGCCTGAGCTGTGTGGCCGTGTGTATTTGTGTAGTGTTGCAGTGCTGTGTGAGTGTGCTGCCCAAAGGGGGCGTATTGTGACTGTGTATGTGTCCATGTTGATATATGTTTGTGATTGTGTGTTGTTTGTGATGTGTAACTGCTGCCCATGGCGTGCCCCCCTACGATATGTAAGCTTGCACTAAAGCTGTTTTTAAGGTTGATGATACAGGAAGGTGTGTACTTGCACAGCGATGTTGACTTCGTTGTCCATCGATGATTATCAGCAGCAGCATGATGTTTGTGAATGGCTCGATGTTGGCAGAGGACGGGAAAAGCTACCTGCAGGTGAGTGTCTCCCTTTATACTGTCCATTTCCACCTTCTGATACGGGCACATTGGCGGTGTGCAACCTTGTAATGAGTCCGGCAGAAACACAGGCTCTGCTGGCCTGGTTGTGCTTCCTCATGATGGTGGCAATCTATGCTGCCTGGCGGTGCAGGAGGATCGCTGGCGGGCTTCTGTTGGTACGATGGCCAAACTTGTAATACCTCAGTCACATCCACCAGACCGATGACGGTCGGACCGCTAATATGGCGGTCCTGGGAACGCCAAACTTGTAATGAGGCCCCTTATTGCCAATAAATAATATTGACAATAACAGTCACAAAAAGTAAGACAATTGCACTTTGTGAGTTACACTTCCAAAGTTCCTCTAGTCCTAAAAGTGTAAAAAAAGGCTTGAATGTATTTTAGCACAGACTTGGAGTATGTTAAGCACCACGGTTGTTTGACAGAATCAAGCATGGCAGAACCATGCATGGATTAACATCGCGTTCAGAACAAAGACCACGTCTTAACCATACATGCCTTTACCACACAAGCCATTACAATTAATTGCATTGTCCTAAAATCTACCTGGACCCCGCACCCTGCCCTAAACCCTAAAAGCTACCCTGCCCTGTCCTAACACCTACACCGCCCTGTCCTACAAACTCCCCCTGACCCCAGCCCTAAACCGTAAAACTTACCCTGTCCTAAAAACTACCCCACCCTGTCCTAAAAACTACCCACCCCCATCCCCACCCTAAACCGGAAATCCTATCCTACCCTGTCCTAAAACTACCCCACCCTGCCTTAACCCAAAAACGTACCCTGCCCCGTCCTAAAACCTATCCCACCCTGTCTTTAAAATGACCCGGACCCCCCGCCCTAAACCCTAAAACCTACCCTGTCCTAAAAATTCCCCCGCCCTGTCCTAAAAGCTACCCTGACCCTCCCAAACCCCAAAACCTACCCGCCCTGTCCTAAAAACTACCCTGACCCCCACCCAAAAACCTACCCGACCCTGTCCTAAAAACTACCCCAACTCCCGCCCTAAACCCTAAAACCTACCCGGTCCTAAAAACTCCCCCACTCTGTCCTAAAAACTACTCTGACACCCAACTCCCTAAACCCTAAAACCTACCCTCCCCTGTCCTTAAAGCAACCCTCCCCACCCCTTCCCTAAACCCTAAAACCTACACTGTCCTAAAAACTAACCCACTCAGTCCTAAAAACTATCCTGACTCCGCCCTAAACCCTAAAACCTACCCTGCCCTTACCCAAAAACTACCCTAACCCCTTGCCCTAAACGCTAAAACTTGCCCCACCATGTCTTAAAAACTATCCAGCCATCTTAAAATCTACCCTACCTCAACCCCCCTGAACCCTAAAGCCTACCCCACCCTGTCCTAAAAACTACCACAGCCACCTGCCCCTGCCATGACCCCTAAAATCTACCTCAACCAGTCCTAAAAATTACCCTGATTCCCCTACCCCTGCCCTGAACTCTAAAACTTACCCCACCTTGTCCTTGAAAATCCCCCCCACCTGCCCCAGCCCCACTTACCCAGCCATTGCGTTATTCTTCTGGCTGTTCCTCCTGTGTGCCTGAACCACAAAAACGCATGGTACCTCAACTGCGCATTTGTGTGGTTCAGACACATGAGTGGTTCAGGGCAAGTGGGGAAACGATTGCATGCTTACGGCCTGCGTGGCTCCTGCTGCATTGTAAAGGCAGTTTCACCAGCAAGTTTGTATGACAGAACCATGCATGGCAGAACCACGCATGGCTTAACAACATGGTCAGAACAACGACCTCATTTTAAATATGCATGCCTTTACCAAGCATGCCTTTACATAGACTTTAACATTCTTAGTAAAGGTATATTTTGTAATGCCATGTGTGGTTGTGTGAAACAACCCCCGACCTCTTTGCCGCCACCCTAAAACCTACCCTGTCCTATAAACTACCCCACCCTATCCTAAAAACTACCTCAAGCCCTGCCTCTGCCCTAAACCATAAAACCTACCCTGTCCTGTACTAAAATCAACCCCACCCCCACCCCCACCTTAAACCCTAAAAACTACCATGGCCTGTCCTAAAATCAACCCCATCCCCACCCTAAACCCTAAAAGCTACCATGCCCTGTCCTAAAAACTGCACCACCCTGTCCTCAAAACTACACCAACCCTGCCCCGATACCTAAAACCTACCCCGCCCTGTTCTAAAAACTACCCCGATCCCACGCTCCACCCTAAACCCTAAAAGCTACCCTGCCCTGTCATAAAACCTACCCCACTCTGTCCTAAAAAATACACCAACACATTACCCCCACTCTAAACTCTAGACCCTACCCTGTCCTAAAAACTCCCTTACCATGTCCTAAAAACTGCGCCGACCCCCTACCCCCACCCTAAACTCTTAAACCTATGCTGCCCTGTCCTAAAAACAACCTCAACCTAAACCCTAAAATCTGCCCTGTCCTGTCCTACAAACTACCCCAACCCCCCCTAAATCCTCAAATTTACCCTGTCCTAAAAAATGCCCCACCCTGTCCTAAAAATTACAGTGACCCCCCAGCCCCATCCTAAACCCTAAAACCTAGCCCACCCTGTCATAAAGGCTACCTTGAACCCCGCCTCCACTCTAAAACCTACTCTGCCCTGTCCCAAAAACTACCCTGGCCCTCCGCTCCACCCTAAGCCCTGAAACCTACCCCACTTTGTCCTAAAACAACCACACCTTCCTGCCCCCACCCTGAACCCTAAAACCTACCCTACCCTGTCCTAAAAAAACTACTCCGACCACCCACCTCCACCCTGTACTCTAAAACCTACCCCACCCTGTCCTTAAAAATCCCCCGAGCCCCACTTACCCAGCTGTCGCGTTCCTCTCCTAGCTGTTACCGCTGTGTGCCTGAACCACGCAAACGCATGGCTCCTTAAACATGGAATTGCAAGGTTCAGGCACATGCGTATTTCAGGGCAGGCGTGGAAACGCTGCGTGGTTACGGCCTGCGTGGCTCCGGCCCCGTTGTAAAGGCCGTTTCCCAAGCGCTACACATGGTCAACCACAAGTACTGAAGCACATTTCCAAAGAATTTATATAACACTCCACAGGAGCAAGTTATATATATTAGCTCTAGATGCTGCCGTTGCCGGTCTGCTGCCAGATCAATGGGAGGGACAAGTGGTGGGTGTTTTACCGCTCGGCGCCGATGTTTCTAACTCTAAGGAGCAAATGGAACCAAAGGAAGCCTATGTTAGTTTATTGAGGCAGCGAAAAAAGAAACGTTTCGCCATGATAGGCAATAAAAAAACTGCGATGCGCGCAAACATTACACAAATGAAAACGGAGCTAACTAAGCCAACATATATAGTTCTCCAAAATAACATTAATGTTTTTACACACAATGTTTTGTTAGTGTTTACTGCTCCACACAATAAATACATCTTTGTTGTGTGCACATTTATTTACCCACCGATGCCCCACAAAGTAACTCACTGTGAACAGCCTGAATACTAAACACAACGTATTTGCTCAAAATACTCGTCTGCACTAATATTAACGTCGCAGTGGGTCACGTCATTACATCCATGTCATAACGATGTAAATTAAGTTTCTACATGTACCTGTTAGGGGAGAACAACGTATAAAAATATGCCCAAGTGGGATTAATCAATTACTGTCATCCAATGCAACAATAGCATAATACAACATAAATAATAGAGCCCCTTGTTAGTCACAGATGCAGCCTAGCCTAGGTCCAATCCTTAGTAATGACAAATTTACTTTTATAAGTGCGCATTCTGACTTTCAACATTAAGGCACTGGGGAAGCTTTCATTCTCTCAAAAAATATATACTGTCTCAAAAAAATAGAATATACTGTTCTCGAACACTTTTACCTATATACAGCCCATGTGAGCGTATGGCCAGATATATTAGCTCCTTCACTTCTACAGAGTTAACGGAGATAAAGAGAACAATCAGAAAAATAAAAAAATATAAAAATCTAATAGAAACATTAAAAACAGCAAACTTCTGTCAACCCAGCAGCAGACTACAGGTTCAGATCAAAAATAAAATCAATTAAAGCTGGTAAACTTCAGAAGTACATATTCACACATGAAGAATAAGAGTTACATGTGGACATACATCTCCTCATCATAGGTCACACCATGCGGTCCTTGCTGTTGAAAGCTAAAATATTATTTGACACTAAAATCCTAAGGGCATATTTACAAGCCCCTTGCACCTCTGGTGCATCACTTTTGTTGATGCTCCGGAGGCGCAGAGTGCAGACCAATATCTACGAGGTCACACAAAGCCACTTTATGTAGCTTTTCATGACCTCGTAGATATGGAATAAGGGAAGGCAGCACACATCACTGCACTGCCTTCTCTGCATCAGGGGTTGATCCATGGTTATTGAGGTGGGTTTTCCCAAGAAACACCCATGGGTTTTAATGCATTCCCAGATTTATAAGGCTATGTAAACCTAGGAATGTGCCAAAGCTGCACATCTCCCCAATAAACACATTTCTCCTTGTTTTTCCATCTTTAACACATAGAAAAAGGAAAATGCTTCCATGGGTTATTTTTGTGCAGGAAGGTGCTCCTTCAAGCACAAAAACAATAATGCATGCAATGCAGGCAACCTTGCACCCTGGTGCAAGGGTTCCACCATTTGGGCTAGGTAGCCAAAAGGACCCCAGCACAGACAGAGGACAGAAATGCACTGTATTTTGTAAATACACTGCATTTCTGCTCTTCACCATGGGGTGTGGGGCAGCGCTGCAAGGTCACTTCCTGCACTGCCCATCTCCTCTTTCTAGTAAACATGCACCTATGTTTCTTCTCTCTATTACCTCCCCTCACTTCCTTTTGAATTCCGTCAATAACACTGTACTTGAGTTCACTCTCATCACTATCCACAATTGCCAAAGAGTGAAGTGGGTTCATATTGTAGTTAGTTGGGGCAACATTTCATTTGTCCAGGGTTTTATAGGAACTATTGGCTGCTTGGTGATGTGGATATCTCATGGGTATATATATATGTATGTATATGTATGCATATATATATGTATACCTCAGTGGTGGTCACCACTAGGTAATTATAGTAAGTACCCAGTTTCCTTAGGAAAAGCATTTTTTGACTTGCCTATATCTTTGGCACCGGTTGATGAATCTTTACAAAACTTTCCAAAAAAGTTTAACTCTCACTTCACTGCTGTTTAGAAAGTTTTGGGGTGATCAGTCAAGAGGGAGAAAAAGGAGAGGGTCCCAAAACATGTTTTCCCCATGATAATTTCCTTAGGGATTTTGAGCACAACTACAGCCTGAACCGCTGGACGGATTTACACCAAATTTGCCAGAAAGGTAGCTACTGGTCCACAAAGTGCCTTTTTGGGATTTGGTGTAAATCTGTTCAGGAGTTCTCTGGTTATTAAATGAGAATCACATTTATTTATATAGGGACATGGATCCTTTGTGACACCTACGCAAAGCTTCACAAACACTCATGCCAGGAGTAGTGCTGTGACTGGTTGGCTGCAATTTGTGAAGAAAGTTGCTGCTGACATTTTCTGAACCATGACCATGTCCCGGAGAATGAAAAAAAGATTGGAAACTATAGAAGGAGTCAGGGTAGGGGTATTCTGATCCCATGGGTGCATTGTAGGGCCCTCTGAAGGACCCCTTATGAGTTTTAAAAAGCCCAAAACTGATTTTTTCGAACATGTCTGGAGTCAACACTTTATCGTGATGCTCAGCGTAGCCCCCTCATGTAAGGCTGTGAAAGAATTGTGAACCTTGCAGGAAAAAATAAAAAAATATACATACACAGTGTCACTCACACACTAATGCATGTACTCAAAGACCCACTCAGACACTGACACACCCACTCACACACCACTCAGACACTCACTCAGACCCACTCAGCGACTTATACACCCACTTACAGACCCACTCAGACACTCACGCACCCACACACAGACCCATTCACACTCTCACACACCCACTCACAGACCCACACAGACAATCATACACCCACTCACAGACCCACTCAGCGACTCAAGCACTGACTCATTGACCCACTCAGACACTTACACACCCACTCACAGACCCTCTCAGCAACTCATGCACCCACTCCCAGATCCAATCAGACTCACTTACCCACTCACACTCACACACCCACACACAGAGACACTCTCATGCACTCTCACACCCAGACACTCTCACACCCAGACAGACACTCTCCATCCCACTCTCACACCCAGAGATACCATATCACACCTATTCCCACAACCAGAGAGACAGTCCCTGTGGTCAACCTCTGCTGTGCATGGCTGAAGGTCATGTGAAGCATTGGTAGGTTGGTTGGCCAGACCCTGCGGCAAAGCCCCCTCACACATGGCTGAAGACTGTGCATGGGGTTGCACCAACCCCCCTCCATACACGGCTGAATGCCACGTGTGGCGTTGTTTTGATTAACGTAAAGTAATTAAAATTAGTTTACATTAAAAAACATAGAAATTGGTTGCAGAGGTGTTATACTTAGGGAATAGAATTAAAAAAGCAGAGAAATTCACCTAAAAACTAAGGTTACAGGGACGTTATAGTTCTGAATTTACTCACACAAAACCATAGAAATTCAGCAATTATACTTAGAGTTATTTCAAGTAACTAAAACTCAGCTTTAAGGTAATTACAACGCACGCTCTCACCACACTCTGCTAATTACCCCAGATATTGCAGCACTCAGGACAACTTTTATACTGTCAATAAAAATATTAATGAAACATTAGCAGTCAAATTATTGAAGAAAAAAACTGTGCAAGGTTGGGGCTCGAGTTATAGTTACTTGAAGTAACCCTAACTATAACTGCAGAATTTCTATGGTTTTGTGCAATAAGTTCAGAACCTAACTATAACGTTCCTCTAACCTTTGTTTCTAAGTATATATATATATATATATATATATATATATGTTTGGCCCGGTGATTCCTGTTGACCTGGAAAGTTTCAGGGTGATCAATCAAGCTGGGATGAGATAAAGGGGGCTCAACAAAAAATTATGGTTTCCCGTGTTAATTCCTATAGGACCTTTTTACACGACTACAGGTCGAACAACTGGATGGAATTACACCAAATTTGGTTGAAAGCTAGGTGTCGGTACTCAGATAACGCTTTTGCATATTTGGTGTAAATCCGTTCAGTAATTGTTGAGCTATTAAAGGAGAAATACATTTGTATATCTAGAGACCCTGACAAGCTTGTGCAGGGAAATGCACAGCTCTGATTGATACTTTAAACCAGGAAATGCAGGCAGCCATCTTGGGACTTGGCTTGGCTTCAAAAAATAAAAGGGGCCTGGGTAGGGATAACATGACCCCTTAGTTCTGGTGGGGAGGGTCTCAGAGAGACCCCCACAGGGCAAAAAAGTATTTTTTAAATTATCCCTTTGCCACAAATTCATGATATTCACAAATTAGCAGCAATAAAATAAAATAAAAACAAGTATGGACTCCTGCGCTTGCTTTTTGATAGTCCCCCAGGTGGGCCAGGTCCCGGGGGCATTGATCATTTTGTGTGGTTGGGTCTCCTGCCCCCTCCCCACAGCCCCTAGGACAACCACATCCCTGGGGCAATGTTTGCTGATATATGTGGGGGGGCACAGCCCTTCCACCCCAGGGATCACCACTTCTCTGGGGCAATGTTGAAATCTGGGGCAGGGCTGCACCACCTCACCAAAGCTATTTTCACAATAGAGGGGCCGTGTGGCCAAAAATAGCCCTGGGGACAAGCACCACCCGCGGCTGGATCCTGCTATATCCTGGGGTACCCAGCCCCAGGACATGGCTGTTTGCAGTGGCTTGGAGGCAGTTCTGAAGCTCCAGCCAAGCCACAGCAGGCACTCCGCTATTTGACAGCAGGACTTGTCGAGCAGGTCCTGCTGACAAACAGCAGAGCTTTCATCTCTGTTCCCTGCACACATGCAGGGAACACATATGAAATGCTTCAGAAAGCAGAAAGGTGCTAAAAAAGCAACTTCTTGTTTACTGAAGCAATGGCATGGTGAGAGAAGCCTTAAGGTTATACAGATATCCTGTATAGGGCATTTTGTAAAAAAAAAAAAAAAAAAAATAGGTACATAGAGACCACGGAGGAGCCCCTGAGGGTTCCCTTGCGATCCCAAACAGCCCCCCCCCCCAAAAAAAAAGAAAAAGCCATAGCTCGCTGACCTTCACATTGAGCTTTGGGAGTTCGAGTCCAGCTGGACTCATTACTCTCTATTTTTTTCGTTTTTTATATAAAGTACAATTATTATATTTTTTACAAATGACAAATACATTTTGTATTTTAAATTGTACACAAATATCTCATTCTAAGTAAATCAGACATCATAGCCTAAAAATCTCTCTATCTCTCGTCCTCTCACTTTCTTTCTCTTTCTGTCTCTCTTTCAATCAATTTCTCCCAGTCACACACCCACTCACTTTTGCACCCATGAAGACCTTTAGGCACCCACTCACAGACATACTCAGACACTTATTCATCCACTCACAGACCCATCCAGACCCTCATACACCCACTCACAGACCTAGTCAGACCCTCTTGCGCACACTCACACCAACTCACAGACCTACTCAAACTTTCACAGACCCACTGACAGACCCACTGACCCCCTCATGCAGTCACTCAAAGACCTGTGCACATACCGACACACTCCCTAGGACAATGATGCACACCGGGAAAGAGACTCTCACAGCCACTCTCACCCCCAGATACACCCTCTTAAACCTATTCTCAGACCCATAGAGATAGGTTGTGGCCAATACCCACCGCACAAGGCCAAAGGGCTATGTACAGAGTAGGATTGGGTGGTTAGAGGGGTTGGCAGCAGACACTGGCTGCAGGCCAGCCCTTGCGGGCAACCCCTGCTGCACAAGGCTGAAAACCGTGTATGGTACAAGGTTGGGAACTTATATGGGGTGTGCCTCAGTGCCTGGATGCAAGCCGTGACCTGTGGCCAACTGCCACTGTGCACGGCCAAAGGCCATGCACCTCAGTGTTTGGCTTAACGCTCAGTAATGAAAAGTACTATGCTTTAAAAAAAATATGGAAATTCACTGAAAAAACAGAGGTTGCAGGGACATTATAGATAGGAAGTAGAATTAAAAAACCATAAAAACTTCACTTGAAAAAGTAAAGGATACAGGGACATTATAGATAGGCTCACATTTTAAATGTACGTAACTATAGAAATTCACCAGTTACAGTTAGAGTTGCCTCAGGTAACTATAACTCGTGCTCTAAGGTAACTCTAACGTGCGCCCACGTCATGCACTGCTAATTAAGCCACAAATTATGGCATTCGTGACATTTTGCAGTAAAATCTTTGATGAAAAAATTGTGCATGGTGAGGGTGCAAAATATTAATGGTGCTGTAAGTCTCAGGATGGGACCTTTTCACTATAGGAATATGCATGTCACTCTTCACCAGTGAACCAACTATATATGTGACCTTGGGGTTACATGCACACACATACTGCAGAAGTGGTTGTTTTGACCAAATTCTTTATCTTATACAAGAGAGTGCCTTTCTAACAGATTAGGTTAATCTGTGTTTATTTTTCGTTTAAAGTGTTTCTGTGGAGTGGTGTACTTGCAGCATGTTTACATGTGTGTGTAATTTACACTGCAGATTTAAGTCCCACAAACCACTCAGTCATTTTTCTCCCTGAGTACCAGTGTTTCTGACCAATAGTTAGTGTTGATATATAAAACAGGTTTCTGTTTTTCACATTATTCTGTGTATACTGATTTTACTTTAAAAAAAATTCTCTCTCTCTCTATATAGGTATATATATATATATATATATACATATATATATATATATATATATATATATATATATATATATATATATATACACATATATATATATATGTGTGTGTGTGTGCCTGTGCATGTGTGCATGTGTGCATGTGTGAAATGTCACTTTAGGATCACGCCTTTGATTAAATAAAGTACCACTGGGTTGGGAGATGGTAATACCTCGAACCCAAATGAGTCATGAGTGTTCCTCAGAAGGTGCTCTGAATATTAAATTAATCATTTTGTAGGGCAAGAATATTGTTGCAATAACATGGTGATGTTAAAAATGTATTCAACTTTGACATCACAGTTAAGAATATCATATTTATTGCTTTTTAGGTATGATTGTTAACTTTAGTGATTCAAAGATCTATCAAGATACTCTCTTGATGGATTCTTTTTTCCTAAATTCCATTCCAATAATCTGTGGGGTCGTGAACATTGCTAGAATCACACAATATCTTTGTGTCGGCTTAGACATGATTACCTTCACACACCATTTTTGTAAGGACTTGAACAGACACTATCTCTGTAGGGGCTTGAAAATAATTTCAAACATTCCAAAATTGTGATGTAATTTCTTGTATACCACAACGTTTATTTCTATTCCTGTCTTAAGTTTACTGTGCTGGTAGTCTTCAAAGTTCACTTTCAAATCTTGTTTTTCTGATCTCCATAGATTTGTGAAACATTCTTTCCTACGTTTGTAAAGACTCATTGGTATTCCTCAATATGATGCTGTGGCTGGGAAGTTTTTAAATAGAATTTCTGTGAATAACCCTCACTTCTTGATCTGGCTAATTTCAAACTTTTTTTACAGAATGGTCTTGTACATACATTATTTTATAAATGTGTCCATTTTTCAAAATTTTCTTTTGTGTTTTAAATGATTTTTAACATACACATTCAACATTTTACATTTTCATACTTTTTTCCATACAAACGTTTTGCATATACCATTTTTACGCAGAGCATACAGTACACATTGTGTAACCTATAAAAACAACATATAAAAACATGCATTTGCACTCCATTTCTGCATATGTAGCATATGTATGTATGTAGATGGTATTTATAAAGCTAGCCAAATGGCAGCAAAATGTAATTTATTATGACGCTGTTGGTGTACTCTGCATGAGTAGTGCCTAAATATTGGCGCCACTTCTGCACAGTACATAGGCCCCCATTCTAAAGAATGGAAGGCCACTTTTAACATCTGTTCTTGAGCAGGCATTAAAAGTGACATAAAAAATGGCATAAGGAAATCTCATGGATTTTCTTATGCCATCTTTCTGGCTCCCCTAACGGGGGAATGCCCCTGTTTCATACATTATGCCTGGCACAGGCATAATGTTGCGCAAAGGGTTACAGAGTGGTGCAATGCATGCATTGCGTTACCCTGTAAATAAGGCACGGGAATTGCGGCCTCGCTGGGCCACATTAACGTAAAAAACAATGACGTTAATGTGGTGCAAGGTGGCGCTAGGGCATTATAAATATGCCCCTTGGTGCCTGTTTCAAGAACAGTGCAGACTGTCAGCCCAAGTATCTTCTAAGTAGTCTATTAGGAGAGTTAATTTTTGTTAGTAAGGTGATTTTATAATCTTTTGCTACTTCAGTTACAGGGATGTATGCTAGGGTATTGAGTTTGTTTAATTTCATGGGCAAATCCAGCTTTCTCTATTGTTAATGCTGATTTTTGCTGGTGTCTCCGGAAACTGGTTTAAGAGGGAATAAAATCCTTGAATTTTGTGCTGCCTGTGCATATATTTACAAAATAGTAAGAAATCATTGCTTGCCCAATATCGATAATTAGCTTTTGAAGATCGTAATTATCGCTTTGGATTTAATTTAATTTAATGGATTCAAACATGTAAACTGCAAGTTAGGCACAGAACACAAGAAAACGCTGAATGAGATTTCCAACATACAGTGCAAGTCAAAAAATACAACATAAGTTGTTGTGCTGCACACAACACACTGAAGGGCCTCTCAGCTGTTTAGCAATCTGTCATGTTGCCATTCTACTCAATGGTACTTCATTTGTCAAAACCAGGAGTATCAGGCCTAGTGGGATTTGAATAGAATAGGCATACACCCTACTGAGCTATGCTCTTCTACGCAGAGCATACAGTACACATTACGTAACCTATAAAAACAACATATAAAAACATGCTTTGGCAAAGCTTATAAGTCTGTATTTAATTTGGTAATGCATTCACACTCCATTTCTGCATATGTATGTAGCATATGTATGCATGTAGATGGTATTTATATAGTGCAAACCTAACCAAATGGCAGCGAAGCGCTGTACATAGTCAAAGGCAAGCTTAAAGTTGTTGAGGAAACTGAGTTGTCAACAGGTAATTCATTGTGATATAGTGTTCTTTAAAGAAGTGAGCCTTCAACTCTTTTGAAAACTGAAGCAGTTTGGGCAGCCCTGATGTATACAGGGATGTTGTTCCAGATCCCGGGTATATAAATGGAAAAGGCCTGTTATCTTATTTTAATCTTAATTACACTTCTTAGTCTGCAGTGCGATAGATTCCTGGCTGTGGGGGTGCCCAGAGCAACTAGAAATGGTAATCTTGTCTGCAAGATAAGCAAGGGTGCTGGATGTAATGGCTTTGTCAATGATACAGCTAGTTTTGGAGATGGTGTGGGCTGGCAAGGGGAGGCAGTAGGGTTCTATCACAGTGATCATATATTTTAAGGCCCTGGATGAGATGTGCAGCATCTTGTAGGATACTCTTAATGAGTGCCAGTGTGGAGTCTGGGAGGTTTTAGAGTTGGGTGTTACCACCATCTAGATTTGAGAGTACAATCATTTGAACAACAGTTCTCAAGTCCCCTTCTGGAAGAAACAGTTTGAATTTCTTTAGAAGAGTGCGCTGGTACAAGGAAGTATTTTATTGGCAATATGTTTCTTGAGGAAGAGGTTGGTGTCCAGGGTGAATCCATGTGCTTTGTCATTCAGTGAGAGTTGGGTGTTCAAGACCATTACAATTTGTGTCATTGAAGCAGATTTTTACAGTATCTTATTTGTTGTTCTTGGAAAATAATAGGAATTCTGCCTTAGTTGAGCTGAGCTTCAGGTTGTTGCTGAACATACAGGTCCCAATAGTGTCCAAGCAGAGTTTGAGGTGTTGGATTTTGAAGCAGAGTTGTGCATCACCAGCATATTGGTGAACCTTGATTCTGTTATCCATAAGAAGAGCCCCAAGAGGCATCATGTAAAGTTTGAAGATGACAGAAGACAGTATGAAACGGTGGGGTAATCCACATGTGATCTGGATCTTTTGTGACCTGAGCAGCCAACATGAACAAACTGGTGTAGGTTGGAGAGGTAGGAGGAGAACCAATGAAGGATATTGCCGGTGAATCCCATTCATAAAGGGAGTATATAAGGATGTTATGGTAGATTGTGATGAAAGTAGCAGAAACTTGTGGTCAAGAGGGCATCGTCTGTGGTGATTAAGGTGGAGGTCTCCGTGCTGTAGCGTGATCTGAAGCCTGAGAAGTAGTCATGCAGGAAATGGTTAGCATTAATGTGATCTTGGAGTTGAACATACACTGCTTTTTCTTTTTTTAACACATTATTTATTACATTTTGTACCCCATAAGTGAGGTACATTATAACATTGACAGAAAGACAAAACTCATTGAAACAGCCATACATAAATCTCATTACTGCCATTATCATTTTGTCCACAACAGTACTTTACAATATAGTTTCCAATAGTCTCCCCTCCCCTTATCCTGCTTTTCCCTCATCCCATATGGTTTACTATGTGTTGGCTCTGTGGGACATATTTGCATGGAGTCCAGCCCTGCAGATGAGTTTGGGTGTGTAAGTTGTCAAAGAATCTACCTCTTCATTCCTTGTCATGTAAGTCTTGAAGGCCTTCTAGACTTTGTGAAAATTCCACTGTCTGTTATGTATGATGGATGAGATCTTCTCTATGGCAAAAATAGACCAAATTCTACTCCACCACACATGTATAGGTGGTGTATTGGGCTGTTTCCAAACCTGCGCTAATGCCAATCTGGCTGCTAACAGAAGCTGTAAAATCAGCTTTCCCATTGGAGTCATTAGTGGAAAAATGGAGTCACCTCCTCAGTCACCTAACAATATTATTAGGGGATCGAGAGGAAGCTGAGCATCGTTGATCTGGCGAGTGTGTCAGGTTCTCCCCTGAGAACCTCTGAATATGCATGAAGGTGAAACAAATGTGTATAAAAGTGCCCCTCTCACCACAACCTTTTCAACAAAGCTCTGAACTCCCTGTGATAGTGTGTAGCTGGGTGGGAGAGAAGTATCAGCAATATAAATACATTTTCTTATAAGTTACGCTAATTGGAGCTTTTGCAGCCCTGTGTCAACTGTTGGCCCAAGTTGTCCCTGAAATCTTTTTTCCCACATCTCGCTCCCAATGTTTTATATAATTGTGCTTGTGGGAAAGATGTAAGTCCAACAAGGAGCGATGGAGCCACGTAATGCCTTTATGTAGTATTTTATCTGGTGTTTTTCCCTCACTGTTAGAGAGTCCACCTCCTTGGAACCCACACAATGTAACACCTGGATGATTCAATAGTGGTCCCATCTGTGAAGATTCCAATTTTCCTTGCTTTTGACAAATCTCCCATTCATGTAAACCTCCCTCAAAGTATCTGGGTGCATGGATTCCCATACTGTGCATCTCAGGACCTGGGTTGTGCGAGATAGGGGGCACTGGGACAGTAGAGGTGATAGAACCCTTTCTCTGTACCATCTGTTGCCAGTATTCTAAAAAAATACTTTGGAGGAGAGTGCCAGGGGGGTCTGCTTCCCAGTCTTATGAAAAAACCATGACAGACAGTGGTGGGGGAGTTTCGAATAAGCCTGATCTACATGAATCCATCTCTTTAGGGTCCTGTTGTGGTTCGTTTCCAGCGTAGGGTGTATATAGGCCACTTGAACATAGATTCTAATATTGGAGAGACCCAGTCATCCCTGGGTGACAAGCTTCAACAGTGTGGCTCTTGGAACTCTAGGGAAGCATTTCTTCCACACAAATGTATATGCAATGGGAGGTACTGCACAATGTATAGGATGTCGGGTAAGAAGTTCATTTTAATGCATTTCATTCCCCCAAGGCAGGAGATCTTAATCTTTGAATAATGTCTGCTAAGCCGGGGAATGTTGGCTCTACAGAGCTGTGTCAATTTCTGCATTAAATGAATGCCTAGGTATTGGAGGGTATCCTCAAACCACCAATGCTGTTGAGCTCTGCTTGGGCTTTTTGATGTTGACCTTCTACACTAATTACATCGGACTTCATTATGTTAAACTTTAACCATCAAGCCACTTAGAAAACCACCAGCTCCCTTTGAGGGCTGGCAAGGAGGTTGTGGGTCTGTTAGAAATCAGATAATAGCGTTCACATATAGTGCCAGTTTAAACTTCTGAGCGCCCACCTTTACTCCAGGGATGGCAGGATTATGCTGCATCGTCCGTCTTAGATGATTCATGGAAAAAGTGAACATTGATGGAGAAAGAGGACACCCCTGATGGGTACCAGAGTTAGTTGTAATTTAGATCACTGTTCCCCATTTATCTTTATCCTCATCTCAGGAGATTTATAACTAGCCATAGTTAATTGAGACATATTTGGGCCCAGCAGAGTTCTTTGTAAGGTTTTAATCAAAAAGGCCAAATTAACATTATTGAAAGCCTTCTCCACAGCCAGCAGTGGTAGAACCATTGACTGCTTTAGTCGCTTCGCTGCCTCTATCAGAAGGACCGCAAGTCTTGTGTTGTCCCTAGCATGGCGCCCCCGTATGAACCCTGTGTGCTGTTTTGAAATAATTTTGGGCTAAAGCTCTTGTTTTCTGGTCTGTAGGATTGCTGTGAATATTTTAACATCAATATTCCACAAGGAAATTGGCCTGTAAATAGGAGCAGAGCAAAGGATCCTTATCTGGTTTCACAATAAGTGTCAACCTGGATACTAACATTGACTGTGTGACTGAACGAGTGGGGAGAACATGGTTAAAGACTGTGGCCAGCAGTGCTCTCAAAAGTCCCATCTAGGTCTTGTAAAAATAACCCTGGAAGGCATCAGGTCCTGGCACTTTCTGACCTGGTAGGCGTTTATCGCATGTAATACCTCTTCCTCAAATATCTTGTTCTCCAGCTCCTGACAGTCTTCCCTATGCAAGGGGTACTCAAAACTCACAAGATGGATGCTGCAGACTGTGGGAAGAGGGACGTTGTAGCAAGGTGGCAGTATTATGTGGTATAACTGGAGGTTTTACCATGTAATACTAGCACGTTACCCAGAAGTGGACCTCGGATTCACACCAATAAACCTTAGCTCAGTCCTGGTAGAGTGGCAAAGAGCAGGCAGACTACTTAGAGGAACATGTGTTAAGCATTTCACAACATCAACATGGACTATAAGTAAATGACATGACTCGAAATAAATCTGACACCAATTTATAAAAATGAAGCATATTTTTATATTAATTTAGACACTAAAACCAAGTTGATATATTACACCAATGCGGTCAATGGGAGAAAACACAGTATGCAATCGGTCACTCGGTCACTTGTGGGGCAAGTTCTGTGGAACCCACCTGGGGTTAAGGTCCTGTGGCTCCCTAATTCAAGTCTCAACAGACAGTATTTTGTTACATTGCCCAGGGAAGTCCGGGTGCAGAAGTGCTCTGGCTGTCCTTGGTGCTGATGGGATCTGTGTGCGCTGTCAAAATTGCAGCACTTGACAAAAACACAGTTGGAGGTAGATCTACACTCTACCCTCAGAAAGTAGAGGCCTTTGGGGTCCCAGGACCTGGACTCTACAGCTGGAACTCTGCCACCACATCCAGCGGCTCCTGGTACAGAGGTAGCCTTGGAACAGTCGATCATGGGTGGGATCGCCAAAGATACTTTGCCGCTTGTTCAAAGTCACCTTCTTCAGGATGCAGGATCTCAGCAGTGGAATCATTGCTGATGTTGGTCACTATTACTGGGAGTTGCTCTGGAGTAAGTGATGTCTGTGAAAGGCTGTATTCCTGGGCTGGTGACCAAGAAGCCTTGTTAGCGGCAAAAGTGATTTATGGGTACTTCGTTAGCTGGAGGTGACAGGAATGATATAGCAGCTCAAAACTTTGTGTGAGCCTCACTGTAACTCCCGAGGTGCAGGTTACTGATTTTCTTTGGGCTTACTCAAGAGGGGCTCAACAGGTTGCAGGTGACTGGTTCCACCAGTTAGAGGAGTCTGCTTCAGTTACTGGCATCCACTGAAGTCCCCCTAACTAGGAGCAATGAGCTTTTGCCACATGCACAAACACACAATTCCAGTGTATGGTCTCCTTAGGGCACTTAAGTGTCCTATCTTTGTGCTGAGGCAGAGTCCAAAGTCTTGTTGTCGGTGACGACATCTTCTCTTTATCTCTTCTCAGATTTAAATTAAGAACTGAAGTTCTTGTGCCAGGGAAGCCCCTTAAATCCTAGTTTAGAGAGACTTATGGGTGTGGGGGACAATGGCCAATGGGCTTCTGATCCCTGTGGCTAGTCAGCCCCTGAGGTGATGACTTCCTGTAGGAGTACATCATGTTTCTACCCAGAATCCAATAATTCAGAGTTTGCCAAGGTAGCAGAACCCTTCCTCAGCTGTACAGACCTCCTAGCCCACCCTAGAGGTGTGGCTAGCCTTTTGGGGGTGTACGCCTCCTGAATACCTAAAGTTCATGCCTGTTGGCTTGGACTGGTTCAAATCCTTTCATGAGTGGGAAGGGCTTCGTCCTGAAGTGGGGGACAAGAGATCACATGTCAAGGGCAATGAAAAGCCTTTGAGACTCACTGCCTTGATTACTGTAAGCACTGGCCATCCTGGGATGGAGGAGGTGTGACCTCCTTCCTGCCAAAGTCCTTTGTATCTGTCCTGGGAAAGTGCTAGCACAATAGGAGTGCCAACACTTGTCTAGGTGACAAACACTCAGGGAAACCCGCCAAGGCAGGAGAAAGCTAGCAAACACAGTAGGCAACCTCTGAGGATGCCACCTGGGTAAACCTGGATATGAGAATAGTGTTCAGGGTTATAAAGCACAATGTTTGACACCAAACACAGGAGATTTCCACCGGGTCATTATAGAGCTGAACATCTAGGATCTGCCTGGGTGCCAGCCCATGTTCTCCTATAGACCACAAGTCACTTGCAGAAGCATTGTTTTAAATGCTATTCCAGGGCCACATATGCTTGTGCATATATATCTACACTCATAACAGTGCATCCTGCCTCCTGGGCTATAAGAGGCCTGCCTTAGGGGTGACTGACCTGTACTATGGGCAGTGAGGGAACTCTGCCTCCACCTGGTGTGGGCAGCATCGAACTTGATCAGGTAAGCTGCTTATGCTGGCTGACATGGCCTCCAGGCTTTGCTTTTACTCAGGTCAAGCAGGGTGGCACATCAGTGCTTCTGCCCTGGTGCCCGTTTACCATCCCTGCCCTGGATACCACTGGTACTATTTACTAGGGCCATACAGGGGTTGTGGAGTCCTCGCCAATTGGTTTTACCAAATCACAGTACAATTTAAGGGAATGAGCACTGACACTGGGGTCTGATTAGCAGTGACAGTATTTATAAAGCACACAGCTACTCAGGAGTGTCTCTGCGCTGAAGGCCCATTCAAATGCAAAGACAATTATTGTAGCAATAGCCAGGTTTTAAGCGTTTTCTTAAAGACAACCTCTACCTTAGTCTGGCAAAAATCAAGAGGTAACATTTTCCAGCCTTGCGGACCAAGGAAAGAAAAAGGGCGCTGCCTTCCATAGCCAGGTGAATCCTAGGGATCTTAACCAAGCAACTACCAGCTAAGCATAAAGTTCTCTCAGGATTATAGAAAGAAATCCTGGCCGAAAAATGACAATATTTTGGGCTCTATGTCAGAGCAGTGCTGTAGGAGGCTGGACTGGCTTGTAGTGAGTACCAAGGGGTACTTACACCTTGCACCAGGCCCAGGTATCCCTTATTAGTGTATAGGGTGTCTAGCAGCTTAGGCTGATAGATAATGGTAGCTCAGCAGAGCAGCTTAGACTGAACTAGGAGACGAGTGAAGCTCCTACAGTAGCACTAGTGTCATATGCACAATACCATAAGAAAACACAATACACAGATATACTAAAAAGAAAGGTACTTTATTTTTATGACAATATGCCAAAAGTATCTCAGTGAGTACCCTCAGTATGAGGATAGCAAATATACACAAGATATATGTACACAATACCAAAAATATGCAGTATAGTATTAGAAAACAGTGCAAACAATGTATAGTTACAATAGGAGGCAATGGGGACACATAGGGATGGGGCAACACAAACCATATACTCCAAAAGTGGAATGCGAACCACGAATGGACCCCAAACCTATGTGACCTTGTAGAGGGTCGCTGGGACTGTAAGAAAACAGCGAGGGTTAGAAAAATAGCCCACCCCAAGACCCTGAAAAGTGAGTGCAAAGTGCACTAAAGTTCCCCAAAGAGCACAGAAGTCGTGATAGGGGAATTCTGCAGGAAAGACCAAAACCAGCAATGCAACAACGATGGATTTCCAGATGAGGGTACCTGTGGAACAAGGGGACCAAGTCCAAAAGTCACGACCAAGTCGAGAGTGGGCAGATGCCCAGGAAATGCCAGCTGTGGGTGCAAAGAAGCTGCTACTAGGCAGTAGAAGCTGAGGATTCTGCAGGAACGACAAGGGCTAGAAACTTCCCCTTTAGAGGATGAATGTCCCACGCCGTGGAGAGTTGTGCAGAATTGTTTTCCTGAAGAAAGACCGCAAACAAGCCTTGCTAGCTGCAAGTCGTGCGGTTAGGGTTTTTGGATGCTGCTGTGGCTCAGGAGGGACCAGGATGTCGCCAATTGCGTCAGAGGACAGAGGGGGCGCCCAGCAAGACAAGGAGCCCTCTCAAAAGCAGGCAGCACCCGCAGAAGTGCCAGAACAGGCACTACAAAGAGGAGTGAAATGGTGCTCACCCAAAGTTGTACAAAGGAGTCCCACGCCGCCGGAGGCCAACTCAGGAGGTCGTGCAATACAGGTTAGAGTGCCGTGGACCCAGGCTTGGCTGTGCACAAAGGATTTCCGCCGGAAGTGCACAGAGGCCGGAGTAGCTGCAAAAGTCGTGGTTCCCAGCAATGCAGTCTGGCGTGGGGAGGCAAGGACTTACCTCCACCAAACTTGGACTGAAGAGTCACTGGACTGTGGGAGTCACTTGAACAGAGTTGCTGGATTCAAGGGACCTCGCTCGTTGTGCTGAGAGGAGACCCAGGGGACTGGTGATGCAGTTCTTTGGTGCCTGCGGTAGCAGGAGGAAGATTCCGTCGACCCACAGGAGATTTCTTCGGAGCTTCTAGTGCAGAGAGGAGGCAGACTACCCCCACAGCATGCACCACCAGGAAAGCAGTCGAGAAGGCGGCAGGATCAGCGTTACAGAGTTGCAGTAGTCGTCTTCGCTACTTTGTTGCAGTTTTGCAGGCTTCCAGCGCGGTCAGCAGTTGATTCCTTGGCAGAAGGTGAAGAGAGAGATGCAGAGGAACTCTGATGAGCTCTTGCATTCGTTATCTAAGGAATTCCCCAAAGCAGAGACCCTAAATAGCCAGAAAAGAGGGTTTGGCTACTTAGGAGAGAAGATAGGCTAGCAACACCTGAAGGAGCCTATCAGAAGGAGTCTCTGACGTCACCTGCTGGCCCTGGCCACTCAGAGCAGTCCAGTGTGCCAGCAGCACCTCTGTTTCCAAGATGGCAGAGGTCTGGAGCACACTGGAGGAGCTCTAGGCACCTCCCAGGGGAGGTGCAGGTCAGGGGAGTGGTCACTCCCCTTTCCTTTGTCCAGTTTCGCGCCAGAGCAGGGCTGAGGGGTCCCTGAACCGGTGTAGACTGGCTTATGCACAAATGGGCACCATGTGTGCCCATGAAAGCATTTCCAGAGGCTGGGGGAGGCTACTCCTCCCCTGCCTTCACACCATTTTCCAAAGGGAGAGGGTGTAACACCCTCTCTCTGAGGAAGTCCTTTGTTGTGCCTTCCTGGGCCAGGCCTGGCTGGACCCCAGGAGGGCAGAAACCTGTCTGAGGGGTTGGCAGCAGCAGCAGCTGCAGTGAAACCCCTGAAAAGGCAGTTTGGCAGTACCCGGGTCTGTGCTATAGACCCGTGGGATCATGGGATTGTGCCAACAATGCCAGGATGGCATAGAGGGGGCAATTCCATGATCATAGACATGTTACATGGCCATATTCGGAGTTACCATTGTGAAGCTACACATAGGTAGTGACCTATATGTAGTGCACGCGTGTAAGGGTGTCCCCGCACTCACAAAGTCCGGGGAATTGGCCCTGAACAATGTGAGGGACCTTGGCTAGTGCCAGGGTGCCCACACACTAAGTAACTTAGCACCCAACCTTTACCAGGTAAAGGTTAGACATATAGGTGACTTATAAGTTACCTAAGTGCAGTGTAAAATGGCTGTGAAATAACGTGGACGTTATTTCACTCAGGCTGCAGTGGCAGGCCTGTGTAAGAATTGTCAGAGCTCCCTATGGGTGGCAAAAGAAATGCTGCAGTCCATAGGGATCTCCTGGAACCCCAATACCCTGGGTACCTCAGTACCATATACTAGAGAATTATAAGGGTGTTCCAGTATGCCAATGTAAATTAGTAAAATTGGTCACTAGCCTGTTAGTGACAATTTGAAAGAAATTAGAGAGCATAACCACTGAGGTTCTGATTAGCAGAGCCTCAGTGAGACAGTTAGTCATAACACAGGTAACACATACAGGGCACACTTATGAGCACTGGGGCCCTGGCTGGCAGGGTCCCAGTGACACATACAACTAAAACAACATATATACAGTGAAATATGGGGGTAACATGCCAGGCAAGATGGTACTTTCCTACACAACCCCCCCCCAACGAAGGACAATAAGACTAGCCATGACCTGATGAGTCTTCATTGTCTAAGTCTAAGTCTATTGTCTAAGTGGAAATATCTGGAGAGTCCATCTGCATTGGAGTGGGTACTCCCAGGTCTATGTTCCATTGTATAGTCCATTCCCTGTAGGGATATAGACCACCTCAACAATTTATGATTTTCACCTTTCATTTGTTTTAGCCAAAGTAGAGGTTTGTGGTCTGTCTGAACAATGAAGTGAGTGCCAAACAGGTATGGCCTCAACTTCTTCAGTGCCCAGACCACAGCAAAGGCCTCCCTCTCTATGGTAGACCAACACTTTTTTCTAGGGGTCAACCTCCTGCTGATAAAAGCAACAGGTTGATCCTGGCCCTCAGAATTAAGTTGTGAAAGGACTGCCCCTACCCCTAATTCAGATGCATCAGTTTGGACAATGAATTTTTTGGAGTAACAGGGGCTTTTCAGGACAGGTGCAGAGCACATGGCCTGCTTCAGCTCCTCAAAAGCTTTCTGACAGCTAGCTGTCCACAATACCTTTTTTAGGCATTTTCTTGGAGGTGAGGTCATTAAGAGGGGCTGCAATGGAGCCATAGTTCTTAATGAACCTCCTGTAATACCCAGTGAGGCCTAAGAAGGCTCTCACCTGGGTCTGAGTTGTAGGGGGAACCCAATCTATAATAGTTTGGATTTTCCCCTGAAGTGGTGCAATCTGTTCTCCACCTACCAGGTGTCCCAGATAAACCACCTTCCCCTGCCCTATCTGGCACTTTGAAGCCTTGATAGTGAGGCCTGCCTTTTGCAGGGCCTCCAAAACTTTCCATAGGTGGACCAGGTGATCATCCCAACTGGAGCTAAAGACAGCTATATCGTCCAGATATGCTGTACTAAAAGCCTCCAGCCCTTGCAGGACTGTATTCACCAACCTTTGAAAAGTGGCAAATGCATTTTTCAATCCAAAAGGCATTACTGTGAATTGGTAATGGCCTCCAATGGTTGAAAATGCCGTTTTTGCTTTTGCATCTTCTGATAATTTGATCTGCCAATACCCTGCAGTCAAGTCAAAAGTGCTTAGATACTTGGCAGATGCCAGTGTATCTATTAGCTCATCTGCCCTGGGTATAGGGTGAGCATCAGTTTTGGTTACTTGGTTGAGACCTCTATAGTCTACACAAAACCGCATTTCCTTCTTTCCATCCTTGGAATGAGGTTTTGGTACAAGTACCACAGGAGAGGCCCATGGACTTTCAGAGTGCTCAACCACTCCCAGTTCTAACATTTTCTGCACTTCTTGTTTTATGCAGTCTCTGACATGGTCAGGCTGCCTATAGATCTTACTTTTGACAGGCAAGCTGTCTCCAGTATCTATAGTGTGCTCACACCAAGAAGTGGTGCCTGGCACAGTAGAGAAGAGTTCAGAAAACTGACCCAGGAGATTTATGCAGTGGTCTTTCTGCTCAGCAGTCAGACAATCAGCCAGTACTACCCCTTCCACCAGAGCATCTTGTTCTGTGGAAGAGAAGAGATCAGGGAGAGGGTCACTCTCTTCTTCCTGTCCCTCATCTGTTGCCATGAGCAGGGTGAGATCAGCCCTGTCATAGTAGGGTTTCAGGCGATTGACATGGAGCACCCTAAGGGGACTCCTGGCAGTGCCTAAGTCAACTAAGTAGGTGACTTCACCCTTTTTCTCAACAATTGTGTGGGGTCCACTCCATTTATCTTGGAGTGCTCTTGGGGCCACAGGCTCCAAGACCCACACTTTCTGCCCTGGTTGGTACTGAACCAAAACAGCCTTCTGGTCATGCCATTGCTTTTGGAGCTCTTGGCTGGCCTGAAGGTTTTTACTGGCCTTTTTCATGTACTCAGCCATCCTTGATCTGAGGCCAAGTACATAGTCCACTATGTCTTGCTTTGGAGCTTTTAAAGGTTGTTCCCAACCCTCCTTAACAAGTGTTAGAGGACCTCTCACAGGGTGTCCAAATAGGAGTTCAAAGGGGCTGAAGCCCACTCCTATTTGGGGTACCTCCCTGTAAGCAAAAAGGAGGCAAGGTAATAGGATATCCCATCTCCTGCGGAGTTTTTCAGGGAGTCCCATAATCATGCCTTTGGGAGTTTTGTTAAATCTCTCCACCAGTCCATTTGTTTGTGGATGATAGGGTGTGGTGAACTTGTATGTAACACCACACTCCTTCCACATGGCCTTTAAGTAAGCAGACATGAAATTGCTTCCTCTGTCTGATACCACCTCTTTTGGGAAGCCCACCCTGGAAAAGATTCCCAGGAGGGCCTTTGCCACTGCAGGAGCTGTAGTGGTCCTTAGAGAAATTGCTTCAGGATATCTGGTGGCATGGTCCACTACCACCAAGCTAAACCTATTGCCTGAAGCAGTAGGAGGGTCAAGGGGGCCAACTATGTCAACCCCTACCCTTTCAAAGGGAACCCCAACCACAGGCAGTGGGATAAGGGGTGCCTTTGGAGTGCCACCTGTCTTGCCACTGGCTTGACAGGTTTCACAGGACTTACAAAATTCCTTTGTGTCCTCTGACATTCTAGGCCAATGAAACAAGGGAACAAGCCTGTCCCAAGTTTTCATTTGCCCCAAATGTCCAGCTAGGGGAATGTCGTGGGCTAGAGTTAGGAGGAACTTTCTGTACTCCTGAGAAATCACCAATCTCCTGGCAGCTCCAGGTTTTGGATCCCTTGCTTCAGTGTACAAGAGGTTGTCCTCCCAGTAAACTCTGTGAGAGTCACTGACATCCCCATTAGCTTGTTTGACAGCTTGCTGCCTTAGACCCTCTAGTGTGGGACAGGTTTGCTGTGCCACACTCATCTCCTCCCTGGCAGGCCCCCCTTCACCCAAAAGCTCAGCAGTGTCTGCTTCCAGCTCCTCTGGTGTAGGTTCTGCACAGGGTGGAAATCCTTCTTCCTCAGAAGAAGAATCCACTGTAGAGGGAGGGATAGTAGGTAGTGCTTTACTTCTACTAGCCCTAGCTTTAGGGAGCACTTGGTCCATTCTTCCAGGATCCAAGTCACCCTGTCCTTTTTGCTTTTTGGCTTGAGCCCTGGTTAAAGCAAAAATATGCCCTGGAATGCCCAGCATTGCTGCATGGGCCTCCAACTCCACATCTGACCAAGCTGATGTCTCTAAATCATTTCCAAGTAGACAGTCTACAGGTAAATCTGAGGCAACCACAACTTTCTTTGGACCAGTAACCCCCCCCAGTTGAGATTTACAACAGCCATGGGGTGGCCAAGTGTGTTGTTGTGAGCATCGGTTGCTTGGTACTGGTGACCAAGTAGGTGTTGTTCAGGGTGGACCAGTTTCTCTATTACCATTGTAACACTGGCACCTGTGTCCCTGTAGGCCTGAACCTCAACACCATTTATTAGGGGTAGTTGCTTATACTTATCCATGTTAAGGGGACAAGCAACTAAGGTGGCTAAATCAATAGCCCCCTCAGAGACTAACACAGCCTCTGTGGTCTCCCTAACAAGACCAACCCCAACTAAGTTACCAAAAGTGAGCCCAACTATTCCCTTGGATTTGCTATTAGTAGGTTTGCTCCCACCACCACTGCTATTAGTAGGGACACTAGGTGTAGCAGTAGGGGTTGTAGTGGTAGGAGGCTTGGTGCTTCTCTTTGGACAACTGGGATCTGTTGTCCAATGGCCTTTTATTTTACATAAATAGCACCATGGTTTATTTTCTTTGTTTTGATTTGAAGAGGATTTGGACCCACCCCCCCCCACCAGAGTGTTTTTGTGGGCCTGATGAAGACTCATTTTTAGATTTCTCCCCACCCTTGTCAGAAGACTTACCATCCTTCTTCTTGCCATCTTTGTCGCCCCCTGTATGAACTTTTCTGTTCACCCTTGTTCTGACCCATTTGTCTGCCTTCTTTCCCAATTCTTGGGGAGAGGTCAGATCAGAGTCCACCAGGTACTGGTGCAACAAATCAGACACACAGTTATTAAGTATATGCTCTCTCAAGATTAAGTTATACAGGCTTTCATAATCAGTAACTTTACTGCCATGTAACCACCCCTCCAAGGCCTTCACTGAATGGTCAACAAAGTCTACCCAGTCTTGTGAAGACTCCTTTTTGGTTTCTCTGAACTTCATCCTGTATTGTTCAGTGGTTACGCCATAACTATCTAGGAGTGCATTCTTAAGAACTGCAAAATTATTGGCATCACTTTCTTTCACAGTAAGGAGCCTATCCCTACCCTTTCCACTAAATGATAGCCATAGGATAGCAGCCCACTGCCTTTGAGGGACATCCTGTACAACACAGGCCCTCTCAAATGCAGCAAACCACTTGTTAATGTCATCCCCCTCCTTATAAGGGGGAACTATCTTGTGCAGATTCCTAGAATCATGCTCTTTTGCAGGATGACTATGGGGAATACTGCTGCTGCCACCATGGGTTTCTAAACCCAATTTCTGTCTTTCTCTTTCCACCTCTAAGGACTGCCTATCCAAATCCAGCTGTTGCTTCTTGAGCTTCAGTCTGGTTTGTTCCACTCTCAATCTATTGAGCTCCCTTTCTAACACTCTGTCATCAGGGTGGGTGGGTGAGGCATGTCTAGAGACAGAAGTATGCTGAGATTGAACAGAAGGAGACCTGGCCCTAACAGATGGCACCCTAATAGCTTGACTAACAGAAACAGCACTTCTACTATGATAAGAAGGGATACTCTTACTGTGATGTGAGACAACACTATCAGTATGGTGTGACTCTACATCAGTACCAGCTATGCTAGGTGGCTTGTTAGGGGGCAGGCTTGGAAGTTTCCCTCCCACATCTTTTGCTAGGGGTGCCCCAGAATCAGAGTGGGAACCATCAGCTAACTTTTCAACAGGAGTGCCAGCTCTGGCCTTATCCTGTTCAACAAGCATATTCACCAACAGTTCTCTAGGGGGATTCTTCCCTACACTTAAACCTCTTTCTATGCAGAGACTCCTTGCTCCTTTCCAGCTAAGGTGATCATAAGCAAGTTTGGACAGATTAACAGTTTGGCCTGTGCCAGACATTTTAGAAAGTGTTTAAGTGATAGAAAAAGTGAGAGAAAGTTTTTCAGAACTTTTAGAAAGACAGAAAAAAAACTTTAAAAACTTTTAAAGAACTTTTTAGAAAGTTAGAGGTACTTTTCAGCAGTTTAGAAAAGAAGTGAGAAAAGAAATGCAAAACTTTTTGGTTAGGTGTACATACACTGAACTTGTTTTGTATATTTTTCTCTTATGAAAAGTACAATGACAAAAGTGGTAAGTAGTTACAAAGTACTTATCCCACCGCTGCACAACCAATGTAGGAGGCTGGACTGGCTTGTAGTGAGCACCAAGGGGTACTTACACCTTGCACCAGGCCCAGGTATCCCTTATTAGTGTATAGGGTGTCTAGCAGCTTAGGCTGATAGATAATGGTAGCTTAGCAGAGCAGCTTAGGCTGAACTAGGAGACGAGTGAAGCTCCTACAGTACCACTAGTGTCATATGCACAATATCATAAGAAAGCACAATACACAGATATACTAAAAAGAAAGGTACTTTATTTTTATGACAATATGCCAAAAGTATCTCAGTGAGTACACTCAGTATGAGGATAGCAAATATACACAAGATATATGTACACAATACCAAAAATATGCAGTATAGTATTAGAAAACAGTGCAAACAATGTATAGTTACAATAGGAGGCAATGGGGACACATAGGGATAGGGGCAACACAAACCATATACTCCAAAAGTGGAATGCGAACCACGAATGGACCCCAAACCTATGTGACCTTGTAGAGGGTCGCTGGGACTATAAGAAAACAGTGAGGGTTAGAAAAATAGCCCACCCCAAGACCCTGAAAAGTGAGTGCAAAGTGCACTAAAGTTCCTCAAAGAGCACAGAAGTCGTGATAGTGGAACTCTGCAGGAAAGACCAAAACCAGCAATGCAACAACAATGGATTTCCAGACAAGGGTACCTGTGGAACAAGGGGACCAAGTCCAAAAGTCACGACCAAGTTGAGAGTGGGCAGATGCCCAGGAAATGCCAGCTGCGGGTGCAAAGAAGCTGCTACTAGGCAGTAGAAGCTGAGGATTCTGCAGGAATGACAAGGGCTAGAAACTTACCCTTTAGAGGATAGATGTCCCACGCCATGGAGAGTCGTGCAGAAGTGTTTTCCTAAAGAAAGACCGCAAAAAAGCCTTGCTAGCTGCAAGTAGTGCGGTTAGGGTTTTTGGATGCTGCTGTGGCCCAGGAGGGACCAGGATGTCGCCAATTGCGTCAGGGGACAGAGGGGGCGCCCAGCAAGTCAAGGAGCCCTCTCAGAAGCAGGCAGCACCCGCAGAAGTGCCGGAACAGGCACTACAAAGAGGAGTGAAACGGTGTTCACCCGAAGTTGCACAAAGGAGTCCCACGCCGCCGGAGGACAACTCAGGAGGTCGTGCAATGCAGGTTAGAGTGCCGTGGACCCAGGCTTGGCTGTGCACAAAGGATTTCCACCGGAAGTGCACAGAGGCCGGAGTAGCTGCAAAAGTCGTGGTTCCCAGCAATGCAGTCTGGCGTGGGGAGGCAAGGACTTACCTCCACCAAACTTGGACTGAAGAGTCACTGGACTGTGGGAGTCACTTGAACAGAGTTGCTGGATTCAAGGGACCTCGCTCGTTGTGCTGAGAGGAGACCCAGGGGACTGGTGATGCAGTTCTTTGGTGCCTGCGGTAGCAGGAGGAAGATTCCGTCGACCCACAGGAGATTTCTTCGGAGCTTCTAGTGCAGAGAGGAGGCAGACTACCCCCACAGCATGCACCACCAGGAAAGCAGTCGAGAAGGCGGCAGGATCAGCGTTACAGAGTTGCAGTAGTCTTCTTCGCTACTGTGTTGCAGTTTTGCAGGCTTCCAGCGCGGTCAGCAGTCGATTCCTTGGCAGAAGGTGAAGAGAGAGATGCAGAGGAACTCTGATGAGCTCTTGCATTCGTTATCTAAGGAATTCCCCAAAGCAGAGACCCTAAATAGCCAGAAAAGAGGGTTTGGCTACTTAGGAGAGAAGATAGGCTAGCAACACCTGAAGGAGCCTATCAGAAGGAGTCTCTGACGTCACCTGCTGGCCCTGGCCACTCAGAGCAGTCCAGTGTGCCAGCAGCACCCCTGTTTCCAAGATGGCAGAGGTCTGGAGCACACTGGAGGAGCTCTGGGCACCTCCCAGGGGAGGTGCAGGTCAGGGGAGTGGTCACTCCCCTTTCCTTTGTCCAGTTTCGCGCCAGAGCAGGGCTGAGGGTCCCTGAACCGGTGTAGACTGGCTTATGCACAAATGGGCACCATGTGTGCCCATGAAAGCATTTCCAGAGGCTGGGGGAGGCTACTCCTCCCCTGCCTTCACACCATTTTCCAAAGGGAGAGGGTGTAACACCCTCTCTCTGAGGAAGTCCTTTGTTGTGCCTTCCTGGGCCAAGCCTGGCTGGACCCCAGGAGGGCAGAAACCTGTCTGAGGGGTTGGCAGCAGCTGCAGTGAAACCCCTGAAAAGGCAGTTTGGCAGTACCCGGGTCTGAGCTACAGACCCGTGGGATGATGGGATTGTGCCAACAATGCCAGGATGGCATAGACGGGGGCAATTCCATGATCATAGACATGTTACATGGCAATATTCGGAGTTACCATTGTGAAGCTACACATAGGTAGTGACCTATATGTAGTGCACGCGTGTAATGGTGTCCCCGCACTCACAAAGTCCGGGGAATTGGCCCTGAACAATGTGGGGGCACCTTGGCTAGTGCCAGGGTGCCCACACACTAAGTAACTTAGCACCCAACCTTTACCAGGTAAAGGTTAGACATATAGGTGACTTATAAGTTACTTAAGTGCAGTGTAAAATGGCTGTGAAATAACGTGGACGTTATTTCACTCAGGCTGCAGTGGCAGGCCTGTGTAAGAATTGTCAGAGCTCCCTATGGGTGGCAAAAGAAATGCTGCAGCCCATAGGGATCTCCTGGAAGCCCAATACACTGGGTACCTCAGTACCATATACTAGGGAATTATAAGGGTGTTCCAGTATGCCAATGTAAATTGGTAAAATTGGTCACTAGCCTGTTAGTGACAATTTGAAAGAAATGAGAGAGCATAACCACTGAGGTTCTGATTAGCAGAGCCTCAGTGAGACAGTTAGTCATAACACAGGTAACACATACAGGGCACACTTATGAGCACTGGGGCCCTGGCTGGCAGGGTCCCAGTGACACATACAACTAAAACAACATATATACAGTGAAATATGGGGGTAACATGCTAGGCAAGATGGTATATTCTTACAAGTGCCAAGTTCTGAAGTAGACCATTTCTGTTTTTCATCCTATAAACATGAGAAAAGAACCTAAAATCAAGTTAGTTGAGGTGGTGGTATTGTCACACTTCCACCAGGTCTTAGGGCCTGACTGCAATATTGGCGGATGCGCTTAACCTCTCACAAATGTGACAGATATTCCATCCGTTGTATATCCTATGGAAATCGTAATAGGGGAGATGGAATATCCGTCATGTTTATGATGGAGTATTCCATCTGCCAAGATCGTAATCAGGCCCTAAGTGTGCAATTCCCTCCAATAAGGAGGATTGAGGCATGGGCTCAAGCATGTCCCATCGGGGCTCTATCCTGTGTCACATTGAGAATTGTATTGAAATCACCTCCAATTACGAAGTGTCCACTATAAAAATGCAGAATTGTGGGCATTAGGTATGAGAAGAATTGTTTTTCACCTTCATTTGGGGCATAAAAGGTAAGGAGCATGAGTCGTAGAGCCCCAAAATGTGATCTTATCCCTATATATCTGCCTTCCCTGTCCCAGTGTTGGTCCTCTAAGTTCTAGCTCAGCCCCCTTTGCAAAAGAGTAGCCACCCTTTTTGTTTTAAATCCATATGAAGCATGGTATTTGGATAGGAACCAGTAGGATTTAAGATGGTATGTTTTTTTCCAATGGATGTATTTCTTCTAACATTACTATATTAATTTCTTTGCTTTCCAGCCACTGGATTAAGGCTCATCTTTTGATAGGGTAATTAAGGACTTGAGTGATTAAAGAAATTACTGTCAAGGTATGCTTGTTTTGGGAGAGTATACCCTCTCATCAGCTTTTACTCTCTCCGCTGGTTTATAGGGAAAAGATGCAGCAGTTTTCAATGGGGCCCAGGAGTGTCTAGGGACCGGACGCTCGTCTATCATGTTCTGATGTGGTACTACAGGGATTAGGATCTTTATCTCATGCTAAAGTATAACAGTCATAACAAGCATAACTGTGACCAACTTTGGCTCCTGATCATAAAGTAATGCATGATCAGCATGCAAAATAGGGCAACATAATGAATCAAGCAAAGAAAAGGAAGAAAATAAGAAAAAATGAATGATGGAAGAAGATCTTCAGAATACAGTTAGGCCTGCTGCGTGGGGTAGCTCTGATAGAAGTGACTGAGCCCCCATTGGAGTTCCATGGTCTCTCACTGTAGGCTTGGGAAACAGCCAAAGGCCTATGACCCTGTCCTGATTCGGGTGGCCCCCCAAATGTGGCAGTAATTCTCCCTACAGCAGTAGGTATGGGAGCAGGCAGAAACTCCACTTTTCCAAGCCACGGGTCTCAGGGTGCACCTGTCCCATCTCTGGAGAAAAAGATTAAGGTTCCTCTCGGTCCCACTGGCGATGAACCTTTCTCTTGTCATTACGAGACTTGTTAGTTCTCAGGGTGGGCCAGGCTTCTCATGTGCTGGTCGTCACCTGCAAGCCAGTAGGCCAATGCAGGTCTGCATCTGTCAAAAGGCCCAATGCATCCTTTCCCTCCTGGATCTCTCTGACTACTTAAAAAGTTCATTTGTACATGAAACATAGGCAAAAGGGTGACCCCATCTGTATTTTATTCCCTCTTTCTGGAGGTGGGATGTAATGTCTTATAACTCTCTTTGCTGGGCCAGTGTTTGTACCAAGAGATCCTGTATACCACCTGCTTCTGCTGATGGGCTGCCAACATGATAGCCTCTATATCCTTGATAAATGAACAAGGGTGAGGACATCTGGTGTTAAACTTCTTTTTATGCTTGAAAGTTGAAAAGACCCTATGGGTATGATCCAGATGTAGACAGTTAGGGAGCTGATCCTACAGCAGATGCTTAAATAGTTTCACAACAAAAGCTATTTAAGGTCTGGGCCTTGATCTTTGCTGTGATTCCGGTATGTGGACATTGTTTCTCCTTGTGCAGTTTCCACATCTTCCATCTTGTCCAGCATTTCTTTTTGTTTAAATTCCACTTGGGGCACTGTCAGAAAATTTATGTGCTGTTTCTGGGTTGTCATGGCCAGGCCAGCATCTACCTGCTCTAGTCACGCTTTGTTTGGCACACTTGTGAGTAGATGTCCACCAGCGCCTCCGTGTAATATCATGTTTCCATGATGAAAACTACTTGCAGAACTTCTGCAACAGGAAGAGGATGTCACCTTTTGTTGCCGGTGCCTGTAGTGTTGGACCATCTTCGTGCTGGGAACCCAAAAGTAAGGGTGGGTGGAACTCATGGAGTTTCACTCCATGGAATTCTACGAGTTATATAAAAACTCTGCAAGATTTCATGGAGTTGCATGAGTGAGCGCCATTCAGTACTTCTAGCTGATTTATAGGGCCAGGAGCTTGTCCCACACAGCATGCCAGAGGGTGCTGCTGCATCAGTTGGTTTTACTGCTGCTCAAGTAGATTTTCTCCATGGAATTTCATGGAGTTACAAAAGAGCTCAACAACATTCTGTGGAGTACCATGAATGGGCAGAATTCAGTACATTGTGCTGATTTTTAGTGTCAGGAGCTTGTTCCATGCTGAGGAATCAGCACAAACTGCACCACACAGTTTGCCAGAGTGCCAGAGTTGGTTTTACTGCTGGTCGAGTAGATTTTCTCCTTGACAGGAAGCTTTCCTGATGCAAATGGTCAACACCACCCACGACTGCCTGCATTGAGAAAATCTCATCCGTGCCCTCCTAACACCTACCAATCATGCTAGGGAACACCAGTTCTCATTCAGCAACTTACCATTGACAAGTTCCGCTCGAGAAAAAAATCGGCCACAAAGAGGTCGGCGTTATGTGGCCAGAACTCTGCATTACATGTGTAACATGGAGTTGCCAAAACTCTACAAACTCCACCGGCGGAGCACAGTTTATCACCCACCCGTACCCGAAAGTAGTAATGCAAAAGTCTCTCCCTCTGCTCGTCTCTTTATTCTTTGATTGTGGAATATGTTTTTAATGCTTGGAGTCTTTACTGGTTTCTCTTTAGCTGAAGACTTTCTGTCCAAAAGTCTCAGCAGCCTCCTAGGTGCATTTCTTTAGGGTCTGTGTGCCCTTTCAATCTAGCATTCCCCAAGTGGGGGATTGGTAGTGCAGCCTCATCCCCCCCACAGAATGACACCAGGGTTGCGGCTCCGTAGAGCTATTGCGGGAAGTCACTGCCTTGGTGTGCTGGGCTCCTCCGTCTCCAAAATCCCATCTCAGGGTCTTCCAACCGTTGTCCTACATCTCTTTTTTACCACCCCTCAAGGGGAGGCCCACACTCAGTCCACAACACCTTAGGGCCAAGGCCAATGAGGCCAACAGACCACTTTGTGCAGCTAGAGGATTTTCACTCTCCTGTTCACTGCATCCCCTCACAGCTGCAGACAGGCCCAGGGAGCTGTCCTCGCCCTCTCCAATGCCCTGAGCCACCGCAGCCTCCTGGGTGCATCCTAGCCCTCACTCAAGCTGGCCTGCCTCCCAGGTGCTAGTGGCAACACACTCTAGTGTTCCAGTCCCTAGACGGTTTGCTTGATCTGGAGATGGAAGTGCTTAATCTGCTCCACAGGCTCTCTCAGACAGGTGGGGCAGAGCTCAGTTTTAGGTAAGGGGCGGGGATCACCACTGGCTGTTCTTGAATTGCCAAGGTATCAATTGCACACTACAGCTGCCATTTTGAATGTCGGACCCTCCTTGCACCGAAGCGCAGCTATTGGTTTCACTCTCCTGGGGGTAGTCCCGGCCTTCTCAGGCATTGCCGCGGTGTCCAGGGAGAGTCCGGTGATGGATTCACTGCTCCCTATTCCAGAAACCTACTCTTAAAGGCCATCAATGAGAGTCAAGCAAGGGAGCTCAGGAGCGATGCACATTGGCCAGTCCATGTCCTGGCCATGCCCCCCATAGAATGTTTTTTCAATGATAATAGGTAGCTGAGCAATGGGCCAGTAGTTGGTGAGGTCTTCAGTAGAATAGGCTTCTTTAAGAGTAGGATATTCAGGCCAGTCTTGAGAGCTTCTGGGAAGATGCCTTGAGTGAGGAAAGCATTGACAATGGCAAGGAAGGGAAAGAAAGCAACCTCAGTGAGAGCTTTGATGAAGGACAATGATAAGAGACAAGGATAAGACATCATTTTCATGAAAGAAGTGGCTTTGAGGGACTTGGGTACGTCAGGCAGATTGTGGAGTGATAGGGCTTTGAGAGCTGACCATTGCAGGATTCTATGGAAGGAGTGGGTGTGAGAGATCAATTCAGCCTGGAATAATCAATGTGCTGTCAGATCTTCTACATTTTTTTTTACTGACGAAGAGGTTGATTACATTACATTTTTCTCTGAAGTGAGGTACAGAAGGGTCTAGCAGTGAGATGATGCAGTGCTTATCTTGAACAGTGTTCTGCTTCTGTTGGTGGCGTCACTGATGGTGTAATGCTTTGCTTTGGCTGATGTGATGAGCTGTTTAAGTGTTTTGCAGAGGACCTTCAATATCAAAAGGTTCCAGGGAGTTCTATTTGGATCTCATTTTCTTTCATGTCTGCAAATTGATCGTTTATTGGCAGAAAGATCTGTAGAATACCATGGTGCTCACAGCTTTGACTTGCACTTTTGTGTTGTGATTAGGGTGTTGACTGTCACATAGCTTTCCAAATAATTGTTTAAGTTATTTAGATGCAGAGTTTATGGGGCAAGAGATGTGTTCTAGGATTAGGTTGTCTATGGAGAAGTCTTTGAAGAGTCTGAAGGTTTAGCCTTCTCTGTAGGGTTGGTCTTGGTTTGTTGGTAGTACGCTGAGCTGGAGGATAGGGCTGCAGAGTGGTCAGTCCAGTCAAAGGGTATGGGTATCTTGCATTAGATTGTTGGTGATATTCAGAAAACAAGATTGGGGATGGAGTGTGTTGGTTGTGTGACATGCTGCATCACGTTGACTGCATTTTATGAGGGTGAAGAGGGTGTCTCTTATTTTTATTTGTGCTTGCGTTATGTGGAAGTTAAAGTCACACATGAGGACGGTGTGGGCATGTAGAATAGAAGAAGTGGTGAGGTGTTCTGAAAATGGACCAATAAAGACCTTCTGTTGCCTGGGAGGCCTGTAGATGAGATGAAATGTGGTGATCAGAATTGCACAGAGAGGGAAAAGGCATGTCAGCAGCTCCATTGAGTTGAGTGTTACTTGCCTTGTGTGCAGGACCAGAAGGACTTATACTGACAGTGAGACCTCCTCCCTACTAATGCACATGGTCCACAAGATGGATGCTGAAGCCTGTGGGAAGAAAGAATGTGGAATGATGTTGGGTTCAACCATGTTTCTATGAGGAAGAGGGTGTCAAGCTTGTGATAGGTGATGATGTCTTCTTTGTCTGATGCATGGAGTACTGCAAAGTGAGCATTAGTGAGCATGAGTTAGAATATGTGTTCTGCCGTTCAAGGGTGTGTGGTATTTAGTGACATGTGTGAGCATGGGTCACTGTGTTCTGAGAAAACAATGTGAGTGTCTGAGTTGTCTACATCTGGGTGCACTCAAGAGAATTGGCTTTATGGAGGCTGTGTAAGGTACATGAACACAAACCTACCTCCTAGGTTTAACTGGAGCAGAGGTTCTAGCCCAAGGCCCTATCAGGCTCAAACAAATAATGCCCTTGTCTGTGTCCACTTTTTGCTGGGGACAACCAGATGATGAGATGCGCTGAAGAGTTAATTGGGGTAGGGAAAGGTCAGGAAGCAATGTCCCTTCCTGTGCAAATTGATGATGTGGAACAAAGTGATATCACTTTCTGTTAATTTGGATGATGCAAAATGAAGTCCTTGCATTCTCCTTTTATAAGGACGTTTTTTGGTGGGAAACTAGTGATGTCACTTCCTATGCAGAGGGATGATGTGAAATCCAGTGATGTAACTTCCTGTGTAGATGAATGATTGGAAATTAATTCCTCTTGCTTGATGTCTTCTTTTAAAGACAGTTTTGGTGGGAAAAAAGTGATATCACTTCCTGTACAGATGTATGGTGGGCAATCCAGTAATGTCACTTCCTGTTCAGATGGATGATGGAAATGCAGAAATGTAACTCCCTGTGCAGATGGAAAATGGGACATGAAATCCTCTTGCTTTTACTTGGTGTCTTCTTTGAAAGATGGTTTAGTGGGAAAACAGTGATGTCACTTCTTGTGTAAATGGATGGCAGAGAATGAAGTGAGCATACCTGTACTCACACTTTTAGAATGTTAAAACCAGATCTAATGGATTTGCCAATGTTTTTTTTCCTCAGGAAGTCTTTGCTTTGAGAATAACTATTTTTCTAATTTTTTAGAAAGACCCAGAACCATGTATCAAATATACCATTTTGCACCTATAACCTGTATGCTAAAGATTGATTTGTTTTCCTTTTGGCCTAAGCTGGTTCTGTTGTCAAACAAGGGGGCTCTACACATTTTAATGGTCCTTGGACCTGCCAGTCTTCACGTACAGTCTCCCACTGTGGTGGCACTTATTTATGGGATGCAACTATAAAATGACTATAGATCCCAGGTTCCTAACACACTTTGAAAGATGGATGTAGCTCCCAAGGTTTCAGTAGCACAAGTTCCTGTAACAGCCTTCATCTCTGGCTGCAGAGACCCAAGGGGCATCATTTACATGGGTTGATGCATCACTGCGTGGCGACAGCAATGCATCAAAAAAAGTTGCGCTGCATTGTTAGAAATGGGGTCTCTAGTTGGCAGAGGTATTCACATTTGTCCAAATAGGGACCACAATCCTAGTCAGGGTAGGTCATGCACAATCCAAATTATCCTGTGTCCACCCTCTGGTAGCTTGGCACTGAGCAGTCAGACTTACCATAAAAGGCAATGTGTAAAGTATTTGTGCAATAAATCATACAGCAACATAGTAAAATACCACAAGAATACACCACACAGGTTTAGAAAAATATAAATATTTATCTGGGTAAATTAAGGTCAAAACGATAAAGATTCAATAAGCAAAAGTTTAGACATCACTATTGCAAGATTAAAAAGAGTCTTAATTCTTAGAAATCAACAGTTGTCTCTTGGTTTCAAAAAGTACCTGGTTTGCTTTAAAAATATCATGCACGGAGACCGCAGAGGAGGAGATGCGTGGAAAAATAGGGTGTGCATCGGAATTCCCTGCGTGCCCAGACGATGTGTTGCTTCTTTCCACGCTGCAAGGGACTTTGCGTTGATTTCCTCACTGCGATGCGGGGGGTTTTATGATGCCCAGGCATGATGCGTGGAAATGCTGGGTATGCGGGATGAAGTCACAGGTGTTGCATCGATCCGGTATGGCGATGCATCGAACGTTCTGTTGCACGGCAGGCGCTGCGTCAATTCTTCCCTCGGAAGTCGGGCTGCATTGTTTCAGTTCGGCTGTGTGGCAATTTTCTCATTGCAAGGCTGTGCGGGTTATTTTTGCGCACAAGGAATTCCTTCAAGAGATGAAGTCTTTTAGGCCACGAGACTGCAGAAAAGAGGAGGCAAACTCAATCCAAGCCCTTGAAGAGCACTTCTTAGCAAAGTCAGAGGGCAGCAGGGCAACAGGGCAACAGCAGGGCAGCAGTCCTCCACAGCAAAGCAGTCCAGATGAGTCCTTTGGGCAGCCAGGCAGTTCCTCTTGACCGGTTGCAGGTTGAGGTCAGGAAGTGCCTGATTTGGTGGGGTCAGGGACCCAGATTATACATCCAAAAATACCTTTGAAGTTGGGGATACTTCAAAGAGTGGTTTTAAAGTGCACAGTGCCCTCTTTCAGTACAGGTCTGTCTGCCAGGGTACCCATAGGGGGGTTGGCAGTCCATTGTGTGAGGGCAGACCACTAGCCTTTGAAATGGTAGTCTCAGGCCCTCCACCCTCCCAGCCTAGGAAGACCCTTTCAGTATGCAGATGAGTGCAGGTGTGACTGAGTATCCTGTGTTTGTGGTTGCCTGGGTGAAATGCCCAAGGGAGCTGTCAACCAGCTCAGCATAGATGTGGACTGGAGAGAGGTTGTGAGGCACAGATAGATTTTAAGTGCAGAGAAATGCTCACTCTTTAAAAGTGGCATTTCTAAAATAGGAATATAAAATCCAACTTCACCAACTTCACCAATAAGTATGATGTTCCATTACCATTCTGGCCATACTTTCTGATCAGAATATACCACTCAAACATTATATTAGGTTAGCCCTAATGCTTTCCTATGAAAGGAGCAGGCCTCACAGTAGTGGATTATGAATTTAGGAGTTTTCCAGGACAGATAAAACACACATGTACCTGTCCTGCCTTTTACCTACATAGCACCCTGCCCTATGGGTTACCTATGGCCTACCTTAGGGGTAACCTATATGTAGAAAAAGGGGAGTTTAAGGCTTGGCAAGTACTTTTAAATGCCAAAGTGGCAGTGAGACTGCACACACAGGCCTTGCAATGGCAGGCCTGAGACATGTTTAAGGGGCTACTTTGTGGGTGGCACAATCAGTGCTGCAGTCCCACTAGTAGCATTTAATCTACAGGCCCCAGGCACATGTAGGGCACTTTACTAGGGACTTACAAGTAAATTAAATATGCCAACTGGGTATGAGCCAATGTTCCCATGTTTCTAGGGAGAGAGCCCATGCACTTTAGCACTGATTACCAGTGGTAAAGTGTCCAGAGTCCTAATGCCAGCAAAAATGAGGTCAGAAAAAGAAGAGGAGGAAGGCAAAAAGTTTGGGGGTGACCCTGCAAAGAGGCCATTTCCAACATGCATCAAAACAGGTTACGACACCATAGATGGGTGGTATTTACAATACCAGGCACCATGGTGCAAGGACCCAAGGATGAAATACTGACGCATCAGTGGGGACTCTGCTGCAAAGCATCAGCCTCAAAAGTGGCACATTGCATTAGAGGTGATGCATCAGCTTTGAAGCAAGTAGCCTAATGTATTGGGACTAATGTGAAAGACTTTAAAATGGTGGAATATCACCTTGTAAAATCTCACATTGGTCCTGGATGTTGTATAAGCAGTATGTCTATGTGTCACATTACAGTGGGCATAGTCTACTTATGTATATGTGGAGACCTGACTATGTGTGACATAGTGAGTGACAGTGCTTTGTGAGTAAATTTAAGTATATGGTGTAATGTAAAGTGGCACTACATGTATTACCTACCTTATGTGTGTACTTACCTGTTGTCCTCTGGAGTACGCTGGCCTGGATTTGGGGACCCCTTCCTTAATGGAGAAGTGACAATCCTGCCCTGTGCCTTTCAAGCAGTAATCAATTTCACATTGATTTGCTGGTGTGGATGATCATATCATAGGTGCCATGGTCCCAGCTTGGTCAAGGGGTCCCACAAAATGATTGTGCAGACCTACTACAACTAGAGGGGATGTGAAATACGGACATATTCAAGTTAGCAAAGTGACTTCAGATGATCAGATTAGTGTAACAAAGCCACTGCAGCAGTTCCTAAGCCTGGGTTATGGTGGAGCAGGAATTCTCTGGCTTTGCACGATGCATCTTGAAAAAGCATCAACAATGAAAAACTTGTAGATATCACTGCAACCATAGTAAGTGCATTTATCACATGGAACGCCAACTCTGCATACATTAAAATCTGCATGACACAGCCCCTCCAAAAAGTGACACACCAGGCCAAATATGTCAACTTGTGAGAATGGAGCTACTATAGCGCTGCTGGTGCAACAAAGAAATTACACAACAGCAGCGCAGCTCCTTGTATATATGCCCTCAAGTTTAACCTGCAGGTTACAGATTCTAGTCAGAAATTTGAGGGAGTGAATGCACCTACTATAGAGATTTGCATGTATCCTACGCACCACAGTTTCAATAAGAAACCTCGATGGGACATATTTGAGTAACATACTTGTGATACTTTCCAAAACTAGTGAGTTAGAGCAGTGAGGTAACACACTTACTGCAGAGGTACATGGTCACAATTTCCTTCTCAAATGAGATAACTCCCCCAACAATGCACTTAAAGTATTGAACATTTCTTGAACTTTGATTGAAATTGCAAGCTTATTACATTTTATGGTGGTGTTTGTCAACAATCTATGCTTAAGGTACCAAGTAAAAAGTGTTGTACTATCAGATATGTACAAAATATTTTGCATGCATTTAACTGTAGGTGATCTCTGACTTCCCTTTAACTCACTGACTCTGCCCCCATTTTACTCATGATCACAACCCCAACACTTCTTATATACTTCAACTGCTGTTTAAAGCCCTCCAAACTCTCTATAAAAGTGCACTTTCCAACTAAAATGGCCTTTCCAAGGCTCTAGAAAAGACTGCAAATAAAGAATAAGAATTGACATGAGCAAAAGGATTTGACATAGTTTGCCTATGTTATCAGCATGGGAACATTGTTTAATATGGTAAATTGCCAATAACTTGTCAAAAACATAATCACATGCAAATTGTGCTGATCATCTCCAATATATGTGGCCCTACATGTCATCTCTGGAGTCTTTTGCTTCTCCAAAGTCCCTCTGACGTGAAGCCCTATTGTCCGATTCAATCCTATGTATGACCTGACTCCATCTTGCCTAATGGAGGCTGCCATCTTCTAACCCCTGAATAATGGAAGTCACTATCTTTCCTGATTTATGCAAAATCATTGTCATGTCTGTTATTTGATGCAGATGTCCTCTAACCTTATCTTTCTAAGAACTGAGATAGTGTCATGTCATTCAACTAACAACTGTTGAGACATTCGTCTGGTCAAATTTCTTCTTTGCATCATGTCAAGGCTAACTAAGAGCACATACAGACACAGAGACAAAATGATGGAGTCGAAATGGCTGTCCTTTTACCTTACATGTTCTTAAGGAAATGTCCTGGATGCACACCTTGATGCACAAAACCTATGTGAGACATTCCAAAACTTAGGCCAGAACTTCCAATTTCCAATAAGATTTAGGGGCATATTAATCAAACCTTCGCTCAGCACAGCAAACCACCTTGATGCGCGGCACTGCATAAAAGAGAAAGGGCAGGAGGAATGCACCCTGTTTAACATTACACAGCACATTCCTGTCTTTTCCGTGTGCTGGAGCACAATATGCTTCCAAGTGCCAATGCAGATACCCTTGCGCTCTGGTGAAAGGGTGCCTGTATTCCAGGCAAAATTGTTTTTGTGCAGGAAGATGCACCTTCCTGCACAAAAATAATCCTCTAAGGCATTTTGCCTGGAATGTAGGACACATAGAAAGGGGAAAAATTATGAGAAATAAAGATATTTTTCTTCGTTATGTCTCACCCGGGGAGGCGCAGCATTTTGGCCCATTTCCAGGTCTACCACTAATCGTAAATCTGGGAATGCACTGAAATCCATGGGTGGATGTATGGGAACAGCATGCTCCACTCATGCAACACTTCCCAGAGGCAGAGTAATACAACTCAGAAATTTGAACTGCATTGTGTTACTGTATATTTATCAAGGTATGCATGGCCATGCAATGTGGCCTTGTGTGGATTGATACATCTAACTTAGTAGATGCATCACCCTTGTGCCCCCCTGCATGGTGCAACTTGTTGAGAAATCTGCCCCTTAGTATATAAAGAATACCACTAGACCACTTGTCAGAAGTGGTCCTTTGCCCAGATTATCACTTGACATTCTACCAGAGATGGTCTCACTTACTGCCAGCACAGTTCGTACTTCGCAGATGCGACATTTTACCTGAAGTCCAAAACCAATGAAGCTGAGTCTCGGAGGATGACAAAAACGTTACAGCAGGATGTGTTTGCCCTTTGCGGAGAACTCTGTCTTCCAGACTTCACTGATAAAAACATCCTTTTCAGTCAACAACGTATGCAGTGCATCTCTGTTCTAAACTTCAAGTTGCTCTGTCTTTCATGCTCTCTCAGTATAGTGTATAGAAGTAGATGTCAGGGTGTTAGTGCCTAGATGACATTTTAACCATGTTAAAAATGTTCATTTCTTCCTCGTTAACTTTAACATGTCTTCTTGCTCTTTTTTATAACTTTCTGTTTGATTGTTTTAGATGTACTGGAAAACAGATTATTCCTGCAGTAAATACATTTTACAAAAAAAATGCTCATTCTTCATAATACAGTGTGGTTGATCCTGTGAATTACTGTGCCACTCGTCCGTTTAGGGGATTGTTGGTAACCCAAAAGCAATACTTCTATTCAATTATACATTGAATAGTGTTCTGCGAGCCTACAATAACCTGTCTTTCACATTCATCACTGGTGCATTGAACCAAGTTCCCCCGTTTCACCTGTGGTTGGGAAAGCACACCTTGTACAATTATGCCAAAGTCATAACTTACGCAACACTTCTAATTATAAAAAAATGTCTGCAATTCTAGTAACTTTGACATTAGAGGGACAGCTATGATATCTGCAGCTATTACCAGAGCCAATAAGAAGTCTTTATCAAATATGCATTTTGAGTATTGGGGCACAATTACGCAAATTCATAACTTATGCAACACTTCTGATTTAAAAAATGTTCACAATTCTAGTAACTGACATTATAGGGAAAGCTGCGTGTGTGTGCATCTGCAGCTATTACTAGAGCCAATAAGAAGTCTTTATCCAATATGAATATTGAATATTTCAGAATGGCGTTTGGTATGATCTTCTTTATACATTCCTTCCCACATTCTTCTAAAAGGTGAAGGTCATGGTATTCACTGCTTTCTTCTTGGCTCTCTGCTTTTTAGGATCTTGCACTCCTGCTGCAAAACATATTTATATAAAAAAAAGTTGGCCTGGCTGGGTAATTTATAACGAGGCAGCTAAAGGGCATCTGTACTACTAGGTGGTGGCAGATGCTCAAGCTTCTTGGTAAAGAAAAATTGTCTTTTTGGTTCAGAGAACATTTCCTTTTTCACTTAGAATGAAGAGCAAACACAGGCCCAGAGTTCCTTATCAAAGCCCAGTGAAAACTCTTGAAACACCTGGCCAAGACTAAGGCTATATACAATTCTGAAGCCTTGCAGTTTCATCTGAAGGACTGAAAAACTGATGAATGGAATGCTTGAATTAATGTCAACCACTGACAATTACTCAGGCTGCTCCCCAATCCATTGTTATTTTGCACACCATGTAACCTCGGTTTGGATCCAGCCATATGAAAAGCAGTTTTGACCCTGCTACAATCAGAAAAAGTTCAGCCCAAACTTTCAAGCCAGGTTCTCCCAGATCCAGAACACAAGCAATGCAGGACTATTTTTGCCATAGTTATGGACTCAGCAGCCAGGTACAGCCTGGTTCCAGTGACACATTGTTACGTGACCCACGTCAGGGCATATTGTACCACTTAGAGTGACAAACTAAAGTATCCAGTATATTGATGGCTAGAATGCTTGAATTAATGTCATCCACTGATAATTACTTAGGCTGCATCCCAATCCTTCATTATTTTTCTCGCAGTGTCACCTCAGTTTGGACCCAGCAATATGCAAATGAGTCTTGACCTGCTCCCATCGGAACAGCCCAGCTTGGACTGCCAAACCAGGTCCTTTCTGAACCGAAACACAAGTAACCCAGGACCTTTTTCACCCTAGTTATAGGCTCATCTGCCTGGTACAGCTTGGTTCCAGTGATACAGTGTGCACAGGACCCACATCAGAAGTTAATATTAGTCAATTATCAATGGGCCATCTTGCATGTATCTGTCATTTCCCTACTTTATTTTAGTTCCGTCAAAGCAACCTCAAGGGAAGCCTTTTTTAACCTTTTCTATTACACATTAACATTAAACCTCTATCCTCCTTGAATAGGCAATTCACATCTATTTCTTGTGTCTGAATGAGGAACTAGCCTAGAAACTCCCCCATTGACTCTATGTTATGTTTTACCTTTCTAACCTCAAATCATTTATCTCTTCAAATAACAATACAAATAAGTGGTGCAGTTTAAGGTGACGCCATTGGAGTCAAAATTGAACAGAGCCCTGAGCAAAGCAAAATGAGATGAGCAGTTGACAGTGAGACACAGACTCAAAAAAATAACTCACATCCATAATGAGAACTGAATATCATGTAGAGCAAACATGGCTGCTGGTGGCAAAGACTTAGAGCCTGATTCAGATTTTGGTGGAGGGGTTGCTGCAGCGCAACGGTTATGGATATCGCTTTCACCGAAATCTAAATCCCATTGTTTCAGCAGACGGGATATTCCTCAACATTGTGACAAAGTAACCCTTCTGCCGAAATCTAAATCAGTCCCAGAGATGCTGATAATCAGTATAAGATGTTTGATGTTGTGATTACTAAAACATTTGATTTGGAAGCGTAGCCAAGCATGAGAGAGTCTCTTATGTTGTGTAAAAGGCAACTTTAATGAGAACAGGCCACACTCCTAATAATAGTAATCTGCCATAGCGCCTCATAACTAAAGAAAACCCACCCACACTAATACAATTATCATCACTTTTCCTCCACACACAAACCTAGCTCTTTCCCCATATCATGCAATTTCCCAAGTGCTTAACGCCCTCCACATCATCTCTGCCTGTCACTATCCTTTAGAAAGGACATTTGTCTTCTTAAAATTTTCAGAGCATCGTGACTTGATACTGCTGCCTTCACCACCGCCTGAGGTTGCTCATCATTCCAGTCTAGCCACCCATCCATCAGCCGCTGCCTGCACCTAATTATTCACCTCTCACTCCCTTGTTTTCATAAGCATCACTGGGCCAGTCCCCATGTACAGACAGAGGGTGGGTGTTGACAACACAGCAACATCCACGATATGAGCATTGGAAGTCAACAAAGAAGAAGCCGTACTGTGCACACCTATTAAAAATCCTTCTAACCTCATCCCTACCCCACTCAATCAGCTCCCTCGAAGTCCCACCAGCCAGCACTAGTTCCACAAAGCACCTGCATGTATAATGGGATGAGCCCATCCCCACTCAGGCACTCCCATTGAGTGGCATTGTGCAAGAACAAGAGACTTTTTTATAGAGTATAAAAGGCTGCTTTAGTAATTATTAACCCTGCATAATGCCTCACAACCAAATCAAGAACCCCTCATTAATACAATCACCATCATTAACTCCCATCACCCTGATAGGGCGGTGTGTTCCACTTCCAGTTCTTAGGTCATAATGAATCTTTCTCTGAGTTCCTTAGGGGTAAAGAGACAAATAAAACATTCTAAACTTAGATTTCAGTGCATCCCATTTGGTCACACCTTCAATCTCGAAGACAAATTTGAAGTTTAAAGGATGTTTATTACAGACTCAAATCCAAACTTACATACATGAGTCTCAAAGTCATACCATAAATGTAAAGATTCACAAAACGTGAGTCAATTTGACACACTACATGAAATGTGATCAACATATAAAAGACCAATATTTCAATAGCAACAACAGAGACAACATGGAAAAGCGTATGGTGCCTTGAATTCAGGCTTGAGTTTTCCTGCCTAACCATCTAATCTAAGTTTCTGACTATTCTACATTAAAAGGATTTTAGAGAAAAATTTCAGTAGTACAGAAACATCTGTAGAGGATTTGTCAAGATAAATGTGTGCAGCATAAAGTCACAGAGTTCAGCAAAAGCTGAGAAGTCTTTACTTCTCGCAGATCTGCTCTAGTTAAGGGGAAAAGGGAATCTACGTCTGCAACTGACTAATACAGCACTGAAATCTTTGCATCTTCGAGAGGCAGACCTTACAGACAAAACCATCCATTGAAACAACAAAGTTATAAATCACAAATTTAAGTTTCACTTTCATCCTTTCAAGTTGCATGTGTTCATCTTTGGATCCCTCCTGCACTCAGGATTTTGGAGGGGAGTTCGGTTATCTTCTCCACACTGCTATATCCATCCTTGGTAACGTGTCTTCTCAGGCCCCTCTTATCTATCAGCAGCAATACGCTTCTTCATTAGCCAGTAGGTTATACCACCACATCAGCAGCTTAGAGATATATGCCGAAAAACAAGCTTCTCATGGAAAGTTTAAATCATTTAACGAAATTTAGGCTTTCACTCCGGCCAAGTTAATACAGACATAAATGCCCGCTTGATTTAAATGAGTATACATATTTTCTCATAACTGCAATTAATTTAAAATGGTTATGTAAATTAAATTTCTAAACACTAAAGCATAAACATATTTGAATAATGATAAGTAATTGCAGTTTACATGGAAACAGTTGCAGGATTTTACTCATATGTGCACTTTTACTAATATGCGTTTACGTGCACCACGTCATATGAAAGCCACTTACACATGTTACAGAGGAAACAAATTACTCCTTCATTTCACATTAAGGAAGGATATAATGGCACAGCCAAGTTTTGCTCTTTCATCCCTTAAAATTCCCAATGCTATGCAACTGTTCAATCACCTATCAGGTCCCCTATCTTCTTTGCCTGTGCCTAGCGTTCCCTTAGGATATTCATCTTATTAAAACTTTCAGAGACTAATGATTAAAACTGTTACAAACCCCCTCCCCAAGAGGGACACTCCCATCCAGGAACCTAGGAAACCCTTCCATATCTCTCCTACCTGTGATTAACTGCACCATCCAGGAAACCTTAGCTCAAGCATTTGCTTCCTCAACACACACTTTCTTCCATTTTACACTCTAAACCACACCTGCTCTCCCAGAAATCTCACAGCCTTTTCTAAAAGATCCAGCTCATTTTTTACTTCAAAGTAGTGCAACCCATTGTCATGAAACATCTCATAGTCTTCATTCCTAATATCCCTATGCACCAGTGAATTAAAACATTCCTATATATCCCTCTAAATCTTCGTGAAGGCCTTGTCTAATGTTTCTAACCTCACTGGTCCATGGCTTGTCCTTCTTGATATCAGCTTTGCCCAAAACACTGAAGTTATACTCCACTACCTTTTCACATCTTTGTAACCATTTTTGATATTTTTAAGAAGATCCGCTTGTGGCAGCTGTGCCAAATCATTCTCACAAAACTACACCACTAACAAATCTGGCAACTTTGTAGGTTTTTTACAACTTTATCAGTGCATGCAGTAACTGACTTTAGCACAAACCCCTTCTCATCCAACATTCTGCTTGCTCCTTCTCTACACTGCTGCTTCTCAAAAGATGGCTTTATGAGCCATACAGTTAATGAACAAATGACTGCAAATCCACAATATTGATCTGCTTTCATGATGACCTCTCATGCAACCAAAGTAGCCAACAAAGAGAAAACATTTTAAGAAAATGCCTCCATTTTCTCTTCTCCATCCCTTCTACAATCCTAATGCGTACCACAGCCCCCATATCTGCACTCTGAACTGTACCTCCTAATGCCTTGCAGCTCCTATTTGGACACCTCCATGTCAATTAGCTCCATAATCACTACTATCCTACATGATTATTTCTGACCTTCATAAAACAAACTCTGTATCCTTCCACCTTTGATCAGTCTTTGAATTCTGCAGTCTAATAATGACGCTATGCTCCCTCTTTTGTACTCATTAACATTGCTGCATGCATAGCTCTGCCAAGCAATTGCAACACCCTAAATGCACAGAAAAAACATCTGCTACGTACACAAATAGAACATCAACACTTGCTATTCACTCACACAAACATTCCCTTAAAGCCACCAACAAATCCTGTAGCAAGAAAATCATTATTGGACATCTCACCCTGGTTACCACCCCTTTTCACTGCCCTAGCTCTCGAGTATCCGACACCCCATTTACCCCCACACAGCTCATAACACCAGAAAAGGATTTTGTAGAATGCAATCTCAACTAATTTCCTCTCAATAGGCACCAGATATAACCTCTCCCATGATTTACAACATAGAAGACAAGACATCCTCAGTCCTTCATACCCCTTCACTAGCTACATTATTTCTCCTTTATGTTCCACTCTACAGAAAGTAAAACTTAAACCTTTTTGTATGCCCTCCTCAAGGATTCCACAAATGATGTTACAATCAGGTATAGTATTCTCACCTAACTCCCACAATTCCGCTGGCATTCTTGTCTTCATTCTTTCTGCCTCCAGCACCAACCCATTGGCCGTCTGCCACTTCAAATGCAACCACTATTTTTTTCTCAACACCACCCACATGACACATGCAAAAACACAATGCTAAGAAACCTAACACCATAGAGCGGCCTCAGTATTCTTTTTTCCCTAGCCTTCTGGCTCCTAGTTGTCTAACTACTGCTACAACACACAAACAACACCACCAGCATTAGTTTAGCCTTAGCTGTCTGCCTGTTAATTATTTCAACTATTGCCATGTTATCCACATTAAATTGAGTGTTCAGTTTACCAATATAGACCCTATTAACACCAAAGCCACAACCAGTGGAAAATGTTCAAAAAAGGCAATGCTTTGCCCTAGCATCATCAATTGCCTCCATCATCTGCTCCTCACACCATCTCACTTGTCAATATAAAGTAAGGCATCTTGCTGTGCTGCACGAGAAAAAATGTAATCACTTCATCCCTATTCAACCCCATGCCCCAAATTGAAACTTCATTGACGTATCCCAAAAAAGATCTCCACATCTTTCACAGCAGTCCTCAAACCCACTATGAGAGGCAGGTACTCTGTACCTGACATTTCCACATCAATTATTCGCGAACCAACTGCAATACATAATTCAAGCGTCTTGGCAAATGATCACTTTCCTTACCTCCAACTTGTCAACCAGCACCACCTCATTAAGCAGCTGCAGTCAAACCTCCAATTTCTCCTCCATCTTCACAGAATCACAATCAATAAATAAGAATTTCATGCACATACTGGAACTTTCTGCTTTTCTGGTGCCAAAGACACTGCAAGATTAGCCATTAAATCCTTAAGAACCCTCAATGCGTCTTCACTTTGTCCTGAACTCGAGTAGCCCAGGAAATAAATCATCACATAATGGATAACCTTATCCGAACCAATCACCACTGAGAACACCCACTCCAAAAAGGTGCTAATAATCTCAATGAGCATACAAAACACGGAGCACTCATTGGGAGTGCTTTATCCACATATATTCTTCCCTCAGATTGTACCCCTAACAATTGAAAGTAATCTTGATGCACCAACAAACAACCTAAAGGTAGACATGATATTATGCTTTGCCATTTCTGCACCTGGTGTTACAAATTATGGGGCATAGTAATGAAAAGTGGCGCTGCACCTAATGCATTGCCACTTTTCCTATGCCCCTTAGCACCCTCCCAACACCACCATGTGTACACCGTATTTATAATACAGCACATCATGGCAGTAGTTAGGGGGACTAGTGTCAAACTTTTTGATGCTAGTCCGGTGCTTTGCATTACATTTTTTTACACTAATCCTTCAAAGCACCCAGAGGCCCATTGAATATAATGGAAGCCTCTTTTTAACGCTCAAAGAGCAGGTGTCAAAAATATCAATAAAAATGGTGCAAAGGAATCTCACAGATTACTTTGCACCATCTTCACGGCCCCTTTAGCGGCGGAACATCCCCCATGCATACATTATGCTTGGTGCAGGCATAATGTGGTGCAAGGGGTTACAAAGTGACGCAATGCATGCATTGCGCCACTTTGTAAATATGAGCTGCATTATTGCCACCCTAACACCACATTAGCCTAAGATAATTGCGCTAATGTCGCGCAAGGTGGTGCTAGGGCCTTCATAAATATGGCCCTGTATTTATTGGAATAGGTATTCTATTGTGTTTTCATTATTAGGAATATGTGCTCAGTAATGTGTGCCTTTCTCTACCTTGTCGGAGTGGCGCATGTATCACTTTGTTATTTTACTGTCTTGTCCGGGCACCTTCAGTTTGACCAGCACTTGTTGCACCTCGGGCCACAAGGGCTGCACTGATAAAGATAAGACCCCAGGCTGTCTAAAGAGGAGTTTGGCTAACTCATGGTCAGCATATATACAGGAAGGAAACTGTACATGACATCTTGCACAACAGCTCTAGGAAACCTATTGTGGGTAGATACGTTGGCTTTCCATCACACAGAGAGGTTTTGCGCATGGATATCTCTTGTGACCTTCTGTTGTAGCAAAATCCCATCATGAACTGACCACTGACAACACTCCTCGGTGACAAGAATAAAAGTCGACATGTTAGTGCTACAGTGAACTTTCGGAAGAGCTCAGGGTTTCACACTTCCTGGAGTGGTAGTGTGCCTCGTACTGGTGTTGCTGTATTCCTTATTTAAATATGTGCTCTTTGTGGTTACCTGGCTCTAGTGGTATTTCTCTTCCTTCCAGAGGAGCGAATAACGGCATCATGATATTAGCAGTCTCGACCACTTGATCTTTTTGGCTTGCTCAGCCACCCTCCTTGCGGAATAGGGTGTAGTCTGCGTTAAGTTGTCCAGAAGGAACTGAAAAGTTGTTCCATTATATATGGGCTGCAATTCCTTACCAAAATCCTTGCATGATCCATGTTTGTGTACCTCACTGAGCTCCTTGTTTGCAATAAAATCACTTGCTGCCCCACTAGTCAACACAAGTAATGTACAAATCTCAAATGCTGCCTTTTCGGTGCCAATCATATTGATTGTTAGACCTGTCAGCCTTAGGGTGGTCTTCCCCCAAACCTTTTGCCTATTTCCCTTCTTATTTGCTGAAATTTGATTTTGCTGGCCTTAGGACTCTGCACTTTACCACTGCTAACAAGTGCTCTAAAGCGCTTGTGCTCACTCCCCTAAACATAGTAGAATTGGCTTATACCTGATCGGTGTATTTAATTTATGTATACATCCCTTGTAGAGTGGTGTATCATATGGTAAGGGCCTGTGAATTAAATGCTACTAGTGGATCTGCAGCACTTATTGTGCCACCCACTTAAGTAGCCTTTTAAAACATGGCCATTGCAGCCTGAATGCAGTTTCAAAATGCAAATTTGATTTGGCAATAAAAACCCTTTTTCAAGGCAGAAACTCTCCTTTTATTCCATATAAGTCACCCCTGAGGTAGGCCCTAGGTAGCCCAAAGGGCAGAGTGCATTTGTTGTGGGTTTCCTTTAGTGCTTAGATTGGGCTCTTTTATATCAGTTTGAGGCCTGCAGCCAGTGCCCTTTAACCTATGTATAATTTATTTTATTATGTTTTACCACAGCTCGCTTTTCAGCAGGGTTGTTTTTTATATTCTAATCATCTGCCTGAAAAAGCATTGTTGTTAGTTCCTTTGCACAACATTTTATTATGTGCCCTGCTCAAGGCTTTACATGATAGTTTACCTGGTATTGCTGATCCAAGAGTTATGGAATCAACCTTCTAACCATAGATATATTATCATGTCAGGCTTGTTCTCAGGACACAACACGTTTTATTATGTAAACACCACGCAGGCTGAAAAAGGGTAGACAGGACATTCCAGTCAGTCATCTCATGCTGTGCGCCACTTCATCGACAGCTTCACTGATCTTAGCCTTATCCTTCCTGCCAACCGGGAGGGCTGCCAGCAGATGAACAGGCAGACCACGTATAGGGTCAGGAGGCTTCTTCCTTGAACTAGCACGGGCAGAAGGGCTAACACTGCTTAGCTCTCATGTTAGATGCTAGAGTGAAGGTATGAAGTCTTGAACTAATGATTATGTCAGGATGTTGGGACTGTTTATATGTTATACTCTAATGGTCACAATCATCACTGTGTCATAGTTCCACATTCTTAATAATTGCAGCTCATACCTTTTATCATAGAATGCAGTTACTTCAAAAAAACGCATTGAAACCTATCCTGCATTTCTTTGTCTGCCTTTGCATGTATGAGACTGTATGCAAATGAGAGAAACAGGTAAGATCTGTTCCGGCACGACTCCTCTGAGGAGTCAGAGTGTCATGTTTTTAGGCTGCCATAAATCACCTTTAGTTTCTGTGTTTGGGCGAGGTGCTACTAGCAAGCCGACTAGGCCGGGCCGACAGCTTCCAGCCGGTGTAAGTCTGACGCAGTCACCCAAACACAATAGTGCTGCAGCTCTAAATTTACCAGTCTTACCCCCATGATAAGAGTTCTATGACACGCTGCCACCAATATTGGTCAGGCGCTAATTTAACCAATCTCCCAAGTATCTGTCTCTTGCATGCTAAAGGCACCCTAATTACCTTATAAGGAAACGGCTGTGGTATTAGGGAGATATCCTCCTCAGCTAAATATGTAATACCTATCTTAGGCTGTAGGTTATTTAAGCTTGAAACTTAAAAGGATTTCCCAAGTTGGTGTTTCTATCTCTGAACTTACCATTCTAAAATATGGTGATCCCTCAAAGGTTAGCAATTCCAGTAAACATGAGACAACCTCTCACAAAGCACCTATCAGCTCATGGACTCACTGAAGTAGGTGGGATGTTACATTTGTGGTAGAAGCACATGATATACTGTATACAAAACAGACATTTTCTATTTCTGGGTCACCTTTCCAGCAGCAGATGGGCATACAGACCTTTTTCACAATTACACAATAGCAAACACACCTGTACTATACTGAGCATATGCATATTTAGAAATATCACTTTCTAATCAAGAACACCAGAATTGTTTTGAAGACACCCTACCATATATTATACAAAAAGTTAGATTAAGTCCCTTAAGTAGTGAAGGACCTACATGGCCAGAATTAGGCACATAAACACCGCATCCAAATGTGACAAACATGCCAGTAGCAGGTTTATGATGCTTATATAATAATCTACTAGAACAGATTCAAGGTGAATACGGGGCAGCTCTAGCCCTGGATTTGGGAATGCAATTAAATTGTATTTTTGCCACAGTGTCCTCAATTATATTAAGTAACCTTAAGGGGGAAGCAGTAGTATTGGTAGTACGCCAGTGACTCTGGGATGTTCCTCATCATTAAAAGGAACACGAGCTTCCTAAGATTTTTGCGGAGACTTATACTGTTATAGGTCGAGATAGTCTTGGAACCAGAACCGTTAAACCACAATTAAAAGGGTCATCAACATGTTGGAATACACATTGTATGAAACACTTTGGCTGACAAAGCTGTCAAATCTGCAGTAGCTACTGCTTCTGTTGCTGTGATAACTCGTTCTCATATGAGGCTGGATGATGAAACATTGGCTGTCCGGAAAGCTTCAACTGATGGCAAATCCTTACCAAAAGAATATCCTGCAAAATACTTCTACCACTTAAGTGCCAAAAACATTGCTTTTGCAACAATAACAGGGGTGGGTGATTGTGTGATCCCCAACCAAGACCAGAGATTAGATGTCACCAAATTAGCACATAAGAGGTTGCTTCTGCCCATGCTGGTGTAGAAGCTGCCATCTCCTTATTTCAAAAACACTATTGGTGGCCTGATCTATACAAACAGACCCAGCAGTATGTCCATATTTGTGACATTTGCCAATAAATTAAAGGATCCACCATTAAAAGCCCACCTCAGACACCCTCTTGGTTTCCAGCAAACCATTGTATTGTGTGTATCAAGACCATTGCATTCCCTACAACCAGATGGGGCATATCAATATATTTTAGTCGCTGTTGATTCATGCTCCAGATTTCTATGGGTGTGGTCACAATGATCGTCGGACGCTCGATCTGTTGCAAATCTTCATCAGGACATATGGAGTTGCAGCATTCCACTTGGACCAGGGCCCCTCCTTTCCATCTAGAGCATTCAGGGACACCATGCCAAAGATGGGTGTTGAATGGCATTTTTTCGGCTTCTTATCATTCTAAGGGAAATTAGATTGTGGAGCGGAAAAAAACGAGACTTAAAGCAATCCTTAATAGTTAGAGTATTCGATTGATGTAGTAGTTGGCTACATCACCTGTATGGAGTCTAGAGAGAACTAAATAATCTGCCCAGAAGGTACTTGGGGGAATGTCCCCCCTATGAAGTCCTGTTCAGGATACCTATGTATTTCATAGATCTTGATGGCCCTGGTGCAGTGGCGGCAGAAGCGTCTTTCGACATAAATGAAAGTGTTACTGTCTTTCAGGAATGACAACAGTTCTGTGATGAAAATTCATCAGCATATGCCGCCATCTTGGGAATGAGGAATTTGCCACCAACCACAGGTCAGATTTCTAACACTGGGGGTGTAGTTTGTGAAAAGACACCTGTGAAGAAGGAGTTTGGCCCATCCTACAGAGCATCAATTCCAGTCTTGGTTAAGGTACCAGAACTGTCATCCTTCCACTGCTGCCTGGTTAGAAAGAAAACTACTTTGTTTCAATTGACAACATCAAATTGCACCATGTGACTGATTCAGCACAGTAGACCAGGAAAACTCCTGAGTAGTTCCCGTACCCCTCTCACTACCATCCAGAAGATACCTCTTCAAGCACGCAACACTGCTGAAGTTATTTCGACAAGCTTGGGGAGGGCAGAGAATGAACCTTTGTTGATTCCTGTCACCACTTCACCAACAAGAAATGTCCAGAATTGCACTCTTTGAATGAACACAAACAGATGGAACCATTTATCACGAGCCACCAATGGATAAAAGTACCAGTTCCCCGTTCACCTGCACCAGCTCCAGTTTTTGCACAGACTGCTTCTGGTTATTTTGATGACACTGAAAATTTCTCTTCACATTCTTCAGCATCACCTACAGCACCTATATCAAAAGCAGGGAAGTTCTACATGTGGTTTAAACATAACTATTTGATTTGTCCATGGCATAATCTGTGGATACTTCCAACGATGCTTGCCTTTCTTCTCTGGATTGGTTTTGTCATTGTTGCCTTTTTGCTGATACATGGTCATTATCTTCTTGAATGCTCTGCTGTTGTACTGGTGGATGAGGTTTTAAAACCTTACCGATCCTCACAGAAGGTCTGAAGAGACTTGCCCCTTGTGAACATTCCAAATGTTCCAGCTCCTGATGGGATTGTTTGAGATAAAGTACCATTTGATATCTTCGGCACTTCAGAAATGATTCAAATTCCATATGTTTTTAAAGTATTCATAAATTATATTATTACAAAGGGTTATTTGTGATGACTGGGATGTAAAAACAATTGATTCTATGCTTTCTGAGCTTGATTATTCTGCTGTATTTAAAAGTGGATATGTATACACGAACACTGTAAATTATAGGGACATGTTCTCCTTTCACTATTATGATATTGTTTTCTTCTTCCAAGCTGGTACCCCAAGAAAAGTATATAATGATACACAATGGGAACATTGTCCAACCCTGCAAGTGAGGAGTTCTTAACCTTATGTGGACAAATGTTCTTATTTTACTGGGCATAATGTTAAAGATGCTGAGTCCTATTATTTTAAACCACCACCTTCAAAAGCAAGCAAAATATTGCTAACAAATACTAAACATTGATTTATTCAGATTCCTTTGTTTGCCAGTTGGCTATAGAAGGCTATGAGTATTGGAAGAAGTCAATAGACTTAAAGAGTGTGTGGGGAACAAAAGATGGCAAATAAGTTTAAGAGAGACTTTATTTAGAACATGCTTATTCCGTTACAAATGATATTTCTCAATTAAATCATACAATAAACAACCTGTTTAGGATTGGCAAAAATAAAGGAAATGAATGCACCCAGTTTTACATCACCAACTAAATTTGAAAATTGGCAAAATAATGTAAATGCCTGTGAAGAACAGCTCAATGGTGGGGTTCAGAACGGTACCTTTAGTTCAATACTTTCAGGTCCCAGTGGGTGGTTATTGTGGCCAGTTGACACAAATGGTTGTGATGCACATTTTGTTAAGACCACATATCATTTTAGAGTGAGCATAAAGGGCCCTCTTTACATCATCACACATACTCTGGTATTGTTACATCATACAGCATGGGCAAACTTTGTCAACAATGGTTAAAAGCTTCCACATTAACAGCTGTAATAGAACACCTTAGTCTTCGGCTTACAACATTACTTGTTACGTCCTGGAAAACCATGCTCAAAATGTTTCTTATATGCAATATATAAAGAAATATAGAAGCTTTAGCAAATGGAAGCTGCTGCCCATTTAAGGCAAATTGATAAGGAGAATTTAGAGAAAGCTCTACCCTTTGTCCATAATGGTGTGACCACATTGTCCAACTGCACATACACATTGACCAACATTGTGTCTTCTGCAATTGACACTATTCAAAATTACATAGCACTTTTACATCATGGACAGTCTCAACTTAGGTCCTTTATCCAGTTGAGTTAGACGTTGCAAGTGCTTAAAAATATCTGTGTGCCTTTGAAGCACTTTAACTCTGCAGAGATATTTGCCACATTTAATCTGACAAAGAAACAACTAATAATGACATGCTTAATACCTAAAGGTTAGAAAAAGTTAGCTTTTACTGTGACAGAAATACCATCATTAGTGTGGTTAATCCATGGAGTGATTAATATCCCCATTTCAACATTCCAATTAATTTAGTGTTTAAAACATTTTCTGTAGGGAGATTCAAACAGGTAGGAGACAGTTATATATTATGAGGAGTGGGAGTTACCGTTTGATTACAAATGCTTTAACAGCAAGAAAGAGATCTTTCTAAGCTGTAGAAAATGCAAGACTTCTGTAAGCCATTCTATGATTTGTAAATAGGTGTCCTTTCACAGGGCATGCAATGCTTGAGTCAGGGTATTCCTGTCCCTTTTATTTGCCCAGTTTTTCAGTTGCTTTTGAATGGGAGTTACTTAATGCTTAGTGATTAAGGCTGCTGTGGGATGAGACCAGGTGTTCTCTATGTAATTTTGGTCTCTAAAATTATGGCTTGCTGCTGGAACATACTTTTCCCCCCATGCATGAGATAAAAGTAGCAGACATATGGCCTCATATTGCTGCTTACAATGTATATTTTGACAATCTGAGGAGATTGAAAGCCCTTTTGTTTCCAAAACATGTGGCGCTAACATCAGCCGATGAAACCTTTGGCCTTGAAGTGGCAAGGACGTCCGCAGAAACACAGTCCCTTTTAAATATCAACTTTCAAAACATTTCAGTAAATTAGTAAGTCACATCTTTCATGCATCTAACACCACTGGGAATGTAAACGTTTTTAAGGCTGCAGGTTCTGGTTTTGCCAGCACTTTCCAGACCATCTTTGGAGTTATTCCTTCAGCCATCCACTCACTTTTTCCAAGTGTTTTTGGAGGATTTCCGATTACATTGGCATTATTTGGCATCATCCTGCTGCTGCTATTTTTGATTCACAATGGCTTCCCAATCTCAACAATGAGAAATGATGGAGCTTCCACCACCCAACCTGTTTCGTGTTTACATGATGCAGTACTTTGGAGCAGCACTCTTGCAAGAGCTAGACAGGAACCGGTCACTGTCATTTTGACCCATTCTGAATTTTGTGCAGCCCATTTTTCACTGCTTGTGGTGCCCTTTCAAAACTGCACTAGAGGTGTGTCTTGCCTTACAACATGCATCATCTATGGATGTAACTCTGATGATGTTCTTGATAAGGGTTCTTTTCCATAATTGTGGAATGAGAATAAGGTTTTTGCGGGATGCCTATATATGAGTCACCCCTAGTTGATTTGCTGGGTCCTCGTGCTTCATTATCTGGCTGTGCGTGAAACTCTGCCTCCTCAACCAGACCATGGCTGAGTCAATGGGACATGTGCTCCTTCCACCTTTTATCTGACGAGCTGGTGGACACATCGCCTTCCTAAGTAGAATCCATCCTGGATTTCCTTTCCATCGACACGCTTGGAGACCCCCTGCATGATCATGGCTATTGTTAATTTGGAATTTTGAAATATATTTTTTCTTAAATTCATAAATTGTCCTGTTTTGAATTGGCCACATGTCTTGGCTTGGGTGTTGGGACTGTTTATATGTTATATTGTAATGGTCACAATCATCACTGTGTTACATTTCATCTTCCTAATAATTGCAGCTCATGCCGTGTATCATAGAATGCAGTTCCTTCAATAAACGCATTGAAACCTATCCTACATATCTTTATCTGCCTTTGCATGTATGAGACTTTGTGCAAATGGGAGAAAGGGGTAAGATCTGATCCACCACAACTTCCATTAGGACTGTCATAGTTTTAGGCTGACACAAATCGCCTTTACTTTCTAGGTTTGGTAAGGTGCTGCTAGCTAGCTGACGAGGTTAGGGGAGCAACTTTCAGTGGGTGTGGGACTGACTCAGTCACCCACATGCAGTGATGCTGCCACCCTAAATTTAGCATACTTGCCCCTATAGTAAGAGTCCTACGGCACACTGTAACTAAACGTTTGTACGTGTACTTTTAAGTTTTACATGTTCTGGTAGTGAAATACTCCTAAATGTGTTTTTCACTACTTTGAGGCCTACCTTTCTCACAGGATGCCATTGGATTTCCTTATTACATTTAATACATGTTAACTTATGATTCAGGTCAGATAAGCATTTCTTGTTTAGTATCTATGAAATGGCAATTAACATTTTCTCTAATTCTTAAGTCAGAATTTAATTACAATTTTGAAACTACCATTTTTAGAAAGTCAGGACTTTTTCCGCCCTCTAATGCCTGAAGCCTGTTCTTTATCACATGACTGGGTGTCACAGACAGTCACACAAAAGCGTAATTAGACCTGCCTGAATGGGACATCTGCTGGTAGAATCGGGGCACCAAGCTGGGCATAGCCCACTTAAAAGTGAATAGGTTGTGCTTTGTCTTCATACAAAGGTCTTGTTACCACTGTATTGTTCCTGAGCCCGCTTAGAGCCAGGACAGTGAAGTCAGGACATTCCAAGCACTGCAAGAGAAACGTCTGTACACTTCTCCTACTTCAAAGAAGGCTCCAGGTATAAAATTAGGGCCCTCAGCCCCACTCTTTAGGTCACTTTCAGGACCTGCAGAAATACTCTCAAAGGACTGTTTACTGCTTTGGCCTGCTGTGTCCTCCACAAGATTGCTTTTCTGCACCTGGAAGGACTGCTTTGCTGCCTGGAGCCTAACTTGAATCTTCTGAGGTCTGCCATGCAATTTGGGCCATGGTTCTTCCCCTTAACCCAGGCCTACCAGACTAACTCCAAGGGCTAGTTTGCTGGCCTCCTGTTCAGAACCACAAGAATATATCCCATTATCTTGAACCCACACCTGGACTCACCCTCAGTGAGTACTGAACCCCCACATTTTTCCCCTACACCCCTGGACCCTTAGTTGTGTTGTAGGGTTCAGGTGCTCAGATGGTCAAAAATCATAATTTGGAAATTTTTGGATAAAAACTGCTCTGAGAACCAAGAGAAGACCGGGATCCACCTGCTCGACTATCCGCCTAAAGTGCATTGCCGATCTGCGTGACTTCACAGCAGCTCCTTCTATGTTCTTCTCCACAGGAGAAAATCCTCTTCAGTGGTCCTTCTCCAAAATTCAGCCTCCTAGAATTCTCATTGACTACAGGCTCCTGCCTCATCCCACTGGAGATTTTCAACTTCCAAAAAAGTGACCTAGGATCGTATTTAGGAGCTGGAGGAGGGAATACTCTGTTACACATGTGACTGATGTCCTGTCCACAGTATTATGTTCCCCATACATTGAAATGGGATCATAATACGGCGGACGGAATATCATTCATGTTTGTGACAGAGTATAGCCTCCATTGACTTCTAAATCAGGCTCTAAGTTTGAATGTAGAAATCATCACTGTGACTTTGTCCAGCTGCTCCCTGGTGATGGTGCTCCTGCCACCGCCTGCAGCCATGTCACGCTAAACTCTACGTTCTCAATACTTTCTCTTCAAAATTTCTTCTTAATCTGAAGGTAAGCGCTGACCGGGCCCAATCCACCTCCTGTATTTGACCCGCTGTCCTTGGCAGTCTGCATATTTTTTTACTTTGACCTGTACTCACATGTTTAGATGTCCTCTGTTGGCAGTTTAATCTTTTAGTCACTAGTTTTTACTAACAACTTTAAAAATCATAACTCTGGTTCTACTAATTGGATTTTTGCCATTTTGATGTCAACTAATTTATTAAAATGTACTAATTTTTTCTAAATTGACGTGGACTTTTTCTTGTGTTGTGTTTTCACTTTATTACTGTTTGAGTGCTGCATAAATCCTGTACACATTGGGGGTTATTCTAACTTTGGAGGAGGTGTTAATCCGTCCCAAAAGTGACGGAAAAGTGACGGATTTACCAACAAGCCGTATTACGAGTCCATTATATCCTATGGAACTCGTAATACGGCTGGTGGTATATCCGTCACTTTACTGTCACTTTTGGGACGGATTAACACTCCTCCAAAGTTAGAATAACCCCCATTGTATCTAAGTTAAGCTTGACTGCATTGTTCCAAGTTACCGAAGGGCTAAGCACCAGTTAATTTAGTGAATTCTGCCAGTGGTTGTGGCTGTTACTTGAACACGGATCCCCCACCTTCCATGAACAACCAAATTTCTCACAATGATACTATCAAGTCCTCAACAGCCTACTCAATAAAAGGGTTACCCAGCATACTTTCCTCCACTTCATTACACGATAACCCCAAACCAATGTTCCAGCTGTGCCTGTCTTACTGCTGTTGGAACCTTCCTCAAATGCTGTTACGACATCTGCCTTTTTCTGCTTGCCCTTGTACGGGTCCCCAAAGACCCCTCCAATCCTTACCAGGGGGTTTACGCCTTCACTTAGCCAATGTCTGTATGTAAAAGTACAGAAAGCTTGCTGCAGATTCCCATTTCAAACCCTGGCATGCCCCAATTGCCAGATCCATGTAGTCTTCCCCCAAAACATCTTCCATACCTTTCTGGGTAGGGTGCCCCAGATATGGCAGGTATGACAATGGTAACTCATTGGCTGAATGTGCTGCTGAAACCAGTCTCATAGACACTATTCACTGTGACCACAGATCTGGATCAACCTATAGCATCCACTCATCTGTAAATTCCTCACCATTTCTCAACCATATTGGACCACCAACATTTGCATACACTATCTGGATAACATCCATATACGTAAGCAATTATACAGACTGTTGTGGATGCTTTTTTCAGTACACACTTGCATATATTAACCCCTTCTGTGCCTTGGACGAGATGATCTCGTCCAAGGCTACAGTTCCCCTGTGCCTTGGACAAGATCATCTCGTCCATGGCACAGGGGAACTTAGGGGCGCGCTAGCGCGCCCCCCGTGCACCCCCCTTCCCCCCCCCAAGTCGGGATGGAAGGGGAAGACCTTCCCCTTCCACCCCCGACCCCCCCCAACCCCCCGCTGTGACGTCAGCGCGCGAGCGCGCGCTGATTTGTCACAGGGGCCTCCCTAGTCGCGCTGGAAGCTCTGCTTCCAGCGCGATTGAAAAAGAAATGCAAAAGCATTTCTTTTTCAATCACTTGGGAGGCCCGGAGGGGCTTCAAAGGGAAGGAAAAGTACTTCCTTCCCTTTGAAACCCCACTAGACACCAGGGATTTTTTTTTTTTTATTGAAACAGACAAAAGGGAGCGACCCCTTGGGCAAGGGTCGCTCCCAGGGGAGGCATTTTTTTGAGAAGGCCTTTTCTGCCCCCCCACCTCTAGGCACCAGGGACCATTTTTTTTTGTTTGTTTGTTTTTTTATGTTTCATTTCTTTTTTTTTTTGGTGGGGTCGCTCCCCTTGGGGGAAAATTATATTTTGGCCATTTCTGCCCCCCTTGGGGGCAGATTGGCCTATTTTGATGAGGCCAATCTGCCCCCAAGGGGGGTAGAAACCACTAGACACCAGGGAATTTTTTCTTTGCATGAATTTCACGCAAAGGGAGCGACCCCTTAGGCAAGGGTCGCTCCCTGGGGGGGAGGGCAATTTATTTTAGGCCATTTCTGCCGGGGGGGCAGAAACCTCTAGGCGCCAGGGCAAAATTTTTTTTTGTGTTTTTTTTTTTGTTGTTTCTTTTTTTAGAGATGGGGAGCGACCCATCAGGCAAGGGTCGCTCCCCTGGGGGGCAAATTGTATTTAGACCATTTCTGCCCCCCTGGGGGCAGATTGGCCGATTTTAGGTCAATCTGCCCCCAAAGGGGCAGAAACCACTAGGCACCGGGGATTTGTTTTGTGGCGCCAATGTCACGCAGGGGGAGCGACCTCGTAGGCAAGGGTCGCTCCCAGGTGGGGTGGGGGTTGGGGGGGGCACATTTATTTTAGGCCATTTCTGCCCCCCCGGGGGCAGATCGGCCTAATATTAGGCTGATCTGCCCCCGGGGGGGGGGCAGAAACCTCTAGGCGCCAGGGCAATTTTTTTTTTGTTTGTTTGTTTGTTTTTTTAGAGATGGGGAGCGACCCATCAGGCAAGGGTCGCTCCCCTTGGGGGGCAAATTGTATTTAGGCAATTTCTGCCCCCCTGGGGGCAGATTGGCCGATTTTAGGTCAATCTGCCCCCAAGGGGGCAGAAACCACTAGGCACCGGGGATTTTTTTTTTGGCGCCAATGTCACGCAGGGGGAGCGACCCCATAGGCAAGGGTCGCTCCCGGGGGGGGTGGGGGCTGGGGGGGACAAATTTATTTTAGGCCATTTCTGCCCCCCCTGGGGGCAGATCGGCCTATTATTAGGCCGAACTGCCCCCAGGGGGGGGCAGAACCCTCAGGGCACCAGGGCAAATTTTTTTGTTGTGTTTTTTTTTTGTTTGTTTGTTTTTTTCGTGATGGGGAGCGACCCATCAGGCAAGGGTCGCTCCCCTGGGGGGCAAATTGTATTTAGGCCATTTCTGCCCCCCTTGGGGGCAGAAACCACTAGGCACCGGGGATTTGTTTTTTGGCGCCAATGTCACGCAGGGGGAGCGACCCCGTAGGCAAGGGTCGCTCCCGGGGGGGGGGGGGGGGGGCTGGGGGGGGAAAATTTATTTTATGCCATTTCTGCTCCTAGGCCGAACTGCCCCCGGGGGGGGCAGAACCCTCAGGGCACCAGGGCAAATTTTTTTGTTGTGTTTTTTTTTTTGTTTGTTTGTTTTTTTCGAGATGGGGAGCGACCCATCAGGCAAGGGTCGCTCCCCTGGGGGGCAAATTGTATTTAGGCCATTTCTGCCCCCCTTGGGGGCAGATTGGCAGATTTTAGGTCAATCTGCCCCCAAGGGGGCAGAAACCACTAGGCACCTGGGATTTGATTTTTGGCGCCAATGTCACGCAGGGGGAGCGACCCCGTAGGCAAGGGTCGCTCCCGGGGGGGGGGTGGGGGCTGGGGGGGCAAATTTATTTTAGGCCATTTCTGCCCCCACTGGGGGCAGATCGGCCTATTATTAGGCCGAACTGCCCCCAGGGAGGGGCAGAACCCTCAGGGCACCAGGGCAAATTTTTTTGTTGTGTTTTTTTTTTTGTTTGTTTGTTTTTTTCGAGATGGGGAGCGACCCATCAGGCAAGGGTCGCTCCCCTGGGGGGCAAATTGTATTTAGGCCATTTCTGCCCCGGCAGATTGGCCGATTTTAGGTCAATCTGCCCCCAAGGGGGCAGAAACCACTAGGCACCGGGGATTTGTTTTTTGGCGCCAATGTCACGCAGGGGGAGCGACCCCGTAGGCAAGGGTCGCTCCCGGGGGGGGTGGGGGCTGGGGGGGGGCAAATTTATTTTATGCCATTTCTGCCCCCCCTGGGGGCAGATCGGCCTATTGTTAGGCCGAACTGCCCCCGGGGGGGCAGAACCCTCAGGGCACCAGGGCAAATTTTTTGGTTGTGTTTTTTTTTTGGTTTGTTTGTTTTTTTCGAGATGGGGAGCGACCCATCAGGCAAGGGTCGCTCCCCTGGGGGGCAAATTGTATTTAGGCCATTTCTGCCCCCCTTGGGGGCAGATTGGCAGCACCTGGGATTTGTTTTTTGGCGCCAATGTCACGCAGGGGGAGCGACCCCTTAGGCAAGGGTCGCTCCCGGGGGGGGTGGGGGCGGGGGCTGGGGGGGGGGGCAAATTTATTTTAGGGCATTTCTGCCCACCCCCCTCCCGGGGCCGGCTGAGCTAGAGGCCAAACTCCACAGGTAGGCACTATGCAAAAAACACCTGTTTTCTGTGAAAAAATATGTTCTGTCCACGTTGTGTTTTGGGCCATTTCCTTTCGTGGGCGCTAGGCCTACCCACAGAAGTGAGGTACCATTTTTATTGAGAGACTTAGGGGAACGCTGGGTGGAAGGAAATTTGTGGCTCCTCTTAGATTCCAGAACTTTCTGCCACAGAAATGTGAGGAACATGTGTTTTTTTAGCCACATTTTGAGGTTTGCAAAGGATTCTGGGTAACAGAACCTGGTCTGAGCCCCGCAAGTCACCCCATCTTGGATTCCCCTAGGTCTATAGTTTTCAGAAATGCACAGGTTTGGTAGGTTTCCCTAGGTGCCGGGTGAGCTACAGGCCAAAATCCACAGGTAGGCACTATTTTCTTCCAAAAAATGGGATGTGTCCACGTTGCGTTTTGGGGCGTTTCCTGTTGCGGGCGCTAGGCCTACCCACGCAAGTGAGGTATCATTTTTATCGGGAGACTTGGGGGAACGCTGGGTGGAAGGAAATTTGTAGCTCCTCTCAGATTCCAGAACTTTCTGCCACAAAAATGTGAGGAGCATGTGTTTTTTTAGCCAAATTTTGAGGTTTGCAAAGGATTCTGGGTAACAGAACCTGGTCCGAGCCCCGCAAGTCACCCCTCCTTGGATTCCCCTAGGTCTCTAGTTTTCAGAAATGCACAGGTTTGGTAGGTTTCCCTAGGTGCCGGCTGAGCTAGAGGCCAAAATCTACAGGTAGGCACTTCGCAAAAAACACCTCTGTTTTCTCCCAAAATATAGGATGTGTCCACGTTGCGCTTTGGGGTGTTTCCTGTCGCCGGCGCTAGGCCTACCCACGCAAGTGAGGTATCATTTTTATCGGAAGACTTGGGGGAACGCTGGGTGGAAGGAAATTTGTAGCTCCTCTCAGATTCCAGAACTTTCTGCCACAGAAATGTGAGGAACATGTGTTTTTTTAGCCATATTTTGAGGTTTGCAAAGGATTCTGGGTAACAGAAACTGGTCCGAGCCCCGCAAGTCACCCCTCCTTGGATTCCCCTAGGTCTCTAGTTTTCCGAAATGCACAGGTTTGCTAGGTTTCCCTAGGTGCCGGCTGAGCTAGAGGCCAAAATCTACAGGTAGGCACTTCGCAAAAAACACCCCTGTTTTTTTCCAAAATTTAGGATGTGTCCACGTTGCGCTTTGGGGTGTTTCCTGTCGCCGGCGCTAGGCCTACCCACGCAAGTGAGGTATCATTTTTATCGGGAGACTTGGGGGAACGCTGGGTGGAAGGAAATTTGTGGCTCCTCTCAGATTCCAGAACTTTCTGCCACAGAAATGTGAGGAACATGTGTTTTTTTTTGCCAAATTTTGAGGTTTGCAAAGGATTCTGGGTAACAGAACCTGGTCCGAGCCCCGCAAGTCACCCCTCCTTGGATTCCCCTAGGTCTCTAGTTTTCAGAAATGCACAGGTTTGGTAGGTTTCCCTAGGTGCCGGCTGAGCTAGAGGCCAAAATCTACAGGTAGGCACTTCGCAAAAAACATCTCTGTTTTCTCCCAAAATTTTGGATGTGTCCACATTGCGCTTTGGGGCGTTTCCTGTCGCGGGCGCTAGGCCTACCCACACAAGTGAGGTATCATTTTTATCGGGAGACTTGGGGGAACATAGATTAGCAAAACAAGTGCTATTGCCCCTTGTCTTTCTCTACATTTTTTCCTTCCAAATATAGGAGAGTGTGTAAAAAAGACATCTATTTGAGAAATTCCCTATAATTCACATGCTTGTATGGTCACCCCGGAATTCAGAGATGTGCAAATAACCACTGCTCCTCAGCACCTTATCTTGTGCCCTTTTTGGAAATGCAAAGGTTTTCTTGATAGCAATTTTTTACTCTTTATATTTCAGCAAATGAATTGCTGTATACCCGGTATAGAATGAAAACGCACTGCAGGGTGCAGCTCATTTATTGGCTCTGGGTTCCTCGGGTTCTTGATGAACCTACAAGCCCGATATATCCCCGCAACCAGAGGAGTCCAGCAGACGTAACAGTATATTGCTTTCCATAATCTGACATTGCAGGGAAAAGTTACAGAGTAAAACGTAGAGAAAAATTGATGTTTTTTTCACCTCAATTTCAATATTTTTCTTTTTCAGCTGTTATTTTCTGTAGGAAACCCTTGTAGGATCTACACAAATGACCCCTTGCTGAATTCAGAATTTTGTCTACTTTTCAGAAATGGTTAGGTTTCTGGGATCCAGCATTGGTTTCATGCCCATTCCTGTCACTGACTGGAAGGAGGCTGAAAGCACAAAAAATTGCAAAAATGGGGTATGCCCCAGTAAAATGCCAAAATTGTGTTGAAAAATTGGGTTTTCTGATTCAAGTCTGCCTGTTCCTGAAAGCTAGGAAGCTGCTGAGTTTAGCACTGCAAACCCTTTGTTGATGCCATTTTCAGGGGGAAATCCACAAGCCTTCTTCTGCAGCCACTTTTTCCAATTTTTTTGAAAAAAACGAAATTTTCACTGTATTTTGGCCAATTTCTTGGCCTCCTTCAAGGGAACCCACAAAGTCTGGGTACCTCTAGAATCCCTAGGATGTTGGAAAAAAAGGACGCAAATTTGGCTTGGTTAGCTTATGTGGACAAAAAGTTATGAGGGCCTAAGCGCGAACTGCCCCAAATAGGCAAAAAAAGGCCTGGCACAGGAGGGAGAAAAGGCCTGGCAGCGAAGGGGTTAAAAATGATGATATCCAAATTTCACTGGGCACTTTCAGCATCCTTGCCAGCTCCCATTCCTCCTCCATGAACTGTGCTTCACTCTCACCTCCTTGTGTAGAAGCTTTAAAACATCCATATACTTTCCCTTCCATTTTTTTCTTCTTTTAGATTTGTTATTAACTATGCCCTTAACCAACTGATGAAATTCATATAGGCAGACCCTCCAGGATTGAGCAATTTTGTGATTTGCAAAAAAAATCGCAAAACCATCAGTTTTGTAAAAAGGCAGTACTTTTTACAAAACTGCCTGCAAAACCCTGAAAACAAGGACATCTTGTGGTCAGGGATGGTAAGTGATTTGAATTTTTTAATATGCGAGAACTACCAATGTCCCTCAACAGTTTGTCAGTGCTATGAGGCGCTATATACATTTTATATAGCGCTTCATAGCACTGTCAAACCACCATGGTACGTTGAGCTTTTCCAGTTATTGTTGGCTGGTCTTGATAATGGCACTCTAAAAGATGTGGTATTCTCCCTTCCTATCAGGGCTTACAGAAATTTCTCCTGGTCAGATTCACAATGCAAATGAGTAATAGTCTGCATGCAGAATAGTAAGAGCCATACGATTATGGACACTGAAATGTTCTGCAAAGTGTTATTATGCATTAACATTGTAAGGGAACTTTTTACCATTGAGGAAATCCCATTTCAAAACTATGAGTGTTTTGCCGGCCTGTTCAGAGTCCATTTTGGAGAATATAATCAATTGTTTCCAGGATGGGATACTGCCTCTAATTTTTTGGTGAATACCTACGGAATTACATGTTTTTTGTTGTTCACCACTTTTTTCAAGTCAGTCTATACAGTAATGCCTTTGATTCATTTCAGAAGACTATAATTGGGCATAATTTAGACTTTTGTGGACATGTTACTTCTTCCCAAAAGTGACGGTCATCCTGTCCCCTTTATTGTAAGCTCCACGGGATATAATGAACTTGTAGTAAGGCGGACGGTATATCCGTCATGTTGGGATGGAATAACCCATGTGACACACTCTAAATCTGGCTCCACCATATTACCACTCAGTTATTTGTTCATTGACTCACCCACTCCCTGAATCCTTAACACACTTACTTGCTGACTCACTCACTCATCTGGTCAACACCCATTCACTATTTCACATAAGTGATCATTTATACACTGGCCAAGATGGTGGATGTGTGGTAGAGTGACTCTGCTTCTAAGACCCATGATCCTTCCCCATCTGCTCACTGGCCCGCGCCGCCAACCCCAAATAGAGGACCTGTGTCACACAGAGGAGAGGCAAAGATGAATGACCATCTCTGTGTCACAAGGCCAGGGAAGTCAAGGTGGCCCTTGATAGATATTGCGGCCAAGGTCTGTGAGAAGGTAGCCTCTTTCTAGCCTTGTTACCCCCACTTTTGGCCTGTTTGTGAGTGTATGTCAGGGTGTTTGTCACTGTTTTCACTGTCTCACTGGGATCTTGATAGCCAGGCCTCAGTGCTCATAGTGAAAACACCATGTTTTCAGTATGGTTGTTATGTGTCACTGGGATCCTGCTGGTCAGGACCCCAGTGCTCATAGGTTTGTAGCCTATATGTATGTGTCACTGGGACCCTGTCACACAGGGCCCCAGTGCTCATAGGTGTGCATGTATATGTTCCCTGTGTGGTGCCTAACTGTCTCACTGAGGCTCTGCTAACCAGAACCTCAGTGGTTATGCTCTCTCATTACTTTCAAATTGTCACTAACAGGCTAGTGACCATTTTTACCAATTTACATTGGCTTACTGGAACACCCTTATAATTCCCTAGTATATGGTACTGAGGTACCCAGGGTATTGGGGTTCCAGGAGATCCCTATGGGCTGCAGCATTTCTTTTGCCACCCATAGAGAGCTCTGACAATTCTTACACAGGCCTGCCACTGCAGCCTGAGTGAAATAACGTCCACGTTATTTCACAGCCATTTTACACTGCACTTAAGTAACTTATAAGTCACCTATATGTCTAACCTTTACCTGGTAAAGGTTAGGTGCAAAGTTACTTAGTGTGTGGGCACCCTGGCACTAGCCAAGGTGCCCCCACATTGTTCAGAGCCAATTCACTGAACTTTGTGAGTGCGGGGACACCATTACACGCGTGCACTACATATAGGTCACTACCTATATGTAGCTTCACCATGGTAACTCCGAATATGGCCATGTAACATGTCTATGATCATGGAATTGCCCCCTCTATGCCATCCTGGCATAGTTGGCACAATCCCATGATCCCAGTGGTCTGTAGCACAGACCCTGGTACTGCCAAACTGCCCTTCCTGGGGTTTCACTGTAGCTGCTGCTGCTGCCAACCCCTCAGACAGGCAGCTGCCCTCCTGGGGTCCAGCCAGGCCTGGCCCAGGATGGCAGAACAAAGAACTTCCTCTGAGAGAGGGTGTGACACCCTCTCCCTTTGGAAAATGGTGTGAAGGCAGGGGAGGAGTAGCCTCCCCCAGCCTCTGGAAATGCTTTGTTGGGCACAGAGGTGCCCAATTCTGCATAAGCCAGTCTACACCGGTTCAGGGACCCCTTAGCCCCTGCTCTGGCGCGAAACTGGACAAAGGAAAGGGGAGTGACCACTCCCCTGACCTGCACCTCCCCTGGGAGGTGTCCAGAGCTCCTCCAGTGTGCTCCAGACCTCTGCCATCTTGGAAACAGAGGTGCTGCTGGCACACTGGACTGCTCTGAGTGGCCAGTGCCACCAGGTGACGTCAGAGACTCCTTGTGATAGGCTCCTTCAGGTGTTAGTAGCCTTTCCTCTCTCCTAGGTAGCCAAACCCTCTTTTCTGGCTATTTAGGGTCTCTGTCTCTGGGGAAACTTCAGATAACGAATGCATGAGCTCAGCCGAGTTCCTCTGCATCTCCCTCTTCACCTTCTGATAAGGAATCGACCGCTGACCGCGCTGGAAGCCTGCAAACCTGCAACATAGTAGCAAAGACGACTACTGCAACTCTGTAACGCTGATCCTGCCGCCTTCTCGACTGTTTTCCTGCTTGTGCATGCTGTGGGGGTAGTCTGCCTCCTCTCTGCACCAGAAGCTCCGAAGAAATCTCCCGTGGGTCGACGGAATCTTCCCCCTGCAACCGCAGGCACCAAAAAGCTGCATCTCCGGTCCCTTGGGTCTCCTCTCAGCACGACGAGCGAGGTCCCTCGAATCCAGCGACACCGTCCAAGTGACCCCCACAGCCCAGTGACTCCTCAGCCCGAGTTTGGTGGAGGTAAGTCCTTGCCTCACCTCGCTGGGCTGCATTGCTGGGAACCGCGACTTTGCAAGCTTCTCCGGCCCCTGTGCACTTCCGGCGGAAATCCTTCGTGCACAGCCAAGCCTGGGTCCACGGCACTCTAACCTGCATTGCACGACTTTCTAAGTTGGTCTCCGGCGACGTGGGACTCCTTTGTGCAACTTCGGCGAGCACCGTTTCACGCATCCTCGTAGTGCCTGTTTCTGGCACTTCTCCGGGTGCTACCTGCTTCAGTGAGGGCTCCTTGTCTTGCTCGACGTCCCCTCTCTCTGCAGGTCCAATTTGCGACCTCCTGGTCCCTCCTGGGCCCCAGCAGCGTCCAAAAACGCCAAACGCACGATTTGCGTGTAGCAAGGCTTGTTGGCGTCCATCCGGCGGGAAAACACTTCTGCACGACTCTACAAGGCGTGGGGGATCCATCCTCCAAAGGGGAAGTCTCTAGCCCTTGTCGTTCCTGCAGTATTCACAGTTCTTCAGCCTAGTAAGAGCTTCTTTGCACCAACCGCTGGCATTTCTTGGGCATCTGCCCATCTCCGAGCTGCTTGTGACTTTTGGACTTGGTCCCCTTGTTCCACAGGTACCTTCAGACAGGAATCCATCGTTGTTGCATTGCTGATTTGTGTTTTCCTTGCATTCTCCCTCTAACACGACTATTTTGTCCTTAGGGGAACTTTGGTGCACTTTGCACTCACTTTTCAGGGTCTTGGGGTGGGTTATTTTGCTAACTCTCACTATTTTCTAATAGTCCCAGCGACCCTCTACAAGGTCACATAGGTTTGGGGTCCATTCGTGGTTCGCATTCCACTTCTGGAGTATATGGTTTGTGTTGCCCCTATCCCTATGTTTCCCCATTGCATCCTATTGTAACTATACATTGTTTGCACTGTTTTCTAAGACTATACTGCATATTTTTGCTATTGTGTATATATATCTTGTGTATATTTCCTATCCTCTCACTGAGGGTACACTCTAAGATACTTTGGCATATTGTCATAAAAATAAAGTACCTTTATTTTTAGTATAACTGTGTATTGTGTTTTCTTATGATATTGTGCATATGACACTAAGTGGTACTGTAGTAGCTTCACACGTCTCCTAGTTCAGCCTAAGCTGCTCTGCTAAGCTACCATTATCTATCAGCCTAAGCTGCTAGACACCCTATACACTAATAAGGGATAACTGGGCCTGGTGCAAGGTGCAAGTACCCCTTGGTACTCACTACAAGCCAGTCCAGCCTCCTACAAGGTCAAGGTCTGGCAGTGTGCTGTGGGAGACTTTCCTCTGACCCAGCTAGCCAGTAAAAGATGTAGGTGCGGGAAGCCACACGAAAGGATGCACAATACGCCCCGTTGACTTGGCAGAGAAATTGAAGCGGCGAAGAGCCGGCCTGATCGGCTACAAGATGCTGGACAGCGCAGCCACCAAATAGCAGAGGTAAGGGGAGGCTGCCAGCACAATCGAGAGGGCTGTGGCCCATACCACCGTCAATTGTGGGAGGTGGGAAGCGGTGCAGCAAGTGGCTCACCACTCCCTCCTCCCTTCATTAGACATTGCACCTAGGGCTGGACAAGGCCATAGCATCTCTCCCATCCATAGGTGCTGAGAACTGCTTGTGCCCCTGGTGTATTGACTGCCATGAGGTAATATAAGCCCTCTCATTGAACACTAGTAGTGCAGTCCGCACAGAGAAGTTCCACGAGGGTGAAAGATAAAGTGACACATGTGCCAGCCAAATCAGCCAAAGATAAACAAGTATGCTGAGCCACTGCCACCAAGAGAGAAATTTGTGAGAGCAGCGCCCCAAAAAGTCATCAGAACTCACACTGCCAGATGTAATCAAGGCTTATTTCACATGAAAACCTCTCTGGAAATTAAAGTGAATGCATTGCTCATTGACCTCAATCTGGTGCATACAGCTCCACTAGGAATCATGAAAAATAAGAGCTGGTCCCTAAAATGAGTGCCATGGGGAAGGTGCGGGCCCTGGGTGCAATGTCTTTTACTTAAAATCCAGGGCCCACAACCTATGAGGAACATGGTGGGTCTGGGGGGGGCATTATTTTATGCAGAATAGCAAAACAAATAGCCGTAAAAATGCTGCAAAATTACCAAATTCATGCTGCGAAATATTCATATTTGTGCCGCAAACATTGGTAATCCATGCCACAATGTCCTGGTGGAGGTCTGTATAGGACAATAATTTGCCTTCTTTCTGGCTTCTGGCCTTGCCCTTCTCCCTCTTTGCTGCTTCACCTCACTTTGAGTCCTCCATTGTCTTTTGCCCAGCTTCCACTGCCCCTTTCTCCCAGCCAGACCCCTTTTTCTTTTAACTTCATAGTTTCCACCAGTTCCGCTTTTCCCAGCTCCGTCCCTGGGCACTTCTCCACCCTACATTGATCATTGTTCTGCTGCCACTGCCCCTCCCCACACCAACATTCAATTCCGCTGTAGCCTCACTCCAATAGCCCTGCTCTTATGAACTCCACTACCTTATCTTACTCTGATGAGATTGAGTCATCAATTCCTCTAGAAGCTATACCCTTCTGTTTGCCACTATGGCCCTCATTACAACCCTGGCAGTAAATCCCGCTTACCGCCGTGCAGAAGGCTGCCAACACACCGCCGCGGTGGCAGAATACCGCTACAGCTATTACGACCCACAGCCCGGAATCCGCTAAAAACCAGACAGCCACACAAGTCCGCCACATCAAAGGTCAGTGATAAACTGGCTATAAAAAAACCTCCACCATCACGCCAACAGGAATACGCCATACTATCACAACCCACGAATCCATGCGGTGGTCTTTCAACCACGGTATTCCATTGGCGGTACACACTGCCGTGCTCAAAATACACACACACTTACAAAACACAACCACATTGGACAAATTGAAATACACACACCTGATACACATACACACACCACTCTCACACACTCAATACGATATAAAACACACACCCACATCACCCACAAACCCCTATGAAAATGTTTTAGAAAGAAGCCCAGAGAGAGACACCACCAGAAACAACACTAGCTCCACAGGCACACAACACCATCACTCACACAACATCCACGCACCTCAAACAACAAACACATCCCCTCACACATCACAACACACATCACCCACACCACATCATGGCACCGCAAAGACACCCCAGGTTCTCAGAGGAGGAGTTCAGGGTCATGGTGGAGGAAATCGTTCGGGTAGAGCCACAGCTATTCGGATCACAGGTGCAGCACACCTCCATAGCTAGGAAGATGGAGCTATGGCACAGAATCGTAGACAGGGTCAACGCAGTGAGACAGCATCCAAGAACTAGGGATGACATCAGGAAGAGGTGGAATGAACTACGGGGGAAGGTGCGTTCCGTGGTCTCAAGACACCAAATTGCAGTACAGAGGACTGGCGGCGGACCCCCACCTCCTTCCCCACAACTAACAACATGGGAGGAGCAAGTCTTGGCTATACTGCATCCTGAGGGCCTCAGAGGAGTAGCAGGAGGAATGGACTCTGGTAAGTCAAATCTTAACTATTACATCCCCCACCCTACCTGCATGCTATCACATACCCCATCCTCACCCTCACCCCACCACGCCAACACCTCACAAATGTCCCACTATCAGAACCCAAACATCCCAACACCAAGCCCTGCATGCAACACCAAAGCATGGACACTCATCACCAAAGCATGTCCACTACAGATACCCACACAGACCGCAAACCAATTATCACACAAGGACCTAGACAAGAATGTAAGTACTGGAGTACAGGGTCACCCACTCATTGCACACGATGGCACACACAGATGCAGTAATCATGTCTTTACACCCCTGCTGGACCCCTACCCAACGTCACCAGACAGGAGGTTCCAGACATGTCCACTCCCCCCACAAAAGAGGCCCACAGTGATGACAGCAGCTCTGCACAACTGGATCAAGATGACCAGCCCGGCCCATCTGGGACTTCAGGACAGTCGGTTCCCCCTCAAACTGGCACAGGCCACCACAGAGCCTCCCCCCTCAGGAAACACCGGCACAGCACCTACCCAGCGGGCCCATCCCTCTGTCCCCAGGACACGTCAAGCAGTAGTGTGTCCACCACTACAGAGAACCCAGGCAACCCCACCACCCCAAGAAATTCAGGGACCTGGGGGAGTGGCAGTGTGCACACGGTTCAGGGGACAAAGGAACAGGAAAACAGGGGAACTGGGAGGACTGCTGTGCGACAGGGGGAGGACAGGCCCAAGGAACCCACTCTCCACGAGGCCCTCTCCAACATCGTGGGAGCGTGCCATCATTCCCAGGAGACAATGGCAACAGTACTGGCCAAGTTTCAGGAGACCCAGCGGCTGCAGGAGGAACAGTTTCTGGGGATCAGGGAGGAACACAAGTCCATCAGCACCACCCTGATCACCATTGTAGGGGTGCTGAAGGACCTTGTGAACACCAGGAGGGACACTGTGGCACAACAAGGGCCCCCTGACACTAGCCTGGATGATGAACAGCCCTCCACCTCCGCCGGCGCTAGTGGACAGGAGGCACCGCCACAGGACCACGACACCAGCACCCCAGCCCCTGCAGATGGAGAAACACCCCGCAAACGGTCCCTGAGATCCAGGACAAAGGCCAAGACCCCCGCCAGGAAATGAGACTCCCCTGAATGTCATCCTTCTGTCCCACTTCGTCACCCTGTCCATTCATCAACTACCCTAGCTCCACTTCCTATGTCCCTTTGGACAAAGCACCTGTGAAACAAATAGACTGGACTCTGCCATGGACAAACCTCCACCATCACCCCTGACCATTTTACAACCCCTCCACTATTTTGCACTGAAATGAACACACTTGAATCACAAAACAAGCTGGAATCAGTCTGTGCTTTCACAAATGTGTATTTGCAATAACTATGGAATATAGCAATGTCGATTGTATTGTCAACATACCGATGTAACAGAGCTCTAGTCCATGAGGTAATATAGCAGAGGTCACACAGTGGGACCCACATCTGTGAAATGGAAAGGCAAAGTGACAAGTCAGGGTCCATACACTGGGTGAAAGTGACAGACATTTGATAGGTCTAACAATTGTATGAGAGGTGTGAGGAAGTGACATCTTCTTACCTGTGTCTCACTGGAAGTATTGCTGGATAACGTTGTTTCTGTTGTCGATATCCTCTTCTTCTATCTCCTCTTCTTCACTGTCCACAGGCTCCACAGCTGCCACAAGACCTCCTTCTGGACCATCCTCCTGCAGAAAAGGCACCTGTGGTCGCAAAGCCAGGTTGTGCAGCATACAGCAGGCCACGATGATCTGGCACACCTTCTTTGGCGAGTAGTAGAGAAAATCACCTGTCATATGGAGGCACCGGAACCTGGCCTTCAGGAGGCCGAAGGTCCTTTCGATCACTCTGCTAGTTCGCCCAGGTGCCTCATTGTAGAGTTCCTCTACCCTTGTCCTGGGATTTCTCACTGGGGTCAGTAGCCATGACAGTTTGGGGTAACCAGAGTCACCTGCAAGTGTCGAGGGACAACTGTTAGACACACGCTAACCCTTAGGGAGAACCCACCCCAGACCCAGACAACTATTCACAGGGTATAGGTTCCTTATCCTCACCTACTAGCCCCACACAATGCCTCTGGAGTTGCCCCATCACATAAGGGATGCTGCTGTTCCTCAGAATGTAAGCATCATACACTGAGCCTGGAAACTTGGCATTTACATGGGAGATGTACTGGTCGGCCAAACACACCATCTGCACATTCATTGAATGGTAGCTCTTCCGGTTTCTGTACACCTGTTCACTCCTGCAGGGGGGTACCAAGGCTGCATGTGTCCCATCAATGGCACCTATGATGGTGGGGATCTGTCCCAGGGCATAGAAGTCACCTTTCACTGTAGGCAAATCCTATACCTGAGGGAACATGATGTAGCTGCGCATGTGTTTGAGCAGGGCAGACAACACTCTGGACAACACGTTAGAGAACATAAGCTGGGACATCCCTGATGCAATGGCCACTGTTGTTTGAAAAGACCCACTTGCCAGGAAATGGAGTACTGACAGGACCTGCACTAGAGGGGGATTCCTGTGGGATGGCGGATTGCTGACATCAGATCTGGCTCCAACTGGGCACACAGTTCCTGGATTGTTGCACGATCAAGTCTGTAGGTGACTATTACGTGTCTCTCTTCCACTGTCGACAGGTCCACCAGCGGTCTGTACACCGGAGGATTCCGCCATCTCACCACCTGCCCCAGCGGACGTGCCCTATGGAGGAGAACAGCGAGCAGAGAGTCAGCCAATACTGAGGTATTACTAAATGTCATTAGCAAACATTTGTAAATCCACAATGTGCCTGTTACTGTGTGTATGCAAGGCCTAGATAGGTGTGACACAGTTAATATTAATGCCATGTGGCCCCCTGAAATGGCGGCTGCCTGACCTGTAAGGTGGGACAAGGGGATATGAGGTAACTGCGCTGGCGTTCTACACCGTCGCGGTAGGCGGTCGAAGACCGCAGCGCAATCCTGCATTGGTTAACATTGGACCCTATGGGTCCCAGGAGCCAATCACGATGTACGCCGACGGTGAGGGCAGAAACATGTTGGTCATACATATATATATTTTTTTAGACTCTAAGAGACATTAATCTCTAGTGAGCATCTTTCTCCCCCGTTTTTAACCTTACCAACATGCACCTCCATTAAAGTTTAATTAATTGAAATATGTGACATGTATGGTATTTTTATTCTCACCCTATCTGGATCCCTGATATTTATCCAGTAAGATTAATTTCAGCACTCCCTCTTGTTCTTTTAACAAAGAGGTTGAGTCCGCCCAAGTAGTATCATCTTACTTGGGTGGGACTAGGTGGTCAAATGATGAAGCAAGACACTATTATGTGTGTGAGACCACCTAGTCCGTAAAGGAACTCCCCCCCTTATTTAACACAGCCACCCGTTCCTGAGACACTCTTAACACATCTCTCTCTTTTCATCACGAACCCCTACCCAACAGGTACTGGTAATTGAGGGAACACTGGTCTAATTCCACCCTCAACCTCATCTATCCCACACCTTTAGTGGTTAATCTATTTAATTGTCCCCCAAGATTTGATGTTTCCTTCATAGTGCCCTTGTTGATTCTTGAGTCGTGTGATTTTGATACGCATGAATGCTTTTGCATAACCTGTTATATGTCTCTTGATCTTTGCATGTTGGATAGAGATGAACATTTAACTTGTGTTTTCCTGTAAGGAGGATCATTCTGTGACCACTCTTCACATCTGACATGAGTTTAAGCATGGCTCTGTCGTACTCTTAATATACATGTCTATGAGCAAATATTGTGCTGGAAACATTGTGAGCACCTACAACTTAAAATGATATACACTTCATACTAGACTAAAAGATAACTTGCACGTGGTGAGGCTAGGGTACTTTTTTGGAGTTGCAAGGCATCACCATAGAACCATCACACATTTGATTGCTGGCACTTAATAGTGAAATGGTCCACAGTTACAACAAAGACTGTTTGGATTCATTATGATTTCCAAATTAGATAGGATTACAACTCAGCATGAAAATCACAAAGTAATATTGGCACAAGGTCACAACTCACCTAGCTCAGTTTACAGGGCACCCAGTGATGCACCCCTGTAAGGTATCTGTATTGGGATTGCCCCATCATGACAAAAAACACTGGCCCGCAGACTGGTTTCTTGAGCTGGGTCATTTATTGTCTAAGCGCTTAAACACACAAAGATGGATGTCTCCTGCCCCCGACCTGTGTTGCATTAGAGTGCTGAGTCTTTGTCTTGGCACAGGCAGAGAGCATCACCCTACACAGGGAAGACACACTGAGACTACGCAAATATCCCCTGGCTAACAACTGAGACGCAATCCTTGGGCATTTCCAGACAGCTGCTCAACCAGCAGATGTTTCTTAAAGATATTTCTGTTTGATGTCTACATGCAGCAGCAAATACTATGTGCTCAAATGTGGTCTCCCGTGTCATGCCCCATTCTACACACAGCAACTCTTCTGCACATCTTCAATTAGACCATTTTATCAAACAATAGGGTTTGACATAGCTGAATGTGTACTATAGCTAAAGCCAGCTGACAAGTTTTATACGGTAATGCTATGTATAATATTCCCAATATGCAGTTCCTATGTACCCAACATGTATTTAAAACCTAGAGTTTTATGATCTTCTATACATTGTGTTAAAAATGGTGTCTCTAGTTGGCAGTCAGTTTGCACCCTGTCCAAATAGGGACCCTCACTCTAGTCATTGGTAGGGAGTCCCATTCCAAACATAACCCCTACTCACCCCCTTGATAGCTTGGCATGAGCAGTCAGGTTTATCTCAGAGGCAATGTGCAAGTATTTGAACACAAACACACACAGTAACACAATGAAAACACAACAAAAGTGTTTCAAACTGTTTTAGATGAATGGCCAATATTTCTCTGAATAAAACAAGACCTAAACAACAACAATCCAACATACACAAGCAAAGATACAAATTTGTGAAGATTAAATCTCTGTAAAGCACTTAGAAACACAATAGTTCCAACTGGGGCTAACACGATGTAACTGACAGAGTCGTTCAAAACAGTCTAAAGCCACTGGTGAGGGAGAGGGGCTGGTCAAGGAGTTGCATGGACCCTCAGGTACAGAACCTTTGAAACCGATGAAACAAGGATGTTGCACAGAGTTGGGGAGGTGAGGCGCCACTGAAACTTGTGCGGTGTCGGTTCCTTATTGCTCCTGAGGAGGTGAGGCATCAGTTCCTTACTGCAAGGCAGGGGAGGTGAGGTGTCGGTTCCTTACGGTGGCAGGGGATGATACGGCGTCAGTGGCAAGGTTCTGGTTCCTTTTGTGTAAGGGCAGGCACGATGGACTAAACCCAGATCTGTGACTGGGGGGTGTGTTTGAAAAGTTTCAGCACTCCTCACATCATCCTTTTGTATTGTTAAAATTGCCCTAAGTGGGAAGAGTGTGCCCAGGTGTGGGTCCTGTGCTCAATGTGCTGCTGGATTCAAGCTAGCCTGGCTGCTGAAGAGTGATACACTGTAACCGGTCCCAGGATGGTTGTTTCCGGTCCAGGGAGGATATGGCATGGCAGTTCGGGCTGGATTTTTCCCATGGGGAACAAGGTCAAGACTGACCTGCATGTGGCTAGGTCCAAACCAAGGTGGCATGGTGAGCAAAAGAACAATGGAATAAACCCAAATCTGTGACTGGGGGCAAGTGTTTGAAAAGTTTCAGCACTCCGTCCATCATCCTTTTGTGTTGCTAATTTGTTACTGTCATATGTATAATATGTATGTAGCAATTACAAAATCCAAAATGCCAATAAAAAGATATAAACCAAAAATGGAAATCACACAGTTGCTTTCTGATGTATACATGCACCTGAGAACAATAGGCAGTGGTGGTCACTGTCAGCAGAATTTGTAATAAAAGAAAAGCAGGAGCTGGTTGAGTGTGAACAAAGTGCACTAAAACAGATTAAATAAAGAACAATATCAAGAGGTAAGAGCAGTGACTGCAGTGTATGTGTGTATTCACGAGGGAGGAGTGAAGTGCAAAAAAAAGCACTTAGGGATTGATTATGAGTTCCTCATAATATTCCAACCCATATGTTAACCCCTATTTATGCATGGGTCGGAATTACTGATTTGAAGCTATTTAACACATCCAATATTTCTTCCTTCTATGTGTGCTACAGAATGCATCACACTTAGAAAGAGGAAACAAAGAGGAGAAACAAAGATATTTCTCCTTGTTACAGATCTGGTGGGGAGGCTTACAATTCAGAATCATTCCCAGGTCTATCAGTGTTGGTAAATATGTGGGAATGTGTCAGAAACCTTGAACAATATGTCCCAATGTATATTGTACAATAACTTGGAGTTCCAGTCTGTTGGTACTTGAGCTGCAGAGGGCTAAGATGGTAACTAAATCAGTCATCCCCGTGATATACCCACTTCCTGGTGTTTATTAACTGCAACAACTTTGGCAACAAGTGTCACCACAGAACAAGATGCTTGTGTGCAGAGTTATGTGTGGTAACCCCATAGTGGAATCTGTGAACAGATCTAAGGAAAGTGTTGTGACTGGGTTGTTATTTGTTCAAGCAGAAAAAAACAGTGACTCAGCTATGAGGTACTGAGATTCTAAATTGCCTACCCTTATATTTGATGAGCATTGGCCAAACATTTTAATATGAGCATTTAACGTTGAAGTGGCACAGGTCAGTGCCGGTTATTGAGCAGCCATTCTGTTCCAGCAGTCACTAAACCCCTGCACACCCCCCTCTGGTTGACAAATGCAAGTGGAACATGCTGTGAGGATGACCACACATCATCATTTGCCTCTTGGATGGGGGAGCAGTGCTCTGATATGTGAGTCACAAAAGTAAGCATTATCACATTACCTGGGAATGCATCAGAATTGTATGCCTTCCCACCAGAGGTGCAAAAATAATTATCTTTATTTCTCCTTGTTGTTTCCTCTCTCTAGGTGTGCTGCATTCTGAAGTACACATAGAAAGAGGAAAATGCCAGTTTTCAGTACAATAGGAGGGAACAGATAATGTCCTGAATGCAAACAATGTTTATCGGAACACAATTTGGGCATTTTGAAGGACAAGCTGTATTTGATTGTCTCCCTCCATGTGAATTGATTGAAATTGCTAGAGATTTCAATAAAAATAAAATCCATATGATTGCTAACATGTAGGAGTAAAATGTAGGCTTAAGTAAATGCTGCATTTTAAACATGCAATTTCGTTTCTAAACTTTGCATGACTCAGATTTACTGACTTGTTCGATTTGCTAACATTAAATAATTTCCAAACTGCTTTAGCTCAGCAGAAATGTTTCTATCATGACTTTTGCATAGGCTTTTTCATTACCCAACCATCCTATGCTAACAAAGAAAGGTATCATTTGTATTCATCATTAACCGCTTGACCTTCATTGAAATCTCTAAATTTTCTAGAGTAATCTTAAACTTGCATCTTTATGAATATGCTTCTAGTGCGAAGACGAGTTAGAGCAGAGGTGATTCAATGTGAATATGCTTTAAACATACATGAGTGTCTTTCTTACAGAGACCAAGGTGAATGAGAACATTTTCTCTTGTTTCAAATTGTTTAAAAGGTTCTACAAAATGTATTGTGTGTTCAGAACTCTCTTTGTTTAAACTTGACTTCCCAGTGGAAACTGTTCCTGTCTCATGATGTTCTTGTGTTCTGAGTTTCTGGTCTAATACTTTTCTGAAGAAAATGTTAACAATTATATATCTTTCTATTCCACATGAAAGAGTCCCAGGGAACGAACAATGAGAATTCGCTCAGAGGAGAGTCTCAATTACAGACTTCTCAGACTTGCTCTATTTCTTGCTAAAGTGCCTGTTACTGTACTCTTTAGGAGTGCTGACAGCTTTATTGGCTAGACTGACTCTTAGACACTGTTTCTTTTGCTTTTTTATATTACATTGCTTGACGCTCTTTGACTCAGATGAATTTCAATTGCCTGGAGTTGAATATTTTCCTTTTGAGAATCTCTTCACGAGTAACTCAACCTTAATGCACATTCCTGCCTTATAAAATAGGGATCAGATTAAGGGACACACTTTTGGTCCTCATTACGATTTTTGTGGACCAGCGGGAAACATCCCACAACATTGACGCTGGCTCCTAATACAGCTATATGGCTCTCTCTTCTGAAGATAACGGGTGATTGGAAGGTGGAGGAAGTCTTGGGTACTCTACCAGGATTGTAGCTTAATTATGTGAGCCAATGACTTATGTGCCTTTACAAATTATGCAAACATGTTATCGAAGAAGTGGAAACTTGTGAAAATATATTAAAAAACTGTGAATAAGTTAAATATGCAATTTACGGCTACTAAAGAGTTAAAATAATGCGAATATAGAGTGAATTATGCGACTAAGCGATCCTTAGGGTAAAATATGTGGAGATATGCACCCCAAACAAATGCACTTTATCAAGAAACAAAATGCACTTTATTGATTGAAAGCATATTATTGAAGAGTGGAAACTTGTGAAAACATAAAAATAAGAAACATTGTTAAATATGCCACTTCAATGTTATTAATGAGTTAATATTATGAAAAGGCACCAGCAAGACCAATATTTGATTGTAAAATGAATTATGAAAATCAGCCATTTATTGAATAAAATTTGCGGAGATATATGCTCCCCAAAAAAAACCTTTATCGACTGAAAGGCACTTTGACAAAAAAGAAATATTGTGATGAATTTATGTAAATAGATTAGAGAAGAAGAGCCAAACGGTGCGTAATAAATTACTTAAGGAATGTATTTTTTGAAATAAGGGAACACTCTAAGGGGGTCATTACAACCCTGGCGGATGGTGTTAAAGCGGCGGTAAGACCGCCAACAGGCTGGCGGTCTTTTTTTGAGGATTATGACCATGGCGGTTACCGCCATGGTCATCCGCCGCTTCTCCGTTCCGCCCGCCAGGGCGGAGATGACCGCTGGGCTGGAGACCTGGGTCTCCAGCCCGGCGGGCGTCACAATACCGCCGCCGGTATTTTGACCCGGCTTAGCGCCGTGGATTTCCAGCGGTAGGAACCGCCATGAAATCCATGGCGGTAAGCACTATCAGTGCCAGGGAATTCCTTCCCTGGCACTGATAGGGGTCCCCTCCACCCCCCACCCCCACCCCGACGCCCTCCCCTACACCCCCCACCACCCCTGCCACCCCCCAAAGGTGGCAGGGCCCCCCTCCCCACCCCGACCCCGACATTACCTTACACATACACACCCAACACGCACGCAGGCACCACCAACACACATACACGCACACACACCGACATACATGCCAACATCCCAACACACAGTCAGACACGTACACCCACATTCACACATTCACGCACACATCCACACAGACATACCTACAGACATACACACACTCATTCCCAAAACACGCAACACCCCCGAAGCATACACGCACTCACACCCCCCCTACATACACAGACACACACCCCCATGCACCCACACAACACCCCCCAACCCCCCTCCCCTAACGGACGATCGACTTACCTGTTCCGTCGATCCGCCGGGAGGGGACGGGAGCCATGGGGGCAGCTCCGCCGACACCACACCGCCAACAGAACACCGCCGCGCAGAATCACAGGACGTGATTAGCTGGGCGGTGTTCTGTTGGCGTGGCGGTGGAGGTGGAGCAACCTCCACTTCCCCGCCACCCGCAAGTATGTCTGTTGGCGGCTTTCCGTCGGAAAAACGACGGAGGGCAGCCAACGGTCATAATACGACGAGCGGCAAACCGCCACTACTGGCGGTCTTCCGCACGGCGGTCCCTCAGCGGTCTTGTTAAAAGACCGCCGAGGTTGTAATGACCACCTAAGTGGGAAAAGATAGCCATTTTTTAAGTGAACAAGTTAACTTGTAAATTTGTGAAAATATTTCCGAAGGGAAGCACCCTATTGAAAAAGATATGGAAATACTGCATTGAGAGACCCTGTAAATGTTGTGAGGATTTGGGAAAAAGGAAAGTTACATATGACATCATGGTCCTTTTTATGTGTATGAACCTTTATGGAGGAGATGTAGACAAAAGGAGTGTGCTCCTTTAAATACATGTTTTGCACTGCATTATGGGATGTCCCAGTCGAAAGGCTTCTGCCGAAACGCGTAGGCCATTTTTTCTGGTGGCACCTCGCACTTTGCACTTTCATTGTTATGAAACAATAACTGTGTGCAGTGCCACTTTTCTGAAAAATGCCCCTAAGGTTACCGGGTGAGAGACTGCATCATTAAACTAATTTTAAAAAAATCTTTGTTTTTACTTATTTAGGTAATGAGTTTGGCAGTCACCGGACCGCCGTGGTGGAGGAGGCGATTGCATCTCTGCGGGCCCGGCAGTGTAGACCGCCATTGTTATGACCATGGTGCTAATCCCTCCCCAACACAGCCAAGGTTTGGCAAGTACCGCTAGCGCAGTCAGATGGCCGGAGGGGACTAATTCACTGCCACCATATTACGAGCCTGCAGTCCGCCAGGATTTCCGGGGCGGTCCGACCATCACGAATAGCCTGGCGGAAACTGCCATTATAAAATGAGACACTCACCTTCAGGTACACAGACGCGTCTGCGGCTGCCATGGAATCAGAATTGGAAGTCTTCCTACTGCTGTACCTCGCCATACACTTCCAGGACCAGCGACGACGAAGACGACAACCCTAAGCACCCCCACCTAGCACACACTGGAGGGAAGGGCAGTATAACACACCCACACACAACACACACAGATGGCATGGACAAGTGGCGGCCACACACACACATGCAAACAAATACCTGTCTCAACACACACACCTACAGACACACATGCACACACTAACTATACAAACATGTATGCTAAATACACACACCACAGCCAGCAGACATGTGCCATTCAGACAGCACACCACACATGCACACCACTGCCACTGTCAAACACATCCATACACAACACCCCACATTCACATAAGGACAACAACAACACAAACACTCAAACAACTCCAACTGAGAAACACATACTGGCAGCAATACAGAGCAATAACACACAATCACATAAATAGTACAGACTCCAAACAAGGCCTCAGGTGACACACCATGTGCAACCAACATACAAAGGACAACACCCATGCAGCACTATACACACAGGCGCACACCACTACCACTACCAAACAATGCCACACACATCCATAACAACACATCACAACAAGCACATGGCACAAGTCATCTACCCAGTGCATGGAGCAACAAAGATACATCCCTTATACATACAACATAAACATCAAAGTATACTGATATAACACACCCATGTTGAAGGAAATCTAGGACAATTTCTCAACCTTGACATCTATATCTATGTGGGCAGATGTATAGAATAAATAATGAACACGTAATAACTATGTACAGGTGAGGCCTGCTGGGCAGTCCAGCAAAAGTCTTAAGTGCCTTAGGCACATTGGGCACAGTCACATGCCTCAAATTGACTCCTGACTGAAAATTGACCTCTATATGGCAGGGACATCAATGGGCATGCAGCCACCTCAGGGGTGAGGGGGGGCAGCAGTGGTGGCTTGGGCTTGGAAGGGGGGTCCTTGGGTTTAGGTTTGGGAGGGGGGATTAGGCTTAGATTTTGATTGTGGTGAGAGGGTTTTAGATTTTGGAGTAGGAGAAGGGACCTTGGGCTTTGGATAGGGTGGTTTATTTGCAGGGGGAGGGGCGTGGGCAGTAGTAGGGTGGCCATGGGAGGACTGGGAGGTGGAAGGTCTGGGTTGAGGCAGGGAGACATGGCTCTTAGGGGTATCACGGGGTGGGACAGGAGCAGGGAACAGGTCAAGACTGGCAAGGAAAACTTTTTTCGGTACACAGAGGCAGTCATAGGCAAAATGTTTAGGAGTGGAGGTCAAGAGAGTGGTTGTAGGAGGTGTTGAGTGCTGGACGTGGATGTCGGTGTGTGCAATGTGTGCTTGTGTGTGATGGGTGTATGTTGGGTGGGTGAGTGAGGGTGTTAATGTTTCTTGGGAAAGGGGGAAGAGATACAGAAAGATGGTATGCAAGATGTATGAGTTTATGTTGGGGTGGTGGCTGTAAGTATGGTGGATGTGCTGCATGTGGTTGTGAAAGTTGTTGTGGTGAGTGCGGATGTGGTGTGTGGGGTGGATGTCAGCAGGTCTGCTCTTGTGGTGTCTGTGAGTATGACAGGACTGGTGGCAAGATCAGGGAGTATTGATGCGGTAATAGCAGGTGTGAGTGGTGATGTGACTGTGATTGAGAAGGTGGTGAGGAGACAGTGTAGGGATTGGCTGTTGTTGGGGCTGCATTTGTGTGTTGACTGTGTGTATGCTTGTGGTGTGTCCTGTAGTACCTGTGTTTGTCTTTTGTAGTGGGTTAATGCTGGTCTGTATTTATGCTCTGGATGGGTCTGGGGAGAGGGGTGTTGGATTGGGCACAGGTAGCTGGAGGGGGGACAGGTGGATGGGGGACAGCAGATGAAGAGACACTGGCTGCCGTCAAAAAGGAGGCAAGAGCATGAAACGATCTCTGCAGGCCAGCCAAAGCACTGTGAATGCCTTCCAGGTAGGCATTACTTTGTTGCATCTGGGATGCCAGTCACTGTATGGCATTCACAATGGTTAACTGCCCCACAGAGATGGACCTCAGGAGGTCAATAGCCTCCTCATTGAGTTCAGCAGGCCTGACTGAGGCAGGGACAGAGGTATCTGTGGTGAAGAAGGGCGGTGCCGTTAAGGGGGGGCGGCAGACAAGGATGGTGCTAGGATGGACCCAGATGGGTCCACCACCACCAGGAAGCTTCCATCGGAGGAGGAATCCAAAGATTATGTAGCTGCACCAGTCTCCCCTGTGGTGCTTCTCTCACCCTCCATCCCACTGGTCCCTTCGGCGTAGGTGGACTCTGCTTCCTGGGTCCCGTGGGCTGCAGCTTCCCCACTTGCTGGTACCCCTTCTCCTTCGCCTACTGTTGCTGATGCACACAAGTTTAGAAAAGGACAGGGAGAGAGGATGGGAGAGGAAGAAAGGGTCAATACCTACCCTGCTAGTACACATACCAATAAGTAATCGACTCCCCCTCTGGCGTGGCAAGGAATGTCTATGATACATTGTCAAGCTGTTACCTCCTAATTCCAACAAAATGACTAGTTTGGACATGCTGCAGTCTGTCATCAGTTGTTCTATAATGGTAAAAAATACCAACTACCCACATATACTAATGAATCTGACACCTTTGACACATTGTATTGTAATCGTTCTGAATAAGTACAAAATATAGGACAGGTTGGTAAAGGACTCATGATGTACAGAAGTCCTTTGACAATGCAATTATTTCACAGTAGACGTTTCCTACTCACAGGACTTATTACCCAATGTCAGCCCTAACTAGATGACATTGGCCGTCTAAAGCAGGCTCAGGGATAGAGAATATAGGTTTGGAAAACACTCAACATAGGAGTGTGTCTAAACGTACCTGCACAAGGAGGTATAGCATCTAAACAGTGGAAGCAATAGCCAGGACTATAATCCTATCTAATGTACACACACCTCATTAGTACCTAAGTAATGCGACTTACACAATAGCACATACAACATATACTAAACAGTCTGTACTCACCCCACTGTAACTGCTGTGCTGCCCCCAAGTGCCCATCTATCTCCAGGTAGGCCACTGCCAATGTGGGGGCCATTAGGGGGTCTGCGGTCTTCCGGGTCTCAGCATCTCACCGCTTTCTGCAGTGGGTGCTCTGCCTGCTATGGACCCCCAGGGTCTGCACTTGCTTGGTGATGGCTCTCCATATCCCCTTTTTCTGATGGGAGCTGACCTGCATGGGAGATACTGACAAAGAGAGATATTCATGTAGAGTTGCGGTACACCTACAGCAGTGACCTACACACAGCATGCACAGCACATGCTCATACAGAATCCACAATACTCCATTATTATACATACAACACAACCCCTGCAATCATGCCATGTCAATATTCATACACTTTCACCATCAAACACCACCCTAGCAGCTAAGCATTCCACATTGTACTGACCTTTTTATCTGAAGTCCCACACAACTGTCCATACAGGGGTAGGACCCCTTCCACCAGTTTCTCAAGTTCCTCCGGGGTGAAGGGTGGGGCTCTATCTCCTGCAGGACATGCCATTGTGGCTTCCAGTTACAGAACACAGCAGCTCATGCACCAGAGGTCTTGCTTGCTCGAGGGTCAGGAGTCAAGTGAGCTGGCCTATAGAAAATGGTGGTCATGGCAGCCGCAGACATGACTGTTATCGCCGGCGGTGATCATCATTGGACCCAGTTTCCCATAGACATCAATGTTAACCAATGAGGAGTTGCACTGAAGTTCCATCCACCTACTATCATGACGACTAACGCCTGTGAATGAGGTCACTTCTATCTGTCCTCCATATTCAGGACAGGCTGCCATTTTTCATATTTTTAAGATTTCTATGTCATTCCACTGCGTCATAGCTTGATGTTAATCACTAGCTGCTTGATGTACGATGTTAACTCATGTGAACTCACTAGTGGAGTGAGTGTCACCTGCCAATATGTCTGATTCATCATCCTTTCAATGTGTGGACATTTGATAACTGTATCTGACTAAGGGACGAGTTTACTATGTCTGACTTTCATCTCTGTATAGACCCCCTGTGACAAGTATAGTAATGTAATTGACAACTAGGATGTCGCAGTTGTGTAGTTTGTGAATAACTGTTTCCCTGTGTCAGATTTCAAATACCTTACATGACTTGTCCTGTTTTCAACATCTATGGTGTACTTTAGTAATGACAGTGTAACAGACGTCCTGCAATTTGTTCTGTCCTATGCCTAGATACCATCCAATGGGGAAAATGAGGAATGCACCGGTCTACTGGCCCGTAGTCAACCTTGCTACCATGGAAGAAAGACACATTATACAGATGTATTGTCTGAACCGTCAGACCATAAAGGGAACTGTATACCCAGTTGGAGCCGTATCTCCTGCCAGCCATAAGTAATCCCTATGCCATCCCACCAACAGTAAATATGTTATCCGTCCTGCATTTCCTCACCTCAGGATCTTTTCAGGTCACAGTGGGACTGGCTGCAGGAATGTCACAGCCAATGTTCAGTTTGTGTTACAGGATGTTCTGGATGCCTTACTCAAGCACCTGAACGGCTACATCAGGTTCCCACAATGTGTTGATCTGTACACTGTGAGGTCTGCCTTTTATGACATTGCACATGTTTCCACATGTTATAAGGGCAATTAATGGCACCCTCATCACTTTGGTTCCTGCCAGGGTCAATGAGCAAGTCCACAGGAACATAAAGTATCATTATTCTATCAATGTGCAGGTGGGTTGTCTTGCCAACCAATACATATCCCGTGTGACAGCAAAGTTTCGGGGATCTGTACATGATTCTTAGATTTTGAGGAACAGCAGTGTCCCACAAATGATGTTGTAACTACAGAGAGAGAGGGCCTGGCTCATTGGTAAGTGTATCACTGTCTATGTCTAACGTCTATGCTACTTCACTTCACAGTTAGCGCTATGCCTCTCATAGTTCCCTAATGATTTGCACACAGGTGACTCCGACTACCCCAACCTGCCCTGGCTCCTGACACCAGTGAGGTACCCTACAACAGATGGGGAGGACAGTTACAATGTGGCTCACAGCCAAACGAGGCATGTAATCCAGAGGACATTTGGGCTACTGAAAGCAAGATTCAGATGCCTACATTTGTCCAGTGATGCCCTACAGTACAGACCATAGAAAGTCTGCCAAATCAGATGGTCAGATGTGTGGTTCCACACTGCTTTCTGACATGACTTTTGGCACCATTTGCATAGGATTACAGTAGAGGAAGAATGTCATGACATACCTGCTGGACATTCCTGCCACATCTGTCTATGTGTCAGACTTATTGATACCTATATGTGCATTTAAATGTATATCCTTCACATTGAATGGTACTCGTGACAATAATGATACGAAAGTCATTACTGTTCTGAAATGTTTTCATTGTGATTCAAAGTGCATTTGCTGAGGACGCGGGTCATGGGGTTTGAAAGCATCAGAGTAGGTGTCCTAGCTGTTGGTTTCACAGGTCCAGTCTCTGAGGGCCAATGGGAAATCATGTTTTGGCAGTGGACAGTCAACTGGGTGTCTCAGTGGCACACAGGGGAGAATGTTCAGCAGAGAGATCACTTCCTGGCGGTGTGTTGGGTTTTGGCCTCAGTTCCTGCAGGATGCCTAGATGGATGGCCTCGTTTGCATGGGGGATCCTCAGCTGCAGGGGCAGGGGTGTTGCTAGCCTGTGGGTCCCCTGGGCCTCCATTGCAGTAGCAGATGTAGATGGCACAGGTGTTGATTGGCTACTGATAGGGGCCTGCTGGTGGGAGGAGGATGCACTCAGTATGCTGGTAAGTTCAGTGGGAACCCTACAAATGGAGGCCATGGTGGCATTGTGTGCCTGCCACTGCTGCATTGCCTCCTGGTGGTATTCCCTCTGCAGCCTCTGGTTCTCCTGCAAGGTTGTCAGTATGTGACCCATCCTGTCCTGGAATTGCCTGTATGCTCCCAGGATTCTGAAGATGGCCAGTCGTGTCCCGTTATTGCCTCATTCCGTGACCCTCAGTTGCACTCCCACTGCCCCTTGCCCCTGTGCCTGTGACCCTTGCAAAGTGTGCCCACTCCCACTGACACCAGATCCTTCATCGTCTTGGATTTTATGGGTCAACTCAGGTCATTGTACTGTGGGACACACTGTAGATTGATCTGTCCTTGGGACACAGGTTTGGGGAGGAGGGGTTCTCTATGCTGTAGTAGCTACAGAGGTGAGGGACTCAGATGTTGGCAGGGTCAGGCTGGTGGTGATGGACTGACCAGTCATCCCGGTTCAGCCAGCTGAGGCGTCCCTTTCCAAACATCCAGAGTAGTAGTCCTCAATTGGGCCTACTTACAAGGTCTGACTGTCTGCCTCTGGCATCCTCTGCTGGGTGGCAGTAGTAGGGAAACCTGGGAATGGAGAGGAAGTGTTTTACATTGTTGAAAAGTACTTGTTGTTCACATGGTTGTTTGCAGTCATAGCCTTGACATGCTTTTCAGTGATGGCAGTGACAGTTCCTTGTCCACTGTCAATGTTAAAGGGCTGATGGATAGTGCTGTTGTATGCTTGTAGTATAGAAGGTTGTGCTCATCAGTGCTGAAATTGCCATGTACTAGTGAGCAGTCCAAGTATCCTGTAGGTGAAGGGAGTGACTTGGGTTTAGGTGCTGGTGTCCTAATATGGAGTGGAATGTACTGTTATACAAGGGTGGGGAGTGTTGCCTTGTGGTAGTTATAGTACTTGCTACAGTGGGAGATATCCGTGCACTTGGTGGGCCTATGTGGGATAAGTGGTAGTGGGGAGGTGTGGCATGCAAGGGAGGGTATTGGGTTCAGGGTAGATTGGTGCACGTTAGAGTGCTGTGAGGGGGTGTAAGTATGTTGGGGGTACATGCTGTGCAGGAGTACATGATGCCCGGGGAGTGCTGTTGACTTACCAGAGTCCAGTCCTCCTGGTATTGCAGTCAGGCCCTATGGGTGCAGGATGACCAAGACCTTCTCCTCCCAGGATGTTAACTGTGGGGGATGAGGAGGGGGCTCTCCGCCAGTTTTGTTGATGGATATCTGGTGTCTTGCCGCCATGGACCTTCCCACTTAGATAGTCCCATCTCTTCCAGATGTCCTCCCTTGTGCGTGGATGGTTTCCCACTGAGTTCATCCTGTCGACAATCCTCTGTCATAACTCAGTTTTCCTGGCTATGCTTGTATGCTGGACTTGGGCTCCATGCAGTTGTGGCTCTACTCTGATGATTTTGTCTACCATGACCCTCGACTCCTCGAGAATCGTATTGTTACATGGTGGATGTGTTGAGGGATGTGGGGTGTGTAATGTGCAGGGTATGCTGTTTGGTGAGGTGGGGTTGTGTGGTTTGGTGTGCTTGTGGTATGTGGTAGTTGTTTGCAGTGGCAATGTGTTTGTTGTTTGCAGGAGTACAGTTGTGTAGTGTGTGCTGCATGTTAGGTGTGGTGGTGCCTATGATATCCAGGTGCAGTGTCTTCTATTTGTGCGTTCTTCCGTATCTTTGTGAAAAAATCAGGATGCAAGGGGTTCTGAGTATGTGTGGTGGGGTGTTTTATAGTGCAGTGATCAGGTGTGTGTGGTGTGTGTATGTGTGTCAGGTGTGGGGTAGTCGTATTGTCCAACGTGGTGTTCTGGTGGAGTTGAGTTTTTGACCACAGCAGTATGGGCCATCAATGGATTACTGCCATGCAAAGACTGCTGTGCTGATTTGTGGATCATAATTTGGACGGCGGGATGTTGTCAGTGTGGCAGTGTGGGTGGTGGCACCGCCTCCCTCCATCATTCAGCCGGGTGATTTGTGGCTGTTTTTAGGTGATCTTCAGTTTCTGACTCGTAATATGCCGGTCATGATATCGCCAACACTAGTGGTCTTTTGGCACCGCCGCGAAGGCGGTCTTCTGAAAAGACAGCCAAACTTGTAAATTGCCCTTAATGTTAAATTACCAGTCAGTAATAGATGAAAAGTATTTCTTAAAACATTGGTAAGACATTCAAAACATAAATAAAATTCATATAAAACATGTAAAAAATATTTTGATAAATGTATTATTTTTTTTCATGTTTACATCATTTAAATCATCTGAAAGATATTTTTATAATACATTCTAAAAATGTATTTACACTCACTTTCATTGAAATCAATGGATGAATTAGTCCGAGTTTTGTTTTCACCATTTTCCTTCATGTGCGTCACTCTTCTGCTCTTTCCATAGTTGATGGAGGTTCTGGTGGTGCTTGGCGGTGAAACAGAGCTCCAATCAGGTAAGCAACTTTTAAACGTTTTTATCAGGCATGTCCTGGATATATTTACTGCAAGTAAAGGTGTGGGGTTTAACAATGTTTTTAACATATTGTGATGTTCTTTTTATGGTTTATAATCACATTTTTATCCCCATGCATGTTGCGGTTTACAACACTCTACGGGAGGGGCTAGTCATTTTCCAAATTTCAACCGGTAGAGGGTATATATATATTTTTTTACAAATAACATGATTTTATCGGTAAAGGTGCTCTTTTTCTAAAATGATTGCTTCATTTTTTTAATTAAGTTGTTTGTTCATTACAAAATATATATATATTCAGATGGGTTTTTGGTGTTTTTTTTTAAATATATAGATATGGACAATACCTTTTTTTACATTCTTATCTTCATATGAAGTGCTACAACGTTATTTTTCTATAATGTAACTAGTAATCATCTTTATTTTAGCTACTTTTACTACTCTTAGCATGGTACATTATAGAAAAAAAATCTTGAAATGCTATTTTTTCTTCTTATGTACTGTAACAGCATTGTTTTTTTTTTTTTTTTTTTTTTTTTTCTTTTGTGTCCTCATAATTATCACCCTTGCTTTGGAAGAGAGAAGAATAGTTCCGAACGAGGGAAACGTAACCCTTAGGACATCCCGTTTGGTCTACGTATTATTATTCTCCCAATCGTATGCCATCAACCAGGATATACTATTTTCCATGAAACCTAGTCTTAAACCAAAGCATCACCCAATATTGGGTAAGGGGAGTACTAATCATTGGACTAAGTTTGCACAAGGCGGAGACCAGGCAGCAAAACAGTAATATACAAAAAAAAAAAAAAAAAAAAAAAGGGGAAAGAAAAGAGAAAAAGGGAAGTAATGAACTATTGGTAGACATTTTCCCAATTCATCCAGAAGTTATCCCTTCTAGAAAGGGGACCTCGTTGTTCCATTATACACATTCGATTTACAGATATTTGCCAATCCTTAGAGCGGGGGGGAAAGGGGTCAACCCATTTACGACAAATTTCTCGCCTAGCCAAGAGTATTAATACAAACAACAAATGCTCCTGATGTGTTGACAGTTTTTGATAATTCATACCCTGTTCGCTGACCCCAAACACCACCATAGAGAGATCCAATTTTACTTTCACATTAAATATTATCTTTAGAGTGTTTCCTATCTCCTCCCAATATTCCCACAACTTTGAACATTGCCAAAACATGTGTATATCGTTTGCCTTATCGTCACCACACCTCGGACAGTTTTTCTGAGTTTTCCCAATAGCTGTTAATCTAGCCGGCGTCCAGTAAACCCTATGAAGTGTGAACAAGTGGTTTTTCTTCAACTCTGCCGGGCTGGTCGTGAACCACAATTCTGAGCAGGACCTATACCATAAAGATTTCACATCTAGAGTTGGAAAAATCCCCCCCCACTTCAACAAGGGAAGGGATATCCCATCCCTTGTTGCTTCCAACAGAGCATGGTACCACATAGCGACTTCTTCTTAATGATTTTCTGGTTTAATTTTCCTTCCCATATATTCCTTCCTATTTTTCCTGTTTGTTGCGATTTAACCCAACTAGCTATCTGAAGATACTTGAATTTGGAGACTGTCCCTCCAGTCCCTTCATAAAGTGTCGACCAGCTTAACAGTTCTGGTCCTTCCATTATCTGGCCCCATCTTACAATCCCACTCACTCTCAAAGGAATTGATAATTTATCAGTAAGGCATTCAGGAGTACCAGGTGAATCCCAAATGGGGGCAGAGCTGCAAAAATAGGGTATCTCTAGCGCTTTCCGAAAGTACATCCAAATGTTGCATGCATGCCTGAGTGTCTTCAAGCGTACCTTCTTGAAGTACTTAGGATGGCCGAATTTATATAGAAAATGATCTGCTCTTTCCTCGAGGTGTGCCGTTAAGGCTTTCCAAGCCGGATCATATTCTGACTTCTTATTCAATAGGTTTCTGATGTTTTTTAATTGAAATGCCAGATAATACTTGAAGAAATCTGGAGACGCAATGCCCCCCCACTCTTTTTTTCTACTCATCTTTTTCCACGAGATCCTTACTCCTTTGGAGGCCCATACAAACGAGGATAAATCCCCCTGTAGTTTTTTAAACCAGCAGTTCTTAAACTCTAATGGAATAGTGTTAAATAAAAAGGTAAATTTTGGGAGAATGCACATCTTCAAAATGTTGGATCTTCCAATTATGGAAAGAGGGAGAGCGGCCCACGTCTTTAGCAATTTTTTGGTTTCTCTGTATGTTATGTTAAAATTTAGTTTAGGTACCTCATTTAGGTCATTTGTTAATCGAATACCCAAATATCTGATCTCTTGTTTGACTAAAGGAGAAGCATAAGTCAAGTTCCAACACATTATTTCTGTCTTTTCTGTGTTTACGCTGTAACCAGAAAATTTACCAAATTGCTCCATCAAAGTATTAAACGCAAGTAGGGTAGAACTAACATCCTTGGTGTATAGCATAAGATCATCCGCATATAATGCTACTTTTTTTTCCCAGTCCCCACTTTGAAATGGAATAATTTCCTTACTTAACCGAAGAGAAATTGCCAGAGGCTCAATATATAAATTAAAAAGCAAGGGAGACAATGGACATCCCTGTTGCGTACCCCGCCAAATCCTAAATTCTTGTGATAACTGGCCGTTGACCAGAATTCTCGCTGAGGGGCGTCTATACAATTCCCTGACTGTCCTAACAAAAGGAAATCCCAAGCCTCCTTTTTCCAGCACTAACCTCAAAAAAGACCAATTAACCCGATCGAAGGCCTTTGCTGCATCAAACGTCAGGATCGCCAACGGAGCCTTTTCTTGTTCCGCCAGGTCTATTGCAGCGAATAACTCATGTGTTACATCCTGGAGATACCTCCCTTTCATAAAACCCTTTTGATCCGTATGAATCAGATTACCTATAGCACTCCCTAATCTCCTGGCTAAAATCCCTGTATACAGTTTGTAATCGGCATTCAACAGGGAGATGGGTCTGTAAGATGCACAAGACATTGGATCCTTACCTGGTTTTAAAACTAGACAAATTATAGCCTCTCTCCAGGATTTAGGCGTCTGAGCCCCCTCAACCAGCATAGAATTAAATAATTCTAATAAAAATGGACTAATAACTTCCCCCAAAACCTTGTACAATTCATTAGGTAGATTGTCTGGACCAGCGGCCTTTCCTTTTTTTAACGCTTTTATGCCTTCAATAAGCTCAGCCTCATTTATTTTACAATTTAATAGGGTCTTTTCGGAATCTTCTAGAGCTGGAAGGTGTAGTTTTTCTAGAAAATCACTAATTGACTCGTCTGAATTAACCAGGCTTTCTGAGTATACGTCTTGGAAAAAAGATACAAATGCCCCCTCAATCTCTTCTTGCTCCACACAAATCTGATTCGTATAGTCCGATTTGACTGCTGAAATATATCTTTTAGAGAGGTCTGACTTAACCTTCCATGCTAGTAGCTTACTGCAACCTTCTCCATATTCATGGTGAGCATATCGACTAGCTTCCCACTTTAACTTACTACGATTTTCCCAAAAAACCTCTAGCTTAGTCCGAACATTAACCTCTTGACATATCAAGTCCTCTAATAAATTGACCTTCTCTTCTGCTCGTGCTTTATGGATTGCAGCTTGCAAGGTTTTTAGAGATAATTCCATATCTCCCAATTTCTCTTTTTCTTCACGATGTTTGTATATTGCCAGGCTCATAAGCCTCCCTCTAATATAGGCCTTAAAGGTGTCCCAAACACACCATAAACTTGCCGTACCTTGGTTCAAAAGAAAGAAATCTCTTGTGTCTTTTTTTAATGCTTCTACTATAGAGTCGTCTAATAGTATAGCGCGATTAATTATACATCTAATACCCTTATTTACGACCCTGATATCCAAGTGTAATTTTACAGCTGAATGATCTGAGAGGTGAGCAGGATTGTGGGCTACCTTTCTGTCCTCTGGGCATAAGCTTTTGTGTATTAAAAAAAAATCTATCCTAGATCTATGCCCATATTTTTTATTGTAAAATGTATATCTGTCTCCTTCGCCTCCTCTGCAGTGCCATATGTCTACGAATCCTAGATCTTGCATGGCTTGTTTCACCTGTGCCCTCATTTTAGGAGAGTTATCCATACCTCGAGGGGTTGACTTATCGTATACAGGATCTAACAATATGTTGAAATCTCCACCTAGTACCACTGGATATCTAGCTAGAAGTAAAATATTGAATAACTCTTGAAACGGTGTGGGATCATCTAAGTTAGGTCCATAATAGCCTGCCACCGTGACCCAATAGCCAGATGCGCACAGTTCTTCCACTACCCATCTCCCTCTAGGGTCAACTTGCACCAATCCTATCCTAAGCTTTATGGATTTTTTGACCAGAACTGCCACGCCTTTTATCACACTAGTTTGGGAGGAGCATACGCTAAGAGAAACCCAATTCAACCGTTTAACCCAGGTCTCCCACTCTGTTTGTTGGAGATGAGTTTCTTGCAATATGATAATCTCCTCTTCCGCCAATCTTAAATATTCAAAAATCTTCCTCCTCCTGCCTACCACCCTTAAACCATTCACATTCCAGGAAAGAAATTTCAACCTTAAATTCCCATACTTAGACATATCTGTCAGGAGAAAAGGAAAACGTCATGAGCACAGCGCACCCCCCTCCTAGGTAAACAACATATGAGGACTTTCTTATTTTTATCCTTTCAACCCACCTAATCCCCCTAACCCATCCCAAACCCCCACACCCAGTGCCTCCCACCCCCTCCACCAACACCAACACCAACACCAACACCAACACCAACTCCCAGCCAAACCCAACCCCCCTACCCTGGGGAACCCTCCCTGATTCTACTAGGATAACCATCCTGTTATCCTAAATTCGAACTCCCCATCGGACGAGATACTTCCACTAGATCTTATTGTGACGCCTTAATCTGGTCTATGAATGCGCTAACCTCCCCCGGATCTCTCATGTTATACATTTTGTTCTTCCACATGATCCGGAGTGCTGCCGGAAACCTTAGCTGTACGGTAGCCCCAAGAGAACGAAGCTCGCGCATAAATTTTCCCAACTCCCACTGTCTATCTAACGTTGCTTTAGACAAGTCCGATCTTATCCTGAAGGCCCATTCCCCTTTGGAAAAAACACCAACTTTGAGGGCTTCAGACAGAATTTTTTCCTTGATAGAGTACGTATTGAAGTTTATCAGAATCCTCCTGGGATTCTTCCTCCCGGGATTTTTCTTGAACGGATCGCGATGGACTCTTTGAATATCCTCTTCCAAGTTAAACACTGCTGTATTTGGGATAACCTCTTTTATCAAAGCAATCACATAGCCCTTGATATCTTCGCCTTCCAATCCCTCAGGAACACCCAAAAGCCTGATATTATTTCTCCGCATGTTATTTTCCAAAGTCTCTAGTTTGTCCTGTAACAACTTTTCCCCACGTTTTAATTGTGAAATATCCACAGATTGAGCTGCCACCCGCTCCTCATGGGCCGCCACCACAGTCTCGAGTTTACCCATCCGATCTGATAACAAAGTGATTTTATTTTCCAAAGCCTCACATACTTCCCGAATCCTTGTTTGGTTATTTTCTGATGTCTCAAATTTTTCCCTAATCTCTTTAGTAAGAGAGATTAGCAGGGCCTGTACATCCATACCATAAGACATTGTACCTCTGAGAGGGTTACTCTCCACTTCTAACAAAGCCGATAATTTAGAGGAATCCTCTCCCTGTCCATCTAGATCCTTGTCTAGTGGATTTAGGGGCGAACGCATAGCCAAACGCATAGCTAAATTTGACCTTTCTAAATCATCTGAGGTTAGTTGACTATTTGCCATATCCTGCGATGGAAAGGTAGTGGTCCGAAAATATCTTGTGATCAATGATTCACTCCTCCCCAGAGGTTCAGGTTGACCTTCCCCCAAGAGAGGGGTAGGAGGGCCCACGGATGACAGAGTTTGATCAGTCCCCTTTAAAGAGACTTCGCCGTGAGTCTTAAATCCAGGGTTTATAACTGCTACAGTCTCTGATGAATAAGTCTGGGGCTTATCATTCACACCCAGGGGGCCGGGCTTACAAGTCCTTGCACCAACCAGGTTTTTAACCTCTGTCCGTACAACCTTGGTGCGGCGTTTGATTGGAGACATGCACCGAGAGGCTCTGCTGGTATCACGTTCTCCTCCCACCCTATTCCTGTTCAGATTACTCCTAGTGGAAAGCCCCGGAGTCTCCGGTAAACTCCCACGAAGAGAACAGCAAGAGGTATAAGATCTCCCTCGTCGCACACCCCTCACTGCTTCAGCCCAAATACTGGAATTTAAAGCTTGATTCCAGGGGACCCCCCGACCACCTTTCGCCGAAGCAATTTCGCCCCCCTCCTTGTTCGCCGTGTTTTTAATTAAATCTCCCGACCTGGGGAGAAGCAACGCCGAAACCGCCCTCAAAGCAAAGAGACAGCGCCCAAAGTCAACGACAACAGGGTGTCAACAACAAACCTCCGTGGGTGAGGGTGGTCCCAACAAAAAAAGGGGCTCACAAGGGAAAAAAAAAAAAAAAAAATCCCATGCAGACTCAATATGCGATTGTTTTCCAAGGATCCAGTATTCCGGTTAATTAACGTTTTATGGCATCATCGGTGTGTACTTCTCACGCAAAAAAAAAAAAAAAAAAAAAAAACTGAGAGCTCCGTCCAGCCCAACACCGAAAAAAAAATAAACCACCAACAGCCCTCTCCGGTAAGAGGAACTTCCCACCAGGGCGCCAGTCCAGGAGCCCTGCCGCAGCACAATCCCAGTCTCCCCCCCAGTCTCTCCCCCGGCGTCTCTCCTCCAAACCTCCTCCTCGTCACAACAAGGGGGTCCCTCTACGGCCGCGGCGATCCTTTCACGCGTCGATCCAGCTCCGGCACCGCTCCGGCACTCAGCGTGTCGTTTTCCGGGTCAGGGGTCGCAGGGGTCGCAGGTCGCGTCTCTCGTCCGATGGGAGTTCGCGGTCAGCGCTTCAACCGGCCGCCATGTTCCCCGATCCGTCTTACTGTAACAGCATTGTTGTGCAGAATGTTTATTTTAGTTTGAATTTTTCAGCTGAGGATCCATTTTGAGTCATGTTGAGACAAATAGCACCATAAAATCCATGACTCGAAGCATGAAGACATCTTCTGGTAGGAATTATTCTAAAAAATAATTAAAACAAAGAAATAGAATTGCCAATTGTAATTGAGGATCTGATTTGAAACAGGCAAGTAATTATATATGTCGATAGGGAAAGTTAGATGTAAGAAATGTTTTTTAGTACTCTGAAGTGCTCATTAGTGGAAATTGTTGTAGTTTTGCTAATAGTTTTTCACTTATTTCTTTTGTTTTTTTGGAAACACGTGGGGTCAGAGCACTAGAAAACAACTGTGCCTTTCTCATTTCTTGGAAACTTTGTTCTTTTTTCAGATAGAAGTTAGGATGACTTTTACTGATAGATTTACCAAAAGAGTTGTGCCATTCCTGAACAGCGTTATTTGTTTTTGCTCCCCCTTCTAAGCAAGTGGAGTAGCAGTTCCACCACTCTATAGGAAACTTGGGCTTCTTCCTTTGACCCGACCTGCTTAGATTCCCAATCCAGGTTTCCTCAAAGTAATTTAAAATAGGTGCCAATCTTCCTTCATTTTCGACAAAGTAAGGAGATGTATAACTGATGTGTAGAAATCATCTAAACATTTAGGGTGATCAAAGTACTAAGGGGCTCATTATGAATTTGGCGGTCTTTTCAGAATTCCGCCGCGGTGGTGGTAGTCAAAAGACGGCCATGTAGGAGATCATCGAACCACCACATTAAGACTCACACAGTGAAGACTGCCAAGAATCAGCCAAAAATCTGAGACAGCCAGGACACTGGAGAGCGGAAAGGAGGCAGTTCCACCACCAGCACCAACAGCCTGACACAAATCCACCCACCAGATTACGAGCCACAAAACAGCACTGTGGTTCTTCCTTGGCAGTAAACCATTGGCAGTGCGAACCACCGTGCTCTAAACTCAACTGCAGGCAGAACACAACACCACATTGGATAGTTTGAATACCCCACACCTGACACACATCTACACACCCGACACACCTACACAACTACACACTGCACTATATAACACACCCACAGAGACACCGAGAGCAGGCACTTACATAGAGAGAGCACCCTTGTACTATAGGCACACACACACAGCACGCATCATACACCACAGACCAGCACAACTACCACACAACACACAAAACGAGCACACACATTTCACGACAAGCGTCCATTCAACACAGCGCACCATTCACACCCCATCACTCACCCAACACTGGATCCTTACACACACAACACCTCCCGACACCCTCATCACAACCACCACCATGTCTCCACAAAAGAGCCCACATTTCACTGACGACAAGATGAGAGTCATGGTGGATGAATTTGTCAAGTTAAAGCCACAACTGTTTGGAGTACAGGTCCAGCAAACATCAATTGCCAGGAAAATGGAGTTGTGGCAAAGAGTAGTTGACAAGGTCAACTCAGTAGGCTACCATCCACGCACAAGGGAGGATATCTGGAAGAGGTGGAACAACCTGGGGGGAAGGTGCTTTTCATGGCATCACACCATCAGGTTGACGTGCAGAAGACTGGCAGTGGGCCCCCACCTCCTTCCCACAGTTCACATCATGGGAGAAGTTCTTAGACATACTAAATATAGAGGCCCTGACTGGAATACCTGGGGGACTTGAGTCTGGCAAGTACACACAACATCCATGTCACACGATTGTCGTGTCCTGCATGCTACCTCAATACCCAAATACTCCCTAATTAACCGTATGTCCCAACACACCTATCTGGCAATCACCTAATGCCCCTTTCCTGCATGCCACCAACCCACACAACCCAACTGCCCACACAGCCCTTGGCTATAGCAGATACTATAGGCTAAACCTATCACTATGACTCCCAGAATGCACTAACCCATTAATGTGAAAACCTGCAATGTGCACATCACATCACATTTGATGCATGTATGACTATTGTACTAATTACACCAACTAGAATGTACGACTGAGGACCAGTACATGGCAATGACAGCAATGCATTGGAACACCATATGACAACCAAGGCCAAACACAGCTACAGCTCAGTGACAAATTCAAATAGTCACTGATCCTAATGCCCAAGCCTGAAATGGACTGACCATGGTTTAGAAAGTAAGTGTCCACCCTAGGAGCCATCATAGCCAACACCTCAGCTGCTCAATGGCCATCATGCACCTAGTCACAGTTCGAAACAGCAGCGAGGACAGGGAAATACAGACAAGCAAAGGTAAAGACAAAGCATACAATGCCTTATCCAACAAGACAGCAACCACTCCCCACCCACGCTGGCCCCGCAATTGAGCCAGCCCTACAAACCCACCCACACCCAGACACATATCCCACAACCTATCAACACATAACTTGATTGGACTTCCGATGGGGCATCAACGTGGCCATCTGTCGTCCACCCTGATTTGGGTGGTGGGCAGGAGCCCCCACAACAACATTGATACTACGAGCCAGACTGCACCAAAGTCCAATTCTCCTTCAAGGCCCGACAGGACCCAGATCTCAGTGCAAGACCACAGGTGTCTTCCACAAGCAATTGCCATCAGTCATTATCACTAAGAGTGTCTTCGCCCTCTCCAGTATCCTGCGAGCATTCTGAGGCCGCTTTTTTTGGGATAGTTTTGGCATATTTGGTTGCCAGTTTCGGGTCAGAAAAAAATTTAGTTTGCCCTTGTGCTGTACCCGTAATTTGGCCGGATAGATGAGGGAATATTTGGCATCTGTCTGGCTCAAAGTGCACTTAGCCAGGAGGAACGCCATGCGAGCTGCCTGCACACCAGCGGTGTTGTCTGGGAAGATGTTGAGCTCATTTTTGTTGTAAACCACGGGATGGCACTCTCTTGCAAGACAAAGGCCCCCATTACAACCTTGGCAGTCGGTGTTAAAGCGGCAGTAATACCGCAAACAGTCCTGCAGAAAAAAAATGGGATTACGACCGTGGCGGAAACCGCCAACATAGACAGCCACTTTAACACTCCGACCGCCACGGCGGTAAAAACAAACAGCGCAGCGGACACCGCCAACAGACAAGCGGAAGACAATGTACCGCTCACCCTATCACAAGATGCCTATCCGCCACCTTTTCCGGGGTGGAACCAATGCGAACCAAAACACGGCGGAAGCAGTACACAGAAGGGAAAACACTCACCTCTCCACACCCCACGAGGAACCAGGGCGCCATGGAGCGTGAACTGCAGATACTGCCAATGATGGTCTTCCTTCTCTTCTATCAGGAGCACCAACGACGGCGGCGACGACCACGGTGAGTACTGTACCTACAACACAGGGGGAGGGAAAAGAGAGTGACACACACAAGCAACACCCCTACCCCCACCCCCACCCACAACACCATACACACAAATACATGGAGCAACAGTACACATACAACCCCCGACCCCCTGGAATAACGCAAGAACAAAAGGAATTGATTTGAATGAATGTAATCATTTGAAATCTCATTATCAAAGTTCAAAATCCAGTAAACGCAATTATGTACACCAACTACAAAAGTCCGGATAGTGCACCAATCAGTGTCCGTGGACCACTGGGCCCAAAATGCATGGGCGAAGCCCACACATGACACCTGACTGGAAACGGAGAGAACTCTGCAGGGACATCAGCTCGAAATGAAACAGGCACCTCAGGGGGGGGGCACCTCAGCCAGCTGAACGCACGGCGCCACTGCTGCACGAGGGGGCTCCATGCCCATTGCTGCATCCTGGGGAGTGCAAAGCCACAGTCTCTCAAGTCTCTCCAGTGGTTGGTTTGCCCACTGCTTTATCCTGGGGAGTGCAAAGCCACAGTCTCACAAGTCTCTCCAGTGGGTGGTTTGCCCACTGCTTTATCCAGGTGAGTGCAAAGCCAGTCTCTCAAGTCTCTCCAGTGGGTGGTTTGCCCACTGCTTTATCCTGGGGAGTGCAAAGCCACAGTCTCACAAGTCTCTCCAGTGGGTGGTTTGCCCACTGCTTTATCCTGGGGAGTGTAAAGCCACAGTCTCTCAAGTCTCTCAAGTGGGTGGTTTGCCCACTGCTTTATCCTGGGGAGTGTAAAGCCACAGTCTCTCAAGTCTCTCAAGTGGGTGGGTTGCCCACTGCTTTATCCTGGGGAGTGCAATGCCACAGTCTCTCAAGTCTCACCAGTAGGTGGTTTGCCCACTGCTTTATCCTGGGGAGTGCAAAGCCACAGTCTTGCAAGTCTCTCCAGTGGGTGGTTTGCCCACTGCTTTATCCTGGGGAGTGCAAAGCCACAGTCTCTCAAGTCTCTCCAGTGGGTGGTCTGCCTACCGCTTTATCCTGGGGAGTGCAAAGCCACAGTCTCTCAAGTGGATGCCTTTCTCCACTGGTTCTGGAGGGGGCTTGGTGCCCGGAGTGCTTCATCCTGACAAGACTGAGGTAGTGGATGTATCTCTCTACTAGTTCTGGAGGGGGCTTGGTGCCCAGGGTGCCTCATCCTGTCAAGGACTGAGATAGTGGAAGCCTTTCTCCACTGGTACTGGAGGGGGCTTGGTGCCTAGAGTGCTTCATCCTGCCAAGGACTGAGGTAGTGGAAGTATCTCTCCACTGGTTCTGGAGGGGGCTTGGTGCCCAGAGTGCTTCATCCTGCCAAGGACTGAGGTAGTGGATGTATCTCTCCATTGGTTCTGGAGGGGGCTTGGTGCAGAGAGTGCTCCACGTGCAGTGTGGCCGTTACAATTCCCTCACCTGGGTGTGTGTGCCACAAGATTGCCGAGGTACAGGTAGCATGATACACCATGGAGGCTGCGACATACCCCACACTGCTGCGGCTTCGCATTCCACCTGCAGGTGACAGTACTGCTTCATGGAAGATGCCCAGGGTCCTGGAACTTACCACCAGCCTCGGACGACTGACAACTGGGGATGGTAGGCATGTCTGCGGTGGTGCCACTGTCTGAGGACATCGCGGGGCCGCTGGCGGTGCTTTTGCGGTGTCAGTCGTGGTGGTGCTTTTGCGGTGTCAGTTGTGGCGGTGTCGGCTGTGGGGTCCGTCCTGGTGGTGCTGGCTGTGGGGTCTGTGGTAGCGGTGCTGGCTGCAGGGCCTGTGGCAGCAGTGCTGGCTGCGGGGCCTGTGGCGGTGGTGCTGGCGGCGGGGTCTGTGGCAGCGGTGCTGGTGGCGGGGTCTGTGGCGGCGGGGCATGTGTCAGCACCTGCTGAGGGAGAAAGCTGGATGTCTCCTGCAGCCTCGGACGGATGCCCACTGGGGAAGAGGCTGGGGACTGTCGTAGCGGCTGTAGACGTGCCAGAGGCGATGCAGGTGGCGGTGCAGAAGGCGGTGCAGGTGGCGGTGTTCGCCGCCGTACAGGTTGGCATGGACGTGGACAGAAGGTGTGACACTGGTCCCTCAATCTGTGCCACTATGCCCTCTCCTGACCTGCCCTTCAGTTTTTCGCCCTTCCCCACCTTTGATGGTGGCGCAGTTGTCTTGCCATTATACCCTTTCGTTTTTGATGACCCCTTGGTGGCAGGTGTTTTCGGCTTCTCCCTCCGGTATATGGGCACCTTTTTAACCTTGGTAGGTGGCAGAATGTCCTTGCCCTCGCTCTGTGGCACACTGGCAGCCCTGATGGTTGGCGCACTCCATGACCCCGCAGTTGCTGGCACAACTGTGCCTGGGGATGTGGTGGCTGAGGTGCAGGGCAGGGACCTGGAAAGCCTCGCCCGAGGGGAAGGACGGTGGGGGGAGGTGTAGGGAAGAGGTCAATGTTAGCCAGGAAAAGTTTTTTAGACACACTGGGACAGGTAGATGGAGGGGGTTTGGGAGTGGAGGAAGAGGTAGTGGTTGTAGAAGGTGTACGTCTGCTGAATTTGGATGAAGGTGCATGGGCTGGAGGCTGTTGTGAGGTGGATGGCTGTTGGGTGGGTGTGTGCCTGCGTTTGTGTACTTTGGGAGGAGGGCTCACTGACACACTGGGAGAGGACACTGGGGATGTGTGAATGGCAGTGGGGGGTGGTGAGTGCACGTGAGTGGTGTGTGGTGATGGGCATGCTGGTGATGGAGGTAGTGACTGAGGATGTAGTGCATGCAGGTGTGAGTGGAGATGAGACTGGGAGGGAGGAGGGAGACGTGGAGGAGGGGGACACAGTGGAGGAAGTGGATGTTGATATGTGTGCATGGGTATGATGCTTGTGTGAGTGCCTGTGGGATGTGTGGTGCTTATGTTTGCCTGAGCCACTCTTGTGTGTTGATGTGTGTGCATGGGATAGGCTGAGGTACAGGGGATTGGGTCTGGGTGGAGAAGGTTGGAGGGAGGAGGCTGGACACAGGGACAATAACTGCCATCAGTGCAGAGGTCAGAGCCTGAAATGCTCTCTGTTGGGTTGCCTTGGCAGAATGAATGCCCTCCAGGTATGCATTTGTTTGTTGCAAATGCCTCTCAACATCCTGGATGGCATTCAGAATGGTAGACTGCCCAACAGTGAGGGATCTCAGGAGGTGAATAGCCTCCTCACTGAGGGCAGCAGGGCTGACTGGGGCAGGGCCTGAGGTGCCTGGGGCGAAGGAGATGTCCACCCTCCTGGGTGAGCGGGCACGGGACACATGCTGAGGGGCTGCTGGGAGGACAGTGCTAGTAGGGGGGGTGGCGGCTGTACCTGTTGATGCGGTGGGCACCGCAAGGGAACTCCCATCAGAGGATGAGTCGCTGGTCTCTGCTCCTATCCCTGCCGTGGAGCTCCCTTCGCCCTCCGTCCCACTGGTTGCTTCAGACTCCGTTTCTTCACCCTCCAGGGCCAAGTGGGATGCAGCTCCCTCCTGCTCCGGTGCCAGTGCTCCTCCGCATGATGATGCTATTGCACACAAGAACAGGGAGACCACAAAAAGTGGGGGGGAGACAGAAGAAAGACATGTTCAGTGTATGCAACACCACTACCGTTGGTAGACACAACAGACTGTGATCAGCCCTCTGCACTACGCCATGCACTTATAGTTCCTAGATTAATCACATGCCTATGGGGTACGAGGCCTAGGCCCAATTGCTGCACACCTGGAAGTCACAGGAACCTGACTAGGTGTAGATTGCTCTAACCACTAGTGGGGTTGGGGTGCCACATAGCCTGCCTCACAAGGGACCTTGCCTACCAAGATTGCCCTGACCTTGGGGTACTCACTGTCCACCTCCCCCGCCCAGACACCTCGTAATGCGCGCAAAGTCGGCTGAATGAGAGTGTACTCACCCCCTTGTGGCTGCTGTGATGCCCTCAAGAACCCATCCGAATCAGGATACGCCACCGCCAGGATCCTGAACATCAGGGGGGTCATAGCGCGATGGACACCCATCCCACGTATGGAGGCCATCCCCAGCTGGGCCTCTGCCGTCTTCTCGCTCCAGCGGCACAGGTCCTCCCATCTTTTACGGCAGTGGGTGCTCCGTCTGTGGTGGACCCCCAGGGTCCGGATGTCCTTGGCGATGGCACGCCAAATACCCTTCTTCTGGTGGGCGCTGACCTAGAGGAATGGTACACGGGGAAAGGACATTACTTACCTGTCCGGACCATCATACTCATTGCCCCCCGTTCCCATCCTTGTCCTGATGCACATACACTCCCCATCCGCACATGCAAGCCTCAGTCCCCCCATGTAGCTTCCATCCACACCACTCAAAACAGGCATTGCCCATGCAGCGTGCTCACAGTGTACTCATCTGTTTGTCTGGAGGATCGTACAGTTGCGTGTACTGGGAAGGACCCCATCCACTAGTTTCTCCAACTCCTCCAAAGTGAAGGCAGGGGCTCTTTCCCCAGACACATGAGCCATTGTCGCTTCCAGACTGAGGTCACAGCAGCACTTGCAGTGTAGGTCCTCTCCTGTTGAAGGTCAGGTATCAAGAGAGTGAACAGATAGAAAATGGCGGTCACGTCTGCATCGGTGCGTACCGTCACTGCCGGCGTACATCGTCATTGGCTCCTTGGACCCATAGGGCCCAATGTTAACCAATGCAGAATTGCGCAGCGGTCTTCGACCGCCCACTGCGACGGTGTACAACCCCAGCCCAGTTACCTCATTTCCCCTTGTCCCACCTTACAGGTCAGCCAGCCGCCATTTCAGGGGGCAACATGGCATTAATAATAACTGTGTCACACCTATGTAGGCCTGGAATACTCACAGTTACAGGCACATTGCGGATTAATAAATTTGTAAAAATGACATTTTGGGATACCTCAGTTTTGGCTTACTCTCTGCTCGCTGTTCTCATCCATAGGGCACGTCTGCTGGGGCTGGTGATGAGATGGCGGCATCCTCTGGTGTACAGACCGCTGGTGAATCTCTCAACAATGGAAGAGAGACACATAATAGTCACATACAGACTTGATTGTGCAACAATCCAGGAACTGTGTGCCCAGTTGGAGCCAGAACTGATGTCAGCTATCTGCCATCCCACAGGGATACCCCCTCTAGTGCAGGTCTTGTCAGTACTCCATTTCCTGGCAAGTGGTTCCTTTCAAACAGCAGTGGCCATTGCATCAGGGATGCCCCAGCCAATGTTCTCTAACGTGTTGTCCAGAGTGTTGTCTGCCCTGCTGAAACACATGAGCAGCTATATTGGGTTTTGAGGAATAGCAGCATCCCTTATGTGATGGGGCAACTCCAGAGGCACCGTGTGTGGCTAATAGGTGAGGCCAAGGACCCCATACAGTGTGATTAGGTGTCTGGGTATGGGGTTGCCCCTAAGGGTTAGTGTGTGTATAACAGTTGTTTCTCGATATTTGCAGGTGACTCTGGTTACCCCAACCTGTCATGGCTACTGACCCCAGTGAGGAATCCCAGGACAAGGGCAGAGGAACGCTACAATGAGGCACATGGGCAAACTAGGAGGGTGATCGAACGAACCTTCGCCCTTCTGAAGGCCAGATTCCGGTGCCTCCATATGGAAGGTGGTTCCCTCTACTACTCACCAAAGAAGGTGTGCCAGATAATCGTGGCCTGCTGTATGCTGCACAACCTGGCTTTGCGACGGCAGGTGCCTTTTCTGAAGGAGGATGAGCCAGCTGGTGGTCTGGTGGCAGCTGTGGAGCCTGTGGACAGTGAAGAAGAGGAGGCAGAAGAAGAGGATATTGAAAACTGAAACAACATAATCATGCAATACTTTCAGTGAGACACAGGTAGGAAGATGTCACTGCCTCCCATATCTCATATAATTGTTGGAGCTAGCATAAGTCTGTCATTTTCACTCAGTGTATGGACCCCCACTTTGCCTTTCATTTCACAGATGTGGGTCCCACTTTGTGCCCTCTGCTATATTTCCTCCATGCCTACAGCTGTGTAACATCGATATGTGCACAAGTAAATTGACATTGCTATATTCCATGGTTATTGCAATTACACGTTTGTGAAAGCACAGACTGACTCCAGATCGTTTTTCATCTGGAGCTTTCCAGCCTTGTGAAAAACCTTTCTCAGTCATATCAAAGGAGAATTGCTAGTGTTCTGTTATTCTGTAAAAAGATTTTAATGATTTTGTGTGAGAGAAAATTCTTGTTAGTGACAGCCTATAAGTCTCTGTTTTTCATTTTGAGTGTTAACATTATTAGAGATCACGCTACCAAGGTTACTAGATTGTGCTCTAAATTAACCCAGTACAACATAGTAATTCAACACATTTTGGGGAGAGACATCAGAACACAACAGTTGTCTTGGTCTCCTTTTCCTATGATTTCAAGAGAATTTTCAACTGATGAGGATGATGAAGAATGTTTTATTGCTGCAAAATATTTTTGTTATTTGAAAGTTTTTACTGAGGAAGAGTGGTTTCAGGTGATGGAAGCTGACAAAGAACTACAAACTGTTCATGAGTTTGTAGTTAATGGGTGGCCCAAGGAAAGCTTGATAGTAGTGAATGAAAGGAAGAAAAAGATGATTATGCATGGAGAGGAATTTGAACTTCCTTCAAGTTTGAGTCTTAGGATGAATGAACTAGGTCAAAAGTAACATTTAGGTCAATCTGTTAATAAAAAGAGAATTATGGCTGCATGTTGCTGGCTGTATGAATACTCAGATTGGCAAAGTTGTTAAGAATTGTGTGGTATTGTGTATGAGTGGTGAGCATTTAAAGATCTCTACCCCACCCTCCTCCCGGTTGTAGCCCTTGAAATTGTCTTATGGCCTGAAACCAAGAGGCAACTTTGTTGGACCTTTTTATGAGCTACCATGCAAAAATAAGCTTGCAGTGGTGCCTGCTGATTATTACGCCACGTTGTGGGAGGTAGGATTCATGTCTAAATGGAATACCAAGGCAAATATACTATCTTTTAAGAATATTTAAAGGCTTCCCAAATAAATGATTTTTGGCAATGGATTTCAATTTGTGTTGAAAGAAATGCTTGAGTTTTTAGACAATCTAATATCAGCCATCACAGATCTTCTCTCTACTATCCCCAAATCAATGGCTTTGTAAAACACATGAATCATACTTTGGGAGAACGTGTTCAGTGGGCAGTAAAGTAATTATCTTGAAATTCAAGAAGGTGTGAACAGCATGCTTTGTGTGTACTGTACTGCTCCCAGAAGTGTGATGTTGAAAGGCACTTTTGAAATACCAAAGGGACAATTAGCCTTGTTTACGGAGTGCCCTACATAGATGAGAAAATTAAGGTTTAAGAGAAATCATGAGAAAGCAATGGGCAGGGAGATCAGACCTTGAGTCAATCAATATCAAATGAGCAGGGGTAGTTGGCATTAGCCATAATGCAAAAGACAGTATGTTGAGTGTGAAAGTTGGTGATTGGAGCCACATCAAAAACCCGTCATATGTGCCCAAAGCGTAGGTAAAGTTGGGTCACCAGTAAAAGAGGAAAAAATAAGTGTAAATGCTGTTTCGATGAAGGATAAATAGTGGTAGAATATGAAGAGAGTAGATGAGATTGACTGGTTTGTTTAAGTGGATATTTGTGTTTTTTAATTGGGTAAATCACATGATGGTTTGCAGCCATCTATTCTACACAGACGTTCAACGGTGCAGAGAAAGCCACGTAGGTTGTACCCAGAGTGAATTTGAATTTGCTCTGCATATGGACTATGGAGAAATAGTAGGTATTGATACAATTTTCTTTCAAACAGCTTTATTCTTTGTTGCTTTTTCAATATAACAGTTATTTGTAGCTCTTCTGTTAACATGCTGTTAATGTTTTCCATTCAACCAATCTTCTATGTGTAGTTATAGTTTATGTTTTGTTTACTTTATGATTGTGGGACAGGGAGGTTTGAAATGAAGAGAGATGTTGTGGTGATGCACTGGTTGGGTCATTGCACCAAATATTCTAAACAGCATGTATACTTTAGAATTACCTGGGAGTTAGAGTATGTTGGTGCTGGAGCTGCAGAAGTTTGTGGTAGTGAATACATCAGTCATCCCTATGATATACTGTAGGTTATTAACTATGGTAAATTTTCTCCTGAAATTGCAAAAAGAAAAAGCAGTTCATGTCAGCTAATATCTCACCAGATTAATGCTAATAGGCTGATAACTGAGGAAATGAAGAATTTCTAAAAAGGTGTAAAATGCTAGGAAGCAGAAAACCTCCATTATGTGTAAACTTGTTGGTGAAGACCGCCACAAAGCCCCCTAAAATCTTAGAAGTCACATAAGGGAAGCAGCAAAGGAGCACTGTCACAGAGATTAACAGATTTGGGCCCAAATTCAAGAGGGCCTAGGGCCAACTATCGCCACATTAGCTTCATTATTTTATATGCTAATGTGGCGATAGTGTGGCAAAAACGCTGCTCCATATTTACAAAGTGGTGCAATGCTTGCATTGCATCACTTTGTAAACCCTTGCACCACATTATGCCCATGCCAGGCATAATGTACGCAAGGGAGGTGTTCTCCTGTTAGGGGCCCTGCAAAAATGATTCAGTGGAATCTACGAGACACACTACGAGGCACCCCATTATTTATAATTACCCTCCATGTAGTTTGCAGGATTAGCGCCAACATTTTAGACGCTAATCTTGCAAAGTACAACAATAATATCAAAATGATGTCGCTATTGCCCCTAACCTGCGCCATGGTGCGCCTAACATTAAATACTGCGCACACATGGTGGTGTTAGGGAGTGCAATGGGCAGCAAGAAAATTGGCGCTTCATTATGTGAAGCGCCACTTTTCTTACATTTGGGCCTTGGTATTTCTTCTCCCATCACAAGTCGAGCACAATAGAGTATAACTGTATGCAACTGCATGATCTCCCACACAACCATACCCTTCATGTGTATGCCACAAATGCATAGGGCATAACCAGATTGCAACACTCAGTACATCTTTCTCATCTTTTCATTACACCATTTGTGGTTATACAAATTGCATGAGGATCAGATGACCATTTAATGAAGAATACCACAGGTAATCGGGACTTGATACATGACTTTGGGTGGCCCTACAGCATATATACTCTAGAGACTTTCCTACACTCATCGAACTGTAAGTTGGTTACATGAGAAAAAAAAGCAAGTCAAACCTCTGATGTGTTTTGTTAATTCTTGAAAACTGATCCTGGGCAAATTTGCTAATATTTTTTTTCTGGGACTTAGTATGTTTTACTCCAAGCTTATGAGTGAGTAACATATGTCGTCTAGGCCCTGTGACCTCGCAGGAGGGGCTTCAAGTCTTTGTAACATAACTGAACCCCACTATAGGGCATTGTTGGAGGGGTTGCTTCACAACAGGCAACATCATGCATTGTATTTTGGAGATCAGGAACAAAAGCAATATATTTCTGGAGAATATGCAGGAGAATCAATATTTTTTCTACAGGTGCAGAAGAGGCCACATTTTTCAGGGAATTGATTAGGGTGCAGGAGACACTGCTTTTTTGTCAGTGGAGTCAGGCAGAAAACATATTTTTTTATGGAAGCCAAGTGAGACTAAGTAAAGACATAGATATTTTGAAAGTGATATATCTTGTCTGGGTCTTCAGTCATTTACCATTAATATTTTGGATCATCTCAGGGACTTATACTTCTCTCACTTCAAACAATCAGCTACTCACACGCTAGGGTCTCCAGGCGCTGAAAAAGGGCTGGGTTTGAAGGATCAGCTACTGCTCGAATAGCCAGGTCTTGAGGCATTTCCTGAAGGTCAGGAGGTCCTGGGTCTGTCGGAGGTGGACGGGGAGGGTGTTACCGGTCTTGGTGGTGAGGTGGAAAAAGGATCTGCCACCGGCTGTAGTTTGATGGATGCGAGGGTCAGCGGCGAGGGCAAGCTTGGTGGAGCGGGTGGGAACATGGAAGGTGAGTCACTCGTTGAGGTCAGCAGGGCCCATGTAATGAAGAGCTTTGTGGGTGTGGATGAGGAGTTAGAAGGTGATCCTCTTGGTGACTGGAAGCCAGTGTATATCTCTGAGGTGGGCTGAGATGTGGTCGCTGCGTGGGATGTTGAGGATGAGGTGTGCAGAGGCTTTCTGGATGCGTTGAAGTTTCTTCTGGAGCTTGGCTGTGATTCCTACATAGAGTGCATTGTTGTAGGCCAGTCTGCTGCTGACGAGGGCGTGGGTGACAGTCCTTCTTGTTTCGATGGGGATCCATATGAAGATCTTGCGAAGCATGCAGAGGGTGTTGAAGCAGGAAGATGAAATGGCATTGACTTGATGGGTCATTGTGAGCGATGAGTCCAGGATGAAGCCTAGATTGCGTACGTGGGTGGTGGGTGTGGGCACGGTTCCTAGGGTGGCTGGCCACCAGGAGTCATCCCATGCAGAGCAGTTGGAGCGGAGGATGAGGTTCTCTGTCTTTTCTGAGCTAACTTTGAGGCAGCTCTTCTTCATCCAGTTTGCAATGGTATGTAGTCCACCATGGAGTTTGGTTTCGGCATAGGAGACGATGTTGAGGTTGTGGGATCGGATGATTTTGGTGAGCGGTGCCATGTAGAAGTTAAAAAGATGGTTTTGGTGGCTTCCGACAGGAAGGGAAGGAGGTGGACTCTCTGAGTTCTGCTGGAGAGGAAGAATGTGATCCAGTCCAGGGCCTTGTGGTGGATTCCGGCGTCAAAGAGGCGAGTGCATAGGGTGTGGTGGCAGACAGAGCCAAAGGCAGCCGAGAGGTCTAGGAGGATGAGGGCTGCGGTTTCGCCTTTGTCTATCCTGGACCTGATGTTGTCGGTTGCGGTGATGAGGGCGGTCTCTGTACTGTTGTTCCTACGGAATCCGGATTGGGAGATGTCCAGTGTGTTGTTGTCTTCTAGGAAGCGGGTCATTAGTCCGTTGACGATTTTTTCTATGACCTTCGCCGGGAAGGCAAGGGTTGCACTGAGGATGGTGTCGGCGTTGATGTGGATCTTGAAGTGTAGGTGTTCGGCGGCATCGAGGATGTCATCGGTGTTTGTTGAGATTTGATGGTGTTCTTGTGGACTATAACGATTCCTCCTCCCGGCCTGTTGGTGCAGTCTCTGCGGGTGATCTTATAGCCTTCAGGGATGGCTATTGCGATGTCAGGTTCTGAGGAGGGAGTCAACCAGGTTTGGGTGAGGAAGGCGATGTCTGGGGTAGATGAGGTGAGTAGGTCCCGAGTTTGACGGCGTGCTTGTGGACGGAGCAGGTGTTGAGGAGGATGCAACTGAGGTGGTTGTGCGAGGTTTTGGCGTGGTGCTTGGCGGCTTGGGGATAGGTGAAGTTGCAGGTCTGACAGAAGAAGGGCCCGTTGGTGTGCCTCGCGGTGGCTTGGAAGCAGGTTGCCTCGCTTGAGGGCATGGAGTTCGTTGGCATTGTAGTGGCATCTGGTGGTGTGGAGAGCGCACGGGCCAGGGGGTCTGGTGCTGGGCACGGTCCAGGCGCGGACAGGCGCAGTTGCGTGGCCTCCATTAAGAAGGGGAGGTGGGAGGGAGGAGCAGCTGAGAGGTGGAGCGGAGGGCAAATGGGGGCACGAGAGGGGCGGGCCGCAGGGGACGCAGCGGTGGGAAAGGAGAGAGTGGCAGAAGCTGAAAAGCATGCGAGGAAGGAGAAACGAAGGAAAAGGGTAATAAAACATAGGCAAAAAAGAAATAAAAAGGCTAAAGGGAACCAATACAAAAACACAAAATACAATAACAGGACAGATGCACAATACTTACGGCAACCACTAGACACCAGGGATGAGGCGCAGGTGGGTGCCTGCGGGTAGTGGAGGGCTGTAGGAGGCTGGCCTGGCTTATAGTGGTACCTAAATCTTGTGTCATGTCCAGTTATCCCTTATTAGTAGATTAGAGGTGTTCTAGCAGCTTAGGCTGATAGAGGTAGCTATAGCAGAGCAGCTTAGGATGAACTAGGAGTCATGCAAAGCTCCTACTATACCACTTATATCACGTAGCACTATATCATAAGAAAACATAATACTCAGAGTTACTAAAAATAAAGGTACTTTATTTTAGTGACAATATGCCAAAAGTATCTCAGAGGATATACTCCCCTAGAAGGTAATTAATATACACAAAATCTACACACACAAACCAAAATCAGGTAAGTAACAGTTAGAAAAGTAGTGCAAACACTGTAGAACACAATAGAATGCAATAGGGAGAAATAGGCCTGGGGCAACACAAACCATATATTCCAAAAGTGGAATGCGAACCACGAATGGACCCCAGGCCTAATGTAGTGTGTAGAGGGTCACTGGGAGTGTAAGAAAACACTAAGGGTGTCCAAGATACCCCACCCCAAGACCCTTAAAAGTAGGAGTAAAGTTACCCTACTACCCCAGAAAGACAGTAAAGTCGAGATAGGGGATTCTGCAAGGACAACAACTGACTGCAAAGCACTGAAGACGGATTCCAGAACCTGAGGACCTGTAAAGGAAGGGGACCAAGTCCAAGAGTCACGCAAGTGTCCGGGGGGGCAGGAGCCCACTAAACTCCGAATGAAGGTGCAAAAGGGCTGCCTCTGGGTGGAAGAAGGCAAAAATTCTGCAACAACGGAAGGTGCCAGGAACTTCTCCTTTGGTCAGAAGATGTCCCACGGGGTGCTGAAGGATGCAGAGTTGTTTCCACGCAGAAAGACCGCAAACAAGCCTTGCTAGCTGCAAGAAATATGGTTGAGGTTTTTGGATGCTGCCAGGGCCCAGGAAGGGCCAGGAGGTCTCCCCTTGGAGGAGTAGACAGAGGGGGCGCTCAGCAACACAGAGAGCCCACGCAAAAGCAGGCAGCATCTGCAGAAGCACCTGAACAGGACTCAGAAGATCTGAGGATGACGGTCGACTAAGAACAACAAAGGAGGGTCCCACGATGTCGGAGTCCAACTCGTGGGCAATGCAGGACAGAGTGCTGGGGACCTGGGCTAGACTGTGCACAAAGGAAGTCTTGCAAAAGTGCACAGAAGCCCGAGCAGCCGCAGTTCACGCAGTACACAGGATTACTGTCTGGCATGGGGAGGCAAGGACTTACCTCCAACAAATTTGGACAGAAGGGCCACTGGACTGTCGGAGACACTTGGACCCAGCTCCTGTGTTCCAGAGACCACGCTCATCAGGATTAGAGGGGACCCAGAGAACCGGTGATGCAGACTTTCGGTGCCCTCGTTGGCAGGGGGAAGATTCCGTCGACCCACAGGAGATTTCTTCTTGGCTTCAAGTGCAGGATGAAGGCAGACAGCCCTCAGAGCACGCACCACCAGGAAACAGTTGAGAAATCCAGCAGGATGAGGCGCTACAATGTTGCTGGTAGTCTTCTTGCTACTTTGTTGCAATTTTGCAGGCGTCCTGGAGCAGTCAGCGATCGATCCTTGGCAGAAGTCAATTACTATTACGGGGATAACAGTGCATGAATGGCCCTGGCATCTACAGGCCAACAATGCTTTAAAGAATATCTGTATGCCAAGAATTTTTAACACTGTACAACACACTTTTTTCATTTTCATGAGGGAAACAGGTATTCCTTAGTACTATTAAGCACTGGCAAATATTTGTGGAACATCAGAGCATGATGAGTCACCAATACAATGGATTTTGTACTTAGTATCTATTGCTTGCACGTGATAAAACAAAAGATTGCTCAAATTTCAGAATGCTCAGTTCCAAAAATCATAAAGATAGAAAATGTTTTTTTTCAAATATTTATTTTTATGTTTTTCAGGTAATTCAAAACATAACAAATACAAGCAAGTCAGAGAACTTCCCCTGCAAATCACATTTGTAAGAGGACATCAATGGTATTCGCTGAGCTAACTCAGGAAATAGACTCAGATACTGAATCATTTACGCTTGTATGGCAGGGTCATATCTGTTTCCAGTCCCTTCAAATTAAACTGGAGGACACCTCCCATGAATGTCCCAGTATGCCACTATTTTATATTTAGGCATCCTCATCGAAGGACAACTCCTGGGTTACAATTTGATCGTCTGAATTACTAACCTCAATAAATTCTCTCACCCTCTCTTCCCATTCACCCAGATCCGCCGCCACTTTTGCATCCCTCCTAGCTAGTTTAACAGAAATGTCTCCAGCTAACACCCATTCCATCTTGTTTTTTGACCACAGTATTATTCTGGGCCTCCTGAGTCCCATCCAGCCAATCACTTTCAGTCTGCATGCCAACACCAGCACTAAATGGAGGAACTTGGATTGCATTTTCTTTTTCATAGGTTTAGCAATGATATCTAGCAGGCATGGGGTATAGTCCAGAGAGATTCTAGTAACCCCTCTTAATCTGACAGCCACCTACTTTCAAAAGCTTGAGACCATATCACAGGACAATGCCAGATGTATAAGTAAGGCCCCATCCAACCCTCACATAGGACATGCGTCTGACATTCCTGTATACATTCTGCTCATTTTAACAGGTGTCAGATAGGTATATTTGGTGTAAAAAGTAAAGTGGATTAACTTAAATCTTGAATTGCATGGAATCCCCTTCACTAGATTGTATAATGTATCCAAGTCCCTGTCACTAGGTTGTTCTCCAACATCTGCTTCCCAAGTCAATTTGGCCTCAGACATAGGCCTGGTTCTGTTTACCTTCATGGTTTATACAACTCTGTCACCATATCATGACAGAATTCCAAGTGCAAACTGAACTCAAGAGTTTCAAAGAGGTGGGACAACAAAGAAACTAGTCCATACCTCAGTGGCCATCCTGGTCAGCTTGGCATATTGCAGGAATGGGCTTGGTTCTATCTCAAATGTGTCCTGTGCTCCCTGAAAAGCAATTAAGATGTCCCCAGTGTAGAGATCTACCAGAGGTTTACATCTCCTATCAAGCCATCATGCTGTTGCATATCCAGATTTAAACAGGTGCTGCACCCAAATGTCCTGGTGTCTTGCAAATGGCAGCCGCTTCAGGATCCTTGCAACAATTCTCTTCCAAACCATACCAGTCTAATACACAAAATAAGGATATCCTTCATGAATGTTGCTCTCCCTCATGAGCAAATCAAGACGGGAGATATTCCTGTGGGTCCCTTCTAGCAAACACTTCCTTCAACTGTCCTCTTCAGCAGCCCATTTATCAGCATGTTGACATCACACAATAATATAATTCTAAATTTGGAAGACCAAGCCTTCCCTCTAACTAATCATCCCTTAATATGCCTATAGCAATCCTGGTTCTTTTCCCAGCCCAGGCCAAGGAGGACAACATACAATTCCATTTCTTAAAAGTCAGGTTTCAGGGGACAGAGCGAGTGCTGCAGGGTGTAGTAATCACCACTCATCCATTAATAGAGAGGGGCAGAGTATTTTATTGATTGTAGATCATCCAAAACCCTCCCCATATTGTATTTGTACTGCTCCTCAGTACTTCGTGCAACCATAGTACCCAAGTACCTGAATTCACTAATTTCCCTTTGTAGTCCCATATCTGGTAATTACTCCTCTGGACAATGAGATAGTGACCTCAATGGTAACAAAATATTGTAGGTCTATTTAGCTTCAGACTTGCTACAGCTCTGAACTTCTCTATGTGAGCCATGAGCGTCAGCACCAAATGCCTGGGTATTCTTACTCAAAACTGCGTATCACCAGCATATAAGGAGTCATCATGAGCAGTGTCTCCAACAGTGGTCCCTGATTCTTTTAATTCTTTCCTGATTAAGACTGCCAGTGGTTAGAACACCAGAGCAAACAGGAGGAATGAGATTAGACACACTTGTCTAGTGTGTGCTTTATGTTCCTGCCATCCAATACTGTCCTGCCACTCCTAACCCTAGCACTTGGATTTATGTACAGTGAATTCACCCAGTCACGAAAACCAAGACCAAAACTCATGTGCCTCGGGGCTTCCATATGATAAGTCCAATTTAAAGTCAAACCCTTTTCAAGATTTACCGCTACCACCAATTCTTCCTCCCTATCTGCCACTGAAAGCACTTCATGCATTAGAGTGCATATATAAATTTCCTAACTATGGCCCTGTAAAGAACAGCATTGATCTTCATGGATCAAGCAACCCACCATCGGGCCTAGCCTATTTGTCAAGACCTTGCACAGAACCTTACTGTCAGAGTTCCTCGTGGTCAAAGGCCTGTAGGACGGAGGATCCACTGGATTATCATTTGCGTCATTCAAATAATACCCCCCCTATAGAGGGAGGATGAACACTCAGCAGTTTGGCCTCCTGAAGGGTTTCCAATAAGTTCTATGATAAATGGGGCGCTAAAGGTTGGTAAAATTCTTCCTGGAAGCCATCACTTCTTACTATTTTATACTTTGGCATTAACTGCAAGGCATCCTGCAGTGTTTCTATAGTAATCTCTGCATCAAGGTCTTCCTGTTCATGGACCAGCAGGAATTGGATGCTTTTTAAGTAATTAGCTAGCAAAATTGAGTCCACTATTCCTATCGGTCTCTTGCAGATGAGCACTCAAAGTCCTATTAATTGTTGTTTGTGCTGTGGTTACTGTGTCATCTGTATTATTCAGTGCTAATAAAGGAGAGACTTCATTGTCAGAATCCATGCTAGCAGTTTACCTGATGTATCCCCTTCCCTAGACAGTATATTCTTATAGGGTTCGATTATCCAACCTATGCCGTATCACACCTAGGTTTCTCCTGGTACTAACCAAGTGCAGATGTTTTTCAGGGAATACAGTAACCTGACTCTGCCTTTCAGACAGTTTTCTCTCCTGTGTCTCCAGTTCTTTCTGTAGCAGTTTTTGACCTTGTTCACTTTTCCCAGTCATTCACCACTCATTACAGCTTTGACTGCTTCCCATTCATTTGCCCTGATATTGGTAGAACTCCAGTTATTTTCCACCTACATATTAAATGTGGTGTTCATAGCCTCGAAGTAGACAGGGTCCATGAGCACCCCAGGTACCTGCCTCCTAGAGAATACCATTCCGCCCAATTTCCCCAGCCCATGTTCCAGCAACTGTGGTAAACTGTTGGATAAAAATAAACCCAGGTATTTACTAGTATGAACTGCAATAGTGGATAGCCCACAGACAAAAGTTTGATCCAGTATGTGTTATGCTTTAATGAGTGCAAGAGTACTCCTTGGCTTCATGGTTCAGTGCTTTACAAATGTCTTCATAAACAGTGTCATAGCTTTCTTCAGAGCTAGAGTAATGGTTGATTTAGTGTGTTGTTTTGGAGGAGACCTGTCAACTTTTCCATGTAATTGGCACAATTACAAACATATCTAGTTGGTCACGCATCTTGCAGACAATGATTTGTTTGCAATATTAGGGGCGTAAACATTAAGTATAAATACTTCCCTCTCATTAAGGATGCCTTGAAGGTGGATATATCTACCGTCCACGTCAGATCCTGCATCATAAATGTAGCAAGGAACCCCAGCTGCCACCCATATTGACATCTCTCTGGCGTTGACGGAAAAGATGCACAAGTGTTACTGACACTGGCACTTTCCTGACTTTATGTTTTTCCAAATCTGTGACATGCATCTCTTGTAAGGGGGCGATGTCTACCTTGTACTGCTTAAGAAAGAATAACACCCTGTATCATTTAATATATATGTTGAGGCCCCAGACATTCCATGTAATACTCAATATTGATTGACCATTTATTAGACCAAGTCATCTGTCAGGATCCCAGCCCTGCTTGATGCTGTATGAATGTAAGGTGAAGGATTCAACAAGAATAAATTGCATAGCATGTGGTGAGGGGACTTCAGTAAACCAATTATGATATGTGATCCAAAAATGTGAACCCACCACTACTCACAGTTTAGCCAGGAACAGCAATATGTATATTAAGCCCACAGATGAAAAGCTTCTGCTTTACCAGCTTGAATGCCATGTGGAACTGTTGTACTTTCTATGTGCAGTCTGGAAATATTTTGATAACTGCTTCTTCATGCCTAACATCAGTGACAGTCCTGGCTTCACATGGAGTGAGATCTATGTCACTGTAATTGACTGTGTCGCTGATAGTAACCCTAGGAGGGGCACCTGGCAGGAGGGCCTGAGACAGAACTCTGTGCATTCCATAATACAGCACTGTGTAAGTCCCTCTGGTGGGAGACTGTTCATGATCCAGACCTTTAGAAACATTTCAGGATGTTGATCTTCTATCTGTTTTAGAAATCCCACAAATATTAGGTTGCATCTTCAGTGTCTTCCCTGTATATATTCTACTCTGTTTTCAAAGTGATGTGGTAGCTCAGCCAGGGAGCAGACAGAAGTCTTTAACTGAGTAAGCTTAGATTTCAAAACCTCCACCGTCGTTTTTGTTTGAAGGGAGATTTCAATAGCTTTTTTTATATCTGATCTCAAAAAATTATCTCAAATGAGGTGCTATCTGTTTTGGTTTCAAAGATGTGGCCAGGTTTTCCAATTGCTGTACAAGACTGGCCCTATATGTAGTGTCATGGCAACTTGCAAGGCTGACATTGGACCTCTTCTGTCAAAGGCAAACTGATCTATCAGTTTATTGAGTGGAGCTAGTTACTTTATTCTTCACCATTATAAGAATGTACTGAAATATCAGAGTCAGAGGTGTATTGTGACACCAGGTGCATTGTGTCCAGAAGGCATGCATCAACACAGGAGCAGGTCCAAGATTTCACTTTTAATCACTGCTAGACCCACTGCTGACTCTCAAATAAGGTGGAAGACAGGTCAATAATCACAATACCCTATGTACTGTTAAGTCAGCAAACTAGTGACCCACCTCCAAAAGAGATTCAAGGTTCCAGAAGACTCTCCATCGACAGTTAGATGGTCCCTGAGCCCCCAACAGGAACTCCCTATCATGTAAGAGCACAGAGGACCACTCACTCCAACTCATGCCAAGTTTCTGCACCCTGTTTCCAGGTCAATCTCTAGCCCCTCAGAGAAAACTACTTTCGCTTTCAGGAGTCCAACAAGTGGGGAGGGATCTCCAGTGACAAGGAGAGTTTGTTTCTGGCACTAGGCCCATAGCAGCAAACCTCAGGGCATCGGAGGATCTCAGAGCAGCACTCTGGCTAACAAACCCCAGGGAAGATTTTTTCCCAAGGAGTGGAAGGACCAGCAGGGTACAATACCCAGTGGCCCCAAGGCTGTTCTTGCTGGGTACTCCGTTTGTTCCCATCTCAGGCCACACATCCAGTTCATTCACTCTTACCTGGGACCAATCAGTGCAGGTGTGATCTCACGTGATGCCTTCACCCACAGGAAAGATGCAGCTGCTGGTCTACAGTGGGCCACATCCGCCTCTCCTAGCAGCCCCTGTGGAGAATAGCCTACCAAGGGAAGGCCCCATGAGGCCCTAAATCGCCCTCACTCATCCATCAATTTGTTCCAGCCATAGACCACCCACTTTATATTATCCCACAGGCCCGAGACAGATCAGCTGGGAGACCATCCTCTCCCCTTGAACCACGGTACAGAACTATAACCGTAGGTCCCCAGCACCAGCAAAGGATCTAAAGCCTGGTACTTAGTCACTCCATTCTCTGCCACCTCAAATGTGCGAAATGTCACCAAGTCCATCCAGCACCAGCAAAGACAGGAGCATGCAGCCATGATGCAGTAGGATGTTCAATAGGCTATGGAGGTCACAAAAATTGCACTCAGATGGCCAAGATACCTGACCGTGCCCTCACCATAAATAAAGGTCATCATCATGAGATATCTGGAAAATGGCTGACTTCTTAGAATTAGGTTTCATTAAAAGAAATAGAAAACACCCCATTTCAATATGTGAGCCATAGATGAGAACTCTTTTAATCAGCAACATGGGCGAAAGACTACAGTGGCACATACAATCAGCCACATTGGAGAAGGGACACAAGAGCGCACACAACCAGTGCCATAATAGGAGGACTCCAATGCCACACTCAGAAAGGAAAACAGAACAAGCTAAAATTGACAAGAAACAAATTGAACCCACAGCAGGAAAGAAGCAGTAACCTGCGTGATGTAGCGATACAGTTCATCTAGAAAAGTATGCAAATGCTCAGGGGTACTTTTCAGATATCATCCTTAAATAATTTATTTGTATTTGTAATTACAGCATTTTGTTTTTCACAGCATATGACACATATCATAGAGCTTTCTTATTCTTACTTTGTACATCATACTTCAAATATACATTTGCTCACAATACAGAACTTGTTGTGCTTCACAGGGCAAAGCCTTCTTTCTAAGATGGGTTCTGCATTCTCCCCATAGTTCCTGCCACATGGTGAAAACAATACAACACATAAATTGCAATGGAAACCCATACAAGGATTGAGATAGAATGATACATAAAACAGAGCATGGTATGTAGTGACCCCTGACCTGAGTTTAGGTTGGGTTTCACTCCCCACGCCGCACAGCTCCTCCTGACTGCCTCGTGTCCCCCTACCCCACCCTCGCTGCTGCTGCGAGATCGAGGCCCTCCACCACCCGCAGGCACTCGCCTGTGCCTCATCCCTGGTGTCTAGTGGTTGCGGTAAGTATTGTGCATCTGTCCTGTTATTGTATTTTGTGTTTTTGTATTTGTGCCCTTTAGTCTTTTTGTGCCTTTTTGCCTCTGTTTTATTGTCTTTTTCCTTTGTTTCTCCTTCCTTGCTTGCTTTTTGGCTTCTGCCGCTCTCTCCTTTCCCGCCGCTGTATCCCCTTTGGCCCCACCCCCCTTACGCCCCTATTTGCCCTCTACTCCCACCTTCCAGCTGCTCCTCCCTCCCACCTCCCCTTCTTAATGGCTCCCACTACGCAGTGCACAGAGTGGCCCGAACTGATTTTAGTTCGGGTTTCACTCCTCATGCCGCACAGCTCCTCCTGACTCCTCTGTGCCCCCCTACCCCACCCTCGCTGCTGCTGCGAGTTCGAGGCCCTTGTGGGAAAGTACCATCTTGCCTGGCATGTTACCCCCATTTTTACTGTATGTATGTTTGTTTTTGCCTATGTGTCACTGGGATCCTGCTAGCCAGGACCCCAGTGCTCATAAAGTGTGCCCTGTATGTGTTCCCTGTGTGGTTCCTAACTGTATCACTGAGGCTCTGCTAACCAGAACCTCAGTGTTTATGCTTTCCCTGCTTTTAATATTGTCACTGCAGGCTGGTGAGTAATTTTACCAATTCTGATTGACACACTGGAACACCTTTATAATTCCCTAGTATATGGTACCTAGGTACCCAGGGTATTGGGGTTCCAGGAGATCCCTATGGGCTGCAGCATTTCTTTTGCCACCCATAGGGAGCTCAGACAATTCTTACACAGGACTGCCACTGCAGCCTGAGTGAAATAACGTCCACGTTATTTCACAGCCATTTCACACTACACTTAAGTAACTTATAAGTCACCTGTAGGTCTAACCCTCACTTGGTGAAGGTTAGGTGCAAAGTTACTTAGTGTGAGAGCACCCTCGCAGTAGACAAGGTGCCCCCACATTGTTCAGGGCAATTTCCCCGGACTTTGTGAGTGCGGGACACCATTATATGCGTGCACTACATATAGATCAATACCTATATGTAGGGTCACCATGGCATAAAGCTCGGGTACTGCTAAACTAACTTTCCGGGGTTTTCTCTGCTGCTACCGCTGCTGGCAACCCTCAGAGAGTGTTTTCTGCCCCCCTAGGGCCTGGGCAGCACAGTCCCAGGAAGGCAGAACAAAGGATTTCCTCTGAGAGAGGGTGTTACACCCTTTCCCTTTGGAAATAGGTGTGAAGGGCCTGAGAGGAGTAGCCTCCCCTGGCCTCTGGAAATGCTTTGAAGGGCACAGATGGTGCCCTCCTTGCATAAGCCAGTCTACACCGGTTCAGGGATTCCCCAGCCCTGCTCTGGTGTGAAACTGGACAAAGTAAAGGGGAGTGACCACTCCGCTGACCAGCACCTCCCAGGGGATGTGCCCAGAACTCCTCCAGTGTGTCCCAGACCTCTGCCACCTTGGATGCAGAGGTGTGAGGGCACAATGGACAGCTCGGAGTGGCCAGTGCCAGCAGGTGACGTCAGAGACCCTTCCTGATAGGTGCTTACCTTTCTCTGTAGCCAATCCTCCTCTGAGGGCTATTTAGGGTCTCTCTTGTGGGTATCTCACCAGATAACGAATGCAAGAGCTCACCAGAGTTCCTCTGCACTTCCTCTTCGACTTCTGCCAAGGATCAACCGCTGACTGCTCCAGGACGCCTGCAAAACTGCAAAAAAGTAGCAAGAAGACTACCAGCAACATTGTAGCGCCTCATCCTGCCGGCTTTCTCGACTGTTTCCTGGTGGTGCATGCTCTGAGGGCTGTCTGCCTTCACCCTGCACTTGAAGCCAAGAAGAAATCTCCTGTGGGTCAACGGAATCTTTCCCCTGCCAACGCAGGCACTAAACTTCTGCATCACTGGTCCTCTGGGTCCCCTCTCATCCTGACGAGTGTGGTCCCTGGAACAAAGGAGCTGGATCCAAGTGTCAACAACTGTCCAGTGGCCCTTCTGACCTAATTTGGTGGAAGTAAGTCCTTGCCTCCCCACGCCAGACAGTAATCCTGTGTATTGCGTGAACTGCAGCTGCTCAGGCTTCTGGGCACTTTTGCAAGACTTCCTTCGTGCACAGCCTAGCCCAGGTCCCCAGCAATCTGTCCTGCATTGCCCAACTCACTGAGTTGGACTCCGACTTCGTGGGACCCTCTTTTGTTGTGCTGAATCGACAATCATGCTCAGATCTTCTGAACACCTGTTCAGGTGCTTCTGCGGGTGCTGCCTGCTTCTGTGTGGGCTCTCTGTGTTGCTGAGTGCCTCCTCTGTTTCCTCCTCCAAGGGACAACCTCCTGGTCCTTCCTGGGCCCTGGCAGCACCCAAAATCTTCAACCGTGACATTTGCAGCTAGCAAGGCTTGTGTGTGGTCTTTCTGCGTGGAAACAACTCTTCATCCTCCAGCATGCCGTGGGGCATCTTCTGACCAAAGGAGAAGCTCCTGGCACGTTCCGTTGTTGCAGAATCTTTGGCTTCTTCCACCCAGAGGCAGCCCTTTTGCACCTTCATCCGGGGTTTAGTGGGCTCCTGCCCCCCCGGACACTTGTGTGACTCTTGGACTTGGTCCCCTTCCTTTGCAGATCCTCAGGTCCAGGAATCTGTCTTCAGTGCTTTGCAGTCAGTTGTTATCCTTGCAGAATCCCTATCTCAACTTTACTGTCTTTCTGGGGTAGTAGGGTAACTTTACTCCTACTTTGCAGGGTCTTGGGGTGGGATATCTTGGTCACCCTTAGTGTTTTCTTACACTCCCAGCAACCCTCTACACACTACATTAGGCCTGGGGTCCATTTGTGGTTCGCATTCCACTTTTGGTGTCTATGGTTTGTGTTGCTCCTAGGCCTATTGTCTCCTATGGCATTTTAATGTGTTCTACACTGTTTGCACTACTTTTCTAACTGTTTACTTACCTGATTTTGGTTGTGTGTGTATATTGTGTGTGTATTACTTACCTCCTAAGGGAGTATATCCTCTGAGATACTTTTGGCATATTGTCACTAAAATAAAGTACCTTTATTTTTAGTAACTCTGAGTATTGTGTTTCTTATGATATAGTACTAAGTGATATAAGTGGTATGGTAGGAGCTTTGCATGTCTCTTAATTCAGCCTAAGCTGCTCTGCTATAGCTACCTCTATCAGCCTAAGCTGCTAGAACACCTCTAATCTACTAATAAAGGATAACTGAACCTGGCACAAGGTGTAAGTACCACAAGGTACCCACTATAAGCCACTACACACCTAGGGAAATCCAGGATGGGGTGACTTCTGTGACTCTCACCAGGTTATGTTACCAAGAATCCTTTGCAAACCTCAAAATTTGGCCCAAAAATGCTTTTTCCTTACATTTCGGTGGCAGAAGTTTCTGGAATCTGATAGGAGCCACAAATTTCCTTCCACCCAGCGTTCCCCCAAGTCTCACAATAAAAATGGTACCTCACTTGTGTGGGTAGGCCTAGTACTGCAACAGGAAATGTCCCAAAACCCAATGTGGACACATAACATTTTCCCAAAGAATACAGAGCTGTTTTTTGCAAAGTGCCTAGCTTTGGCCTCTATCTCAGCCGGCACCTAGAGAAACATACCAAACCTGTGCATTTTTTAAAACTAGACACCAAGGCCAATCCAAGATGGGGGTGACCTGTGGGGCTTTCACAAGGTTCTGTTACCCAGAATCCTTTGCAAACCTCACAATTTGGCCCCAAAAACTATTTTTCCCCACATTTTGGTGACAGAAAGTTCTGGAATCTGAGAGAAGACACAAATTTCCTTCCACCCAGTGTTCCCCCAAGTCTCCCGATAAAAATGGTACCTCAGTTGTGTGGGTAGGACTAGTGCCCACAACAGGAAATGCTCCAAAACACAATGTTGACACATCACATTTTCCCAAAGAAAACAGAGTTGTTTTTTGCAAAGTGCCTAGCTGTCCATTTTGGCCTCTAGCTCAGCCGGCACCTAGGGAAACCTACCAAACTTGTGCATTTTTGAAAACTATACACCTAGGGGAATCCAAGATGGGGTGACTTGTGGGGCTCTCACTAGGTTCCGTAACCCAGAATCCTTCGCAAACCTCAAAATGTGGCCCAAAAAATGCTTTTTCCTCAAATTTCAGTGACAGAAAGTTCTGAAATCTGAGAGGAGCCACATATTTCTTTCCACCCAGTGTCCCCCCAAGTCTCTCAATAAAAATGGTACCTCACGTGTGTGGGTAGGGCTAGTGCCCGCGAAAGAAAATGCCCCAAAACACTATCTGGACACATCAAAATGATCAAATACAAAACTTCCTGTTCTTGCGGGGGGACCTGCGTTTTTGGTCCCGGACTCAGCAGCCATATAGGGAAACCTATCAAACCCAAACATTTCTGAAAACTAGACACCTGAGGGAGTACAGGTAGGTGTGACGTGTGTGGATCCCCCAGTGTTTTCTTACCCATAATCTTCAGCAAAGCTAAAATTTAGCAAAAAATAATCACATTTTTCCCACATTTCTGTGTGCGATCACCGTACCGGGACACATTTCTTACCATGCAACGTTCCCCTCAGTCTTCCGATAAATATGATACCTCACTTGCGTAGGTGGGCCAAGTGCCTGTGACAGGGAAGAGCCAAAAACATGTTGAAATTGAGAGGGAACCAAAGCGGATCCAAAAGGGCAGTTTGAAAAAATATATATTTTTAAACTGAGAAGTGGGGCAGAATTGTTAGCGGTATAGTTGCTACAATGCTGGGTGGTAGGAATGTGAGAAAAATGTGTGATTTCCAGCAAAATTAAAGGTTTACAGAGCATTGTGGGTAAGAAAATGGTGCGGGGTGCATGTGAAGCACACCACCCTGGACTCAGCCAGATGTTTAGTTTTCAGATGTGTCTAGGTCTTGTGGATTTTTCTACATGGCAGCGTCCCAAAGTCCAAATAAGTGCAGCCCTCACCATTTCAAGTGTGATGATTTTGAGAGTTTGCCAAGCTGTCATGGCCCAAATGTAAAACCAAAACCCCAAATAATCAAATGTCCTCTTGTTTGCTGTGGGATAACATGTTTTAATGTGCAGGGGAGAGCTGAAAGACTGTTACCCCCTTCAGTTGGGGTGGGGGCATGACCATGCCCATACTGGTTGGTAGCCACCAGCCCACAATTTTTTTTCTGTCGCGCTGGGGAGTAGATCGGGGGTAATTGCCCCATCTGCCCACCGGTGGGCAGAACAAGTATGTCCCCATTTACTTGGGGTCGGGGTATGGCCATACCCCTACCCTCTTTAAAACAAAAAAAAATCTGCCCTGGTGTCTGGTGGGGTTTCTGCCCCCTGAGGGGCAGATGAGCCAATCAAAAATAGGCTGATCTGCCCCCAAGGGGGGCAAAAATGGCCTAAAATAAATTTGCCCCCCAGGGGAGCGACCCTTGCCTAAGGGGTCACTCCCCTTCCATGAAATTGGCACAAAAACAAATCCCTGGTGTCTAGTTGTTTCGCCTAAGAAAAACAGGCCTATCTGTCCAACAAGGTGGGCAGAAATGGCCTAAAATGTATTTGTCCCTCAGAGGAAAGACCCTAAGGAGCTAAGGGGTCGCTCCTTATCTTAAAAAAAATAATAAAAAAATCCCTGGTGCCTAGTGGTTTCTGCCCCCCTCGGGGGTAGATCAGCCTAATTAAAATAGGTGGATCTGCCCCCATGAGGGGCAGAAATGGCCTAAAATAAATTTGCCCCCCCAAGCGAGCAACCCTTGCCTAAGGGGTCGCTCCCCTTGCGTGAAACTGACCTAAATAATAAAAAATTCCTGGTGTCTAGTGGTATCGGCCCCAATAAAAATAGACTGATCTGCCCCCAAGGGGGGCAGAAATGGCTTAAAACAATTCCCCCCCCCCCGGGGTGCCACCCTTGCCTAAGGGGTAGCTGCCCATATGCCCATTTCTTTAAAAAAAAATCCTTGGTGCCTAGTGGTTTCTGCCCCCCCCAGGGAGCAGATGGGCCTAATCAATATAAGCCAATCTGCCCCCGGGGGGAGGGAGGGCAGAATAGGCCTAGTAAAATTATTTCCCCCTGGGGAGTGACCCCTTCCTAAGAGGTCGCTCTCCTTATAAAACAACACAAAAAAAATCCCTGGTGTCTAGTGGATTCTGCCCCCCCCTGGGAGCAGATCGGCCTAATCAATACAGGCCGATCTGACTCCAACGGGGCAGAAAAGGCCTAAAAATAATTTGCCCTCATGGAGAGCAGCCCTTGCCCAAGGGGCCGCTCCCCTTATACACAAAAAAAAATATCAAAATCCCTGGTGCCTAGTGGGCATTTCTGCAGCCTGATCGCATTGCTATCGGGCTTCAGAAAGGCTCAGAATTACAACAAAAGAAAGGAAAATCCTTTCCTTTCTTTTGCTGTCTCTGCCTGCCACCTCCTCCTGAGCGAAAGTGAAATGCTTAGCATTTCTCTTCCGCATTGCGCTGGAAACATTTCTCCAGTGCGATGGGAGGTGACCTCTGATGAGGTCTGCATGTGATCGCGTGCTAAAGTCATCAGTTGCCACTGGAGGGGACGGAGGGTCCGGTGGAAAGGGAATCGATTCCCCTTCCATCCCTTCCCATGGGAGGTGGGTGGGAGGCCCACAGGGGGAGCGCAAGTGCTCCCCTCGTGGGCCAGGTCCAGGAGGAGGTGATTACGTCGGTGGCACCTGAGTGCCGCGCCACCGGACGTAACCACCTCGTCTTCAGCACCCAAGGAGTTAAAAAAGAAATCATCTTCCAGGAAGTAAACATTCTGAAAAATTACATTTTTTGCCCTCTAATATGCAAGATAATCCTATTGAAAATTAGCACTCCTTCAATATTAGGGAAATTTTAAGTACTATGATCTTCCACTAAAATAGTAAGACTTCAGTATATGAAAACCTTTCTTAGTATTAAATAATATTAAATGATATATGTTTTCAATGAAAAATCATTTAGGATTATGCAAAGGATTCTGGGTCTGCTGATAATGCATATAGGATCTACAGATGTTTTACCAAAGCATTGCCTGGACTGTCTCACCTATAGAAAATATGTTTAGCTGCTTACACATGTGGCACTAATGAAGAATGTGGTATTAAAACATATTCTATTTTCCCTTCTATGTTGTTTAAGAAAGGGTGTTCAAAGTTAACTGGTCATAAATTGTACCATTGTGCTGCTGATTCAAAATGATAATAAGGAGGACGAAAGGCTATCCTGTCTGCCTAGTAGGAACCTGGATTAAAGTATTATATGGACTCATTTAATAAACTATTCCAAAGTGTCTTTACTAGTGCAATTGCCAACTCAATCGATGTAGGGTATAACAAGACTTAGCTAAAAAAAATATAATACAAAGGTGCGGCTGCCCCATGAGAGCAGAGGAGCATTGCCCCGCTGGAATGATGCCTCAGAGTAGCTGAAAATTAAAATGGTAATACAATTTATTTATTACCATTTTATTTTTCAGCAACCCGTCCTGAATCGAGTGTCAGGGCAATTGCTGCTGATTGGCAGCAGGAAGCTGTGCACTATGTTTAAAGTGTGCATGTCCCTTTGGCTGGCATTCTTGCGATGGCCGGCCTTACATGCGCACTTTAAACTTCTCTAACTCAGCTGTCTTAAGACATCTGGGTTAGAGAAAGCACAGGGCTCCAGTGCTCTTGTGAGTGCTGAGAGAGGCCACTCCCTCCAATCCTGACGTTTCTCTCATGGAGTTTAACAGCATGAGAGCAGTGCCAGGATTGGTTATTGCAGTTTCCTGGGTCTGGAGCTTCGAAGACAGAAGACACCTGATCAAGGAGGACATTGTGGCAAGTAAATAAGGTAAGAGCCCTTTGTTTTTATTATTATGTTATTTCCCCCCTGCCACTTTATATATATGGCAGCCACCAGTGTTATTAAAGGTTAAAAACAGAGCAAATGAAGAAGAGTGCTAGAGTCTAGAAGTGTACACGCAGTGACAAATAATGATAATGCAAGTGTGTACAAAAACCACTGACTTAGGTCACAATATCCAATCTGATTTCTTTAATATAGATATGCAGATTATTTTCCTGGGAGTGCAACACAAGACCAAGCCTGGTTTCTGTAATGGTAATGGTGACCCTCCTGGATGAATTATGAGGGTCATTCTGACCCTGGCGGCCACCGACCACGGGAGCACCGCCAACAGGCTGGCGGTGCTCCAACGAGCATTCTGACCGCGGCGGTTCAGCCGCGGTCAGAAGCGGAAAGTCAGCGGTCTCCCGCCGACTTTCCGCTGCTCGTGTGAATCCTCCATGGCTGCGGAGCGCGCTCCGCAGCCATGAGGATTCCGACCCCCCCCTACCGCCATCCTGTTCATGGCGGGAAAGCCGCCATGAACAGGATGGCGGTAGGGGGGGGTCGCGGGGCCCCTGGGGGCCCCTGCCGTGCCCATGCCAATGGCATGGGCACGGCAGGGGCCCCCGTAAGAGGGCCCCGCAAAGTATTTCAGTGTCTGCCTTGCAGACACTGAAATACGCGACGGGTGCCACTGCACCCGTCGCACCTTCCCACTCCGCCGGCTCGATTACGAGCCGGCATCCTCGTGGGAAGGTCGTTTTCCCCTGGGCTGGCGGGCGGTTTCTTCAGCAACCGCCCGCCAGCCCAGGGGAAAACTTGTAATACCCGCCGCGGTCTTTTGACCGCGGCGCGGTATTTCGGAGGGGGGAATTCTGGCGGGCGGCCTCCGCCGCCCGCCAACATTGGAATGACCCCCTATGTGTTCATCATCAGAACAAATTCTAGTGGTTTAAGAGGTACCTTTCTCTCAGATCTGAAAAAACATACCTTACGCTGGCAAAGGGGAGGTCACTTACTTTTCGGAGAGTGAATATGGTGGTCATTATGCTTTTGGCGGTCACCTGACCACCATGGCGGCGGTGGTGGTCAGTCCGCCGCCAGGTCGGTGGTGAAGACCGCCATTGGCCAAACCACTGAAACACCATCCGTACCGCCAGAGCGGTCGGACCACCAGGCCAGAGGTGAGCACCTCCATCCCGGTGGTAGTCGTGAGACCACCAGTGGTATAATGACCCAGCAGACTGCCAGGCTTTCTGTGGTAGTCGCACCACCATGAAACCCTGGTGGTAATGCACCAGGTGACAGGAATCTCCATTCCTGTCACCGGCACCCTCTCCCCCCACATCCATACACCTGCACGCACCCTCCCCGCCACTTCAACACACATAAAAACACCATTCCCCACTTCCACACACATGCAAACACCATCCCCACTTCCACGCACATGCAAACACCCTACCCCACATCCACACACATGCAAACACCCTCCCTCCACTTCCACACACATGCAAACACCCTCCCCCTACTTCCAAGCACATGTAAACATCTCCCCCCACTTCCACGCACATGCAAGCACACTCCTCCAACTTCCACGCACTTGCACACACCCTCCCCACCCAACCGCACACAACCATACACACTCCCACACTCACACATACGCACCCCCTCTGCAATCATGCACACCCCCACCGCATCCATTCACACACTCCCCCACTGCATCCATTTACACACTCCCCCACTACATCCATTCACGCACTCCACCTCTCCGCATTCATGCACACACCCAGACACTGCATCCATTCACTCACCCAGGCACCCCATTCACACACATACACATACCGAGATACCTCCATTTGCACACGTACACACACCCAGACACCCCCAGTCACACACATACACGCACCAGGCCACAAACATGCACCCAACACCCCCCACCTCACCCTGCTTTTGGACGGTCAACTTACCTTTTCCTGTGAGGTGGTCGTATGGGAGGGGATTGGTCCTGGCATTTTCCACCGTCAGCACCATACCGCTGACAGGACCCCGCCACGCCGAATTGAGTATCGTAATATGGTGGGCAGAGTCCTGTAGGCATGGCGGTGCTGGTGGTGGAACCGCATCTCTTCGTCCATCAGCCAGGCCTACCTAACTCCAAATATGGCAGTCTGTTTGCGGCAGCGGTATCGGCGGTCTTGGAAAAAGACCGCCGAAGTCATAATGACCACATAAGTCACTACAATAGATTAAAATGCAAATACATAAAAATGCTAATTCACAATAATGAACATTGAGTGAGTTGTAAATAACACCTGGGTGACTTTAACGAATTTACATATATTGCACTGAGTAAGATCACTAGAGCTAATGTCAGAAAAATATTTAGATAATAATCTTATCACAAGTCCTGAAGGATTAGATATAATGATAAAATAGTGAAAGGTGAAATATCAAGAGGCCAAATAATTAGTTACACTGAGGTTCGGACTTCAGAGATTCGCTCGTAAAGTCGGAAATAACCTGCTGGAAGAATCAGAGCTGTTTGCGTATGGCAGAGCAAGCGTCTCTATCAGGAGCAGACCAAGAGCAGACACGCACATGAGCCATGTCTTGGTTTAAGGAAGGCTGCCTCATGTGAAGAACTATGTCAGCTGGGGGAAAGAGGGAAGGATCCTTAAAACACATAAACTACAAAAAGTAGAACAAATAATATTGGGTCAGTATAATATCAGATTATTGCCAAAAATATTTAGAGATGCCAGGAAGATAAGTGGAAAATAGTCTTTCAGACAAACTTGTAGTCCACCAATCTATTTACTGTCATAGGAACTATCATGTTTCTGATGGTGGAGCTGGTACTGACTCCGCCAGATGAAGCCTTTTTTAAGAAAAAGCAGCTTTATTTGAAAATAAAAATAGCAAATCATAAAATGACAATACTTAATATAATCAAGAATAGATTTAAGCATACATTTTGCAAGTAAGAATAGAAAGCTGTTTTTTAAGGTTGCTAGGGAATAGACAAGGGAGGTGGAATGGAAAAAGAAAGGGAGGAGGATGGGAAAAGAAAGGAGATTAATAGGAAGACCCATGCAATACAACCTTATACCTTATATTATGAAGGAGCAAAAATAACAATATTTAAGTCAAATAACAATTGATTACAATGTGAAACAATGACCGAGAAATAAAGCATCTTATGGTGGTTTGAAGTTTTCAGATGAGATACAATTATTATCCTTATGAACAACAATATCTAAAAAAGAAATTAATGGTAACCAACATAAATTCATATTAACAGTAGGACAGTAGGATGAAGTAAAGACAGTATTTAATCTATGATAATGGCAAATATTATACCACCATATTATAAGAAATATCAGACTTCCAATTAAAGATAATTTGTTGGTAGACCAGGGCTATCAATAAATCTATAACTTCAAATTATCAAAATGTGAATAAATGTCTTCAGATAATTTACCTAGAAAAATGATCAAAGGAGTGAATTGGGATTGTATATGAAATATTGAGGAAATCTGAGACCAAACCTTTTCCCAAAATGCAGTAGTAGGAGGTCAACAAAATAATAGATGCATGAGATCTCCATTGGGATGATTACATGACGAACATTTGGCACTTGAAATTATGAAGAATTTAGCAATGATAGCAGGCGTAAAATAAAGGCTGCGATATAAAGAGAAGAATGATTGTGTAGTAGACACTGCTCTGGATATGTTATGTATCCTGTCCTATATTTTGTCCCAAAAGGTAGATCCCAAGTCCAATTCCCACTGGGACGCCACCTTGGTTTTCGATCTTGGCATATTAGGAGAGCAAAGGAGTTTGTTAATCGTTGACGCTTTTGGAATAGAAGTAAGAAAAGAGCAGAGCGAGTATTGTGATGTCGAGATAGGTGAAGTAGTAGGTATTGAATAAAGAACATCCAGAAAGAATATTTACAAGAAGAAAATACTTTGGTAAGAAGGAAATAAGGCAATAAATAATTTTTGGAGCTGCAAGAAGGAAAGAGGAGTGTAACTAGGAATTAAGACCCTCATTATGAACATGGCGGTCTGTTCCGCCGGCGGTGGCGGTAGAAACCGCCAACAGAGGAGCAGGCCGGACCGCCAAACAATGAAGCAAACAAAACAAACGCATCCCGCGCACCACCCACCGCCAGGAAAGGAGTCCCGCAGAGTCCGCCCATAGGCCGTCGGAAAGGCCCAACCCACCCATCAGATTATGAACCACCATTCCGCCGTCAGTTGAGGGGCGGAAACCACTGCCACACAAAGCCAGGTGGAAAAGAAACAAATAGAAGGAAACACTCACTGGAGTTCCACAAAACGTGCAGCGGCAGCCATGGACCGAGAGCTGCAGATCATGCCAGCCTTGCTCCTTGCCACATATCTACACGACGAGACTGCAGACGAAGACGACGACGGTAAGTACCAGAACCTATGAAACAAGGGAGGAAAGGGCAAAGCTACATACCCACCCACTCCACCCACTCCGCAAAGCCCCCCAACCCTTCCCAACCCTTCCCAGCAGCAGTCAGATACCCCACACCAAGAGGGACGTACCTGACCGAAGGCCTCTGCAACTTGCCCATAGTACATACAGTAGTCCCATACACATAAATAATTAAAACAAACACCAGGGTGGAACTGCGTGCAGCCCAGAGGCCACACCGAAACTTTAATATGGAGCTCACTGAGCAAAACAGTGCCAACAGGGCCAATGGCTAGTCCATAAAAAGTCATTTGTATTTGGCCACAACTGGCCACACCTGACTCCCACAAGTGCTGGGTACTCCACTGAACGGGGCACCATATGGGGATCCAGGCACCTCCCGGAAAGGGGGTCTGTGAGTGCCGGTGGGGATTTCCGATGGAGGTGGGACTTAGACTTGCGTGAGGAGGTTGGAGGGGGGGTGGGCTTCTCCTTTGAAGGGGGTGGGAGCTGTATGGCTTGGGTGGAGCAGGATACCTTAGGCTCTGAGCGGTCCTTCTTCTTCACGGAGAAGGGGCACGGGAATGGGAAGGCTGGACCGGGGTGGGCTGTGATGTGGAAGGAGCAGAAAGGGCAAGGAGGTGGGCACGTTTCGGGACAAGGCGGGGTGGGCCAGTGGGTTCGAACAGGTCTGCACGGGAGAGGAAACGTTTTTGGGGAGTAATTGGAGTGGTCGTGTATGAGGGCGTAGGAGTGGAGGCAGAGGGAGTGGATGTATGGGGTGTAGGTGTGCATGTAGTGGGTGCAGGTGACTGCTCAGTATGCTGTGGTGTGGTGGATTTCTGATGGGTGGGTGTCTTGGTGCATTTGAGTGTTTTGGGAGGTGGGGTGTGACACAGTGGGAGAAGACAGACAGCTAGTGTGGATGTATGTTGGGTGGGTGTCTGCATGTCGGGTGAGTCTGCTACATGTGTCAACTACAGTGGAGGTGGTGAGTGCAGGTGTGGTGTATGGGGTGCATGTATGGCTGTCTGATATTGTGGTGAGTGCAGGAAGAGGAGTATTAACAGTGAGTTAAGTTGCAGTGCATGAGGGTGTGAATGTAGAGGGGACAGACAGGCAGGAGGAAGAGATGGGCACACTGGGGGAAGTGGACGTTGTTGTGTGTGCAGGTGTCTGTTGGCTGTATGAATGCTTGTGGTGGGAGGTGTGGTGCTTGTGTTTGGAAGTATGCTTCTTGTGTGTTGATGTGCCTGTAAGCGGGTCAGATTGTGTGCTTTGGACGGGTGAAGGGAGTGGGGTGCTGGAAGGGGTAGAAGAGGTTGGAGGGGGGACGGAATGGCCAAGGAAACTGGCTGCCGTCCAAGAGGAGGCCAGAGCCTGAAAAGATCTCTGTAGGGCAGACACGGCACCGTGAATGCCATCCAGATAGGCATTGGTCGGCTGCACCTCAGAAGCCAGACCCTGGATGGCATTGACAATGGTTGTCTGCCCTACAGAGATGGTTCTCAGGAGGTCAATAGCCTCCTCTTTGAGGGCAGCAGGGCTGACCGGGGCAGGGGAGGAGGTGTCTGGGGTAAAGGAGACGCCCACCTTTTTGGGTGGGCGGGCACGGGTAACCCGGTAGGGAGAAGAAGGGAGAGCACTGATGGTATAGGGGGTGGCCGAAGATCTCACGGTAGTGGTTTGTCCACTAGGGTCCGCCACCGCCGGAGGTCCCCCATCGGAGGAGGTCTCAGAGTCACTGCCCCCTGTGGTAAAAGCCTCCCCAGAGGAAGTCTTCTCACCCTCCCATGCACTGGTCCCCTGGGCGTCCGTTGTCTCTGCCTCAGAGGATCCGTGGGCCGCTGCCTACCCACTTGCCGGTGCCTCAGCTCCCTTGCCTGATGTTGATGCTGTACCAAACAAACACAAGAGAACAGGGATGGGGAGACAAAACTGGAGAGACACTTGTAAGTAGCTGAATGCTGATACACAATGGCCAGACAAACACCTTCCCAGCAGACACACCCAACAGGTAACACTATGCACCTTGCACTATGCCCATGGCCCTGACTACTGAGCAGTATACTGACCTACACCCATATCCTGAAATTGTATTGGAACTGAGGTAGGTGAAACCTGACAGGCACACCCCTACACCCTTTGGGGAGCAGACAGTAGCTGGACACCAGTCAATTCCCTGCTCTAAGCACCATGAGCCCTATCGGACACACACTCACCCTTCCAGGCTGAAGTATGGTCTGTGAGAACTCACCCCCTTGTGACTGCTGTGCAGCCTTCAAGCCCCCATCCAGGTCAGGGTACGCCACCGTCAGTATCCTTCGCATGAGGAATGCCCAACGGGCACCCCTTCCACGTTGGGTGGACTTCCCCAGATGGGCCTCAGTGATCTTCTGTGCCCAGATCCGCAGGTTCTCCCATCTCTTTCAATAGTGGGTGCTCCGCTGGTTGTAGACCCCCAGGGTCCATACCTCCTTTGCGAAGGCATGTCAATGTGCCCTCTTCTGGTGGGCGCTGACCTAGTAGGGTGACACAGAAATGGAACACAGAGGTCAGGCACCTGCACGATGGTATCAGCTGGCAGATTGTCAGACATAGGACAGACAGTACTCCCAGACATGCAGGACAGTGGCCCGCAGCATTCCATGCACCAATGCCCATCCTGGCTCACAGGAGCACACATCTGTCCAATCCACTCCATCCATCACTCACACAGTGCTCCCAAACCCGGGCTCACCTGTACATCTGGCCGGCCGTAGAGTCTGCCGTACAGGGGCAGGACCCCTTCCACAAGTTTCTCCAGTTCTTCCTGGGTGAAGGCCGGGACTTCACGTGCACCACGTGGAACATCCATAGCCAGAGGCAGGCCACAGCAGTACACAGAGTGGAGTACCTGTCCGCACAAGATCAGGGAATCAAGTGATCAAACAATGATGAATATGCATACGTTCCGCGGCGGTATGCACCATCACCGCCGGCGGCGATCATGATATCCCCATTGGCATCCACGTTAGCCAGTGAGGGTGCAAACAGCGGTCAACACTGCCGTACATTGTGACGTCAACCGCTAGCGGTATTAGGTCACTTCCACAACGAAGGGGCAGAACGACAGTGGGCAGACATTATGCCATCAGCTACGCATCTTGAAATTCATAATACTCACAATGCTGAGCCTACTAGCCATATGAAGCACCTAGGCCTCGATCCATTGAGTATATAATCACACATTATTTACTCCGTTCCCTCCTAGTAATGGACATGTACATCTGTCAGGTTGCAGTTATTGTACAGACACTACTATGAAGAATGCACTGCATGTATGTAGCAAATCTACCAGTGTATGTGAGCACATCACTCCTTTCTCTTACCCCTCACAGGTACGGACCCTTGTGGCGAGGAAGGGCACCATCAGTGTACAGACCACTTGTGGATATGGGGACCACAGTGGAGTGTCAGATCATAATCAACTACAGATTCACACGTGCAACTATTCAGGACCTATGAGCATTACTGGATCCTGCACTGACTCCGGGAAATCATAATCAGCATGTCATTCCAAATGAGTCTGCCTTCTATGCCTTTGCAAACATTCCCCATTTCATAGGTGCCATCGATGGCACCCACATAGCTATCATCCCCCCAAGAGTGAGTGAACAGGTGTACAGAAACAGGAAGAACTTTCACTCCATGAACATCCAATTGGTCTGTACTGCAGACCAGTACATATCCCATGTGAATGCCATGTTTCCGGGTTCTGTCCATGATTCATTTGTTTTGAGGAATAGTAGTGTGCCACAGAAGATGGAACAGCTACAAGAGGACAGAGGGTGGATCATCGGTAAGTTTGCCTGTCACTAACTGACACATGGCAGAAAACCAGCCTGTCTGACTAAGGACATTCCGATGACGACTCTGTATTGACCCTTTCTCTAGGTGATTCTGGCTATCCAAACTTGTGTTGGCTCCTGACACCAGTGAGGAATCCCAGGACGGATGCAGAGAGGAAATACAATGAGGCCCATGGACGTACTAAGGGGGTGATAAAGCGTACTAAAGGTCTCCTGAAGGCTAGATTCCGGTGCCTACATATCTCTGGGGGTTCCCTGGCCTATGGGCCTGATAAGGTGTGTAGAATAGTGGTGGCCTGCTGCATGCTGCACAACGTGGCAGTGAGACATTCAATCCCCCTTTTGGAGGTGGAGGGTGCTATAGGTCCTGATCAGTTACCTCATAGAGGTGAGTGATGGTGAGGATGAGGAAGGGTGAAGATGTCAATTCCAGGAACCAACTGATACAACTCTACTTCCAATAACTGTGTGGGACTTAAGCCGGTAATTGTGGTTAGTGACTGATACTGTAAGTGTGCCATGTCATATAGGGGGAATTGGTCATGACAGGCAAGACATGTACCTCTTCAGCATGGTACTGACAGACAATATATGCATTACCTCCTTGCATAATTTGAAACACACATTACCACCCCCAGGCACAAATTCACAATAAAGTTGTTCCCTGACAGTTGCATCCATACTCCACTTTGTTCAACATTGAAGACAGGGGACAGTGTTACAGGTGTGAAATGTTGTTTATTGGTTGAATACAGTGAAATGTGCTATGTACAGTGATAGAAGTCGTAAGGGTTGGGTGTCCTCAAAACCGACTTGGTGGCAGCCCTGTTGGATGTCATAGGTGGCTACTATTTGTAGTATAGTACTTTATTTAGCCCTCAGCTAAGTGTAGTTGGTGAATGGGTGGGATGGTTGCTTTGCATTAGTAGCAGTGTCAATTGTTGGAGGGGGGCTTGTTCTTAGATGGGTTTCCAGTGCCATATCTTGGCCTAACACTACATTTGGGCGCCTGCTGTGGAGATTCTTGGGGTGGCATGGTTGGCCTTTGTGATTCCTGGGAGGGTATTTCCTGTGCTGTTTCTGCTGCTTGCGTCATCTGTTGCTGGTTGTCCAGGGCTGTTGTGGGGGCCTCTTGTCCGGTGTGGGTGTCTTACTGTTTGTTGACCAACTGCAGCAGTGCTCCAGCAATGGTGGCCATTGTGGCAGTGTGTTCTCTCCACTGCTCCATGGCCTGTTGGTGTTGTTCCAGCTGCATCCTCTGACTTTGCTCCAAGGTGGATACAATCTGTGCCAACCTGTCTTGGGTATGTTGGTAGACCCCCAATACCTCTGCAATGATGTCCTGGGCTGCTGCATCCATCCGGTGCCCTACCCCCTGACCCACTGGGGCATTTGACCTTGCCCTGGCCCCCTGTGCCTGTGTCCCCAGCGCAGGTCTTGACATGCCACTTGTACTGGGGCCCTCACTTTCCTCCATGTTGGGAGTGGGAGACTGTGGCCTCTGTAGCTGTGTTCCACCTGTCTGTGCCCTGGGTTCACTGCTGTGGGTACGCCTCCCCTGGCCTGCTGGTCTTGACTGGGTGTTAGGGGTGACAGTGGTTTCCTGGGTGGGGCTGCTGCATGGTGAGCATCCAGGGCTGTGTGAGGGGCCTGCCTGCTCATCAGTGTCCAGGGGTCCTTCGCCAAGGTCTTGTGATGTGCCTATGTCTCCCTGGAGTGCTGTGGCACTCCTTGTCCCCTCCATTAGGGTTGCATGGGTGGTGGTGGTGCATGTTGGGGGACATAGACATGTATGTTACATATGCCTGAGGGTTTGAGGTTTACTGAACTGTGCAATTTTGTGCTGGTGGGCCTTTCAGTGGCCTTCTAGGGTGCCTTTGTGATGTGGTCATTGCATTTAGTGGCAGTGGTGGGGTTACATTGTGGTGGGGGTTATTCTTCCATTGTGGGTACGTGCAGGGGTGGGTGGCTGTGCACAGCGAGGGTGATATGGGCCTGGTAGTGAGTTGTGGGTGATGCAGGGTGGTGGATGTGTTGGGTAATGGATGGGTGGGGTGTTGGTCTAGGTGGGGTGGGGTGGTGCATGCATTACAGATATGGTGTATATGGGGTAATTGTAGATGACTTACCCAAGTCCATTCCTCTAGTGAGTCCAGTGAGTCCCTCTGGGTGCAGGATGGCGGGTACCTTCTCCTCCCAGTCGGTGTAGTCGGGTGGTGTTGGTGGCGGTCCTCCCCCAGTCCTCTGCACTGCGATGTGGTGCCTGGATGCCATGGCCCTGACCTTCCCCATAGGTCGTTTCATCTCTTGCGGATGTCGTCACTGGTGCACGGATGGTGTCCCACTGCATTCACCCTGTTGACAATGGTCTGCCACAGCTCCATTTTCCATGCAATGGGTGTGTGCTGCACCTCGGACCCGATTATTTGTGGCTCCACTTTTAGGATCTTGTCCATCATGGTCCTTAGCTCCCTTTCGGTGAAGCGTGGATTTTTGGGGGGGACATGGTGAGGGTGGTGGATGGCATCGGGACTGGGGACGGGGTTTGGGTGCTCCTGTGTGGGTCGTATGCGTGTCCTGTCTGCTACCGTTCTCTGTCTGGCTCAGGTGCTCTCCGTCTTCTGGTCCTGGTTTAGTTGCAAGGGATTGTGGGGTGTGTCTGGGAGTGTTTTATGGTGTTCTAGATGTGTGTCAGGTGTGTGGGTGCTAGGCCTAGCCAATGTGTGCACTGGTTGCTGTTGGGCCCACTTGTCGCCCGTGGCGGTCGCAGCCGCCAATGGTCGTCCAGCCTCCTAGAGATCTCTGGCTCTCTGGCTATGACCTGTAAGTATGGTAGTTGGTATTTCACCAGGGCAGCCGAGTATAGCCCTCCACTGCAATGGAAGACGGATGAGGGCCCAAGTCAGAAAGTAAAATCCTTGACTAACCTTTGACCTGATGTAATCTGAGCCCCAGGCCCAGCTAGAATTCCATGAGAGGACATCTCCATTTTTCTTGTCCTTTTTCTAAAGAATTATTTATTGATAATCAACATGGTTACTTATGATGTCTCATTTACAGACAGTATAGAAAACAAAATGCACGATTCCAAAGGTAAGCACATAGGAAAGTGCATAAATTCCAGAACAATCACATACCAATAAATTACAATGTGTCGTGGATAGTTGCTTCATGGCATTGTTAGTAATGATAAATATTAAAAAGATCTATTTAGTGTCCTGAAGACATGTCAGTCCGAAATAAACATATAGGGAAATAAAGAAACCACATTAATACTGATGCAGTACCAAAAAGAGAATAAACATATCTTCCAGTTCTTAAACATGTAAGGCACAGTACCAACCAATTTGAGGCAATATCAGTGTGCCAAAATTTAGATGATAAGAAAGGTAATGTTCAGATAGTCGAAGGTAGGGGTGGAATCCCAAACGTCAGGGGTGCATAGAAAGGATAGAAAATGACACCTCGATGCTATCAGAACCAGAGAATGGTGCTTAAGGAGATACATCTGCTGTTTTCCTACACTAAGCTTAATAATATGGGATCTTAAGGATGCAATCTGGTCTATAGTGTTTGATGGGGATGCCAAAAATTAAATAATCTAAACAAAGGGACAAACAAACACAGCAAATGTAGAGGTAAAGCTGGGAGGAGGAGAAGGGAGGATGGAGGAGAAGGGAACAATACAGCAACACAAGGTGAGCGTTACTAATAATGGGGATACATTACATTTTAAAGAAGAGGAAGTGCAACAAGGCTGTGGGGATGAGGTGAAAGCTGCATGCAAATGATCTATCATGGAGGAGTGAGGGGAAGGAGGAACGAATATAACATTCAAATAGGACTGCATTGATAGATGCAATATAACTCCCAAGACGGTGCTCTCCAAATCTGAAAAAGGTAGATTGGTTTCAAGGCACGAGAAAGAGCCATAAGGAAGGAAAAAGAGAGGCAAGTGTTCACAAAGCCTAAAAACGAACTGTGATTAATATTCCATTCTAACCACTACATCAATATAGGCACAAATATGAAGAAAAAACATTTTGACTGTAAGTACAGGCATAGGCATCACAGGCTCTCCTTTACAGCAAAGAATCGTATGCATCTGCAAGAGCTGGCAATAAGGTATCTCAAGGAAGTGACAGAGAGAATAATGGTCCACATATAAATAATTGCAAATGGTCATTCCGTCTTAAAATGAGTATTTTTTGTTCAGCCTTAGACACTGGTTCCCATAATCGGTCCTCATGTGATGAAGGCAATGACTCAGGATACCGAATTTTGCAACCACCAAAGCAGTGGCAAAAACCTTCCTCTCCGGTGGTTCCTCATTTCAGATATGGCTGACGCATTATATAATGAGGCTAGCAAAGCCTATGATGTCATGCCATAGCTGAACACCCATCTCACAGTTGTCTCTGTTTCTTACCACTAAGATGAACTTTGCAGCTTATCCCGAAGTATGTGCATAATATCATAGCTTGGTCTCCCACACTCCCAACAAGAAAGTGTTCGGGCTGCCACTAGCCTGATGTAATCAATGCCATTCATGCAGAATATTGTAGAAGCTTAACATCATGTGTCCTTTCTTTGTGCCCTTCTCGTAGAGTAGCAGTAGAGCAGCCAATTCTTGAAATGTTGATCCAGGATGTCTTTCCGCAAGCTAATGAACGACATCACCGCCTGGTTCAAGAAGTGCAAGTCAAACCATGTACTGTAACATTGTTAGGCTACCTCTTAAACCGCCGTAGTAGCATATGTAGTTCAAAAATGGAAATTTCAGGATAACATGAAAGGTAGCCCTCTGTTGGGACGTCAGGCAGTGAGACAGCTGTGATTACTTCCATTGTTATGAGGGGAACTTTTAAAATTAGCGTTCAAGGCAGCTAAGTTGTTCAAATAGGGCTTGTATAATACGAACATTAGTGCGTCTACTGCACAACATTCCCTTTAAGGAAATGGTCGGCCATTTGTGACTTTCCTTGTCTTATGTCAAGTGGAAGCACTCATATAATGACCACCACACAACTTCAACAGTGTGTGGGCTGAGATCTGGCACAGCTGTGAAGTGGATGGACAGGTTGGATTATTGATGATTCTCAGTATTGCCAAAGTAGAACACATCAAGTTCTCTCACTTTGGAGCGAACAATCAGGGTGTTTATTACTGAAGTGGAACACATCTAGTTCTCCAACAGCAGACTGGATATTATTCTGCCAGGTAACCCAGAAGGGCTTGGAAGAGCATTTTGGAGACATGCAGGCAAGAGGCGCTGGTTAATTAATTTATAATAGTTCTCTATATGGGGCAAGAGTTGTTCACCTTACAATGGGAAAGCATTTAGCTTTATTAGTTTAAGTCACAGTTTCTCTTTATTCCATCTATGCTGCATACTACCGTCTATCTCTGACAGCAGTGTTTTGAAAAGCATACCAAATGTGTAGTTAAATTTTGAGGATACCACCACTTTCATGATCTACATTTATCACTACAATAGTTATAGCTTTGACAATTTAAGGAAGTCATCTGTGGTGTTCTCCATTATATGGTATACAGTATTGCTTATGATATTTGTCAGAAACATTTGGCCAATATGCTGAAATACTTCACATTGTTAGAGACCCATTGAAAGTGCTGATCTCAGGATGATGCCTTTTTAGAAAGCTTAGTCATGGTAAATGTCATGTATGAGGTTTTTAATTTAGTAGAGGAATACCCAGACCAACCTAATAATTTGACTCTTAATAGGTCAAAACACAGTTCTGAGGCCTTCTCTGTTGAGCTCCTGGTAACTATGGCACAAGCAGCAAGCAATCACCAGAGAATGCATGTTAAGTTCAAGAAGTACTAAGGGCCAGATGTATCAAGCGTTTTTGCATTCGCAAACGGTGTGAATGACTGTTTGCGAATGCAAAAATGCCTTTCATTATGTGTGAAAGGCATTCGCTATGCAATTTTAAGGAATCGTTAAAATAGCGATTCCTTACAATTGTGACCCCGTTTAGAGAATCGCAAATTGCGATTCTATAAATAAGAAATCGCAAATAAGGAATCCTTAGTTGCAATTTCTTAAGCACATGTATCAAGCTTTTCCTTTGCAGTGTGGTTAGTTTTAAGTATCCTTTGCGCGTTAGCTTCAGGCTTTAGGCCTTTGTGCACTTTGCCCTAGATGTATTTTATTCATTTGCTTGCAGTTTAAGAGCCTCTGTGCACTTTGCTCTAAATGCTTTTTATTAGGCTTCGTACTGGTATTTTTCAAATAGCCAGTTCTACGGTTTTGTTTTTTATTCATATCACACTGTTTAGCCTACTTCAGCACTGGAGTTCTCCGTAACACATTCACTCTGTGCTTCAGTCAAGGATACAGTCTGGTACATTGCCGATAGACGTGGTAGGAATTTAGACTTGGCATTCATGCGTAGGGACATTTTGTGATCACGCTGACATGTTAGTTATAAAATCACTTTCTTGTCCCAATACACGCAAGAGGGAGATTCCGACCAGGGAACCACAACTAGACGCTGACTGCCTCGTTGCAGATGCTGAACCAGATCACAGGCCTTTGCTCAGGTATGAGGGCTGATGTCTCCCCAGTGATTCAGAAAGGCAAGCTAGAAGCTTAACATGCTGTGCTCTAAATAGAACAAGCAGAGGGAGAGTAGAAACTGTTAGGCACTATGATAGCTTTGTTCTTATGTTTTACTCTCCTGGTGACTATTTCAATCCTACTGTGTTGTATTGTTCTGGTTATTGCGACTCACGCCTTATTATCTAAAATACAGTCGTTTTATTAAAACATTATATAAAACTTATACTGTCTTTGTCATTTGTATATGAGATCATATTGTAAATGAGAGAGTTGGTTTGGATCTGAGTGACCACGACTTCCCTGAGAAGTTCCAAAGATGTCATGCGCTCGGCTGCCCAATCACCTCTTCCCCGTGGGAGAAATGAGGCACTGCTAGTTAGCCGGAGCAAACACCGGATTTAGGGTGACAGAGTTCCTTACACGTGGGTCAGACTCAGTCCCCCACACCGTTATCGATCCTGCTGCCTAGAAATCCAGTAGTCTCATTTAGGATAATGAGAGCCCACGCGACATGGCGACATGGCGCCCAACGTGCCCAACAATCATGTAATTCCAATAAAGGGCGAACCTCAGCCGCAGCCGCAGTATCCTATCAAATTTGAAGCAAGGGCATCGGTTAGGAAAATTCTTACACAATTGGAGTACCAGGGTATTGTTGAACCCTGTGTCTCGCCGATGAATAATCCCTTATTTCCAGTTGCTAAACCGGACCATTCCTATAGGATTGTGGTGGATTACCGACATTTAAATAGTCATACACGCACATATGCAATACAGAATTCACATAGCGCGGCGCTTATGAATAATATTCATAAAAAATACGCCTAAAAAATACAAAAAAACGTTAAATATCTCGAATGGATTTTTCTGTCAAAATATAGCGCCCGAAAGTCGGGACTATACCAGTTACAGTGCGTTTGGCTCTCAGAAAAAGTTTTGTTGTTTGCCTCAGGGGTATAAAAATAGCCCAGGACTGTTTTCGGCTCGTGTAACTGAAATTCTGCACGAGTTGGACCCTGAAGCATTGTCATACGTTGATGATATATATCTGACAGACGATGAGATTCTGCAACATCTAAGGCGTGTATCGCGCATTGTTGTAGGGTTTGCTGAAATTGGCTCTAAGTTTAATTTTAAGAAATCGAAGATTGCCTTCCTCAGTGTCATTTTCCTGGGATATGAGTTGTCGAATGAGGGCAAAAGCTTAGCGCCTAATTTTTTGGAGAAATGTGCTTTATTGCAGCCTCCTAATACGGTTCGGAAGCTCCAGTCATTGTTGGGGTTTCTGAATTTTGGCAGAGCTTACATTCCTGAATATGCTACACGTATAAAACCCTTATACGAGTTGATTCGCCCGAATTTTTCGAGTAGATTTTGGCCGATTGAGCATACACGTATACTGCGAGATTTGCAAACTGATCTCTTGGCAGTTAAACACTTACATACACGGGACAATAAGACACATTTGGTCATCAGGGTGATACCTGGGACTGTTGGGTTTACATATGTCACCTTTAATGAGGGTGAGACAGTCCCGATAGCATACAAGTCCCACTTGTATTCTGCTGCAGAACAAAGATTTGCACAGACTGAGAAAATACTCACTGCAGTACAGATGGCTGTGATTAAAGAAAGACCCCTTGCCCAGAGCCAACGCATCATTGTCGTTTCCCTGATTCCGGCCTTAGAGGCTGTTACAAAAGCGAGTGTTCCTAATTCGAAAGCTTTACACCCGCAATGGATACAATGGGCTACGTCTTTGACAGCCACTGATGTAGATTACATATTTGACCCTAAACTGCAGACTCAAGAATTTCTTCAATATGAAATGGAGTACCCAGTTCCTGCTGGTACATTGCCTATTGACCAATATCAGGTGGTAATGTATACCGATGGCTCTGCGCAACCAGCGGTTGGGACTAAACAACAGTATTCTGCTGCATGTGCAGTAGTGAGCGGCACTATGGAGGGGGAAGTGTTCTGCCCCCGACATACTTATACTAAAACCTTGGGAGATTGCACGGCACAGCTGGCTGAGCTCAAAGCTCTATTGTTAGCGTTGGAGCACGCTGGTCTGTGACTCCTACTACTGTCTTCAGTCTTTCAATGAATATCTGCACTATTGGAAGTTGAATGGGTTCAGAGATTCTAAAGGCAACACCATTAAACATAAATTGTTGTGGGGTAAGGTTGCGGATCTGAAAGAAACGCTTCCTAAGGTCCATGTTGTGCATACACTTGGACACCAGCGCGTTGGAATACACGTTGCTGGGAATACTTTGGCTGATGAAGCCGCAAAGTCAGCAGTGGCTGTCGCCACTGTGGCCGCAGTGACTCGTTCGAGTTCCAAACCAGACACAGAGATTTTGGCTGCCATAAAAGCTACGGCTGATGGCACGCCGTTTCCTAAAGGATTTCCTTCTAAATATTGTTACTGCTTGAGTAGTGCGATAAATGCTGTTGTTAATATTCCAGGCATTGGTGTACGTGAACTACCCAATAAAATTGAGAGACCTCGATTAATTTCTGCAGCACATGAGGGGGTGGCATCTGCACATGCTGGAGTGGCTGCCACGATTTCACTTTTACAGGCTCGTTACTGGTGGCCTGGTCTCTATAAAGAGACGTTTGTCAACAAATTAAAGCTTCGTCGGCTAGATGCCCGCAGCAGACGCCCCTTCTGATTTCAAATAAACCTTTACAGTGTGTGTACTTGGATCATTGTGGTCCGCTGACACCAGATAGTGCAAACAAATATATATTGGTTGCTGTACATTCGTGCTCCAGATTTGTGTGGGTATGGCCACAACGCTCGGCTGACGCTCGAACTGTTATTAAAGATTTGCGCATCTTTGTCGATACATTTGCAGTTGCGGCTTTTCATTCGGACCAGGGCCCTGCTTTTGCCTCTAAGGCATTCAGGGACACCATGGCTTCGTTGGGGGTCCAACTCCAATTCTCGTCTCCATTTCATCCTGAGGGAAATTCTGTCGTGGAGCGTTTAAATCGTGATTTAAAGCAATCCTTAACGGCCAGAGTTATAGGTACGGGTCGTGGTTGGCTAGCCCACCTGTATGGAGTACAGAGAGCACTTAATAACTTGCCTAGAAGGTCACTGGGGGGTCGTACTTCATATGAGTGCCTGTTTGGAACACAAATGTATGTTCCTGATCTAGATGGTACTGGTGTGGAGGCGGCAGATACGCCCTTTGACATAAATGATTGTGTCACTGTTTTGCAGGATTTACAACAATTCCGTGAAGATAACTCTTCTGCAAGTGCTGCCTCCTCAGGAATTAAGGATGAGCCAGTAACTCCTACTGGTTGGATACCAAGGATTGGGGATCTAGTGCGTGAAAAGGTCGCAGTAAAGAAAGAATTTGGTCCTTCTTATTGAGCGCCTGTCCCTGTGTTAGGGGTTAGCGGCACGAGAACTGTGATTTTACCGCCGCTGCAAGGGGCCAAAGGAAATCGCTTTGTTTCCATTGATAATGTCAAGTTACAACATGTGGCCGATTCTGCACAGCAGACTAAGAGGGACACCCAGTAGTTCCGGAATCCCTCTTACTACTGGGGAAGAAGTCCTGCTGCAGGTGATTTACACTGACGCTGTTTCCTCTCCGAGCTTGGGGAGGGTGGAAGATGATCTTGCGATTGTTCCACAAACGACGATTAATTTGTAATCTTTTGATCAAGTTGCTGTACGTTCTACTGATGTTTCTGAACATGTGGTTTACAGTGTGCCAAGGCGAGAGCCTCCATCTGCTTCTTTGTTCACGGTTGCACCTTTTGCAAGAACTGCCTCTGGCTGCTTCAATGACACTGATGATGCAGTGTCCAGCTCCTCGTCCTCGTTGTCTTCAATCCGAGGTCCACGTAAGCTGCTGAGATAGCTTAAACGCACATATTTTGTTTTTCCTTGGAACTATTTGTATCTTTTTATGGCTGTAATGACTGTTTTTTTATGGTTGGGATTTGTGGTTACTTTTTTTCTAGTAATACATGGTCATTTTCTTCCTGATCGGTCTGACATTGAGCACGTGGAGACTGTGTTAAAACCACATTTTTCGTCTCATATGGTTCGAAGAGACTTGTCCAATGTAAACATTTCTGCAATACCGATTCCGGATGGGATTGTGTGGGATAAAGTAATGTTTGATGTATATGGTCCCACTGAATTGATTCAAATACCGTATGTCCTCAAATTATCAATGAATGATATTGTTATACCAGGCATTGTTTCTGATGATTGGGATGTGAAGACAGTAGATTCTATGCAGACAGATTTGCAATATTACACTGTCTATGACGATGAAGATGCTTACCAATTTAGAGATAATCATGGTGACATGTTTTGCTACAACTATTATGGACACCACTTTATTCATAAGGCTAGTAGCCCTAAGTCCATATTTAATTATGTGCAATGGGAACGTTGCTCGACTCCTCCACAAGGGAGTTCGAAAACGTATTATGATAAATTTGCATATTTTTCTGGGCATGATCAACGAAATGCTAAGTCTTACTATTTTAAAGTTACTCCGTATTCTAATAAGCAAATGTTATTGACCTATACTAAATTACTGTATTCAAATTTGTTTGCATCTAAACTTTCGGTCGAGGGGTATGAATACTGGTTTAAGACTGTTGACTTGAAAAGTGTTTGGGGTACGAAAAATTGGCAGATGCGAGGCAGGGACACATTATTTAGAGCATGTATTATCCCTGTGCAGATGATTTTCCTCAATGACACAGTACAACAGACTAGCTGTTTGGGCTTGGCAACAATTAGAGAGTTAAATTTGCCTAGTATACCTGTCCCTTCCAAATTAAACAACTGGCAGCACTATGTGAATGCTACTTTTAGTGAATTTACACATTGGGTCCAGAATGGTACGCTTAACACTTCATCGATACATCCGGGCGGGTGGTTATTATGGCCTATAGACACTAATAAGTGTCATCAACGTTTTGTCACCTCTTCAGAGTGGTTCAGAACTAGTAGGGCAGACCCTCGTTACATTTCACCAGAACATGCTGATATTATACCTACATACAGCGTGGGGAAGCTTTGTCAGCAATGGTTGAAGTCATCCACGCTGGATGCAGTTAAGTCACATCTCACATTACTGTCTAATGATACTGATTTACAAGATTTTTTGTCAGGTCCCAAGGTACCACGTAAGAAAAGATTTTTATACGAAGTTTATATTGATATTTGGAAGCTTTCACAACAGGAGGCTGCAGCCCGGTTGAGGCAGATTGATCAGGAAAACCTGCTGCAGACTTTGTCTGTTGTTGATAATGGCATGCATACCCTTTCTGACCGTGTTTACACGATTGACAGCATTGTGTCCTCTGCTATTGACATTATTAAATCGGACATGTCTTCTTTATATCATGGGCAGAGTCAGACGCGGTCCATCATGCAGCTGGGTTGGACTCTTCAGACCTTGAAGGCAGGTCGCGTTCCATGGCAGCACATTCGTGCCAGAGAGATTTTTGTATCCTTTAATTTGACTCGTCAACAACAGCTGATGGCTAAAAAGGAAGCAACATATGTCATGTTGAATATTCAGAAATTGGAGAAACTGCCTTTCACGGTTGCTGAGATTCCGTCAGCTGAGGGGTTGATTCATGGGGTTATTAATCTGCCTATCTCCACTCTGCAACTTACTTCTTGTTTGAAGCACATTCCGGTGGGTAGATATGAACTATTGGGAGACAGTTACATACACGAGGTGTGGGAGCTTCCCTTTCAATACAGATGTATTAATGGTTTGAGGGAGGTTTTTCTTAGCGGTAGTGAATGCAAAACTTCTGTCAGAAATTCTATGGTTTGTAAACAGCTGTCCTTGCACGGAGCGTATAACGCTTCGATTGCTAACCTAGCTTGTTATCTGAAGGGAGTTCCAGTCCTGGTTATTAAAAACACTTTCCAGGTGCTTTCTAACGGCAGTTACATTGTTCTTAACGGCGAACGCTGCTGTGGCATACGTGCCGGAATAGTTTACGTTGTCGTTGTCAACAAGGCCGTTACGTGCTGCGGGAATGTGTTGTTTCCCCCCACTCAAATTAGGGAGGTGGCGGACATCTGGCCTCATATTGCTACTTCCAAGGTTAATTTTGACAAGTTGAGTCAACTAAAGGCTTTATTGTTTCAAAAGCATGTGGCCCTTACATCTGCGAGCGAGACCTACGCACTTCAGGTGGCAAGGTCATCGGCGGAAATACAGTCCCTTTTGAATACTAACTTTCCAAGTCACTTCGGTGAACTTGTGGGACGTATATTTAATGCATCCAGCACTGCTGGTATTGCACATTTTTTCAAAGCCGTTGGTGTTGGTTTTGCTCACACCTTCTCTTCCATATTTGGTTTGATACCTTCGGCTATACACTCTATTTTCGGAAGCATTTTTGGGGGTTTCCCGATTACTCTGGCTTTATTGGCTGGTGTCTTGCTGTTGTTGCTATTTTTTCGCAATGGCTGTCCTGCCACGACAAGATCCTATATTGCTGCTCCCGTCAGGGCAGCTGTGTCGTGAACGCATGATGCAGCATTTTGGAGCAACACTCCTGGCCCATTTGGAGTGTGACTGGTCTCTGTCATTCCGACCGGTTTTGGATAGTGTGCAACCCGTGTTTCGGTGCCTTTGGTGCTCGTTTGAACATGCACTGGCTCTCTGTCTCTCGCTGCAGCGCCCTCCAGTGGTCGATCCTGATCTGTTGATGTTCCCGATTAGGGCTCATTCCCAGACTTGTGCACTACGTTTCATTTGCTTCGTGAGGCAGTTTATGAGATTCCCTTCCTGGAGGAAGATGGTTTTGTCTCATTCATAAGCCCTGCACGGAGTGCCGCCCTGAATGGTTTTGGGGCTTTGGAACACACCTGCTCCATGGTACTTTGTGGCGTGGATCTTCCGATATTGACATATATCGAAGTAGAGGAGCTCCTACTTTCTATTGCTTCTGTTTGACAATTGGATTTTTTTTCCCTCTCCTGCAAAATTGACTTTATATTGAATTTGGCCTTATCGTAACATGTTTCCTAAATTTATGACTTTGTTGTCTTCTGACCTTGTCGAAATATGTATATAATTTTAGGTATTGTTTATGTCTGGGGCATATTTTTATATTATTGGAACCACTTGCTACCGACAAGGGGAGGGTGTAGTGTGGTTAGTTATAAGTATCCTTTGCGGGTTAGCTTCAGGCTTTAGGCCTTTGTACACTTTGCCCTGGATGTATTTTATTCATTTGCTTGCAGTTTAAGAGCCTCTGTGCACTTTGCTCTAAATGCTTTTTATTAGGCTTCGTACTGTTATTTTTCAAATAGCCAGTTCTACGGTTTTGTTTTTTATTCATATCACAGTGTTTAGCCTACTTCAGCACTGGAGTTCTCCATAACACATTCACTCTGTGCTTCAGTCAAGGATACAGTCTGGTACATTGCCGATAGACATGGTAGGAATTTAGACTTGGCATTCCTGCGTAGGGACATTTTGTGATCACGCTGACATGTTAGTTATAAAATCACTTTCTTGTCCCAATACACGCAAGAGGGAGATTCCGACCAGGGAACCACAACTAGACGCTGACTGCCTCGTTGCAGATGCTGAACCAGATCACAGGCCTTTGCTCAGGTATGAGGGCTGATGTCTCCCCAGTGATTCAGAAAGGCAAGCTAGAAGCTTAACATGCTGTGCTCTAAATAGAACAAGCAGAGGGAGAGTAGAAATTGTTAGGCACTATGATAGCTTTGTTCTTATGTTTTACTCTCCTGGTGACTATTTCAATCCTACTGTGTTGTATTGTTCTGGTTATTGCGGCTCACACCTTATTATCTAAAATACAGTCGTTTTATTAAAACATTATATAAAACTTATACTGTCTTTGTCATTTGTATATGAGATCATATTGTAAATGAGAGAGTTGGTTTGGATCTGAGTGACCACGACTTCCCTGAGAAGTTCCAAAGATGTCATGCGCTCGGCTGCCCAATCATCTCTTCCCCGTGGGAGAAATGAGGCACTGCTAGTTAGCCGGAGCAAACACCGGATTTAGGGTGACAGAGTTCCTTACACGTGGGTCAGACTCAGTCCCCCACACCATTATCGATCCTGCTGCCTAGAAATCCAGTAGTCTCATTTAGGATAATGAGAGCCCACGCGACACCTTAATGCGAATTGGGCATTAAGGAATCGCAATTACCACCAAATACAACTTGGTGGTAACCATGTGCAAATTTGAAAAATGCATTAAAAATGCATTTTTAAAATTTACATGTAACGCACACATGCATCTTTGGCATGTGTGCATCTTACATGTCCTTAAATAATCTTTTGGGGTGCAGCAGAGGGGGCCTTAGGCTTCCAGCACCCTGGGGTTTTGCATTTCCCAAATTGAGAATTGCAGTTAGGAATTCGCAATTTGGGAAATGCTAAAAATTCGCAAATATGGACCTACAGGCCCTTAGGTATGAATGGGCTCAGAATCGCTATTTGCGATTCGGTAATAGCATTTGCGATTTTTAAGAAAACGCTATTACCGAATCGCACATATGATATATACCATTTTGCGACTCTGAAATAGCAATTTCTTAAAAATCGTTATTAGGGAATCGCAAAGAGGATTCTTGATACAGCTGGCCCTAAAACTTTTAATAGGAAGAACACAACACAACAAAATTCCCAAACCAATTTAGTAAACATAGACAAGCTTAATGAACACACGGGTATCAAGATCATCACAAAAAGCTTAATGGGAACTTGACGTATGTTTAAGACAAATGTGCCAAGTAAAGTACATTGGCAATCAAAAGTCATTTTTCACAGTTTAACTTGGACATGGTTTCGGGCCGGCTGTGATGAAGTGGAGATCAAATACACAAAGTGGTTTATCCGAGTCCAAGAGCTAAGGTAAGTAGAAAAATAGTTTTAAATGTATATTGTGGGAGTGTTTGCGGGTAATAGTTTGTTTATGTGAGAGAGACCGATGGTGTATTTGTGAACGTGTGCGTCTGCATGTGTGAGCATGTTTGTGTGAGTGAACGTTAGTGGGTGAGAGTCAGTGGCAGGTAGTGAGTAAGAATGAGTGATGTTCAGTCTCCGTAATTTAGTCAATTCAATTAATATAAACTTTGTTCGATTCATAAATAAACCATAAAAGCGTACACTAAAAATACCTAAAAGCCAGTAACACTTAATCATAAAATACTCAAAAGCCAGCAATACAGTGCATCCAAATGCATTTGTGAATACACAAGTGATTATAGAAAAGCATATTTCCTCCACACAATACTAAAACCGGAACCTAAAAAGGAAAGAATAAAATCATCATAAATGACTGTTACTCAAAGTGCATAGTGCCTCGTGATCACACAGCTGAGAGGAGATATAAGCTTACACAAACACAGGTCTCTTCATCGGAGAGTTGTTGAAGATGATGGTAGGCCTGAGTGCAATGCCACAAATTCCTCAGTTTAAAAAAAGGAACAAAATATCTCTTAGTATAGATCTATTAAAAATCACAGATGAAGAGAAAGTGTAGCATCGATTGGCTAGAAACATCATTACATGGGCATACTCTGCTTTCAAATTTTTGCTGCTATCCAAGCTGAAAACAAAGCAAATATTTGCTCATGCCAGCTCAAAAGCAGAACAATATTGAATGGACCAAATATCCTCTAGTATTCCATAGATAACTTCTAGAGACTGTGAGTGCGAATGAGTGAGAGTGAGCTACAATGATCAGTGTTATTGTGAGTGAGAATGCCTGAGAATAACAGAGAGTGCAAGTGATTGCGAGTAAGAAGTAAAGTATGCGTGAGTGAAGCTAAGAGTGACTGTGAATAACTGAATGAATGAGGAAAAATGAGTGAGTCTCACTTAGAAGAAGTGAAAGTAAGTGGGAATGAAGAAATGAGAATATGAGTGAGTGCAGATGAGTTTGAGTGGATCAGAGTAAAAATTAGCTAGTATAGCACAAATGAATAGGAATGTGTGAGTGAAAACGAATGAGTACAAATGAGTGCAAATGATTGGAAGGGAGTAGGAATGAATGTTACTGAGTGAATGTAATTAAACATTAGTACAAATATGGTTTTATGTTTGGTAGCCTGCCGTTGGCCGTAGAATACTTAAGGTCAATCTTGGCTTATAGAGGTACGCCTGTCACAGTACTGATGATGGCATGCTACAGACAATTCTAAGCAATACATGCACCTGACAAAAAGCACTGGAACTGGCATACTGGAGATAATTCTCAGCACAATGAGCACCTATAATGAGCACTTATGGTAAAATGCTAGCATTGGCATACTAAAGGTGATTCCTAAAATATGGGGCACCTGTGGAACAATGATGGTGCTGACACATTGAGGGTAATCCATGTCATAGGAGAGGGAGACAATCATGACAAAATTCTAGGCTGGACAAGCCAAAGGTATGCAAGGGTCACCCATGGCATATAGACAGTCTGAGAAATTGGGTTGTTGTTTCAGGAGGATGTGAGCCCTTCTCAAGCAACAGCCACAATCTCTGTCAGGTTCGACAACAAAAGTTACTAAATAAACATGTGCTTAACCCTCTGGTCGCTTGGAACAAATGCTGTCAGGCTTAACTTAGAGGAAATGTGTAAAGTATTTATGCAGTACACAAACAGTGAAACAGTAAAAACACAAGACCAGAAAAGCCCACACCAATTTAGAAAAAGGTGGTCCTGGGTTCAAGATGCAGGTACAGTCCTTCTTACTCTAGCCGCAAGGAAGCATGGCAGTCCTTCTTGTAGCAGACCAGGAGGGCAGCAGAGCAGCAGGTCACCTGCGCAGTCCTTCTTACAGCAGAGTAGTAGGGCAGCATGGCAACAGAGCAGTCCTTCTTCTGAGTCCCCCAAAGGTACAGATGTGATCTGAAGAGTTGGGTTTGAGGGTTCACAATTTATACCTTGTTCCCACTTTGAAGTGGGTAAAGCTTCTAGAGTCCTCACCCCACAGAGGTGGCTGGAATGTCCTTCCTCCTGCCCCAGCCAGAGCTTGTCTGGGTGCACCAAATGATAGTGTGAAACTCTTTGTAAGTGTGCTGAGGCAGAGCCTTTGCAAAGCCGTGCTGGCCAGGCCGGGCATTGGACATGTCCCTGGGAAGCTAGAAGGGTGGGAGGGCACTTTTGTTACTGGAGGCTGGGTTTGTAGCTGTGCAGGAGATTTAAAAGCACTGCAAAGTTACTTGTATATCCAAGATTTTTCAGGCAACAGTAAAAGTGCCATGATAACTCTGGTGATTAACGTACCTGCTGGAGAGAGATCAGGGCTTTGTGTATTGGCAGTTTTGACTCATCTAAGGTAGCACAGTGGATTAATGTGCATACTGCAAACAGTATGTAGTATGTAGATCACAGAACAGTCTTTTATGTGTATAGATCAGTGGGATACTTTTTTTGTCACTGAACTTTGTCATATGCAGTTTATAAGTTGCAATCATAATCTAGCACAGTGAGGTATGAGCTGCCATCAAAGAGCTGCATGGTACAGTTTAGAAAGTTATGTTTAACCTAATTTATCCTACGTTTCCTAAAAAAGGGTTTGTTTGGATATAAATACATTATTAGTAAAGTTAACCCTAACCACTCTGAATTTTGAGTTTATGCTTCCCCAGACCAAGCTTTCTTAAAACAATACCTACCTGTATGGACAACACATGAATCCTACACCTTGTAGTCCCCTTTGTCAACATTGTGTATACTCTGATTTACACAGGTAAAAGGCAAAAGTACATGTCCAACTTTTTAAGTACACTGGACCCTGTCTTCTGGGATGGTTAGGGCCTGGCCTAATGGGGACTTCTATGTATTGAAAAGGAAGGTTTAGACTTGGCAAAAGCTTTATTTTGCCAGGTTCAAAGGCAGTTCAAAACTGCACACACACGCTGCAATGGTAGGTCTGAGGGATGTTTAAAAAGGGCTACTTAAGTGGGTGACACAATCATTGCTGCAGGCCCACTAATAGCATTTAATTTACAGGCCCTTGGTTCAGGTACAAACAGTTTACTAGAGACTTACAAGTAAATTAAATGTGTCAATTGGGTGTGAGTCAATATGACAAGTTTAAAAGAGAGAGCGCAATGACTTTAGCACTGGTTAGTATTGGTAAAGTGCACAGAGTCCTAAAAGCCAACAAAAACAGGTTCCGAAACAAGAGGGCAAATGCAAAACATTTGGGACTGACCCTGCAGAGAGGGCCAAGTCCAAAAGATAGCATTAATGGAAAAATTCTGACAGGAGCATATTGCATGCAATTTGTGGCAGTGGGAGCAGCCATGACATATGAATGCATTTAAATTCTGAGGAACTTCAGGTTTCATTGGTTCAGCACACCATGAAAGGACTTGAATATTTAATGAGAGGCCTTTCAGAGCTGTGATGTTTTAGGAAATGTATGTGAAAATTGTGCCTTAAAAGCACCATATAACCCCATTTGTTTCTTAAATGTTCTCTGGGAAGAAGCTGTTTGAGCCCTCACTCCCTTCACTTGTTTGCTACAAATCCTAGCAAGTAGAAGTCTCCACCACTTTCAGAGATCATGTCAGCACCATAACATAGGTGCTGTCTAAAACAGACATCTGTCTGTGTTGTGCTCTTGTATTACTTATTCAGCTATTGCAATACTTGAACAATGTAAAATATTGTGGTGTCATCAGGATTAATCATCACTTTCTGGAAAGAGTTTGGATCATAGGCCATATGATGTGAGTTCCTATGATGTCATTAGGGTCAAAGAGTATGTGATGCCACTTCCGCTACCCTGGGCATTTTGGTGAATCAATGTCCATGCCTACAACCAACCTGTGAGGTGCAGAATATGGGCACAGAGTACATCCAAGACATTCAAAGCAGATTTGCAGTTCATGGTCATACTAAAGGAAATGCTGCTGCAATATCAGGAAATCGGTTGGAAGGAGTTGGCCATTGACTATACTTCTGTTTGAAACAGGGTTCCTAGTTGGCTAGGCTTTGCACCTAAGCCAGGCAGAACCCACCACTGTAATCAGGGCAAGGAAGGAACACACAAAAGATAACCTGTGCTCACCCCTTTGTAGCTTGGCACAGAGCAGTCAGGCTTATCCTCAGAGGTCATGTGCAACACAATAAATACACCATAAATGAGACTCCACATAGGGTTATATAAAATTATATGGTATGTTAAACATAAACTCAGACCAAAATGACATGAATCATAAATAATGTGCATACTATGTAGATTCTGAAAGAGTACTTGTTCGCCTGCGAAGTCAGCAATCAACAATAGACATCATAACATCAGGGGACGCTTAGGGCATAAAATGCATCAGAATATGAAAAAGGGTATATGAATTACCACAGTAGTGCGAATAATGCAACTTGGTTGTGGGACATCTGCACTCCTATTTCTCGTTTTATGGTACTTTCTGGCTAGTCATCCAGACTAGACAATGACAAAAAAAGTTAGTTAGTGCTAGTTACCACAATAAATGTCTGAGTGGCACACAGTATTTAAATATGCATTTGCTTCCTAGAGAGATGTTATGACCCACTGAACAACAAGCTCCAAAGCAACTTCACTTCTCCCAGATCATTTATGGTAACCACTCAGTTGGGGGGGTCAACATCTTGGATGAATTACAGGACTTTCGAAAACAGGAGCGGGCCAAACAGCGCTCTGCCAAGCCCTAGTGATGGCACCTATTACCATCCAAATGAGAAGTATGCAGCGCTTGTTGAAGCCTCCTTTTCTATATGCCCTCAGGAACAAACCAGAGACCAGCCAGCCTTAAGGTACAAGCAGAAATATTTAATAATACGTGCACGGAGACTGTGGCTTGAAAGGCCAAGCAGTCTGAATTGCGGAACTCCAATACAATCTTTTATGCATGAAAACCACAAAAGGGTGAAAATGCATCATCCAATCAGAACAACTGAAAGATCATTTCTTCATCAAGTACATGGCATGATGTTGATCAGTAGATGCATGGCATTACACATATAGTAGGCATCTATCCAATCATAGTAGAATAACATTTCATGGTGGTAGCGTGATACAAGATGACCACAAGCGTGACCTTCACATTTCTCAGACGTTTGGGACTTTCCAAGGCGTCACCAATCCAGCTTCCTCATAACCTCTCCTCAGACCTATGTGGACATCGGGATGTCTGTCTGTTGCTGGGCGAATGAAGCAATGCATGTCACATGAGCTGTCTCTTTTAGTCAAGCTTTCCATTATAAGCTGCCTGTCAGGGTTAATGTACTAAAGGTCATTCAACCTTCTGCATATGTTTTTCAGGCCTGTACATCATTGAGTATCACACGATGAGGTCAGGCCTGGGGGATAATAAAATGGATTCCTTAGCCAGTTTCCACATTCCGTCCTCTGATAATCAATGATGAAATGGTTTTCCCAATTCTCCTGGAACTGTCTCCCACCCATCAGTGTTTAGGTCTAAATATTGTGTCTGGTATGCATGCTGTTGCTATCTTGGGAATCATTACTATTGCTGTCTTTTGTCATCTTTTGTACCTCTTGTTCAAACTTCAGAGGATACCTGATATATCACTATATGTGTTTTTTTGTGTAAGTAATGTTGCACATGGGACATTAACCTTAGTTGTTATCTGGTGTGTGTGTGTGTGTAATTAGGAAGAAATATTTGTTTCCTCTACCTGGAATCTGGGAAGCAAAGTTGGGCCACTACTTACTAATCTAGTCTTAACCTAACAACAACCCATTCCTCCTATTATGATCACTACACCTGTACTTGATTGTATGCATTATTATCAATGACAACTCTTATTTGACAGGAAATGGAAGGTTGATGCTGTTCTGTCTTTCACAGCTATAGTTGGTAAAGGTGATGTACGGTACTACTCTGTATTTTTTTTTTTTTTTTTTACTAAGCACAGTTGGAGCAGGTGTGTGCAAACATCAAATGACACAATATATTTAGCTTTGCATCATACTTCACTTTCAATGTAACATTCTTCTAACATTCTTCTTTGTCCCTCAAAGCATCTTTGCTCATCTCTGTGGTGCTTACTTCTACTGATAATTTGGGAAAGAAGTTCAAAGTTTTAATGTTCAAAGTCTCATTGTCATTTAATGCTCCTATTCGAAGTAAGGGTGATCCATGGGAAATCAGCAGACTCCATGAGAAGTAGCACAACAACAACAAAAAAATCTAGTGCTCATGGCTATTTCTTGGTGGGCCTTGAAGGGGTGTCGGACATCGTTTCCCTATTGAATTTCAAAAGAGAATTTCAAAATTATAAATTTCCTATACCTTATATTTTGCCCCAGAGGTCACCATTACTTGAGGCAAAAGGTATTGTAGAATGGAGGCCAGGTACTCTAGAACTGAAGGTTTACTGAGGTATTTCAACCAGAACTGCAGGAGATGAAGGTTGTGAAGTTGAAGTTGACAGTTGGTGAGGTTGACGGTGCCCATAGTCCTTGCAGTTATACTCTTTGGAGGAGACGAAGAGATCCTTACATGTTGCAGTTGTAGAGGGCTCCTATTCCCGGAGCCAACAGCCTGCAGTTACAGTACCATGGAATGGCAATCAGCTGTGCCACAGTCGGTGGTACCCCCTCAGTGTGGCATCAAAGGATAACTTGATTACTTTGTATCAGAACCAAACAGGGCCCGCTTACACCCTCAGTCTCTTTGTGGCGTGCAGCACGAGCAGCCCTTGATGAGCGGAGACTCTACCGTGATGGTGGGTCCACCAGTTGTTCCACTCGTTTCTGCTGCTGCGGATGTCCATGTTCCGCTACCTTCTTGGTGTAAGAGCTGTGGATCCAGGAGGTCAGTCCCTCCTACTTTTCAGGTGACCCAAGCCCAATCTCCCTGTTGGAGATCATGTCCAGGTAGTGTTGTCTAGCCAGGAAGGGCCTGCAGCTCCTAATGCTGAAGGCAATGCAAACTGCTGTCAAAATGTCTTATCCAATAATAACTTCTAAGCAACAGACATGTTCATAGGCCAGTCAAACAGTATTTCAGTCGGTGCTCAGTTTGACAACTTTGTCAAGGGTGCCTCTCTTGACCAATGAAGCAAGTGGTAGTGCATCAATCTAGAACCGCTCAGCAGATGCACAAAATCTTATAAAGGAACATATCTGACTGTTTTATGGGGTAACTAAATTAAATAAATTATTTCACCCCCTCCTCTTTGCACACACCTAATCCCACAGTCTATTGTACCACCTGTCAGCTGTTACTCATATCAAAAACTGGATCACCATAACACATGTAACATACAACATCACTGTTAGTAGCACCATTCCATTCTACTAATGTAGGCAGGACAGTAATATTCACATATCAAAGGCACAATCGTTATCACTGCAAACCATACATGTGCTACATCGGAAACCTGTAACTTAACTAGGTGAGGCTAAAGTGGAGCTAGGGGTAATATGCATCTAAAAATGTTTTTGTTTCCTTATTATTATTATTTTTTAATCTTCTTTTAATTGTTTGAAATCAGGAAAGGAAACCCCAAGCGAGGTGGGTGGAGGGAAAGGCTCTCTACTCTGGGTGTAACCACATGCTTCTGAAAGAAAACAGGTATATTTAAACATGACATAAATCTGTACGCAGAAATACAATTTCTCTCCCTCTCATCACTGCCTCACACTCGCAACATAAACTTCTCTAATTATACTTTCAAAAATAATATGCAGTAATACATTTGGAAAACACATGTTAATAGTAATAGCCAACCATCCTTGTATGATCAAGTGTATAATCAATGCATCAAGTCCTTCTCTTATAGTGTAAGTGTAACACAGGACATACATTCAGAAGTGACATTGTAGATCAACTGATAACATTATATAATATTTTGTTACTGTCCCTGTATATAAAGTCCCATCACTGAGGCATTTAATAAGTATGAACAAATAGATGCTATTGGATAGCCCTTCTAATCACATATACTAGTACACTCTTAAACGGAAATCAGCACTCAAAAAATAAATAACAATGACACTCAGTAACAGTGGAAAATTCACACAAACTATTTCACCAAACAAATGGTAATCCAAAGGAAAGGAGAAAACACATGTTACACCTGTATACAGCCAGTATTTTTGGAACACAGCATTGCATCCTATTATTCTCCTTCAACACACAGAATATTTGCATCAATGCTAGAGGGTTTGGGAACTTGCAGGTATCACCGCCATCAGAAGTCGCTTCCCCTTTCTCGTACAAGTGTGATGTTGTGAAATGCAGATGTTCCTTTAAGATAAAATATGGGCATGGGATACACACCAGTCTTTACTGGGTGCCCTCAATCTGTAGTTGTCTTTTCGCTAAACTCTTTCATAGTGCAAAAACACAAACAGGATGCAATTTATATTTGGCACCCTCATCATCAGAAGTATATTACTAATAGCTGTATTGCAGTACTACATAGCACATCTTAAGGTAGTAATAACTCTATCCTTATATAGGTATGTTCAATACTCAAAACCACTATGGAAAATATATATTGTTGCAATCTACCAACACATGAAGGCAATCCATGTCACTGTGCACATTAAGATGTACCCCGGAAGACTCCCATTAATTATGAAAACATAAAACAGAACATAGACAGACGGATACAGAAAACACATCTTCTCGTCCATGTTCTGAAACCTAGGAAAAAACACGGATAGAAAAATACTCCTCCTGCCGCTAATTATATGCACAAATATATACGTAGATACATACATCCCTGCGTCCAGGGTGTATAATAAAATCATATAAACTTTAAAATTAACAGTATCCAAATACTTATTAGGCATCAACATTCATCTGTACATTTATTCTTTATTCCATACTTCAAAGAATCATGCTAATTCCAGCACACTATCCCATCATCATGTGCACCACACCTCTACTTTGTCCGTCATGGCGACATATTGCAACAATCCGTGGCTTTGCCCTTGGAGCCATGCCCAGAGTCTGTGGTTTTCAGAAATGGGGAAGGTAATCTTAACTGCCACAACTAATGCAGGAACCTCGCAGATAAATGGTAAATTTGTGCCCAGAGCTTATCAGTTAATGCCACAGATAAAATTACAGTAAAACCATTGGATCGATACCATCCAGTTAAAGGATACATGTGTGATAAAAACCACGCACTCCTCTTTTACCTGTGGAGGAGACATAACCTGTTGATACTTTAGTTGCGCTCACATGACTTCAACATACTACATGTACTGCAGGTGTTTAAACATCCACTTGTGTTATTTTCTTTTAGCCTCTTATTAAGTGAAATCGATCACTGTCACTAACACGTCATGTGTCATTATTATTACTGCACTAATATGTTTATTTTAAATATCAATACACCTTAGTAGAAGTATGTTATCACATAACTAACTCACTCTACATCCCAACAAGATCCCTAATGTTTCTATATCTATTATTTCCTGATATCACATACAGTTCAGCACATAGTAACTCTTCTGTTAATGTCTAGATCTCTTCCATCATTGAACATGACTGCATTATTTGTACGTACTCTACAGAGCTATGAAGAAATACACAACCAGGTGTATGGAATTACCGTAAACAAATGCCCAGCACAATTCTTCCAGAATGCTCTCTCATCAGATGCAAATATTTGCAGAAGCTCAAAAGCAAAATTTACTATTCCTTGCTTTCAAAATATCTTCACAAACAATGTAACTAGGAAGAAACATTTTGCTAAACTACCATGAAATTTAAGGTGTCATTTCTTTGAAGCATCATTTAGTAAAACCTGTGGATGCATGATGGTATTTCCAAAATTTATATTCATAACGGAAAAATCTATGTAACCATTTCAGCAAATTTATGGGCAAAATTAAGATAAACAAGCATTGGCAAAAGCAACCATTTTTTTGTTCCCGTCCTCTAAAAGTACACATTGCCACAGTAGTTCCTGGCATGAACAAAACTACTTTGTGCCAATATACTTCGTATGGAAGAGCAGAATGGTGTCACTACCAATGAAGCCAGTCGATAAACAGAGAGACAGAATTCAAGTAACAAAAGGTCTGTGATAACCAGTTTGTGGCAGAATTCTTAAAGAAAATCACAAAGTGCACCCATGGTATCTGTTCTTGCATTAGTGCAGATTTACAGCTTTTATACATGAGCTAGCATTTACAGAGGCAGACCAGGAAATCTGACTCCTAGACAATATTTGTAAACGTCATTTTAGCAGGAGAAAATATGCACGTGTTTTTGCAGGACAAGTAGACTGATGACACAAACTGTCCCATGGACAAGTAGAAATTTTTTAAAATTACACACTCCTGACAACATATTGTTAACTGCTGCAAATGAACCCTCCGTTCCCTCAAGACAAAATTTGTTCACTGTAAGAATTTTGGCAACCTTTGCATGGGTCAAATATTTTTAAATGTAATCCCTACATAAGAAAGTTCTTATTTGTTGTACACCTGTGGTTCCTAACCTTTTGACTCCTGGGGACCCCCACTGAAACATTACTGGAAGCCGAGGACCCCCAAGCAATTTGCACAGTTTAAATTTCAAACATGAAAACAGTAATTCGCAATAAATAGTACACACCAAAGAAATACTAACATTACTAAAGATGTAATTCTTTTATATTGAAAAAATGTGCAAAAATCAAAACATTCTATTGGGAATGTTGGTGCTGCTTCTTGGCGACTAACTTTTCAATTTTTTTAGTTTTATTTAGGAAAGGTGAATCCTTTGGGCAATTTCTTTCATTATTTCCGGGGCTATTTCTGTTATAATTTTTTAGGTACATAAGATCTAAGAAAGCTTTTACACATAAATATGTGGTGTGGAAAGGAAGTAAACCATAAGTGCCTCTCATCTCTCCCTATCCTCTTTGTCACATGTAATTCATTTTTATTATAGCACCTCTCATACCAGTGTAGGGGGTTGGAGCACTTTACAGGGGAGTACAAGGTGTAAGATTTACATGGCATCCACACTGGTAGGCATTTTGCTAAGAGTGCTTGGTCTGGAGAAGCACAAACTCAGCATTCAGAACACTACACAGTTGTTAGCGTTGTCTTTAATAATAAGAATGTATTTCTACACAGGCAAACCTTTTTTTTGTGTTCTTTTGAGCAGTATAAGGAAAATGAAAGACTGGGAAAAACAGCTTTCTAATTTGTGCTATGCAGTTGGCATGCAGCTCCTTAATTGCAGTTCATAGCTCACTGTGCTATATTACCATTATGAACTGTACAGTAACTTAAAGAATCTCTGTGACAAAAGCAGTGACCCACTGTGCCATCCACGCAAAATACTGTTCTTTGCATGATACACATCCTTTGCAGCCGGCATATTAACCATCTGCACTACCTTTCAGTCAAAACTGCCACTGTCCAAAACTCTCATTCCTCCCCAGTAGGTACATTAATCACTAAAGTTATCTTGATGCTTTTTTTTTCGCTGTACAATGATCTTTGCAGTGCTTTTAAACCTGCTGAAGAAAGGAAGTAATAAATATAAAAACACTCACACACATGTTTCTGTAGAGGCACCAGCTAGAGAAGTGACTTCCTCCCAGCCAGGCCTGCAGACCCCCTGGGATTGTGTCATGGACCACAGTGGGACCACAGACCACAGGTTGGGAACCACTGTTGTACACCACCCACAGCTGTACAGTGAAACGCCACCCAGAGGATCTTAATCTAAAGCCACTAACAAGTAATAAAGTCATAAGCTTGTGTCTTATTACGTGCGATAACTTAACAATTGAACTTAAAGTTTCTACAGTGTGTAAGCATGTTACAACCATCCCTTGTCTACTTGCAAACCTTTCCCATACTTAGTCTAGTGCCAAATGATAGCGTAGTAATTGCAGTAGTGGTCACATATTTCAGGCCAGTGTACCACTTTCTTACAATCCTCCCACAAATCTCCTGGTACAATAATGCTAAACAATGTATCCAGATCCTTCCAAAGCAGCCCTCCCATGGCTATTATTCTGTTTAACTCTGTACATTTTATTTTTATTTTATACTGAGAGACTGTGTCTTGTGATCTCCAGCTGTGTGTTTGTATTGCTGAGCACCTCCTTCCACATCTTGATGTTATGGAGTGTGTGATGTGCATACGTGGACATATCCCATAGTAAATTGTGTGATCTCCCACGCCCCTTGCCAATACACCCTTACATTTCATTTGATATCTGTTCGTACTTCTGTTCATGTTTTCTGATTGGGTTAGCCACTTCCTCTTTACCCTGGCTATGGAATAACTGTCTAATTCTTTCACAAGGTCTCTTATGTTTTGCTTTTATTTTTCACTTCCTCATCCATCAAACGCCATGCTAGGGTGCGGCTTTCACGTTCCGTCTCTGCCTGCTGCTATGCAGGAAGCTCAGAGTGTTTGGTCCCTGTTGTGGTGCCCTCAGGCTGAAGTGTATTTCCCAAATGTCCTCAAGCAAAATTAATGTTTGTTCCCGTGGCTGTGCACTCGTCACAGGAAGAGAGTTTGGCAAGCCCCTATTTTCTCTAATTGTTTCATCCTCCAATCTTCCCTGCCCTTGTCAGCCCCCCCACCATGTGGAGGAAACCATTCTTCAGTTCAGGCATTTTGTATTTTTATATTATCCTGCACATACAGGAGAGCCCTTCATTCAAGGGACATCCCATATGCTACTAGAATGTAGGCGGCACTGTAAAGCACAACACATGTCCGCAAAGCCACAGAAACAATACTGTCAGTTTCCTTGCAATATCAAAAAGAGGCCCTCACCACGATAGAACAGACGCTCAAAACTGAACAGTATGGAAAACAACACAATGCTACAATGTGATAAATGGCAACATGCAAAACACAGGTACTATAAAACAATCTAAATACCCCTCCCACCACTCACCTCTTGTACCCAGGGCGAAAAATTCCTGTGGAGAATCTGGAGGCCCCCCCGGGCACCAGGCGTCCGGAAGAGTGGTTCACAGAAGAACCAAACCGAGGAGGTGACAGGCAAATAAGCAGCGCATTCCCTGCTTGCTGTACCGGGGCAGACCACTACTGCCCCCCTGGCCAGGTTTCCCCCCAGCCCCTCCGGCTGGGTACATAACAGTCACAACCCCTCCGGCTGTGACCAGAGACCACCCCACTGGGTGTCTCGGAAAAACACGCGCCTCAGCCCCACCGGCTGACCGCTCCACTGTTACAGCCCCTCAGGCTGCAACCCTGGACAAGCCCTCGAGCTGTCCAGACAACCACACTGCAGCCCCACCGGCTACACACATTCATAAAAACATGACACCTGCTTGCATCCTCGGAGCAGAGGAAACAAACACCAGTATTAGCCCAGAAAGAAAGGGGTAAGGAACTGACAAGTGAAGAGGGAAAGTAGCATACAACCCCAGAATCCGACGCGTGGTGCACGGCCACCAATGTAAAAGCAGGAGTAGCCACCTGAACAAGAGTGGTACTACCGCCATCCCAATGAAGGCAGAGCAGAAAAAGAGCCTGAAACAAAAAACAGTGCTCAGGGAGAGGAAGATGGGAAAACTCAGAAGCAACTAAACCTCTTATCACTCCACTCCCCACTTATTGAGACACAGACCAAAGCAGACAGGCAAAACCAGAGGTGACCAGGAAGTGACAGAGACTCACCACAGCACTGGCACCCTTTCCAAGAAGGACACTCCGAGCACAGCAGGGAAACCCACAAGAGCCAGGGGCCCTCCCAAACAGCTGGGAGCCAGGCAGGGGAGATCGTCAATCCAAACACCGCATTCTGCACCATATGTTGAAGCCTCCTTTTCTATCTGCCCTCAGGAACAAACCAGAGACCAGCCAGCCTTAAGGTACAAGCAGAAATATTTAATAATATGTGCATGGAGACTGTGGCTTGAAAGGCCAAGCAGTCTGAATTGCAGAACTCCAATACAATCTTTTATGCATGAAAACCACAAAAGGGTGAAAATACATCATCCAATCAGAACAACTGAAACATAATTTCTTCATCAAGTACATGGCATGATGTTGATCAGGAGATGTATGGTATTACACATGTATTAGGCATCTATCCAATCACAGTAGAATAACATTTCATGGTGGCAGCGTGATACAAGATGACCACATTTCTCAGACGTTTGGGACTTTCCAAGGCGTCACCAATCCAGCTTTCTCATAACCTCTCCTCAGACCTATGTGGACATCGAGATGTCTGTCTGTTGCTGGGCAAATGAAGCAATGCATGTCACATGAACTGTCTCTTTTAGGCAAGCCTTGCATTACAAGCTGCCGGTCAGGGTTAATGTACTAAAGGTCATTCAACCTTCTGCATATGTTTTTCAGGCCTGTACACCATTGAGTATCACAGGATGAGGTCAGGCCTGGGGGATAATAAAATGGATTCCTTAGCCAGTTTCCACACGCTTAAACAAGGGGGGAGTGGGGGGCCCTCATGACTGTGAGCCTCTCAATGCCCACGCCTTCTGTTCCGCCAGTGACTACCCTCATCTGCCTCACCTTGTTCGTAGAAGTGGCAGGGGAGTGATGACCACAAGATTTGGAACCGTACGGGCTGTACTAGGGCAAGAGCACAGTGATCCCTAGCCCTTTCGGACTTCTCCCTCTGGGTTCCCAGTGGAGAGCGGCTGTGGCAGCTTCACCTTTCGGCCACCCTTGCCTCATGGGGAAAGCCAGATGCTGACATCGACCTGCCGTCGGGGGTCACGTGACGTGGGAGACACACTCTGTCATGGAGGGAAGGCCAGGATCTCCTAGGCAAAACAGAGGTCCTCGCCCGGTGGCCTCCCTCGGCACTGCAGCGCCAGCGTACATGAAAAGCAGATGATCTTGAGCTGAGGGGAGGGCGGTCAGGACAGATGTTGTCAGGGGTCAATGAGGCAGCACTCAACATGCACTGATGTGCGGGAGAGCATGCAGCAATCAACAGACAGTGGACTGCAAGGAGTTAGGGGCCATATGTACGAACACTTTTTCCCGTAGACACAGAATGGGGAAAACCCTTGCTACATCTGGCCTAGGTGCTCAACATGCATAGAAGTAGGAATAATTACTAGCGCTCACCACTTGCTATTGGTACAGATGAGCTCTTAGAGTTTGGGAGCGCTCCAACGCTGCTATGATTGCAGGAGCCAAGGAGTAGGACACAGCGTACTCCCATGCTGGATTCCTTGGTAGGCACTTCAGGGGTATGAAGGGGCCGGCAGGCCAGCAGACAAAGCAGATAGGCTCTATGGCAGTTCCCCCTGGCAGCCCTGGTACTGCCTCTAAAGTCAGGGAGCAGCTGGCAGCAGGAAAACAAGCAGAAAAGCAATCCATTGAGTCCTTTATGCCACCCAGCAGACAGCAGTTAGCAGCGAAACAACACAACAGCAGTTCAGATGAGTCCTTCTGTAGCTCAGCAGTCCTTCTGGTAGAGGTTCAGTCCCAGTACCAAAAGTGTTGTAAAACGATGGGGTCAGGGCATCTGTACTTATATTCAAAATTGTCTTTGAAGAAAGGGATGACTTCAAATGAGCTCTTTCAAGTAAAACACAACCACCTTTCAACCCAGCCATGTCACCAGACATCAGTAGCGGGAATCAGCCTGTTGTGTGAGGGCAGTACATAGCCTATTGACATGTAAGGTGTAAAAAGACCCCCCTCTTCCCTGCCCAGGATGACTATCTGTATGCAGATGGATGCAGATGCCTCTCTCTCACAACAAGCCCCTCCTGTATGGCGGCTGTCTGGAAAGCATGCACCCAGGATAGCTTTCACTCTTCCCTAGACATGGATTGGAGTCAGATTGCAAAACACTAGAGTTATAAGCACAGAGAAATGCCCACTTTCTAAAAGTGGCATCTCTAAAACAGTACTGTAAAATCAAACTACACCAGTAAGCAGGATTTCTCACTACTATTCCAAACATACCAAACATGGCCTGGTTACTCCTCACAGATCAGAAATTACTACTTACCGATATATAAGGGAATTTCCAATGCTAGCCTATGAGAGGAGCAGCCCTCACAGAAGTGAAACATGAAATAGGCTGTTTGTCACTACTAGGACATGTCAAACATTTAAGTACAAGTCCTACCTTTTTCATACGTAGCACCTTGCCCATAGGGCTATCTATGGCCTACATTAGGAGTGACATAAGTGTGGTAAAAAGGGAGTTTCGGCCTTAGCAATTCATTTGAAATGCCAAGTCAAAGCGGCAGTGAACTGCCCACGCAGGGACTACAGTGACAGGCCTAAGACATGTTTCAATCAATCAATCAATCATTCAATCATGGATTTGTAAAGAGCAGCTAATTACCCATAGGGTCTCAAGGCACTGAATGTAGGTGTGCTGCTCAGTTGAAGAGCCAGGTCTTGAGGTCCTTCCTGTACTGCTTCAGAACTGGGGTCTGCCTGAGCTTGAGCGGCAGTGTGATCCATGTTCGGGCTGCTACTTTTCCGGATCTTGGCTGCAAGAGCGAGCTGGGAGGAATGGAGACGTGTGTTGAGTATGTGGAAGGTGAGGCAGTGGTTGAGTTATGCTGGTCCTATGTTGTGCACTGCCTTGAAGGTGTGGATCAAGAGTTTGTATGCGATGCGCTTGTTCACTGGGAGGCAGTGTAGGTCTCTGAGGTGAGAAGAGATTCAACTGTGTGGGGGGATGTCCAGGATGAGTCTGGCTGCTGCATTCTGACCTCTTTGTAATCTTGATTGAAGTTTCTTGGTAATGCCGGCATAAGGTGTGGTGCTGTAGTCTAGTTTGCTGGTGATGAGTGCATGGGTGACTGTCTTCCTCATGTAGGTGGCAATCCATTTAAAAATCTTCTGCAGGAGTCAGAGGGTGTGGAAGCTTGATGAGGAGACTTGGCTGGTCATTGATAGGGAGGCGTACATGATGATGCCCAGGTTGTGTGAATGGTCAGTGGGGATGGGGGCATTACCCAGAGCGGTGGGCCACCAGGAGTTGTTCCAGGCAGATGGGGTGGAGGCGATCACGAGGATCTGTGTCTTGTCCGAGTTGAGCTTGAGGCAGCTTGAGTCCTCAGACAGAGAGAGGCTCAGTTGGGTGTCGTTGGCATAGGAGACCATGTTTAGCTTGTGTTATATGCTGATCTTAGCGAGTGGGCCATGTAGATGTTGAAAAGTTGGGCTTAGTGAGGATCCTTGGGGAACTCCGCAGCAAGTGTCTTTAGGTTCTGATGTGAATGGTGGTAGTCTGACCCTCTGCGTTCTTCCGGTGAGGAAGGCCTGATCCAGTTCAGAGCTTTGTCTCGTATGCCAGCATCATGTAGTCTGTCGCAGAGGGTGAAGTGGGAGACCGTGTCAAATGCAGTGAAGAGGTCGAGGAGGATGAGTGCGGCAGTGGCTCCATTATCCAGTATGATGTTTATGTCGTTGGTGGCTGCTAAGAGTGCAGTTTCGGTGCTGTGGTTACATCTGAATCCAGACTGGGAAGGGTGTAGGATATAATCTGTCTCCAGGAACTCAGCGAATTTCTGGTTCACAGCTTTCTCCTTTACCTTGGCTGGGAAAGGGAACAGAGAGATGGGTTTGTAGTTTTTCAGGTCCTTAGGGTCGGCGGTAAGTTTCTTGAGTAGCTGATTTTGGCGTGTTTCCAATCTGAGGGGAATGTGGTGGTCTTGAAGGATAGGTTGATGCTTTGGCAGAGCACCGGTGCTATGGAGACGCTGGCCAAGTTGAGGATGTGATGAGGGCATGGATCTGAGGGTGCTCCCAAGTGGATGGAGTTCAACAGTCTTTGGGTGTCCTTTATGGTAATGGGGGTCCAAGAGTTCAGTGCCTGAAGGGGTGCTAGGTCCATGGTGGTGAGCGGTGCTGGTGGGCTTTGGTTCCTGAAGCATTCATTGATGTCCTGGATCTTAAGGTGAAAGAAGGTGGCGAGGAGATTGGGAGGGAGGGATGAATGAGGTGTCTGCCCCAGGGTTTGTGAACTTTTAGACGATGGCGAAGAGCTCTTTGCTGTTGTGAGTGCTAGTGTTGAACCGTGATTGAAAGGTGCCCTTTTTGGCCTTTCTGATGTTCTGGAGGTACTTGGTGACTGCATGTTCATAGGCTGTGCAGTCCTCCTTGGATTTGCTGAGCCCCCATTTACATTCCAGTCATCTGCAAGTGTGCTTGGATTCCCGTAAGTCTGGCGTAAACCACTTGGCAAATTTGCTCTGACGATTCCCTTCTGATTTCCTTAGGGGGGCTATGTTGTTGGTGCAGTCTGAGACTCAACGGTGTAGCTTGCTTGCGACTTCATTAGCATCTGTTGCATCCAGTGGAAGGGAGTGGTTGAGAGCATTGGTGAGCTGTGCTTCTGTGACTTTGCCCCAGCATCTGCCAGGGGGAAAGGGGTGTAGTGGTGTGTGGTGTTCTTTGTGTAGGTAAAGTGGATGCACTTGTGGTTGTACCAATTGTGTTCAGAGGTGTGAGAGATGGTAATGAGAATGTGTCCGGCTCTGTAGGTGTTGACGTTGACAAGTTGTTTGAGGCCGAGAGTTGTCAGGTTGTCCAGGAGGTTTAAGGTGTTTGGGTCAAGGTGGAAAATGAGGTCACGGAGTGGGATGTAGTCAGAGGAGGTGAGAGCTTGGGGGGGGACGAGGTCAGTGATGTCTTCGCAGAACTGAGGCCCGGATGACCTGTAGATGAGGGTGCCGTGCAGGGAGGTGTGTGGGTTGGTCTGGATCTGGAAGTGTAAGTGCTTGTGCATTGACTGAGACTGCAACTTGATGGTGGTAGTCAGGTGGAGGTTGTTCTTGTAGATTATGGCAATGCCTTCTTGTAGGAAGTTGGCTCTGTATGTGCTATTTCAAAGTAAGGAATAGCATGCACAGAGTCCAAGGGTTCCCCTTAGAGGTAAAATAGTGGTAAAAATAGATAATACTAATGCTCTATTTTGTGGTAGTGTGGTCGAGCAGTAGGCTTATCCAAGGAGTAGTGTTAAGCATTTGTTGTACATACACATAGACAATAAATGAGGTACACACACTCAGAGACAAATCCAGCCAATAGGTTTTTGTATAGAAAAATATATTTTCTTAGTTTATTTTAAGAACCACAGGTTCAAATTCTACATGTAATATCTCATTCGAAAGGTATTGCAGGTAAGTACTTTAGGAACTTCAAATCATCAAAATTGCATGTATACTTTTCAAGTTATTCACAAATAGCTGTTTTAAAAGTGGACACTTAGTGCAATTTTCACAGTTCCTAGGGGAGGTAAGTATTTGTTAGGTTAACCAGGTAAGTAAGACACTTACAGGGCTTAGTTCTTGGTCCAAGGTAGCCCACCGTTGGGGGTTCAGAGCAACCCCAAAGTCACCACACCAGCAGCTCAGGGCCGGTCAGGTGCAGAGTTCAAAGTGGTGCCCAAAACACATAGGCTAGAATGGAGAGAAGGGGGTGCCCCGGTTCCGGTCTGCTTGCAGGTAAGTACCCGCGTCTTCGGAGGGCAGACCAGGGGGGTTTTGTAGGGCACCGGGGGGGACACAAGCCCACACAGAAATTTCACCCTCAGCAGCGCGGGGGCGGCCGGGTGCAGTGTAGGAACAGGCGTCGGGTTCGCAATGTTAGTCTATGAGAGATCTCGGGATCTCTTCAGCGCTGCAGGCAGGCAAGGGGGGGATTCCTCGGGGAAACCTCCACTTGGTCAAGGGAGAGGGACTCCTGGGGGTCACTTCTCCAGTGAAAGTCCGGTCCTTCAGGTCCTGGGGGCTGCGGGTGCAGGGTCTCTCCCAGGAGTCGGGACTTTAGGTTCGAAGAGTCGCGGTCAGGGGAAGCCTCGGGTTTCCCTCTGCAGGCGGCGCTGTGGGGGCTCAGGGGGGACAGGTTTTGGTACTCACAGTATCAGAGTAGTCCTGGGGTCCCTCCTGAGGTGTTGGATCGCCACCAGCCGAGTCGGGGTCGCCGGGTGCAGTGTTGCAAGTCTCACGCTTCTTGCGGGGAGCTTGCAGGGTTCTTTAAAGCTGCTGGAAACAAAGTTGCAGCTTTTCTTGGAGCAGGTCCGCTGTCCTCGGGAGTTTCTTGTCTTTTCGAAGCAGGGGCAGTCCTCAGAGGATGTCGAGGTCGCTGGTCCCTTTGGAAGGCGTCGCTGGAGCAGGATCTTTGGAAGGCAGGAGACAGGCCGGTGAGTTTCTGGAGCCAAGGCAGTTGTCGTCTTCTGGTCTTCCGCTGCAGGGGTTTTCAGCTGGGCAGTCCTTCTTCTTGTAGTTGCAGGAATCTGATTTTCTAGGGTTCAGGGTAGCCCTTAAATACTAAATTTAAGGGCGTGTTTAGGTCTGGGGGGTTAGTAGCCAATGGCTACTAGCCCTGAGGGTGGGTACACCCTCGTTGTGCCTCCTCCCAAGGGGAGGGGGTCACAATCCTAACCCTATTGGGGGAATCCTCCATCTGCAAGATGGAGGATTTCTAAAAGTTAGAGTCACCTCAGCTCAGGACACCTTAGGGGCTGTCCTGACTGGCCAGTGACTCCTCCTTGTTGCTTTCTTTGTTCCCTCCAGCCTTGCCGCCAAAAGTGGGGGCCGTGGCCGGAGGGGGCGGGCAACTCCACTAAGCTGGAGTGCCCTGCTGGGCTGTGACAAAGGGGTGAGCCTTTGAGGCTCACCGCCAGGTGTCACAGCTCCTGCCTGGGGGAGGTGTTAGCATCTCCACCCAGTGCAGGCTTTGTTACTGGCCTCAGAGTGACAAAGGCACTCTCCCCATGGGGCCAGCAACATGTCTCTAGTGTGGCAGGCTGCTGGAACCAGTCAGCCTACACAGCTAGTTGGTTAAGTTTCAGGGGGCACCTCTAAGATGCCCTCTGTGGTGTATTTTACACTAAAATGTACACTGGCATCAGTGTGCATTTATTGTGCTGAGAAGTTTGATACCAAACTTCCCAGTTTTCAGTGTAGCCATTATGGTGCTGTGGAGTTCGTGTAAAACAGACTCCCAGACCATATACTCTTATGGCTACCCTGCACTTACAATGTCTAAGGTTTTGTTTAGACACTGTAGGGGCACAGTGCTCATGCACTGGTACCCTCACCTATGGTATAGTGCACCCTGCCTTAGGGCTGTAAGGCCTGCTAGAGGGGTGTCTTACCTATACTGCATAGGCAGTGAGAGGCTGGCATGGCACCCTGAGGGGAGTGCCATGTCGACTTACTCATTTTGTTCTCACTAGCACCCACAGGCTTGTAAGCAGGGTGTCTGTGCTGAGTGAGGGGTCTCTAGGGTGGCATAAGACATGCTGCAGCCCTTAGAGACCTTCCTTGGCATCAGGGCCCTTGGTACTAGAAGTACCAGTTACAAGGGACTTATCTGAATGCCAGGGTGTGCCAATTGTGGATACAATGGTACATTTTAGGTGAAGGAACACTGGTGCTGGGGCCTGGTTAGCAGGGTCCCAGCACACTTCTCAGTCAAGTCAGCATCAGTATCAGGCAAAAAGTGGGGGGTAACTGCAACAGGGAGCCATTTCTTTACACAAGCCCCCCCCAGCCCACAGGCCAGGAGACTCAGCCCAAGCTGGGAGAGTCTTCCTAGTCTGTCAGGCGAGGAAGAGTAGGAGAAATAGGCTGGTTAGTTGCAGGGCCTACTCTGCCTTACATCCTTCTGTTCAGGTCATTCCCTTTGTGGAACTGACCCACTTCCACAGTGATAGGACCTAGTCTGAATTGCCTCTTGTCTGCTTCTTCAATGTCTCCACCCATTCTTTTTATTTTGGGTTTAGAGGTATCCACCTCTGCTAATCTTATCTTAGCCAGGGTCATCCCTAGCTTACCCAAAGAGGTTACCCAGAGCTGGAGTAACCCCACCATGACCAACAGGGTCAGGGGGCCTAACTTGCTATTTGGCATGGGGTCTGACCACCATGCCAAGGATAGTGCAGCCACAAAGGCTAACACCCAGCAGAGGCCACTGACAGCTGTCAGTGCCCAGAACCACACCTTTAGCTCTTCACCTAAAAGGGAAGGGGCTAAGTTACAGGCTTCTTTGGGTTCAGGTTGCCTGTCTGCTGTATTGGAGTGGGGGGTTACCACATCTTGTAGTAAACACCCTTCTTCCACTCTTTCTTCTGTTAGCTGAGGAGCCACCCACTCAGGTTTAACAGTTGCCTGACTAGCCAGGACTTCTTGTGGGTCAGGTTGGACTTTATCAGGGCCATTTTTGGAGTTCTCCCCTACTGGAGCAGAATCTCCTTGGCTTGCTGTAACCTTGGCTAAAGGTTGTCCACCCTTCCTACTCTGTTTTCTTTTCTTCTTCTTCTGGGGCCTGCTTGCATTTACTGCAGAGGCAGGACTTCCAGAATCCTTGGGAGAGGACTGGCACTGGACCAGTTCCTCTCTTGAGCTCTGACTAACCTCTGGGTAGTCATTTCCAAGGAGACAATCAAGGGGGAGGTCTGTACTGACTACTACCCTTCTCCAGCTAAGAGTGCCACCCACTTCTATGGGCACTAAAGCCACAGGCCTCTTAGTGACCCTGTCTAGGCTAACTCTTACCCTGGCAGTCTCACCTGGGATGTACTGGTTTGAGAGCACCAGCCTGTCATGCACAATAGTGTGACTGGCACAAGTGTCTCTCAGGGCAGTGGTTGGGATTCCATTCACCAGTAGGTGGTGGAAGTGTCTGCTTCCCTCTGGAATCTCCAACTCACCTGTTGGGCCCTGTTTCCAGTTGAAGGCTAGGAAGACCTCCTCATCTGAGGAGTCATCTCCCATGGCTACACTGGTTACCCCAGGAATTTTGTTCTGGGGTTTGTTTTTGGGACAAGAAGTGTCCTTGGTGTGGTGCCCAGACTGGTTACAGTTGTGGCACCATGCCTTAGTGGCATCCCAGTTCTTACCCTGGTACCCACCTTTGTTTTGGGTTGTGTCCTGGGGCCCACCCACCTGTTCTGGTTTTTGGGGGCCTACAGAGGACTCTTTTTCTTTGTTTCTAGTGTTACCCACTTTCTCCTGGGGAGTTTTTGTAACCCCTTTCTTTTGGTCACCCCCAGTGGAAGTTTTGGTTACCCTAGTCTTGACCCAGTGGTCTGCCTTCTTTCCCAATTCTTGGGGAGAAATTGGACCTAGGTCTACCAGATACTGATGCAACTTTTCATTGAAGCAGTTACTTAAAATGTGTTCTTTCATAAACAAATTATAAAGCCCAACATAGTCACACACTTCATTTCCAGTTAACCAACCATCTAGTGTTTTTACTGAGTAGTCTACAAAATCAACCCAGGTCTGCCTCGAGGATTTTTGAGCCCCCCTGAATCTAATTCTATACTCCTCAGTGGAGAATCCAAAGCCCTCAATCAGGGTACCCTTCATGAGGTCATAAGATTCTGCATCTTTTCCAGAGAGTGTGAGGAGTCTATCCCTACACTTTCCAGTGAACATTTCCCAAAGGAGAGCACCCCAGTGAGATCTGTTTACTTTTCTGGTTACACAAGCCCTCTCAAAAGCTGTGAACCATTTGGTGATGTCATCACCATCTTCATATTTTGTTACAATCCCTTTGGGGATTTTTCGGATGTCAGGAGAATCTCTGACCCTATTTAAGTTGCTGCCACCATCGATGGGACCTAGGCCCATCTCTTTTCTTTCCCTTTCTATGGCTAGGAGCTGCTTTTCCAAAGCCAATCTTTTGACCATCCTGGCTAACAGGGGGTCATCTTCACTGGAGTTATCCTCAGTGATTTCAGAGGTGTTGGTCTCTCCTGTGAGGGAACCAGCATCTCTGACTATTATTTTTGGAGTCAGGGTTTGAGGGACCCTGTTCTCCCTAGATAGGACTGGTAGGGGGGAATTTTCCTCCAAGTCACTATCCTCTTCCTCTGAGTTGCCACCCTCAGAGGGGTTGGCCTTTTCAAACTCTGCCAAAAGCTCCTGGAGCTGTATTTTGGTAGGTTTGGGGCCCATTGTTATTTTCTTTATTTTACAGAGTGACCTTAGCTCCCTCATTTTAAGATGGAGGTAAGGTGTGGTGTCGAGTTCCACCACAGTCACATCTGTGCTAGACATTTTGCTTCTAAAAGTTGGAATATTTTTTAAGAATCTACAACTGGTTCTAGAATCTAATTCAAACTTTTACAAACTTTTAAACTCTAAAAGAAATGCTAAACAGGATCTAACACAAGGCCCTAGCAGGTCTTTTAAGAATTTAGAAAACTTTTCAAATTGCAAAAATCAATTTCTAATGACAATTTTGGAATTTGTCGTGTGATCAGGTATTGGCTGAGTAGTCCAGCAAATGCAAAGTCTTGTACCCCACCGCTGATCCACCAATGTAGGAAGTTGGCTCTGTATGTGCTATTTCAAAGTAAGGAATAGCATGCACAGAGTCCAAGGGTTCCCCTTAGAGGTAAAATAGTGGTAAAAATAGATAATACTAATGCTCTATTTTGTGGTAGTGTGGTCGAGCAGTAGGCTTATCCAAGGAGTAGTGTTAAGCATTTGTTGTACATACACATAGACAATAAATGAGGTACACACACTCAGAGACAAATCCAGCCAATAGGTTTTTGTATAGAAAAATATCTTTTCTTAGTTTATTTTAAGAACCACAGGTTCAAATTCTACATGTAATATCTCATTCGAAAGGTATTGCAGGTAAGTACTTTAGGAACTTCAAATCATCAAAATTGCATGTATACTTTTCAAGTTATTCACAAATAGCTGTTTTAAAAGTGGACACAGTGCAATTTTCACAGTTCCTAGGGGAGGTAAGTATTTGTTAGGTTAACCAGGTAAGTAAGACACTTACAGGGCTTAGTTCTTGGTCCAAGGTAGCCCACCGTTGGGGGTTCAGAGCAACCCCAAAGTCACCACACCAGCAGCTCAGGGCCGGTCAGGTGCAGAGTTCAAAGTGGTGCCCAAAACACATAGGCTAGAATGGAGAGAAGGGGGTGCCCCGGTTCCGGTCTGCTTGCAGGTAAGTACCCGCGTCTTCGGAGGGCAGACCAGGGGGGTTTTGTAGGGCACCGGGGGGGACACAAGCCCACACAGAAATTTCACCCTCAGCAGCGCGGGGGCGGCCGGGTGCAGTGTAGGAACAGGCGTCGGGTTCGCAATGTTAGTCTATGAGAGATCTCGGGATCTCTTCAGCGCTGCAGGCAGGCAAGGGGGGGATTCCTCGGGGAAACCTCCACTTGGTCAAGGGAGAGGGACTCCTGGGGGTCACTTCTCCAGTGAAAGTCCGGTCCTTCAGGTCCTGGGGGCTGCGGGTGCAGGGTCTCTCCCAGGCGTCGGGACTTTAGGTTCGAAGAGTCGCGGTCAGGGGAAGCCTCGGGTTTCCCTCTGCAGGTGGCGCTGTGGGGGCTCAGGGGGGACAGGTTTTGGTACTCACAGTATCAGAGTAGTCCTGGGGTCCCTCCTGAGGTGTTGGATCGCCACCAGCCGAGTCGGGGTCGCCGGGTGCAGTGTTGCAAGTCTCACGCTTCTTGCGGGGAGCTTGCAGGGTTCTTTAAAGCTGCTGGAAACAAAGTTGCAGCTTTTCTTGGAGCAGGTCCGCTGTCCTCGGGAGTTTCTTGTCTTTTCGAAGCAGGGGCAGTCCTCAGAGGATGTCGAGGTCGCTGGTCCCTTTGGAAGGCGTCGCTGGAGCAGGATCTTTGGAAGGCAGGAGACAGGCCGGTGAGTTTCTGGAGCCAAGGCAGTTGTCGTCTTCTGGTCTTCCGCTGCAGGGGTTTTCAGCTGGGCAGTCCTTCTTCTTGTAGTTGCAGGAATCTGATTTTCTAGGGTTCAGGGTAGCCCTTAAATACTAAATTTAAGGGCGTGTTTAGGTCTGGGGGGTTAGTAGCCAATGGCTACTAGCCCTGAGGGTGGGTACACCCTCGTTGTGCCTCCTCCCAAGGGGAGGGGGTCACAATCCTAACCCTATTGGGGGAATCCTCCATCTGCAAGATGGAGGATTTCTAAAAGTTAGAGTCACCTCAGCTCAGGACACCTTAGGGGCTGTCCTGACTGGCCAGTGACTCCTCCTTGTTGCTTTCTTTGTTCCCTCCAGCCTTGCCGCCAAAAGTGGGGGCCGTGGCCGGAGGGGGCGGGCAACTCCACTAAGCTGGAGTGCCCTGCTGGGCTGTGACAAAGGGGTGAGCCTTTGAGGCTCACCGCCAGGTGTCACAGCTCCTGCCTGGGGGAGGTGTTAGCATCTCCACCCAGTGCAGGCTTTGTTACTGGCCTCAGAGTGACAAAGGCACTCTCCCCATGGGGCCAGCAACATGTCTCTAGTGTGGCAGGCTGCGGGAACCAGTCAGCCTACACAGCTAGTTGGTTAAGTTTCAGGGGGCACCTCTAAGATGCCCTCTGTGGTGTATTTTACACTAAAATGTACACTAGCATCAGTGTGCATTTATTGTGCTGAGAAGTTTGATACCAAACTTCCCAGTTTTCAGTGTAGCCATTATGGTGCTGTGGAGTTCGTGTAAAACAGACTCCCAGACCATATACTCTTATGGCTACCCTGCACTTACAATGTCTAAGGTTTTGTTTAGACACTGTAGGGGCACAGTGCTCATGCACTGGTACCCTCACCTATGGTATAGTGCACCCTGCCTTAGGGCTGTAAGGCCTGCTAGAGGGGTGTCTTACCTATACTGCATAGGCAGTGAGAGGCTGGCATGGCACCCTGAGGGGAGTGCCATGTCGACTTACTCATTTTGTTCTCACTAGCACCCACAGGCTTGTAAGCAGGGTGTCTGTGCTGAGTGAGGGGTCTCTAGGGTGGCATAAGACATGCTGCAGCCCTTAGAGACCTTCCTTGGCATCAGGGCCCTTGGTACTAGAAGTACCAGTTACAAGGGACTTATCTGAATGCCAGGGTGTGCCAATTGTGGATACAATGGTACATTTTAGGTGAAGGAACACTGGTGCTGGGGCCTGGTTAGCAGGGTCCCAGCACACTTCTCAGTCAAGTCAGCATCAGTATCAGGCAAAAAGTGGGGGGTAACTGCAACAGGGAGCCATTTCTTTACACTTCTCCAGGCCAGTTGGCTCTGTCCTTGTGGATGATTTTGTAGTTGTCCAGGATGTCCGTGGCGATGTATGGGGCAGCGGTGGGGCTGATCCAAGTCTCTCTGAAGAGGGCTGTTGAGTCAAGGTGGTCCCAGTCTTCTACCGCATGTTTGATGAGGGAGCGTGTTTTGAGGAGTATGTACCTGAGGTACCTGTCCATGCTTGGTACGAGATCATGGGGGAGTCCTTGGACGGTGCTGGAGCAGGTGTGGCAAGAAAAGGGTCCATGGGTGTTCCTGGGGTTGGCTTTGTGGCAGGCTGATGACCTTCCCAGGTTGAGAGCGCCTAGACTGCTGGCCCCAAACTGGTGGACGGGGCGAGAACCAGGGTCCGTGTCATTGGGCGGGGTCCAGGCACGGACGGGCACAGACAGCCTTGCCTTTGACGTGCCAGCGGTGCGGCCACATTTAAGAAGGGGAGGGAAGTGGGGGGTCTAGTCAGCTGTGAGGAGAGAGGGCAGGAAAAGCATTTTGTTGGGAGGGGGCGGGGCAGCGGGGTCAGCAGCAGCGGCACGGGGAAGTAAAAAAGAAGAAGGTAGAAGTAAAAGGCATGAGACATAGAGAGACAGATGATACTTACTTGCAGATGGCCACTAGGCCACCAGGGATGAGGTGCAGGCAGGATCCTGCGGGTGGAGTAGGGCCTTAAACTGAGAGTCAGACAGGCTGTCAATTTGGCAAAAGCAGTGGCAGCAGCAGCAGAAGGAGCTGCACTGGGAGGGCAACAGACACTGACCAGGAGGTCAGAGGAGTCACATGTTTGAAAGGCTACTTCTGTTTGTGACGCAATCTGCACTGCAAGCCCACCAGTAGTATTTAGGTTACAGGCCCTGGTGTATGACATGCCACCTTACAAGGGACTTACATGTAAATTAAATGTGTCAAACAGGTGTAAGCCAATCATACCAAGTTTTAGGGCAGAGAACACATGCACTTAGGCACTGTTTAGCAGTGGTAAAGTGCCCAGAGTCCTAAAGCCAATAAAAAGAAGGTCAGAAAAATAGAAGAAAGGCAAAACATTTGAGGATAACCGTTCAAAAAGGGCCATTTTCCATAAGTTCTCTCTCTAAATTGACAATTTTTGGCAGGAAGCCTGCTAAGTCCCCCACTTTTCCCAGTAGCACAGATGGCCATATGTTAAAGAATTTTCCTTCCCTGAGCTGGATGAGCTGCAAAGAAACACCATTTCCACCAGCAGAACACTCAGTGGGTCCCTGATTTAAGTTCCTACACACATCTCCACATCTTTACAAATACTTTAGGCTTCTCAGCTTTTTGGCTATGATCAAGTCGAGCGTCTGTTCTCATCAGTTTACTTTACTACTAAGGATACAACTGCACTGTTTTTCTGATGCCTTCAATCTGACAGCTGAATCATGCCACAATTATATCTGAGTCACGGATTGTCTGCCCTCTGGTAAAAGACAACCATAAAATGTAAGTAAATTATTTTAACGAGCTTTGTACGGTGATAGAAACAACTACACTGGGACCACAAAAGCATGGGGCATAGTTTGTTCCAAGGCAATAGACTTTGTGCGGATGTACCAAGCTCCTCGTGGCTATTTTCACAACCCTCAATGGCAATGTAAAGGAAATTATGCTAAAAGACTCTAAAATGCGACTTTGAGAACCCCTAAATGGTTTTCTGTCTCATTTCACAGATGACAAACTGTACTGTAAAACGTGCACCATGAAAATACATCATCACTTTGGCAATGATTAGCAGACCATCCCATTCAAAGAAACCATGACACATTCCCCTTGGGTTAAAATAAATTCAGATAAATGTAAAAAAGCACAAATACCGGCTGATGAATTTTGTTGATTATGTATACTAATAGGAAAACCCTCTATCAGCCTTGAGAAACATAAACAAAGGTCAAAATGAACATTTTAAATGAGCAGTGATTCAACAGTGGCCTTGGGTGAAACAAAAATGCTTTTATCAGGATGTTGACAGACCATGAACAGTAAATGGAAACATGCAGAATAATGAAAATTCAAAAGTTCAATAGAATTGAAAGGCACATCTCAACTGAATCCATTTGGTACTGTTTGCATACATGATGCGTTTCTGTTTCGTGTTTTTTAATCTTAACACATAATGTACGCGTTTTAAATGTATACACGTACGGACAACTGTCAATCACTCAATCAAAAACTTTATTTTAAATATCAGAAGGTAATTATAAAACAAGCATTTGCAATGCAATCGGTCTCGCATTTTGTTGAGTTAGCGCTATTAGCATTGTAAATTCATAACTGTACTTTTCTTGCCACCTAAATTGGTCAATCCTGCCTCATAATTTATTTTTCTGCCATATAATTCCAGTAGCCCTGCGTAGAACTAAAGCACTTCCATTTACCTTTTTCCTCTAGCTGCAGAAAAAAATGAAAACATTGCTTTTTAGCATCCTAATTGAAATCTGCCCTGCTCATTCCAATATAATACTACTTTCACCACCCCACCATCAGAGTTGATGGCCCTCCCTCCGAGATGCCACACACCACCAATTTTAATAAAAAGTGTTAGAACTTGGCCAGCAATGCCTTGGGTCCTACTTCTTTTTAACACTTTCAGCCATGTTTGTGTGCAACATGACTACAACATTGTCAAAGGCAACAGCTTGAATAGGCGAGACCTATTGACTTTACCAATGCTTGTTTTGTTTACCAAAGAAGTAATTGGTTGCTAGGGTACACATTTTTTACATTGAAATGCAAGGGGTGGCTACTATATAAAAGTATCCAAAATGTTTCACAGAACAATTGCCTTTGCTGGACGTGGAGGCTGCATAACAAAGTGAAAGTGGACTACATTACCAGTGTCTGCATGCAAGATTAGGTACAATGGACTCCTTCTCTGCCTCTGCAGATGACACATTTAACCACTTGGTGGTTTCATAACCTCCTTTTAAGCTTCAGCACTGCTTCATCAATTGTCCCAGTGCTTAATTTGAGCCAGTGGTTTCTGGTGTGAGCACTTATTTTTGAGGGCCAGCACTTATTTTTCTACCTCAAGCATTTACTGAGAGCAAAAGACATATATGGGAAAGACGAAGAAAGAGAATTATGAAAAAGCGTCAAAAGGGGGAAAAGCAGGAAGCTGCAAGAGTGAACTGAAGGGGCAGGTAGTGGCTGTAAATGGATTAAAGAGGCTGAGATTGCTTCAGCATTACGCTGCCTCAGTATTCTGTGCTTGCACGCTTAATTGCAGCATCCGTGTGTTTCAGAGGAGAGCTTTGGGCACCAGCAAGTTTTTATTTACAAATTAAGCACTGGTTAGTCCCAAGGTGTTTGAAGCCTCTGACCAACTGGGGAGACTTGTTCTGTTCTCCAGGTGTCCATTCCATTTAGAGTTTGGTGCAGAGTGAGAATAACTTAATTTAACATTGGTTCTGATGCCTTCCACGTTTTACATAGTGAATTGATGGTGTGTTACTTACTAGTCGGACTTCATAGGTGTAGATGACAATCCTGGCTCGTTATTAAAATACCTCTGTCAAATCAGTTTTTTGTTCTGATCTCAGGTCTTTGTGGTGTGTCACGTTTGTGTGGGTATTAGCAAACTCCCTTGCTCACAAAATAACCACCAATTCCATATATATGTAAAAAGTCTCTTGGATTGTACTTAGATGAGTAATATGATCAATACTGATAGTGTACCACTCCATTTATGAATCTTTGAAGCAGAAAAGATTCAACAGTAACTAAGGAGACACCCGTAGTCGCAACATATCACCAGAATGATAGGATAACAAAAGTGAAAGCACATGCCTTTTGACCGCAAATCACTACACAGCGAATTACTTCAGAAGATGTTTACCTTCTTTGGGAGGCCATTGTATGGGCGTTGTATGTTCTTTCAGTAATCTTTTATTGAAGCAGTTAATGAACACTAATATTAGAAACAAACAACCAGAGATTAAAATGGCGGTGTCATTTGTTACTTATAACACTCAGGTTAGTTAAATCCTAGTTGTAACAATCAGCAGCTACGGAGTAGCTGTTGCTAGAGGCACTCCTTGAACACCTCTATGTGAATACCAGAGTTCATCTGCTCTTTCTAAAATGTGGGGAAAATGGCAAAACAACTAAGGGCCTGATTACAAGTTGCACAGTACTGCTGTGGTGCAAATTCTGCATACAAAATTTACATTGATAGCACTGCACCAACACTCTGGAATGTTGGGACACCGGCCCACCACATCAGGCAGAATAGAATTCTAGATGGTAATCTCATTCTGCCTGACTCATGACGAGAGCACCATTTGTTCTTACTTTTTACTATCCAGCATCTCTACCGAGCTAACAAAAAGCCTCACAACATCTCCAAGAACAAAACATTGACAGGCTGGGTAGTACATCCATGTTAAGGGCTCACGCATTTGTTGAAAAAGTTTGCTGTGTATGATAATTTGTCAATGATTAGAATTGGTATTTGCCGTCAATTGGTGCCATAGGTGTTTACTAAACAGGATCATCTATGAGAATGTAGGATGTAAAGCAAACAGAAGGTTGTAAAGGTGTGGAAAACTGCGCAATGCTTAACCAACTGAACGCTTATACCACTGTCACGTATTTATGGAGGCTACAACTGTATGTTCGTTTTACTGATTTAGTATACATTTTTAAATAAATGTATGCTGAAGTCCCATCCTTTACTAGCAGCTGATTTTTTGTGCTGGAATCAAACAAGTAATTTAATTTCTGCAATTCAGCAAAATATCAAACCTTAGCAAATATGGCGGTTATTCACATTTCTTCTGTATCTGATTAGAAATGCAAAGAAAACTTTTCAAAAGTCGACAATCGGTCCCATAGTGCATTGGTAATATTTATTGATGGTGATTGAATATAGCTACAAAGGAATTGGTGCATAACAATGGTGCAGGGGGCCCTGAGCTCAAGGGGGCCCCCTCAGCAGAGCACCCAGGCCTGAGAACTCCTGAGTAAGTCATTGCTGGGCCCCCTTAAGTGTCGTTACGCCACTGAAAACAACAGGCTGTACGGAAGGGGTGAATCAATAGTGAAACTGTTATAACACGGGGGCAGGGGTTTTCAGAAGAGTAGCTTGAGTGGAAATTCTTAGGGAGGAGTCTGGGAACTCAGCTGTCACAATCCAATTAAATTTTGTTTTAAGAGACATTGTATATAATTGACTCTTTTTTTTTTTGCTTTCTGAAAGTGAAATAGTGTTCTCTGAAGAAAGGTGATCTAGGGAATGTTGAAGGGTGGGTTTGGGAACGGGAAGCCTACAGTTCTCTTCCACATCGCTGTACTTGGTGAAGATATTTGCCCTAGATATGCCAGCAAATAGTGTTCATAAAAATAGCTCTGGTAGCACAGAACTGCACCTGCAGGCGTTTCCTTTCGACTTGTACAAAGCTCTTGTTAACTAATAATTGTTTTCCTTTCCATAATTTTCAATGAGGCTCTGTTGCTGTGGCTTCTTGGTTGTCATTTCTTTTAGTTCCGGAGACACAGAAAGGCCGTAATGAAAGGCGCATTTTTTAAAAGTCTGCTGTAACCAAACGCAGCCATCAGCAAAGAATCTCAGTGACCCCGCGGGAACAAAGCCTCCACACCTCCTGGCGAGCCAGAGCTGAACAATGATGACAGTAAAAACAAGCAGCAAGGGGCAGAAGGTGGGGGCGTCCTGGCAAAGGGAGACTAATTGAACTGGAAGATGCGCCGTGAACAAAAAGTGAAGCCGAAACGGAACACTCATCGAGGACACGAGCAGCTGAGAGCAGCGACAGGCGCCAAATGAGCAGGAAACAATAAAAATGACAAGCATTTGGAATGCAATGCTCTTGTGTTTGCTCGAATTAGAGCTCTTAGCGTTGTAAATTACCGACAGAACTTTTCTTGCCACACAGACTGAAAACAACAAGAGAAAAAGAGCGAGGGTGAGCTGGCCCTGGAAAAGCCACCCTCGGCTGTTGGTTTATGTTTACAGAGGGAGCTGGTGGGGAGGAGGGACTGAACACACACCCACAGTGTAAGACAAACAGGCAAATACTAAAAAAAAAAGACCCTTACAGAAGAGATAAACAGGACATAGCGTAATTCTACAATGCTTTGTGCTGCTCCCAAAGTGAAAAAGACAGGACAAAGAGGCAGAAATTACCTCTAGCAAGCAAGGAGTTTTGAAGGACACTGGAACCAACAAATTAAATTGCTTGAATTAGCTTGAACCGATACTATAAGTATACTTAAAGGTATACAACACATCGAAATGCTACGTTCGACCTAAAGAGCAATAGAATACAAATATAAAAACTTGTTAAAAAAACACTGAGTTTCAACAGATTATGACTAATTTTAAAAATGATCCAGCAGTAAAACAAAGAGTTTCATCTTTTAACATTTGCTGAAAAAAACAATGCTGATCTACAATTGGTAAAATTATACGTTCTTAACAATGGCAGTAAAAGCTGTAGAGCATGTGCTCCATAACATTTACAAAAAAAGACAAAGGGGCAAATTTATACCTGCTTTGTTCCATTTTAGCGTCAGTTATTTTGATGCTAAAACAGGGCACACCACTCCATATTTATATTTTAACGTTGAACCCGTCTAGTGTCAAAATATTGGCGTTAGCGTCATATTGCGATGCAGCAAACTACAGTGCTAATGAGATGCAAGGTAGGCGTTTCCATCCACAATTTCATGCTAACCCCCTTCCATCGTATTTCTACTCTGGTGCAAAAACGACGTGACACCCACATAAAGGGTCACCATAGGATGGGGGACCCCATCCTGGGTAAGTACAGGTAAGTTTGAATTTCTTTTTTTTCTGTGACATTGGGGGCCCCTAACATGGGCCCCCTTGCCTGGCACTGGGTATTATGGCCTTGCCCAGGGAACATTGGTTCCCTGGGCTGGCCATTGGGGTGGTGGGAATTTCTCCTGTCTTTACTAAGACAGGAATACATTTTGGGTGGTAGTGCGTCAGAAAATGACGCTAGGCTGGTTAACAGCATATTTAATGCTGTGAACAGCCTAGTGTAATTTCTGACCCACTAACGCCTTTTCCCCTCTCCCCATCCCCCCGGCTATTGTCTTTTCTTTAGATGCTAGCCTGTCCTTTGTGCACTGTGCGCCATTCCATAAACATGGCCCCTGGCTGGCGCTATGGAATGGCGCTAGCAGGTGCTATGAATTTTGAAGCAAAACTGTGTTAGTACAGCTTTGCGGCAAAATCCAGAAATATTGGCCAAAGTGACTGCACTGAAGCGCCATCACAAGGACAAGTGCAACTATTAGAACTGCAATATTGCTCTAAGGGAAAACACAAAGGTGCATATTTATACTTGGCTTGTGCCATTTTAGCATCAAATCTTATGATGCTAAAATGGCGCATAGCTAACTCCAAATTTATATTTTGATGCTAGACCCACTAAGCGTCAAAATATTGGAGTTAATGCTGTGTTTAGGATGTGCACCTTGCGTCAATGAGATGCAAGGTAGGTGTTCCCATCCTAAAGACAAAGCTGACCCACTAGCGCCATATTTATCCCCCTAAGCAAAAACAACACTAACGAAGGAAGCAGACTCCAAAAATGGCCCAAAGTCCGATTATTGCCAAAATGTAAAACCTAGTCAGACCAGGCATTAAATAGAGGCTCACACACCACCACTCAAGGAAAAAACACAGAAGGAGCCTTAGAAACTGCCAGGACAACATGGAAGTACTACTGCTCCAGCTTGGCACACGCCGCAGAAGGCTGCGAAGACAGCAGATCCAACCACCACTACCGCAGCAACCTCAAACCCCACCACAACAGCCACAGAGGCAGTGCAGAAGTAGGTACAGATTATTTAGACAGTGAATAACCATCTTTAGAATGAGGGAACAAAAGGTGGTCCGGATGTACAGACTGGGATTCCATCATATGCCTGCTGCACCTGGAAGTGTCACACATCATGGCAAGGTTGCATACTCCCCATAACATTCCACCAATGACAAAACTCTTCACTGTCCTCCACATGATAGCGTCTGAATCACTCCATACAGCAGGTGCTCTAGTGGCTGGTATCTCCCAGTCATCCCTTTTTCCATCTGCCTACCAAAGGTCCTGGACACAATCCTACACCTCACACCCCAACACTAATAGACGCATAGCCCTTGTGCACCTATAGCAGGTCCACAGTCCTTTTCACACTAATGGTGATAAAATACGAGGCATAACCGTCATGCCCTAAAAAAATTACCCATGACTGAAAAATGTGACACACACGTCCAGGAAGTCATGTACCAGGACATCCTGCCTGCAAACATGCTACAGTGAGTGTTGTTTCACTTTCACTTCACAGTCTGTTTCTCTGTGACTGTGTGAGGTTGTGTGGTTTAGGTGCTGGTGGATTTGTGGAGTGTTTGCTCTATTTGTAGTGTATATTGGGCTGCATCCTGTGTTATTTTGTATATTAATTGTCTCATAACTTGAATATTGAATAGTGAGTGTACTGTTTTTGTCTCTGTATTGTCAGGTATTTGTTTGGGGTAGTTTAGTTGTTGGGGTAGTTTGGGTAGTTGGGGTAGGTGTAAGGATTAAGTTTCATATTTTTTTGTGTAAACTCAATTCACCACAGGGAATGTTTGGCAAAGAGATGATGAGCCGGATGTCTGCGGATGAGCTGGGAGGTTCATCTGGCGTTTGGCAAACCACCTCTCTATGATGCTGCAACTGGGTGACCAGGTGATACTTGGCTACCCCATGGAGGCAAGGCGGCTGCAGTGGGGCAAGGTGCTCGACCACCTTACTCGAATATTTGCAACTGGAAGGAACGAACATCAAATTAAGCATCGCTGGACAGATCTGGTGTTACGGGAGCAGGATCTGCTAGACCTTTTGGGAATTGAGATTGGTGGAACAGATGGTAAGTCTCCCATTGCCATACAATCTCATTTTTTTGCATGTGCATGACATTTTTTTTTCATAAATTTGGGTGCTACATGCAATGGATGTGGACATGTCATATGTGGCCTGTTTGAAGAGTCAATGCCCCTCGTTAGGGCTGAATTTCAAATGTACAAAAGGAAGCAAATGCAGCACAGATGTATCATTTACCCTGCAAAACCATCACAAAGTGTTGTGATGCATGCATAGTGTAACTCAGTAATGAGCAGCTACAAATGAGGCCTGTGCCCTGCAACTTCTCTGAGTCAGAAGATAATTCCAGATGTATCATTTTCAAGCACTCGGAACGGCTGCTGAGAACAGGTGTGTAATGTGGGTAAATAAATATATGAGGAGGGCCCCCATGTACTCAGCAGTAGTTGTGATGATCTGTTGCATCTCCTGCTTAGTGCATCATTGAACTTCACATGAATAGATGATGTTGGATGACACCTGAATTATGCTGTGACTTATTTCTGAGTATGCACACACATGGCAGTGAGTAAGGGGTGCACTGGGGGCCACAAGTATAGTATAGATATAATTGCTGCTGCACCACTGTATTTATATCAGGCTCTTTGTGTAATTACCCAAGGCCATGTAAGGGATTTGATCGTGCAATGGTCCAGACTACTCGCAGTTCCATGTTCCAATTAATTGTTTATCACAGGCAGCCTATACGATGTCTATAACCAAACAGGACACATGTGTTGTGTCAGTTCCACAGGCCTGCCGCCTCTCACTGACAGTATGGGGCTGCCCCGCATCAGCTCCTTCACTGGTACACCACTCACTAACCTGCACCACCAGATGCATCCTTTGGCCACTGAGCAAGTGTGTCCGTGTTGAGCCATATTTCTATGCCCATGTTCTTGTCCCTCACTTGATGAACAATAGTATACCATGGCAACAATGGCAGGCCGCACACTATTGGCACTACATGCATGATTTCATCCAGTCAATGTACAGTTAGGTACATCAACTTCACATGAGTATACTCACATAGCAATTTGAACATATGTGTGCCTTGAGATGGCACACACTTATTACTTACTTCACTGAAGGATGTATGATGCCATTCCTCAACACCTTGGAATACCTACACAACCCCAGGGTAGTAGTTTGTCAGTTTGTGGTGACAATGATGTAGATGTATACAACAACTGAGGCAGGCTAAAATGCTATGGGTGTTACAATGGGCCAGCGTAGGAGGCTGACCTGGTTTGTAGTGGGTACCAAAGGTAGTTACACCTTATACCCGGTCCAGTTATCCCTTATTAGTGAAATTTAGTCAGTGTCTAGAAGCCAAGCTCTCTAGGGGTAGTATGGATGAGCAGCCAAGGCCTAACAAGGAGACATGCAAAACTCATGCAATATCACTGTAGTCGCACAGTCCTCACACAAATGAAATACAATACTCAGTGCTACAAAAATAAAGGTACTTTATTTTGGTGTCACAAATGCCAAAAATACCATAGAGACTACACTCCCTTGGGAGGTAAGTAATACACAAATTATATACACTAGTATGCAGAAATAGCTGTAAAAACAGTTACAAAACAGTGCAAATAGTGAAAATCACAATATTTAGAAATGGGCCTGGGGGAACACAAACCATATACTAAGAAAGTGGAATGCGAAAGTCAGTTTCCCACCAAGGCAAGTGTAGTGTGTAGAGGGGCACTGGGATTATTAGAAAACACTAAAGGTAAGTAATAGGACCTACCCCAGAGCCCGGGAAAGCAGGAGTAAAGCACAGTAACTTTCCTGGAACACACAAGAACACGAGAAAGAAGATTATGCAAGAATCAGAAGAGACTGCAAGACACCAATGATGGATTCCTGGACCTGAAGACCTGTGGAAGAAGGGAACCAAGTCCAAGAAGCACTGAAGAGTCCAGGGAGAACAGGAGCCCCTGCTAACCTGGATGAAGGTGCAAAAGAAGAACCACCGGTGAAGAACAACAGTCAGTACTGCACCCAAAAAATGGATGCAGGTTCCTGGTTTGTGCAGATGATGTCCCACGCTGGATAGATAATTGTAGTCTGGTTTACATTGCTGGATTCCGCTAACAAGCCTTGGCACATGCAAAGCTCACGGTTAACGGAAAATGGAGCTGCCCGGGACGAGGAGGGACCTGGTGGACTCTCCTAAGGAGGAAGAGTCAGAGGGGGCTCTCAGCAATTCAGAGAGCCCTCAGAAGACAAGGCAGTGCACACAGGAGTCCCACAGTACGGGGACAAAGAAGGTGCAAAAGGAGGCCCATGCAGCACTTGACAAAGGGAGAACCACTCAGGAAGCTGTGCGTCGCAGGATAGAGTGCTGGGGCCGAAACTGCATGGTGCACGAAGAACTTCATGAAAGGATGCCAACAAGCCTTGGCATCTGCAAAACAGACAGTGCACATTGGTACTGCCTTGCACGGGGAGTCAAGCTCTTACCTCCACCAAAGTTGGACAGTTGGACGCCAGGACCTTGCAAAAGCCTTGGGGTATGATTCCAACATATTTGATACCAAACATGGCCATATTCAGAGTTACCATTGTGAAGGAGTACATAGGTGGCGACCTATGTCCAATGCATGCATAAAATGGCGTCCCCGCACTCACAAAGTCCGGGAAAATGGTCCTGGAGGCTTCTGGGGGCACTTTTGCTAGCGCAGGGGTCCCCTCACACACAGGTACTCCACACCCAGCCTTCAGGGATGGAAGGCCTGCAATATGTGTGACTTATAAGTGACCTGGTGCAGTGTAAACGGCAGTGAAATGGTGTATGCACCATTTCACACAGGCTGTAGTGGCAGTTGTAGGAGGCTGGCCTGGTTTGTAGTGGGTACCCCAGGTACTTACACCCAATACCAAATCCAGTTATCCCTTATTAGTAAAATGTAGTCAGCATTCCAGCAGCTTAGGCTGTCTAGAGGTAGCTGTAGCAGAGCAGCTTAGGCTGAACTAGGAGACATGCAAAGCTCCTGCAATACCACTATAGTCACACAGTAATTATACACAATAAAAGATAATACTTAGTGTTACCAAAAATAAAAGTACTTTATTTTAGTGACACAAGGGCAAAATATCTTAGAGGCAATACTCCTTCTTAAGGTAAGTATTATACACAATATATACACTATAGACCAAAATCAGGTAGGTAAATAGTCATAGAATAATGCAAACAGTAGAAAGTACTATAGAATGCAATAGGCCTAGGGGCAACACAAACCATACACAAAGAAAGTGGAATGCAAATCACAAATTCCCCCTAGGCAAGTGTAGTGTGTAGAGGGGCGCTGGTAGTGTAAGAGAACACCAAAGGTAAGTAAAATACCCCACCCCAGAACCCCGAAAGTAGGAGTAAAGTACTGCAAGTTTCCTCAGGACACACTACAAGTCGTGATTAGAGTTATTGCAAGAACCAAGCAAGACTGCATGCAACAAATGGTGGATTCCTGGACCGGAAGACCTGTGAAAAGAGGAGACCAAGTCCAGAAGTAGCAGAAGATTCCAGTAAGGACAGGGGCTCCAGCCAACCTATAAGATGGTGGAAAAGAGGATTCTCCAGTTAGAAGAAGTCTGCAGAAGAGCACCAAAGAAGATGGCTCCGGGTTCCTGCATGATGCAGAAGATGTCTCATGTCGAAATGTTGGATGCAGGCTGGATTCATCCAACAAGCCTTGGTTCAAGCAAGGTCACGATTTGTATCAAAATGGCAGCACCCACGGGAGACCCAGGACATGGGGACCAAGAAGGTGCAAATTGCGGTTGGGGCAGCACAACAAAAGGAGGTCCCACGCCACTGGAAAACAACTCAGCGAGTTGTGCGCCACAGGATGGAGTGCTGGGGACCTGGGCTACACTGTGCACAAATGATTCTTGGAAAAAGTGCATAGAGGCCCCAGGAGGTAGAGATGACGCGGTGCACAGGAGTACTGTCACAAACCGGGAAGGCAAGCTCTTACCTCGGCCAAATTTGGACAGCTGGACATTGGACAGTCTGTGTCGATAGGGGTCCACCACCTGTGTTCCAGAGAAGACGCTCATCGTCAGGAGAGGAGTCCCAGAGAACCGGTTGTTGTCTTGGAAGGTGTAGACTGGCTCATGCAAGGAGGGCACCATCTGTGCCCTTCAAAGCATCTCCAGAGGCTCTGAAAGGCTACCCCTCCCAAGCCTGTAACACTTATTTCCAGAAGGAGAAGGTGTAACACCTTCCTCCCAAAGGAAATGCTTTGTTCTGCCTTCCTTGGACTGAGCTGCTCAGACCCCAAGAGGGCAGAACCCTGTCTGTGAGGTGGCAGCAGCTGTAGTTGCAGTGCATGCCTCAGGGAGCTGGTTTGGCAGTACTGGGGATCCATGGTGGAGCCCCCAAAATGCATGGGATTGGCCCCCAATACCAGATTTGGAATGAGGGGACAATTCCATGATCTTAGACACCTTACATGGCCATATTCGGAGTTAACATTGTGAAGCTATATACAAGTATTGACCTATATGTAGTGCACATGTGTAATGGTATCCCCGCACTCACGAAGTCCAGGGAATTGGCCCTGGATAGCGTGGGGGCACCTTTGTTAGTGCAAGGGTGCCCTCACACTTAGTAAATGTGCACCTAGCCTTCAGTGAATGAAGTTTAGACATATATGTGAACTTATAAGTTACTTAATAGGGAAATAGGGTGTGCACTATTTCACTCAGGCTTCAGTGGCAGTCCTACAGAAGGGTTTGTCTGAGCTCCTTATGGGTGGCAAAAGAAATGCTGCAGCCCATAAGGATCTCCTGGAACCCCAATGCCCTGGGTGTCTAGGTACCATATACTAGGGACTTATAAGGGGTGTCCAGTGTGCCAATTGGAATTAAAATCTGAAGTCACTAAACTATAACGACTAATTTGGAAGCAGAGACAACATAAGCACTGAAGTTCTGGTTAGCAGAACTTCAGTGACACAATTAAGCACTACTGACACCACACACATTAGGCCACAAACTATGAGCACAGGGTTCCTGACCAGCAGGATCCCAGTAAGACAGGCAACACACACTGACAAATAGGGTTTTAACTATGAGCACTAGGATCCTAGTGAGACAGTTAAAACACACTGACACACACTCACAAACAGGCCAAAGGTGGGGTTAACCCTGCTAGAAAGAGACTACTTTCTCACAGCAGTCCTGTAGAAGCCTTTGCATGGGTTCCCTATGGGTGACAAAAGAAATGCTGCAGCCCATAAAGATCCCCTGGAACCCCAATGTCCTGGGTATCTAGGTACCTTATACTTGGGACTCATGAGTAGGGACCAGTATGCCAATTGTGGGTGAAATACTGTGTTACCAGTATGCAGTGACAACATTTAGAGGAGGGAGAGCATAATCACTGGGATCCTGATTAGCAGGATCTCAGTGAACACAGTCAACACACTGATATCAGGCAGAAAATGGGGGTAACAAGCCAAAAAGAGGGTACTTTCTTACAGCCAGGCACTGCAACAACCATTGCATGCCCCTCAGAAGGAATGTATATTATCAAGCAGCCCCATATGGTAATGGAGGTGTCGTGCAAACAGACAGCTGCATGACAATGCCATGTCTAAATGGTGCAGTGAGTAGCACCACAGGAGTGTCCGGGGCAGTGAGGGTTTGTAGGTGCACAGGTCTACCTTATCTGAGAGTATGTGTGACTGAGTGATCATGGATGTTTGTCAGTTACTATGATCTACCACTAGGATGACTGACTTCCTCACTCATCCTAACAAGTTTACACTGAACAATGTTGTCCATTTACTGAAACTTGGCTTTTACACTAAACAATGTTTTCCATTTATGTCTTGCAGGTGGACTAGCACCCTACACCATAGGAGAGGTGGCATGCTTTCAAGACCCTGAAGCATCCAGTAAGTGTCATATTGTGCGTCCTGTAAGCAAATCCAGGGAATGGTGTAAGTCAGTCAGAAGTGTGGAAAGCAATGACAGACTTTTTTGCCTGACCAATGATCTTATATCTTAGGAATATGGCTAGTGACATCATGTATGTTGGAATGTTGTGCAATGAGAATGGTTTGCATGTAGTTTAAGGGCCAATGTGTGCTGGCACGGAATTGTGTATAATAGGAATAGTAATGGCTGACCACATCTTCATTGCTGTCTGCCATTATGGGTCACAAGGCAGCTGTATATGTACATAGGATGCCTGTTGACAGCCCATTTCTCACAGCAGCACAGTAGGCACTGTGTGGCACACATAGCATACACTGATTGACATAATGGTACAGTTGTGGGTTCTATTAGCAGAAGTCGCTAGAAGGATTATGTAGGAGACACACACCACAGGTGCCTCTGTAATATTCAGATATAATGAGTTTGTAGGACTGCAAGGAGCCATAATGTGCTGCACAACGTAAGCAGTGTACACAATTTGTGGATAACTCCACTCCAGATGGTTGTGGGAAAAGTCTATGATTTTCTGAAACCAGATGCCTGCAGTTTTCACAACCTGGTCCTGCCACCATGATAATTGTAACGGATGTAAGTGACATCACGTATGCATATGATGAGAACTGTGTATAGCTGGTACTTTGATGATCTCTGACATGAATGTGCTAATGATGTAACATATTTCAGGATACAGTTGCAACACCCAATGCAGTGTCAAAATCACTGTGGGCTTAAGGACATCCATGTAGCCACCTTGTGTGTGCCGTTTAACACATGCAGGACTACATAGCACAGAGCAGGGGGCTTTAGTTCTGTAATGTGTTGACAACTGTGATGTGCAGCTCAGGCTTTGCTCAACCTTTCTTCTGACAACATTGTATCAGTTGTACATGTGGGCACATCATGGGAAATAGCGTGGTCCCTTGTAACTGATGCTCAGGCCAGTTATCACACCAGGACACTTTAAGATAGATTTACCAAACCTCAGAATAGCAGGTTGGTAGTTAGCAGCCCCACTATAATATGGGCCACACCTTGACTCTATAATAAATGGTCACGCCTTGACGTATCACAAGGGGTGTTGAGGAGATGGATTGCATGCACAGCCCCCCTTATGCCCAGGAAGACAGTAAATCCAGACAGGCAAGTAATCCTCACAAGTTATATGACACAAATGTTGATCAGGGTTGTTATGTCCCTATCAGCTTTGGGCCCTTTTGTTTTACAATGGATTGCTGTCATCTCACCGACATGTGCATAATACTGGTGATGTCTGTTTGGAAATAGACATAGATGAGGAGGAAGTCATTGTTGAGGAATGTGTGTTGGACTGTATGTGTACGTTGCTGTTGCAGTGTAATTTACATTTCGGTACAAACTCCACCCAATGCAGATACTGATACTTGCTTGTCCTCATATTTTAGTAGCCAACATGACTCATGAGCAGGGAATTTTGAGGTTGTAGCGGGATTTCACAAGATAGCCAGGCAATTCCGTCATGAGAAAGCTTCCGGGAATGGCGTGAATTTGCATATGGTGGACTGACAAAGCAGGCACCAAAGGACACAGGCGCAAGCTCCCCAGGGATGCAGGGGGTCACATCTGGACCTACACCTTCACATCAGCTCCACCTGTCTTCACACAGCCACAGGTACTGTCAGCAGCAGCCAGTATACCAACTCAATTTGAACTACACCTCCGAAGAGATATAAATAAAATCCTCAAGAGACTAGACAAATTAGAGGAGAAATCAGCAGACAACAGAGGGGAAGAAATGAATATTTGGTCTTGCGGACTACCTCCCAGTTCCTTTCCCTCCCTATTAAAGTTTTGATAAGTTTTAGGTTGGGTTTTAGATAGTTAGTATTAGGTTAGTGCAGGGTAGGCATAAGTTAGGTAAAGTATAGTGGGGGTGGGTTTTTCATATTATGTTTTTATTGGTGGGGGGTTGGGTAGGGGGTCGTGTTGGGGTATATGTGTTTATAAAAAATATATCTAAACATATAAAACAAATTAAAAAAATATATATATTTGTTTAGGCCATAGGATAAGTTAGTACATGTTTAGTTATAGTAATTGTTGTCCTACTTGTATCTTGTTTCTTAAGCGGGGTTGGGACCAATGTTTAGAGTGTAATGTTCCATGTAGAAGATAAGTTTAGATTAGGTTAGATAGATGTAGTTGTTTGATGATTATAGTTAGTATAGGTTAGTTTAGGATAGGGTAGGTTTTAGTTAATATATAGGTTAATGGTTTTATAATAAATCCTCTTTCTAATAGAATACATTTTGTGTAAGTTGCCTGAATATCTGGGTCTTCTCAATAGTGCACTGGGCAAACTGGAGGAATGACCTATGGAATGCTTACTGTCCTGATATCCCTGATTTACCATGAGCTTCCCCAATTGACGAAGGAGCTGTCACATTGGCTGCAACATCACGTCTACTGGTCCATATATTTGGCATCCAGTGTACCCTCCATTCACAATGTCTATGTATACTTTGTCTTGGACAGGCGAGTCTGATACTTCAGCTGTCATTGGGGGGGAGGGTACTGTAGTTACAATTTTGGAAACTGTAACACATCTGACAACAGGCACAATTGTAACTGTATCCTGCAACACTGAAAGGTGTGATCACTTATGAGGTTAGCTACCTCTATACCACACAAAGGAGTTGTTCTGGGACTCCCAGCTGGGTATATTGCCATTGACTTGGTTCTCAGCCGTACCTGCCAGATATCAAAAGGAAAAGATATATGCATACATTTTTGTTTTTGTACTCAGTTAATTGGTTGTATCAAACAATACCATCATACACCTTTCTCTTGCTAGGTTCCTTGTGTGTAGCTTTGGGTCCCACAGTACTGCTATTCTGTAATCATTGACATGGATTAACACAATTCAATCGGAAACGTAGACATACTGTTAGAAATGGGGCCTCTAGTTGGCAGAGGTATACATCCTTGTCCAAGTAGGGACCACAATCCTAGCAAGGGTAAGTCACACACAATCCAAATTATCCTGTGCCCACCCTCTGGTAGCTTGGCACTAAGCAGTATGGCTCAACTTAGAAGGCAATGTGTAAAGTATTTGTGCAATTAATCATACAGTAACACAGTGAAAACACCACAAAAATACACCACACATATTTAGAAAAATATAAGATATTTATCTGGTTAAATAATGGTCAAAACGATAATGATTCAATAAGCAAAAGCTCATATATCACTTTTGCAAGATTAAAAAGAGTCTTAAATCTTAGAAATCAACAGTTGTCTCTTGTTTACTCAAAGTACCATGGTTTGCTTAAAAAATAACACGCACGGAGACCGTAGAGGGGGAGATGCATGAAAAAATAGGGTGTGCGTCAGATTTTCCGATGTGGCACAGACGATGCATTGTTTCTTTCCACGCTGCAAGGGGCTTTTTGTTGATTTCCAGGATCGCAGTCTTGGTTCCTTACTGCAATGCTGGGATCTTTTTGACACCCAGGGAGGCTGTGGGGAAATCCTGGGCATGTGGGAAGAAGTCACAGGCATTGCATCGGTCTGTTATGGCGATGCATTGAATTTTGTCTTACACGGCAGGCGCTGTGTCGATTCTTCACTCAGGAAGTCAGGGTGCATCGTTCCGGCTCGGCTGTGCAGTGATTTCTCATTTGCAAAATGGCTATGCATTATTTACGGCAGGTTATGTGTCGATTTTTGGCGCACAGGGAGATTCCTGAAGAGATGAAGTTTTTTTGGCCCTGAGACTTCAGAAAACAGGAGGCAATCTCAATCCAAGCCCTTGGAGAGCATTTCTCAGCAAAGTCACATGGCAGCAAAGCAGAAGGGCAACAGCAGGGCAGCAGTCCATAGCAAAGCAGTCCAGATGAGTCCTTTGGGCAGCCAGGAAGTTCCTTTTGACAGGTTGCAGGTTTAGGTCCAGAAGTGTCTGATTTGGTGGGATCAGGGACCCAGTTTATATACCTAAAAATGCCATTGAAGTGGTAGAGACTTCAAAGAGTGGTTTTGAAGTGCACAAGTTCCCCTTTCAGTACAGGTCTGTCTGCCAGGGTTCCCGTAGGAGGGTAGGCAGTCCATTGTGTGAGGGCAGGCCACTAGCCTTTGAAATGTGTCAGGCCCTCCACCCTTCCAGCACAGGAAGACGCATTCATTATGCAGCTGAGTGCAGGTGTGACTGAGTATCCTGTGTTTGTGGTTGTCTGGGTGAAATGCACAAGGAAGCTGTCAACCAGCCCAGCCCAGACGTTGATTGGAGACAGGCTGTAAGGCACAGTTGTATTTTGAGTGCAGAGAAATGCTCACTTTCTAAAAGTGGCATTTCTAAAATAGTAATATAAAATCCAACCTCGCCAATAAGCAGGATTTTCTATCACCATTCTGGCCATCCTAAATATGACCTGGTTACCCCTTTCTGATCAGAATCTATCACTCAAACAGTATACGAGGGCAGCCCTAATTCTATCCTATAAAAGGGGCCGGCCTCACAGTAGTGGAAAACAAATGTAGGAGTTTTCCACTACCAGGACAGATAAAGCACACATGTACCTGTCCAGCCTTTTACCCACATAGCACTCTGTCCTATGGGTTACCTAAGGCATACCTTAGGGGTGACTTATATGTAGAAAAAGGGGAGTTTAAGGGCTGGCAAGAACTTTTAAATGCCAAGTTGAAGTGGCTGTGAAACTGCACACACCAGCCTTGCAATGGCAGGCCTGAGACATTATTAAGGGGCTTCTTATGTGGGTGGCACAACCAGCGCTGCAGGCCCACTAGTAGCATTCAATTTACAGGCCGTAGGCACATGTGGTGTACTTTACTAGTGGCTTACAAGTAAATCAAATATGCCAATTGGAATGAACCAATGTTACAATGTTTAAGGGCGAGAGCATATGTACTTTAGCACTGGTTAGCAGTGGTAATGTGCGTAGAGTTCTAAAACCAGCAAAAATAGTGTCAGAAAAGTGGAGGGAGGCAGGCAAAAAGTTGGAGGATGACCAGCCTAAAGCTGTCAGGTCTAACACATGCTAAATGAGTACAAGGTGTTTATATACAGGTGGAAGTGTGTAAGTGAATTATGTACAATGTACAGATCTGAGACCCCATTAGTGAAAGTCATGGATATGTGAGACAATCAGAGTCCAAGGTTGACGGACTTGTCATGAGACATGCTTAGGACTAGTGTCCATTAGTGAGGAGGAACAAAAATTGCCAATTGGTATGTCAGAGACAATGACAGTATATACCAGACAAGTAACAGTGGGTGGGTGAAGAGAACACATTTCCTACTGTCCCAACACTGGCATGATCTTAAGGCCAGAACTAAGGAGAATTGTCCATGTGGCACAGACTTGTGCTACCGGGCACTCTTCCTACTGAAAATTATTTCTTCCACATCATCATCCTCTAATGTTTGTGGTGACTCTTGTGCCATTGGTGGTGCTGTTGTAGAGGTAAGGGGGCCACACACCCTTCAGGGGATAAAGATGTGGAATCCAAGTTCCCAGCAGCTGCCATTTATGGTAAGACATAAGGCATCACTGCAGCAAGGAGGAACTGCTTATTTTTCAATATAGCTGAAATATCGTGGTGGTAGATAGCCATGTCTTCCATGAGTGAGGCCACTTCCCACTGAATGGACTCAACCTTATTGTCTGCTATGCTGCTGCCAGTTTTAGAGGGCAATTGTTGTTGCCTCTCCCTCATTGCAGCAGCTATGTCCACCAGAGTCTGCTGGAGTCCACACAGTGGAGAGTGTGGGGCATATTTATAATTTTATTGATGCAAATCCGGCGCAAACTTAACTCCACATTTATATTTTGACGCTAGACCAGTCTAGTGTCAAAATATTGAAGTTAACATAATTTCTTTTTACTGTGAAAGCCTACCTTGCGTCAATGAGATGCAAGATAGGCGTTCCCGGGAAAAAAATAACTCTAAGGCCTTAGTGCCTTATTTTTCGTCCTGTGTAACAATCACACACGGAAGGAGGAGGGCCTGAAATATTGGCACTAAGCCTGTTTAGCGCCAATATTTAACACCTGGGTCAGGGCAGGAGCTAGGGGACCTGTGGGCTCATTTCCATGGTCAGAGACCATGGAAGCAGTTTACAGATGTCCTTCCCTGTCCCCACCTACCCCCTACCCACACCTGGAGGACACCTAAGGAGGGGGGGACCTATCCCAGGTAAGTCCAGATAAGTTTTACATTTTTTACATAAGTCCCCTGGGCATGGCCATTGGGCAGGGGGGCATGACTTCTGTCTTTACTAATACAGGAGTCATGTCCATTGGGGTTGTGAATCCAAAAAATTACACTAGTCAGGTTAGAGTAATTTTTTTTACTCTAACCTGACTAGCGCCATTCTTTGACGCACAATCTCCTGTTTTCCGTAGGCTCCCCCAACCCGGTTAGCGTAATTTATTTTAACGCTAACCAGGCCTTACTGCCGGCTAGCATTATTCCTTAAATATGACGCCCGGTATAAGTATAATCAGGGCCTGTGCGCCTCGGATGGCAGCAGTGTATTCATTAGATATTATGAGGCACATCCACACTCCCTCTAGGCTGCCTGCCATGGTCTCCATCCACACCCGCACGTGCTTGGCCAGCTCCTGCTGGACTCCTCCCACTGTCTTCTGAAAGCAGGTCTCTGGGTCCTCGGAGTCCAGGGCTGTGCCAGTACTGGCATGTAGCATATTTTAGTTGTTGGGCGATTCATGTGGAGACCCCGCAATGCTGTGATTCATCCTTGTAACTGGAGGTGGTGTCTGGAGGCATCCTATGACATCTTGGCGAGTCAGTTCATTGATGGTTGTCAGCTGGTCATCCAGGTCATCTTTGAAATCCAGGACAGGCAGGTCGTCAGGAGGAAAGCCATCATCCACTGCAATGAGATAGTGTAAAATCAATTTTAGATTGTTGTGGCAGTTGACATGGCACATCATTTATTTGGGAGTGGAGGCTCAGTGGCTAGTTAAAGGCCCAAGGTTGTTATTGTACTGCCACTGGAGGGTCACATTAAGGGACGCTCCGGTGGCACTATGGGCTGTGTCATATTTTCTAGGTGGCATTAAGCCATTTATTGTGGCTTGTTGCCACCTTGTAAATATTGCCCCTTCCAATACAGCACTTTGCATGGAAGGGTCATGCAATGGCTGTTACTGTGGGTGGGCCACACCAACACCCATTGCGTTTTAACACTGCCCCAGATTTACATGTTTTTGTAGACTTGAGGCAGCGCCAATATCTAACACCACCCCAGCGGTGGCATTAGCAGGGCGCAATGTTGAACTATAATTTAATTCCTCCTCATGTTTTCCTTTGTCTATGTGTGCTGCATTCCACAGCACACATGGACCAAGCAGATTGACATATCAGTTTCTGGGCACCATAATATTCACAGACATGCACCATGTGTTGTATTTGTTCTGTTGTTTGCTCATTCCCATGTGGGTAATATGGTTGTGTCTAAGTTGTTGTGAGTTCACCCTGTATGTGTTGTGTTGAACAAGTTGCAAGACTTAGTGCAGATTTTTCTCTTGTGGCATGGTTCAGGTCAGCTCCAATATGTGCAGCTCAACACTGCACCAGGTTAGTTAAGCAGGGAAGTGCCATGTTTACTGGGAAACGGGACAGCCCTGCAATTCCCCTGCAGATGCACTGATTTGTTCTTCCTGCACCAAGACAGGCATTGTTGCAGCTTGATGAAGGAGTGGCTGCTTTGAGTGGTTGAATTGCTTATGTGCAGGGTGGTGTCCCTTCCTGCACATGTACAAGTCATGTTAGCTAAGGTGGCATTTCAATGTGTGCTGCAAGATGAACCACACATGTTTAATGGCAATACAACAAGGAGGTAGGGGAGCGTTTTTGGGATTTACAACACCCTGAGCCCACTCAATGGTATTGGCTTCCGTCCTAGTTTCAGATGTCTAAGTTGTGTGGGCACAGGACTTTTGACAATATGCAAGGGATGCTGTGATGGCACATGCACAGTATTTGCACATCCCTTCCAGCCAATCTGCTGCATATTTGCGTGGTGGGGCATAGCCCTTGTGATTGGCGTATATCCACGTTGGAGTGCATAGCACAACCAAGGCGTGTGTACATGTGTTGCTTGTGTGGGGATGGGGCATCTTGATTCAGGGCAAATGAGTCCCCGTGCAATCCTTTAGCATGCATGGGGTGTGCCCTTTCTACCTCCCACTTCTGGCATTTGTAAGATTCCAGTTAATTCCTCCATGCAACTTACCCTGCATTTGTGGTGGTGGTTGGTAGTCTGTGCTGTCCTGTCCTTGGATTCCAGTGACCTGTTCTTCTGGGATGACTGCTGCAATCATCTCCTCCAGCTCATCCAGGTCCTCCTGTGGTGCAGGAATCCCACCTCCAGTTTGCAGTGCTGCCTTTCTGTGCTTAGCCAATTTCTTCTTAGTTCTGTGCTTGCAATCATGCCAGCGCTTCTTGCAACCAGTGACAGTTCTCATCACCTCTGCCACACTGTTGATTTTGTCCACTATTTGGTGCCATGTATCCTCTGTCTTACCAATTAGCAATTTGGAGGTGCTCCGTCACCTCTCTGACAAGGATGTTGTGCTCCTCCTCACTAAAGTGACACTTGCGCTTTTTCTTCTCCTTCTCCAGGGACTTCTGTGGATCCTCCTGGCTGGTGCTTTGGTGATTAGGGTCTCCCTACAGTCTCTCCTGTCCTGATGCATCCATTTTTGGTTGCAATTGCACTCTTTCCTGCTTGGGCATTTAAATTTGGCACTAATGCAGGATAAAAATGGCAGTAACCCTTTTGCGACATGTTTACATGCCCCAAAAATGTTTTGCTCCACTTTTGCAGCCTAAACATAATTTTTCATCAGAGCAGGGTGCAATGGTTACCGTAATTTTTTTATGCTCACCATTCCTTAGCACTGTTGAACATCATACCCTAAATATGGCACACAGCTGGCGCTATGGAATGTTGCTGGCTTGCGCTAAATGAAATGACGCAAAACTGCTTTAGCGCAGTTTTGTGTAATTTTTTATAAATATGGGCCAAACAGTCCTGGATGGAGGCACATCTGAATCTAAATAGCAAGGTCCTTTCCAATTGACCGGGTATAAATTGTAGATAGAGCTCAACACCAGCAGTAGCTTGAAAGATTGCATTTTGTCTAAGGAGATTTTTACATTAAATGGACTTCCATAGCAAGGCGTCTCTTCTCCAACAAAAGAAAAATATTTATATTTAAACCAAGTCCTATCCTTATTACGTGCAGAGGTAAGCTTTTCAAAAAGGGAGGGCCTTCCAATCACTTAAACATCTGTTTAACATATAACAACGAGGGACTAATATGGCCAACGTAAAAAAACAGTTACTAATAATTAATACATCTAGATTAGCATAAGAGTTTGTCCAAATTCATAGCCACAGCATGAGAGGTCTTAGCATGATGTAATTTACGTATGGAAGTCGAAGGGCCAGATGTACGTAGCTTTTTTCATGTCACAAATGGCCAGATTCGCAGAATCACTGCATTTGGGACATGAAAATAGCATTTTGACATGTACCATTGTTATTTTGCAACTAAGCAATCTAGTTACTGAATCGCAAAATAGGTTTGTGTGTCGCTATTTGGAAGGAGCTTGCTGAGGTCATCCCTTTCAAATAGCGAGTCACAGTGGTGTGTAAGATTGGTTTACGATCGTGAATGCGATTGCAAAACAATCACAGTTACCACCAACTTCAAATTGGTGATAACTTATTCGCAAACGCGAAGGGGTCCCTATGGGATCCCTTCGTCCCCTTTCCCTTTGTGAATAGAAGCAACAATATTTTTTCAGAGCAGGGAGTGGTCCCATGAACCACTGCCTACTCTGAAAAAATGAAAAGAAAACGTTTCATTTTTTTTAATGGAAATGCATCCCATTTTCCTTCAAGGAAAACGGGCTGCTTCTAAAAAAACTGTTTCATTTAAAAAGCAGTCAAATACATGGTGGTCTGCTGTCCTCAGCAGGCCACCGTCCCTGTATGTTCTGGACATTCCCAACGGGGTCGCAAATTATGAACTACCTCGAGAATATTGATGAGGTAGGTCATGTGCGACCCTATTGGGAATCGCTCTATGTGTCTGATGCACATTAGTACATTTCACTTTGTGAGTCTCTGATTGTGAGTCACAAAAAATGGCAATTAGAGAGTCACAAAATGAAATGGTCGTACATTTGACCCCAAGTACTTTATGACAAATGCAATGGGAAGTACACAGTGGGAGAGAAGAGGCATGTGGAATAATGACCATACTCCAGCCCGATACATCGCAGCTGGGACACATTGTATCCTAAAAATTCTAGAATCAGAGTAGCAGGTATTCAACCAAGAGGGCAATGAATGATTGAACAAGGCACCCAGGGCGTGGCTAAATTTTAGACTGGGAGCCAAAATGTTGGTTCCCCAGATTGAGTGAGAATTAACTACTCTCAGGTAAGGACAGTTTGCTACCTTCAATAACATATTGTTACAATTGGAGAATGTGTGCAAATTTGAACTGTTTGGACCACAGGACATAATGTGAGACTTTGTAAAATTTATTCTAAGAACCAAATTGTCCACAAACTTGGTGAAAGCCGCCACTAAGATTCCTAAGGCCTTGAGAGTACTGGCAGTAATATTGCTTTGTCCTCATATAATAACATGGGGTATAGGTTTAGACCTGACCGTTGGCACATCTGGACAGCAGTTAACCAATTGTGGATTTAGGGTCATATTTATGTCTTGGTTTGCGTCGCTCTTGCACTACGGAGCACGGTGCAAGAGCGAAGAAAACCTTAAGTGAGATTTATGAAGCCACACAATGCCACCTTGCATGGCCCAATGTGGCTTCATAAATCTTGAGTAATGTAACACAGCGTAAATCCCTGATTGACATTACCATGTGCCAGGGAGGCATTCCCATGGGTGTTGCATGGGTATCCCCTCGGAGCATCCATGGATTTTGACACATTCCCGGATTTACAAGAACTTGTAAACATGGGAATGTGCCAAATAGATAGCCTCCCAGGAGTGGTGTAACAAGGAGAAATATGTTTATTTCTCCTCAGTCTTTCTTCTTTCTTTGTGTGCTGCATTCTGCAGCACACAAAAAAGAGGTAAAAGACCTTCAGTATTGTTTTTGTGCAGGAAGGAGTCCCTTCCCGCGGAAAAACAATCCTGCATGCAACGCAGGCACCCTTGCACCATGATGCAAGGGTGCCTGCATTGGCCCGAGGCTGCCAAAAGGGCACCAGCATAGGGAGGAAGGACAGGAATGTAGTGGATAAATAAGGCTCATTCCTGCCAGTTCCCTGTATCAAGGTGACTTGTTTCTGTGCCCTGCATTACAAAGCCCATAAATATGGGCAAAAGCAAGTCAGCCCACCAAACAACAGGCTGTTTCATTGACAGTACTGATGCACCAAGAAAATACTTCTGCTATAAAGAAAGGGTATCAGATGGAGTTTGAAGCTTTCAGGAGGGTAGGTGGGGGCTGCTGGTAAGGACTGGCTGAGATTATGTGTTGTCTCTTCTATGCGCTGGTCAAAATGCCTTTTATAGCAAAGTAGTTGCATCCCTCCACCTTCTCAGGCAAACAGTGAGTAACCTCCCAGGTCAGGGAGCAGGCAGAAGGAGATAAGGAAGATGGGAAGACAGCTGAATGACTGGAGTAATAGTTAACGAGCTCTCTGAGCAAATTGAATTTGAGCCAGATTAAGGTGCTTGAGTCAAAGGAGCTGCCTAAGGGCTAATAATATATCAGGGTCCATTAGTCGGCAAGCAGCCGAGATCCCATTGTGATAATGCCATAAAGTGGGGATGAGGCAGCTCTCATACCTGGGAGGGCAATTCTCTTACATCCAGGCAAAGCTCTGCCAGACAGGGGAAGACCAGCAACACCCTGCCCCAGTCTGGCAAATGGGAATCAGCACTATGACAATGGCCCCTGCCTGCCCCTTCAGGATATTTTGTTGCAGTTTTGTCCTTGAAAAGTCTATGAGCCTCACGTCAGGCCAGGGTGTGCCTTCTTGCAGGCCACACAGAGCACCAGCCACCCGGGCCCATACTATTGCCAATGGAAGCTTCTCATAGCCTCCAGTAGCTTCTGTAGTGCTGACTCGGGGGAGTCCTAGAGTGCCACAACAGGGCTCTGGAGGTCAATGCCACCTGTGTTAGGATCTGCAGGAACCTTGCTACTGCTAGACCTAGCGCAGCTCCTCTCACAATGGAGGACTATGCCACTAAGCCCCTACAGTGGGCGCAGCTAGTAGTTAATGCCATGCGGGTCAGCAGCGACCACCGAGCTGAGTGGCCAGACCACCCTCCAGCAAGCCTCTCCATCTCCTGGGTTGCCACCAGGGCCCACACTGACCATGATGCTCCCATCTCAGCTGGGGACATGGTGCAGCCAATTCCCTGAGGGACTCCCAGTACCACTGTATTCACTCTCAATGAGGGCGCTCAAAGTATATTTTCCAGCACTATCATGCAATCAGACGGCACAAGCAGCTCCATGGGCATTTAACAAAAGGTTAAATTAATATGTTAAGGTTGCTGGTTACAGAGCTGTAATATCAGGGGGTCGCCATAATAGCACACCCCCATGAGCCCACTTTATTGACAGGTGACTACTGTCCATGGAGTGGATTGATGACATGAAGCAACAGTGCAGCATCTTGATTTTTGTGGATTAATGGTCCTGAGTGGACCTTTTTCTCTGTTTTGAGTAAGGACGTGGCCCTATTCATAAAAGAGTTCCACATTAGTCTAACACCAAGAGACTTGCGCTGGTTTTCTGCATGTTTGTCAAATGATTGTATGTAAGGTGTAGATGATAGTAAGACTATTTTATTGGTGGGAGCAACGGGATCCATTTCTGATTGCCCCTGGTTTAGCTTGGCACAAGATGTAGGATGGGATTTAGCTCCCAAAATAGTGGATTGCCTGCATTCCTGAAGCTGTAGAAAGAAGTCCCAGACACCATTGCGATGAAAGGTGGAGACAGGACTGCCCTTGGACATTTTATGATGACCTTTTTGCAGAGGACATTTGGTTATTCCTTCTTGGGTATCTCCATTTAGTGGATAGTAGGGGGAAGGGGAAGAGTCAGAAGATAATTAAGTAAAAGGTGGAGAGGTTTCTAGTCAAGGCCTGCCTTTTCATCTGTCCCTGTCTGCTACTATAGAGAGACTGATGAGCTCTAAATGCAGAGTGTTCACATTTCATTTTGCTCATGTTTTGAACACTGCCTGCTGCAAGAGCCATCACTTTGAACAATGTCTGTGCCTACACTGCAGCCAGAAAATGCCATTGAAAATGAACCATCCAAACTGGTTGTAGGATTGTAGATAGCAGATCAACATTCCCTTCCTGGACAATGAGTATAAAGATGGGATCCAAACCCTCCTACTTTGTTCCAGTTGCAAGTTCTACTTGGTGAAGGAAGGGTAGTATGTGCAAAGCCCTCGAAGAGCTGCTGTAAAGCCAGGCCTCCTGTTTGCATTACAGCCAGTCTCCCAGACTTGAAGAGATATCACCTTAAGCTTTAGCAGCTTGCTGGAGAAGCCATTGATCTGCTAAGTGCCTAGAGGCCTACCTGCCTGCTCAGAGAGGGGAGGAGAGTGCCTGGCTCTGCAGAAGGACAGACTGTTCAGGAGGTGAACCACAGGCATGTTCCAGAGTGTGGAGCACTCAGCTCAGATGAATGACTAACATGGGGAGCACAATTGACACTTACCTAAGTCATGAGAGGTCACTTGGCCTCCCTTTGTGGCTCATATGATGAACTGTACAATGCAACCACAAGCCTTAACAACACTATTGCATTGGACAACACTACAGTATGATTGGCAGAACTTGCACTGTTAGTTCTTTATTGCTGACAATAGCAATTTCACCACTGAATCTGAGATCCTGGCCTAGCCCAGAGACTAACTGCTGTAGCACCCAACAACTAGGCCAGCTGAGTTGTTTGCTCCTAGTGACCTCAGTGAAGAGCGAGACAGCCAAATTCAATCCCTTGTGAGAAATTGGGTTGTTGGTTGACCGAAGTCTGAGCTGTAGTCAAGCAACAGCCACAATCCCTTGCAGGGTGAACCACAAAAAGTCACTAAATGAACCTGTGCTTATCTCTGTGTAGCTTGGCACACAAAGCAGTCAGGCTGAACTTAGAGGCCATGGGCAAAGTATTTATGCAGCACACAGACAGTAAAAAATGCAAACACAAAACAAGAACATTTTCACAAATTATTTTACACCAACACAACACAACTCCAATCAGTAGAACTGGGGATATGAATGTTTATAATTTTAAGTGAAATCTAGCACCTAAAAGATCAAAATGGCAACAGCAAAAATCTAGTCACGTGAGATTGGGACAAAGTCAAAAGTTAAGGCCAACTATGATGGAGCACTGTTCAGTATATATTGGACCCGGTCAGAGCTTACCTTAAGACCTAGAAAAATTCTTGAAGAAAAAGGTCTGAGAAGGTAGAAGTCCAGCAGGGCAAGGCTGCAGGAGTGTTCAAGGAGGGAGCGTCTTCTTTGGATGGCTGTGGAGCAACGACACAGTGATGATTTTTACATTTGTACAAGGGCCTGATTTAGATCTCGACGGAGGGGTATATTGTTGCAATGGTGATGGATATTTCGTCCGTCAAAATGTTTTAGATTTCGGTGGATGTCCGTCAGCGTTGTGACAGTGTAACCCCTCCTCCAAGATCTAAATCAGGCCCTTAGTCGTCAAAATGGAAGTCAAATATCTCCAACAGGCAGGACAAGGCAGAGGGCTTTAGCCGAAGGCAGTTCCACAAGGTCAGATATCCCTCTGGTGGAGGACCACTGAAAAATATTTGCTGCTTCAGAGAAGAACATAGTGGGAGAAGCTGCAAAGTCGATCTGACCTGCGATGCACCTCTGGTGGATAGGTGAGCAGGCTGGTCCCAGTCTCCTCCTGGTTCTCAGAACAATTTTGGCCTAATTTTGTTCAAGTCCTCAGTTTTAAAAAATGGCCATCCGGGCACCCTTAGCACCGCAACCAAGGGCCTATGACTAGTGGAGAACCTGTTGGGGGTTCAGGAATCACTGAACAGGAGGCCAGTACACTAGCCCTTGGAGTCACTTCTGGTCATTCTGGGTGCAGGTGTAGATGGAGGGCTCAAAGGCAGGGCTGGCCTCTGAAGTTTCAAGGCAAGTTCCAGGCAGCAAAGTAGTCCTCTGAGAGTCCTTCCACAGGTCTAGTAGTGAACTGAACAGTAGATCTGTATGGGCTGGTCGGAGCAAGGTTCAGTGAAGAGGAGATTTTGCTACACCTGCTGGTTCCTCATAATTCAAACTGGAGGCAGTTGGGGCACCGGAAACTCAAATGCCCTAACTTGCCCCAGAGTTCTCCAAAACCCATGCCTCAATCAATGTCTGATGTACTTGACCAACTTCCTTCCCTTGTAGTCTGAAGAAGTCAATGATGTTGGACATCTTTAAACCACTGAACTGGTCAAGATCAAAGTAAACCCTAATAAAATGCTTCCCAGGGTATCTCAGTATCCATTATGCCCTCAAGCTGAGACAAGAAAACAACACATCCTCTCTGTTTTAATAAAATAAATGATTTTGGTTCCTACTGTGAGTTTGTTCAACATCCACATTTTGCAGATCAAAAAGCTTTGTAAAGATGCCTATGGGCATGTTTACAAGCCCCTAGTACCACCAGGGTGTCACCTTTTGGGATGCTCCGGTTGCGCTGTGCACTGTGCCATATTTACAAGGTGGCCCTAAGCCACATTTTTTGGATTAACCCCACCTTGTTAAATGGGCCCCACCGACGCAGTTTTCTGTGCAGAGGGGAATGCAATGGGTGTTGCTGTCGGCGTTCCACCACATCACCCATTGCTTTTGACACTGCCCTCTGATTTACAAGAATTTGTAAAACTGTGGCTGCTCCAAAAACTAACGCTACCCCAGCATTCTGCAGCACACATAGAAAGAGTAAAATGCTATTAATGATTGTTTATGTGCAGAAAGGTGTCCCTTCCTGCACATAAACAATCATTCAATAATGACAATTTGCTACTACATGTGTGCTGCATTCTGCAGCACACATAGAAGTGCCAAATCACCATTGTAGAGAGTTTATGATCAAGGAACAACACCTTTCTGCATATAAACAATCATTCCCTCCAACGCAGACACCCTTGAACTTTGCTGCAAGGATGCCTGCATTGGAACTGTCAGCTAAATTTAGCACCAGTGCTAGGGGAAACACAGGAGTGCACCGTAATTTTGTAAATACCGTGCATCCCTGCATTTCTAAACTGATGCTGCGCTGCTAATTTTGGAGCAGCATCTAGCTGCCCCAGTTCCTTTTAAATCTGGCCCTTGCTGTTTTGTACATGATTTGTGTGCTATTAATGCTATTGTGATACCCCATTTTCCTGTTGTGCCCGAACCAGCTACCATTCTGAAATGCATGCCTGCAAATGTCATATAGTTTACTTTTGTTGAATTATGTTCTGTTTATGCATCACTATCCAATATATCTTTGCATTTCTATTTTTCAGGGTCCAGCTAATCAGGTGTTGCTTGCATCAGAGGGGTACAGAGTCACCTTCTATCTTTTTACAGGCTCTCAAGGAAGTGTTGGCCAACCTCAGGTTCCTGGAAGAATCAGCATTTGTTAGATATGATGGTTGACTGCTTCAATCTCATAGAAATACAGTACGTTTGATTGTCTGCATCTGCTCACTGAATTGACTAAAAGGGTGCATAAAGTGCCTAAATATAAGTTACAGTTCTGCTTTCACTGTGTTCAATATTTAGATTACAAAGTCTTAGCAAGGGAGCAACACCTACACGTAAGCCACATTAAACCCATATGTAAGCTACACAGACCCACTTCTGTTTCACATTACCTTTTGGGGATGGACGGGACCTGCCACCAATGGATCCTAAGGTATACCAATACCAACAAGCCATTGCAAGAATTACTTAAGAAAGAGATACCTGAACCATTGCCCTCGGCACAACAGCCTTTATAACTGAAACAAGCATTAGGCTTGCCTCCCACTTTAGGAATACCTAAATATTATGAGCCTATAATATTGATCTGCAACATTGTACAGTTTTCACATTGTACAATTGTCAGTTATATTTCCAAATTGAAACTGAACTTGAAAATACTATTAAATGAAATGAAAATTAAATTGATAATACAATTTTCAATTTGTACAATGTGTACATTGTACTTACACATTGCATTACCTATTCATTATATTTTTTTCACATTGTAATGAAGGGCTTTGCTTTATAGGTTTATTTACAAGATGATTGTGACAGAACCCCTATGGAATACTATTCATCTGCTCTTGATGATGCTGTTCTGGAGCGTCCACTGTCTACACACCTTGGCTGCTACTGCACATCTTGCTGGAGAGTCTGAAGATATTGTTTAAGGTGATCTATAAGGTGCTCAACTTCACTAAGAATGACTCTTACCTTTAACCTCAGTGTGTCTACTAGCACACACAAAATGCTGGAAGCATACCTACATATCATACTGGTATCCAAAAGAATGCACAAATCAACTGGTTTTCTCTGCCTATGGGCCAAGATTTTGTAATACCCTTATCTTGTACCACAGACTTGCTTCATCTGTGCTGAAATTCTGAAAAGATCTAAAAATCCAACTCTTTATACTACAAACCTACATTGTATCCCTTTCTTTTCCTATGCGCCCATTGTAAGATTATGTTTCTGATCTTTTTATTACCTATTTATGGGAATTTATTTGTTAGGTATGCATCTGTGGCGACATTCAGTGCTATGCTGCCCACTATGGTTAGGTTCAGGAGGCATATGAGCAAGAACACTTGATACAAGGAAGACTTAGGAAAAACAACAACGATCAATTAATTACATGAAAAGATTATATTAGGAAAGGGAGAGGTGCTCTGGACCATTTTCTACCAGACCTGGCATTTGGGGTTTCATTATGGCCTCCCATATTGTATCATATTAAAAGTTTTAATAAGGGGTTGCTGCGAAGTGGGCACTCCAAAGGTCAGATTTTGAGTTTTGTGGATACAAATTATACAGTTGGAATGGTGGAGAAATGCTTCCACCATCCTGATGGACCTATGTTCGCCAAGTTTAGAGTTGTCGACTGGCCCAGTAAAGCACTCTCCACATTGACAGGAACCACCATTATGGTCCAACCTACAGGATGTATAACCAGTTTCCGGTCTGCTGGATTCCAAAGATTTTCTAACAAAATGAACGACTTGAAGAAACTAGTAGGTATAGTTGTGAGCATGGTCCAAATAAAATTAGAGGAATCTCTTCAGAACTGTCAAATTTAATGCTTAGTTCACAGAATTACTAATGGTTGAAGTTGACATCATTCTTTGAAATTGGTGGTCAGTCTCACATAAATGGAGTTAAAGATTATTTTGTCAAATGTTCTTGCTTTATAATGTAGTGGGAGACTGTGATACTCTTCCATGACCAGGAAGGTGAAGGTTTAATCGCACTGATGATAAAAACTAATGGCCCTATAGCCACCAGAGCATTACTTTTTGCAACGCTCCAATGGTGCTAACCGCTGTTCCATATTTACAAGGAGGTGTAATGACACTTTTTGTGGCGTTACGATTCCTTGTAAATACAGGCCTCTCAGATGCAGTTTTCTGCATCAGAGTGGCATGCAATGGGTGTTGCAGTAGGTGTTCCATTGCAACACACATTGCTTTTGACACTGCCCCAGATTTACGAGAAATCGTAAATCTGTGACAGCACCAAAACCTAACACCACCCGAGAGGTGGAGTTAGCATGGCAGAACGATCATGCAAAGATGCCTGGGTTGATGCAGGCAGCTTAATTTAGTGCAGGCGCAGGGGAAATACAGGGCAATGCTGCATTCTTGTGTTTCAAAATGGGGCGGCACTGCTGATTTTGGCACAGCACCGCGGTGCACCAGTTTCTAGTAAATCTGGCCGTAAAGGTCTGATTTAGAGTTTGGTGGACAGGTTACTTCATTGGAAATATGACAGCTGTCACATTTGCCTTATTACAACTGCTATAGGCTACAATGAACTTGTAAGAAGGAGGATGGGGTATCCATCATGTTTGTGACCAAGTAACCTGTCTGCCAAACTCTTAATCAGACCATAATTCTTTTCTATGTAACTCAAATTTGGTCTGCAACTTTAAAGGTTTTTTTAAGTACTCAATAGCACTGCTAGAGAAAGTGTTATCTGCAAATACTACAAGGTTATATTTATTCCCCACCATTCTGTAAGGTATGCTTGCTTGTTTTCTCCTTCACAAAGTGAGAAAAGGGTATAAATCAAGGGAAATAAGGAGTGAGAATGCGGTTCTTGCTCCCTAGCTTGTTCCTGTCCCAATTATAAATACTGTTGACACAGTCAGATTAAGAACAAAAACGGACATATTATTTTGATACATTTAATGTGCTATAATATTGAAGCAAGTCAAAACTGACCAAAAACACCCTCATCTGACGCTGTTGAAAGCCTTCTGTTTGCTCAAAAATACTTTTGAGTAAAGTGTATTTACTCCAGTATAAACTGGGGTAATCCGTTAATAATGGATTTAAGGTCGTGTGATTTTTCCATCGGTTTTTAGAGAAATTTAACCAACATGAAGAGCAAAGGCTAGGATTTTTATTTCGTTCCTGACAAACAGTAATATCTGTGTGCTCCCAACATGGTGGAATCTCTTTATCAAGAATCGGCCAAAAGACCTGAAGTCGACAATGTATTGAAAGTTTTTAAGAACTCGTCCAGAATCATTTCCTGCAGACTTTTTATATATTACAGCACATTGTGGTTGAAACTCATAGCCCTGGAGTTCCAAACTACGAAAAATCAAAAGCAGCGTCTATGCTGCCTAGACAACTTGTAATGTGGTGTATCTTGAGTGTAGCATCACAAGGCCAAGTTCACAAGCACTGTAAAAGTGGAAAAAGCTCTTGAACTCTGAGCTGCCAGAAGGTTAGAGGACGATGGAGCAAGCACTGAAACTCAGGCACCAGAACTGATGTGTCCAGCAGGACAACACTGGGGAGCAAAATGAAGCATCACAGGAGCATAAGTGAAGGCCTGAGATCAATTGCCCTGGACTCAGAAGAGCCGCGCGCAGAATAGTTGCTGCAATCTCCTGATAAAATACCTCGAAGGTAAGCATACACAAGCAGATGGGGTGTGGTTTTTATACTGAGACATTACCAAGAGCTGGAGTCACTATAAAAAGCTGGAGCCATATAGACAAAGAGCCTACTTTAAAGTGAGGAGGAGGGTTATTTGTCTGTCAGGGCAATGGAGTAATTGCCCTGCTGAACATTCCATCCCCCAAATCTACAGATGTCAGCCACCCCATAGACATCTAAGAGCAAGAACTGCCATTAAGGTCAATATTGTAAAAGTTTGATAGATGTCTCCATCAAACAAGACAGCTGGGTAATAAACTTTTACATAGTTTTCCTTTTTTAGAAACAAAGGGCCAGATGTATCAAACATTTTTGGGAGTGCGTTTTGGTATGTAACAAATCCAATTTGCGATTTGGTAACTTGTTACCAAATCGCAAATTGGATTTGCGACTACATACCAATTCGGTATTAGGAAGGGCCGAGTCCTAGTACCGAATCGCAGAAGTATGTATGAATGTTTTGTGACCGTGAATGCAAAGGGACCCCTTTCCCTTTGTGAATGCATGCAAAATCGTTTTTTAAGAGCAGGAAGAGGTCCCACAGACACTGCCTACTCTTAAAAAATGAAATGAAAACTTTTAATTTTTCATTTTTAAGCGCATCCCGTTTTTCTTTAAGGAAAACGGGCTGCTTTAAAAAATAAAAGATTGCTTTATTGAAAAGCAATCACAGACATGGTGGTCTGCTGAGCCACGATCCCTGTGATTGTAGCCATTCGCAATGGGTCGCAAATTGCGACCTACCTCATAAATATGAATAAGGTAGGTCGATTTTCGAGCCATTGCGAATCGCAGTATGAAACTCCTGGAGTTTCATACATTGCGATTACTTAATTGTGATTCGCTAAAAAGTGCAATTAGGTCATCGCTATTGTGAAAAATGATACATCTGGCCCAAACTCTGGAAGCGGGAGTTTGTTTCCGAAAAAATTTAAACTAATGGCACACACTCCATCAGAGTTTTCCCCCATGGTTTGGGGGTAATTTTAATTTTTACTGTTCCTCACTGCCAGGTTTTATGTGTAACAACTGTCCATCAGGGACAGCAAAAATGCCATCAGACTGGCGACTCAAAATTTGGTGGACTGTTGGACGGCTAACCCCTGAAAACCCATACTCTGTTGGGCAGACAGAGAAGAATGTAGGTGATAAAGCCAGTTCTGTCTTCAACATACTTAGGGCCTCATTTAAAACTGCTTGCGCTGCTGCTGTGTCACCTTTTTTTTTACACAATGGTGGCACAATCAGTGCTCAATACTGATCCATATTTACAAACTGAGGCATTGGATCCTATGTGTCAGATTGTAAAGCCCTAGGTCACATTTTGCCTGCGGCAGGTATACTGTATACAGAAAAGGCGTTCCCATGTAAAATGCCACAGTGAACTGACACAGCTAAACTTCTCACTGTGTCACTCTACGATTTCACTGCGATAATTTTTAAATGTTTTTTCAGACCAGGTGCAAACTTGATACAGGGCTTTTCTAAATGGAACTCTCTTCTGTGTCTGACGCATTGCTGGATTTGCATCAGTTTTACAACACAACTTCAGCAACTTGTCACTTTAGCTCCAACAGATGCGTCCGAATTTCTGACACATCTGTGAAAACATGTGCCATGGAGCTCCTTATTGTAAATACAGTGCATCCATGGTGTTGTTAGGGGATTTGCAGCAGGTGCAAGAAATCTGATGCATCAATGTAACAGTTTGTTGTAAGTGAGGCCCTTAATGTCAATCCAGCCCTAAATCAGTCAGGCAGACAGTGAGTTTGGCAGAGAGGGTATCCTGTCACCATTGTGACGGAGTGTTCCCTGTGCCAAAGTCTAAACCATCCCCAAAGTCTTAACAGGCAAGCAAAGAATTCTAGACTGCATGTTGCTTTCAAAATGGGTCACAGTCCAGATTGACAAGGGAATGGCAACAGGTTTGGGTGCTGAAACACATTAAATAAGAAAGAAAAATATGACCCTACCTTGAAGAGTCATCAAAAAATACTTGTCACTATGGCCCATACTGAGTCAGGTTGAGAGGAATTACCTTATGGAATTCGCCCTGCCCGTTTCAGGATGGGTCAGTGTCTCTGCAAATGATTTTCCTGGTGTTGGAAAACCATATCTGATTTTACTGGCCTGTAATTCGGCGCAGTAAAATCATAGAGGGCTTTGACAACTTGAGCAGTAGCCAATCCTCTTTTTTTACCAGTAGTAAGAGTAAACACTGCTGCCATCTGCCAGAACTTAGCTTCCCCTTCCCTCCCCAACTCCCCAAACACACTCCCTCCATTCAATCCCAAAGAAGAGACCCCAGCATTTAATATCCACCATCTTTACCAAAAGATGTACTTTTAAATTTTGAGTTCAGAGATACCAAACTCAATATTTCCATATGATCCCTAATGGAAAGTACGTGGATGTGAAAGGAGATGCGGTGGTTCAGTTAGGCCGGTCCGATGTTATGTATGGCTTTGTACGAGTGGGTGAGTAGCTTGAAGGTGATATGTTTTTCTATCAGAAGGCAGTGGAGGGTCCTCAGGTGCTGGGAGATATGATGCAACACCCACTTGTGGCTGCTGATAACAACGCAAACCCCACGCATCACGGTTTTCCAACACCATGCGGCTGGATTTCTCAGGCATCATCACTGGGCATCAAAAATCAACGCAAGCCTGCGCGGAACCGAGGTGCCATCCGGATATTGACGCATTGCTCTATTGCAGGAGAGAAAAACAACACATCGCCGACCTGACCGGAGAAGAAACACTGCATGGCCTCACTTGTGAGTAAAGAATTGACACATTGCTGACTTTTCTGATGCACGCTTGCCTGTGCAAATTTATTTGTGATGCAAACAAGGTACTTTGTATAAAATCCACATTTACATTGTTTTCTAAAGAGAAAGACTCCTATTCTTTTGACAATTCAGATCTTGACTTGTGTATGTTGGATTTTTGTCGTTTTGGTCTTGTTTGATTTAGATAAATATTCCCTATTTTTCTAAACTGGTGTGGTGTCCATTTTGTAGTGTTTCCACTGTAGTACTCTGTGTGTTGGTACAAATACTTTGCACATTGCCTTCAAGATAGGCCTGACTGCTTGTGCCAAGCTACTTAGGGAGTGAGCAAAGGTTATCTTAAGTATCTCCTTTACCCTGACTAGAGTGAAGGTCCCTGCTTGGACAGAGTGCAAACTGACTGCCAACCAGCGACCGCATTTCTAACAGCCAGATTTAAGAGCCCCTAGCGCCACCTTGCGCCACATTAGCATCATTATTTTGACACTAATGTGGCACAGCAAGGCCAAAATCGCCTTTCCAAATTTACAAAGTGGCACAATGCATGCATTGCACCACTTTGTAACCCCTTGTGCCACATTATGCCTGCGCCAGGCATAATGAATGACGGGGGCGTTCCCTCATTAGGCTGAAAAAATGGCACAAAGAAATCTAAAAGATTTCTTTGCATCATTTTTTCAGCATTTTTAATGCCTGTTTACAGCAGGCATTAAAAGGGGGCATGCCATTGTTTTCAATGGGCCCCTATGTACTGTACAACTTTGGCACCAACCCTGAACAGTACATCAATAGCGTCAGAAATTCTGAAGCTATTGCCCCCTACTGTGCGCAATGGTGCATTGTATTTTAAATGCGGCACACACATACGCACACATGGTGGTGGTAGGGGGCGTAAGGGCCGCAAGAAAAGCGGCGCTACATGTAATGTAGCGCCACTTTTCTTAAATCTGGCCCAAAGTATTTTAAAGTTGTTGATGTGTGATCCCCAAGCGGGTCACAGCCATTGATCACGAAGCTTAAAAACATTTAATTGTTACTAATGTGTCTTCATACTTCTTTGCTGGTGCTTGTGAGACTACTTCAAGTTTTGTAGAAATGTCACAATTTCTCTGGAGATCATTCGTTTATTATATTTACTTTTGCAGGCTTGAATTTACAGAAGCTCCCAATAGAATTCCAAGCCATTATTTTGGTGACTCACTGTAAAAGTGTATTAAATGCAAATTGTACAGAGTGAGAATGTACTAGACATAAGTGCCCTCTGGGAACACACCTTCCTCCAAATTCATTTTAATAAGGTATGAATTCAAAAAGGTGAAAAAAAACAGTGCTTGTTTTGACCAGTTGTGCATTCTTTCTATTTCACTCATAGGTACAGATACACAACACTGGACTTTCATTCTCACTGAATTTTATTCTGTCTACATAAATGTTCTAGTGAAGAGTGATTTTCTCAAAACATGTTTTTATTTTATTTTTTTCTAATTTCAGGCCGGATTAAGGGACACATTTAAGAAAAGTAGTACCGCAGCCAGTGCAGCCCCACTTTTCTTGCGTCCCTTAGTGCCCCCTTAATGGCTCACCATGGCGGTAGTTAGGGAATTAGAGTCAAAAATGCTTACACTAGTTCGAAGCTTTGTAGGATTATTGTCAAAACTGTTGACGCTAATCCTGCAAAGCCCAATGAGGCCCATTGTGACAATGGTGTGACCCCTAAGTGCCGAAAAAAATTACGCAAATAAATCTCTTGGATTTCTTTACGACATTTTTTCGGCTCCCCTGATGGGGGAACGCCCCTTTGCATACATTATGCCTGCTGCAGGCATAATGTAGCAAAAAGAGTTACAAAGTGGCTCAATACATGCATTGCACCACTTTGTAAATTTGGTGTGGTGATTTTGGCCGTGTTGCGCAACATTAGCGTAAAAAAGGACGCTAATGTGGCGCAAGGAGGCACTAGGGGCTCTTAAATCTGCATCTATGTGTCCCTAAGTTATGGTCAAGGACTTGGAACAAACAGATATTCTGGGGAAGACTTACTAACAGCTTGCGGAGGCAGACCACCTGGTGCAAACTATTGATTTGAGATTTACTTTCCAGTGCAAAAAAAATATTTCCACTGGAAAGTAATGCTAAAGCAGTATGAAGTAGCACTGGTGCTGCTTTCCATGGGTGTGCCTCAAGGGTGTGTTACATAGACGGTACAATAGTGTGAGTCTATGAAACTATCCACCAGTTTTGAAGCAAAGCCCTACCTTCTAAATATGCTAGACGGACTTTGTGCTAAAAAAAAAAAATTCATCCAAGCAGGCATTAACTAAGAAAAATGTTTCCAGCATTACATTTCTCTTGTACTCTTTAGCCCAAATCCAGTGTGGGTGGGAGAATTTGTTAAACTATGTACAAGCATTTTATTTTGTAACCAAAAGGTACCCTTCCAGTAGAAAACGTGTGCAGCACCCACTCCGGAGTCTCCTCGGACTCCTACCTGCACTACATATACATCAGAGCTAGCGTAACCATCTCCCCCAAGCTTTGGAAAACAATCAACTGCTCCATCAACCCAGGCACCTTCCACGAGGACTGGAAACATGCTGAAATACGCCCTCTCCTGAAGAACCCATTGGCTGACCCATCAGAGCTAAAGAATTTCTGGCCCATCTCGCTGCTACCCTACCCCGCCAAAATACTAGAGAAAGCAATCAACGCACAACTACGGAATTTCATTGAGGCCAACAACTCACTGGGCAGCTCCCAGTCCGGCTTCCGCGGCAACCACAGCACAGAGACAGCCCACCTGGCTGCCACTGACAACATCAGAGTACTCCTAGACTGCGGCCACACCGCAGCAGTCATACTCCTCGACCTCTCAGCAGCATTCAACACGGTCTCCCACAGCACTCTGCACACCAGACTCCTTGACATAGGAATCTGCAGAAGAGCCCTGGAATGGATCCACTCCTTCCTCTCCGGGAGGACCCAGAGGGTCAGACTCCTGCTCTATACTTCCAGACCCTCAGGAGTCAACTGCGGAGTCTCCCAAGGATCCTCACTGAGTCCCACACTGTTCAACGTATGCATGGCCGCTCTTCCTGCCATCGTCAGAAGCCACGGTATGAACATTGAGTCATACACCGATAACACAACTCATCATTTCCCTCACCAAAGATGCAGACACATCCAAAAGGAACTTCTTTTCAAGTATGGAAGCCTTTGCCACCTGGATGAGAGAAAGCTGCCTCAAGCTCAACTCCAACAAGATTAAGCTCATCATCTTTGGAAACGCCACCTCAGCTTGGGACAACTCTTGGTGGCCCACATCCGTCAGCACCCCCCACCCCTCACCGGCTGAGCATTCCCGCAACTTAGGAATCATCAGTGACTCCTCGCTATCCATGACCTGCCAGGTAAACTCTGTCACCTCCCCCTGCTGGCACACACTCCGCAAACTTTGGAAGATCTTCAGATGGATCCCAGCAGACTGTCACAGGACAGTCACCCATGCCTTAGTCACTAGCAAGCTTGACTACGGCAACTCCCTCTACGCTGCCATCTCAACCTGGAACATCAAAAAACGACAACTCATCCAGAACGCCACTGCCAGACTCATTCTGGACCTCTCTCGCCCAGAACACGTCTTCCAACACCAGAGGACCCTCCACTGGCTACCAGTCGAAAAGCGAATCACCTTTTAGCTTTTCACCCACACGTACAAGGCCATACACAAAGCAGGACCAGCCTACCTGAACCACAACGTCTCCTGCAGCGAAGAGCTGGAACAACCTCCCCCTGCACCTCAGACAAAAACCATCGCCCACCATCTTCAGGAAGAACCTCAGGACGTGGCTCTTCAGATGAGGCCTCCCCCCAGCGCCTTGAGTCCCTCACAGTTGAGTAGCTGCACTTTACAAATACTGATTGATTGATTGATTGCTAGAGCCAGTCACCGGGAGTAGAAGAAAGATTTGTTTTGAATGGCCCAGCGGGGCCCAAGAAAACAATAGGAATAGTCTGGTCCCCCAGGGAACTGAGTTGGACACAAGGAGTGAGGGAAGTTACCAGGGCCCCAGAGGTTGGTGCAGGAAGAAAACAAATTGAGGCAGTGAGAGGCGTGTGTGGAGTCCATTCTCACTAGTGAATTTACTCCAGGCAAGGGTCAAGGACCCCAGGGGTTGGCGCCAGAAGAAAAACATTGAGCCTGTAAGCATTGCAATTCTTTATTGACAATTGCATGACTTAGGGCGTGTCATTGTAGGATGGTACCATCCATAATGATCTTCATGGTTTTGCATTGGCTTATTATGGCACATTTCTGATTTTAGTTACAGTGCTGCAACCCTGACAAAGTCAGTAGGTCATGATATCTAAACCCGTAATATATTATCAATTCTATGTAGGGACTACAGTAGTTTTAGGATTTAGGGCTTGATAGGTGTGTGAACTCTTAGGAGGGTATCATCATATGTATTTCCACCGGTATATTTACACATATTTTTAAATTACATTAATGCATAGTATGAGTTGTATATGCATAATGAAGTGTGTTCTTTTTTATAAGTAAAAGCACTGGCTGGACCGTGATTTATTGGGTGTGTTGTGTTGCACACCTCTGCTACACCACCACTCCTGATTAGCAGAGTGTGATGCCTCACTAACCTGTGAGAGTCAAGTGCTAAAACTGTAAACTTGGTTTCCAGTAGATGGAAGGTTGTAGACTAATTACTTATAAAGGACCCACATCTCTTGCAGCTAATAACCCACTTTCTTTCAATTAGGATAAACAATACATATATTATGGCCTGAGTTACAAACTGCATTTTGTAGGGCGTAAATTAGTACTACAGCAGAACTAATCAAGTAGAAGAAAAAGATACTCCGATACCTACTGACATAGACCTCTGCCTCGCCTATCTTTTCTGTGCAGTGATCTCTGTCACTGTGGTGTGTGATGGCTTTACACCATCTCTTTTTTTCCATTAGGCCATTGCTGGTAGCTTTCCTTCAATGGAGTCAAGAGGGGTTCCTTCAACCGAAAGCTGATGGTCTACCCAATCCTCAATGAGGCAGGCAGCCCATGAGTGTGACAGACAGGGTACTCCATTGCAGAAATCTAGGTTAGGTATTTAGGCCTACATCTTTTAGTTTAGGCCTTTAGTCCTACAACTGAAAGAGCTGTTTACAATTCAGGTCGGGGGGCATTTAGCTATGGTAAGGTATAGATAGGTATTGGTTAGAGAACGTTACTGCTGCTGATCACGTGATAAAATAAAAAGTAATTCAATCCTGTATTTAACAAAGTGGAATCATTTTTCACTTTTTGGAAGTCTAAATACTTCTGTTCTTAGAATTTTGGAAGGAAATGCCTTCTATAACAGAAAATGAAAATCAGAATATAGGTGATTGTAGAATCCTCCTGGTCTATGTTTTTTAACTCTCTGTACAAAATGAAAACATGGAAGCTTGTGAAACTGAGAAGGAATGGAAGGGAACAAATTAAACCTCTCAGTTTAATACCATTAAAACTCCAAATCAGAAGATCTCAAACACAATCAACCTATGGAAGTCTTTGATGCCCTTGCTTATATTTCTGGTTTATTTTGCCTTTTAATTTACTTACAGATTTCCAAAATGATCTACCATAAAAACCAATTTTATCTTAGAGTATTTTATTTCGCACTTAGTCCTAATGGTTGTGGTTTTTGGTACACACTGTGGAGTTGTGATTATGAACTGGAAATGAGATATGGAATCACTAGCTCTTCCTGTGGCCAAAAACTTTGGATTTACGATTTGGAGTTGTGACTAACTGTTGGGTGCAGGTCTTATCGATGGAGTCTGAGTAGAGTGTTTAGGTTAACAGTAATTTAAATGAGAATACCTACAACTCTGATTGAAGTATATCCAATCAGTGTTTTTATTGAACATGATCCTAAAGAAATGCATCATTTAGCCACAGTTCCAGTGTTTGTTATTCCTGATTTAGTACTTTTTATTTGGTCAGCCTTAGTCTAGTAAAATTCTTACTCAACTAATCGCACTCCCATAGCACTTGAGGTTCAGGTTACACATAGATTTTAGCAGTAGGTGTTTTACCTGCAAGCTATCAATAAAAATGTAATTTAGTGTATATATGTTTGTACAATCTTTACACCAGCACAATAGCTTCCACACAATCTTGAAAGATAGCTTGCAGCAAAGACTGAGGCTCATTTCCTACCTCACCTTAATTAACCGTTGCATCTGAAAATCAGTGACAGCAAACTGAGAAAACTGAGCCTGACAACCGCCTGCAGACCATCTTATAAATTGACCTCGGCTAAAGCTCATTCAAATATTTCATACATTTGTCATTTCTGTGTCATATGCAACTTGAGTCTTTTTATATTTATGCACATTATAGCTCATTTGGATGAGGATGGACCAAAGGCATAAATAGCTGAAGGCATACTGAAAGAACTGAACCAGTTCAGATTGGAACATTTTACATTGAGAACAAGCAGTGAAACATACGGTAAAGTGATAGACTTCTATGAGATGAATGGATTGGTGGATTAACCCTGGAATTTAGGATTTTCTCTTCTGGTGTCTGGGGCAGACAAAGGATGTTATGGTATATAGATTTGTAAAGCACAACTGCCCCCAGAAGACAAACAGCCTTTACAACGTAACATTTACCTCGCAATGTCTTGACCACTCATTTTTTACCACGTAATGTCTTTTCCACTCATCGGCTTTATCATTCATATGTCTTTACCACACATGCCTTTACAACTAAATGGTAAGTATCTGTCAGGTAAGTATATAGTACCCACTGGCAGTTGCCAGTAGGTAGTTATAGTTAGATCTCCTTTTCCATAGACTAAGCATTTTTTGGTTTGACAATAACTTTGGTCCCTGTTTGGCAAATCTTCACTAAACTTTCATTCATATACCTCAGCTCCTTCCTGTAAAGTTTTGGGGTGATCCATCAAGTGGGGCTGAATAAAAAGGAGAGTGCCAAAATGTAAAAAATCCTCATGCATTTTGGATAGACTTCTTTAAACATGACTACAGCAAAAACTGCTGAACAGAATGACACCAAATACGGAAGCTAGATCCTGTTCTGCAGATTGTGCTTTTTGTAATGTGGTGTAAATCCGTTCACAAGTTTTTGAGAAATCAAGGGTCAAAAATAATTGTAAGTTTAGATGTTTGGGCTGCGGGAGTCACCCTGAGGTCCTGCGGGAACCTCAACTTTAAAAAATGGAGCTCTGTGACTGGTCGAAAGGCTTGCTTTTCCAATGGGCCTCCATGCTCTTGCGGGAGCAGGAAGCTCCCATGACTCTCACATGAAATAATTATTAAAAAGCCAAATACCATCTCGGGGCTGCTAATTCAAGCTTTCCAAGAAGAATCTTATGACATAGCCAAAAGGCAACTGGATCAGCAACTGCTAAACTTGAACTATACTATGATTTTATCTCAATTGACATCTGAAGCCCAAACTAGTGCGGCAACGAATGACCCAGTTGGTGGAAGCCCAAGTTCGGCAGGAGTAGTACATCAGTTAACTAATACGTTGTCATAAAAAAAAAGACACCTTCCTCTATGGAGTACCCCCTACCTACTTAGCAGAGACAATGATCATAATGAACAACCTAAATGGGAGGAAGAGATGCAATCAGGATTCGATTTAAGATGTAACAATTACAATAAAAAGGAATCCAATGTCACTCAAAAAGAAGAACCATCAAACACTGCATCCATGTGTGCATCCACAGGGGCTATTTGGTACATTGTATTTAGAACATCATAATTAACCCTGAAGGCCCTATCATATCATTCAAAACAAATGGACGTACAAGTGGACCTACTGCATGCAATGGGTAAATCAGTCTCAGGGTTTGATCGGAAATTTGGAGATTTAAATAAGTTAATAAGTACAAAACCATGTCCATCATCATACATTGAGTGTACCTGTGCACCCTTGATTAACAAACTAGCAACCATCCTGGGTGCACTGATGACATTAATAGGCAATCTCAAAGCTAACCTGGACAGCACAACAGCACAAAAGAAACAGATAGTTCAGGATAAGTAGTCCAGGAGAATGGAAAATGTGAGAACTCAAAGGATGGTGAACTGGAAATCCTAGTATGAGAGTCAGGCAGTAATCCAATAGAGTCTGTTGGGAAGAAGGAGTAATCTACCTATAGGGATGAGGTGTTATAAAAAAAAAAAAAACTAACTTACAATCATCAGACACACAATAGCTAGCATGGCCAATGACCAAGAAGCAAAAGAAAAAACAACATAAGGCCAGAAATGTAGGGGCATATTTATACTCCGTTTGCGCCGGAATTGCGTTGTTTTTTTGTACGCAATTTCGACGCAAAACTAACTCCATATTTATACTTTGGCGTTAGACGCGTCTAGCGCCAAAGTCCATGGAGTTAGCGTCATTTTTTAGCGTGGACACCTACTTTGCGTTAATTATATGCAAGGTAGGCGTTCCCGTCTAAAAAATCGACTCCGAGGCATGTGCGTCGGATTTATACTCCCGGGCAAAATTCACGCCCGGGAGTGGGCGGGTCAAAAAAAATGACGTACGGCCGCTTTTGCGCTGTTTTTTAGCGCCTGCAAAAGGCAGGCGTTAAGGGATCTGTGGGCTCTGAAGGAGCCCAGAGGTGCCCTCCCATGCCCCCAGGGACCCCCCTGTCACCCTTGCCCACCCCAGGAGGACACCCAAGGCTGGAGGGACCCATCCCAGAGACATCAAGGTAAGTTCAGGTAAGTTTTTTTTTTTTTTTTTTGTGGCATAGGGGGGCCTGATTTGTGCCCCCTACATGCCACTATGCCCAATGACCATGCCCAGGGGACAGAAGTCCCCTGGGCATGGCCATTGGGCAAGGGGGCATGACTCCTGTCTTTGCTAAGACAGGAGTAATTTCTATGGAGGTTGGGAGTGAAAAAAAATGGCGCAAATCGGGTTGAGGCGAAAAAATTGCCTCAACCTGACTTGCCCCATTTCTTGACGCCCAAGTCCCATATCCCCCTACGCCGGCGCTGCCTGGTGTACGTCGTTTTTTTTAACGCACACCAGACGGCGCCGGCGGCTAACGCCGGCTAACGTCATTCAATAAACACGGCGCCCGCATGGCGCTTCAGAATGGCGTTAGCCAGCGCTTATTTTTTTGACGCAAAACTGCGTTAGCGCAGTTTTGCGTCAAAAAGTATAAATATGGGCCATAATATCTGAAGCTACAACGGATGCCAAGGAAGTTTCATGGCTAAGTGATAAAAAGGTGTATCGCCTGTTCGACAAACAAACATTGAAAAGCCAGAGGAATAACTTCCCTAAAGCCGTAAATGACTGGGAGACCACGTCAGGAAAATCAGTGAACATCTAAGGGAGGCAACAGGTCCAAGTCAAAAGTTCGGTAGGCACGGTGTGGTGCGCCAAAAATATGTTTTACTCATGACAAATAAGATGCTCTCTCCTTCTTTTCCTCCACAAGGAAAGCAGGAAATACAGGCAAACATTCCGGAAGGAAATTGTTCCTATGCAAATCGGGTAGGCACGCCGGCGGCAGAGGACTCTTCAGGGCAGTAAGAGGAGGGCTGCCAAATAATTTTCACTCCAGAATATCTGCCTATGGGAAGACATGACATTCTCAACTGGGGCAATATCGGAACGCTTCTCAGAGCAATTGCATCTCTTGAAAAATAATCTCTGATGATATTGAAGCTAAATTTCTCCTACAAAGGGAATGCGCAAAAGTCAACCTTGGTGACCTGGGTCTCGAAGCAATTAGCCAAAAGGATCCTCCAAGAGTTTTTTCTCAACTGGGGAATAAGAATAACTATGAGGCACCCAGCAATATTTCCTGCCCATTTCGTGCCTCTAAGCGAGTATTCTTTGAAAAAGAACCTATGCAATGAAAAACTAGTAGTTTCAGTGTTAGAAAGTCTGGTATGGAAGTCATGCCAATCACTGCTGGATATGCGGCTACAGGCAAGCAAGCATATGACCAAACAACTCAATCAATCAATCAAATTATACTTTATTTCGGCTGGAAGCCATAAAAGTAAACAATAAAATATTGTATCATAATTAAGCAAAATGTCAGTTATAGATAAGAATCAACAGGAAATACCACAATATACATTTAAAACCCTGATTAAATTATAAAATCTCTTTTTGCAAAACCAATGCATCACAGCCATTGTTCTTAAGATCTTGGTATTCAAAAATATTAATTATATAATATGATGGACTATTATATCTTGATTCCAAACAATTAACGACTTGATATATTAAATAGATAAAATGTAGAATCTCAATATTCAAGGATATTAAATATATGATATGATGGACTATTATATCTTAGTTCCAGTCAGTTTGCAACTTAATGTATTAAATAGATAAAATCTAAGATCAATATTATTAAAACGCACGATTATGGTAATTCTCTGGTTCTTATAGCCCATGCACTCTGCAAATATCTCGCAACTGAAAAGACTATTTTGTCATTTGTATCAGTTGTCAGGATACGTAAAGCTGTAATCCATTCACTTATCCCCATTGACCTACATAGCGGAGCAATCCACTTCTTCCTTGGCACCAAATATCTAGGACAGAAAAACATAAAGTGCTCGAGAGACTCTGTTGACTTTTGGCAATGATGACAAAATATTGAATTACAATCCTCCACTCTCCATCGTGCAGTAAATGTTTTTAGCGGGAGAATCCCTAGCCTGAACTTAATAAAAAGTGTTTTAGTATAGGGAGGATTTACATTGTCCATGTAGGCCTCTAATTTGGGACTACATTTATGATCCAAGAACTGTAGGGTCCGACTGCCTTGATTTTTCGCCCAAATTTGCGCCAAAATGTTCTCCCAGTAGCACCTATTTATACGCTCATTTACTTCCTTGGTCAAGTTTTGTGGAGCACTCCACACCTTCTCCATTTTAAGTAGTTTACACATGTCTCTAATGTAGCTCAGCCAAGGGATCTTTGATGCTCGATCACCAACAAGAAATTCCTTTAATGCTATCTGGAGGGTGGGCAAATATTCAGAAGTCCAGAGGCGCACCCAATACTTAAGCGGTCTTAGTGCAATTACATTGTGGATCTCATTTAAGGCTAGATCAAATCTAAGCGGAATGAGAGGAGTACTCATCGGCAATCGCAAGAAGTTCCGTAGAAAACGGTTTTCTACTGTAGTCAAGCACCTGGAGTTAATATGTCCCCAAAGTTCAGCACCATAGGTTGAAGCTGCGACTGCCGCTGCTTTATATACAGTGATAGCAGGTGATATCTCCCCTTGCGCAATGTTAGCAATTTTCTTCCCTATCACTGATGACCTCTGCATTAAAACTGTCAGACTCTTCCCAATCTGTGCTGTCCATTTTTGGTCGTCACTTAGCCTGATCCCCAGGTAATCAAATTGGCTGACTCTCTCCACTGGTTGGCCTGCTATGGTCATTCCCCCTCTAAACCGTTTGTGCGGGTTAAAAGCCATAAACTTGGATTTTTATGGATTTATTTCAAGACCTCTATTGTAACAGAACTTATAAAAAGCATCCAGTTCATTTTGCAAGCCCATGGGTGTTCTCGAAATTAATAGGGTGTCATCTGCAAACATTAAAATGGGGACAGAGGTTCCATCAAGCTTTGGGGCGTTGTGGTTGCAATGTAACAATTGGTCCGCCGCGCCATTAATGTAAAGGTTAAACAAGGTTGGGGCCAGTATACACCCCTGCCTGACCCCCCTGTTGACTGGTATAGCTTCTGTTAAATCGCCACTTTGGGACCATCGTACTTGGGCGTACGTCCCCTCATGGAGATACCTGATAAATTTTAATAGTTCTCCATCAAGTTGGTAACCCTCCAAAACATTCCACAATAAGTCGCGTGGGACCATGTCGAAGCGGCTTTTAAATCGATAAAAGCTACATACAAATGGCTTTTATTCAATGACAGATATTTCCAACAAAGGAGGTTCAATCTAAATACCTGGTCTATTGTGCTCATTCCTTTCCTAAAACCTGCCTGAAAGTTGGAAAGAATATGAGAGTCCTCAATCCATACCTGTAGTCTATACAATACCTGCTTACTAAATATTTTTTGGCAGACATCAAGTAAGTTGATTGGTCTATAGTTTGTAGGTTCTTCTCTTGGCCCTTTCTTGTAAATAGGGACTATAATAGCTCCTTGCCACGTGGGGGGAAGTCCTCCCCCCCTCAGTATCTCATTGCTGAGCGCATTTCAGTACAGTGACCAAGTTATCAGTCGGGACAGGTATAAATCTCCTGGGATACCATCCAACCCAGGGGCCTTCCCTTTCCGCACCGATTGGAGAGCCAAAGTTGTTTCTTTTAAAGAGAAAAGACCCAGAGCAAATTTAGGAGGTATATCTCTCCCAGCAGGTGATATATTAACAGCAAATTCATTGGATTTGGATAGAGGAGTGGTAATACTATTAATTTGAGGTTTCCTATATACCTTATTAAAATGTGTCATCCAGGTTCCTGGCTGAAGTACAGGGTAAGTCTCCATTTCTTGAGAGCTGCCTTTGTCTGCTACTAATTTCCAAAATAATTTGGAATCCTTCTCATGAAGTGCTTCTACCAACCCATTCCAATATTTAGTTTCCCACTCTTTTTTTGCATCTTTAAGCGCTACTTTATATGCAGCCCTGGATTCTCTTATCACTCGGCAGCTCCCTGCCTTTAATGCTCCCAATAACTGTGTTTTGGCCTGACGACAGGAGTTAGAAAACCAGCTTGTCGTTCTAGGCTCAATCACTGTGCGCCTCCTTACCACCTGGAAATGGGTTTTTAGTCGATTTCTCAAAATACTATGTAAGCTGATCAGCTCCACCGATAAAGTGTATGTATGCTTCAAAGGGAGGAGCGTTGTTGCAACTATTCTATTAATAGATAGCTGGAAGTTAATATCCTCTTCCACCCAATCCCATTTTACATTTTTGCGATAGTACGTCTTGGCTATTGCATTGCCCTTGGCCCATGTTGCTAATGTTTTACAGCTAAATAAAGTTGTAGAAAAAACGGTACTCAGGGCTAGATGGTCGTTATCATCTCGAGGGAGAACAACCATGTCAATGAGGGATTTCCAGAGAACATCATCTACCAAAATATAATCAAGATGGCTAGCATATGAGCCTCTCCTATATGTGGGGAAGGCCGGGGTATCTGACCTAGTATTCCCGTTTACTATTCTTAACCCCTTAGATATTATTAGATCTTCTAATAGGTTTAGTGCTTCCCCTTCTTTCTTGGTCATGGCTCGAACCGGCCAAGATCTGTCCCATGGCTCTACAAGCTGAATTTCTTTTTGCTGATTAACATCTCTGGCATTCAGTTTCATATTGAAATCACCTGCGACGATTAAGCCCTGGCCTCCCGGTAGACAGTTAAGGAAATCTGTTAACATACCCATCAGAGCAATCTGCATCCTTTGGGTGCCGGGTCTAGCATATATGTTTACAATTACTATGCTGGCAGGTCCCCTGGCAGTGCTTAATTCCACCTGAACAGCTAATAGGTCCCTTATGGGAGTTGTTAGCTCCTTCACCCTTGGGAACAGATCGTGTTTTAACCAGATTATCAAACCCCCTGATGCCCTGCCAGATGGTGACGGAAGCGCAGTTTTCTGGAAGGTCCGATATCCTTCTCTGTTAGTCGCTGATGATGCCCATGTCTCCTGCAATAAAATAATATGGTGTTGATCTATAAAACTACACCAGTCAGGGTTAGCTGATTTCTGAAGGAGCCCTGCCACATTCCAAGATAGGAACCTGATCAGAGGATCACAACCACTCCCCATATCTAATGGATTCTCTCTAGCCTCATTTAGACAAAACAATACTCCAACTCCTCTAATGGATCACTGCAATGTGCTTCAGACACTGCTTCCCCGATATGCAATATCTGATTACTTGGCTTAGCAGGGTCTGAATTGAGTCTACCGTCACTCTCATCCTTCCCCCTGGGGGCTTCACGTCAATCTATAGCTGAGGTTGGACTACTCTTTTGGTCCCTTCTAAGAGCACATGTATGCAGGGTCATTGGGGTATTGTGGCCCGTATTTATACTCCGTTTGCGCCGAATTAGAGTCGTTTTTTTCGACGCAAATTCGGCGCAAAACTAACGCCATATTTATACTTTGGCGTTAGACGCGTCTAGCGCCAAAGTATGAGTAAAGAGCGTCATTTTTTTGCGTGAACGCCTTCCTTGCGTTAATGAGATGCAAGGAAGGCGTTCCCGTCTAAAAAAATGACGGCGACGCAAATGCGTCGTATTTATACTCCCGGGCAAAAATCACGCCCGGAAGGTGGCGGGTCAAAAAACCCCGCATTTGCGCCACTATTTAACGCCTGGGTCAGGGTAGGCGTTAAGGGGCCTGTGGGCTCAAAATGAGCCCACAGGTGCCCTCCCCTGCCCCCAGGGACCCCCCCTGCCACCCCTGCCAACCCCAGGAGGACACCCAAGGATGGAGGGACCCACCTCAGGGACATTCAGGTAAGTTCAGGTAAGTATAATTTTTTACATTTTTTTTTTTTTTTTGGGTGGCATAGGGGGGCCTTATTTGTGCCCCCCTACATGCCACTATGCCCAATGACCATGCCCAGGGGACATAAGTCCCCTGGGCATGGCCATTGGGCAAGGGGGCATGACTCCTGTCTTTACTAAGACAGGAGTCATTTAAATGGCGTCTGGGCGTCGAAAATAATGGCGCAAATCGGGTTGAGGCGATTTTTTTGCCTCAACCTGACTTGCCCCATTTTAAGACGCCCTAACGCCATTTTCCCCCTACGCCGGCGCTGCCTGGTCTACGTGGTTTTTTTCCACGCACACCAGGCAGCGCCGGTCTGCTAGCGCCGGCTAACGCCATTCCATAAATACGGCGCCCGCATGGCGCTTCAGAATGGCGTTAGACGGCGCTAAATTTTTTGACGCTAAACTGCGTTAGCGCAGTTTAGCGTCAAAAAGTATAAATATGGGCCTGTATCTCTCTTGGAGAGACAAATTTACTGGGGCTTGAGGGATTTTTTGGACAAGTGACACTTGTGATGAAGAACCCGGTCTCACTCTCAAATCAAGTGCCAGAAGACCCTTTACTAGGCTCTGGCTACTCAGTTTAAGCCCTATGAAGTCGGTTGTTGAATCTACTCCTGTGTATCTCTGAGCGGTTACTATGTCATCCCTTATAATAGAGCTGCATTTCTTCGTCCCCCTTATCCAATGGATTACTTTGTTTAAGAGAGAGTCTCCTTGTTCCTTTTGGCCGTTGCTTAGCTTAGGTACATTTGTCATATATATATCGTAATCACTATGTCTGACCTGACTAGGGATGACATTTCTCAGAGGGCCTATCGACCTTTTATTTAAAAATTCATTTCTGTATACCTCGCAGTTCGGTCCTCTGTTGCTCAATGAATCACATTTATTAGAGGCACCCGCGCCCAGAGATTGGCCATTGCCCCTGTGAGAGCTCTGCTTTACCACTTCAGTCTTATTGCCCCTACACATTTCTATCATAGATGTTCCGGCTAGTTGGGTTTGCTTGACCAGGGCGTTAGGGTCAGGTTTGGGTGATAGATTCTTTATGTCCCCAATTACAACAGATATACCGTCCAGTTTCTTGCATATCATATGGCTAAAGGATGTAAGGTACTCTCTGAGGCTCAGAATTTCAGCTCTTATCTGTACTAACTGTGACTGAACGGGTTCTTCCCTCTGTCTGCCTAAGGAAGTTAGTGACTCCTCTATCTCCCTTTGCGTACTCTTCTCAAATTCAGATGACGTCAATTGGGCGAGTGGAGAAAAACGGTTATTACAATTTATAAGTGAAAACACACCACCCTGGTGGCTTGACTGGCACTGTTTAGCGCTCACTAACAAGTTATTTGAATTACCTGGCCTATTCAGTTCTAAATCAGATCCCTGTAATGTAGGTAACTGTGATTCTCGGCTCACAGGGGCAAAAAAGGATTTTATATCATTAGTAGTAGCGGTCTCCTCTTTCTTGCGGGATATAGAGGGTTTAGTAGCTAACAAGCTTTCTACTTCCTCAATAAGCTCGTCAATTTGAGTCATAGTACAGTTTTCTGCAGCATGTCGAGGAACTTTCTTTGCCCCTCCCTGGTTAGTGGAATTACCACTGGCTTTCCTCTTCCCCATCCTACTATGGTGTTGATAGTTTCCTCTAGTTAATTTAACACACAAGAACCAGTGAATAAATATTCTACCTAGCCTGTATGCAATACTAAGTGCTAGTATTGGGATTTTGCTTTGCTTGTACTGCAGGTTAAGTCTAGATGCGAGGTGACAAATGAACAAATTAGCAATCACCAAAACAGTACCTTCAGGCGGACACGCGCGGCCTAAACCTACAATCTTTGGAGGGGTGTTGGGGGGGCCCTGTCCTGCCTCTTCCTGGCGATGACGGGCGAAGGACGGGCCCGCCCTTGGCCCGGGCTTCGCCCAGGAGCCGCCCGCGCGCTTCCCGCGAGGCGGGAGCGCGAAAGGATTTAAATAGGGCTCCTGCCCCTCCTTCTTGGGCGATGAAACAACAGGAGAGGCTCCTGCCCCTCCTCCTCCTAGTTCGGCAAAAGCGCGTCCCGCGAGGTGGGAGCGCGAAAGGATTTAAATAGGGCTCCTGCCCCTCCTTCTTGGGCGATGAAACAACAGGAGAGGCTCCTGCCCCTCCTCCTCCTAGTTCGGCAAAAGCGCGTCCCCAAACAACTCAATCTCGGCTGGATAACAGAAGCACAGGGATGTGGACGAACCTTACAAATTAATCAGCCCATGCTACAGCCAACTTCCTCCTCCCACATCAAGGTGCCCCTGGAAATATACTAATGGAACCAAAGCGGTGTGAATACCAAAATGTATAATAACTATTTCCATTCTTTTAGTAGGAACTTTGAGTTTGTTATCCTACAGGAAACATGGGCCTTACAGACGTTTGTATTGGATGGTTTTGTTGGCTGTTTCGGCTCAGCTGAGAAAATAAGGAATTATGGGCACCCACCGGGGGCCTTGCAGCTTTCATACAGATACACTTGAGGATATAACATTGTAATGGTAAAGCTCAGGAAATGGCTTACGGATACTGCTATCTCCTGCTAATTAACATCTATATTTATCCAGATACAAAGGCTAGAAAAATCATGTCAGCTAAACTAACGAATTTGCTATTGGACGCAATGCAAGACACAAACCCATGTGAAATCCTATTAACTGGTGATTTTAACATGAACTTTATATGCCCCACTTCCAGTGTCTAAAGTCGGCTTCATCAAGATGTATTATGGGCCATCCCGAATCAGTCTATGAGCCTGGCTGGTGACAGTCTGAGAGATGGAAGAGCGGCATCCCTTCTAACTGATCTTAAGGCCTTGGGCCTATATGCAGTGAATGGCAGGACAATACAAGATTCATACTCAAGAATGATTTGACTTCACTTTGGTAACATTAATTATTTTCCATTTAATCTCCGCTTTCAAGATTAAAAAAACAAGTGAAAGCGATCATGGGCAACAATTTATTGAGCATAAAGTATGCTGCTTTTTACATCACAAAAGTAAATTCCTCACCAGCGGAGATTGAAATAAACTTTAAGAATTTGCACTGGTTGGCAAGTACAATAGGTGGAATTGAGGCCACTGCTTCAAACATCCTAAAGCACTGCCTTTCAACGACCCTCTTAATTCTATAGTGCAATGGCCATTCTTCGCAAGAAAACTACTGCCTGTGTATTCATTGGTAGCTGACAATGAGATGTGTCAATCCAGTCACCATCTGCAAGCTTTAAACAAAATCTGAATGTCGGCAGGCCTTCGTATCTGAAGGAGAAAGCGTAATAGAATCCTGAGAATTGCCCAGATGCAGCCTGGGAACCTTGAGCTTCAACTTAATCTAAAGTGAAAATTCTCTGGGAGGAGAAAACTATACCATAGCAAAGCAAAATCTCTGGGCAAAGGTACTATGGCCCTCATTACAACTCTGGCGGTTGGTGATAAAGTGGCGGTATTACCGCCAACAGGACGGCGGTAAAAAAAAATGGAATTATGACCATGGCAGAAACCGCCAACACAGACAGCCACTTTAACACTCCGACTGCCACTGCAGTAGCAACAAGCACCGCGGCGGTAACCGTCAACAGCCAGGCAGAAGACAATATACTGCCCACCCTATTACAACAGGCCAATCCGCCAGCTTTTCCGGGGCTGTACCAATGCCATCAAAAGCACGGCGGAAACAGTACACTGAAGGGAAACGACTCACCTCTCGACACTCAAGGAAGAACCACAACGCCATGGAGCCTGAGCCGCACATTTTTCCAGTGTTGGGGTACCTCCTCATACACCAGGAACACGAACCCCTGTGAAACGACCACGGTGAGTACTGCACCTAGCACACAAGGGGGGGGGGGAAGAGAGTGACACACATGCAACACCCCCACCCCCAACACCATACACACAAATGGATGCAACAACATTACATATACACCCCGTAACCCACAGGATTAACGCAAGGACAAAAGGAATGAATTAAAATGAGTGTAATAGTACACTTTTAGATAAATACGTCCTTAAAGCAACAAACAGTATGTACAATATATACAAAAGGAGGGACAAATGCCCACTCCAAAATGTCCGTGGCCCACGGGACCATAACACATAGGCCAAGGTCACACTTGACTCCTGCCTCAATACGGAGAGAACACTGCAGGGGCATCAGGTCGAAAACACACAGGCAACTCAGGGGGATGTGGAATGGGGGGGCACCTCGGCCGGAAGATGGCACAACACCACTGCTCCTGGAGGGGGCTACATGCCCACTGCTTGGTCCTGGGGAGTGCAAAGCCACAGTCTCTCTAGTGGGTGGTTTGCCCACTGCTTGGTCCTGGGGAGTGCAAAGCCACAGTCTCTCTAGTGGGGGGTTGCCCACTGCTTGGTCCTGGGGAGTGCAAGGCCACAGTCTCTCAAGTGGATGCCTTTTTCCACTGGTTCTGGAGGAGGCTTTGTGCCCAGTGTGGTTCATCCTGCCAAGGAGGGGGTGAGTGGATGCCTTCTTCCACTGGTTCTGGAGGGGGCTTTGTGCCCAGTGTGCTTCATCTTGTCAATGAGGGGGTGAGTGGATGCCTTCTTCCACTGGTTCTGGAGGGGGCTTTGTGCCCAGTGTGCTTCATCCTGCCAAGGAGGGAGGGAGTGGATGCCTTCTTCCACTGGTTCTGGAGGGGGCTTTGTGCCCTGTGTGCTTCATCCTGGAGGGTGCAAGATCACAGTCTCTCACCTGGGTGTCACACCTACAGGTGATGCAGGGGCCAGGACACACTGCAGCCCAAGTAGTCACAACTACACACTGCTCGACGGGCAGTGATGGCTGCTCAGTGGATGGGAGTTGCGGTGCAGGTGGCGGTGCTGTCAGTAGTGGGGGAGGCTCCAGCCCTTCCCCTGCAGCCTCAGACGGCTGCCCACTCGGGCTGCTACTGCAGGCAGTGGTGCTGGCCGCGGTGCAGGTGGCGGTGCTGTCTGGGGTGCAGTTGATGGTGCTGGCCGAGGTGCTGGTCGTGGTGCTGTCCGTGGTGGGAGGAGGACCAGCCCTTCCCGTGCAGCCTCGGACGGCTGCCCACTGGGGCTGCTGGCATTGGTGCTGCCCGCAGTGCAGGTGGCGGTGCTGGCCGCGGTGCAGGTGGCGTTGCTGGCCGCAGTGGGGGAGTCTCCAGCCCTTCCCCTGCATTCCCCTGCCGCCTCGAACAGCTGCCCACTAGGGCTGCTGCTGCTGGCAGTGGTGCTGGCTGCGGTGCAGGCGGCGGTGCTGGCAGTGGTGCAGGTGGCGGTGCTGGCTGTGGTGGGGGGAGGCTCCAGCCCTTCCCCTGCAGCCTCGGACGGCTGCCCACTGGGGCTGCTGCTGCTGGCAGTGGTGCTGGCCGCGGTGCAGGTGGCGGTGCTGGCCGCGGTGCAGGTGGGGGTGCTGGCTGCGGTGCAGGTGGCGGGGCTGTCAGTGGTGGGGGGATGGTCCAGCCCTTCCCCTGCAGCCTCGGATGGCTGAAGTGTCATGGCTGGTGTTGTGTGCCCCTTCCTGCCCTTGGCAGATGGTGGTGCCTCCTTGCTTCTGCCAGCTGGTGTTCCTTTCCTGCCCTTGCCGGCTGGTGGTGCCTCCTTCCCCTGGCTGGCTGGTGTCCCCTTCTTGCCCTTGGCAGGTGATGCAGGCACACTGGCTGTGCTGATGTGTGCCTCCTTGGAGCCTCACACCTGAAGTAGCTGCAGAAACCACAGTGGTTGTGGACTGGGTGGCTGAGGTGCTGGGCCGGATTCTGCCCACCCTGGCCCGAAATGAAGGACGGGGAGGGGTAGGGAATAAGTCAAGGGTGGCGAGGAAAAGCTTCTTAGGGACACTGGGGTGGGAAGAGGGTGAAGGTTTGGGAGTGGAGGAAGAGGGAGTGGTTGTAGGAGGTGTTTGTCTGCTGTGTTTGGGTGCAGGTTCATGGGCTGGATGCTGTTGTGAGGTGGATGGCTGTTTGGTGTCTGAGTGCTTGCGTTTGTGTACTTTGGGAGGAGGGGTCACAGACACAGTGGGCGAGGACACAGGGGACGTGTGCATGGATGTGGGGGTGGTGACTGCCAGTGAGGGGCACGTAGCGATAGGTGTGCTGGTGATGGAGGTAGTGGATGAGGATGTAGTGCATGCAGGTGTGAGTGGAGACGCTACTGGGAGGGAGGTGGACGACGAGGAGGAGAGGGACACAGTGGATGCAGTGGATGTTGGTGTGTCTGCATCTGGATGGTGCTTGTGTGAGTGCCTGTGGGATGAAGTGTGGTGCTTGTTTTTGCCTGAGCCACTTCTGTGTGTTGAATTGGGCGAATGCAGGTCTGAAGGTGTGCTTGGGATAGGGTGGGGGATGAGGGTATTGGGACTGGGTAGAGGAAGTTGAAGGGGGGAGGCTGGAGACAGGGACAATGGCTGCCATCAGTGGGTTGGCCAGAACTTGGAATGCTCTCTGTTGGGCTGCCACGCCAGAGTGAATGCCCTCCAGCTATGCATTTTTTGTTGCAAATGCCATGCTAAACCCTGGATGGCATTCAGTATGGTTGACTACCCAACAGAGAGGGATCTCAGGAGGTCAATAGCCTCTTCACTGAGGGCAGCGGGGCTGACTGGGGCAGGGCCTGAGGTGCCTGGGGCGAAGGAGATGCCCACCCTCCTGGGTGAGCGGGCACGGGAAACATGCTGAGGGGCTGCTGGTAGGGCAGAGCTGGTATGGGGGTGGTGGCTGTAACTGTAGTTGGTCTGGGCACAGAGGTGTCCGCCACTGCCAGGGAGCTTCCATCGGAGGAGGAGTCGCTGTCCGTACTGTCCCCTCCTGCCTCTGTCGTGGTGCTCCCCTCGCCCTCAGTCCCACTGGTGCCCTCACCGTCAGTGGATTCGGCCTCCAGGCCCATGTGGGATGCAGCTCCCTCCATCGCCGGTGCCTCTGCTCCACTGCCAGATGATGCTGATGCTCACAAGGACAGGGTGATGAAACAAAAAGGGGGGGAAGAGACAGAGGATACCCTTGGTCAATGCCAGCAACAGCACTACTGTTGGCGTACACAACTCACAGGGAACAGCCCTATGTACTAGGTCATGCACTACCAGTTACAATGCTAGTCACCAGGCCATGGGGTACAATGCCTAGCGCCATTATCTGCACACCTGAATCCCACAGGACTCTGCCCAGTAGTAGATGCCCACTGACATTATTGGGGTTGGAGTGCATCTGAGCTTGCCCATCATGGAACCTACCCTGCCATGTTTGTCCTGGCCTAGGGGCACCCACATCCCACATCCCCCACCCAGGTAACACCTTAACGTGCGCAAAGTCATGAATCGGAATCTGTACTCACCCCCTTGTGGCTGCTGTGATGCCTTCAAGCGCCCATTCAACTCCGGATAGGCTACCGCCAGGATGCGTGACATCAGGGGGGTCTCGGTACGACAGACAACCCTTCCACGCTGGGAGGCCAGCCCCAGCTGAGCCTCTGCCGTCTTCCTTGCCCAGCGGCGCAACTCCTCCCACCGTTTGCGGCAGTGGGTGCTCCAGCTGTCAAAGACCCTCAGGGTCCGCACCTCCTTGGCGATGGCACGCCAAATACCCTTTTTCTGATGGGCACTGACCTGCAGAAAAAAATACAGCAGAAAAGGTATTATTCACACCGTCCGGACTGTCATACTCATGGCCCAACATATCCCTCCCCTCCCCTTACGCACATACATTGACCACCATACATGCAGCACTCTGCCCAGGACCCCTCAGCCTCCCCTATACAGAAGGCTTACACACACAGCACTCCGTACATTCATGCCCCACGCATCATGCTCCCAGTGTACTCACCTGTTAGTCTGGAGGACCATAAAGTAAATGGTACTGGGGTAGGACCTCATCCACCAGTCTCTCCAACTCCTCAGAAGTGAAGGTAGGGGCCCTTTCCCCAGACACTCGAGCCATGGTCGCTTCCAGACACAGGTCACAGCAGTACTTACAGTGTAGGTCCTCTCCTGTTGAAGGTCAGGTAGCAAGTGAGTGAACATATAGAAAATGGTGGTCACATCCGCAGACGAGCATACCGTCACCGCCGGCGTACACCGCCATTGGCTCCTGGAACCTGTAGGCCCCCATGATAACCAATGCGGTGTTGCACGGCGGTCTTAGAACGGTGCCAGGCAACGGTGCACAACGCCAGCGGAATTACCTCATTTCCACTTGTCCCTCCTCAAAGGTCAGGTTCCCACCATTTCAGGGGGGCAGAGGCCATGGCACCTATCTGCGTCACACCAGACATAGGCACATCAACTGCCTTACAAGTTCACATATTGTTTCTGTAAAACAAAAATAGCATATTAATCTGAGTACATGTATGAATATGATCTTCTGCTTACTGTTTTTCACCCTAGAGTTCAACCGCTGAGGATGAATAGGAGATGGATATATACCCCTGTTTAGAGACCCCTGGTGGACCTGGCGACAATGGAAAACAGGTACATTATCATAACCTACACACTTGATAGGGCCACAATCCAAGAGCTGTGTGCCCAATTGGAGCCAGACCTGATTTCAGCTATCCACCACCCCACAGGTATCCCCCCTCTAGTGCATGTCCTGTCAGTGCTCCATTTCTTGGAATGTGGTTCCTTCCAAGCTACAGTGGCCATGGCATCAGGGATGTCACAACCTATGTTCTTAAATGTGCTGACCAGAGTGTTGTCTGCCCTGATGAAACGCATGTGTAGATGCATCGTATTCCCCCAGGTGGATAATTTGATCACAGTGAAGGCTGACTTCTATGCAATGAGACATATCCCCATAATTATTGGTGCCATTGGTGGTACACATATTGCCTTTGTCCCACCCCGTAGAAATGAACAGGTGTTCAGAAATCGAAAGAGCTTTCACTCTCTGAATGTGCAGATGGTGTGTTTGGCGGACCAGTACATCTCCCATGTCAATGCAAAGTATCCTGGCTCTGTGCATGATGCCTTTATCTTGAGGAATAGCAGCATCCCATATGTGATGTCTGAACTCCAGAGGCACAGGGTGTGGCTAATAGGTGAGCCCATTGTCCCCACCCAGTTGATGTAGGTATATGGGTGTGGGGCTGGCCCTAAGGGTGAGTGTGTGGCTAACAGGTATCCCTCGATACTTACAGGTGACTCTGGTTACCCCACCTCTCATGACAACTGACCCCAGTGAGGAATGCCAGGACAAGGGCAGAGGAACTTGACAATGAAGCACATGGGTGAACAAGGAGGATAATTGAGCGCACCTTTGGCCTCTGGTGCCTCCATCTGACAGGTGGATCCCTGTACCACCGTCCCAAGAAGGCGTGCCAGATCATCGTTGTATGTTGCATGTTGCACAACTTGGCCTTGAGACGGCAGGTGCCTTTTCTTCAGGAGGATGAGCCTGAAGATGGCAGCGCTGGACCCTGTGGACAGTGATGAAAGGAGGCAGAGGAAGAGTATGTGGACAAAATAAATACTATAATTCAACACTACTTCCAGTGACACACAGGTAAGACACTGTAACTGCACCTTCCATTGCAGTTTTGTGTTGGACATTGTACATGGCAGCCTGATTTCCCTATTTCTATGGCCACTTACTGTACCCTTTAGCATCTCTATTTCAAGATATCTGTGCCCCACTCTGGCTCCTGGTGTGTTTACTGCTGCCCACTACAGGTCATACCTATGTAAATATAACTGTACATTTGAATTGCAATGTTTACAGCTTGTTACACTAATACATATTTCAATCAATTGACAGACTCCTTACTTGTATTAGTTCCAAGGGTGTTTATTTCTGTGATTATAAGTGTAGGGGGTATTGCAATGGGCTGGGTTGATGATGGAGAAATGTCCAGAATAGAGTCCAGTCTACTGGTATTAGAGATGCATTGTCCAAGGGGGCATAGGAAGTGGAGCAATGTCAGTTCAAGGTAGACAGGGTGACAGAGTCGGACACAAGGGTGACAATCAGGAGAGTCTTATTTCCTGGCGGGGGTCTTGGCAATGTTCTCTGGCTTCTGCCTGGATCGCAGGGACCTTTTGCGTGGTGGTTCTCTTTCTGCAAGGGGTGGGGCGCTGGTGGCCTGTTGCTCCTGTGGCAGGGCCTCCTGTCCACTAGCATCGGCGGAGGTGGAGGGCTGTTCTTCGGTGTGGCTAGTGTCAGGGGCCCATAGGTGTGCCACTGCCTCCCTCATGGTGTTGGCCATGTCTGCCAGCACCCCTGCAGTAGTGACTAGGGTGGTGTGGATGTCTCTCAGGTCCTCCCTGATCCCCAGGTACTGTCCCTCCTGCAGCCGCTGGGTCTCCTGCAGCTTGGCCAGTATCTGGCCCATGGTCTCCTGGGAATGGTGGTATGCTCCCAAAGTTGGTGAATGCCTTGTGGAGAGTCGGTTCCCTGGGCCTGTCCTCCCCCTGTCGCACAGCAGTCCTCCCAGCTTCCCTGTTGTCCTGTGCCTCTGTCCCCTGAACCGTGTGCCCACTGGCACTGACCCCGGGTCCCTGATCGACCTGTGTTTGTGGGGTTGACTGGGGTCCCTGGAGTGGTGGACACACTGCTGATTGACGTGTCTTGGGGACAGAGTGATGGGCCCACTGGGTGGGTGCTGTGGTGGTGTTTCCTGAGGGGGGAGGCTCTGTGGTGGTTTCGGGCTGGGTCACCGACTATCCAGAGGTCCCTGATGGGCCAGGTTTGGGCATCGTGATCCAGGCGTGTAGAGCTGCTGTCATCACTGTGGGCCTCTTCTGGGGGGTGGGGGGGCTGGATGTTGCTGGCACCTCCTCTCCGGTGACGTTGTGTGGGGTTCCTGTGGGGATGTAAATGTAGTGTTATTGTTTCTGCATGTGACATATTGTGCATGGGTATGTTCCCCTCTATCGTTGTTATTACAAAGGCAGCTTTGGCTTGTGTGAGTTGTAAGTTGGTTGGCTAAGTGATTGTCACTAGTGAGCATGCTGTGGTGATGGGGGTCCATGCAGGTCTGTGATGGGGGTCCATGCATTGGTGTTGCATGCAGGGCTTGGTATTGGGATGGGTGGGTTGTGATGGTGGGGTATATGTGAGGTGTCGGAGTGATGGGGGTGAGGGTAGGGGTAGAAGTTTGTGATGGCATGCAGGTAGGGGGGTGAAAGTAGTAAAGATTTGACTTACCAGAGTCCAGTCCTCCTGCTACTCCTGCCAGTCCTTTAGGATGCATGATCGCCAAGACTTGCTCCTCCCATGTTGTTAGTTGTGGGGGAGGATGTGGGGGTCCACCGCCAGTCGTTTGTACAGCTACCTGGTGTCTTGCAACCATGGGACGCATCTTCGCCCGCACGTCGTTCCACCTCTTCCTGATGTCATCCCTTGTCCTGGGGTGCTGTCCCATGGCGTTGACCCTGTCCATTATTCTCCGCCATAGCTCCATCTTCCTAGTAATGGACGTCTGCTGCACCTGTGTTCCAAATAGCTGTGGCTCTACCCAGATGATTTCCTCCACCATGACCCTTAACTCCTCCTCTGCGAACCTGGGGTGTGTTTGTGGTGCCATGGGTGAAGTGTGAGTGGTGTGTGTGAAGGTGTGTGGGGTGATGTGTTGGGGTGTGTGCTTTGAGGTGCGTGGATGGTGTATGGGTGATGTGTGTGTATTTTGAGCGCGGCAGTCTGTACCATCAATGGTTTAACGCAGTTGAATGTCCGCCGCGGTGATTTGTGGGTCATGATGCTGTGGGCATATTTCTGTTGGCGTAACGGTGTGGGCTGACCTTTGGGCTGGCGAACTTGTGTGTGTGTCTGTATAGTGGCGGATTACTATGTGTGGGTCATAATACCCGTAGCGGTATACCGCTGCGGTATGTTGGTGGCAGTCAGCATGGCGGTAAGCGGCACTTACCGCCAATGTCATAATGAGGGCCTATAGCTTGACAAAAAGAAGAACTCAAGGGAGTTTTGGAAAATGCTTAACAAATTGAATAAGGCTCCGTCAGCCGCAACAGGGTCAACTATAACAGAAGCAGGCTGGGCTGCTTTTCTCTCTGAACATTTTATTTGTCCCTTGGGGAGACTTCAACCTCAATTACAAAAAGAGTGGGACAACACCTAGCTTACAGGCAGACCTGGATGGCCAAAAGCTCAGCTTCTCTGTTGATCAAATATGTAAGGACATAAAGCAAGTCGCCGAGATGGTGCACCTATGCCAAATGGATTATCACAAACCCTGTACAAAGTAAACCCAGCCTTTTGGACAGAAAGTCGAAGTGAGGTTTCTAATAGGGTACTTCAGCAGAATGCTATACTGGACTCTTGGAGGGGTTCTATAATAATTCCAATCTATAGGGAGGAGATCAGCAGAGACTGGAAAACTATGGCCTCATTACGGTACAAGACTCAAAGGCAAAACTGTTTGCATGTCTACTGCTAATAGTACTATCACAGTGGGCAGCAGAAAAGCAAATTATCCCTTTTAATCAAACAGGGTTTATCCATGGAATAGGGACAGAGACAAATATACTAGCACTCTATGTGATTATGGGCAAATATAAGTCAAATAAGTGGTCAATTTACCTTTGTTTTGTTGATTTTAAGTCGACGTTTGTGTACAGTGACCTTTATTGTGGCAAAAATTGATTCAAAAGGATATTCCCAGTTGTCTCTTGAAAGGAATTCAACCGCTTTACTCAAACACCTGGGTTAAGGTTAAAAAGGTTGTGTTCTTGCACCATACTTGTTTAAGCTCTTCTTGGCCGACTTGCCACAGGTGTTGAATTATATAAATGCACATTCTCCCAAACTAGGTCAGAAGCATATTGCAAACCTTTTGTATGCCGCTGACATGATTCTTTTAAGTCATACAAAAATAGGAGTTATTGACAAAATATATAACTATTTAGCGCTCAATGGTCTGGTAATTATTGAAAAGAAAACTGAGGTCATGGAGGTGACCAACACGATACAAAAAAACATAAATAGCATTTGAATGATGGCCATCAATTGGAGCAGATTAAGACCTACTGATATCTGGGTCTTCTATTTGATGACAAGGGATCTTTCACCTAACAAAGATAAGACCTGCAGAGGAAGGGGAATACACTACTCCTTGAATTAAAAAAATTGCAGAGATCATTGGGCAGTCCAAGTTCCTCACCAACGACCCGCACACAGCTAAAGCCAACTTCCACAACAGCATGAAGGCAGCCGCCGCCTGGATGAAGGATAGCTGTCTCAAGTTAAATCGAGACAAAACAGAAGTCTTCATCATCGGCAACAACCCCTCTGCCTGGGATTACTCATGGTGGCCCACTGCCCTCGGAAGCACTCCTGGCCCCTATCGACCACGCCCGCAAACTTGGCTTCATCCTCGACTCAGCACTGTCAATGAACCATCAAGTCAGCGCAGTCTCTTCCACCTGCTTCCACACCATGCGCATGCTCCGGAATATCTCCAAATGGGTCCCAACTGAATCCAGAAGAACAGTCACCCAGGACTCCGTCTGCAGCCGCCTAGACTATGGCAACGCACTCTACGCCAGAACCACCGCCAAGGTACGGAAAAGACTGCAACATATCCAGGATGCCTCCGCCCATCTCATCAAGAATGCCCCCAGACACAGCCACACCTCCGCCCTACTGAAAGACCTGCACTTACTCTCAATAGACAAGAGAATAACATTCAAGCTTCTCACGCATGTCTACAAAGCCCTTCACGATGTCAGACTAGAATACCCCTACCGCAGACTCCACTTCTACACGTCCACCAGACAGCTCTGTTCCGTCGCCCTCACCACCATCCCGCACATCCGGCAGACCTCAGCCGGTGAAAGATCCTTCTCTCACCTCGCCGCCAAGACCTGAACTTCCTCCTCATGCACCTCAGAAGATTTACCACCCTATCGCAATTCAGGAAAGACCTCAAAACATGGCTCTTCGACTGGACCCCAACTGATCCTCAACGACTGTTCCCTTGCTGCCCCCCCCTCCAGCACCTTGAGACCCTAGTGGGTGACTAGTCGTGCTCTACAAATCTGCTGATTGATTGATTAAAGTTATCTGTCATTGTTAAAATTATATCAGCTAAGTTGGTGCCGAGTATAGTTTATGGAATTGAGGCACTGTGTAGTAGGGATGCGGTAACTCTAAATGCAATCCTTTCTAGGACATTTAGAGCACTTTTTTTTTTATCTTCCATGCAATCCCTTGCTAACACAGATATGGTTGGAATTTTGTTTGATTTGGAGCTTACCTCAAAATATAGAAAACAATACAACTGAATAAATCACACCAATTGTGTCAGGCCCTTTGGCCAGAAGGCCAGACTAATACAAACACTCAATCACGGCAGTATTTCAAAGCGGCGATTGAGGATCTGGCTTTGCATCCAGTGAGGGAAATGTCTCTTCCTTGAGAATCCTTTTTAGATGTCATTAATGGGCAGATGAAAAAGTTGTCATTGATAAAAGATAAAGAGGATTTTCCCATAGATCCTATGCCTGGATGATGATACATGAATAAAAGTTTCTTAAACGTCTGCTTTACTTAGGGATTGGTGTAGACACTTAAAAATGACTTTTATGAGGCACTGATTTGGTCTTATGCTGGGGTTTATCCATGTGGTCCCATGGGCCCAGGTCATGGAAACTATTTGCTGTAGATTCTGCAAAATGGGGGGTGAAGATAGTATGTATTTCACCTGCTTGTATCCGTCTCTTTTAAAATAGAGAAATTAACTCCAAAAAATACTTTTTAACCAGCGTGCAATTTGGTCATGTAGGCAGGCCATGATGGCATGTTTTAAGTCATCTGACACCTTGCTGAATCGTAATTGTACTAAGGCCCATATTTCTACTTTTTGGCGCAAAACTGAGCAAACAGTTTTGCGTAAAAAACTTTAGCGCTGGCTTGCATAATTTCTCAGCGCCATCCATGTGTTATATTTATACTATGACTCATGATGGCGCTAAGAAATGGTTACAGTAAAAAATAATGACGTAAGCCCCTATGCTCAGTTGTAAGGAAAAATGACGTTAATGCTGCAAAACTGACTATAACCCATTTTCCAGCACAGAAAATTTTTGCAAAGGGATTTGCCCCATTCTAACACTGCATTTGCATGAACCTTAGAGCCACACACAGGAAAGAGTGCAATTCAAAGGGAAGATGGAAGTAGCAGGCCAGGAGAGACCCCAGGGTGACCCCATACACCCAGGAACCAGCAAGGAGGATACACAGACGTCCCAGGAGAAGGAAAAGAAAAAGAGAAAGTGTTGGTTTAGTGAGGATGAGCACAACATTCTTGTCAGAGAGGTGACAGAGTACCAACACCAGGTCTTCAGCACCTCCAAATTGCCAATTGGGAAGAGAGAGGCTATATGTCAGCAAATAGTAAACAAAATCAACAGTGTGGCAGAGATGAAGCAAACTGTCATGTAGTGCAAGAAGCGCTGGCATGATTGCAAGCGTAGAACTAAGGAGAAGATGGTCAGGAACAGAAAGGCATCCCTGCAAACTGGAGGTGGAAATCCAGCACCAGAGGAGGACCTGGATGAGATGGAGGAGATGGTTGCAGCGGTCGTCCCAGAAGAGATGGTCACAGGAATACAAGGACAGGACGGCGCAGACTTCCAACAACCACCACAATTGCAGGGTAAGTTGCATGGGGGGAAATAGCTGCCAATTTTACAAATACGTAAAGGGGGTGGCACATAGGATACACTGAATGCATGCTAAAGGATTGCAGTGGGACACATTGCCCATGAATCAAGATGTACAATTCACACATAAGCAACACAAGTACACACGCCTTGGTTGTGCCATGCACCACAACACATACACACCCTGGACATACGTCAATCACCAGAGCTATACATCAACATGTACATATGCAGCACATTGGATGGAAGGCACGTCTAATTACTGTGTCTGGGACTGTGTCCTCACAACACCCCTTGCATATAGTCAAACTTACTCTACCTACAAAACTTACACATCACAGATGATGAAGAAAGTTAATACGATTCCTGAGGTTACGTCATGGTGATGTCTCTTGCAGAAACAATTTCCTACCGCCATGTCCCATTGCTGAGACACTTGTGTGCTGCATCTTACAGCACACACTAAAATGGCACCTTAGCTAACATTACTTGTACATGCACAGGAAGGAACACCACCCTGCACGTATATAAGACATCCCCACAACGCAGCCACTTCTTCTTCATGCTGCATCAATGCCTGTCTGGGTGCAAGGAGAATTAATCTGTGCAGCTGCAGGAGGAATTGCAGGGTGGTCACGAATCACAGTAAACATGACAATACCCTGAGTACCTAACCTGGCACAGAGTTGAGCCACACATGTTGATGCTGATCAGAACTGTGCCACTAGAGAAAATTTTGCCCTACAGATTGCAATCTGTAGAACACAACACATACAGGGTGACCCCAAAACAACTCTGACACAAACATGTAAGCCACATAGGAATAGGGAAACAATCACACAAATGCAACATATGGTGTATTTCTATGAACATCATGGTGCACATTATCACATTGGCAAGCGGGGGATGGTACACGGGCAAGTCCGGCGTTGGTAAGACTACCAGTGTTGTCTTCCCTCCACAGTTGGCAGTAAAAGTTTCATGCTGGGATGGCAGGTGGAAACTTGTCTCTGTGGGGGAGTTACCACAACATTGTTGCTGGATCAAATAGAGCCAGCGCCAATCTTGGGGTGCATTGAGTGTGGCAGCACATGCTGCACTTGTTACCGCAAATCAGGCAGTGGGAACTGCAAAGGGCCTGGTCATGGGGGCCCTTGCACTGCCTATGCCAGGTGCATGGACAGTGCAGGGGCACACCACATCACATTACCACCAACCTGTGCATGGCGGTTGGACCGCATTGTAAAGGCTGGTGGGAAAGCAGGATCGTAATCTGGAGGGTAGCGCTGATCGTAATGCAGGGCTTGTGTAACAAGACAGGTGGCATTGCCACTCTGTCAGCTGGTGGCAACCTGCCAGTGCCAGGCCATTGTCCCATTGGGCTTTCCCCACCATCAAAATGTGCCAGTTCCACCTGCGCTGTTGACGGTGGTCATATTGCCAATGGCAGTCTGTTGGTCATAGGACTGCTAGACTTGTACTGGGGGCCCATGTGTGCACTTGCACAACTAGCTGCAGCATCTCCATCAAACTAGCTAGCAGCCCTGATCAGAGTTGAAAATAAGCCAACTGGCTATGTCCATAATTTGGTGGCATCAGGCACTGTCATGTACAAAATGCTGTTCACATCAATAAATGATACCCATGCCAGCCATCCCTGGGTCCACCCCTGTGCCGGTGGTAAATTAGCTGCTCTGCCACAATACTGCATTCCCTGCACCATAGTGCATGTTTTGCTGCGTAAAGGGGAGATCATAGTTGTGTAGGAGGAGCACCTTCCAGCACAACCAGAAACAGAAATGCCAATATGCTAGGTCCATGTGTGCTGTGGAATGCAGCACACATACACAAACTTAAACATAATGAGCAATCAAAGTAAACGTCATCATTGCAGCTTGGTAAAGCCATCCCTGGGGTGGTATAAGATATTGGTGCTGCCTCAGGTGTGTGAAAACACATAAAACTGGGACATGCGCAAAATGCAATGTGTGTTGGTGTGGCTTGACCACCGCAACAGCCATTGCAAGGCTCTCCAGTGCAAATTGATGCATGGGAAGGGGCCATAATAACAAGGTGGTGTCAAGCCACTATAGGGGAATATTTCACACCTTGTAAATATGACACAGCCTTCTGTGCCACCTGAGCTGCCCTTTACGTGACACTCAGGTGGGCCAAAGAGCTGATAAATAGGACCCATAATGTTCAAGAATAATGTTTGGACTGCAAGTTGTCACTGAGCCTCCAGAAGCAATGTAATGATGCCCCATGTCAACTGCCACAATAATAATGATTGATTTTACACCATCTCATTGCAGAGGATGATGGCTCGCCTGCTGATCTGCCTCTCCTGGAGTTCACTGATGACCTTGATGACCAGCTGAAAACCATTAACCAACAGGCTCTCCAGGGTGTCCTGGGATCCCTCCAGACACCACCTCCAGGGCAAGGAGGACAATCAATGTTGTGGCCTCCCCAGATGACCCACCCAACACCTAAAATATACTACCTGCCAATACAAACACAGCTCAGGACTCCGAGGACCCAGAGATAAGCTTCCAGAGAACAGGGGTAGGAGTCCAGCAGGAGGTGGCCAAGCAGGTGCGGGTGGGGATGGAGACCGTGGCAGGCAGCCTAGAGGGAGTGCGCACGTGCTTTGTGACAGCTAATGAACACACAGCTGCCATCCGAGGCACACACTCCCCACTGCTTGGAGTCCAGCAGTGTCTGGCAGACATAGCTGCTGCCACGAGGGAGAGAACACAACAACTGCCCTCCCAAACTGGCAGCAGCATGACAGACAACAAGCTGGACTCCATTCAGCATGAAGGGGCCTCCCTCAGGGAAGAGACAGCTGCCTACCACTGGGATGCTGCAGCCACATTGAAAAATCAGCAGTTCCTCCTTGCTGCAGTGATGCCATATGTCATACCACAAATGGCAGCTGCCAGGAGTTTTGACTCCACATCTTTAACTCCTGAAGTGTGTGTGGCCCGCTCTACCTCTCCTCCACCACCACCAATGGCACAGGAATTACCACACACATCAGAGGATGAAGATGTGTAACAAATTACTTTTACTCGTAAAAGTACCTGGTAGCACCAGTCTGTGCCAAATGGACAGTTTTCTCCTAGTTCTGGGCTAAAGATCATGCCAGTGTTGTAACAGTAGGATATTTGCACTCTTCACCCACCTACTGTTGACCTGTCTGCTATGGACTCTCATTGTTTCTCACTTACCAATTGCCAATTTTTGTTTCTCCACACTTATGTCCCTCAACCCTGGGCTTGTAATGTGTCTGGATTTCACAAATGGGGTCTCTGACCTGGATTTTGTAAATATCTCACTTTCACTGTTTCACTTGTAAATAAACACCTTGTATACATTTAGCATGTCTACGTCTATTGTGATCCATCTACTCAGCTAAATGACTGTAATGTGTGAATCCATGTCATTGATCACAGAATATCAGTACATGAGTATAGGACTGTGGCGGCACAAAGCTACATACAAGGATCCTAACATGACAACTGTGTATACTGGACTCATCTCCTACAAGCAATTCACTGAATAAGGTACAAATGAAGGACAAATATAAGTGTAGGGCAATATTGTCAACTGTGAGTACCAGAAGAACTCATTGGTGTGGCACAGAGGTAGCTAACCTCATTAGAGATGGCCACCGGTCAGTGTTGCAGGATAGAGTTCTAATTGTGGCTGTTGTCAGATATGTCACAGTTCCCAACATTGTTACTACAGGACCCCAACACTGACAGCTAAAGTACCAGACTTCCCTGTCCAATACAAAGTATACATAGTCATCACGAGTGGTGGGTACACTGGATGGCAGATGCATGGACTAGTAGATGTGACGTTGCAGTCAATGTGACAGCTCTGTTGTCAATAGGGGTAGCACATGGTAAATGAGGGTTTTGCCCCCTTAAGAAACAAGAAACAAGTAGGATACCAATTACTATAAATACACATGCACTAACAAATGCACTAACTAATCCTATGGCCTAAACAAGTATATATATATTTTTGTATTTTTTATTTATAGAAACACATATAAACCCCAACATGACCCACCCACCCAACAACCCACCAATATAAACATAGGAATAGTAACCCACCCCCCAACTACACTTAATCTAACTAATGGCTAAACTACACTAACCTGCCACTAAGTACATAAAACCCAAACTAAAATATGGTACAACTTTAAAAGGGAGGGGAAGGAACTGGGAGGTAGTCCATTACTGTTCAAGTTGAGTTCCTTGACTTTTTTTACCTTTTTAATGTACTTTAGGAGTTTGCGGTCCTCTGCCAAAGCCTCTTCCAACTTGTCCAAATGCCTGAGGATCAGGTTGATGTTCTGATATAGGTCCAGTTCAAACTTGGATGACCCAGCAGGTGGTGGTGGCAAAAGTGGTGCCTGTGTGGTGATTGGTGCTGCATATGTGGATGGGGTGGGTGCAGCTGGGAGCCCCTGCATGGTTGAGCTTGTTCCATGCAATGTCCTGGGTGGCTGTGTAGGACCCTGTGTGGGAATGCTCGCCATTTCCCAGAAGCTTTTTTCTGCACGAAACCAGCGTGCCATGTTGCAGTATCCTATATGCACCTCCAGGATGTGGCAGTAGCGTTCAGACCTCTGGGTGAACTGGCGCCTCTCATCAGTAGTCAATGAGAACAGGCAACCATCAGTATCAGCATTGGGTGAAGTATGTGCAGATTTGTAACTTACACTGCTACAGCTGATTACACATACAGTCCTACACACATTCCCCCCAAAAATGAATTGCTCCTCATCTGCGTCTATATCCAACCATACATCACCACTATATTATACATGTCAGTGGGATGACACCAATCCACTGTAAATCAGGAGGGGCCACCGCTGATAGGAACTAACAATGGCCTTCTCAACATCACTCACATCTACACTGTGAGCAGCACGTGCCTCATCAAGTTTGGATTTCCTGTCTCCCTGAGCAGAAGTGTAGAACTCCTAAATTCATTTTACACTGCTGTGAGGCTTGCTCCTTTGATAGGCTAACAATAGGGCTACCCTCATATACTGTTGGAATGGTAGATTCTGATCTGAAAGGAGTAACAAGGTCATATTTAGTAGGGCCAGAATGGTAATACAAAATCCTGCTGACTGGTGAAGTTTGATTTAATATTACTATTTTAGAAATGCCACTTTTAGAAAGTGAGCATTTCCCTGCACTTAAAAAATCCTTCTGTGCCTTACAATCCACGTCTGGCTAGGTGACTTGACAGCTCCCTTATGCATTCCACGCAGACAACCCCAAACACAGGATGCTCTGTCACACCTGCACACATCTGCATACTGAATGGGTCTTCCTGGGCTGGGAGGGTGGAGGGCCTGACACTTACATTTGAAAGGACAGTGGCCTGCCCTTACACAATGGACTTCCAAACCCCCTACTGGGACCCTGACAGACAGGATGGAACTGAAAGGGGACCTGGTGTACTTCTAAGCCATTCTTTGAAGTCTCCCCCACTTCAAAGGCTCATTTGGGTATTTAAACAGGGCCTCTGACCCTACCAACTCAGACACATCTGGACAAGATACCCCTTGTGAAGAAACTCTGAACCAGACCCTGCAACCTGTCAAGAGGAACTGCCTGGCTGCCCAAAGGACTCACCTGACTACTTTTCTGCAAAAGACTGCTGCCATGCTGTTGCCCTGCTGCCTTGCTGCCCTCTGGCTCTGCTGAGAAGTGCTCTCCAAAGGTTTGGATAGAGCTTGCCTCCTGTTCCTAGAAGTCTCAGGACCAAAAAGACTTCCTCCTGCAAAGAACTCCTTGTGCGGTAAAAATTCGACACACTGCCTGCCAGAAATGACACACAGCCTGCATCGCGGTGAGAAAATCACCACACGCCGAACCAGAATCATGCAGCCCAGCTCCCCAAAAGGAGATCGATGCAGCGGCAGCCTTGCAACCGGAACTTCTACGCACGTCCCACTGGATCGACGCATAGCCGAGCCGGAAAGACGCAGCCCAACTTCCTGCAAGAAGAATCAACGCAGCGCCTGCTGTGCAACAGAAATTTCCCCCGCATTGCCCACTGGATTGACGCAGCTCCTGTGACTTCATGCTGCAGGCCCAGGATTTCTCTGCATCGTCCCCAGGGTGTCCAAAAACCCCGCAACCCAAAGAGGATCCAAGTCAGCGCACAGGAAATCGACACAAAGCCTTCCCTGTGTGGAAAATTATCGATACACAGTCTGTGTGCACCTGGAGAGACCGACGCACACCTCCCCATTTTCCAAGCATCTCCTCCTCTGCGGTCTCTTGCAGAGAATTTGAACGCAAACCAGGTTCTTTGTGCTTGCAAGAGACTCTTGTTGCTTATTAAAGACTAAAGACTCCTTTTATCAGTGTCTAAAGTGATATTTTAATGTGTACTTCTCAGATGTTGATCGTTTTGACCTGCATTTAACTAGATCAATATTATAAATTTTTCTAAACACTGTGTGGTGTATTTTTGTGGTGTTATACCTTGTTATTACAAGAGTTATTGCACAGATACTTTACACATTTCCTTCTAAGTTAAGCCTGACTGCTCAGTGCCAAGCTACCAGAGGGTGGGCACAGGATAATTTGGATTGTGTGTGACTTACCCTGACTACAGTGAGGGTCCTTGCTTGGACAGAGCGTAACCTGACTGCCAACCAGAGACCCCATTCCAACAGGCATGCTACCCATCAGCTGAACACTCCTGGTGATAAACCAAGGCCTGAACATTCATCATGGAGTGAAGGTGTGGGCCACTTCTTAGGGGGGCTGCTAACTACAAAGCTGGTATTCTATGTTGTAGTACATCTACATTCACGTGTCCAGGTGTAAAACCTGGCCTGAGCATACTTTACTAGAGTCCAGCTGCATTTCCCATGCTGTGGCCACATGTACAACTGATGCTATCTTGCAATGAAAAAGGTTGGGTAAACCTTGAGCTGCACATCACTGTTGTCAAGACATGACAGCACTGAAACCCCCTACCCTGTGCCATGTAGTCCTACATGTGTTCAATAATACACACACATGGTGGCTGTATGGATGCTTTAAAGCCACAGTAATTGTGTCACAGTTTTGGGTGCTGCTACGGTATCCAGAAGAGTCTTACATCCTTAGCAGATGCATGTCAGATATCCTAACACCACCAGCTACACACACAGCATTGTCTTCTTATGCATCTGTGATGTGACCTACATCAGTCACAATTCACATGATGGCTGCACCATATTGGTTAAACTGCTGACATCTGGTGTTAGGAGATTAATAGACTTTAACCTGAAACATCTTAAGTGGAAATGCCCACACATCGTGTACTCTGGTTACTGTAGTTCTGAACATTATGGGGGTCATTACAACCCTGGCGGATGGTGTTTAAGGTGCGGTAATACCGCAAACAGGCCGGCGGACAAAAAAAGGGAATCATGACCCTGGCGGAAACCGCCAACAAAGACAGCCACTTTAACACACTGCCCGCCACGGCGTTACAGACAAGCAGCACGGCGGTCACCGCCAACAGACAGGCGGGAGACAATGTACCACCCACACAATTACAACCCGCCAATCCACCACCTTTTCCGGGGCGGATTCACCGTGGATAAAAACACGGCGGAAACAGCTTGTGCTATGGTAAAAACGCTCACCTTAACATATCCCATGAGGAACGACGACTCCATGGACCCCGAACTCCAAATACTACCTGCCCTTGTCTATCTGCTCCTTTACTACCAACAGCGAAGTAGGCGCAGAAGATACCGGTGAGTACTGCACCTACGACACGGGGAGGGGGAGGCAAAAGTTAGGGGGACACCCATCTAACACCCCCACCCCCACCCTCGCATATTACAACATACACACCAATGCAGTCAAAAATATCACATTAACAACCCACAATCCCCCCAGAAGAATCCAAAGACAAAGCGATTTTCGGTCAAACATTGTAATGTGCCAATATACATGTCATACAAAAATATACAGATATATATGTCTAAATCACTCATAATTATATATACAATACAATAAGTAGTGCAGATATGTACACAACAATGTCCGTGCACCAACAGTCCAAAAATGCATGGGCGAGGCCCACAATAGATACCTGACCAAAATCGGAGAGAACACTGCCGGGGCATCAGATAGAAACACTACAGGCACCTCAGGGGGAAGGGAAGGGGGGGCACCTCAGCCAGATGAATGCGAAGCCAGATCCACGACGGGGCTCCATGCCCAGTGATGTATCCTGGGGAGTGCAAAGCCACAGTCTCTCAAGTCTCTATACTGGGTGGGTTGCCCACTGTGCCATCCTGGAGAGTGCAAAGCCACAGTCTCTCAAGTCTCTACAGTGGGTGGCTTGCCCACTGTGCCATCCTGGGGAGTGCAAAGCCACAGTCTCTCAAGTCTCTACAGTGGGTGGCTTGCCCACTGTGCCATCCTGGGGAGTGCAACTCCATAGTCTCTCAAGTCTCTACAGCGGGTGGCCTGCCCATTGTGCCATCCTGGGGAGTGCAAAGCCACAGTCTCTCAAGTAGATGCAGGTCTCCACTTGTTTAAGAGGGGGACTGGTGCCCAGACTGGATGCGTCTCCCAGTGAAAGTTCCTGTCCTGTCACTGTCCCAGCTGCACATGGGATAAGGATGCCTGATGTGGCGGTCCATTCATTCCTACACGGTCCATGCCCTGTACAGCGGTGCTTTGCCATTGAGGTTCATGAGTGTTCAGCGGTGCTTTGCCATGGCGGTCTTTGCCCTGTTCAGCGGTGCTTTGACATGGCGGTCTTTGACCTGTTCAGCAGTGCTTTACCATGGCGGTCTTTGCCCTGTTCAGCGGTGCTTTGACATGGCGGTCTTTGCCCTGTTCAGCGGTGCTTTGCCATTGAGGTTCATGAGTGTTCAGCGGTGCTTTGCCATGGCGGTCTTTGCCCTGTTCAGCGGTGCTTTGACATGGCGGTCTTTGCCCTGTTCAGCGGTGCTTTGCCATTGAGGTTCATGAGTGTTCAGCGGTGCTTTGCCATGGCGGTCTTTGCCCTGTTCAGCGGTGCTTTGCCATGGCGGTCTTTGCCCTGTTCAGCGGTGCTTTGCCATTGAGGTTCATGAGTGTTCAGCGGTGCTTTACCATGGCGGTCTTTGCCCTGTTCAGCGGTGCTTTGCCATTGAGGTTCATGAATGTTCAGCGATGCTTTGCCATGGCGGTCTTTGCCCTGTTCAGCGGTGCTTTGACATGGCGGTCTTTGCCCTGTTCAGCGGTGCTTTGCCATTGAGGTTCATGAGTGTTCAGCGGTGCTTTGCCATGGCGGTCTTTGCCCTGTTCAGCGGTGCTTTGCCATGGCGGTCTTTGCCCTGTTCAGCGGTGCTTTGGCATGGCGGTCTTTGCCCTGTTCAGCGGTGCTTTGCCATTGAGGTTCATGAGTGTTCAGCGGTGCTTTACCATGGCGGTCTTTGCCCTGTTCAGCGGTGCTTTGCCATTGAGGTTCATGACTGTGCAGCGGTGCTTTGCCATGGCGGTCCTGATATTGACATTGGTGTGTGGCATGACCATCTCTACACTGGGCATTGGTGTGTGGCATGTCGTTCCATCATTGGCCAGCGGGGCTGTGGCATCCTGTCCCCTCCTGGGCTGTGACTCTGGCGGGGGTCTCCTGACCAGTGACGATACTTGTGCCCTCCTGGGCTGTGACTCCGGCGGTGGTCTCCTGACCAGTGACGATACTTGGGCCCTCCTGGGCACTGACTCTGGCAGTGGTCTCCTGACCAGTGACGATACTTGTGCCCTCCTGGGCTGTGACTCTGGCGGTGGTCTCCTGACCAGTGACGATACTTGTGCCCTCCTGGCCTGTGACTCCGGCGGTGGTCTCCTGACCAGTGACGATACTTGGACCCTCCTGGGCACTGACTCTGGCGGTGGTCTCCTGACCAGTGATGATACTTGGGCCCTCCTGCGCACTGACTCTGGCGGTGGTCTCCTGACCAGTGACGATACTTGGGCCCTCCTGGCCTGTGACTCTGGCGGTGGTCTCTGGACCAGTGACGACGGTGCTGGCGGTTGTGTCTGGACCGCCGGAAAAGATGGCGCACTTCTCTGCCGAGACACTCACAACAGGCTGGGCAGACCTCTGGACCTTCCCCACCTTTTTTGGAGTTACAGCTGACTCACCAATCGCCTTCGATCCCATTTCACTTGTTGTCCCACCAGGAGTCTTGACACGGTCCCGTCGTCCACTCTCCAATTTTGGAGCCTTTACAGGGGGTGGGCTGCCAGTGCCTTGGCTCCGGGTCCTACTGCCTGCCCTGGTGGACGGTGCACTCCAAAAACCTGGAACACGCACCACTGGTACTGGAGGCTTTTTGGCTGAGGGGCTATGACGGGACTGATGAATTGGAGGGGGGGTGGGGGCAAAAAGGTCAATTTGACAGAGGGACAGTTTCTGACGGGCACTGGGATGGGTAGCTGGAGGGGGTCTGGGAGTGGAGGAAGAGGAGGTGGTTGTAGGAGGTGTCACTCTATCTGTTTTGGGTGCAGGTGCAGGTACTGGAGGCTGTCGTGAGGTGGATGGATGTTGGGTGAGTGATTGCCGGCGTTTGGGTACTTTGGGAGGGGGCGTTACAGACACACTGGGAGAGGACACAGGGGACGTGTAAATGGCAGTGGAGGTGGTGAGTGCAGGTGAGCAGCTTGTGGTGCAGGGTGTCCTGGTGCCAGTCCTAGTGCCTGTAGATGTGGTGCATGCAGGTGTGTGTGTAGACGAGACTGGGAGGGAGGAGGGAGAAGAAGAGGAGGGGGACACAGTGGAGACAGTGGATGTTGCTGTATCCGTATGTGTGTGATGCTTGTGTGAGTGCCTGTGGTGTGTGTGGTGCCTATGTTTGCTTGAGCTACTTGTGTGTGTGGACTTGTGTGCATGCTGGTCTGTAGGTGTGCTTGGGATGGGCTGGGGTTCAGGGGATTGGGTCTGGGGGGAGGAAGTTGGAGGGGGGAGGCTAGACACAGGGACAATGGCTGCCATCAGTGCTGAGGCCAGAGATTGCAGGGTTCGCTGAAGGACAGCCTGACCAGAATGAATGCCCTCCAGGAATGCATTACCGTGTTGCAACTCTCGTTCTACACCCTAAATGGCATTCACAATGGTAGACTGCCCAACAGTGAGTGACCTGAGGAGGTCAATGGCCTCCTCACTGAGGGCAGCAGGGGTGACTGGGGCAGGGCCTGAGGTGCCTGGGGCGAAGGTGATGCCCACCCTCCTGGGTGAGCGGGCACGGGGCGAACGCTGAGGGGCTGCTGGGAGGGCGGTGCTGGTAGGGGAGGTGGCGGCTGTACCTGTAGAAGTGGGGGGCACAGATGGTGCCGCCACCACAAGAGAGCTCCCATCGTCGGACAAGTCTGTGTCGCTGTTTGCTGATCCTGTGGCCGACGTGAAGCTCCCCTCGCCCTCCGTCCCACTGGTGCATTCAGAGTCTGTGGTGTGGCCCTCCATGGCCATGTGGGATGCAGCTCCCTCGTGCTCCGGTGCCACTGTACCTCCGCCTGATGATGCTGATGTACAAAAGGACAGGGAGAGCAGATAAAGGGGGGGAGACAGAAGTAAGAGAGTTTTAGTGCATGGCATACCGCTACCGTTGGCGGACAAGACAGACGCAGCAGCCCCATGCATTACGCCGTGCTCCTGCCCTCTGCACATGCAATTTCTGGGATATGGCCTACATGGCAATGGTGGACATCTGCGCACATGGATGCCACGGGGGCAAGTATACCTCAACTTGACACTCTTCTGAGGTGGGGTAGAGTGCCACATGGCCTACATTACGGAGGGGCCTTGCCTACCGAATTTGCCCTGGCCTAGGGACACCCACAGCCCACCTCTGCAGAATGAGGTTGTACTCACCCCCTTGTGTCTTCTGTGATGTCCTCAAGCGCCCATCCAACTCCGGGTAGGCCACCGCCAGGATCCGGAACATCAGGGGGGTCATGGTGCGACGGGCACCCCTCCCACGTTGGGAGGCCATCCCCAGCTGAGCCTCCGCCGTCTTCTTGCTGCAGCGTCGAATGTCCTCCCATCTCTTATGGCAGTGGGTGCCCCGTCTCTGGTGGGCCCCCAGGGTCCGGACCTCCTTGGTGATGGCATGCCAAATGTCCCTCTTCTGGTGGGCGCTGACCTATATGACATGCACAAGGGAAGAGGAACAGTCATTACCAACTGCACCATCAATGTGAGTGGCCCCCTCCCTACTCTGACCATGTGGCCCATTTATTCCCATTCTTTACTGTAGTATGAACTCTGCCCCCTTCACTCTTCCCCCCAGCCCTGTCCACCCAGTCCTAGCACGTACAACGTGCTCTCTGTGTACTAACCTGTTGGTCTTGAGGACCGTAGAGTAGCATGTACTGGGGGAGGACCCCATCCACAAGTTTCTCCAACTCCTGTGCAGTGAAGGCAGGGGCCCTTTCCCCAGACGCAGCAGCCATCGTCGCTTCCAGACCGAGGTCACAGCAGCACTAGCAGTGTAGGTCCTCTCCTGTCGAAGGTCAGGTATCTAGTGATTGAACAGATAGAAAATGGCGGTGACGTCCACGGCGGTGACGTCCGCGGCGGTGCGCATCATCACCGCCAGCGCACCTGTTCATTGGATCCTGGGACCCATAGGGTCCAATGTTAACCAATGCAGCAGTGCGCCACGGTCTACGACCGCCTACCGCGACGGTGTGCAACGCCAGCGCTGTTACCCCACAATCCCATTGTCCCAGTTTAGAGGTCAGGCAGCCTCCATTTCAGGGGCCCACATGGATTCTTTTTCAACTGCATCACACATACCGAGGCCTACACTCAACACACATACAGGAAGGGTTCATTGTCTGGTGTAGTCTTGTGTGTGACTGTGGATACATACCTGGGGGAATATTGACTGGTTATTCGCTGTTGTCCTTCGTAGGCACCGTCAGCTGGGACATGTGAAAAGATGGTGGTATCCTTTCGTGTACCGACCGCTGGTGGACCTGTTGACAATGGAAGAGAGACATTTAATCGTCACCTACCAGTTTGACCGTGCCACATTCCAGGAACTATGTACCCAGTTGGAGCCAGACCTGATGTCACCAATCCGCCATCCGACTGGAATCCCCCCAGACGTGCAGGTGCTGTCAGTGCTCCATTTCCTTGCAAGTGGCTCTTTTCAGACAACAGTGGCCATGGCATCTGGGATGTCCCAGCCTATGTTTTCCAATGTGTTGTCCAGAGTGTTGGCTGCCCTGCTGAAACACGTAAGGAGATACATAATTTTTACAGAGGTGGAGGATTTGCCTACTGTGAAAGGTGACTTCTATGCCCTTGGACATATCCCGAATGTCATAGGTGCCATTGATGGGACCCATGTAGCTCTGGTCCCCCCGCAGGAGTAAACAGGTGTACAGGAACCGGAAGAGTTATCATTTGATGAATGTCCAGATGGTGTGTTTGGCAGACCAGTACATCTCGCAGGTAAATGCTATGTTCCCTGGCTCTGTGCATGACGCCTATATCTTGCGCAATAGCAGCATCCCTGATATGATGGGTCAACTCCAGAGGCACCGTGTATGGCTATTGGGGGATTCTGGTTACCCCAACCTTTCCTGGCTATTGACCCCAGTGAGGAATCCCAGGACCAGGGCAGAGTAACGCTACAATGATGCCCATGGGCGGACTAGGAGGGTTATAGAACGCACCTTCGGCCTTCTTAAGGCCAGGTTCAGGTGCCTCCATATGACAGGTGGGTCCCTATTCTACTCACCGAAGAAGGTGTGCGACATCATCATCGCCTGCTCCATGCTCCATAATTTAGCATTGCAACGCCAGGTGCCTTTTCTGCAGGAGGATGATCCAGATGACTGTTTTGTTTCAGCTGTGGAGTCTGTGGAGTCTGTGGACACTGATGAGGATGAAGCTGAGGAAGAAGAAAACGACAACAGGGAGTCAGTCATACAGCAATATTTCCAGTGAAACTCAGGTGAGTACATTTTCCGGTGTAACATTACATTAACTTTCACACGTCTACATCTATCCTGTACCGACATTTCACTCACTATTTGTTAACTGAGTTGTCCCCTTCCATTTCAGTTTCACCAATGTGGTAACCTACATGTCAACTGCTTGCATCCTTGAAGGGCTTGTGATGTGTGACATTGGTATGTTAGCCTTCCAATGGGTAACCCATTATGACAATGTCATTGATAATAGAAAAATACAAATCATTGACTGACTCCAGTTTATTTAGTGTTTCAAGTGTGTTTATTTAAGTGCTAAAAATGAAGGGGGGTTGTAAAATGGTGAGGGGTGATGGTGGAGGAATGTCCATGGCAGAGTCCAGTCTATTAGTCTCACAGGTACATTGCACATCTGCCCATTGGAAGTGGAGCTGGGGCAGTTCCGATTTGGACAGGGTAACAAAGTGGGACAGTGGGGGGACAATCAGGGTGGTCTTATTTCCTGGCGGGGGTCTTGCCATCTTGCTCTGTCCTGTTCCTGGATCTCAGGGCCTGCTTGCGTGGTGGTTGTCCGTCTGCAGGGTATGGGGTGCTGGTCCTGTGGCAGGGCGTCCTGTCCACTTGCGCCAGCGGAGGTGGTAGGGAGTTCATCGTCGTGGCTAGTGTCAGGGGCCCCTTGGAGTGCCACGGTGTCCCTCAAGGTCTTTTGAATGTCCGTCAGCACCCCTACGATGGTGCCCAGGGCGGAGCCGATGGTACTGAGCTCCTCCCTGAACCCCAAATACTGCTCCTCCTGCAGACGCAGGGTCTCCTGCAACTTGTCCAGGACCGTGGCCATCATCTCCTGGGAGTGGTGGTATGCTCCCATGTTGGAGGAGAGGGCCTCGTGGAGAGTTGGCCTGTCCTCCCTCTGTCGCACAGCAGCCCTGCCAGTTCCCCTGTGTTCCTGTGCCTCCGTCCCCTGGACCGTGTGCCCACTACCACTGCCCCCAGGTCCCTGTTGTTGTTGGGGTGGTGGGTTAGCCTGGGTGCCCTGTAGTGGTGGACACACCGCTGATTGACCTGTACTGGGTAGGTAGGTTTGGGCCCGCTGGGTGGGTGCTGTGCTGGTGTTACCAGAGGGTGGAAGGTCAGTGTTGGGCTGTGCCTGTGCAAGGGGAACCGACTGTCCTGAGGCCCAGGATGGTCCGGGCTGGTCATCAAGATCCAGTAGGGCAGAGCTGCTATCGGCACTGTGGGCCTCTTCTGGGGGTGGAGTGGTGTTGTCTGGACCCTCTGGTGTGGTGGCGTTCCTTCGGGTTCCTGCAGGGGTATAAGTACATGATTATTGCATGTGTGTGTGTGTAATGGTGTGCAATGGTTGGGTGTGCGTGAACCCCAGTGCAGGCATTCCTGTTTGTGGGGTTGTGTGCTGATGGTTGGGGGTTGTTCCTGGTATGTGCAGTGGGCATGCTTTAGTGATGAGTGTCCATGGTCAGTTGTGTCATGCAGGTCTTGGGGTTGGGATGTGTAGTTGGTGTTCTTAGTACATTAGTGAGGAGTTTGGGTGATAGGGGAGGGTGTGAGGGTGGGGTTGTGTGGTAGCATGCAGTTAGGGTGGGGGATGTGATAGTTAAGCTTTGCCTTACCAGTGTCCGTTCCTCCGACGACTCCTCCGAGGCCCTCAGGATGGAAGATGGTCAAGACCTGCTCCTCCCATGTTGTTAGTTGAGGGGGAGGAGGTGGGGGTCCACCGCCAGTCCGCTGTACCGCGATGTGGTGCCTGGATACCGTTGAACGCACCTTCCCCCGTAGGTCGTTCCACCTCTTCCTGATGTCCTCCCTATTTCTTGGGTGCTGTCCCACTGCGTTGACCCTGTTCACTATTCTTTGCCATAGCTCCATCTTCCTTGCAATTGATGTGTGCTGCACCTGTGAGCCAAATAGCTGTGGCTCTCCCCGTAGGATTTCCTCCACCATGACCCTGAGCTCCTCCTCGGAGAAGCGGGGTGTCTTTGGCGAGACATGGGGTGGTGTGTGTGATGTGTGGGGTGGTGTATGTGGTGATTAGTGTGGTGAGTGTAGTGGTATGTGGTGTTTTGTGCTTGGATGTTGTGAGGGTGATGGTGTTGTGTGCCTCTGTGTGATGGGGTTGTCTATTCTGTGCTCTCTCTCTCACCTTCTCTCAGAATTTCTGGTTGTAGGGGTTTGTGGGTGATGTGGGTGTGTGTTTTATATTGTGTTGGGTGTGTGTGAGTGGTGTGTGTATGTGTCTCAGGTGTGTGTATTTGGAAATGTCCAATGTGGCGGTGTTTTGTATATGTGTGTGTATTTTGAGCGCGGCGGGGTGTACCGCCAATGGAATACCGCGGTTAAGAGACCACCACGTGGATTCGTGGGTCTTAATAGCATGGGCGTGTTTCTGTTGGCGTGGAGGTGGAGGATGTGTTTCCGCAGGTTTATCGCTGACCTTTGGTGTGGCGGTATTGTGTGGGTGTCTGAATTTCGGCGGATTCCGTGATGTGTGTCATAATAGCTGTGGCGGTCTACCGCCGCGGCGGCGGTGTATTGGCTGTCTTCTGCACGGCGGTAAGCGCCTTATACCGCCAGGGTCGTAATGACCCCCTATGTCTCCTTGCTGTACCACCACCTCATCATCTTTGGAGGATACTGAGTCACCTTTGGTGTATGTATGCCTCCTACAGAATCCTCCTGGAGAGTACTGCAGTTGGAACCCTACATCTGTGCCATTTTCTAAACAAGTGTGAGCCATGTGTGGCACACATTGCTGATTATGGTGCTGTGACAAGGTTGTGTACAACAGGCATGCCATGTGCATATACAGCTGGCCTGTGATCTATATTGGCAGACATCCATGAATTCGTGGTAAGCCGTTACTATTTCTGTTACACACAATTCCATGCAAGCACACGTTGCCCTTAAAACTACATGCAAGCCAATCTCATAGCACAACCCCACAACATTCATGATGGAAATGTGACAGAGCACATGCTGAAGGACAATTGGCAGCGCAGCACTCCACCATATTCACAATGCATGGATCCGCCGTATTGAATAGTGGACAGCGCATCATTGTGTTGTCACCTACGCCGGCGCTAATCTTGCTTCCAGTATTTGACACAGCCACCCTTGCCCCATGGTGCATAGCTGGCTGCGTTGAGGGGGAGATAGTCATTGTGAATGGAGGGATACCTTACTACACAAACAAAATCTTCAAAGGGTCTTTGCACTTTTCATGTGTGCTGCCAAATGCAGCACCCATTGAAAAAGCAAAGATGGAGGGTTCAGCAACATATATGTTAGCTCATTGTAGCCTACTAAAGCCACACCTTGGTGTTTTTTTCAGAATTTGGTACAGCCTCTAGTGTAAGAAAATGTGTTGATCTGGGACACCGTCTAATTGCTAAGGGTGTTCCTGCAGCACATCCACCGCAACATTCATTGCACGCTCCTTCCACGCAAAGTTCTACATGTGATGTTGTCATATTGACAAGGTAATGTGAAGCTACACAATGGGGGTCATTCTAACATTGGCGGGCGGCGGAGGCCGCCCGCCAATGTTCCCCCGTCAAAATACCGCTCCGCGGTCACAAGACCGCTGAGGGTATTTTGAGATTTGCCCTGGGCTGGCGGGCGGCCGCCAAAAGGCCGCCCGCCAGCCCAGGGCAAATCTACCTTCCCACGAGGACGCCGGCTCCGAATGGAGCCGGCGTAGTGGGAAGGTGCGACGGGTGCAGTTGTACCCATCGCGTATTTCAGTGTCTGCTTTGCAGACACTGAAATACACAGTGGGGCCCTCTTACGGGGGCCCCTGCAGTGCCCATGCCATGGGCATGGGCACTGCAGGGGCCCCCAGGGGCCCCGCGGCACCCCCTACCGCCATCCTGTTCCTGGCGGGAGACCCGCCAGGAACAGGATGGCGGTAGGGGGTGTCAGAATCCCCATGGCTGCGGAGCGCGCTCCGCAGCCATGGAGGATTCACCCGAGCAGCGGAAAGTCAGCGGGAGACCGCCGACTTTCCGTTTCTGACCGCGGCTGAACCGCCGCGGTCAGAATGCTCGAGGGAGCACCGCCAGCCTGTTGGCGGTGCTCCCGTGGTCGGTGACCCTGGCGGTCACCGGCCGCCAGGGTCAGAATGACCCCCAATGTGTGTTAGGTCCACCTTGTATATACGGTGCAGGGCATAGCGTCCCTGGAGCATCACAAATATTGAACCTCCAGTGGTACTTGGGCCTCTTAAACAGGCCCCATGATGTCACCATCCATCCTCTTATGATTTCTGTTTATTGGTCCAGAAAACTGCATCACTCATTGCATTTCACACTTCTGACTGATTCACACCAAACCCTGGTGAAGCTAACAGGAGCCACAATGTGACACTTAGTGGCTGCATCGGGTCTTCAAATCTATGGGGCAGGTCCACCTGTAAGACATGAATGTTGAACATTGCTTAGTGTAAATCCAAGTTAATGCAAATGGACAACATAGTTCAGTGTACATTTGTTAGGCTGTGTGAGGAAGTCGTCCTAATGGAAGATCATTGAATCTGACAGACAACTATGATCACTCATTCACACGTACTCTCTGATGAGGTAGACCCACACATCTACAAACCATGACTGTCCATGACATTCCTGTGGTGCAATTAACAGCACCATGTCTACATGACGTAGTCATGCAGCTGTCTGTCAGCACAACACCTCCATTACCATTTGGGACAGCTTGAACATGTTTATCCCACCTGAGGGCAATGCTACGGTTGTTGTAGTGGCTGGCCCATTATCACAAACATTGCATGTCAGCCTGCATCAGATGTAGTATACATCTATATCATTATCATAGAAAACTGATGAATTGCTACCCTGGGGGTGTGGGTTTTCCAAGGTGTTGAGTATTAACATTATACATCCTTCAGTGAAGTAAGTGAAATATGTGTGCCATCACAAGGCTTCCATATGATGAAAGTTGCAATGGCAGTGGACTCATGTGAAGATAGTTGTAACTGCCTGCACATTGACTGATCTGAAACATGGATGTTTCAAGGCACAGGCGTCATTCCTAGCTATTTAATGAAATAATGTACTGTGCATGCATCACTACACTTGGGATCATATGTCAGGAAGTCGCGCAGCACTTAGTGCACTTAGTGCTTCGCCTGTTGAAGTGCGGGCCCTAGTGCACTCCTGATACCACCATGTGTGCGCCATCTCCAATAGATTGTGCACCATGGTGGTAGTTAGGGGGAGTAGGGTCCAAATTTGTTTGGCAGTAGTCTGGAACTTTCCAGGATTAGCATCAAAGGTTTTTTTGCTAGTCCTGCTAAGTACCCAGGGGCCCATTGATCATGATGGGAACATAATTTTAACGCCTGCAAAGAGCAGGCATTGAGACATCCACCACAAATGGGGTGCAGCAATCTAATTGACTTCTTTGTGCTTATTTGGAGGCACCCTGTGTGCCAGAACGGCTCCCTTGCATACATTGTGGGTGGCACAGCCATGATGTCTGCCAAGCCTTTCCAAAGTGATTCAATGCATGCATTGTGTCACTTTGTTAAGGCAACGCAGGATAAATGGCAGGTTTGCGCCGCCTTACCATTAATAATATGACACTATGGCAGCACAAAGGTTGCGCTAGGGGCTCTTACATATGACCCTTCATTATAGTTATGCAGGGTTCATCGTACATGTGTCCTGCGTTGGCTGAATTGTTCTACATTTGAACTGCAGGCCCAAATGGCACAGCGACTCTTCATACAGGTTGCATACAACATGTTCACAACCATTAGAAGCAGCACTCAGACTTATCTGCAACTGTCAGTCAAATGCTAAATGCAGCCAATTGTATAGCAATAGGAGACTTGCCAACAGTTCCTCCAATTTCAATTCCCAAATGGTCCAGCAGATCCTTCTCCCTTGCAAACAGATCTGCCCACCAATGCTTGAGCTGGTGCTCATTGCATCCAGTCTTGAAAATACATGCCAGATGGTATACAACCTTGCCCCACCGCAGCCGCCTTGCCTCAGTGGGTAGCTGACGATCATCCGGCCACCCAGTTGCAGCATTAGAGGCAGGGAATGGGCCACCAGCCACATGAACCCCCAGTTCATCAGACAACATTCTGCCCCTCCTACCCTTGCCAGACATTTCCAAAGGTGAAAGGACGTCACCCAAAAGAATAAAAGAAAGGAAACATATGCCCAACAATTACCCCAACCTCCCCAAACTACCCCACAACTAAACTACCCCAGACGGACACCAAACAATACAATGACAAAAATAGTACACTATCAATACAAATTACAAGTAAATAGATCATTTAAACACCACAAACAAAGGACACAGCACAAGGGACACAACAAGACCTCCATACACACCACAAATCCACCAGCACCTCCAAAACACCACCGCACACAGTCACAGGGAAACAGACTGTGAAGTGAAAGTTAAACTACACTTACTGTACCTTGCTTGCAGGCAGGATATCCTGGTACATCACTTTCTAGGCGTGTGTGTCACGTTTCTAACATCATGTGTGTTTTTTTACACATGAGAGTCATGTGTCGATTTTTCTCCGTGGTGCTCTGAGAGTAGTGGTAACGTTGAATTGCCGCTCAGGGCACCAGGCGTCATTTTCTCCACATTGCTGTGTGGTGTTGATGCATTTGCATCATTTTTTTACGCATATTGGAATAGCATAATTGTTTTCCGTTGTCGCCCTTGAATGCACCCTGATTAATTTCACATGTTACATGGGATGTCCTACTATGTGGTACATGTTTTTTGGCTACATATGCAAGTCTGTGTATGAATGTCATTACTGTGTCATTGATATTCGCAACCAATACGTGTATTCATGAGTCAGCTGTTGGCACTCGCTTATACTTTGTGCATATGTGCATGTGTCCCTACACTGTGTCCACATGTATATTGGCACATGTGTGCTATGTGTGTACATATGTGTATGACTAGTGAGTTCCAGGTGGAGTACAAATTTATGTCTGTGGGCAATATATGTCTACATACCTACAAGCATATTTGTATTTAGACCCTTTCTCAAACATATGCTAAGGCATGTGTCAACCATTAAATTTTTTACTCAGAGTATGCGATTAGGACTGCATTGACATCAAGTATTCCCTGTCAAGTTGAGTGTGCATGTGTGTGTCTACTCACTGGTGACTTATAGTGTTTAACTAGTTATAGGTCAGCTACACATGTGCCATGGAGTTTCCCATGCATCTTAGTTGCTGCAAATGTTATGGACACGTGTGTTGCTGAACAATGCTATGTGCCATGTGTCTGTATAGACCTGTGTTGTGTCATTTGTGTCATACATCACAACATTGCTGTGTCAAGGGGATGTGCAAGCTGACATTGATATCTTCCTGCATAGACAGCATTTTATGTTTTTACTTTTGCCTGTGTAGTCACATCACTTGCACCTATGTTCTGTATGTCACTACACAATTGATGAGAACATTTTCACTCTCACAGGTTTTGTGACACCTGTGCCATTATTTTGCTGCTAGGTTAGCTTTTGTACTGAATCCAATCACATTACCATGGCTGGCCCATTATGGTGGTACATATGTGCAGAGATCTTTGGGATATATGTTCCTGCCTCCATATGTATATAAAGATTTGTCAACATCATGTTAGTCATGACTGTCACATACAATGCTGTACCACTGTGTTGCAGTGGTGCTGTGTGGCATAGATGGCAGGCCTACCCATCGTCTTCAATGTATGAGGTTGTGTGGCAACACAACCCCTTGGTTGCATGTGAAGGTGCAGGTTAATGGTGCTCCACTTCACTCTGCCCCCTGTGCACGTGTAACAAGCATCTGACAGTATCATACGTTGATGTTGTCAGAGCAGTGGTGCGTAGGTTTATTGAGCTTGGATCGCTACCATTTAGGATAGCTAATTCCAGCCTGTGCTCACTCCCTAGTAGATGGAGGCATGCACAAATGTGGTCATACAGACCTGGTTGTAATGAGTTCCAATGCAGTACTTGATGTCAGCCTTCCCCTCTCAGATACAGAGATTGTGTGCTTACACATGCAATTGTGTCCATGTTCAGCCTGCTTAGGGGTTGTATACCTGTTGTGACGTAAAGGTTGGACAAATAGCATGGTACAGATGGATGTGTATGTGACTGTCTCCTGTTCTGGTGCCATGCAAAGGGCAAGTACCATGGTATGCTAGTGGCAAACATGTCTGGGTCATGTACGAACGTTCCCACCCTGTACATCAGTTAAAGTTTGACATATAGACATTGGTGTCTTACAGTGTCTGTTTTGGTGTATGTCTTGTCATTATTCCTTTTTTCTACCATCACTGGTGAGGTATGTATTGTGTTCTCCATTGCCCCCAGTCTTTTGTCTGCTAGCACCTTGTACACATCTTCTACAGCAACATTGTCAGGTGAGATAGGGATAGGATACAACATGTGACTTGTGTAATGTGGAGATATTCCCTTCTCCTACAACTGTCAACTTAGTAGTTAATGTCCCATTGCCGATAGTAGTGAGATGTAATGAGTGCCAGACACACATGACATTACACATGCTACAGCACTTGAGTAGTATCCAGGTGACATTGGTTTGTTGTATCAGCAAGAATGTATGCGTATCTCAGAGCTGTCCATCCACATCCATCGTTGAACATGGCAATGCAATACTCCCAACATGCCATAACCTATCTGACGCTTACCATGACTGAATCATGTTGAGCTGCATTACCTTCTTAGTGCTGTATTTATCCTTTGCCAGATGCTTATGATACGGTTGTGTCCGCTCCCACTCAGTGTGATGTGGATCTCTGACAGCATAGGACAATGCTGCACATGTTCGCACATGCCACACCTGATTGTGATATTGGAGGCCACTACATGTCTGAGCTATTTAATTACATTTGGTACCATGCAATGGATCTGTCATGTAAGTGACAATGAGTGGATTGTTTTGCTATGTGCTGTGTAATCTTGTTATACGGGGCATACTGTGTAAACATGCAGACAAAGGTCAATCATTGTGGATAATGGCATACCCGTTGCTACCTAGGACGCATACCCATACATTTGTCTTCATATATTTCTCATTATTAGCAGTAGGCATGTGTGAATCAGGCCAATGTGTGTGACAGGTGTGCATCCTATGTAGACAGGGTGTGTTACACAATCTGCCTACATTCCACCCAGGCTATCATTTGGCTGATGCATTCTCCCATTGCAAATCATAGAACCATACAATCTGTTATGTGTTTGTATATGGATTCAACACTCCTAGCTGCTTTATGTCACTGCCAGCCATTGGCCATTTCCTAGCCAATGTGTATGTCCACACATGATTTACAGTTCTCCATGTGTCAGGGATGTGGCCAATTGCAGTGCCAGAAAAAATTCCCATGGACACACTGTACAAGCTCAGCTTCCAATATTTATTAAATTCCATGGGCAAATACTGCAGAAGCATCATTACCTATGATGCAGCCCCTTTGACATACACGTACGGTGCAGGCAAAGCTACAATCACACAGAGTAGTGACAGTGTTTAGTTCTAACATTACTTAACCTCCATTTCTTGACAACCCCTACCTTATGTGTGCCCCTCTTGCATACAACCTTATAGGCATGGTGTTGTGGTGGGGAATGGCCTATGAAATTGCACATTACCCACATAATGGCACAATATATGTAGTGGTGCATGGATCTTGGCCTTCAGAAGTCACATGCCATGTATTTGTGTGTCACTGATATGTGAGATGGGGTCTGTAGAACCCCCTACATCACCAAGGATATGTGTACCATCCTTGTTGTTTTTGTGTTTCTGACACACGCCCTGAGGTTAGATTCACATTCCAATGGTATATGTATTGGACAATGAGTACACCAAGGATTATGTTGTTAAACAAAATTTATTGGAGGTATTTCCAAACTATTTTTTGGTTGACTAGATATAAAAGTTCTCAACAATGGTCTGTCTCCTGCAAACTCCTGCCACTGTGTTTGGTTATTCCCCCTCAAGCTCCTCAGCCCTATCATCCTCCTCCTCCTGATTGCAGACAACAACTTGTCCATCTGTGGGGACATTGTTTCTAACATGCATGTTGTTGGAAAATGGGTTATTGGTAAGGGCAGGTAGGTACCTACACCTAGCAACAAGCCACTAACCTCCACCTAGGTCCAGTTCGGTCTCAGTAAATTAACCCCAGCTCAACCCTTGGTAGCTTGGCAACGAGCGTCAAGGCTTAACTTAGGAGACAGAGTGTAAAGCATTAAAATATCACAAAACAGTAATTAAATAAAACACAGGAAACAGTTTAAAAATCCAAAACCAATTTATGAAAATAGTTTATATTTTTATCTTTAAAATTACACCAAAACGAATAAAATCGGATAAGGGGAACCGGAGGTATAAATTTTTAAAGAATTATTATTTTTCTAGCGCTTAGAAACAAAAAGCGCCAATCGGGTCATCTGGTTGCACCTCGACCGGGGCAAAGTCAAAGTTTCAGGCCGACCGCGATGGAGCCCTGCTCGGCTACAGGTCACGGGAGGCCTCGGTTAAAAAGTTACCTTCTGACTTAGGGCCTGGTCCGACCCTGGCGTTAAAAAACGCCAGGGCCGTGGTCCGAGGGAGCACCGCCAACAGGCTGGCAGTGCTCCTTTGGGCATTCTGACCGCGGCGGTACAGCCGCGGCCAGAAACGGAAAGTCGGCGGTGTACCGCCGACTTTCCGCTGCCCAGGGGAATCCTCCATGGCGGCGCAGCTTGCTGCGCCGCCATGGGGATTCTGACCCCCATACCGCCATCCTGTTCCTGGCGGTTTCGGCCGCCAGGAACAGGATGGCGGTATGGGGTGTCGTGGGGCCCCTGGGGGCCCCTGCAGTGCCCATGCCAATGGCATGGGCACTGCAGGGGCCCCCGTAAGAGAGCCCCACTTTGAATTTCAGTGTCTGCTTAGCAGACACTGAAATTCGTGACGGGTGCTACTGCACCCGTCGCACCCCTTCCACTCTGGCGGCTCCATTCGGAGCCGGCTTCCTCGTGGAAGGGTGTTTCCCGCTGGGCTGGCGGGCGGCCTTTTGGCGGTCGCCCGCCAGCCCCGCGGGAAACCCAGAATAACCGCGGCGGTCTTTTGACCACGCAGCGGTATTCTGGCGGTCCCAGCCAGGCCGGCGGCGTCCGCCGCCGGCCGGGGTCAGAATGACCCCCTTAGTCTTTATTTTGAAGATTTTCTTCAGCGGGACGAACCTGCCAGTCCAATCCGACCTCCTGGAGCCCATCTCCGGATACGCGATGCTGGGTTCCTCGGTGGAGATTTTTACCTTCGGACTTAGTTGTTTTTTCGAGGTGAAAATCCTTCGACCGGGATAAACCTGGATCTTGATCCGACGTCCATGGAGCCCTTCTCGGATACGATGGCTGGGAGGTCCCGGTCAACTTTTTACCTTCGGACTTAGTCTCTTTTTCTGAGATTTTTCTTTACCGGGACGAACCACCAAATCAGGCCGGGTCGCGGTTGAGGCAAGCCGGCTAGAATTTCCGCGGCGGGTCGGTCCCTCTATGGAGCTTTTTTACAAAAATTCTCAAATCTTCTCCAAACTTCTGGGGCTTCACCCAGATGTTCTTTTAAGGTTCTTTTGGGGTCCACAGCTCACCCCAAGGGTCCAGAAGTTCAGAGATGGTCCTTGGGGGGGTGCGGACTACAACTCCCAGAATGCACCTGGCGCAAACTCCTTTTTGGCCACTGGGCAGTGGTCAGCTGGTCGCTTTCTTCAGGAGTTGGTGCAGGGGACTCTGGTTAGCAATTTTTCACCTGTAGCAAACAGGGAGTCCCTCCTTGAACCAGTTGAAGCCAGGCAAAGTCCTTCTTGTGGTGAAGCCCAAGTGTGCAGCAGGTGCAGTCCTTCTGAGTGCAGGTTCCAGGTGCAGGCCAGGGATCCAGCAGGGCAGTCCTTCTTCTCCTTTAGTTCTTTCTTGTTGAAATCTTGTGGGGATCTGAGGTGTGGGTGCAGGTCTGCCAGTTTTATCCTTGCTCCTGGGTGAAAAGTAGGGGGGTCCTGGTTCTCCAATCAGGTACAGGGTCGTCCCCCTGTGATGACCACTTCCTGGGAAGTGTGGCAAAAATCCATCCCAGAAGGCAACAGTCTCTAAAAATCCAACATGGCTGAATCTGATTTTTGGAGGTTACATCTGGCTGAGCCCACCCACTGGTGTGGCTAAAAATCATAAACACACCCCTCTCCTGCCCTCTCCTAATCTAATCAAGGGGGCACCTAGTTGTCTGGGGTTGCAGGATGTGGGGGTGTTGCTGGGTGCTCCAAATGTCCTTCTCTGCCTTTGAAGACCAGTTTGGCAGCCCTCCCCCTTCCTGCCTCACCATCTGCCAAGGGGAGATTCTCTCCCACAAGCACATTCCTTTGTGTGAAGCCAGGCCACTTCACACCTCATCAAGGCAGCTTGGCTAAGCTGCTGCAGGCTGGCCAATCAGAGCACAGCAGCAAAAACAATGCAGGGCTGAAATTGGCAACTTTTTAGGTAAAGTCTAAAACTTTTTACCTGAACAAGTTATATTAAATCCAACAACTGGAAGTTGTGGGATTTATTACAACAATTAATTTGATACCAAATTCCTGGTATGCAACATTTAAGGAGACTTTAAAATTTAAAATAAAGTCTCCCCATTCTAGCCTATGAATGCCATTTACTTCAATGAGGGAAAAACAAATTTGGCTGTTTTTACCTCACCAGGGTTTATAAATCTATTTTTATAAAGTCCCTGCTTATAGTTACATGGCACCCAGCCCTAGGGGCACATAGGGCACACCTTAGGGGTGACTTATATGTAAAAATAAGGTAGTTTAAGACTTTGGAACTACTTTTAATTCCAAAGTCGAACTTGTATATAACTTTAATTTAAAAGCAGCCAGCAAGGCAGGCCTGCCTTTAAAATGACACTGGGCACCTCAGCAGTGCACCTAGGTGTGCACCACCTATGCTGTGGTCCCTAAACCTACATGCCCTACCATATACTAGGGACTTATAGGTAGGTTAACTTAGCCAATTATAATTAGCCTAATTTGCATATCCATTTTACACAGAGCACTGGCCCTGGGACTGGTAAGCAGTACCCAGGGCACAGCCAAGAGTCAGTAACCACCAGTACCTGTCCAAAAAGTGTGGGGGTGACCAGGGCAAAAAGGAGGACTTTCCTACACATGTTGTACAGGATCGCACATACCAGTATAATCTTGTATACCAGTGGGAGAGCATGCAGGAGGCTTCCTCCGGTCATGTCCAGGCACCTGAACCTGGATTTGAGAAGGCCAAAGGTCCTCTCCACCACATTGTGTGTTTTCCGGTGTGCTTCATTGTAGGCATGCTGTTCATTGGTTGTTGGATTTAAAAATGGGGTCATGGACTATGGCTGTATGCCATAACCTTGTTCAGCTGCAAAGATAAGAGGGTGAACTTTAATAAGGACTCAAGAGGGATCTGGAATATCCCATGGCAGTGGTTGGTTGCACTTTGAGAGATGAATCAGAGGTGACTGTGGTGTTGTGTATGTTCCTGGTCTTGTAATATGGTTCAATTTGAATGTGTTGATGTACATGAAATTCTTGAGTACTGACTCAAGGACCTGTATATGACTATCAGGATTTTAATATGTATGCTCATCATGTATGTAACATGTTTTGTGTAGTCCATATTAGTAGCAGAATCCTTATATTAGGTGGAGGCTAATACCTCCTTGCAGCACAATGGTGTCAGATGTATAGCCAGCATAGTTGCCCTACAAAGCCAGCCCATTCCGTCGATGTTCGCATATGGCATTACGCATGAAGTGCAACACTAAGTAAGTCTTAGTGGCAGATGATGGTTGTGTCAGCCATCTTGGCCCTCATTACAATTCTGCCATACTTACAATGCCAGTTGGATCGCTGCGATTCTGGCAGTATGACCGCCACATTATGACCGTGGTAGAGCCACCATGGTTGGATCGCCAACTTTGCCTGGCTGCCAGCAGCCTGGCAGTTCCAGCAGTCTTTATCCTCCAGGGCAGTGCTGCAAGCAGCTCTGCCCTCCAGATTTCGACTCCCCAATCTGCCAGCCTTTGCATGGTGGTTCCACCGTCATGCAGGGGCTGGAGGAATGGGGGTCTCAAGTGGCCCCTGGCACTGCTCTGGCATGGGCAGTGCCAGGGCCCCCGTGTACAGACCTGTAGCGCTTTCCACTGTGCGAATTACAGGCAGTAGAAAGTGCAACCGATGCTGCTGCACCCGCCCCAACACCAAATTGCAGCCAGATCAATTACGAAGCGGCTGCAATGTTTTGGCCCTCTTCCCAGCTGGGCCGGTGGGTAGAAACACTGTTTCTGCCCACAAGCCCAGCAGTAAACTCCTACTAGGGCCGGCAGGGTTTAGACCACGATGTCGGTCTAATGGCAGGGGAAGTTTGCTGAGCGGCCTCCGACAGACAACAGACTCATGATGAGTGTCCAGGTGTCCAAGGGTGTGTATCACATATTGATATGATGATCACATTTGGTACAGATGTATGTCCTAGCTCTTTTGTAATTGGATTTTCAGCCAGGCGTATTACACATGCACAGTGCAGACTTTGGGAGGGGGGCCAGCTATTTTTCTGAAGTGTCACTTAGTACAGTGCATGTATGGCCAGTCATGTCCTCCATGCTCCTACAGGGGCCTACTATGGCATCCATGTACATTGCAGTTTAACAGTGAATCAGCACCATGGTGAACTATTGATAGTCTGCAGTTCAGGCATGATGATGTTAGAGGGCGCTAAGTGGGGCATGTGAGGTGTCAGTTGAGTAGTTGTGGCACCATTTCTCATGATTCTGCCCCATAGTCTGTAATGGCAGATACATTTGTCTTCCTATGTGTGCAATACAATGCATTCAACAGATGTATGTGCAGCCTACAGGTATGTCAGGTATGCGTAGATGAGATGTGGTAGTTGTTAGCACCACTTGGGTGGCATTTGAAGTAGATTGTGCCTGAGTCTTGCACAACATGAATGAGGTGGGGATGTACCTAGGTGTGACTTTCTTTACATGGCCATGCCATAGGTCACTGATATGGTAGAGCTATTGTTGGTTTAGTCTAATATGTGTGAAGTATATTAAGTAGTCAAACAGTAGGCACTTGTAGTGCTTTGTTGTCTTCTTCTGTATGCAAAGGGGAGATAGCTCCACCTGTCCTTCATGTGGTGTGGCTGTTAGTCTGTGGCTGTGTTAGGTACATGTGGGTGTCTGCATTTGTGATGTGCAGTCATTGCGGTGTACTGCGGCATGGTGCATATGTGTTGTTGTCAGTACATCTGTGGTCCCATGCATATGCATCTTTGTTGTGGTGTATATGTTGTTTGTCCTACAGGGTTGGTGTGTTGTGTGTGTTTTGATTGATTGGTTGACTTACTGACAAGTAGGCCATTACCATAATGTCCATCCTGGAACCGCTCGTCGATGGTAGAGTGCTGGAATATGTAAGCATCATGGACGCTGCCTGGATACTTGGCTGTGATGTCCATGAAGAGCCCAAGGTGGTCAACAATGGCCTGCACATTAATCGAATGGGTGTGCTTGTGGTTCCTGTATAGGTGTTCCGTAGCTGCAGGTGGCACCAGTTGTACATGGGTGCAGTCCATTGCACCCAGCACATGCAGAAACCCAGCAATTAGATAGAATCCTTGCTTGGTCTCCTGCAGTTGCTGGGAGATTGGGAAGTAGATGTGGTGGAGTGTGAGGTGGATGATGGCATCTAGGACCTTAGGCAAGAAAACTGATATTAATAGCTGAGAGACACCAGCCACTAGGGCCCCTGTTGCCTGAAATGATCCAAAAGCTAGCATGTGCAGAACAGTGAGGAGCTTTGTGATGGGTGGTATGTTGTAGGGATTTTGCAGCCTGGCTGTACTGTGGTGCATTCTGGTTCAGCTGGCGTAGAATGGACTCCCAGTTGAGACAGTAAGTCCTGATAATGTGTTGCTCCTTGAGGCCAAGAATGGTTGTCCTCTGCTGAAATATCCTCTCCTGTCTTCTGCATTGCCTTTGTGGGTTCCATGGTGGTGTTTGGGATTGAAGTTGTGGAGGTGAAGGGAGCAGCTGTCGTTGCGGGTATCTGTGGTGTGTCTAGCTGGAGCAATACGACTTTCATGTTGTCCTGGAGGTAGCAAATGCTCCTTCTGTGATTTTCCTTAAGTAGTGGTGTATGTACCTCATTTTAACACCTGGTCAGACCCAGGTGTTAAAATTTGACGCAAAAAGGAGATAACGTCATTTTCTGGGCCCACGCATGCATCATTTTAGCACAGGGGGATAAATACAGGGCTATGGGGATAGCATCATTTTTTGGATGGGAACGCCTACCTTGCTTCTCATTGAGGCAAGGTGGGTTCACGCATCTAAAAAATTACGTTAACTCCTATATTTTTATGCTCGACGGGTCTAACGTTAAAATATAAATATGGAGTTAAGTTTGCGCCGAATTTGCGTTAAAAAATGATGCAAATGTAGCGCAATAAGAGTATAGATATGACCCTACATTTTTAGTGGTAGTAGGGAAAAAAATTACTAATATTGGAGAATAACCTGGTTTGAAAAATGGTTAGGATTAACAATAACTTTTGTCAAAAGTGATTTTATAATGGTTCTGTTTGATTTTATTTGCCAGAATGTGTTTTTATATTGTATTTGCACTTTAGATAAAATTGGAATGCACTTTTGAAAGCTCAGGCCGATGTCTGAAAACTTACTGCTTGAAAATTATTTCCCTATGGTTTGATTTTTGGAAATGTGCTCAATTTGAGTAAATGTGGTATTGTATGCTTTTAATTAATCAATCAATAAACTATCTTATCTTATCAATCCATTTGTCTCACAAGAGTGCGCACTCTGATTGGCTGGCTGTTGGAATGTTATAAATTAAATGGTGGCTGTTACTGTTTACTGTCAAAATTTGAGGTTTGGAAATGAAATAAAAAAACTATGTAAGAGGGTAGCAGTAAGGCATGCCCTCCCCATATTAGAGAAGAGGTGTCTAAGGAAGAACTACTATAAAGAAAATGAATGGATATTGGTTCTAACTAATTTTTACAATCTTGCGGAACCCTTGCAAGATCATGAATACCAAAAAGTGGTAAATGAGTTTTAAATACACTCCATTTGTAGTAATACATGTTGTGGTCATTGTCTTTGCGAGGAGGTGTGTAAGAGATAAGTACTGTGATGAGTAGAAGAATAATTCCTATTTTCTAAAAAAAAGTTGCAATCTTGCAAGACTCTTGCAGGATCGTGAACAATAGAAAAGAATAGGGGCCAGATGTAGGAAAAAATCAAATTGCGACTTGCAATTTGCGAGTCTGTGCGACTCGCAAATTGCAAGTCGCAATTTGACATGCAGAAAGGTGTCTCAGACACCTTCTGCAACTCGCAATGGGGTCGCAAAGACCCACCTCATAAATATTTATGAGGTGGGTCGCAGTTTGCGACCCCATTGCGAGTATAGGCACTCGCTAACATGGAGGCCTGCTGACTTCAGCAGGCCTCCATGTTAGCGACCTGCCTTTTAAATAAAGGTTTTTTTTTTTTTTGAAGTGCAGCCCGTTTTCCTCACAGGAAAACGAGCTGCATTTCAAAAACATCCGAAACCTTTTGTTTCGGTTTTTTCAGGGCAGGGAGTGGTCCCTTGGACCACTCCGTGCCCTGAAAAAATAATTTGGGGTCCATTCACAAAGGGGAAGGGGTCCCATAGGGACCCCTTCCCGTTTGCGAGTGGGTTACCATCCACTTCAAGTGGATGGTAACTGCGACTCCATTTGCGACCGCGTACGCGGTCGCAAATGGAGTTGCATACCACTCCGACTCGCAAATAGGAAGGGAACACCCCTTCCTATTTGCGAGTCGCAAATGCATATTGCGAGTCGGTAACGACTCGCAATATGCATTTGTGCATTGCAAACCCACGTTTGCGAGTCGCAAACGGCGATTTTCGCCGTTTGCGACTCGCAAAAGGGTTGCTACATCTGGCCCTAGGTTATCTTTGAATAGACATTTTCATACTTGCTACTGTAGAAAGCAGTATTAATGCACACTAATTATCAGAGAGAGGGGTGTTAGCAAGGATGACAGTCCCCATCAACCCACTACTATTTGCATGTTATCTGAGAGAGAGGCCTCAGCAGAGAGGGAAGTCTCTCTCCACACACCTTACGAACCATACCCATTATCTGAGAGTGAGGTCTGAAAGGAGAGGCCAGTCAATGCACACACCTTACTATGCTAGCCTGTCATATGAAGGAGCTATGGCAGGAGAGGTCAGTCTATGTACACACCTTAACATGCACACCTGTCATCTGAGAGAGAGGTCTTATTGGAGAGGTAATCATGTACACATCCTACTACGCACAGCCATTGTGTGAGACAGAGGTTTGACAAAAAAGTCCAGTGCTCATACACACCCTAATACATACACCAGCCAACTGAAAGAGAGGAGTTCGTGGAGAGGCAGTCTCTCTCCATACACCCTACATGAGAGAGAGGTCAGAAAGGAAATGGCAGTCAAAGTATACACCTTACTGTGCACTCCCATTATCTGAGAAAGAGGTAGGGAAAGATAGTGCACTCCATGCAGACTCCCTACTAAGCAATCCTTTCATGTAAGAAAGAGTTCTGAGACAGGAGGCCAGTCTTTCCTCCCGCCCTACTATGCACATCCATCATCTAAGAATGAGATCTCACTGGAGAGGCCAGTATCTCCATACACACTACTACATACACGTGTCATCTGAGACAGAGGTCTGTGAAGAGAGGCCAGTCTCTCCCCAACCCCTAGCACACACCTGCCATGTAAGAGATAGTTCTTAATAGAGAGGATACTCCATCCCACATACTACTATTTCCCTAAAATATTGTTGTGAATTTGCAAGACTCTCGTGAGAGTAGCTTACAAGCTTGAGGGAGGGAAGTCTCCTTCATGGATACATGCAGGAGAGAAGCTTGCTTCAAGGATACATGCAATCGCAGGACAGGCTCATATAAACCTGTGGGGAAATTATTCAGCCTGCAATAAGGTGATTTACGATCCCATGAGAGTTTTGCACGATTGCATGGGGGGTAAAAAAAAGGGTCAAGGCTCAACCAATATTTACCATTCTCATTGCATGGTTGAAGAAATACTGTGATGTGATTAGGTGCAGAGAAAAACATTTCTCAGATTGTTTTTGGTGATTTGGAAGAGAAGGATGCCTGTTGGAGTTGTGCTCAGTAGAAGTGACTGAATTTAGAACTGAAATAGACTGATATCTTCAGCTGTATGCAGATAAAAGCTGTTCTAGGTTTAGGTAGTTAGAAATATACTTCATGAACTTTGTTGAGAAAGACAGTAAGTGCACTACAGTTGATAAAGTTACTCTATAAAATGTTTAGTGAGTGAACTGCTGTTTGTGGAGCTCCAGAGTTATTAATATAGGTAGACTTTAGATTGTTGAGAGATATTACCAAGTACTGGATGTTGTGTTAAAAGATGAAATGTTTAATATGTATGTAGTTGTAAGTACAAGAGGAAGTGTTTCTGAAATTATAAAACAAAGCATCTGCAATATGTTAATACAAGGCCTAGGGTGTTGCTCACTGTTAGGAAAAGTGTGTAAAGAGGAATGTGTTACTTTACAAATTGTTATGGAATCATGTTTGAAGGCATGTAATAAATTAAATGTGGACATAAAATGCAGTGTTTGAGGCTGTGTATTTTTGTAACAGAAAGGAACATGAAGTTAGTCGTAAGGTACATATAAATATGTGATTGTGGGTAAACAAATGTTGAAATCTTCAGGGAATGTAGTGATGTATCATTGTTATTAATTGTTGATCAGTATATAACTTTATATTTTTCATTGTTTTTTTCTAGGGAGAAATTGAAAACAGAAACTCTGAAAAAGAGAAGTACCTTGCCAAACAATATGTTGAGGAGTAAAACAAAAACTGTTTACTTTGGAAGAAAGATGGAACAGTAACTGTGTGGAAAGTCAGGAAAAAAATTAAATGTACAACTGATGTTGTTCTTACTGCCTACAGTGACATTAATACCCTTGGAGAAGCATGTTCTGTGTAACGCTACTTGTTTCTGATGACAAAATGATCCACTTACTTAAGCAGCAAAAAAAGTGTTTTTTTATATAAGGAGGTTTATTATCTGTTTGAGCATTGAGTACCTGGGGAGGCACAGTGTCACTGGGTTCAAAAGATAAGGACACCCCTGAGGAGTTATCAAACTCTGCAACTCTGCAGCATCGATTAACTCAGCCTGAGCCATGTGCAAATGCTGCATAGCCATATCAGAAAAGGCAAGATGTAACAGGGTTGTCCAGAGAATCATGTCTTCCTACTTATAAATAACTTTGAAACAAAAGTGAGCCCTACTCTGCATACATAGTTGCATCTCCTAAGATAACAAAAGCAAATTGCTTTTTGATGTATGACCCTCACCCACCAGGGTTACCCCTTGGTGGCATGCTTCAACATATGGTCCTTCCTGTTTTATTCCGGTACAGGGTGTGCTACTGTCAGTGGAAGACATAGAAGCACTAGGTGGTTATTGTCATGCAATCACTTGATAAGAGTTGGAGGGGATTGGGTAGGTCAAAAATTCCTGTCTGGTAGGAAACCAACAGTTTTATTACCACCTCCAAACAGTATGGTTAAAAAAGAAAGACGCACAGAAAACGAGTGGTATAATGACACCAGTTCCTGTTCATTCAACATGTTTAAAGCTCTCTTGCCCATGGCATTTTTCAGGACCAAGGATCTAACTCCCTGATACCACTCCTAATATAAAATGGTTCATTGACTGCAGGGTGTATACACTACATACACTCTGCATGGTATAGTAAGCATCCTACCTACTTAGTAAAGGGATTTCTTTACCTGTAACACATAAGGGGAGAAATTAGTCAGCCTAGACACACTATGACTCATTCAGATGTAGAATAACATTTTTATGGAAGCACTGCAAAGTGTTGGTAGTCCATTTAAAACTAAAGGCCGGATTGACAAAGGTGTATCAAATGAACACTTCTAAATAAAATGTGAGCAAACTGTTAATCAGCAGTCCATGGCAACACACAAAAGACATAACAACACATACATTTATGCCAGACATCATACATACATGTACAAATACAGGGATCTGCCCCATAGATCATCCAGTGATTAGACAAGTCTGTAGTCACACTCTACTAACAAAATTATCAGAAGCATCTGCTAGCAGTGAGGAACATTCTGTCCTCCTTTGTACAAAATTGTCAGCAATGCTTTACTGACTACGCCAAGGTCTCATCTAGGTTCAATCACATGCTACAGCATCACTAGGGTCTGAGTGTTAACTGGCGTCCCTCTCCAGAAGCTTTTATCTAGAAATGGGAGAGCTCAACGGTGCATACAGCGAATGACTGATGTACAGTGCAAGGGTGCCGGAGAACTAGACTGTGCACCCTTGCAAAATGGGAGCCATGAAAGGAACCACTTCCTGCTACCCTGTTCACTGCAAAACACAGCAAGAAAGGGTTTGTCGCCAGCACCACGAAGATTTAGAGCCTCAATGGTCCGGGCTTCTCCAGGTAGGGGAATGGCCTTCAGGATCACATGCCTGGCCCAAAATGCCTGACTGTAAACAAAACCATCAGCCCTCATGCTGGAGCAAAGTGGCAATGCAAATAACCACAACTTGGTTGCAAAATGTATTTATAAAACATGTACTAGTAGGGAAAGTGATAAGTTAACCCCAACAAATGTTTTCATTCTTTTTAGATTCCAACAGGAATATTTTTTTTAAATTCATTTTGGAACCCAGCAGAAGCATACCCAGGTCCTCATGTTTGTTGATAGTTTACACTGAAAAAAGGGGGAAAGAGAAGTATTCCTAAATCGTGAATTCAGTCTATGAAAGAACACGCTTGATCATGGCAGAAAAAAGCAGAATAATTGCCCTGCGAAAAGGCCCCACTGAATATTGTCATTCAGACCAGTATTATGAGTGTTTGGCCTGAACACCCAGCTCTGTTCCTTTTTTAAGATTTTCAAGAATTACCAAATGATAGTTCGACACCGTATATTTTTGTTCAATATAATGGGTGGACATCTTTGTAGTTCCTTTACCACAGTTTGCTACGACATTCCCCTATCCTGGTTTACACCTTGCAAGATGTCTTCCCCGCATAATACAGTCCAAGACAAGAAAACAAGAAACTAGGAGTAAAAAAAAAACATTCTTCAAAACAAAGAAGAGAAAAATGTTTACAAAAATGTTTGAAAAATACTACTGCTTAGGTGGGCATTTATGATCCTGGCCAGTCTTCCCCGTGCTCCCCTGCTTGTCTCAGAAGAAAAAATAATCTCCTTGCCTAAACAGCAAAAAAGAGCTTTGTTCAGATACACTGGGTTGTTATCTGCAAGCGGAGTGAGTACCTGGACAGGTACACTGTTACCAGGTTGGAAAGATATGGATGCACCTGAGGAGCTATCAATCTCGGCGGCACAGACTAACTCAGCCCGAGCAAGGCATTCGAGGTCCATAGCTCTCAAATGTCACCACATCCCTGTGCTACTCATGGAATATAGTTTGTTCCGGCTGCCCCAAGCTAAACTCTTTTTGGCATATGTTACAAATTATATATTTGGCAGACATTTTTGCCTCCCGGCCTCATCTGAAAACATTGACATACCAAGAACTCCCTGGGTGGCTGAGATAACTGACTTTCTGGAACAGGAGAAGGGTTTTTATCCAAATCAGATGATGACATTCTGATCACAGAAAATCGGCAATGTCAGAGAAGTAGCCAAAAAGGTGTAATCAGAGAAAAACCCAATAGGTTAATGATGCAACAGGGAAGGAATCTTTCTTTGTTAAAGAAGAAATTCATATTAACCAATCACAATCCTTCCGTGGGTTAGCTTTCCTCTCCTGGGCATCTCATGAGTGTCCCTCAAGAGGCATGCAAGATCCTAAAATATAGAGAACTTTCTTAATATCTCAAATGCAACAATACATCAACTGTTTTGTACTTTAAACAACACTTCTCATGTCTTATTTTCTTCATATAGTATATATATACATGCAGTCGCCAGTAGGCAGTTATAGTTAGGACCATGTTCACATAGTAAAAGCGTTTTTTGACTTGCCTATATCTTTTGCACCGTTTGACAAATCTTGACGAATTTTTTCCAAAAGAAGTGTTCCAGTGATTCTTGTTGCGCATTGAAAGTTTCGGGGTGATCCGTCAAGTGGGGGCCGAGTAAATGGGGGCTCAAAAAACATTGCATTCCCCAAGTTAATTTCCATAGGATTCTTTAGACATGACGATAGGCCGAACCACTGGATGGAATTACACCAAATTTGGCAGAAAGCTAGCTGTTGGTGCGCAGAGTACACTTTTGCTTACTTGTAGTAAATCTGTTCAGTAGTTTTTGAGAAATTTAGGGAAATTCAAATTTATATATCTCTGGCTGCGAACAAAGACGAGCTTGTGCAGGGAAATGCATAGCTCTGATTGGCTGCGAAACACTTCAAACCAGGAAGTCTTGGCAGCCATCTAGGGACTCGACTTGAGCCGAGTCCCAGAAAAAAAGTAAAAATAAAATAAAAGGGCAAGGGTAGTGACACCCTAACCCCTTAGCACTGGTAGTGACCCCCCAGAGCAAAAAAACATGTTCTTAATTAAAAAAAATCTGTGAGTTTGCAAGATTCATGAATTCACAGCAAGACATTTTTAGAAAACAAGCGCCAGCTTCCATGCTTGTTTTTTTATAGGCCTTCCGGTAGTCCACATAAGGGGAAATTATAAATTTTGTGTGGGGGGGCTCCTGGCCCCCCCACAACTCTAGGCAGCACCACCTCCCTAGAGCTTTCAAATGTTTTATATCTGGGGGGTCTAGAGACTGCTACTTCCCCAGGGCTCCAATTTTTATCATGCCCCATAGACCACCACCCCAGATGCTTCTATTGTATCATATGCAGGGGTCCCGTGGCCCCCCCACGCTCTGGGGACCACCACCCATGGGGCATTTCTGAATGTATATGCAGGGGGCCTGCGACCCCCTTGCGCACCAGGGACCACCACTTGGGGCTTTTAATTACATACATGGGGGGCACGGTCCCTTGAACCCTGGGGACCACCACCCCCGGGGCAAAGGGTATATAAAAGAAAATGGGTCCCTATGGGGCCCCCTCCCCTGGGAACACCACCCCCTGGCATATGTCCTATAGGAGGTGGGCCATGCAGCCCCCGTGGAGCCACTGATGGTCCTGGAGACCACCACCCCTCAAGGCCAGCTCCTGCTATGTCCCGGGGTGCCCATATAAATAATATGAAAGCCCATAAAGGGCTAGAAAAAAAAAACTAAACCCCCATAGCTCAGTGTGAAGGTTTTAAAAAAAAAAAGTAATTTTTTTTTAAAAACAAATACATTTTTTAATTTTGAATTGAAGACAAATAACTCATTCTAAGTATGTCAGACATCAAAGCCTGAAAAACTCTATCTCTCTGCCAGTCAGTTTCTTTCTCTCTCTCTCTGTCTCTCTTTCAATCAATTCTTCCACTGACACACCCACTCAAATACTAACACACCTACTCACAGACCCACTCAGACACTGAAGCACCCATTCACAGAACCACTCAGACCCCCATGCACTCTCTCACAGCTCCAGTCAGACCCTCATGCACCCACTCAGAGCCACTCAGACAGTTATGCACTCACTCACACACCTACTTAGACGTCACACACCCACTCACACACCCACTGTCACCCTGATGCACCCACTCACAGACCCACACACATACTGACGCACCCACTAAAACACTGATGTACCCACTCTCACAACCAGAAAGACACTCTGACATCCACTCTTACCCCCAAATACAACCTCTCACACCTATTTTCACACCCACAGAGGCGGCTGCTAACTTCCACCGGCCGTGCACATCGGATTAAGTTGTTAGGAGGGTTGGCGCAGGAACTGGCTGCAGGCCTGCCCTCGCAGGCAACCCCTACTGAGCCAGGGAGAATGCAGTGCACGGTGCAAGGTTTGGAGCTGATGGGAGATGGCCTCAGGCCATGCGCGGTGGTGTTTGGATTCACGTATTGCAATTAAAATGACTATGCGTTTAAAAAAAACATAGAAATTCAACCAAAGGTTACAGGGACGTTATAGTTAGGTTCTGAATTTACTCATACAAAACATTAGAAATTCATCAGTTATAGTTAGAGTTCTTTCGAGGAAGTATAACTTGTGCCCTAAGGTAACTATAACTTGTGCCTTTACATTGCACAGCTAATTACTCCACATATTATAACATTTGCAATACAAATATTGATGAGACAACTGTGCATGGCTTTGTACAAGTACATTTTATATATATATATGGTTGGGACAGCGTGTGTTTGTTCTTGGTGGGCACATTATTGACTCTTTTTGTGCTTCTTATACCTTTTTATGCGGTTCGAATTTAACCTGCATTTAAACTTTTTTCAATAAATAGCAGCAGATGAAATTAATTACAAGTGGTTTTTTACTCTACATTTTTACGAGCCTATTTGGATGTTGTGCAGCCCTTGGTGTGCGATTACACGGCACCAGTTTTTCTGAATACATATATATATATATATATATATATATATATATATATATATACATATATATTTATATATATATGCACAAAAAAGATGCTCACTATCGGGCTCCTGAAGGCCCGTGAGGGGTGGTGCGTCGAGAACTGGCAGAGCACTCCGGTTTTTTAAATAAGAAAGAAAACAACACTAGGACAGTGTTGCCTAGTGAAGACTTGCAATGTTAAGCTGGACCTTGGTTGTACAACATTAGGTAGGAAAAAAATATTGTAGACATCTACCACTATGTAAACTGTGAAAAAAACGAGCACACTCATTGGATGGTGCCATCGGTGATGTCATCACTAATCTCATCAATGATGTCATTTGAGATGTCATCAGCGACATCATTAGTAATGTCATTACCAATTTTATTTTAGATGTCATCAGTGTTGCCATAAATTATGTCATAGAACATGTCACAAGTGATGTAATGTTTGAGATCAAAAACACTGTAGAACAGGGGCACAACTGGTGAATTTATGTGCTTTTGTTTTAGTTCACAACATTAATACTGCCACTGAGAAAGTCACCTAAATATGACATTAATTTAACCTTTGTTTTTATCATTGAATATACATATATTCATATGTATATGTACACACACACATGTATATATATATATGCACAGAATGTGTGGTTTGGATATATTTTTTAAATGGACGTGGATGTAGATCTCTAGCTATAGAACTGTAAGTATGATTTAGGTATGTATTTTGAGAGTGGGCAATGTTTTATATTATTCTGGATGCATAATTGGTCTAATTGGAATGTAAACATTTTATTTTCTATGTGTGTGAAATAATTGGTTTGATTTTTTTCCTAAAATTGTGCCTTGTGGTTGTTGATGTGCAGATTTGTAATTATTAATTTTTTTAAATTAATCAGTCTTTTATGTGTTTTTTTACTTGTTTCTAAAAATACATTGCTTAAAATTTATTTTCAAATGATTAAGTGAAGGTGGTACATTATTTTGTTACGGTTTGCTGGTTAGCATGTAGGTAGGTAGGTGTTTTATAAAAGGAATTTTACAATTATCTCTACTCCTTTGTCGCTAATTTAGATTCTCTTGTTACATTGTAGCATTTCATACATTTTATAGGTTTGTTTTCTTATATAAGAATTATTTGGTTTACTGATTTGTCTATCTTTAGTTACTGGTAGCTTTGCTGGAAGATTTCTATGAATTTGTAGAGTGATTATTTTTGTTCTTCCTAGCGCAGCTATAAGGCATTGTGCCATTCTTCTTGTACTCTGCTAGTTTTGGCCAGTAGAGCAGTGGTGCGGTTGTAGACATTCCACCATGGTATTCAGAATCTGGGTCAGCGTCTCTGTGTCTTCAGTATCCAGTGTATCCAGTCTTCAAAATAGTCTATTAGGGCCTCATTGCAAGTTTGGCGGTTCATGCACTGCCATGGCAGCGGCAGTCCAACCGCCATCGGTTTAGTGGTCGGACCACAGTATTACAATGCTGGTGGGCCCATAGAGGAATGACCTGGTTCTGGCCAGGACTCCACTTGGCTCCACCAGCCTGCCCCCTTGCCCCTGATACTGCCGACTGCCGCTTGGACAGCAGTTCGAGGCCCTCCACCACCCACCGGCACCCGCCTGCACCTCATCCCTGGTGCCTAGTGGTAGGCATTTCCTGGTTGTCGCTTAAGTATTCCTTCGTGTTTTTCAAGTTTTCGTATTGCCGTTTTTTGCGTCTATTTCTTAAGCCTATTTTTTGTCTAACCCATTGTGATTGTGTTTTGCTCTGTTTGCATTGCTTGTTTCTGCCCCGTGTCCCCCTGTATCTCGTTCGCTGCCTTGATATCTCTGCCCGTTTTCTACCAGCTCCTGCCGGTCACAATCCCCCGGCTCCACCCCCTCACACACCCGTTGGCCCTCCCTCCTGCTCCACCATCCCACCTCCCCCTCTTAATGGTGGCTGCTGCGCAGAGCCCCCGTGTGACTTCCTGACCTGGTTCTGGCCAGGAGTCCACTTGGCTCAACCAGCCTGCCCCCGTGCCCCTGATCCTGCCGACTGCCGCCTGGACAGCAGTTCGAGGCCCTCCACCACCCACAGGCACCCGCCTGAGCCTCATCCCTGGTGTCTAGTGGTAGGCATTTCCTGGTTGTCGCTTAAATATTCCTTCGTGTTTTTCAAGTTTTCGTATTGCCATTTTTTGGATCTATTTCTTACGCCTATTTCTTGTCTGACCCATTGTGATTGTGTTTTGCTCTGTTTGCATTGCTTTTTTCTGCACCCGTGCCCCCCTGTATCTCGTTCGCTGCCTTGATATCTCTGCCCATTTTCTACCAGCTCCTGCTGGTCACAATCCCCCTGCCGCTGCGTCCCCTGCGGCCCGCCCCCCCTCTCACACCCATTGGCCCTCCCTCCCAGTTGCTCCACCCTCCCACCTCCCCCTCTTAATGGCGGCCGCTGCATGGCTGTGCCATTGGCGTGCCAGAGGCAAGCCTGTCTGCGCCCATCTGTGCCTGGACCGCACCCAGCGCCAGTCTCCCCTGGCCCTCTCAACCCTTACCCCCCTAGATAACACTACTCAACCACCACACTCCACTCCCTCAACCCAGGGCTGCTCTCCACCTGCGCCCAAGCCAACCCCAAGCACACACAGGAACCCTTCACCTGCTATGCTTGCCGGTTCTCCTGCACCCACACAAACACCAGAAACACCCACACGCCCCACGCCAACCCCAACACACCCCACAACAACACCACCAGACACCACAACATCAACCCCAAAAAATCCCACACAGTCCTCACCAACACACCCTATTCCAACACCAACAAGCCCCGCAAACCTAGCACACTCTACAACAACAGTACCACAACCCACAGCAACACCAACACCCCCACAACAACACCACCACGCACCAAAACACCAACCCCAAAAACACCTACACAATCCTCACCAACCCTAACACCAACACGCCCTGCAACGCTACCACGCTCTGTAACAACACTAACAACCCCACACCATCACGCACCACAACAACAACAGCCCCTGCAACCACCTAAACTGCATACTCCTAAACACCCGCTCTGTACACAAGCATGCCATCGAACTCTGGAACCTTATCACATCACACTCACCGGATATTGCCTTCCTCACGGAAACTTGGATGAATCCCTCATCTGAGCCTGACATAGGCACAGCCATCCCAGATGGCTACAAAATCCATCGTAGAGATCGTCTAAACAAACCAGGAGGTGGCATCGCCATTATACATAAAAACACCATAAAGGTCACGACCAACACACACGACACCCTAGACAGCGCAGAGCACATGCACTTCCTAATTCACATAAACGCCAACACCACCCTCAGACGAACCCTCATTTACAGACCACCAGGACCTCGCCCCCCTTCTGTAACGTCATTGCTGACACCATCAGCCCTCACGCCCTCACTTCCACAGACTACATCCTCCTTGGTGACTTTAACTTTCACCTGGAGAACCCCCACAACCACAACTCTATATCCCTTCTAGACAACCTCACGAACCTAGGACTCAAACAACTGGTCACATCACCCACCCACTCAGCAGGACACACGCTAGATGCAATCTTCACCTCGTGCAACAACATAACCTGCACTCACACCACCGAACTCCACTGACCAACCACCACTGCGCCCATTTCTCCTTCTTGAAACCCCCACACACCACCACCAACACACCACACCATACTGCATGTGGGACAAGATCCTCATGGAACACATGAACGCTCAACACGCTCATAACCCCCCCAACACCAACGACCCCAACATTGCTGCCCATAACCTCACACAATGGATTGCAACTTGTGCTGATTCACGCGCCCCTCTTAGAAGAAACATCATCACCCGCAACATCAAGAACACCCCCTGGTTCACCACTGAACTCCAAGCCTCCAAGTGTGAATGCCGCAAAACAGAGAAAGCTTGGCGCCAGGAACCCTCAACCACCAACTTCTCCACCCTCAAAAACACCATACGCAAACATCACCAACTCATACGCACCACCAAAAGGGCATACTACAAGGAACGCATAGACAGTAACTCACACAACAGCAAGGAACTCTTTACCATCATCAAAGAGCTCTCCAAACCCAAAGCCAGCAACATCGACCCCACTCACACGCAAAACCTCTTTGACTCCCTCTCCAACCACTTCTACCTCAAAATCTTAGACATACACAAAAGCTTCACACCACCAGCACTCACCTCCTCCACCACCGACACGGACAGCAACGACTCACCCCTCAACCTACTACACACCTGGGCCCCTACCAACGATGAAGAAACTGAAAAAACTATGAATTCCATCCACTCAGGCTCACCCTCGGACCACTGCCCCCAAAGCATTTTCAACAAGGCCAGCCCAACCATTGCTCCAAGCTCCGTAAGCAACAGCTCTTTCGACGACGCCACCTTCCCAGACTCCTGGAAGCATGCAGAAGTCACTGCACTCCTGAAAAAGCCCAAAGCAGACCCTGATGACTTCACCAACTACCGCCCAATTTCTCTTCTCCCCTTCCCCGCCAAGGTCGCTGAGAAGTTAGTGAACACCCGCCTGTCTCACTTCCTAGAGGGAAACAACGCACTCAGCACCTCACAGTCTGGATTCCGCAAGAACCACAGCACTGAGACCGCCCTCATCGCCTGTACTGACGACATCAGAACCAGAGTCGACAAGGGCTAGACCGTCGCACTCATCCTCCTGGACCTCTCCGCAGCCTTCGACACTGTCTGCCACCAAATACTCTGCACACGCCTTTACAACGCAGGAATTCGACACAAGGCCCTGGACTGGCTCACCTCCTTCCTCACCGAAAGAACCCAGAAAGTCCGCCTCCCTCCCTTCCACTCCCAGCCACAAAGATCATCTGCCTAGTCCCCAAGGGTCCTCCCTCAGCCTCACCCTTTTCAACATTTACATGGCTCCGCTCGCCAACATCCTCCGACCACACGAAATCAGCATCATATCCTACGCAGACGACACCCAGCTCGTCATCTCCCTCACCAGAAACCCTACCACCGCCAAAACCAACCTCCACGCCGGACTCCTTGACACCGCCAAATGGATGACAGCAAGCCAACTCAAACTAAACTCCAACAAAACTGAAATCATCATCTTCGGCCCCACAAAACAATATGGGACGACGCTTGGTGGCCCACCGCCCTAGGATTACCCCCAAAACCCGCCACCCACGCACGCAACCTCTGCATCATCTTAGATTCTTCTCACTCCAAGACCCAGCAAATCAACGCCATCACCTCCTCCTGTTTCAACACCCTCCGCATGCTGCGAAAAACCTTCAAATGGATTCCCATACAGCCCAGAAAGACCGTCACCCATGCACTCATCAGCAGCAGGCTCGACTACAGAAACGCCCTCTACGCTGGCACCACAGTGAAACTTAAGCGAAAACTCCAGAGGATCCAGAACGCAGCTACCCGCCTGATCCTGGACCTCTCACACCATGAACACATCTCCTCCCACCTCAGATCCCTTCACTGGCTTCCGATGGACAAAAGGATCATCTTCAAAGTCCTCATCCATGCACACAAATCCCTCCACAACACTGGACCAGCCTACCTCAACGAAAGAGTGAACTACCACACTCCCACTCGCCACCTCTGCTCCGCCGACCTCGCACTCGCCACAGTCCCCCACATCCAACGCGCCACCACCGGAGGCAGATCCTTCTTCTACCTCTCCCCAAAACCTGGAATTCCCTCCCCACCAACCTCCACAAGACTCAGGACCTCCTGTTTTTCAGAAAACATCTGAAGACATGGCTTTTCGAACAGTAACCGGCAGCCCCCCACCTCCTTTCCCCCCCAGCGCCTTGAGACCCTTACGGGTCAGTAGCGCGCTCTATACATTTTTTTGATTGATTGATTGATTGACTGCCGCAGTCCCACTGGCACAGCCTGGGAGCGCAAACCACAGAGGCAGGCCAAACAGGCCAGCAGAGCCAGCGTTTCTGCCAGACACATTATGATTTTGCACACCGCCAACGTGACCATGGTGATCAACCATCTTGTCCCAGCTGGTGAAAATGGAGAGCATAAAGCAGTCAACTGACCTGCTGTGGGTGGGGGTGTCCCTCCGTGTGTGATTTTAGCACAGGGGATAACTATGGCGCTAACCCCACAGAGTCATTTTTTGCACGGGAACGCCTAATTTGCATCTCATTGACGGAAAGTAGATTTCCCCATCCAAAAAATGACTTTAACTCCATAAATTAGGCACTAGACGGGTCTTGCGCCAAAGTATAAATATGGAGTTAGTTGTGCACCGAATTTACGTAAAAAAATGACGCAAATTTGGCGCAAAACAAGTATAAATATGCCCCCAAGTACACATTTCATTGTGTCCCGGGTCAAAGTATTTCACAACGAATGGCACATTCACAGCTATCAAACACCCACTGTAGGCAGGTCCCTGACTCTGCACCGCCACACTCCACAATGATACAAATCTGCCCACCTCAGGCACAATGACAGTGAAGTGCACAGAACATTGTGTCACACAACAGCAACATCACATCTACCAATTTAAATTACACCCTCACATTCCTCACATGCCTTGGATATTGTTAGACTGAAGGCTCATATGTATGGATGTGAGATGGAATACAAATACCCCTCCCATGAAACATCCCTGTAATTGACCCAAACATCACCTACATTGTAACACAATTGAAGGTCAATGGATGTATAATTGAGAGACAAATATGTGAAGCTCACAATGCAAACAATACCTGCATTATAGGGATGTGGGCATCAGGAGCAGTCATGGAAGGATGCCAGCCCTAGGACACAGTTCACTTTGCACATGCCCCTAAAACACCATTTGCACAGGAACTGGTCCTTCATGTGTCTCAGGGCCAAACAATAGGAGAGCCAAATCACATGCCTATCTGCATAATGTGCAAGTGCAAGTCAAGAAAGCACATACAACAGCAACAGAATGGCCATATATCTAGATGAAGGAGCTACAAGGTACACATAAAAATTGACATATTATCAGTCAATTGCAAAGGAAGCTAGCACAACTGAACACTCTTCATGTATGGATAAACAAAAAACAAAACTCAAGCTTCCACACATGAGACAAATGTACAATCCACATCAGGGGGACACATCTAACACCATACATGCTGACATTGTACAGCACAAGATGAGATATTCACCATAGTAGCCATAACACAATGCAATGGCATCTCAATTGGATTAACAAACAAATATCCATACAGTGAACATCTACCCTTGTCCTAGGTGACACCAGCACTGCACATAAAGTTTGATATTGAAAATAACAGCAAATGGATCAGCAATGATGGTGAAATACACAACTGTAGGCATACAACATAAATTACACAGGAACAACATAATAGTAGAAAAATAATGGCAAGACAAATGTGTACCCAACAAAACAACAACTTAGGTTTATTCAATCCAGATGCTTAATAGCAAATGCCGTTGGCCAGTCGACATGAGTTCATGCACATTACTGCGTTCAACATTGACTCCAACCACTGCTGGGGAACCTCCACAGGAAAGGGCACCAAGTAGACAGGCACCTCAGGGATCATCTTTGGGTGGGGTGGGATCAGATTTGGGATGGGAGGGTTTGGGAGAGTGGTATTTTTCTTTGGAGGGGTAGCCTTCTTCTTGGGGGAGGGGTATGGTTGCTCACAGGGGGCAGGTGTGACAGGGGAGGACTTGGATGTGGATGGGATGGGTTGAGATGTGGGTGGGGGCCTCTTGGGTTTAGGAAGGGTTTGTAGGGAACAGGGGAAAGGGCAGGGTAGGAAAGACAACTCTCTTTGGGAAAATGGGTAGGGTCATCAGAAGGGGTTGAGGAATTGGAGGTTGAGGGAGTGGTCATCCTGGGTCTGGGTGTAGATGCCTTGGGCATGTGTGAGGTATACTTCTGTTTGGGCGGTGTCTGTTGCATATGGTGTTTGCATGTCTTGGGGGGCTGGGAGGTGGAGGTGCTGAGTGATTAGGAGTGGTGGATGTGTGTGTTTCTGGTGGGGTGGTATCAGTGGGTATGCTGGATGTTGTGGATGTGTCTGTGAGTGTTGTGCTGGTGCCTGGGGGTATGGTGTCTGAGATGTGTGGGACCGTGATTTGTGAGCTGTTGTCTGGGTGTATGGTGGGTGTGGTGGATGTGTCACTAACTGATGTGGTGGTGGCTGTGGGTATGGTGGATATGGTGTGTGGGCTGGTGGGGGTGGTGGGAGTGTCTGTAGAAATGGTGGCTGAAGTGGTGTCTGTGGGTGAACGTTGAGTGCCTGCGTGGCCATGTGTCTTGTGGTGTATGTGACTATGTGTGCTGCTTGCATTTGTTGAGTTTGGTGCATGCAAATGTGTATGTGTACTTGGCATAGGTAGGTGGAATTGGGAATTTGGATTGGGAAGAGGGAGGTGGTGAGGAAGGATTATGGGGGTGTGTATGGCTGCCATCAGTGAAGAGGCCTCAGCCTGAAACTATATCTGTAGGTAAGACATGTCACTATGAATGCTTTCTGGGAAAATATTTGTCTGCTGAAGTTAGCTTGCCAACCCCTGGATGACATTCATAATAGCAGTCTGCCCAACAGAGGTACTCTTCAGGAGGTCAATAGTCTGCTCACTCAGGGCAGGAGGGGTAACAGGGGCTGAGGTTCCCTGGGCAAAGGAGAAGCCCAGCCTCTTGGGTGAGTGGGCACGGGCAAGTGGGTGGGGAACAAAAAGGATGGTGGCAATAGAACTGGCCCAGACATTGATGGTACAGTAGCAGGTCCTGATGGGTCCACCACTACTAGGGAGTGGCCACTGGAGGTAGACTCCGATGATAACAAGGTTGATCCTGTGTCCTCTGTGGCACTCCCCTCTCCCTCAATGGCCACTGCGTCCCTCCATGTCGGTGGTGTCATGACTGGGGGTAGCGTGGACAAATGCTTCCCCACTTGGCTGTGCCTGGAATCATGCTGCAAATATAAAGATGAAAAGGATCACCACATGTTCTAGATCATACTTGAACAACAGCTGTGATAAGCAAACATTACCATGGCGTCAAGTAGGCCCCAGTAGCAAACTGCATCAAAGTGGCTCCTACATGTCCCATACCATATGCATGCATGCCACATGAACTGTCAACAGTTGCCCACAGGAAAATCAGGATCTCAGACAACTACAATTGCATGGGTGAAGATGCGCAGTCACAATAACCATTGAACAAGTAGGACACCCCATTACCTTCAATGCTTTGTCTCATGGAGCATACCTCAGTTACCTGTTGTCATACAATCGTACACCAATGCCAAGTTCGTTCCCACAGAACCCCTCCAAGATCATGCATACATCTATTTGTCACATACACAATAACACATTAATAAGAAATGATGGCCCAAAATCATGCCATGTTAATGACAGCATTACAGTAGCCTGAAGAAGGTGACATGGAAAAACTAATGTCACACAGGAAACATTTCAACAATGCACACTTCACCATGTGTAAGTTGCCCTAATAGAGTCATGGAGGTAGTACTAATGTTGCTCAGATATTCAACATATTTGTCATGTAAATGTACACTGTCAACAAAATGTGCAACTTGCCAGGGAGATATTTCTCTAAAATCCACATCACAATGAATCAGCTAGCCCCAGTGAATTGACACTGTTTTATTGCACCCCTTACAATAACATACTCTGATTGCATCAGTAGAAACTGTTAGACCGTTGTATGTTGGAGAGGCCCATGGATTTGCAAGTACTATAGAAGGCCCTCAACATGTTGCCCAATGGGAAGTTACATCATTGTCTCCATTTTAGTCCTGCAAACCCAGATGTCTGTGGATAAATGGTTGTACCCACCCACATGTGATTCTAACATAACTGCAAGTCACTCCTTGATGCATGCCAACAGTCAGGTAACAAACCCATTACACAGGTGCAGTGGACTTTTCCATATGATGCCACATCAATCGCATAGAAATGCACATTGTAGGAAAAAACTCTAGGCCTACTCTTTGGGTCCCTCATTGTGTCTGGAGTTGTGCATGCCAAATGACATGGAATGACGGTGAGGGTATGTGTGAACCAAGACTCAATGGTGACACACAACTGTCTGTGGCACCACATGAAATGTAGCTCCATTGCGTATGTCCAATTCTAAACACAGTTTGGCATGTACATATATTGAGGGAATACAGGCATCATCCTATGAAAACAGGTAGGCCATGCATGAAACATGAGTGTACAAATTTTGTCAACATAGAAAGGTAAACATGCTAACATGTCTCCACAAGGAATGTTGGCAACAGTGATGGCACATGAATCATGTCATTTCTCACTTACCAAAGGAAGTTATTGGTCTGTAGCTGCACCCAAAGAACAATGCATGCCCTATCACAATTATGATGGGACCCTTCACATGACAGGCAGCACTCGTCACACACTGAAGATAAGTGGCATCTGGGGGTTAGATGCCAATTTACTCACTTGACCAGACACATGGCTGAGGACAGTGATCCATCACTTCTTTTTCTTTGGTATGTAACACTGAGGAATAGTGGTCTGTTGCGTAGAATCTACACCCACTACAACAACACACATTACTTGGTTGATCAATGTATACAGCAACATGTTGTCCCTGGAGAGCACATATTTTTGGAGTATACTCAGGGGCATATTTATACTCTGTTTGCGCCGGAATTGCGTCGTTTTTTTGACGCAATTCCGACGCAAAACTAACTCCATATTTATACTTTGGCATAAGACGCGTCTAGCGCCAAAGTCCATAGAGTTTGCGTCATTTTTAACCGTGGACACCTACTTTGCGTTAATGATATGCTAGGTAGGCGTTCCCGTCTAAAAAATTGACTCCGAGGCATGTGCTCCGTATTTACACTCCCGGGCAAAAAAAATAATGTCCGGCCGCTTTTGCGCTGTTTTTTAGCGCCTGGTCAGGGCAGGCGTTAAGAGACCCGTGGGCTCGGAAGGAGCCCAGAGGTGCCCTCCCAAGCCCCCAGGGACACCCCCTGCCACCCTTGCCCACCCCAGGAGGACACCCAAGGCTGGAGGGACCCATCCCAGGGACATTAAGGTAAGTTCAGGTAACTTTTATTTTCTTATTTTTTTGTGGCATAGGGGGGCCTGATTTGTGCCCCCCTACATGCCACTATGCCCAATGACCATGCCCAGGGGACATAAGTCCCCTGGGCATGGCCATTGGGCAAGGGGGCATGACTCCTGTCTTTGCTAAGACAGGAGTCATTTCAATGGGGGTCGAACAAAATGGCGCAAATCGGGTTGAGGCGAAAAATTTGCCTCAGCCTGACTTGCCCCATTTTTTGCCGCCCAAGCTCCATATCCCCCTACGCCGGCGCTGCCTGGTGTATGTCGTTTTTTTTCACGCACACCAGGCAGCGCCGCCCGCTAACGCCGGCTAACGTCATTGAATAAATACGGGCCCGCATGGCGCTTCAGAATGGCGTTAGCCGGTGCAAATTTTTTGGCGCAATACTGCGTTAGCACAGTTTTGCATCAAAAAGTATAAATATGGCCCTCAGTTTACTCAGTTTTGTCCTAGGTCCCTGGTCTAGTAGGCGATGGCTCATCAGTATGCATCACATTACATAGCTACACAAACAGTTACTCATTTTGTTTGTCACACATGGCCCATCCCCAATCGTCAGTCTGAACCTAACAAATCAACTTGGCTATGTGACAGGCAGGCATGTGCCCTATACTCACCCCCTTGTGGCTGCTAAGGTCCCTTCAGATGCCCATAAAGGTCCGGGTACACCACCATCAGAATGCTGGCCATTAGGGAGGGTCATGCTCTGATGTGCACACCACCCAAGTTCCTGGCACAGCGTCTCAAGTCTTCTCATCTCTTGTGACAGTGGGTGCTCCACTGACTATGGACCCTCAAGGTCCGCTCCTTCCAGGCAATGGCCCTCCAAATCCCCTTCTTTTGATGGGCGATTGCATGTATGGATGCAAGAGAAAAATCTAGCGATTACAAACACAGGTTTTTGCCCAAATGTTTGTGTCACACACATGCCAGAAACAGCAAGCACAACATGGACAACTTTTCAACATACCACAAGTGTAAAGCACACATGTCGATAAGTACAGGCACATGACTACACACTTCTGTAGTCATCTGCAGACTAACCGACTACCCTGCTCATGACCTACAACGACCAAGCAAGCCTACTAACATCTGGTAGCAAAATGCACTTATGGGCTAGTTTGATATTTACCTCAGTACCCATTCCTAATCTAGTCAAAGGAATGAGGCATTCAGGGCAAGTTTTGGCAGTAGAACTGGACACATGACAGAATCTGCAGGTCTATTGGGAGTGGGCACAGTACCACAATTGCATAGCCACAGTGACTCTCCCGCAGCCTAGAACATGTTTCGTTGTGGGAGATATATATGATAGGCCCTGGTCTCTGCAGGACGAGCAAACCAAACCCACATGACACTCACATTTCCATCACTTCCACGCATGACAGTACATCATGTGGGCATCAGTAATGTGGCTTGTGTGGCTATCTGAAGGCACAGTGAGTCATGATATGCCTTCTGGATAACAGTTTGGCAAGATCAGATATGGTGTGAAAGATCTGTGTCACTATACATATTGCTTACAAGATCCTCAAATGACTCAGACAAGATGCATACACAGCCCATGCTATCATGCACATACATGTTGTCTAACATTTACAACCATCATAAACAAAGACATGTCCTTGGATAGCAGTAAAGTCTCCTTGCCTAGTTATGTGCATCCTACACAAGGAAGATCTAGTACCCCAAAAAACATCACACAACACAATGTGAATGAACACAACATTTAGTATGGGTCACCAATACCTGAACCATGTACCACCAATTGATGACACAGACTGCAACAACAGGCACACAAGAAGTCTAACTTGCACACAAGGACACAATGAAGTCTTTGAGGTGAGAAAGGATGGTATTGAACAGAGTAAATTGTGCACATGATGTACTTACCTGCTCCTCTGGTGAGGAATGGAGCTGACCTTACACGAAAACGACCTTGGTCACAAGCCTCTCCAGCACCTCAGGGGGAAAGCAGGGGCCCGTTCACCTGCTGGTTGTGGCATGATTGCTCCCAGAGGTGGCACACAACAGCTGAAGTAGTGGAGGTGTTGCTGGGAGCAGTGTCAGAAGTCAATTGAGTGACTTTGCACAATGCAGTGGACACATACACCATGTACGCGGTCATTACAACCTATGGACACAGCCATTGGGCTGCAACCACCACAAGCAACATTAGCCTATTTCTATGTCTGCTGTGGTTGGAACCAACTACCGCACAGACCACTTCTGCCATCGGGTGCAAGCTTTTCCTAGTGTCCAGTGGAGTAAGTCAGGCATCCTCCATTTTGGCAGTTTGACGTATTGTATATGGCCCTGTAAAATGCATCACACCAACAATATATGTGTAGGATCATCACAAACATCCTTGCTCTGTCTTATTATGTAGGTCCTACTACACAACCACCAGTGTTAGTGTGTTGCAGGGCACAGATGGCATATGACGGTGGTGCACTGCCCACCACCGTTGATGGTATTTTTGGTGGTCAGAAAATACAGTCAAATTTCGAGAGGCTATTGTGTAGCAGATAGTTTGGTGTCACCCGAATCCATGTTGTGGACACATGTGTTCGTAACCATGGGGATCACATTTGGCCTTTGTGTAGTTGACAGTGTGATATGTACTGGGTGTCATGTCTATCCAGTCTGAAATGCTTTGTCACATTATATTGTTGGCATGCATCATGTATGTTGCTGTGGACACAGTGACTAATGTACCAAATCATGTATTTTCACACATAGGTACCCTGGTAGAGAGAGGATGTGACAACATAATTTCTGCCATCCATTGCCAGACCTTCAGACCATGGAGGAATGCCATCTGAATAGGTAAACATTAGTGGATCTATTCCATCAGTTGGAGCCAAATCTGATGCCAGCTAAGAGTAATCAATACTGCATACCACCCATTGTACAAATCATGTCAGTATTGCATGTAATGGCCACAGGGTCCTTCCAACCTACTGTGACCCTGTTTAGTAGTATGTTCCAATCTATGTTCAGTCTGGTGTTGAGATATTTCCTATCAGCAATGTTAAATCACATTCACAACAATGTAAGGTTCCTCTGACATAAGGATTTAGCCAATATGATGGCTGACTTCTATGGTTTTGCCCACCTCCTACATGTGGTGGGGCCACTTATTGGATACATGTTGGCTTGGTGCCACAGGCCTCTGTACAAATGTATCGCAACAGAAAACATTTCCTTTCCATCAACGTGCAAGTTGTCTGTTTGACGTATCTCCATCTCAAGTATGTGTGCCGGTTTTTCTGGATCAGTCCATGATTCTTTTACAGTGTTAAACAGTGCCATGCCCCGGCTGACATCACATCTGCAACCAGAGAGGGCCTGGCTGGTTGGTAAATCATGTCTGTCCTGATTGTTGGTGTGTAATGTCAAGTGCTACAATCATGAAGTGAGTGACTAATTGTTACACTTATGTCCTATTCCTTAACAGGAGACTCAGAATATCCAACTCCTCCTTGGTTATTGATGCTGCTGAGGAATCCAACTACACCAGGGGAAGTCTGCTCCATTAAGGCCCATGGAAGAACACAGCAGGCAGTGGAATGGGGTTTTGGGCTCCTGAAGGTCAGATTTCGTTGTCTGGACAGGACTAGTAGAGCCCTACTCTAGTTACCTGGGAAAGTGTGTCAGCTCTGTGTGGAATGCTACATGCTCCACAACATCGCCCTGTGGAAGAATATCCTATACATCCCAGAGGAGGGGGAGCCTGGAGTGCCACCAGGTGAGGATCCTGAAATGCCAACTGAAGATGACAGTGGTGAAGAAGAAAGGGCCTGACTTGTGAGAAGATCTCATCCACAGCTACTTCTCATATGTGTAAGTATGCCATGTGATGCTATGACTGTGACTACAATGACCAGTAGTTGTGAGAATGTGTGAAGTTTAGTATTTTCCAAACAGCTAGGGAGCTGATACACGGCAAAAATCAGCCAAAGGTTGATTGATAAGATAGCTTTTGACACATCCCTACCTTGATGATGTTGCTTTATTGGTGCAATGAACTTTGGTTTCCAGATGCTTCCTATGTGACCTGTTTCATATGCATGGATTCAAGCCTATACGCTTTGTTTTGTCCATTGTACAGGTACCTTCACCATGACATCTTCATGTGGGCATTTCATAGTTGTGACATTGGCAGGTATGTGATGTTGCTCTGACATACAACGTGGACACAGATAGTGCCAGGTACTCTAGGTCAGTGGTTCCCAACCTGTGGTCCAGGGACGCCTGGGGGTCCGCAAAGCCTTCTCAGGGGGTCTGCGAGAGCCTAGAAAATTAAAAAATATTAACAAATATTGACAAATTAGGTCCCCAGCTTCCAGTAATGACTTAGGAAGGGGGTCCCCGGATTCCCATGATGATTCAGTGGGGGTCCCTGGGTTCCATTAATGTTAAAGTGGGGGTCCACACAAATCAAAAGGTTGGGAGCCACTGCTCTAGGTCACAAATTTTGGGTTATGAGACCTGTGCCAAGACAGCTTGCATAGTGGTTGAATGGAAGCTCAGAAGTGCTCATTGGATTTGTTTTGTGTCCTGTGGTGGGCCTGATGCATCATGAGTGTCATCATGCGGTCATAAAATATGTAGTCCTAGCTTACCACCAACTCATTTTCCATTCACATTGGCTAAATGCTCTTTTTGAATGGCCTGTATATACCTGTAGATGTGTTTCATCATTGGAGGCCAAAGTACTTGTGCCAAAACACTGACATATATTTGTGTCCTACCACCTGATGCTTGAGCATTGGATTACAATAGCCCTTTGATCAGGAACTGTTGTATTGCCATCTGTCTGAATCTTGGATAATGTGATGTTCGAATTACTTTGGTGTGGATGTGATAAGGCTCAATCTGATGACATCAACCACCTCAATGTCTGCCTATTCTACTGGACAATGGCTGACATATCCCTTCCTTCCGTAGTCTGGAGGTTTGTACCAGTAAATATGTTAATTTACTCAGTATGAGAGAATAATTTAAGATTTCAAATAGTTCACACATGTTGTCAGACTATGTGCTGCACATTGTAATATATTTTTTAGTTTGACAAGACACTTGTATGTATGTGTTTGTGTGGGATGGTGTAATCCTGAATTGGAAACTGTATACACGCAACATATCCCATCTTCAACAAGTACCTTGGATCAACATTGTATGGGTCACGTGATCTGACATATCTACATGGCGAAATATGAAAGCAAAATCAGCAGACAATGAATAAGTGATGGGTGAATTTAATGTGAAGTTGTGAATAACGGAAAACATATGTGACATGAACCAACCAAAAAAATATGTGAAGAGGTCATTCATGGTGAATGAACTCATTGGAGTAGATGCCACACCATTGGAAGTCCAAAGTCTAGAGTACTCCTCCTATTGGAACTGCAATGTGGTACAGAGTGAATATGTGGCACAGAAAGGAGGAAATTGAGGAAGAGGTCACTGGCTGGCAGTGGTGAGTGTCTCACCATCCACACCTCCTGGATTCTTTGCTGGATCTGCTACAGAGGCAGGGGGTCTGGGGCTGGTTCTTCCTCTGGCAGGGCCTCCCTTCCTGTGGATGGCACTGATGCAGATGGGCCTACTGTTGATGAGCCAAAGGAAGGGGTAGACTGATTTAAAAAAAGCCCTGCTCAGGGTGGTGTGTACGTCCCTCAACACCCCTGTTGGGAAGACCATGTTGGAATTGTGGGCCTCCATATGTTCACGCATGTCCCTATACATGTCTCTCTGTAGCTGCTTGATTTCCCGGAGTTCAGTCGATACCTGGCCCATCACACCTTGGGACCCCCAGTAGACCCCCAATATGTGTCTGACGGTGTCCTGGCCAAGAGCAACCCCAATGGCCTCACCTCACTGGCCCACAGCATCCCTCCCCCACACCCTACCCCCACCGGCTGGTGGCCTTCCCACAAGGTGCCCTCTCCAACATGTTCCTCGAAACTCTCTGTCCGAAGTGTTGCACTGCAACTCAGGATCCAGGACTGGGGGGCACAAGATGGTGGACACTGTGCTAGGAATACATGTTGGGAAGCAAATGGTTTCCTGTGATGTTGATAGAAGAGAGCTGAGAGGTGACTTTGTGGGCACAGTGAGACTCACTGTTGGCATCTGACCAGGTTGCCCAGATGGGCCAGAACCATTTTCTACGTCCATAAGTTCAGGAGTGATGTCATCACTGAGGGCTTCATCTAGGGGGGTAGTGATAGTCTGTTCCGTGGCCTCCGTGTACCCAGTGGCAGATCCACCTGTTGATGAAAAAAGTATATTGTTACTGGTTGAATTGTGACATCTACCTCCAAAGGTTTTGTGTTACAGTACAAAGTAAACTTGTAGGTAATCCAATTGTGCCAAGGAACCATGTATTGGGTGATTTGACATGACATGTGTGAAGCATGCCAACCCAATTTGACACAAGCAGCTGATAAGATATGCAGGTCAGTTTCACTTTGGAAGATGGTGTGAAAATGATATTTTACAACTAGTGCAGCCAACACAGGGGAGATGCAAGATATGACGTTGACCATCTGTAGGCCTATTTGAGTGGGATGCAGGCAAACCCAGGACTTTGTTGTATGTGTGATTGGAGTTGCCATGTGTTCAGTGCTGTGTCAATGTGTCTGCTGCCAATACCAATCTGGTGCTGCATCTTGAGGCCTTATGAATACTTGTTATATACATTGGTTAAGGTGTCATTCCTATTCTCAATAGTTTCATCTTGGGTTAGAAAGGCAAGATGGACCTAGGTAAACAGACACATCCCTGAGTTGAGCATGATCTGTATCTTGATCACTCTCAGGACAGTACACTTAAATTGAGAGTTAACAGATAGGGGTTTTTGGGCATGCGAACACTGGGCTGGTGGTTGGGATAACAGAAACAGGCCCTCCTGGGAGTTGCAGTCATGTTACTCCTTGTACTATACACACTATACAAATGGTATCCTCCCATGTGTTTGCATTTCAATTGAGATATTTGAAAAAGGGTATTTGGGCAAGTGAACACAGGACTGGTGTTTGAGTTACAGAAACAAGTCCTCCTGGGAGTTGCAGTCAGGTCACTTCCTTTACTTCACACACTTGACAAATGGTATTCTCCCAGATGAGTAAGCCTCAATTGAAAGTTAACAAACAGGAGTATTTGGACAAGTGATCAGTGAGCTGGTAGTTGGATTTACAGAAACAGGGCCTTCTGGGAGTTGCAGTCATGTCACTCCCTCTACTACACACACTATACAAATGGTATTCTCCCAGGTGTGTACACTTCAATTGAGAGATTGCAAAAAGGGTATTTGGGCAAATGAACACTGGGCTAGTGTTTGGAGTTACAGACACAAGACCTCCTGGGAGTTGCAGTCATGTCACTCCCTCCACTGCACACACTATACAAATGGTATCCTCCCAAGTGAGTACATTTCAATTGAGTGTTAGTAATCAGGGGTATTTGGGCAAGTGAACACTGGGCTGATAGTTGAAGTTACAGACACAGGGCCTCCCGGAATTTGCAGTCAGGTATCTCTCTCCTACTACAAACCCAGGAAGAAATGTGGGTATTACATATCTGTATGCAGACTGCATTTAGTTGTTGGCATATATTTACATGCTGAGACATATCAGGAGTCCTGGGATCATTTTTGGATATTGAAAGACTTACAGACACCACTTGGACATATGGCATATGGTAGGAGTGATGTTCGGTCCAACAATACACATTGACAGTATCAACACTTAGATACTCTGGCCCGTATTTATACTCCGTTTGCGCCGAATTAGCGTCGTTTTTTTCGACGCAAATTCGGCGCAAAACTAATGCCATATTTATACTTTGGCGTTAGACGCGTCTAGCGCCAAAGTATGAGTAAAGAGCGTTATTTTTTTGCGTGAACGCCTTCCTTGCGTTAATGAGATGCAAGGAAGGCGTTCCCGTCTAAAAAAATGACGGCGACGCAAATGCGTCGTATTTATACTCCCGGGCAAAAATCACGCCCGGGAGGTGGCGGGTCAAAAAACCCCGCATTTGCGCCACTATTTAACGCCTGGGTCAGGGTAGGCGTTAAGGGGCCTGTGGGCTCAAAATGAGCCCACAGGTGCCCTCCCCTGCCCCCAGGGACCCCCCCTGCCACCCCTGCCCACCCCAGGAGGACACCCAAGGATGGAGGGACCCACCCCAGGGACATTCAGGTAAGTTCAGGTAAGTATAATTTTTTACATTTTTTTTTTTTTTTGGGTGGCATAGGGGGGCCTTATTTGTGCCCCCCTACATGCCACTATGCCCAATGACCATGCCCAGGGGACATAAGTCCCCTGGGCATGGCCATTGGGCAAGGGGGCATGACTCCTGTCTTTACTAAGACAGGAGTCATTTAAATGGCGTCTGGGCGGCGAAAATAATGGCGCAAATCGGGTTGAGGCGATTTTTTTGCCTCAACCTGACTTGCCCCATTTTAAGACGCCCTAACGCCATTTTCCCCCTACGCCGGCGCTGCCTGGTCTACGTGGTTTTTTTCCACGCACACCAGGCAGCGCCGGTCTGCTAGCGCCGGCTAACGCCATTCCATAAATACGGCGCCCGCATGGCGCTTCAGAATGGCGTTAGACGGCGCTAAATTTTTTGACGCTAAACTGCGTTAGCGCAGTTTAGCGTCAAAAAGTATAAATATGGGCCTCTGGGTATTGAATGTTGGTTAAGTACATGAAAAAGACAGTGGCAAAGCTGAGCTGTGAGCATACAGGACATTGAGTTTTGTGACAGTTGTTGTGTTGTGATGTACCAGACTGTACTATCCCAGGCGTTTGTGCCAAGCTCTTTGGATGCAGGATAACCAAGACCTTCTCTTCTCAAGGAAAGAGTTGTAATGGCGCACTGGGAGGGCAACTGCCAGTCTTCTTGGCCTGCAGATGGTGCCTGGAGACCAGGTAACGCACTTTGCCTCTAAGGTCGTGCCACCTCTTCTTGATGTCCTCCTTTGTGTGCAAGGTGGTGCCTACAGCAATCACTCTGTCAACAATCCTGTCTCACATTAGAATTTTCCTACTGAGAGGCTTGTGCAGGACTTGGGCTCCAAACAATTGTGGCTCTAATATAATTATTTCATCCACCATGACTCTCAACTCAACCTCTGAAAAACTTGGATTTTTGGACCGTGACATGACTTGAAATTAAAGGGGATGACAGTGACTAACTAAACAAGACGAGTGAATATGGGGAAAAAATAGATGATGTGTGTGAAGGGTGTAAAGGGTTGCATTATGACAAAAAATAGACAACAGGATGTGTGGTCTGTCATGCAGTGGAAATGCAAAGGGTTTTGGTCTGCGGACGTGTGCATTTTATAGTGTGATTTGCAGGCGTGTCCACTGGACCAATGAGTGTCATCTGTGTTGTTTTTTAATTCATCCTATGTGCACTTGTATGGCATTTGAGCGCCATTGATGGACTGCCGCAATGAGACTGCCACAGCCGCTGTGTGTTTGTAATATGCTCTGTCTTTGGCTGCGGTGCTGACAGCACTAGAGGTCTGACCGCCTAATTACAGGTCGCTGCAATGCTGGTGGTCTGCCTTTTATGCTTGCCAGATGGCGGTCCTACCTGTAAGACTTGTAATACACCGTTCTGGAGACGGCTGGCACAGTAGTCTTTTTAGGACTGACAACTTGGCAGTCTGGTGTCCGACCGCAAACTCGTAATGAGACCCTTATGGAGGAAAGTACAATCTTGCCTGGCATGTTACACCCATTTTTACTTGTGTGCCAGTTTGTTTTTGCCTCTCTCACTGGGATCCTGCTAGCCAGGACCCCAGTGCTCACAGTTTGTGGCCTGAATGTGTTCACTGTGTGGTGCCTAACTGTGTCACTGAGGCTCTGCTAACCAGAACCTCAGTGTTTATGCTCTCTCCATCTTTAAAATTGTCACTGTAGTCTAGTGACCATTTTTACCAATTCTAATTGGCACACTGGAACACCCTTATAATTCCCTAGTATATGGTACCTAGGTACCCAGGGTATTGCGTTTCTAGGAGATTCCTATGGGCTACAGCATTTCTTTTGTCACCCACAGGGAGCTCAGACAATTCTTACACAGGAATGCCACTGCAGCCTGAGTGAAATAACGTCCACGTTATTTCACAGCCATTTTACACTGCGCTTAAGTAACTTATAAGTCACCTATATGTCTAACCCTCACTTGGTGAAGGTTAGGTGCAAAGTTACTAAGTGTGAGGGCACCCTGGCACTAGCCAAGGTGCCCCCACATTGTTCAGGGCAATTTCCCCAGACTTTGTGAGTGCGGGCACACCATTACACGCATGCACTACATATAGGTCAATACCTATATGTAGCTTCACAATGGTAACTCCGAATATGGCCATGCAACATGTCTAAGATCATGGAATTGTCCCCCCATGCCAAATCTGGTATTGGGGTGCCAATCCCATGCACCCCTGGGGCTCCAGCATGGACCCCGGGTACTGCCAAACTAGCTCTCTGGGTTTTTCACTGCAGCTACCGCTGCTGCCAACCCACAGACAGGATTCCGCCCTCCTGGGGTCTGGGCAGCCCAGTCCCAGGAAGGCAGAACACAGGATTTCCTCTGAGAGAGGGTGTTACACCCTCTCCCTTTGGAAATAGATGTTAAGGGCTGGGGAGGAGTAGCCTCCCCCAGCCTCTGGAAATGCTTTGAAGGGCACAGATGGTGCCCTCCTTGCATAAGCCAGTCTACACTGGTTCATGAATCCCCCAGCCCCTGCTCTGGCGCAAAACTGGACAAAGGAAAGGGGAGTGACCACTCCCCTGTCCACCACCACCCCAGGGGTGGTGCTCAGAGCTCCTCCAGTGTGTCTCAGACCTCTGCCATCTTGAATGCAGAGGTGTGAGGGCACAATGGAGGCCTCTGAGTGGCCAGTGCCAACAGGTGACGTCAGAGACCCATCCTGATAGGTGCTTACCTGACTAGGTGGCCAATCCTCCTCTGAGGGCTATTTAGGGTCTCTCCTGTGGGCTTCTCTTCAGATAATGAATGCAAGAGCTCACCAGAGTTCCTATGCATCTCCCTCTTTGACTTCTGTCAAGGATCGACGCTGACTGCTCCAGGACGCTTGCAAAACCGCAACCAAGTAGCAAGAAGACTACCAGCAACATTGTAGCACCTAATCCTGCCAGCTTTCTCAACTGTTTCCTGGTGGTGCATGCTCTGAGGGCTGTCTGCCTTCACCCTGCACCGGAAGCCAAGAAGAAATCTCCTGTGGGTCGACGGAATCTTCTCCCTGCTAACGCAGGCATCAAACTTCTGCTTCATCCGTCCTCTGGGTCCCCTCTCATCTTGACGAGCATGGTCCCTGGAACAACAGGAGCTGGATCCAAGTGACCCCGACAGTCCAGTGGTCCATCTGTCCAAATTTGGTGGAGGTAAGTCCTTGCCTCCCCACGCCAGACAGTAATCCTGTGTACTGCGTGAACTGCAGCTGCTAGGGATTCTGTGCACTTTTGTAAGGAATCCTTCATGCACAGCATAGCCCAGGTCCCCAGCACTCGGTCCTCCATTGCTCAACTCGCTGAGTTGACCACCGGCTTCGCAGGACCCTCCTTTGTAGTGTTGAGATGACCACCGTGCTCAGTTCTCTTGAACCTGTGTTCAAGTGCTTCTGTGGGTGCTGCCTGCTTCTGCATGGGCTCTCTGTATTGCTGAGCGCCCCTTCTGTCTCCTCTTCCAAGGGGCAACCTTCTGGTCCTTCCTGAGCCCGGGCATCACCCATTTTCTTCAACCGCGACCTTTGCACCTAGCAAGGCTTCTTTGCCGTCTTTCTGCATGGAAACAACTCTGCATGACGTGGGACATCTTCTGTGCAAAGGAGAAGTTCCTGGCATCTTCTGTTGTTGCAGAATATTCAGTTTCTTGCACCCGGAGCCAGCCATTTTGCACCTTCATCCAGGGTTTAGTGGGCTCTTGCCCCCCCTGGACACTTTCGTGACTCTTGGACTTGGTCCCCTTCCTTTGCAGGTCCTCAGGTCCAGGAATCTGTCTTCAGTGCTTTGCAGTCAGTTGTGGCCTTTGCAGAATCTCCTATCACAACTTTAGTGTGTTTCTGGGGAAGTAGGGTAACTCTACTCCTACTTTTCAGGGTCTCAGGGTGGGGTATCTTGGACACCCTTAGTGTTTTCTTACACTCCCAGCGACCCTCTACACACTACACCAGGCCTGGGGTCCCTAAGTGGTTCGCATTCCACTTTCTTAGTATATGGTTTGTGTTGCCCCTAGGCCTATTGAATCCTATTGTATTCTACAGTGTTTGCACTACTTTTCTAACTGTTTACTTACCTGATTTGGGGTTTGTGTGCATATTTTGTGTATTTTACTTACCTCCTAAGGGAGTATATCTTCTGAGATATTTTTGGCTCATTGTCACTAAAATAAAGTATCTTTAGTTTTAGTAACTCTGAGTATTGTGATTCTTATGATATAGTTCTATATGACATAAGTGGTATAGTAGGAGCTTTGCATGTCTCCTAGTTCAGCCTAAGCTGCTCTGCTATAGCTACCTCTATCAGCCTATGCTGCTAGAACACTACTAATCTACCAATAAGGGATAACTGGACCTGGCACAAGGTGTAAGTACCATCAGGTACCCACTATAAGCCATGGCAGCCTCCTACACCTTAATGTTTGACAAAATGGGTGTTCTATTAGCATGTTTTAGTGGCCAACTACTGCTATTACAGGGACATATGCTAATGCAATTAATTCTTTTATTTTGAAGACAAACTGCCTGCTTATTTAATATTCAACAGTTAGGGATCTATTTAGGAGCTGGTTTGCATTGCTCTTGCACCACGCAAAGTGGTGCAAGAGCAACACAAACCTTACATCCGATTTCTGAAGCCACGCAAGTTCGCTTTGCAATGACTGTGTGGGTCCATAAATCTGGAGTAAGGTAACACAGCACAAATCACTGCATTCCATTTTCCTCTGCATGGATGTTCCCTCCTAAGTCCCATGGTTTTTGATGCATTCCCAGATTTACCAGAACTGGTAGGCAAAGAAATGCACCGAAATGTATGCCTTCTCAGGTGAGGTGCAACAAGGAGAAATACCTTTATTTTTCCTCATTACTTCCTCTTTGTTTGTGTGCTGCATTCTGCAGCACACATAGAAAGAGGAATATGCCTCAGGGGATTGTCTTTGTGCAGGAAGATGTCCCTTCCTGCACAAAAATAATACAGTAGGCCACAGAAACACTTTTGTGGAAGGGTGCCTGTGTTGACACTAGGCTGCCAAAGGGATGCCAGCACAGGGGACAAGGCTGGATTGTACCACATTGAATTACATACAACACATTCCTGCCCTTCCCATGTCACACAGTGCAGCAAGATGACTTGCTGCGCTGCACTGCATGCCATTCTCGTAAATAGGCCCCTTAGTGCAGATATCTGGAGGTGTCTTCAAATGCTTTGTTTAAAAGGTAATACAACCCTTTATGCCTGTGTGTGGGTATAGCTTATATATGTTTGCATCATTGCCTTTTCGAAGTCATTAACTTTTTTTTGTGGGGAGTAGTATATTGTTTTTATTTTGATGTGATTTAATAGTTCTTTGTAAGTGCTACTTTGTTACATAGCAATGCATATATCAGCCGTATACACCATTTTGGGTATATATCTGCGTAAGTGGTCTAGGGCACATTTTAAATATTCTGTCCAACATCCATGTTTCACATTGGCTTAGGCTTAATAAATTATTCACAGTAACAAATATAATTATTCATTTTTTCATTCTTATGGATGTCATGTAGGAAGAAGGGTTCATCATTTTGTGTAGTGCTAACGTTTTCGGAAATTTGAATGTGTTGGTATAATCTAGGGGCAGCAGTATTTTCACTCGTGGCTTTCTTAGCGTGTGGTATTAAGGAGAATATTTACAAGGGTGGGGTTTGCATGACACAGTTTTGATTGATATGATTATTGCATCACAGATTGGCTTTAACTATGTGTGCATAATTTTACAACACATGTGAAGAGTTCAAAGATACATTAGGGACTGTTATCATTCTGAAAGGGACACCATCCTGCAGAAATTGTAACTATTTCCTGCAACACTGTCACACATTACAGCATGGTGCTAGGATGCCTGTATTGGGACTGAGTTGTGGATCATACACATGAGCTACTGTAGGCACACACTTTCACTTTAGTCTTTTTCCATATGTCCCTGCCCTGCACTCTGGGAATGACACACCTCAGCATATTAACTTCACTTGTGGAAATGCACAGCTCCATTTCTATGTACATAGGCCCTTCATTGTTTCAGTATCACATGATGCATTCTGTTCAAATAGTTTCAACGTCAAACACGGAATTGACAAAGATCATGTGTAAAGTGCATTTATTTGCATGTGCTATTGAGAGTTATTGATTCAATTCATTGCACAGGAGATAGACCCCATGAGAGATTCCAATTCATTGGATGCCCAAACAGAATCCTGAGATAGGGGAACTTGTTATCAGACATGTGTGGAAGAGGAGTGCTTCAGTCAGGAGGTGATTACTTTGCTGTTATGTAGGATAGGGCACATTGACAGTCCATAGGTCTGATTGGTCAACGGTGGGAAAGAGAAGTAGGTACGTAGATTGTTCTAGTGAGACAGGCACGATCTTAAACACAGAGCCAAAGAGAAACTGCCCATGCCCCACAGACTGTAGCTATCGGGCTGGTTTATGGATGAACATTTTTTCTTCCACATCTGCATCCAGTGATGAGTGCGGTGCCTCCTGTTCCAGGGATTGTGCTGGAGTTGGAGTTGAGGGAGGAACACACACATCAGGGGCAGAAGAAGTGGAATTGTTACAAAAGAAAATGGCAACATTGATGGAAATGTGGCACCATCCTAATTTGCGTCATTACAAGATCTTTATTAGCACCATTCTTTCTGGAGCGAAGCTTTCCTTACTGCCATGTTGTGCCACATTGTAAATATAGCGCTAACAAGGTGCAAGGAAATGTCTTAGCACGGTGTTACATTTTGTGGCACAAACCTACGCTATTGCAGTCTTGCAACATTTCCTGTAAATCTGGGCCTAGGTGGGGGCAGTTGACACAAGATGGGAAATTTACAAAAGAAGAGAGTCTACAAAGGGATCCCTGGTGTGGCATTTCAGTATTTAAGGGCTGGCAGATCAAGGGATGGGCCTACAATCAGAAAAAATAGGTGTGGAGTTTGTGTGAACTCTCAGAATGGATCTGGACAAGGGGTAGAAAAAAGAGTCAGGTTTCTGGTTAGCATTGGGTAATCTTGGACAGCCTGGAGGGTGACTTCTGACTGCCAGAGGAGCTTTGAGGAAGATGCTTGCCATACCTTCAGATGCATGATTTATGGCAAGTATCTATGCGTTTACTTTATTCCACATTTAAACCTGCCTATTCAAAAAGGAACCATCTCTTCTCTCCACATAGAGCCTCTGTTCCCTGGACAAGTTTTCAAAGCTGGAAAAATCAAGTCTGGTGTGCTGTATGAAATGTGCACTGGAAATGGCATGTGATATGCACTTCTTCATGGAATGCCCAGAGATTCTACCCTTCTGGGATATCCTGCTGGGCCGTGAGTTGAAGTTACCCTGTGACATGAGTTATAGTTACTTGAGGTAACTCTAACTATAAGTGGTGAATTTCTATGGTTTTGTAGGTTCAAAATGTCAGCCTAACTATAATGTCCCTGTAATCTTAGTTTCATTTTGTGAATTTCTATGTTTTCATAAATCTATATATATATGTGTTTATATATATAAACCCTCTCTTGAACAGACACATGGCTGGGTGCAGTGGTCAATCATATCAAGTTGGTGTCATTTGTACCGAACAGCCTACTTGTCTTCAGTGTCAGCCCCAACATCAAACAACATGAGGTAATGGATCACTGCACTCAGCCATGTATCTGGTTAAGGGAGGCATCTGTAACCATCAGGTCACTTGTACTCAGTGTGTCAAGAGTGCTGGTGCCTTACTACTGTCTCTCATGTGGTGGTCGCCATCATATATGTGACATAGCAGACATTGTCCTTTGCGTATAGCCACTAAGAATACTTTTCCCCGGTAAGTAGAGAATGTAGAGTTAATGATTTGTGTAACATCACTGTTGGGATCAGTATTTGTGCCTACATGTTAGCATGTGTACCTTGCACTTTTGTAGTAACATTTCTGCTACTATTCCATACATGATCTATCTCTCTTCATGGTAGTATGTCTGATTCCATCACATGTGTGTACATTTCAAAAGTTCTTGTTAAATAGTGTCATATGGTGGGTTTACCACATACAGGAGTGTGTCAGCATTGTTTCTCAGGTCACACATAACTCATTACTCCATGTCATTTATCATGAACAATTGCAGAAGCAAAGAAGGACATGACAGATAGACCGCCACTACTTACACACTCACAATGTGCATTTCCATGCCTGTGATGTTGAATCATTTGGCTAAGGGCTTTACACATGTCAATTGTTGAAGGTTGATTACCTGACTGTTGACATGCATCAGAGAGTCCGAAACAAAAGAGGGAGTAGGAAGAAAAAATGCCGGGTTTACCGTCCTAAGTGACTATGTTACACAACCTAGAAGCCCAACTTGAAACAAGAGGAGAGCCTCCAGAGGGAAGAAAACAAAAAATGTTATGGGCATTGGAGGGGCCAACACTGCCAGCATCCTCGCAACGCACACTGTCTGCTATGCAGACAGTAAGCATCCCAAGGGTGCTAGTTTGAGAAGGCATTGGCCTCGGCTTCCTTAAGGGAGTCGAGGCCAATGCCACTGCACTGTTTCTGCCGGGCTCACCAGAGGAAATGTCGTAATGCAACATTCTGCCAGTCAACCCAGTGGAAACATCTTAATACAATGGGGATGAGGCCACAAGGTAGACAGTGGCCTCATCCCCACGGCTTTGGCAGTCCAATGGTCAGACCGCAAAAGATGTAATAAGGCCCTCAGAAATCCAATAGAATCTGTGTTTGCATGACATATAGGTACAGAGATGTGCCTTCCCACTGAGAAACATAATAAAGGCCATCTTCTGATTTGAGGATACCCTGAGCCACAACAACATTCAATGGACTATTGCCTTTTAATAATGCAATATTAGAAGGGTGTTCTTAGCAGGACCAACTGAAACAGGTGATTTCCCTAGGCCTAGCTGATTCATTGAGCTGTGGATATTTTTCAACAAATCTCCCAAACATTTTGACCAGATTTTCTCCAGTGTACTTTTCTGTGCAAGATGTGTTATCTAGCAAAGCAACATTAACCACTTCGCTGCCAGGCATTTCCCTCTCCTGTGCCATGCCTTTTTTTGTCTTTTTGGAGTAGTTCACGCTTAGGCCCTCATCCATTTTTGTCCACATAAGCTATCCACGCCACATTTGCGTCCTTTTTTCCAACATCCTAGGGATTCTAAAGGTACCCAGCGTTTGTGGGATCCCCTGGAGGAGACCACGAAATTAGCAAAACTAGATGCTAAACTTTAGTTTTTTTTTTAAATGGGAAAGAAGGGCTGCAGAAGAAAGCATGTGGTTTTATCCTTGAAAATAGCATCAACAAAGGGTTTGAGGTGCTAAGATCACCATCTTCCCAGCTTTTAGGAACAGGCAGACTTGAATCAGAAAACCACATTTTTCAGCACAATTCTGGCATTTTACTGGGACATTCCCCATTTTTACTATTTTTTGTGCTTTCAGCCTCCTTCCAGTTAGAGACTGAAATGGGTGTAAAACCAATGCTGGATCCCAAACAGCTAAACATTTCTGAAAAATAGACAACATTTTTAATTCAGCAAAGGGTCATTTGTCTAGATTCTTAAAGATTTCCCTAGAGAAAGTAACAGCTAAAATAAATAAATATTGAAATTTAGGTTAAAAAAAGAGCCATTTCTGTCCACGTTTTCTTCTATAACTTTTTCTAGCTAAGGCAGATTTTTGAAAGCAATTCACTGTTACAGCTGCTGGACTCTTCTGGTTGCGAGGATATATACAAGCTTTAGCATTGTTTTCTGGGGCCTAAAAGGAAGTCCTGTAAGTCAGTGTTATTAGACAGGAGACTGAGGTGTTCTCTAACAGCATCTAGTGAGGAACTCTTCAACCATTGCTGGCATAGTTTTCCTACACTGTGTGTTGTTACTATACCCGCATGTTCAGATGATACATAGCGAAGGTCCGGCCTATTAGTTCCAAAAAAAACCTGTGGAGTTTATAAAATGTTCATGACACCCATTGGTATCTATTGGCTACAAGAACCACCTGCATGGACGTTGCAGTGAAGCATTAAACGTGCCATTCTGGACCCATTAATCAAGCTAATCTTCAGTTGCATTTATATATTTTTGCCATTTGTGAAATTTTGAAGGGCAGGAATACAGGGCGCATTCAATTCCTTAATTTTTTGTTAAACCTAAACAACTTGTTTGTTGTACAGTTTCATTTAAAACAGGTATCAGGCATGCTCTAAATAAAGCTTCCTTCCCCCTTATTTGACTTCACCCAATAATCATAGCCTTCTTGTAGCCAAACAGGGAACAGAGGAATCAGAATAAATAAATTTCATATCTGTCAATAGTATCTGTACATTTTCCATTGATGGCAATTTAAAATAATACGACTCAGCATTCTTAATATAGTGCCCAGAAAAATATGCAAACTTTGCAGAGTATATTTTAGAACTCCCTTGTGGTGAAGTTGTACAATGTTCCCATTAAAATATTAAAAATAGTCTTTGGGGTACTTGCTCTGTGAATGAAATGGTGTCCATAATAACTATAGCAAAAGATATCACCATAATTCTCTTTAGAGTGACAAACATTTTCACTTTCATATACAGTATAATATTGCAATTCAGTCATCATAGAATCAACTGTTTTCACATCCCAGTCATCAGAAACAACTCCGGGTATTATTTCATTGGTCATTGAAAGTTTAAACACATATGGTATTTGAATGACCTCTGTCGGGCCGTATATATCAAATGTTACTTTATCCCAAACAATCCCATCAGGAATTGGTTTTAGGACCTCATCCACCAGTTCAACTGTTGATCTTTCAGGAAGAAAATTACTGTGTATTAATAAAACAAATGTTATAACAAAACCAATCCAAAGTAGGAAAGCAAGTATAGTCAAAGAAAGCCACAGATAGTTCCTTGGGAGAATAAAGTAAGTTGCTTTAAGCCAGTTTATTAGCTTATGTGTTTTTGACAGTTCAGATGTAGAAGAGGTGAATGAGTCCAAAACAGTGTTGTTGCCGTCGGCAAAGTATCCAGAAGCAGTTTGTGCAAAAGCTGGAGCTGTGTTTGTAGGTGGAGAACTAGTGGGGGTCTCCTGCAGTGGTTCAGAATAAATGACGCCATCCGTCTGTGTTGAGGTTGTGTCAAATCGATCAATTATTTCTGTATTGTTTGTTGAAACAGATGTAAGTGGAACTAATGCAAGATCATTTTCCAAGCTCAGAGAGGTGTCAGTGTTGCTCATCACAACTTGCAGAGGGACTTCTTGACCAGTAGAGCGAGGGATTCAGGAACTACTAGCTGCTCGTCTTGGTCTGCTGTGCAGGATCAGCCACATGGTGTAACTTGACATTGTCAATAGATACAAAGTGGTTTTCTTTAGCACCAGCCAACAATGGTAGAATGACAGTTCTGGTACTGTGTATTCCCAAGACTGGGACCGGTGCGCGATATGAAGGACCAAACTCCTTTTTCACAGCGACCTTTTCACGTACTAGATCCCAAACTTTAGGAATCCAGCTGGTAGGTGTTAATGGTACATCCTTAATTCCTGTGGAGGCAGCACTGGAAGAAGCGTTGTCGTAATGTTGTAATTCCTGTAAGACAGTGACACGTTCATTTATGTCAAAGGGGATTTCTGCCACCTCTACACCAGGACCATCAAGACCTGGAACATACATTCGAGTTCCGAACAGGCACTCATATGAAGTACGACCCCCCAGAGACCTTCTAGCCAGATTGTTAAATGCTCTCTGGACTCCATACAGGTGGTTAAGCCAACTATGACCCGTACCTAAGACTCTGGCTGTTAAAGACTGCTTTAAATCACAGTATCGCCGCTCCATGACACTATTTTCCTCGGGATGCAATGGAGGTGAGTAATGGAGTTGGACCCCTAACAAAGCCATGGCATCCCTGAATGCCCTTGAGGTGAAAGCAGGGCCCTGGTCCGAGTGGAAAGCCGCAACTGCATATGTGCTAATAAAGACTCACAAATCTTTAATAATAGTCCGAGCGTCAGCCGAGCGTTGTGGCCACACCCAGAGAAATCTGGAGCAGGAGTCAACAGCAACTAAAATGTATTTGTATGCACTATCTGGTGTTAGGGGACCACAATGGTCCAAGTACACACATTGTAATGGTTTGCTGGAAATTAGGAGGGGTGTCTGCAGTGGACGCTTAGTGGTGGAAACCTTAATTTGTTGGCAAATGTCACAGTACACTGTTTGGCCTGCTTGTATAGACCTGGCCACCAATAACGTGCTTGCAACAATGATATTGTAGCCGCCATACCAGCATGAGCAGATGCTACCCCCTAACGTGCTGCTTTAATCAACTCTGATCTTATATCTTTGTTGGGAATTACTCGAACCCCTACACCTGGTATCACTACTTCAGCATCTAAACAGCCTCCCATTCGATAGGAATATTTAGCAGGAAATACTTTTGGATAAGGCGTGCCATCAGCTGTAGCTTTCACGGCAGCCCATATGTCATCGTCCGGTTTTGCTCCTGAGCTGGTTACTGAAGCAACAGTAGCAGTAGCTACAGCTGAATTTGCAGCTTCATCAGTCAGTGTATTTCCAGCAACACACTGGTGTCCAAGTGTGTGTACAACATGGACGTTTGGTAGCGTTTCCTTCAGATCCACTACTTTACCCCACAGAAGTTTGTGTTTAATGATGTTGCCTTTAGAATCTCTGAACCCATTCTGGCGCCAGTAATGCAGGTATTCATTGAAGGAATGGACATAGTAGTACGAATCACAAACAATCAATGTTAATTGAATGTGGTGCTGTGCAATCCCCTAGGGTTTGCGTGAACGTATGCTGGGGACAAAATTTATTATCCTCCATATAGCCGCTTACGACTGCGCAGGCAGCGGAGTATTGATGTTTCGTGCCAATTGCAGGTAGCGTTAAGCTATCAGTGTACATGACTCTTTGATACTGATCAATAGGCAGTGTGTTTGCTGGAACTGGGTATTCTAGTTCATATTGCAAAAATTCTTCAGTTTGTAATTTTGGGTAAAAAATGTAGTCTAAATCAGTGGCTATCAAAGACGTTGCCCATTGAATCCAACGTGGATGTAATGCTTTAGCATTAGGAATGCTGGCTTTAGTAACAGCCTCAAGGGCTGGGTTTGGAGAAATGACACTAATGCATTTGCCCTGAGCTAGAGGTCTTTCTTTAATGACAGCCATCTGAACAGCAGTGAGAATTTTCTCAGTGGGAGCAAAGCGTTGTTCTGCTGTTGAGTACAAATGTGATTTGTATGCTATTGGACTGTCTCACCCTCATTGAAAGTTACATAGGTGAAACCAATGGCACAAGCAATTACTCTGATGACCAGATGTGTTTTGTTGTCCATCGTGTGTAATTGTTGTGCTGCAAGCATGTCTGTTTGCAAAGCTCTGAGTATGCTTGTGTGTTTGACTGTCCAACATGTACGTGAAAAATCTGGACGTATTAAGTCATATAAAGGTTTTATGCGTGATGCATAATCTGGAATGTATGTTCTGCTAAAATTTGGGAAACCCAATAGGGATGGGAGTTTTTTTATTGTATTTGGAGGGTGTAAATGTATGCATTTTTCCAAGAATTGTGGCGCAAGGCTCTTTCCTTCACTCAATAGCCCATATCTTAGAAACAGGACGCTAAGGAAGGCTGTTTTTGTTTTTTTAAACTTGAATTTGTGGCCGGACTCAGCATATCTTACAACAATGCAGACTACCCGTCCTAAATGTTGCAGTAATTCATCATCCATGAGATAGATATCATCTACATAGGACAATGCTTCAGAGCCTACTGCGCTGAAACTGGTTAAGTCTTTACTATCAGGTGCTATATTTTGGCAGAAGAAACCATAGGAAATGTCCAGTGTTGTTTTGTATTTTTTGAGCACTATGGCGGTCATTTCAACCCTGGCGGTCGGTGTTAAAGCGGCGGCAAAACCGCCAACAGGCTGGCGGTAAAAAAAATGGAATTCTGACCGAGGCGGTAACCGCCAACAGAGACCGCCACTTTAACACACCGACCGCCACAGCGGTACAAACAAACAGCGCGGCGGTCACCGCCAACAGACAGGCGGGAGTCAATGTACCGCCCACAGTATCACAACCTACCAATCTGCCACCTTTTCCGGGGCGGTAGCCCCACCGATAAAAACACGGCGGAAACAGCCATTTCAAAGGGAAAACGCTCACCTCCATACACCCCACGAGGAATCAGGACAGCATGGAACCCGAACTCCACATAATCCCAGCGATAGTCTTCCTGCTCCTCAACCAGGAGCACGAACGCCGGCGCAGAAGACAACGGTGAGTACTGCACCTACGACACAGGGGAGGGGGGAGGCAAAAAATTACGGGGACACACATACACAACACACCCACCCCCACCCTCACCCACTACAACACACACATCAATGCATAGCAGTACATCACAGTTACACCCCCCCAAACCCCCCAGAAGAATGCAAAGACATAAGGAAATTATTTTAAACATTGAAATAGATTGCAATACTGCCAAAAATTATATATACACATCACAAACTCTTATATACAGAAATGTACAAGTCCGAGCATTGTAGCAGGCATTGTCCGTGGACCACTGGGCCCAAATCACATGGGCAAAGCCCACACAGGATACCTGACTCTAACGGAGAGAACACTGCAGGGGCATCAGATAGCAAAACTACAGGCACCTCAGGGGGAAGGGAAGGGGGGGGGCACCTCAGCCAGATGAGTGCATGACGCCAGATCCACAAGGGGCCTTCATGCCCACTGTTCAATCCTGGGGAGTGCAAAGCCACAGTCTCACAAGTCCAGACAGTGGGTGGGCTGCCCACTGCACAATCTTGGGGAGTGCAAAGCCACAGTCTCACAAGTCTATACAGTGGGTGGGCTGCCCACTGCTCAATCCTGGGGAGTGCAAAGCCACAGTCTCACAAGTGGATAACAGTCTCCACTGGTTCTGGAGGGGGCCTGGTGCCCAGAGTGCTTCTACCTGTGCAGGACAGAGGTAGTGGATGCATGTCCCCACTGGTTCTGGAGGGGGCCTGGTGCCCAGAGTGCCTCGTGCAGCCCTGCCCGACACAGATGCGGCCCAGCCCCTGCCGCTCATGGGCCAGCGGTGCCTGTGATGGAGAGGCCAGTTCAGCGGTTCTTGAGACGGCGGTGCCCAGTTCAGCGGTGCTTGAGACGGCGGTGCCCAGTTCAGCGGTGCTTGAGATGAAGGGGCCAGTTCAGCGGTGCTTGAGATGAAGGGCCCAGTGCAGCGGTGCTTGAGACGGCGGTGCCCAGTTCAGCGGGGCTTGAGATGAAGGGGCCAGTGCAACGGTGCTTGAGACGGAGTGCCCAGTTCAGCGGTGCTTGAGATGAAGGGCCCAGTGCAGCGGTGCTTGAGACGGCGGTGCCCAGTTCAGCGGTGCTTGAGATGGAGTGCCCAGTTCAGCGGTGCTTGAGATGAAGGGCCCAGTGCAGCGGTGCTTGAGATGAAGGGCCCAGTGCAGCGGTGCTTGAGACGGTGGTGCCCAGTTCAGCGGGGCTTGAGATGAAGGGGCCAGTGCAGCGGTGCTTGAGATGGCGGTGCCGAGTTCAGCGGTGCTTGAGACGGCGGTGCCCAGTTCAGCGGGGCTTGAGATGAAGGGGCCAGTGCAGCAGTGCTTGAGACGGAGTGCCCAGTTCAGCGGTGCTTGAGATGAAGGGCCCAGTGCAGCGGTGCTTGAGACGGCGGTGCCCAGTTCAGCGGTGCTTGAGATGGAGTGCCCAGTTCAGCGGTGCTTGAGATGAAGAGGCCAGTGCAGCAGTGCTTGAGACGGCGGTGCCCAGTGCAGCGGTGCTTGAGATGGAGTGCCCAGTTCAGCGCTGCTTGAGACGGCAGTGCGCAGTTCAGCGGGGCTTGAGATGAAGGGGCCAGTGCAGCTGTGCTTGAGACAGAGTGCCCAGTTCAGCGGTGCTTGAGATGAAGGGCCCAGTGCAGCGGTGCTTGAGACGGCGGTGCCCAGTTCAGCGGTGCTTGAGATGGAGTGCCCAGTTCAGCGGTGTTTGAGATGAAGGGGCCAGTGCAGCGGTGCTTGAGAAGGCGGTGCCCAGTGCAGCGGTGCTTGAGATGAAGGGCCCAGTGCAGCGGTGCTTGAGACGGCGGTGCCCAGTTCAGCGGAGCTTGAGATGGAGTGCCCAGTTCAGCGGTGCTTGAGACGGAGTGCCCAGTCCAGCGGTGCTTGAGATGAAGGGCCCAGTGCAGCGGTGTTTGAGACGGCAGTGCCCAGTTCAGCTGTCCCGGCCATGGCGGGGTGCTCATTTGCCACCTGTCCTGTGGCTGGCGGGGCCCTCCTGCCCATCTGTCCTGTGGCTGGCGGGGCCCTCCTGGGCAGCTGTGCTGGGGCTATTGGTGGCCTCCTGCCCACCTGGGATGGGGCTGGCGGGGCTCTCCTGGCCAGTTGGGCTGATGGCGGTGTTGTCGGGCGTGCTTTCCCTGATCGCCTGTGGCCCTTCCCCACCTTGGGCGGTGTGCCAGCTGTCTCCACACTCCCTGCCAGAGCCCTGGTAGGGGTTTTAGTCCCTGGTGTATTCACCCTCTACCGCCGGCCACTGCCTATCTTGGGATGTTTCTCCGGGGGTGGGCTGCCCGTGCCTTGGCTTCGCACCAAACTGGCTGCCCTGGTGGGTGGGGCACTCCACTGTCCATGGCGGACTTTGATGACAGGGGCCGAATTTGTCGTGGCTGAGGTGCTGACTCTAGTCCTATGACATGGACGGGGTGGGGGAGTTGGTGGAAAGAGGTTGAGTTTTGACAGGAAAAACTTTTTGGGAGCAGTGGGACGGGTAGGTGTAGTGTGTATGGGAGTGGAAGAAGAGGTTGTGGTTGTAGGAGTTGTAAGTCTGGTGGCTTTAGGTGCAGGTGCTTGGGCTGGAGGCTGTCGTGAGGTGGATGGCTGTTGGGTGGGTGGCTGCCTGCGTTTGTGTTTCTTGGAAGGGGGGGGCACAGACACACTGGGAGAGGACACAGGGGACGTGTAAATGGCAGTGGGGGTGGTGACTGCACGTCTGCGGGGTGTTCTGGTGTGTGTGCTGCTGAGGGACGTAGTGGCTGAAGATGTTGTGCATGCAGGTGTGAACGGAGAGGTGACAGGGAGGGAGGAGGGAGACGTGGAGGAGGGGGACACAGTGGAGGCAGTGGGTGTTGGTATGTCTGTATGTGGATGTTGCTTGTGTGACTGCCTGTGGGATGTGTGGTGCTTATGTCTGGCTGAGCTTCCCTTGGGTGTTGAGGTGTGTGCAGGCTGGTCTGATGGTGTGTCTGGGACAGGCAGAGGTACAGGTGATAGGGTATGGGTGGAGGAAGTTGGAGGGGGGAGGCTAGAGACAGGGACAATGGCTGCCATCAGTGCTGAGGCCAGAGTCTGGAACGATCGCTGAAGGGCCGCCTGACCAGAATGAATGCCCTCCAGGTATGCATTACTCTGGTGCACCTCCCTTTCTACACCCTGGATGGCATTCAAAATGGTAGACTGCCCAACAGTGAGCGTCCTCAGGAGGTCAATGACCTCCTCACTGAGGGCAGCAGGGGTGACTGGGGCAGGGCCTGAGGTGCCTGGGGCGAAGGAGATGCCCACCTTCCTGGGTGAGCGGGCACGGGCCAAACCCTGAGGGGCTTCTGGGAGGGCGGTGCTTGTGCGGTGGGTGGCGGCTGTACCTGTTGTTGCGGGGAGCACAGATGTTGCCGCCACCACAAGGGAGCTCCCTTCAGAGGACGAGTCGGTGTCACTGATGTCTGCCCGAGTCCCCGCTGTGGCGCTCCCCTCCGTCCCACTGGTGAATTCGGAGTCCGTTGTGTGGCCCTCCATGGCCATATGGGATGCAGCTCCCTAGTGCTCCGATGCCACTTCTCCTCCGCCTGATGATGCTAATGCACACATGAACAGGAAGACCACAAAAAAGGGGGGGGGAACAGAACATAGACATGTTGAGTGCATGCATTGGCGACACCGTTGGCAGACAGGACAGACACAGAAGCCCCCTGCACTATGCCGCGCACTTGGGGTCGACTACTAAATCCCAGGGACATGGCCTACAAGCCTATGGACGACATCTACACACATAGATGACACAGGGCCATGAATAGCTGTACTTGGCACCCTACAGAGGTGGGGGCCGGGGGCACAGGGCCATGCCTTATGGAGGGGCCTAGCCTACAGAAATCGCCCTGGCCTAGGGATACCCACAGCCCTCCTCCCCCACCCAGACACCTCCACTGCACGCAAAGTCAGCAGAATGAGAGTGTACTCACCCCCTTGTGTCTGTTGTGATGCCCTCACGCGCCCATCCAAATCGGGGTAGGCCACCGCCAGGATCCGGGACATCAGGGGGGTCAAAGTACGACTGCCACCCCTCCCACGTTGGGAGGCCATCCCCAGCTGAGCCTCCGCCGTCTTCCTGCTCCAGCAGCGGATGTCCTCCCATCTCTTCCGGCAGTGGGTGCCCCGTCTGTGGTGGACCCCCAGGGTCCGGACGTCCTTGGCGATGGCACGCCAAATATCGATCTTCTGGTGGGCGCTGACCTATATGAAATGTACAGGGGGAGAAGAATAGTCATTACCTTCTGCACCCTCAATGTGAGTGGCCCCCCCATCCCTACCCTTGCCATGTGGCACATGCTCTCACCGTCGTTTGATGCATGCCTCAATCGCTCCCCTCCCCCCCATCTTTCATCCATCCCACTCAACACAGGCATAGCCCATACAGCATGCTCCCAGTGTATTTACCTGTTTGTCTGGAGGACCGTAGAGTAGCGCGTACTGGGGGAGGAGCCCATCCACAAGTTTCTCCAACTCCTCCGCAGTGAAGGCAGGGGCCCTTGCCCCAGTCGCATGAGCCATTGTCTCTTCCAGACCGAGGTCACAGCAGCACTTGCAGTGTAGGTCCTCTCCTGTCGATGATCAGGTATCGAGTGATTAAGCAGATAGAAAATGGCGGTCACGTCCGCGGCGGTGCGTACCGCGACCGCCGGCGCACATCGTCATTGGCTCCTGAGACCCATAGGGTTCAATGTTAACCAATGCTGCATTGCGCCGCGGTCTTCAACCGCCTACCGCCACGGTGTACAGCGCCAGCGCAGTTACCTCACATTCCATTGTCGCACTTTACAGGTCAGGCAGCCGCCATTTCATGGGCCCACATGGCTTACTTTTTACTGCGTCACACATACCTAGGCCTTGCATCAACACTCATACAAGCCATTCTATGGATTAAGAATCGTGTTCTGTGCAAGCTGTGGTTACGTACCTGTGGGTTGATTGACTCTGTGCTCGCTGTTGTCCTTCATAGGCACCGTCCGCTGGGACATGGGAGGAGATGGAGGCATCCTCCGGTGTACAGACCGCTGGTGGACCTGTCGACAATGGAGGAGAGACATGTCATACTGACATACAGGCTTGACCGTGCCACTATTCAGGAACTGTGTGCCCAGCTGGAGCCAGACCTGATGTCAGCTATCCGCCAACCCACAGGAATCCCCCCTCAAGTGCAGGTACTGTCAGTGCTCCATTTCCTAGCAAGTGGGTCATTTCAAACAACAGTGGCCATATCATCAGGGATGTCCCAGCCTATGTTTTCCAAGGTGTTGTCCAGAGTGTTGTCTGCCCTGCAGAAACACATGCGGAGCTACATCGTTTTCCCTGAGGTGGGGGATTTGCCTACAGTGAAGGGTGATTTCTATGCCCTTGGACATATCCCCAACATCATAGGTGCCATTGATGGGACCCATGTGGCTTTGGTCCCCCCCCACAGGAGTGAACAGGTGTACAGAAACCGGAAGATCCATCATTCCATGAATGTCCAGATGGTATGTTTGGCAGACCAGTACATCTCCCATGTTAATGCCAAGTTCCCTGGTTCAGTGCATGACGCGTACATCTTGTGGAATAGCAGCATCCCTTACGTGATGGGGCAACTCCAGAGGCACCGTGTGTGGCTAATTGGTGACTCTGGTTACCCCAACCTGTCATGGCTACTGACCCCAGTGAGGAATCCCAGGACAAGGGCAGAGGAAAGCTACAATGAGGCCCATGGGCGAATTAGGAGGGTGATCGAGCAGACCTTCGGCCTCCTGAAGGCCAGGTTCAGGTGCCTTCATATGACAGGTGGATCCCTATTCTACTCACCAAAGAAGGTGTGCCAGATCATCATGGCCTGCTGAATGCTTCACAACCTGGCTTTGCGACAACAGGTGCCTTTTCTGCAGGAGGATGGTCCAGATGGTGGTGTTGTTGCAGCTGTGGAGCCTGTGGAGAGTGAAGACGAGGAAGCCGAAGAAGACGACATAGACAACAGGAACACAGTAATACAGCAATATTTCCAATGACACACAGGTAAGAATGCACACCAGCATACTACATGTACTTAAACACTACTACCTCTCTACTGTCTGTCGTTTTCACCCAGTGTATGGTAACTGAGTTGTGACTTTCCCTTACGATTTCAGAGATGTGGGCCTCACTGTGTGACATCTGCTTTGTTTCCCCATGGACTACAGCTGTGTAACATTGGTATGCTGGCATCACAATGTAAATAAGCATTTTGGCACGGTAATGTCTAATACATTTGTTCAAAATCACAGCCAGACTCCTGATTGTTTTGTGCAATAACTGTGTTTATTTAAGTGCTCTATATTGGAGGGTGGTTGCAAATTGGTGAGGGGTGATGGTGGAGGAATGTCCATGGCAGAGTCCAGACTATTAGTATCACAGGTGCATTGTCCAAATGCCTGTGGAAAGTGGAGCAGGGGCAGTTTAAGGATGGACAGGGTGACAATGTGGGACAGTGGGATGACAATCAAGGTGGTATCCTTTCCTGGCGGGGGTCTTGGCATCTTACTCTGTCTTCTTCCTGGATCTCAGGGACCACTTGTGGGGTGGTTCTCCTTCTGCAGGGGGTGGGGTGCTGGTGGCCTGTTGGTCCTGTGGCGGGGCCTCCTGTCCACTAGCGCTGGCGGAGGTGGTAGGCAGTTCTTGGTCCATGCTAGTGTCAGGGGCCCTTTGTGGTGCCACAGTGTCCCGCAATGTGGTGACTACCAGATTCAGCACCCCTACGATGGTGCCCAGGGCGGAACTGATGGTTCGTAGTTCCTTTCCTGAACCCCAAATACTGCTCCTCCTGCAGGCGCTGGGTCTCCTGAAACCTGGCCAGTACCATCGCCATCGTCTCCTGGGAATGATGGTACGCTCCCATGATGTTGTAGAGGGCCTCATGGAGAGTGGGTTCCATGGGCCTGTCCCCCCCCGTCGCACAGCAGCCCTCCCAGTTCCCCTGTTTCCCTGGGCCTCTGTCCCCTGGACCGTGTGCCCACTGCCCCCAGGTCCCTGTTGTTGTTGGGGTGGTGGGTTAACCTGGGTGCCCTGTAGTGGTGGACACACCGCTGATTGACGTGTCCTGGGGACAGAGGTATGGGCCCGCTGGGTGGGTGCTGTGCTGGTGTTCCCAGAGGGGGTAAGGTCTGCTGTGGCTGTCTGAGGGGAACCGACTGTCCCGAGGTCCCCGTTGGGCCGGGCTGGTCATCTAGATCCAGATGGACAGAGCTGCTGTCATCACTGCGGGCCTCTTCTGGGGGTGGAGTGGACATTTGGGGACCCTCCTGCGCGGTGACGTTGCGTTGGGGTCCTGCAGGGGTATAAAACCATGATTATTGCATCTGTGTGTGCCATGGTGTGCAATGGGTGGGTGCCCGTGTACCCCAGTGCTTGCATTCCTGTGTGGGGGATTTTGTGACAGTGGTTTGGGGGGGATGGGTATGTGCAGTGGGCATGCTTTGGTGATGGGTGTCCATGCTTTGTGGTCGCATGCAGGGCTTGGTGTTGGGATGGGTGGGTTGTGACGGTGAGACATTTGCAAGGAGTAGGAGTGATGGGGTAGAGGGTGGGGTTATGAGTTGGCATGCTGGTGGGGTGGGGGGGATGAAGTAGTGAAGATGAGACTTACCAGAGTCCATTCCTCCAGATACTCCGCCGAGGCCCTCAGGATGCAGGATCGCCAAGACCTGCTCCTCCCATGTTGTAAATTCTGGGGGAGGAGGTGGGGGTCTGCTGCCAGTCTTCTGCACTGCAATGCGGTGTCTGGATACCACGGAACGCACCTTCCCCCGTAGGTCATTCCACTGCTTCCTGATGTCATCCCGATTTCTTGGGTGCTGTCCCACAGCGTTGACCCTGTCAACTATTCTGCTCCATAGCTCCATCTTCCTTGCAATGGAGGTGTGCTGCACCTGTGATCCGAATAGCTGTGGCTCTACCCGGATGATTTCCTCCACCATGACCCTGAGTTCCTCCTCCGAAAACCTGGGGTGTCTTTGCTGTGCCATGGGGTGGTGTAGGTGATGTGTGGGGTGGATTGTGTGGTGCTAAGTGTGGTGATGTTTATTGGTGTGTTGTGTGAAGTGCATGGTAATAGTGCTGGGTTATGGTAATATGCGCGTCTGTGTGCTCGGTTCTCTAGTTCTCTGTGCGTGGTCCCGATTTTTTATGAGTGGGGGTTTGTGGGTGATGTGGGTGTGTGTTTTATATTTAATTGGGTGTGTGGGAGTGGTGTGCGTATGTGTATCAGGTGTGTGTATTTGGAATTGTCCAATGTGGCTGTGTTTTGTAAGTGTGTGTGTATTTTGAGCGCGGCGGTGTGTACCGCCAATGGAATACCGCGTTTGAAAGACCGCCGCTTGGATTCGTGTGTCGTGATAGTGTGGGCGTATTTCTGTTGGCGTGACGGTGTCGGTTTGGTTATCGCCAGTTTCTCGCTGGCCTTTGGTGTGGCGGACTTTTGTGTGTGTCTGTATTTTGGCGGTTTCCGTGTTGTGGGTCAGAATGACCGCGGCGGTTTACCGCGGCCGCGGCGGTATGTTGGCAGTCTTCTGACAGCGGTATGCACCTTTTACCGCTAATGTTGGAATGACCACCTATGTTGTTCATAAGTGCTGTGCTGTGTGAGTTTTGTATGTCATATGTGCATGTATGACTGTTTAAGTATCTGCAGTCTAAGACTATTCTGTATGAATGGTCCGGTTTACCTGCTGGGAATTAGGGGTTATTCATTTATGAGATACAAGGTTCGATTACTCCCTGGTACTCCAGTTGTGTGAGGATTTCCCTCACAAGTGCTTTAGCATCATGTTTGATTGGACACTTGGGTTGAGGTTGGGGTTGATTTTTGATAGATATTACATGATAGGGGGAATCTTTATCCCACCCTATGTGGTTGCGACATAACACAGGTTCCTTCGCCAAAGCCCAATCAATGGCGTAGGATTCTGTGTACTCCTCAGGAACAAGGGGTGAGAAAGAAGCTTTAATAGCATCTTCCCCTATTGGGCATGTATGGACAAATTCAGGTGTCCAATCCTTTTCGGCCAGCAAAATATCATATATGTTTACGATGCTGTCCCAAAAGATTGCATCTATTGTGCGCTCAATGTCTCCTTCTGACTGCAACGTTCCTTTGTACACCCTGTCAGGTGTGGAGACACGCATGTCTGCAGTCTCTACTTGTAGGAAGTCATCAGTTGCTTTCACCTCCAAATGCTCTAGAAGATTCTGGCAAACTATTGTGAATTCTGCCGCGCTGTCTGATAGCGCTAGTGCCGACTCCTTGTTCTTCAAGAGATCCCTCTTCTTGAGTGGCATGTCAAACTGCAACTACTGCCACCTTTTTCGTTTTGAATTGTGTGTTTTGTTTACGAAGTTTCTCTTCTTTTTTAACAGAAACTTCTGTTGAGCGTTGTGATTCCTGTCTCGGTTTCATGTACTCAGTTCTTCACTATGACCGCCCAACTCTCTCACTGCCTTTTTCCGATGAGTCCTGAAAGGAATGAGAGTGGCGCGTATCAGTATATTGATATCTATCAGGCGTTTTTATATTATCCCTATTTCTAAGACTATATCTATTCTGTGGTGTCTCTGTATGCGGAGATTCTCCCCTTTCTTTTTCAGGAGTTTGTTGTTTTTTATCCCAGCGTTCCTTAGTACCCTCAGGAGCTTGCTTGGTAAAATCTTTATTAGATTTACCTTGAAATTGTGATTTTGTGAGTCTGGCCCCCAGACTATCTCGACCAATACTCGACCATCTCAACCAATACTAGAGTACGTTTCTTCGATAATGTTTGGCAGCTCACGTTCTTGATCCTGTGGAGGAACGTCCTGGAGCCGCATGCACACCACTAATTTGACCGCTTCCCTTTTAAGGTTACTTAATATAATTGAGGATACTGTGGCAAAATTGCCCATTAATAGCATCCCCAAGTCCAGGGCCGGTGCGGCCCCGTATTCATCTTGAATTTGTTTCAACACTTCCAGTAAATTGGCAAGTGTCGGTGTACTGTGTGCGGTTCTATAGAGAGTGGCAAATACCGCGCCCCATGTATTACAGTTATCTACTGTGTGTACCATCCCATATGGTAAGTGTATTGTTAATATTCTGTGTTTATCCTGAGGTCCCATATGGGGAAATACTGCTTTCAGTGCATTTATTTTTTGAGCTAACCAAAACGGAATTTCTTTTAGTTTGGCAGGTACTTTACTCATGATCGAAGGTACACTCATAGGGTTAATACCTGGGGTTCCTGCATGTGGTTGCGCTGGTGCAGCACATGCTGGGTTTGCGTTTAATGTTTGCATTACAAACTGTACTAATCGTCTGTGTATTGCCATCAGATCAGCATATAAGCGATGGACTTCAGCTACCGTTAGGTTGGCTGCCGCAGGGTGAGGTGTGTAAGTGGCCAATAAAGGCCAGGTGGGACCTTCATTACTTAGAGGACCTAACCTAACGTGTAAAATTGTGTGGGGTAGGGCGCCATCAAGCCAATTATAATGTTCTTGATAAGATAGAGGTATTTCTAAATATGCATATGTTCTGTATTGAGCAGGTACATTTGCAGGTGTATAGTGATGAAATGTATTTGTGTTCCCATCAACTGCTGGAAATGTGACCCAAGAATAAAAAAGTTCTGTTCTATAGGCTATGTGTGCATCAACAACAAATGTGACTGGACCCCCCCTGGGCCGTTAGGCCATGTGCCAGTAAATGTGTAGTAAGGGGTGGTCTCATGTTGACTGCAATTGCTACCTGTTGTGGATTTGCCATAATGAATGGTAAATTTGTTCAGAGATAAGCACACCAGATGGGGATTATCCTTTTAGAGTTCAAGCTTGAACAACCTCCAACATCAGATAGGTGTTCCCTACTCAGGTGAAGAGGAAATCCTCAATACCACAGGTGTCTCCATATATAGTACTGAGGTGTCTTTGTATGTAGTGAGACAGAGATACTCAGGAGGACTCAAAAATTAGAGCCTGACCAAACGCTGGCGGTGCCATTTCACGTAGGCTCCCATTATTCTAATGAGACTACTTGATTTGAGCAGCAGAATTGCCTGCGGTGTGAGTTTAACCCACCACAGGTGACACCTGTCGCTCCAATCTGGATTTTGCTCCGGCTAACTAGCAGTGCCTTATCTCTACCCAAGAGCAGGGATGATTGGGCAGTGGAGCGCATGACACAATTGGCTTCTCAAGGAAATCATGGTCACTCAGATCTCATCCATTTCTCTCAGTTACATTGGTCTTACATGTACAAAGACAAACAGAGGCAGTCTATGTTTCAGTAGGGTTTTAATGAAGAAACGGCATGTTAGATAGTGAAGCCTGTACCACAATAACAAGGACGATAAAGCATGACAGGATTAAAATTGTGACAAGGAGAGTAAAGCATAGAAATAACGCTACCATATTGTCACTAGAGTCAACAGACTAATTCTTACCTAGGCTATAGGAGAGCACAGCATGTTAAGCTCTAGTTCTGCCCTTCAGGTTCCCCTGGGAAGACATCATCCCCCATACCTGAGCAAAGGCCTGAAGTCTGCAGAAGCAGCTGTAGCGAAGTGTTCAGCAATCAGCATACAGTTGGGGTCATCTAGCTGGAATCTCGCTCTAACATGTATGGGACAGGGAAGTTTTTTTATAATAAAACAACTGATGTTCTGAGAAAATGTCCCTACGTAAGGATGTGTGTGTTTCTATGAATACCAGCGACAAAACGTTCACCACGTTTACCGCCAACCTATCTTAATGCAGCCTTGAAAGAAGCACAGAGTGAAAGAAATGTTTTGTTTAAGAATACAGTGCTGGCCTAGGGAAGGAACAGCTAGATAGAGAGAAATAAAACAACACCGCAAATGTGGCAATTGTTAAAATAATAAACGAAGCTGAATAAAATATATCTAGGTTAAAGTGCACAGCGGCAGGCCTAATGTGCTAAAATAACGTGCATGAAGCTATAACTAAAATGGCTACACAACAGTAGGTTCATGAAGAACCCTGGGTATCCAGAGCCAAAAAATGAGCTGCACCTTGCAATGGGCTTTCATTGTATACCGGGCATACAGCAATTCATTTGGTGAAATATAAATAGTGAAAAAAGGTATCAAGGAAGCCTGTGTATTTCCAAGATGGGTAGAGGATAAGGTGTTGAGAAGCAGTGGTTATTTGCACATCTCTGAATTCTGGGTTTCCCATACTAGCATTTGCATTACAGGGCATTTCTCAAATAGACGTATTTTTTACACACTGTCTTATATTTGGAAGAAAAAATGTAGAGAAAGACAAGGGGCAATAACACTTGTTCTTCTATTCTGTGACCCCCAAGTCTCCTGATAAAAATGGTACCTCACTTGTGTGAGTAGGCCTAATGCCCGCATCAGGAAACGCAACAGGGACACATCACATTTTTACATTGAAATCTGACATGTTTTTTTAAAAGTGCCTGGCTGTGGATTTTGGTCTCTAGTTCAGCCGGCACCTAAGAAAACCTACCAAACCTGTGCATTTTCTAAAACTAGACACCTAGAGGAACCCAGGATGGGGTAACTTGTGGTGCTCTCACCAGGTTCTGTTACCCAAAATCCTTTACAAACTTCAAAATGTGGCAAAAAAACACTTTTTCCTCACTTTTCAGTGATAGAAAGTTCTGGAATCTGAGAGGAGCCACAAATTTCCTTCCACCCATCATTTCGACAAGTCTCCCGATAAAAATGTTACCTCACTTGTGTGGGTAGGCCTAGTGCCCGCAACAGGAAATACTCCAAAACAAAACATGGACACATCACATTTTCCCATTGAAAACTGACTTTTGTGGATTTTGGTCCCTAATTCATCCGGCACCTAGGAAAACCTAGCAAACATGGACATTTTTGAAAACTAGACACCTAGGGGAACCCCAGGATGGGGTAACTTCTGGCGCTTTCATCAGGTTCTGTTACCCAGAACCCTAAGAAAACCGCAAAGTTTGGCAAAAAAAACACTTTATCCTCACATTTTGGTGCTGCAAAGTTCTGGAATCTGAGGGGGGCCACATACTTCCTTCTACCCAGCATTCCCCCACATCTCCTGATAATAATGGTACCTTGCTTGTGTGGGTAGGCCTAGTGTCCATGACAGGAAATGCCCCAAAACACTACGTGGACACATCAAAATTATCAATTACAAAACTACCTGTTTTTGTGGGGTGGGGGGGCTGCATTTTTGGTCCTGGGCTAAGCAGCCTATCTAGGGAAACCTACCAAACCCAGACATTTCTGAAAACTGGACACCTGAGGGAGTCCAGGGAAGTGTGACTTGTGTGGATCCCCCAGTGTTTTCTCTCCCAGAATCCTCAGCAAACCTCAAATTTAGCTAAAATATCACATTTCCCCCACATTTTTGTGTGGGATCACCGCACCGGCACAAATTTCCTACCACCCAACGTTCCCCTCAGTCTCCAGATAAAAATTATACCTCACTTGTGTAGATGGGCCAAGAGCCTGTGACAAGGAATAGCCAAAAACATGTTGAAATTGAGGGGGAACAAAAACGGGTCCAAAAAGGGCAGTTTGAAAAAAAACATTTTTAGGCAGAATTGTTATCAGTATAGATGCAACAATGCTGAGTGGTAGGAATTTTGCGGCTTTCTGCAGTTTCCCGAAGGTTGAATCACAAAAATGTGGGAAAAATGTGTGATTTCAGGGAAAGTTGGAGGTTTGCAGGTCATTGTGGGTAAGAAAATTCTGTGGGGTGCATGTGAAGCACAACACTCTGGACTCAAGCAGATGTTTAGTTTTTAGATGTGTCTAGGTTTCAAAGATTTTTCTACATGGCAGCGTCCCAAAGTCCAAAAAGTGCAGCCCTCACCATTCCAAGTAGGACAATTTTTCATGGCCCAAATGTAAAAACAAAACCTAAAATAATCAAATGGCCTCTTGCTTGCCGTTGGGATAAGATCTTTTAGTGTGCAGGGGGAGAGCTGAAAGACTGTTACCCCCTTCAGTTGGGATGGGGCATAACCATGCCCATACTGGTTGGTAGCCACCACCCGACAATTTTTAATTTTTTTAATTCCCTGGCATCTAATAGTCTTTCTGCCCCCCTCGGGAGTGGATCGGGGGTAATTGCTCCACCTGCCCTCCGGTGGGCTGAACATCTTTGTCCCCATTTATTTGGGGTGGGAGTATGGTCATATCCCCACCCTCTTTTTTTGAAAAATAAATCTTCCCTGGTGTCTGGTGGGGTTTCTGCTCCCCTTGGGGGCAGATGGGCCTTACAAAAATAGGCTGATCTGCCCCCAATGGGGACAGAAATGGCCAACAGTAATGTGCCCCCAGGGTGATCGACCCTTGCCCAAGGGGCTGCCCCACAAAAAAACACACACACCAATCCCTGGTGCCTACGTGGTTTCTGTCCCCACTGGGGGTAGAAATGGCCTAAAATAAATTTGCCCCAAAGGGGAGCAACCCTTGCCTAGGGGGTCGCTACCCATCTGTAAAAAATGAAATAAAAAATAAAAATATTTGGTGTCTGGTGGTTTCTGCCCTCCCTTGGGGGCAGATTGGCCTAATTAAAATAAGCCAATCTGCCCCAAGGGTGGCAGAAATGACCTAAAATAAATTTGCCCCCCAGGGAAATGACCCTTGCCTAAGTGGTCACATCCCTTGCGTGAAAATGGAGCGAAAGAATCCCGCGTGTCTAGTGATTTCTGCCACCCTTAGGGGCATATTGGCCAAAGAAAAATAGCCAGATCTGCCCCCTATGTGGGCAGAAATGGCCTAAAATAAAATTGCCCCCCAGGGGAGGGACCCTTGCCTAAGGGGTCGCTCTCCTTTCATGAATTGTCGTTAAAATAAAATCCCTGGTGTCTAGTGGTTTCTGCCCTCAAAGGGGCCAGAAATGCCCTAAAAACAATTTGTCCCCCTAAGGGGTTGCACCCCAACTCTAAAAAAAAAAAAAAAAAAAGATCCCTGGCGCCTAGCGGTTACTGCCCCCCCCACCCCTACCACCGCAGCAGAAAAACCCTAATAAAAAATGCCACCCTTGGGGAGTGGCCCTTGCCCAAGGGACCGCTCCCCTTATTTGTTTACTACAAGTAAACAAACTCCCTGGTGTTTAGTGGGAATTTCTGCAGCCCAATTGTTTTGCGATTGGGCTGCAGAAATGCTCAGCAAGACATGAAAGGACATGAAAGGAAAAGCCTTTCCTTTCATGTCTCTCTGCCTGCCCACACCCCCGAGCTTCCAGCGTGATGGGGCGCCTCTGATGAGGTCAGCGCACGATTGTGCGCTGATGTCATCAGACATCACTGGAAGGGGGGTTAGGGGTGGAAAGGGAAGTGATTACCCTTCCATCCCTGCCTTGGGGGATGGGTGGAAGCCAATGGGGGCAGCGCTAGAGCTTCCCCCATGGGCCTGTGCTAGGGCGTAATGGTTACGTCCCTGGCGCCCCAGTGCTGCGCCACCGGACATAACCATTATGTCCGTGATGCCCAAAGGGTTAATATAGCTTCCATTACACTATTTTGACAATGTCCATACTGTGAAATTACCATTGGTGACTTTTTACAGTGTGACATGGGTGTTTCCATGTCACCTTCTTTAGGCTACTGTACGTCTTACTACAACATGCCTAGATTATTTGCCCATCATCTCATCTTGATGTGGTATTGTGTATATGAACATATGCTGATTGCAGGACCTTGTGTTTGATCTGTGAGAATATCCTTGACATTGCCATTACATTTGATTCTAACAGGTTAGTGAGGGGTGCTACATGAGCTGAACCGTTCAAGGTGACAGGGCCTTCTACTTGATCCTTGGGTATTGTGATTGGACAAATTTACTCATGCAACTGAAGTTGTCTGTGATACTGATTTTCCTATCATTATGTCCGTGATGCCCAAAGGGTTAATATAGCTTCCATTACACTATTTTGACAATGTCCATACTGTGAAATTACCATTGGTGACTTTTTACAGTGTGACATGGGTGTTTCCATGTCACCTTCTTTAGGCTCCTGTACATCTTACTACAACATGCCTGGATTATTTGCCCATCATCTCATCCTGATGTGGTATTGTGTATATGAACATTTGCTGAAGTTTTCTGTGATACTGATTTTCCTATCTGCAAATTTTTACAGTTCATATAGCTTGCATGCATGTGGTGCTGCAAATGTAGGCAGCACTTTGGAGGACTTTATGACTGTGTGCTACTTTACATTAAGGTAATGGTTTGTAATCAGAGCTGTTGTTCAAGTGTGTTCCACCACATGGACTGACTCTATTTTTCTTTGTCATTTCAGCATCATCACAGCCATGTGGAGGAGACAGGGCCGACATCAGTGGGGAAGCAGCTATCCACGCTACCTCCGATCACAAGACATCCAACACAGAGGAAGTCAGTGGCCCAGAGGTAGAGGGAATTGCTACGGAGAAGACCGGCTTCAAATCATCTTCTTCAGAGTTGACCTCCAGTGGACACTCCCTAGTGGTGGCGGAACACTCAGGACCTAAACCTCCATCCTTGTTTGTCACTCTCATTTCCATCTTCACCTTCCCTGTTGCTCCCCACTCAGTTAGCCGGGGTAGCCGTCTCCTTTGCACCAGGCAACTCAAACCCTGCCCCTGTTGCGCCTGCTGCCCTGAATGAGGAGGCTATTGATCTCCTGAGGAGCATCTCTGTGGGTCAGACTGCCATTCTGAATGCCATCCAGGTGCAGAGTTTCCTGCTCCAATAGAAAGATATGTCCATGGAAGACATTCACAGTGCTATGTCTAGCCTACAGAGACCTTTTCAGGATAAGGCCTCCTCCTTCACTGCAGTCTTCCACCCCCCACAATCCTTCCCCCACCACCTTCCTCTTCCCCATCCAACTTCCCTATCCCCATTCCTGTCCAAAGCACACTCACACATATGCACACATACACACACAACCACCTCAACAGCCACAAGCAGCACACATAAACACAAACATCACAAGATATACAAGCACTCAAGCACTCAGCAGTCACTCACCCTACTCACAACCACCACCACATCCACCGTACCCCCAGACACCACCCCAACACACAGACACAACCACCATATATACCCAGACACCAACCTAATGCACACAGACACAGCCACCTCGCCCACCATATCCCCAGACACCACCCCAGTACCCACAGACACATCCACCACATCCACCATACTCCCAGACACTACCCTGACACCCACAAACACAGCCACAACATCCAACTTACCTCCAGATACCACTCCCACCCACACAGACACAGCCACTACTCCCACCATACCCATCACATCCACATCACAGTCCACCAAAAGACACAAACGCCCACACTTGTACTCACTGAAGACACCAACTGAACACAAACATACTTCAGATACACACACACACACACACACAATTACCAATAACACCCAAAGCCACACCTGACACAGGCACTTCCTCAAACTCCCAAACCCTAACCCATCATGTACACTCTCTCCATTTTCCCCCAAAAAGTGTTATGTTTGCCCTTGCTCTTACCCCATTGCCCCCCCCCAAAGCAAAAAGGGCCCTGGTCACACCTTACCCCATCCCTTCAATGTCCAGGTCTTCCTCTGTAGAACCTGCCCCCTTCCCCCTGGACCCTGCTATACCCCACCCAAACCCAAGAAAAAACTGACCCCTCTCAAAGTGAAGCCCACCCCTCCCATGACCAAACTCACCCTTCCTAAACCTGACCACAACCCACCCAAGGATGATCATTGAGGTGTCTGGAATGCCCATTAAATGCCTCTTCCTGTGGAAGTTTCTGTTCTCTTCTCCATTTTGGGAGGCCTGTAAATAAAATGGAGTGATGAGCATTTGCTGAGGTTGGTTATATCTGACTTTGGAATCAGTGCTAGAGTCACCCAGGACAAGGGGAAATGTTCTATGGATGGATGTGTGGGATGTGATCCAATTGGGTTGGCATTACATTGGGTGTTATTTCACCTGGTAAGTATTTCTTATTGACTTGGCCACTGTCAACATTGGATTACATTTCTCTCCTGATGTAGATTGGACATTTGTTTAATGTGTGCAAGCTAAAGGTTTGTTTGTCCACACATGGAGGGTGTTCAATTGTGCTACCTTCCTATACAATTGAATGGACATGTGTCCATTTTAATGTGTGTACCTTAAACTTACTTTATCCAAATATGTGACCCATGCTGTTACTGGTGTATTTGCTTTCTAGACTTGCACCTACACATTTACCATCTGGGCATGGCACTTGGATATACTATTGGTTGTTTCTGATATTCATTAGGCTACAGTTCCCGTGCAAATAGTGTTTTTGAGGCATGTGCAAAGTGAATGTGTCTCAGGATAGTAGCCTTCCTGGGGTCCCCATTATGCCGCAATGGCATGTGTATAATGTGTTGGGAGATACATTGTGTACAACTCTGAACTGGGACACAAGAAATATATTTGGGACACAGAGCACAGCACACATACCAGGTCAATGGGGGCCTTTTGAGTTGCTGTGGAGTTGGAAAAAACGGGTAGGTGGGTGACTTACCTTCGGTTTCGTCCAAGGTGACATCGATTTTGTGCACTATCGAGCAGCACAAACATCGGCATGACAAGTAACATCAGCTCCATGATGGCATCAGATGTGTGAGGCTGGCTACAGGTGAGCTTTGACCTTATGTGACTCGGTTTCCTCCAGCTCAAATGTAGTGGCTGGACTCCCACAGTCACATCAGCAGGAAGCAACATCATAATTGGGGTGGCAGCTGCACTGGGGGTCCACCGTTCGATAAACAGATTGGCCTATCTTGCCCACACCGTGGTATATTTTTGCTGGCATTGTGAGCGGGACCATGTTGGTCTTTCGTCTATATGACTGCATGTATCGTAAAACCGCAGTCAAACTGCCAACAAGGCAGCGGTGAGACCACCGCCGCCATGGAGGTCCCCAGACCACCAAATTCATAATCAGGCCATTAATTTTTTGCCTCCGAATGAAAATTCCTCCACATTTACAGAAACCCTAGAATTTTCAATTGTACGTTTTGCTTCTTTACCAACTACACTTTATACATCTGTTAATATTATTTAATTTTCCAAGCAGTCGCAGACCCCTTGAATAGACTTTACAGGTCCCCAGGGGTCCCCTTACCACAGGTTAAGAATCACCGCTGTACAACATTGGCAAGTTCATGCCATAATTAAAAAGGCATGATGATGGTGTGTGATTAATTTGTGATTAGTAATATTAAGAAAGCTCATAGAAAAAGAGTTCACATAGGTGGTTATATAGCGGTATGAACAATGCATGAAAAAGGTGAATCCATTCCACTAGTATGAGTGCCCTGTTACTAGAAAGCAGTGCACCACAAAAAAAGTAACTACAAATCTTGACACAATGTACAAGAGCTTGTGAAGGCACATGGATTGCTATGTTTGTATTCTTGCATTCATGTATTTAAGTGGCTAGTTTGTCGAAAAAATGCAGCAGAGATCTATGTGAAATGTGTGTGCCACGTGCAGTCACCAACAGGTTAACTGTCTTTTGCCCTTCTGTTGTAGACTTCACCACTGAGATGGGCTTTAATAATGCTGCATGTGCAGTTCCAGTTGTACTATAACATCAGCTCGTACCCAACAATCACAGCTACTAAAGATTTTTTTTTATATTATGTGTTTTTCACGAAGTGATGACTTTAAGCTGAAATATAGTCGAAATAAGAATTAGTCCATATACACAAAATTCGGTGCTGTAGGTGAGTTTGTGTTAAAGGTTTTTTGCATTCTATATTTTTGTGCATTACTAAAAATGTGCAGGACATGGATTTGCTCTTGAATTAGATGTACGCACTGATATGGTGCTGCTGCAGTTTAAATTAATTTCCTATGACTTTTAGAAGTGTTTCTTTCAGGCTTATGTTAACTAGGCCTCAGTTTAGCTGTAGACAACATCTTGTTCAAAATGGATGTCTCCTCCTGAATTCTCACTGTTCAATATTTCTGCAGCACACAGTCAAGCAGAGTCAAGTTTTTTTTTATTTCCACTGATGCTGCTCTTGCTGTTCTTGAAGAAAACTTTCAAACACAAACAATAATGTTGCATTTTACAAGGCATTCCTGCAAGTTCACTGCATCTCATTCATTCACAACAGCACACTGTTGTGCATGTAACTAGTTTGTCCTGCTATCTGTGTATGACATAGAAAGGGCAGAATCAATATTCATAGTGCTTAGATACTAAGTCAATATGACTTTTAATAAAATTGTGCTTTGATTTGCTGAGAATGTAATTCCTTTGCTTCCTCCATGGTAATGCAGCAGAATTTGATGATTTCCTGTGCAACTGAATATGAACTCTCGATTTTGGGGGTGAGCCAGAAGACTTTCCAATGTTACTAGGCATGGTCTCTTTTTTCCTACTGATTTTGCTGCTTACTTGTGATTTAAAATTGTTCTGATTTTTGCATTTTGTTCCCTCTATTAGCCACTTTACTGACAGCCTTCTCTTCATTTTCATTTACAATGTTTGCACCACACTTCTTCAATTTCTGTCATAAATATTTAAAAGTTGTATTCGTACTATTCCCCCATATCCTGGGGACACACCACCTCATGAAATTGAGGCTTAACACTGCCTCTAATTCATCAACACATGGGTGTATTGTTAAGGTAATATTTTTGGGTGTACAATTTTATGGGTTCTCTGAGCCCACATTTTACAGTTATAAAAGTATAAACACAAAGCCAATTACTTCTAATAGATTGTTGAAGTGCATATTGTAATAAATATGGTATTTCTAGAAAACTAAAAACTACATAGAGCTGCTTACTATAACAGTGGATTTCCAAAATGATACAAACATCTCAAACACCATCCTTTATTCCAAGCAAAGGTGAAACGGCTGCATAATACAGCAAACTGGGAACTGCATCTCTTGATACAGAGTGTATTAGTCATATGCTAGCGGTGTGTATTGTGGCATGTACCTCAATGTCTGATGCTAGAATGATTGATGCAAGATGTATGATTTGATGTTTCCTGCTTGCAGTTGGAGGAAGTGCCAGCACTGAGTAAACTATGTGCAAGAAGAAGCACAGTTTTAGCAGTCCTGTTCAGAAGGTGGAATAAACGAAACTATACACCAGGGTGTGCAAGTCTCCTTCCATTAAGTCTCATTATGACACGATGCCATCTGGACAGATGTGAACGCTCAGGAATCAGAAACCTTGGCAAAGCCAATAGATCTCGTTTACGTGAGAGCTATTGGCGCTATTGGCTTTGGCAATGTCTTTTAGAAATGTTGTTCATCAGAAAATGATGTACCTTATTGTAATAAGTAGTTACAGTCAATTTCTAGTGTCATGCTTCCTGCTGTCAAAGCTAGCAGAATGGCGAATCAAAGGTCATAATTAAAGATTCAGGCCAAGATATACACAATTTTGTGTCCCGTTTGTGTTACTTGTTTTTAGCATAGACTGCACCTAAAATGCAGACTGGTATTTACAAACTAACACAAATGACGACTTGTGCAGCCTTGTGTTACTTTGCATTGGATGGGAATGGGCATTCCCTGGGTAGTGCATGGGTTCTGATGCAAACCCATATCTATAAAGGCTTGTACACGTGGATATCCTCCAAAAATCTGGGCCTCCCTCAAGCTGGTATAACAAGGAGAAATCATTATAGTTCTCCTTGTTTTTTCTTATATGCATGTGTGCTGCATTTTACAAAGAGGAAATTGCCTTACAGTGTAATTTTTGTGCAAGACGACGTCCTTCCTACACAAAAACTATGCTGACCACAACACAGGCACAAGGGTGGCTGTGTTGGTGCATGGTTGCAGAATGAGATCCAGCGTACGGAGAGAGTGGAACTGCTCCACTGTTTTGCAGATATGGCACAGTTCTGCTCCCTTAAGTGGACGCAATGCAGCACAGCAACTTTTGTTTGCTTCCCTCCATTGCCTAAAAGCTGGGTAAATCTGGGCTTCAGTTTGAACAGCGAACGCGAATCCTTACTTTTCCTGCTTCTGCTCTCTTTTGCTAGATGACCAGTGATCAGCACAAAAAATAAAATGTTGGCAACAAGTTTATTTTGGGATATTTTGAGTAATTGTATGAAAGATAGTAATCATTTATTCGTGTTCAATTACTTAGAATCATTACATGTAATCAACAGAGAATAATCACTTGTTAAATACATTTCTAAGAAATATCTAAATAGAACGCATTGGGGGTCGGTTTTACAATTCCTAATAAAAAGGACATTGTAAGCTTCAACTCTACTGTACATGGGCCATTATTACTAAGCAGGCATAATGGGGGAATTGTAAAGCTTGTCCGTTTTCAATCTCCTGGTTAGTTGTCGAATATAAGATGCTTATGAAGGGAGGAATGGAGATGTTAACACTTTCTAGTCCCTCAGCCTGCATTTCGAGTTGCATTAGTGGGGATTCCTCGGGCAGCCAAGGTCTGTGACTAGTTGGCAGAGAGACTTTAAACCGATGCTTCTCTGCTGACACTGGGCCATTCTCGCCCTGTTGATACATAAAGTAGTGTGGATCGGAAGATGTCTGTACATTTCCTCCTCCTGGCCAGAGTCTGTAGTGTGTTGGTAGAGAAGCACAGGTCCGATGCTTCTTTGCAGTGTCTGATGCGGTTAGTCCAGCATAATCGATCTCGCAGACGGCGTCGGTCAGTGGCCAGGTTGGGGCAGCAGCACAGAATGTGAAGCCAAGATTCTCTCTGATAGTTACATAATCAGCAGGCTGTGGTCTCATCCCTCCAAGCTCATGCTGGGTTAAAATCCGCGATAGGCAGCACAAGAAGCCACATAAAGGTGATTTTCCTTTGTGCCTGGGGTGACAATGGTTGCTGAAAATTCGGCTGGGCTTTGCTCGGGATGTAGGAGGCATCTAGTGCGGTGAAGATAAATCTGTGCCCAGACTTTCAATGTCCCATTCAAACAAGACGTTTGTAACCTGCTCATTAATTCTCTAAGACTGGGATGTCCTATTTGTGCAGGCTGCAAATCTCAAATTTCAAGTGACTGATGGCCACGGCGAGCTGTGTTTGCCCTGGAGTTGCCTCCTCTTCTAAGATTAGTTTGAGGAAGATCCCTTTCCTATCTCGCAGCCCGGACATGGAACACACTACCTCTCAAGCTCAGGCAGACTGCATCACTGAAGTAGTTCAGGAAGGACGTCAAGACCTGGCTCTTCAATTGAGCAGCACACCCACACACAGCAACTTGAGAACATACAGGTGAATAGCTGTGCTTTAGAAATCAATGATCAATTGATTGAGCTGTGCTTTGAGAGAGGATGCTGGGGCCTGCAGGGTCCTAATGTAATATTTTATTAGGTTGACAAGACATGAAAGAGCCGGGCTTCAGAGGCCCAGCTCCAATCTCAACCTTGTTCTCCAGGCCTGCCAAGGAGAATTGAAGATTATTTTGTAAATTGAGATTTGTAATCTCATGAGGTAGGTATCCAGTGCTCCAGGGAAGGCTAGATGACCATAGTTTAGAGCGGGTATCGGTTGTGCTCTAAGGACTTTTAATATATGTGAAACTGACTGTTTAGGCATTTCAGGCTATGAAGAACCCCAACTCCCTTGCTTCTGAGATTTTTTAAGTGGGCCCCTGGTTTGGCCCCTTCAGAAATGCCTAGGTGGTTGTACTCTCTGGCTGTTATTTACACGTCTCCTAGCTGCCACTAGGCTAAATTTTTACACATATAGTTACCAAAGATAACGATTTTGGTCTTTCCCTGGTTTACCAGCAGTTTCTTCGCTTGATTATACTTTTGAAGGGTGTTAAGCACTCTCTGTAGGCCAGTTCTTGAGTGTTCCATGATTACAATCTTGTCAGCATATTGCAGTATTTGGAGACACACCTTGCCCAGTCTTGGGGTTAATAAACTTGCGCCATCCAGTGCTTTGCCCAGGTTAGCTGTACTGTATAAAGGTTGAAGAGAAGTGGGGCCTGCACACAGCCTTACCTAAGACCATTGGAAGTTGGCAGTTTGGCAGTTGCTGTGGAGGGGCTGGTATTGATCCAGACCCAGGTACCCTGATATAGAGATATTATAGTCTAGAGAGGCTGTGCTGGGATTTCCCATGTAGTTAGTTTTGCCCACAGTATGCCTCAGTCCACCAAATCAAAGACTGTGCTGTAGTCGATGAAGCACCAAAATAAAGGAGGTCACTTACGTTGAGTGGCTTTGCGTGAGAGGCATGCCAATGCTAATATGTTGGCTATAGTAGAACTTTTAGCCCTAAATGTGGATTGAAAGTAAGGGAGAATGCTATTTTCAGATACCTGGGCATCCAGATCATTCCATTAAAATTTGGGCGCAGTCTTTTACTTCGAGGTCTAACAAGGCAATGAGCCGATAATTTGCTGGGGTTGTGCGGTATTCCTATTTGTGAAAAGGGAAAAGAATTGATCCTCTCCAAGACAACAGGATCATTGCAATTGCAAATGCATAGTTAAAGAGCGGAGTGAGCAGCCTGGCCCAGATGTTTTGTGGGGCTCTGTCTTTCCTCATTTTTTTAATAGTTACTATTACATAGGCCTCTTAGATAAAGGTGACTTGCTGCACAGGGCTGGGTGTGAAAGACGATGAATGGAGTGGTATGTTTGATGTAACCAGGTTATTAGAGTATAGTAGTTAACCAACACTCTATCTGTCACACCATTCTCCTTTGACTGGCTGCAGTTGCTGAGGTTGTTAATGTACTTCGAGAGCTGAGTGTGGCTCTTCTCTATTTGGAGGGTGAACTTTTTCAGTCATTCTGTTTCGATCTTCATTCTTATTTGCCCCCAGATTCTCTGTCTGTGAGCTGGTTTGAGTGCTACGATGGTTTGTCTATGAGGATTCTTGCCACCTCTTCCTCTTGCCTTCAGGGCCTTTCCAAGTCTTCACTTTCTAGCAAATAGCTCCTTCTTTTTGGTAGTTAGGGAAGGTGTTTGAGAGCCGCAGTCCGGTCTCGGAGGGGCCTGAGTTCACTCCCCAAAGCCTGATAAAGTTCTTTGAGGAGGTCCCCAAGGATGTGGATGAGCTAAGTGGTACTGGGGCTATCTTTTTTGTTGCACAGTTTTGTGCCAAATTGTGTTGACTATGTAATCCTGAGAAATACTTTTTGGCATTTTTCCCCAGTCAGATGTCCAAGTGAGTTTAGCTGTGACGAGGCTTTGGTGGATCGTTGTAGGACTGCCCACAGGGGTCTGTGGTCACTCCCATCCCCGTCATATCCTTTAAAGTTGCAGAGCTTGGGAGCCAGCTTGTCACTGATGAATATGTAGTCAATGGTGGATATGTTCCTAAAATGAGGAACAGGGAGCCATTGTAGATTTTGAAGTTCTTTGACTGAATATGCAAGACTAAACTATATCTATCAAGGAGGCTCTGTAAAGAGGCTGCATCCTCTGAGGGCCTAGGGAATTTGAGAGGCTTGCCCAGCGACCTGTTGTTGAAGTCCCCTATGATTATTGGAAGGAGAGTAACATATTTCCTTGTACTTCTTTGATTGTGAGTAAAAGGGTGTTTAGGGTCTGTTTTTGTGGATGCAGAACAGGATTAGAATAACAGTTAATTAGAAGCAGTCGGAGAGGCTGGTGCTGACTTTTTAGCCCACAGATGAGCAGTGCTTGAAGTTCTGTCATGTTGGTAAGTATTTTTTCGTGGCTTCTATTTTTGGGTATGCTTCATAAAGATGGAAAGACCACCAGATGGCCGTCCAAATATGTTATGTTTTATGCCTGGGGTATGAAACTCATAGGCCCATATTTATACTTTTTGACGCTAAACTGCGCTAACGCAGTTTAGCATCAAAAAATTTAGCGCCGTCTAACGCCATTCTGAAGCGCCATGCGGGCGCCGTATTTATGGAATGGCGTTAGCCGGCGCAAGCAGACCGGCGCTGCCTGGTGTGCGTGGAAAAAAACCACGTAGACCAGGCAGCGCCGGCGTTGGTCAAAAATGACGTTAGGGCGTCTTAAAATGGGGCAAGTCAGGTTGAGGCAAAAAAATCGCCTCAACCCGATTTGCGCCATTTTTTTACGACGCCCAGACGCCATTTCATGACTCCTGTCTTAGTAAAGACAGGAGTCATGCCCCCTTGCCCAATGGCCATGCCCAGGGGACTTATGTCCCCTGGGCATGGTCATTGGGCATAGTGGCATGTAGGGGGGCACAAATAAGGCCCCCCTATGCCACCCAAAAAAAAGTAAAAAAATATAAAAAATAATACTTACCTGAACTTACCTGAATGTCCCTGGGGTGGGTCCCTCCATCCTTGGGTGTCCTCCTGGGGTGGGCAGGGGTGGCAGGGGGGGTCCCTGGGGGCAGGGGAGGGCACCTGTGGGCTCATTTTGAGCCCACAGGCCCCTTAACGCCTACCCTGACCCAGGCGTTAAATAGTGGCGCAAATGCGGGGTTTTTTGACCCGCCAACTCCCGGGCGTGATTTTTGCCCGGGAGTATAAATACGACGCATTTGCGTCGCCGTAATTTTTTTTAGACGGGAACGCCTTCCTTGCATCTCATTAACGCAAGGAAGGCGTTCACGCAAAAAAATGACGCTATTTGCCAATACTTTGACGCTAGACGCGTCTAACGCCAAAGTATAAATATGGCGTTAGTTTTGCGCCGAATTTGCGTCGAAAAAAACGACGCTAATTCGGCGCAAACAGAGTATAAATACAGGCCATAGTATCCTCTACATGTTGTTGTTTCAGTGGCTCAAGTCTCCTGAAAACAAAGAATATTGCTGTAGTTAAGATATTCTAAGATTGTGTCACTCTCCATGAGTTTGTTGAGGCCTGCCACATTTCAAGAGGTAATTGATAGATGAGAGCAGGGTCCAGCCTCTATGATGACCTTACCTTGAGTCTTGATGTAAGTAATGTTAGGGGTACCATCAAAAGGGGCGGCAGAACAGCAAAGTCTATGATCTGAGTTCAATGTTAGCCATGCAATCGCTGGGCAGCGCAATCCTTTGGTGTAGATAGGTTATTCTAAAGGTGTTTAGAGGCTTGGAATCGCCTAGATTATTACAGCCCTGGGGATTGATGCATGTTCCTCTTAGAACGGAGTAGGCTTCCTTCAATTGCGGTTAGTTTTGAGCATGTGAGGATATTTGTCTAATTAGAGGAGTTTATCACCCATTCTCCCAACTGAGGTGCTTCCTTGATCAGGACAGCCTGGAGCGATTGTTTGCACAACCCTATTAGAGTCGACTTGGCATAAGTGTTATTGGGGAGGCTTGAGAACCTTACCCTGGCAAAGTTGTCCAAGAATAAATGTGCTTCAATGGGCAAAGTATGTTGCCCTGTTCAAGATGTCATGTTGACCTTTAATGTGGTATCTGGCAGTTAACACTACCTCATAGATCTCTTTTGAGTAGGTTAACTCTGAAGATTGAGCTCTGTTTGCTAGCGGGTGGCAAGTAGGGCAGGCCTGGGACTTCCTCTGAATGGAGTGTGTTTTGGATGAAACCAAGGGCAAGCAAGGGGCTGATGTAGGCACGTTTATGGGGCCCCAGGCAGGTCGTTGGCAGGGTCAGCATCAGTGGTTTTTTAAAAATCCGACTTGCATTAAATTGTTTCTACTATATCCTGCAACAAAGATCAAACTGTTTTCTTGTGTGTTTCATTTTACAATACAGATTTTACTTCTGTTTCTCCATGTGTGAAAACAAATGAACGAGCACACCCAAGATTTAAGTAGTTTATGAGAAGGGTAATGGTGTGACCATGTATTCTAAGGAATAACTGGATTGATGTACAACATTTCCATTATCAAAAACTGGTTGCAAATAGTTTTTTGACTTTTTGTGAATGGACAGAAATTTGTGAACCAACCTACAATTCACAAAGTTAAAAACTGTACATGGTCACAATCTGTCCTACCTCTTCAATTTTCATGAGGTAGGTCATACATTACAACCTGCTAGCATTCACTGACATCACAGGCATGTTGGCCTGATGGGGTCAGCAGACCACCATACCCGTGATTGCTTTTTAAAAAAAGCATGTATTTTGTTGTTTGTTTATTGAAAGCAGACTGATTTCTGAGAAAGGTTTTGCAGATTTTCTGTAAAGGCAGGATGTGGTCCCGTGGGGGCTCCTTCGTGTTTGCGATGGGTTACCACCTCTATTAAATTGGTGGTAAATTTCAATGTTTTGCATCGACATTTTGTAACTGTTGATATCCATATATGTGTACAGACATATGCTTTAAGTACATGGTAAAACCCTTTTAGTAATAGTTAAGCTGCCGTTTTTTTCATAAATCTGAACCCAGTGTCAGTTTGTGTAGTGAGCTGAATGAATTATACATTAATGCTTGCAAGATGTTTCTTGCTTTTCCAAATATCTACAAATGAATTCCCCTATTCTTACTCATGCCAAACCCAGCTCATTTTGCTTACCCGAACCCACCTCCTGTTGTTTTGAATTGGGTACAATACTTTGCCAGAAGTTTAGCCTCAGACTAGCATCCTCTAATATTGTTGTTTGAGATATGCCTCTGGTTTGGCAAGTCAGCAGTTTTAGAGAGAGAGTTAAGTCAGAGCTAGAGCTGAACAACGGATCTGGCTCACCTCTAGGTGTCAAAGTAAGAGCCAAGCCATCAAAAGATTTTGAAGGTAAGTGACTAGACAACATCTGTTAGATTTCAACAACAGCAATTTATAAGTAGCCAATATTGTAATTCTATGTGGATCACCACTGTTGTTAATTAAACCATACACGTGATTTTCTTTATGCAGAACACATCCTGACCTGACTCTTTGGTACCCTCAGATTTGAGACTCAATCAAAATAAGGCTGAGTGCAGTAGTGATTTAGCAAATATGACAGAATGTTGTCAAATGGGGAACCTGGGATTCTAACCTACATTTTATGGTTACCGATTGTATAATTCAGCCATTACCTGAATATAATTTACTCTCTCCCTCACTTATTTAATGACCTAAATTGTACACTATTATAAGTAAATACAAGTATCCTACAATGTACCTAAATAAAATGTCAAAATTCCTTTCTTGAAAAACATACAAAACGTAGCACTAGCAGGGCCATAGCTAGAGGGCGAGGGGGGCATATGAGTGTCAGGCCAACCCACATTCAGTTTTAATATCCTCTACTAAACCAGGCAGCTAGCTGGCAAAACATTTACTGAAAACTAGAGGGTGGGTGGTGCTGCAGCACCCACAAAATAACTATGCTGAAGTAGTTAGCAATACACATTCCTTTGCATTTTTTTATCCTGTCACAATAGATTTGTGTCCAATGTCAGAGGTCAACTGCGAGGCTATGTCTTCTGACAAGTTGCTCCATACTCTTTTAACATGGAAATGTTGTTCATTTTTCTTTTTTAGACTGCTAAGTGAGAGGTTTTTCTTTTACAATGTGACAATTTCACTAGGTAGACGGAGTGCAAAACGAAAGACTATAGGATATTGTTTGTTTTCTAATACATAACCACATTTAAATACCTGTAAATTAACTGTCCAAATATTTCAAAATGTATCAGCAGTTACAAAGAGCACAAATGAAGCACATTTGGGGCTACATGTACGTTGCATTTGGCACATCGCAAACAGCGAATCGGGCCGTTTGCGACGTGCAAAATAAACTTTGGTATGTTGAAGCCCATTTTTGCGATTTGGTAAACTATTTACCGAATCGCCAAAAGGGTGTTCCCTTCCCAATTGCAAGTCGCAGTCCAATGTAAGATTGTTTTTTGACCGCAAATGCCATCACAAAACAATCGCTGTTAGCACCAGTGTCACACTGGTGCTAACCCATTAGCAAACGGGAAGGGGTCCCCATGGGACCCCTTCCCCTTTGTGAATGGCAGTAAAACATTTTTTTCGTTTTTGAAATGCATCTTGTTTTCCTTTAAGGAAAATGGGCTGCATTTAAAAAAAAAAAAACTGCTTTATTTAAAAGCAGTCACAGATATGGTGGTATGCTGTCTCCAGCAGGCCACCATCCCTGTGAGGGCGGCCATTCCCAAGGAGGTCACAAATTGAGACTTACCTCATGAATATTCATGAGGTAGGGCATTTGCGACCCCCTTGCGAATCCCAAACAGTGTCATTGACAATGTTCAACATAGGGTTTTGCGACTTGCAAATTGCGAGTTGCAAAACAATTCATTCGTACATGTAGCCCTTGGTTTTCTAATTCTGAAGTGTGATGGAAATAAGATTTTATTTGAATCATAATAAATCTTGGTGATGCACAAATGATAAATATTGTATTGTATTGTATTGTAGCATTTGCACAATACATGCTAGCCCTTTGTGGGACACTGAAGCTCTTACCTACATGGGAAGCAAGCTACACCATATAGAGTATGTGGTTGGAAGGGTGCTGCCTTTGCTTTGTGATCTTTTGTGGGAATTGCTTTCCTGTTATGCATGATGAGTACTCAGGTGCGGTTGTCATGTTATGGGATGCAGCGTGTAGCAGTATGATCAATGATGAAATATGAGAGACACAGAAACGCTGTATATGGTTTTTCAGAATGTTGGCAACTTTGAACAGTTCAGTCGGTCCATTTATTAAAATTCGGATGATGCCTACCTGGTTACTGCAATTTGTGTCAAGGTATGGGCCTGATATGGCATGGTTGGAGGGGGGAGAAGAGGAGATATCTCCTGGAGCTGGCATTGTTACTATTATTCCATAGTGGTGTGTCATTGTGAGATGTAAAGAAGCAGCCATAGTATGTAGATATTTGGAATTTGCAGTGGCGGACTAAATTCATTTTCTATGATTGAACAGCAGTGAATGACATCTCTCCTCAGTTACACCATGCGTGTTAATTCGTTAATGGACAATGCTTGTACCAGATACATTTTACATGAATGTAAGAGGTGTAAGTGACAGTTGGCTGCTGACAATTGAGTGTTATGGTGTTAGTGTTAGTGTGGGCCTGAAGTGCTATATATGAAATTATAACTATATAATACTCCGGACAGCCCTTCTTAATTACCTGCCTATCAAAAGTATTTGCGACTGTCTTCTGTTATTGGGATGCAGGGTGCTGTAGTTGTCTTGGAAGTAGCCATGTTTTCAACTGACTTCTGATGTGTACATTTTCCTGGATTCTGAGATTGTGGCTAGTAGTGAGTAATTGATCTTGGAGTCTTGTATTGAGAAAGCAATTATTATAAAATTTAGAATGATCTGCAGGCAGACAATTTGGCTGCTTTCTTAACTATTATTATCAATCTAATTTGGTTCCTTTAGCTTGGAGGGGTAGTATTAGTAATATTTTACCACTACACAAGAAAGGCTCTACTGCCCTTCCTAATAATTATAGGCAAATAGCACCCCCTGATCAATATGGAAAATCTTTTCTAAGTCTTTGCTAATCTATCTCTGAGAGTGGGCAGCTGGTTATAAGTCTAACAGTTCTACTCTAGATAATATTTCAGCCCTCCAATTAGTACTGGAGAAATATGTGGTGACATGTAATATGCTAATCTATGCCGCATTCATTGATTTATTCACAGCGTTCTACTGTGTAAACTGTCTCATTCTTTAGGGAAAGCTTAGAATTTTAAATGCCTGATCACCAGCTTAACCTTATTATTTTATTGCACTTTATGCTTCTCCTCAACCATGAGTGATATAATATTCGAGTTAATTAGGAGTGCATGATGAGGGTGTGAGTTACAGTTTCTTTAGGACAAGAGTTATAGTTACTTGAGCTAACTATATATGGTGAAATTCAGGCCCATATTTATACTTTTTGACGCAAAACTGTGCCGGCGCAGTTTTGCGTCAAAAATATTACCGCCGGCTAACGCCATTTTGGTGCGTCGTGCGGGCGTCATATTTATACTTTGACGCACGGCGGCGCAAACAACAGGTGGGAGTCATTATTTTTGACACACACCGCGGTGTCAATTCGTAAAGAAAATGACGTTCATGCGGCGGAAATGACTGTGGGTCGATTTACGACACCGCAAACCGGATATGCGCCATTTTTTTTTTTTACGCAATAGCGTCAAAAAACACTGCGAACACAGGCATTGCACCAGAGGAGAGACAAATTGGATCCCGGATGCCACTACAGACCCCAGGAAGATGACAGCAGACCAGGAACCAGCCAGGAGGACCCACACAAGAACCAGGACACTTTTAAGAAGAAAAGAAAGTGTCGCTTCAGTGCAGAGGAGCAGGAAATCCTGGTTAAAGAGGTGACGGAACACCAGCACCAACTGTTTGTCACATCAAAGTTGCCAATCAGTAGGAGAGAGGCTATATGGCAACAAATTGTCAACAAGATTAACAGTGTGGCTGAAGTACGCAGAACAGTCATCAAGTGCAAGAAACGCTGGCATGACTGCAAACGCAGGACCAAGGAAAGGATGGCCAGGAACAGGAAGGCAGCACTGCAGACTGGAGGGGGGAGTCCAGCACACCAGGAGGCCCTGGACCACATGGAGGAGATGGTCGCAGCCGTCATCCCTGAGGAGATCATCACAGGGATTCAAGGACAGGACAGCGCAGACTACCAGGAGACAATGCACATGCAGGGTAAGTCGCATGGGGAATTGAAATGCACTAATGTCAACTGCAACCGGGGGGGGGAAATACCTACTACACATTGCATGTACGTCATCATATACATGGAGTGGCATGGGTAAAGGGGCACGGCAGGGGGGCATGGCCCGTTCTGAGAAGACCTGGGGCACACCAGTACACAACACCAACAACAGTCCCATGGGGGCATGCTGTCATGCCAACGATGGAGCAAAGGGAAAGCCACAACAGGAGGGAAGGCCACTACGTCAAACTGACATCCTGGCACTCGTCAGCCAACATACCTCCTACATTAACTAGGGCCCTATTAGCAATCCTCTAGCCAAACCGACAACTGCAATGTAACTGCGACAACAGTTGCCACTACCACCTCTGATCTCTGTGCAGCTCAAGTAGCCAATGGCAGTAACCTCCCCATGGAACATACATACCTAAATTAGGGGGTGAGAATGACATCTGCAACAATCTCCTGAAACAAGACAAAGGCCCCAGTACACTCAAATGTCAATGCCCATAGTTGTCACAAACATCAGCCAAAGTAAACAACAATAGGAGCGACACAGCACTAAGGACACACCCATGCTGCATCTGTCAGGGTCCATCCTGTGCCTGGGTAACAAGGCAACATCACAAATGTCATACTGCTCAGACAACAGCATTGAGGAGGGGACACATGTAACTGGTCACTGAAATACACCTGCACAGTCAGAGGACGAAATAGGACACTGATATGACTATCAGGGCAATCCAATGTAGCACACATTACCCAACATCAGCAGGACCCATTATCAATGTCAACATCCATATCACATCATAACATTGCCATGCATAGGATATGCAACATGTCAATTACATTCAAGTCGATGTGAACGATCAGGGATTGGGGCAGGTCCTGATAGTTAAGTGTGCTGCCAGGGCCATCAGAACACTCACAGCCAGTGAAAGGTCTCACCATGAGAATGGATATACACGGAGGGTCGAGTAGGAAAAAAAGGGGGCAATTCTCTATTTGGCATAAAGCAACACCTAGAGGCGATGAGGCTGACAAGTCTGATAACTCAATAACATACAGGTGACACACAGGTGGGCAATAGGCCTGAAACAATGCCCATCTGAAGGAATGCAGATATTAATACAAAACAAGATTACAAAGTGAATTCATCAAAAGGCAGGCACGTCACGTCAAAATTGTCACAACACAGACACACTAATTGTACCCTGTTTCATTGCAGAGGAAGATGGATCTCCTGCCGATATGCCTGTCCCAGATTTCCCTGATGAAATGGACGACGAGCCGATAAATATTCCCCAGGAGACTATTCAAAAGGTCCTTCAAACCCTCCAGGCCCCACCTTCACTCACAAGGAGGAGCACAGAACAAGCAGCCATCGCAGAGGATCCACCCACCACCCCAATTGTAATACCTGCCAGCTCCAATACAGCTGAGGACTCAAACGACACTGGCACCAGCTTTGAGAGAACTGTAGTTGGAGTACAGCGGGAGCTGGCCAAGGAGGTGCAGGTGGGGATGCAAAATATGGCAGCCAGCCTTGAGGGGATGCGTTCGTGCATGATGTCATCTGCAGATCAGGCAGCAGCTATGCAAGCCCTAACATCTATCTTGCAGGAACTGCAGAAAACCCAGAAGGAAATCAGCACAGCTGTAATACAGTTGACCCAACACCTACAACAGCAATCCTGTCAACGCGTGCACGAATGCAACATTGAACCCCTCACAGCCGACCTGGCTGCCTACCATCGTGATGTGGCTGCAATTCTCAAGAACTAGCAGGCCCTCCTTGCAGCAGTACTGCCCTTAAGACCTTCACAAGGAGCAGCGACCGGGATGTCTGACTCCACGTCTTCCAACACTGAGGTGTGTGTTGCCCCTTCACAACCAACAACAACACGGACAAAGAAGGCAACACACACATCAGAAGAAGAAGACATGGAACAGAACACATTCACAAGGAAAAAGACCCGGAAGCACTAGTCCCTGCCACATGGCCAACTATTACCAAAGTCCTGCGTTTTGAAACATGACAGTCTTACAACAACTGTACTCAAGCACTGTTCTGCTAACCACTGTATAACTTGTCACCCAGCCCAGTGATTGTCTCTCTCCTACTCATTGGCTAAGTCTGTCCCTCTGCACTGTCTGAAACAGCAACCCCAGCATGACAAAAGCATTTTGGTAAACCCTTGTGTTGGATCACAATGGAAGATATCACTATAATGGACTCACAATCATGGACAATGTACATATAGCACTACAGCACTTTTCAATAAATAGCACTTACACAACAAATCTGTCTCTGGGTAATGTGACATATCAACTGCACAGTAGATAATTGAAATGTCCCTACTGTCAAATAACGTAGCTTGTCAATACAACTGTCCAGATATTATGTAGTTAGAGAAATCTGCACAGTGACCATGATTGCATCATACTCTGCCCATCTTGAGGGAATAATCAGATGAAGTGAGAAACCATACACCATCATGCTGTGTTGGACAGAAGAATGCTTCCTCAGTGGATAACTAAGTCATCAAATAGTGCCCGCTAAATGTTGTCAATGTGTAAAAATAACACAATAAACATGCCAGACTAATCTAAGTAAATTAAAAACAAAACTGCATAAATGAAGGTGTCTGAGTTAACATACAAATAGGTAATCATGCCGAACTGTGTCACAAATGATGTATGAGGGTCATGAAGACAAGAATACAAGATTGCCAATGAGAACTCATCTTATAAGGGTGTGCATGATCATCACACTGCAGTCAGACCTAAAACTGTTTCCCCAATATCAAGTCTGGAAGCACTGTTAGTGACTTTGAAAACACACTTATCAACAGAAACACATTGTCATCCATATTAACTGTGATTGGTGGTTGCAACAAAGGGTAGACACTTTGCAAGGTAGCTCTGGGTTAGCTGCCAATTGTACAGCTCAGTTGGGATTTGTTTGTAGCATTGGACACAGATGTTATAGTACAAAAGAGATGTACACGGAATCCAAACCCACGATCAAGTACCATTCAACACATACTATTAAGTGGTAACCAAATATTTATTAAAAGCTAACCATAGATGAGGAAACTGAAGGAAAAATCTTGCCTACCCTAATCTACCCTGACTACTCATTACCCACAACTGTCCCTAACTAACCTAAGCTACACTTACTTATCACATGTAACAAAACGTTCTAAACATCTACCCCCCCACCCCCCTTATGAGACGGGACACATTGAGGACAACACATACTAACCTAAACACATACTATACAATCCTAAACAAATATATATTTTTTTGGTATTTTTTTTTTATGTTTTTTGCTTTTTTTGCTTTTTCTTTTTTTTTTACACACAAGAACCCCAACATAGCCAACCCCACCCACCCACCCACACATGTAATAAGTCAAAAAAGAAACAAGCAGGACCCCCTACCCCCCACACACTAACACTGACTAAACTAACAGCCTATACTAAGCTAACACTAAGCCCCCTAAGCCCACTAAGCATAAGAACAAGGAAGGAGGAGGGAGGGGAGGGTATCATGTCCATCTATTCTACTGTCTAGAGGTTGGCCCTCCGGAGGGTCCTCTTTATATCCTTGACCCGCCGTTTAATGTGCTGCATGTCCCGGCTCAGGTGGCTCACCTTGCGCAGCACTTTGTCCATCTTGTTTTCAAGTCTATTGAAGGCTGCAGGGTCAACAGCTGGAGCAGTGTCAGTCTGGGTGCCGGTGGAGGAGCTCTGTGTGGGCTGTCCTGCACTGGTGGCAATGCTGGGGCCAGGAAGTCCAGCAGATGTAGATTCAACAGAGGCAGCTGTGGGTGGGGCCACCTGGCTCAGATTGGTGGTTGTTTCTGTGGTGGGCACAGTAGGCCCACCCTGTGGGAAGGCTCGCCATGCCCTGGAGGCACGTTCATGGCGATATCGCCGGGCCATCCTCCGGAACCCCAACCCCACCAGCAGGATGTGCTGGTATCGCATGGCCCGACGCTGAAATTCACGGACCAGGTCTGGAGTCATGTTAGCTGCTGTGAAGACAAATATGCCACATTAGTAACTGCATTGTGTGCAACAGCACAGCAAGTTAATCAGACATTACATCTACTGTACTTCTAACAGCTCATATCACGATCCAGAGCATCGAATGTCCCTGAGGAAGTACATGGCAGGCCAGACAACAAAGGTCACATCACACAAAGCACATTCATAACCCACAAGAAGGGTAACAACTGGCCTTGACTTGCAATCTGAGTTCTGACAGTTAATATCTAAGAATTATGCTGCATATCCTCCACCAAGAGCTGGGCTACAAATGTCAGTGTACGGAAAGCAAAACTAAAGCCACATGGTCTGCAAGTTGTAACTGGACTTTCCAGTATGGTACCAAGTGCCAAACCTGAGTGTGTATACTACTATGCCACCAAACCGTCACTTCTTCACAGGTATGTGTACCATACTGGTAGCATCAATACTAGGTACCCCATTCACAAACCCATGGCCGTGTTTGAGGGGGGGCGGTGGATACACAACTATAATTTACCAACAACATGTACACCAAGGAGTGTATGGGCAACTCCACACATGTTTGTCTCTACAGACACACCACAGGTAAGGTCTATCTACATTTTGGAGTCAGCAAACCCTAGAGCACTCATAGGGTCAGACATGTCAGGAAAATCAGAACTTAGTGCACAACATATACTTCCAGTGAGGCCTGACTTACATCAGACACAGAGTTGCTAGAACACCCATGATCATGAATTGCATGCACACCTAGGCCATTACACTCAGGTTCCACAGACTTGATGCACTACATATGGAAGTACATGATGCTAGGAGGTTCTACCTACTGTTTCAAAATTACGTAGGTAAATAGTGAAGCAGATGTCTATTGGGAAGCTATTAGCTCAACCAATCTTAGAGAATGTGGGTCTGACAGGCTGACTAAATAGGGGCTGACTTCCATTGCGACTCTTGGTGATACAAGTGTCAGAGACATGACTATCCCCTGTACTCACAGTGGGGCCTACAGGGATTTCCTACAATCCCTACATGATACCATTGGATACGCATTGGCTAACTCAAAACATGTGAAAACTGCATTCCCACTCATGGAACAAGTGAAAAACTTGCCCACAGCATCACACCTTGCTATGCGTCCAACTCACACGAGTCCATAACCAGCAAACACAACACATAACAGACATATCAACACTTACTGTAGTGGTCGGGGTCCTCAAATGTTGCCACCTCTCCCACAGTGTAGGGCGCCAGTCCACCTGTAAGGTATGGAAGGAAGAAATGTGCTCAAAATCTGTGCACAGTGCAACATTTTCAGTATCATTTACAATGTGTAGGCTGAATAAGTAAATGGCAGCCATTCAGACATGATGGTACTGCATCTGATATTTCACGGCCAACTTGTACATAGCATGGGTCTCCTGTGACAGTTACACACATATCTGCACACATACATTAGCCCTAACTATCATGTGGTTGCAAACTTGCCCCATAATTGGTGAGCACTAAAAAATGTGGAGTGTAATCGTCTCATCATGTGCATCCAAGAGAAACATCCAACGCCTGGTTACTTGAGGACTGCATTACCAGTCAAACATGCCTTGTGGCCATGACACATTTAGGGGCATATTTATACTCTGTTTGTGCCGGAATTGCATCGTTTTTTTTTACGCAAATCCGACGCAAAGCTAACTCCATATTTATACTTTGGTGTTAGACCCATCTAGCGCCAAAGATCTTGGAGTTAGCGTCATTTTTTAGCGTGGCCACCTACCTTGCGTTAATGATATGCAAGGTAGGCGTTCCCGTCTAAAAAATGACTCCAAGGCATGTGCGCCTTATTTAAACTCCCGTGCAAAAATGGTGCACGGGAGTGGGCGGGTCAAAAAAAATGACGTCCAGCCGCTTTTGCGTCATTTTTTAACGCCTGGTCAGGGCAGGCGTTAAGGGACCTGTGGGCTCGGAAGGAGCCCAGAGGTGCCCTCCCATGCCCCCAGGGACACCCCCTGCCACCCTTGCCCACCCCAGGAGGACGCCCAAGGATGGAGGGACCCATCCCAGGGAACTTAAGGTAAGTTCAGGTAAGTATTTTTATTTTTTTGTGGCATAGGGGGGCCTGATTTGTGCCCCCCTACATGCCACTATGCCCAATGACCATGCCCAGGGGACATAAGTCCCCTGGGCATGGCCATTGGGCAAGGGGGCATGACTTCTGTTTGTGCTAAGACAGGAGTCATTTCAATGGGGGTTGGGAGTAAAAAAAAATGGCGCAAATCGGGTTGAGGCCAATATTTTGCCTCAGCCCTGACTTGCCCCATTTTTTGACGCACAAGCTCCATTTTCCCCTACGCCAGCGCTGCCTGGTGTGGGTCATTTTTTTTGACGCACACCAGTCAGCTGCGCCGGCTAACGTCATTCCATAAATAAGGCGCCCGCATGGCGCTTTGGAATGGCGTTAACCGGCGTTAAATGTTTTGACGCACAACTGCGTTGGCGCAGTTGTGCGTCAAAAAGTATAAATATGGCCCTAAGTGCACATAGGCCCAATGTACAGAGGGAGGGGCAGGGACTCCTGTAAGCCATCCTGTTGTTACAGTATAGTCAATTGATGTGGCCCAGCTATGGTAATTTGCACCAACCATGGAGATGTAAAGCCATATGAATACACTTGGACTGCCATCCATATTTGGATTGTGGCTCAACCGATTCCAACAAACATCTCACGATGTTAGCTGAGGGCACCTTATACATTTTCACAATGTATTCAAATCATGAACTGACATTTATCCAAAAAGATTAAGAAACACAATAATCCCACACAATAATAGTACTTCTGTGAACGCTTTCCTTCCACACTCACCAGACTCACATGAGACCAATGTTTGAGCCACTTTGCTATTATAAATTGTCGTGAAGGCAGCACTCATTTTCAGCATCATGTAGTGATTCTAAAGTCAGTCTAGCAATTGCGTCAACATAGTTGGCCTAAATGTTGGTACATCTGTACTTCTCTGTCAATAATACCCTATATAGACATGATTGGATCCTATTTTGTTAGCTGTGCTGACAGAAAGGCTGCACCACTTTCCTACATGGTAAAGTTACCTGTAAGTTTGATGAGCACCTGCTACCTGACAGCTAGCAATTGTGATCCTTGCCATAGTGCATCAATGATCCCCTTATATGTCCCCAGCATTACACACAGTCATCAAGTTAGCTGGCAGACATTGCACTAATCCACTGATGTCACTACAGAGCATTTATTTGTGCCCAATAACAATAGTCGTACTCACCAACAGTGCCACCAATCATGATTCCCAGGTGGTCCAAGAGATCCTGCTCCCTGGTGATGAGGTCAGCCCACCTGGTGCTTCAGCTGGTGGTCACTCTTCTGGCTGGCATACACACGCTGCAGGTGATTCAGCACCTTTCCCCACCGGATTCTGCGCGCATCTGTCGGGTACCCCTGTATGACCCTGCCCCCTGCCTGGATCATGAGGGCAAGAAATGTGTCACCAGCCAGATGAAGCCCCCCAACTCCTCTCCCCCCATCCTGCCAAGACGTGGCCTACCAGACATACTTATAATTGAAGAGAAGGAATAGGGGTAAAAGAAATAGAAAGGGGAAATTGGTGAAAGTAGGGGTAAAACGACAGAAAAAAAAGTAAACTTAACCACTAAAAGAGCCCAACTATCCCCAAATTAACACTACCCACAACAGACTCCCACAAACAAGAAATACACAAGATAAATGGACAAATGTAGACAAAACACAGTACTACAGTATACACAAACAAAATTTATTTTACAAAAGGACTTTACAGATAGCACACAGGACAAATACAGCACAAAATCTCTGGAGAACACTCTCTACACAGCCAACCAGTCTAGAAGGATCATAGACTGCAAAGTGAAAGTGAAAGTACACCCACTGTACATGATCTGTAAACAGGATATCCTATTTCATCACTTCCTGAATGAAAAGTCCCGCCTTTTTCCCGTTATGCGTCATTTTTTGTTGCACAAAACTGTATTTGCGTCATTTTTTTTGACGCACAGACGTGAATATTAACCCGCATCCACATAATGATACATGGACTGTACAAATATCTGGATGCGGGCTATATTTCACTCCTGTGTGTCAAAATAAATGACGCAAATACAATTTTGGTAAACAAAAAATGACGCACACCGCTAGGGACGTCAAAATTACAGTGTATTAACTGGTTTGGGGCATTTTTACTTCTTTTTTGGTTATTTTACATTTGGAACACATCGGAGATTGGCTAATTGAAGACAGTATGGTGTTGATGGTGTATGTTCACATGTGTGACATCATACTGCAGTGGAACATCATCCACTACAACCTTCACGGTATGTTTACAGTTGGCTGACGTCATAGATGGTCATAAGTGTGGCCTACATATATGTGTGGCATAAATTGTGCATGTTTGCCATAAGGAGAGGATAGCAATGTGACGCACATATGTACAATACCTAATTGCCTTTGGCTCAAAGTGTGTGCTTTGACAAATAATTTGTTGGTTGACCAGGTCTGTGTGTACATCACATGAAGCATTATTGTACATTTGGTTGTATGAATGTGACGTCCATGTGTCCAACCCTAAGATGCAAGTAAAAATTGGAATGAGCAAGGGCATGTGTTAGTCATACATGTAACAACACCCGCAAAGTATACTTCCAAGTTTTAGGGTCACGTAGACACCACATGTGACATAGCATGCACCAGATGGATGGCAGACACATGTTCATGTCAAAGGTCCACAATTTCTACATCCTATGTCCTAGAGTATTGGTAAGAGCTTCCTAGGCACTAGTTGATGAATCCCACAGTGAGTCATACACATGTATTGAGGAAGTGGGTACCATGTTGTTTGCACAGACAGACAAGGGTCAATCTCATATGTATGATGACACCACAGTTGAGGCCATAGAAGTAAGCCCCAACTATCAAGTGGCTGTGGTGGACCAGCATACAAGACAGCACGTGTCCACATATTTCCAGTGATCAATTGCACATAGGTTTCTTGTTCATGTGTGTGGTCCAATGATGATCCTGTAGATTTTTTGGGATGTAATTTGTCACAGTTCAGACCAGTACTCATTATGAGTCAGAGGCAGCTATTCCTGTAACTACTGAGTATCCGTTGTTGATCAATGTGAGTAAAGTAGATGTGGACATGTGAACCAACATGTGGATGGTCCCACCCTGTCACTAAAGACGTGTAATGAGACAGTCAACAGGGCAACCTTGGTGTGCTGAGTGAGATAATGTCTCAATTGTCATGTTCCGGCAGGTGTCATTACAACATTTGTACACAGGTTGGCTTCTGCACTTCCCACTGCATCTGGGAACATCATAGCCTCTGTGCTGTTTATTCTCGCAGCTATTCACCACACACGGCCCAACACTTTGTTGTGCGCACTGTGATGCTGTGTGTGAACTGTCATGGTTCCGACATTTGTGTATTAGTCATGTACATTATCAGAGGTTGCTGGTTGTGCTGAAAGCCCCGTACCCAAGCCCTGCCTATGACCCTGGGACACTGTCACACTTTGTCATTCATGCATAAATGCAACCCAGAAAAGGGGTGGGCCATGAATTTTGCATTTCCAAGAGGATTTAACTCAAATGGTACAATTAAAAGGCAGTTGATGCTATACAATGTATTTGTGTATGCATGGTAGAAGCCCATGCTCAATGCCCCCTGATGAATGGCAGGTTTGCTAACGCAAATGTGGTACATATGTAGACACAGGGACACTTTAGTGTGACGCACAGACAGTTGCCAGTCAGGCTGACAGAATGCAAGATGATTCAGGAGCCAGCTACTGGACCAGTTACATAATCAGAGGTCTGACTGAGACTGTTTGGAGGACAAACTAGACAGTTGACATGTCAATCTGTGTATGTCCTGTGTTTTTGAAGGTGACAAATGAACCCAAGGGCTATGTTACACGGCTTAATTACTGTCAATGGTTGACGATGTATTTGACATAATGGCAACTCCTATGTTGTTCCAGGCATCATCAGGGGCAGTGCTTTTTGTAATGGGTGGTGTGCATGGAGGTGATCACAGGTGTGGGCTGCATCTGTTTCTCACCAGTCCTGTAGGTGAGACTTGCATTCTAAGGGCCAACAGACATTTTCACAAGGGGAAGCAATCTACATGTGCTAACAGGGCTTTGAAACTAGAAGACAGTGTATAAATTGACCTGACGTCCAGGCAGTCAGATGTTCTTTGGCAATGGCATACCTTAGGAAAGGGTGTAGCACACTGGTTTGCTAATGTTGGTCTGTGTTTGTAGAGGAGGTATTATCAGGGTACACATATTAGTATTCCAGGGACCTCTTCCGACAGGTGGGTTGTGACCAGGTGCATGGGTGTGTCAGGAGTTAGGAAATGGGCTGACATGTACATGGAATGTCATGTGCGCAATGCATGTCATATGAGTGGCACTTGTGCTGTCTGCTTCTAGGGAACTCTAGTCACAGATATTCCTTGCAAATATTGGATGCAGTTGGACTAACTGCTCTCAAGGGTCTTGTCAGACATTCCTGTTAGTGATGCGAAAGCACATTGACTGCCTCATGTATGAGGCTTGTTTTCCCCTTATTGAGTGATGGTGTCATAGTTGTGTGCCATATGCTGCGTTGGACCTTGCTTTCAACATGTATGTGTGAAATAGTTGTGGTCCTCTGCTATAGGCCTTCAAAGGAGATATGTACATGATATATGTCATTAAGAGTGTGTGTGTATGTGACCATTGTATGTTAGGCATCACATAAGCTCTGGGATGTTCCGTGTCCTACTCAGTATCTCAGCAAGGCTCCATGAGGCAACACTCTTATTCTGATAAGTAGAGATGAAGGTGTGTAAAAAGGAATAGCCAGACCATGATATGGTGATTATAATAGGTGTTTATTTAAATTAGTTAACTAAAGTGGTGAAGGTGATCATATTCAGAAGAAATAATTTACAATCTGTTGCCGCCTGCATATACCAGCAGCTGTGTTCTGCAGTTCCCCCTCCTGTTGCAGGCCATCATCCTCCTCTTCCTCCTCTTCGGGCATGTGTGGCTCTGGTTCCAGGAGGGGAATGTTTCTTCTGATACAAATGTTGTGCAATATTGCACATGTGAGGATGATCCTACAGACCATCTCAGGGGAATATAGGAGGCTACCACCAGTGATGTCGAGGCAGCGGAACCTTGACTTGAGGATGCCGAAGGTCCGCTCGACAATGCTGCGTGTCCTCCTCTGGGCCTCGTTGTATGCACGCTCTGCAGCTGTACTCGGGTTGCCAAATGGTGACATAATCCATGGCTGAATGCCATACCCCTGATCAGCTGTAAGAGAAAATGAATGGGATCATGTTGATGTAGATGGCACTATTGAAAAGACCTTTAATGACAGTAGTTGTCTTGTGTTGTCTGTGACTCTTTTGTGTACTAATGTGACATCCAATGCTTGTAGGCTATACCATCTGCATTGTGTTGTTTCCTTGGCTGAACAAGTGTTGGTCTGCTAACCGTTTGTCAGCAGTAAGTTTTGGGATTTTCAGTACAGTGTGCCCTCCCTAGCATTGTGACTTGTGATACACGTGTCCGTGTGTCTTCACTGGGGGTGAGATGATAGTTCCATGCACAGTTAAAATTGAAAGAGTTGTTAACACGTTCATATCAAAGTACCCTGGACATCCCATACCTTTAGACTTAGGCAATGTATTAATGTAAAGGTCATTGGGACACTTACAATTTGCAAGGTGACATTTAGGCAACCACACTCATTGATGTCTTAACATTAGGCTGTACAGTAATTTCTGATGTGTGACAGGTTCAATGGTGACTTCAGAAACATGGCTAGCGATGTCACGACCTCAGTGTGTTCCTGTCGACATGTTGCTGTTGTGGTGTATGTGTTGTGTGTCCTAGAGGGTTGCTGTGCAGTGTGTATATAAGTAGGTTTTTGTAGTTACCAACAAGTAGTCCATTGCCATACCGTCCATCCTGGAAGTGTTCATTGATGGTGCAGTGACGGAATATGTATGAGTCATGTACACTCCCAGGATATTTAGCCACGATGTTGGTGATCAATCCTGGGTGATCGACTATGGCCTGCACGTTGATGGAATGTGTGTGCTTCCTGTTGCGGTAGAGGTGTTCAGTTGCAGCAGGTGGCACAAGGCGTACATGTGTGCAGTCGATTGCACCAAGGACGTGTGGGAAGCCACTGATTGCGTAGAACCCCTGTTTAGTTTCCTGCTGCTTCTGCAGTGTGTAAGGGAAGCAGATGTGGCGGGTGTCAGTCGAATGATGGCGCCCAGTACTTTGGGCAAAAAGGCGGAGAATGATGGTTGTGATATTCCGCCAACCAGGGCACCAGTTGTTTGAAAAGAGCCACTTGCCAGCATGTGAAGTACGGCAAGCAGCTTTGTTTCTGTTGGGATGGTGCGGGGTGTCACCAAAGTGGGGGCCAACTGCAGTTCAATGTTTCGCAGCAGCTGCTGAATGGCCTGCCAGTTCAACCGGTACCTCTGGATGATGTCGTGTTCCCTGGGGCCCTGAAGGGTTGTTCTTGGGCAGAATATCCTCTCCTGCCTTCTGCGCTGCCTTTGGGGTCCCTGCTGGTGTTGTTGTAGCTGCTGTTAGTGCTGCTGGGCTCTGCGTCTGCGTGCATGCTGGAGTAGAATCACCTCCATGGCTCCCTGTTGCTGCTCTGAGGCTCTGCTGTTTGTTCTGTGTGTTTTGATAAAATACAGGTGTGTTTGCCCCATTTTAACGCCTGCCCTGACCCAGGCGTTAATTTTTGATGCAAATCGGGCTGTGTGTCATTTTAGGCTCCGCCTCCCGGCCGTGCGTCATTTTTGCCCGAAAGCATAAATACGAAGCACGGCCCTTTAAGCCATTTTTTGGACGGGAACGCCTACCTTGCATATATTTAAACCAAGGCGGATAGCCGCATCAAAAAAATTACGGACACAGCGGAATTTTGTTGTCTGCGGGCTCGGGCGTCAAAGTTTAAATACGGGGCAACGTTTGCGCTGATTGTGCGTCAAAACTTTTGACGCACAATCGGCGCAGACGGAGTATAAATATGCCCCTGAGTGCTTTAAAACGGTATGTTTTAACTGACTTTTTCACTTAACTATAACATCCCTTTAACTTTCATTGTTTTGAATTACTTTCTAAGCTTTTTTTGTTACAATTGTTTATTGAATTGAAATATCAGGAAAATATAAAAAACAATGAGGCCCTACAAAGGTACAGAATACCAAACTGCAAAAATACAAAAGGTGACTTCCAATAACAGTGCAGGTGTACCACAAGATTGGATCAAGCAACCCAACAATAAGAGCATGCAGTGAACACATGCAAAAAAAGAGAGTCACAAAAGGGTAGAATAGAATAGCGTTGGGGGGTGTGGGTTTATATTCAACATCATTAATAATGGGAAAAGGGGGCAGAAGGGGTGGGAGAGGAAGAGGGGGAAGGGACGGAGGGACAAGAAGGGGAATGAGGCGAAGGGAGGTAAACCTCAGGTGGGCAGAGGAGAGGAGGCAGAGAAGATAGAACAGGTAGGGAGAGAAGGGAGTAGGAAAGGGGAGTAGGAAGAAAATGGATCAAGAAGGGAGCCAGGGTGATACACAGGGAGGAGGGAGGGGTATGTGGGGAACTGGACTATAGTGAGCCCGGGACCCACATCTGGGTCAGAATGCGGAATGGTCCGCATGATGGACGAAATGCGGACCCAATCAAACATTCGCCCCAGTCACAGATCTGGGTTTAATCTATCAATTACTTTGCTCACCATGCCACCCCAGTTTGGACCAAGCCAAATGCAAATCAGTCTTGACCCTGGTCCCCATGGGAACATTCCAGCCCAAAATGCCAGGCAGGTCCTCCTTGGACCAAAAACAAGCATCCTGGGACCGGTTTCGAGGGTATCACCCTTCATCAGCCAGGCTAGCTTGAAACCAGTGGCACAGTGAGCAAGGACCTGGCCTGGCAGTTCGGGCTGGACTGTTCCCATGGGGAACAGGGTCAAGACTGATTTGCATGTGGCTGAGTCTAAATAGGGTGGGGTGGTGAGCAAAATAATTGATCTGTTACTGGGGGTGAATGATTGATTGGTTCCGCATTCTGTCCATCAAATGTGTTTGTTTACTTTTAAAAAGTGGGCATTTCTTTGCTGTTACTGCTCTGTATGCCTCACAGCCTGTCTTAAATACACCTATAGACTGGGCTAGGTGACAGCTACATTGGTGCATTCCCTCCAGACCGCCACAACACATGGTACTCAACTACATCTGCATTCATCTGCATGCTTCAAAAGGTAGTGGCCTGAGCCCACACAAAGAGCTGATTACCCCCAACTGATAGTCTGGAGTCAGGGCTGGGATGGAAGTGGGACCTATGCACTTCAGGGAACTGCTTTGAAGTCACCCCCACATCAAAGACACTGTGTCTGACTGTTCTAGGGGACTGCTGGCCTACTTTGTAGAGCTGCTTTGCTCTCTGCTGACCTCTGCCCTGCTAAAAGGAACCAAGGACTAAAACTGGAGTGACCCCAAGGGCTTGCTGACTTACCCCTTGTCCTCCCCAAGGTCCCAGAAACAGCAAAGACCTCACTACTTGCTTCGTTCACTCCATTCCTTCCAAAGTTTTCCTGCAACAATAAGTGAGCCACTGTGGGAGAGAAACTTCCTTGTGTGAGAAACTATTGCACTGGGCCATGTTTGGCCATGTTTGTTTTGAAGCAGAGGCTCTGCTCTACATTCTATCCTGCTTGGGACTGCCTTCCCCCCAACACAGAGGTGCAAGAATCAGCCCGCTCACCCCCTTTAACCAATGTCGCACGGCGGGACGTGACAATCACCTGTTGACTACCACTGCACTGCAAGAACCCCCTCAGCGCAGCCCCTTCAGCTGAGCAGGCATGCCATATTCCATGCTGCACAAAGGGAATCCCTCTGTCCAGCACTCCCCATCAAGCGTGCTGGTCAAATGATGCCAGGGGTATCTACGTCAACTCAATCTTGGGAGGCCTGAGTGCGACACCATATCCAAACGCTGTGAGTTGCTCTAGAAGCAACATTAGTTAAGGCACTTCGTGCGGTGGGGCCCCACAGGGTGCTTTCTATTGACCCGTGCTGCCTTATTCACAGGGCATTGCAAATTTGCTTGATCTAAACTATCCGCTTCAGGCACAAAGAACTACATTAATGTGTTTGCACTATGGTTGTAGCAAGTCGACTTTCTGAATCACTCTATTAGTGATTGTGCACTCACTACAGCCACAATGATAACATGAACTGAGTCCATAATGATGTTTTAAGCACTACTTTCTCCTTTTTCCATTTAAAAGTAATATCTGGTGATTCACTAATTGGATTTTTGTTGTTTTGGGCTCATTGTACACATATAAATAATCCCTATTTTTCTAAACCTGGGTGGAGGATTTTTTGTGGTGTTTTCATTTTGTTACTGTGTCTGTGTGTTGCACAAATACTTTACACATTACCTCTTATAAGAAGCCTGCCTGCTCTGCGCCTAGCTACCAGAGGGTGAGCACAGGTTATCTTAGGTGTGTAACTAGCTTACCCTGACTAGTGGTGGATTCTGCCTGGCTTAGGTGCATACCCTAGCCAATCAGAAGCCTCATTTCTAACAATAAGCAATCAGAAATGTTGTCAGCCATGCTTACTTTGGCCCATATTTATACTTTTTGACGCACAACTGCGGCTACGCAGTTGTGCGTCAAAAATGTTACCGACGGCTAACGCCATTCCAACGCGCCATGGGGGCACCTTATTTATGGAATGACGTTAGCCGGCGCTGCGGACTGGTGTGCGTCAAAAAAAATGACTCACACCAGGCAGCGCCGGCGTATGGGAAAATGGGGGTTGTGCGTCAAAAAATGGGGCAAGTCAGGTCTGAGGCAAAATTCAGGCCTCAAACCGGATTTGCGCCATTTTTTTTTACGCCCAACCTCCATTGATATGACTCCTGTCTTAGCAAAGACAGGAGTCATGCCCCCTTGCCCAATGGCCATGCCCAGGGGACTTATGTCCCCTGGGCATGGTCATTGGGCATAGTGGCATGTAGGGGGGCCCAAACCAGGCCCGCCTATGCCACAAAAAAAATCTGAAAAAAATACTTACCCGAACTTACCTTTACTTCCCTGGGATGGGTCCCTCCATCCTTGGGTGTCCTTCTGGGGTGGGCAAGGGTGGCAGGGGGTGTCCCTGGGGGCAGGAGAGGGCACCTCTGGGCTCCTTCCGAGCCCACAGGTCCCTTAACGCCTGCCCTGATCCAGGCGTTAAAAAACGACGCCCATCAGGCTGTGCGTCGTTTTTTAAGGCCCACCCCCTCCTGTGCGTCAAAATGACATCAGAGTATAAATAAGGGGCACAGGTCTTAAAGTCATTTTTTGGAAGGGAACGCCTACCTTGCATATAATTAACGCAAGGCTGGTTCCCCCTTCAAAATAATTATGCACACGGTGGAATTTTGATGCCCGCAGGGTCGGACGTCAAAGTATAAATATGGGGCAGGGTTTGCGCCGATTGTGCGTCAAAATGTTTGACGCACATTCGGCGCAAACAGAGTATAAATATGCCCCTTGGTTTCCTCAGTTCTACCTTCATCCAGTGTTTCCTTTTAGATATACTGCACTGGGTTTTAGATGCCATTCTGTGAACATCAGAAGAGAAAAATGCAAGTCCCTTAAAGCAGAGGGAGAGCTGCCAGAACCAGTTACTAGAGATGGAAGAGCTGCTAAAGTCCGGAGCCAGATGCCTGGCTCTGGCTCAGCTTATTGCCCTCTTCGACCATCGAGCCCAAAAATAGTGGAGCTCTCTTATGGCTTCTGCCTACCACCCACTCTCTAACCTTAAAGAATTGAAGACAAATGCCCAGATTTAAGAAGGCCTTGTGCCTCCTTGTGCCACATTAGCATAATTTTTTATGACACTGGTGTGGCTCAATGAGGCCACATTTGCTGTGCCAGATTTACAAAGTGGTGCCATGCATGCATTGCGCCACCTTGTAACACCTTGGGCCACATTATACCTGCACCAGGCATAATGTATGCAAGAGAGGTGTTCCCCTGTTTAGGAGACCGCAAAAATGTCACAGGAGAATCTATGAGATTCCACTACACCATTTTTAGAGGCAATTCCCAACACCTGCACAGAGCATGCGCTAAAAGGGGTCACACAATTATTCTTAATGGGCCCCTATGTACTTTGCAGGATTAGTGCCAACATTTTTGGCACTAATCCCGCAGTGTACTACAATAGCGTAAAAAAATTATAACGCTATTGTCCCTAAACTGCACCATGGCGTTAGGGGGGCACTAAGGGGTGCAAGAAAAGTGGTGCTGCATATGCTGCAGCACCACTTCCCTAAAATTAGGCTAAAGTTTTTTTTATAATAAAATGTAAAAAAAAAAGGTGATAAAGAGAAATACAGATCCAGGGTCTGAATTGCACAATGTGAAACCAGAATACCTGGGATCAATCCTGGCTTCTCCACTTGACTGAATTACGTGAAACTAGGCAAATAATTTATTTCACCAAACTTCATTTTTCTTCATTCTCACTTGAGCACATTTTGATTTATGGGAGATCAGGAAGTCTGTTGTACAAAAACTGCATGATTTATACGAATATGATGATACCTCAGCTGTAAGAACAATATAGGCCACATATTCAGAACAAATGACTTGTGTATCTCTTCATGAATGGCATTGACATCAGGGAAGAGGGCAGGAACTTTCTAAGTTGATGTTTGAAAACTATCACTTTAAATAAATGGCACTCAATGCAGTGGTATAATCTCAGATACTCTCAGGAATGTTATAGAATTACACTATCTTACATTTTGAATACATTTTGTAATATTTTGACACAATATTTCTTGCATGGTTTACATGGCCAAATTGTTATAGCTTATCTTGTGCACACACTCTTGGAGCAAAGCGACTCCTGTGGGTCAGCTCTTGCTTCCTCTGATAATTTGTTGGCTATCCCACCTCTAAGTTTCACTGATCATGGGGCAACCTTGCACATATGTAGCCTTATGCAAATTAGGGAGCCTTGTGTCACGTACTGCGCTGGACTTCTCACCTCTGGATTTCGGATTGGCGAATACACCAAGGGGCATATTTATACTCTGTTTGCGCTGGATTTGCGTAATTTTTTTTTACGCAAATCCGACGCAAAACTAACTCCATATTTATACTTTGGCGTTAGACCCGTCTAGCGCCAAAGATCTTGGAGTTTGCGTCATTTTTTTGCGTGGACAACTTCCTTGCGTTAATGATATGCAAGGTAGGCGTTCACCTAAAAAAAATGACTCCGAGGCATGTGCGCCGTATTTATACTCCCGGGAGTGGGCGGGTCAAAAAAATTACGTCCAGCCGCTTTTGCATCATTTCTTAACGTCTGGTCAGGGCAGGCGTTCAGGGACCTGTGGGCTCGGAAGGAGCCCAGAGGTGCCCTCCCATGCCCCCAGGGACACCCCCTGCCACCCTTGCCCACCCCAGGAGGACGCCCAAGGATGGAGGGACCTATCCCAGGGAACTTAAGGTAAGTTCAGGTAAGTATTTTTTTTTTTTTTTGTGGCATAGGGGGGCCTGATTTGTGCCCCCCTATATGCCACTATGCCCAATGACCATGCCCAGGGGACAGAAGTCCCCTGGGCATGGCCATTGGGCAAGGGGGCATGACTCCTGTCTTTGCTAAGACAGGAGTCATGTCAATGGAGAGTGGGAGTAAAAAAAAATGGCGCTAATCGGGTTGAGGCAGATTTTTTGCCTCAGACCGACTTGCCCCATTCTTTGACGCCTAAGCTCCATTTTCCCCTACGCCGGCGCTGCCTGGTGTGGGTCATTTTTTTTGACGCACACCAGTCAGCTCCGCCGGCTAACGTCATTCCATAAATAAGGCACCCACATGGCGCTTTGGAATGGCGTTAGCCGGCGTTTAATTTTTTGACGCACAACTGCGTTGGCGCAGTTGTGCGCCAAAAAGTATAAATACGGCCCCAAGTCTTCTACAGGTCCTGAAATAAGGGCGTCCCCTTCTAGTAGCCACGGTGCTGCTTGACAGGCTACGCCAAAGCAGACCGTACCCTCCAGAAGGAGTCCCAGAGGGAAAAAAACCCAACACTGGGGAAAAAACCTCTAACAGGAACTCCTGAAGGAAAACAAGAAAAAACAGGACTTGACAACAGGAAACAAAAATAGGCAGTATCCAGGGTAAAAGGCAGGAAAAAAGGAACAGGTAAAAATCTCCCAAGGCAAAAGCAGGAACAAAGAACAGGCAAAAATCTCCCAAGGCAAAAGCAGGAACAAGGAACAGGCAAAAAACTCCCAAGGCAAAAAAGCAGGAACAAAGAACAAGAGCGAACAGCACAACCAGAAGGAAGTGTTTGCAACGCAAGGAGGAACAAGACTGACTGACTTATATACTGAGAAAAGGGAAGTGACATCACAGGAAAGGGAAGTAACACCATCTTGGATTGGGAAAAGCCCATAGACCAGTATAGGAAAAAGGAAGTAGTATAAAAGAAAAACAGAGCATTCTGGGACAAAAACACGAAGAAGACAAGATGGACACAACATGGATAGAGACAGGCAAAAGGACCAACAAAAAACCCACCACCAACAACAAAAGAAGAAAAAAGGCTACAAGTAAGTGTAGCGCGTCCGGAAGCGAAATATATGCTTCCCAGAAAGCATAGTCAAAAAACGCGGGGAACGGCGCTCCGAATATTGGTAGCGCGTTCCACCCGTGAGGACAGAAAGAGACGCCGCGTCAGAGCGCGGCGTTACACCTTGTGCTACTGATGTCCGTGGTAAACTGCGCTGTGCCTTAATGAAGCTTGGAAAAGTTTTATTATTGAAAATGCAAAATGTTCCCTTTCACCAATATCCTTGTGCTTTCGCTCCCATTTTAACACACTCACCTCACTTCCCTCTCCAGTTGCATTATTTCCTCCCTATCACTATTTCCTTCCCTTTAATCATCTTTCCCTTGTGTTCTTTTACTTTCATTTTTTTAATCTTGTGTTTCTTTCACACTCCAGAACTCTGTTTATTTTTTTATTTAATTTCCATTTTTTTGATTTTAGCAAGTCTGTCATAAAACCGCCAGTGCTTGCAATCAGCGCATAGGGCAAAGTAATCAAACCAAACCTGTTGTCTGTTTTAATGGTAACCTGTCTGTGTGTCTCGATCGGACAGTGATGGGCCATGACAGCAGCAACTCAGGGCCAGATGTATGTAGCTATTTTCATGTCGCAAACGGCCCGATTCACAAGATCGGGCCATTATCGACATGAAAATAGCATTTTGGCATGTACCAATGCCATTTTGTGATTCAGTAATCTATTTAACGAATCGCGAAATAGGTTTGTGAGTCACTATTTGAAAGGGGAGTGCGGAAGGCGTCCTTTCAAAATAGCGAGTCCTAGTTGTATGTAAGATGGTTTTTAATGGTCAAAAACAATTATAGTTACCTTCAACTTCAAGCTAGTAGTAACCCATCAGCAACCGGGAACGGGTACCCACGGGAGCCTTGCTCTTTTGTGAATGGAAGTGAAAATATTTTTTCAGAGCACATAGTGGTCTCACGGGCCACTGCCTACTCTCAAAAAATGAAAAGAAAACTTTTTTTTTTTTAAATACATCCCATATTTCTTTAAGGAAAATGGACTGCATTTAAAAAAATACTGCGTTATTTAAAAAGCAGTCACAGACTTGGTGGTCTGTTGTCCCCAACAGACCACCATCCTCTGATTGTGGCCATTCCCAAAGGGCTTGCAAATTACGACCTACTGCATGAATATTGATGAGGTAGGTCATTTGCGATCCCATTGGGAATCGCTAAATGTGCCTGAGACACATTTGTACATTTTATTTTACGAGTCTGTAATTGCGATTCACAATGAATCGCAATTAGAGACTCGAAAATTAAATGGTCGTAAATCTGGCCCTTAGTCCTGAATGCTGCTGCTTCTGTCTGCTGAAGCAGAGGATGGGACATGGTTAGTCTCTCCTGAAGTGGACGGGGCTGCTGTGAGCCCGTTCAAGTTGTCCTATAGTGTAGACCTCCGAAGACTGCTAAAAAGCAGTGGATACACGATCCTCCGGGGATACCAAATATTACACAACAGCGGTAGAGGTGAAAGTGTAATGAAATCAGCAATAAAAACAGTTGTAACCCTCTTGAAAAACTTGGGAGTAGAACCAATTGACACAGAGCAATATGTGCCCAAACAAAATTACCTCAACCAGATTCGCTCAGTCCTTGAACATCGTCCAAACATCCAGTAGGAAATAAAGCTGCTGCCCTCACTGTAAGGTTAAAGATAATGCTAACACGTGTTAGAGCAGAGATTTTCTTGGTAACTTGTCTAGTTTTTATGTAATTATACTTACAGATTAATGTTTGAATTAATCTAATGATAATACTGTGTTCACAAGAAATGTGACTAATTGAATGGCCACCATCAAGAGTAAGGCTTATATTTTGTTCTTCATGCTAACTTAAGCTGATGAAATTATTTTGTCTTTACAAAAGAGCCTTTCTGAACTAAAATAAATGATAGAATTATATGTGAATTCAGTGGCCTCTGCTGGATTGAAGTAAGCAAATGAACGGTCACTTAGTCACTGTATAATGCAAGCTGTATAAAATGCTTCTAGTGTGTTCCGTAGTTTTGACTGACTTCATTGTTTGATGATATGTTTCTAACTTGTATGTCTTTCCTCGAGGAAAAAGAAATGGTGTGGTAACATATTTTGTAATCTTTTTCCTGTGTCTTCGTATTCCGGTGGAGTTGTAACAATGGATCCACAGATGAAGCTAAATAAGAGGAAGTGTAGGACACAAATGTATTAGTTTAGTTTTTGTCAGATAAAAGAGCTTGGAGTAAACTAATTATATAATTGTGATATCTGTTAAAGTTCTGATTGGTCATAACTTTCTCCCCTCATACTTTATCCAATCACTTTCATTTAACAAGTTTAATTTAATGTTCGGTCACCGTTGTTTGTTGGTCATTCTTCTTTGGGATTCTCGTGTATTCTGAGTTCTAGAGATTCTATTCTCTATGATCTGTCACTTTGACATTTCAGGTTTTCCAGATTGTCTATTGGCATTCTGGTACTTTATTAGTTTATGTCTGTTCAATACTGAACTTATGTTTAGATGGTTTAGTATATTTTATGGTGCAATTTTCTAAACCATTACCCCTACCCTTGTTCCTGTTCCTGACCTGATGTTGGTGCCTGATGTTTCTGTCCCACTGACAAAGTAGACGTTGCTGCTGACTACCTTGGTAATTTGATAAAAATTATGAGTTGTGAATTGCTATTTGTCTTTTGTTTTTCAGGTACCAGCTGCAATTGTTTATTTACTGCTGCTTATTTTTGACAGCGCGATAGCTAGATGTTTTTCTAAATTTTGTTACTAAAACGTTTACATGAAGCCCAACATGTTAATGCTAATTAGTGGTTCATGAGGTGTTACTCACATGCTCATGAATTGTCGTCGATATTTTCTCATCATCATACAGATGTATTCAATTTCTCTTGCTCAGATTCTCTTGCTATGGTTTTGTGTTATAACCATTGAGATAATTTGTCTTTTTGTGTGGCTAAAACGTATATATATCCGGTGTTCGAATCAGCCTTTGTTGTTTCTCCATATGTATCATTTGTGTTTGAGAATTATTTTTGGGTCTTTAGCATTGTTAATATAGGGAAATAAATAAATAACTTCTCAATAAACTGGTGTGGTTATTGAGGTTGAATTAATTATCATATGTTATATCTGATGTTTATGACTTATTTCGAATGACATTTTCTCAAAACAGATTCGGTTTGGTTCATCAACCTAGTGTGTGAAATCCACTATCTAGTCATTTGTGAATAAAATATAGCTAGGGTTTCTCTGCGTCAACACATGTGATCAGCCCCGGAAGAAATAGTAGAAATAAAGGGCAGACCCCTAATCCAAGAGGGACCCTCGAGGCAACAAAAAGACATGAAAATAGCATAGAACGAAAGGGAGCATAGGGTCAATAAACACACTTATGCCACATAGGCCACACTTTACAACAACACACAAGCAATGTACAGTATGCTGTGCCAAGCACCAGACCAAAGGAATGGCTAATAACAATAAGAGACCTTGCAATTTGAAGCCCCTACAATTCTCCATCGACAGCACTACACTAATGCAGCAGCAGACTGTGACTTCTCAACATACCATGTGTGGGAGTCAACTGAGGGACATCTACACTTACCCCATTATAGTGTGTACACAACCTGCATTTGCCTGGACATACCATTTAGCTAGTTCAAATAGCAGTACATGAGGGACACCAATCTTCACATTAGTCCCAGGGTATACCCCTCTACGTATGTAGCCATGCCTGTTACTTACAACTACCTATGAGACAGACCAATTAGCATTACAGTAAGGGCCTCAGCTACAAACCCAACCTGAGGTTACTTGGGCATCCACTAGCTATTAGCTAACCAAACAATCACTAGGCAACTCAATATCAACATGAAGAACACTGTAAGTACTCACCCCCTTGTGGCTGCTGTGCTGCCTTCAAGCGCGCATCCAACTCTGAGTAGGCTACCGTCAGTATTCCAGCCATTAGGGGGTCAGGGTCCGACCGCACCCCTCCCTCATTAAAAGGACCTCCCCAGCTGGGCCTCTGCGGTCTTTCGGGGCCAGCGTCTCAGGTCCTCCCACCGCTTTCTGCTTTCGTGCTTTGCCGGCTATGGACCCCCAGAGTCTGCACTTCCTTGGCAATGGCTCGTCACAGACCCTTCTTTTGATTGGCAGTGACCTGCATGGGAGAAACAGAGAAAAGGACACATTTATGTAAACTCCTAAACCGGTTACAGCATTGGACTACATACTGTATACATATCACAGACATACTACACATTACATGTACCTATGTGCACATTAAGGTTGCACAACACAATACTCTCAAAAGGATGTACTGCATGCACACACAGGCAACTTCATGCAAACATGTTGCATCTACTATACAGAAAATCCACTTACATGCTTACCTGGAGCCCCAATCTACTGCCCATACAGGGGGAAGACCCCATCCACAAGCTTCCCAAGTTCTTTCGGTGTGAAGGCTGCGGCCCTATTCCCTGTAGAATGTGCTAATGTGGCTTACAGATACAGGACACAGCAGCACACGTAGTGAAGGTCTCGATAGCTGGACAGTCAGGAGTCAAATGAATTGGCATCTAGAAAATGGTGCTCACGGCCATGCTGGTGTTCACCGTCACCACCGACGGTGATCTTCATTGGGCCCTGTTCCCCATAGACATCAGTGTTATTCAATGACGAGTTTGCAGCGGTTCTGACCACCCACTGCCATGATGTATAACGTCGGTGGAGTGAGGTCACTTTCATCTGTCCTTTGCATGCAGGACAGGCGGCTGCCATTTTACACTGTAATTTATCATTGTACCCAATAATATTTGTGTCATAGTGCAATCTGGAACACTACATGCCAGGACCTACGCATTGTGAAGTTACTCATCTGAAATGATAATGCCTTACACCATTTGCATTGTCATCAATGCTCTGCTCGAAACTGCCTCGCCTAGGGAACTGTGGTGTACTATGTGGTTTCATGACTCATATCTTCACATGTCTCCATTCATTGTACATTTGAGCTGTAGACATGCAACATAAGGAAAGGGGGTTGTATCTTATGGCCATCAGTATGTAGGAGCAACCAGTGAAGAGATGGCAAATAGGTTGCCAGTGAGGTTGATATTTCAGCATTGATTGATTACATGGGTGCTCAATGTGTATTTGTTTTCCACTTGTATTGCCTGCTATGTGCAGCTACTGACCAATGTGTAGGCGGAGGAATGCACCCATGTACCAGCCCCTAGTTGGTCCTGGCTACAATGGAAGAACAACATGTCCTGTTCACCTATTGTCTGAATAGTGTGACAATCAGAGAACTGTGTGCACAATTGGAGCCAGATCTTATGCCTGCTAATCTTCATCCAAAAGCTATTCCTACTACCATACAGGTGCTTTCAGTGCTCTACTTTTTGGCCACTGGCTCATTTCTTGTGACAGTGGCCTTGGCAGCAGGTATGATTCAAGCAATGTTCAGTTTAGCGCTGAAGTGAGGTTCTACTTGTCTTGCAAAAGCACATTAATAGCTACATCAAATTCCCACATGGTGCAGATTTGGCCACAGTGAAAGCAGATTTTTATGCAATGGGACACATCCCACATGTGATTGGGGCCATTGATGGTACACATGTAGCTTTGATGCCTCCCAGGATAAATGAGCAGGTATTCAAAAACAGAAAAAGTTATAATTCCATTAATGTGCAGATGATGTGCCGCTCTGATCAGTATATCTCAAAAGTGACTACTAAGTTCGCTGAATCTGTGCATGACACCTTCATTATGAGGAACAGCATTGTCCGACACCTGATGGTAAAGCTACACACAGAGAGGGGCTGGCTCATAGGTGGATATGATGTTTGTATTCACTGTCTGTCAGAGCATTTACCCTTTTCCTTCTCCTCTATATTATTGTACATATGTTATGTCTCATTCCACTATTCCCAGGTGACTCAGGCTACCTTAAGCTATCCTGGCTGTTGACACCCTTGAGGAATCCAAGGACAGAGGGTGATAATCCCTACAATGAGTCACATGGAAGGACCAGAAGAGTGCTGGAAAGGCAGAGAGGGAACCGAAGACAGTGATGAAGATGGGCAGGAGGATGGTGTGGACACCAGGACTCAGCTGATTCAGCAGTACTTCCAATGATAGTAAGGTAGGATTGTGGTTGAGTATCTCACAATCACCTCGTGAGGTGCAGTGCAGCAGCTCTCATATTCATTTCAGTAGTATGTGGGTTGCTCTGCCTCAGTCATCTCAGTGTGGTTAGTGGTACAGGAGGGATATATGGTTTTACTGTTACCCTGCCTTTGGTATGTTTGCTCAGATTGGTTTGGTCAACCCACATTCTGGACTCAGAGTACCTCTGTAGTTGGGAAGTGCTGTTGGTAGCGTAATAGATGTACTGATGGCCTCACTTTTCACCTCTGTGATTGGGTCTCCCTCACACCTTCCCCAGCACTGGATGCCTTGCAGGAGAGTGTGCCATACAGATAACATGGCATGGTTCTATTCTTGGTGTGTGTTCTAAGGTCATTAGTGGGGTTGTGTCATGTGTGTAGGAATGTTGACAGTTCATTACAGTGCTGTTTTTGTAGGACTTGAGGCCTTTGAATCTAGTATGGTATTTGACACTGGATCATGTTGTTTGACAATCATCTATTACCAATGTGTATCATGGATGTTTTACCCTTTTTACAGATCTTGCAGTGGTCACTACTGTGTACCCATGGAATAGCTGCTGACTGCTATCACTGAGATTGGTGGATGGTGAATGGTAAAATGCACTTGCACTGAGAAACATTACAACAAGCTGACAATACTTTGGATGGGAACTGATGTCCTGTAACATTTACACTGTCACATTGTAGTACAGACATTGCATAGTGATTGAAAGAAAGCAGAAATTCATCAGCTGTGTTTAAGTGTGTTTATTCTCATTACAAAAAGGAATGTATGGTGCAAAAGAGAGGGCTGATCGTGGACAATGTCATCAGTGTAGTAGCCAAGCAGTAGGTAGTACAGTTGGGGCCATAGGAAAATGGAGGAATGGCAGTTCAAAGTCAACAAGGTGTGTCAGTGGCACACAAGGGAGACATGTTAGGAGAGGGTCACGTCCTGGCAGTGGTTTTAGTCTTTGCTACAGTCTGTGCCAGATATCTGGCTCACAGGGAATGTTTGCAGGGGGGGTTCCTCAGCTACAGAGGGTGGGGTGCTGGTGGTTTATGAGACCTCTGGCAGGGCCTCCAGTCCACTGGCTGCAGCAGATGTGGAGGGCTGGCCATGACTCTGGCTATGGAAGGGGCCTGCTGATGGGTGGAAAACACACGCAGATTGGTGGCTATATCCCTAAGCCCCCCTGCAATGGAGGCCATGGTGGCATTGTGGGCCTGCCGCTGCTGCATGGCCTCCTGGTGGTGTTTCCTCTGCAGCCTCTGGCTCTCCTGCAAAGTGGTGAGCACCAGGCCCATCCTGTCCTGAGAATTTTGGTAGGCTCCCAGGACTTGTGATAGTGCCTCCTGGGCAGTCGGCTCCCTGGGTTGCCCCACCCCTTGGCCCACAGATGACAGGTGGGCATTCTGTTTATTGACGTGTCCTGGGGAAACCTGTCTGGGGCGATGAGAGACTGGTGTTGTATCTGCCTCAGTAGTGGGGGTCTGGTGTGGCCTGGGTGAGGTTTGTGGAGAGTGATTGACCAGAGGTGCCAGATGGGCCAGGGAGATCTTCCTGATCCAACCATCCAGAGTTACTGTGATCACTGTGGCCTTCTTCTGGTAGAAGACTGGGTGTTCATGGCACCTGCTGCCGGCTGACATTAGCAGTGGTACATGTGGACAGGAGCAAGAGACATTCACATCTTCCCCACATTTACACATTGCCTAACCTGGGGCATGGTGCTGGATGGCTGCTCCCCAGGTATGGCATTGCTAGTAGGCAGTGTATTATTTGCTTTGTGGCAAATGGAGTTTCATTTATTTTTTTACATCTGATATGTGATGACGTATCAGTATTTTTATATTACTGACATTGCCAGTCCTTGGTTTGCTCTTGGGACCTGCTTATTCAGTGGTAAATGTCATACTTTCCTATGCAGGTGTGCCTATGGAATGGGTGTTGTGCATTTTTAGGTCAGTGAAGGATGCTGCATTATGGGATTGGTAGTGCATCATGCTGAACATGCTTAACCAATAATCTTCCGTGTAGATGTTGGGAATATGTTAGTTAAGTGGTGAGGACATGCAGGGGTAATGGGTATTGGTGGTTAGGGGTGGGTTTCAGTGTTGGATTGGGTGGGTTGGGGAGTGATAGGGTGATGAGGACACATGCAATACAGGTGTTCATAGTGGTAGGGGAGTATAGGTGACTTACCACTCTCAATTCCTCTGTGATTCCAGTCAGGCCCTCTGGATGCAGGATAGTCAAGACCTTTTTCTCCCATGATGTTAATTCTGGGGGAGGAGGTGGTGGTCCACTGCCAGTGCCTTGTATGGCAATCTGGTGTCTTGATGCCATGGATCCCACCTTCCCCCGTAGGTCATTCTTCCTCTTCCATATGTCTTCCCTTGTGAGTGGATAGTTTCCCACTGAGTTCACCTTGGGGACGATCGTCTGCCATAACTCTATTTTTCCAGATATGGATGGCTGCTGAACCTGTGCACCGAACAGCTGTGGCTCTACCCTCTCAATTTCGTCCACCATGGCACACAACTCATTATCTGTGAAACAGGGGAGCTTTTGCTGGGACATGATGATGTGTGTGTGGTGAATGGGTTGTGCAGAGGGCGGTTTGTTTTGTGGGAGGTGGTGGGTGTGCGGTTATGTGGGATTGAGTGCTAGTGGTCTATTGTACAATAGTGTGGTGTGTGTTTGTGTGCAATGCTGTTGTGTGGTGTGTGATGTGTGTTTGGGTTGTACAGGAGGCTGTGTTGTGTATGTGCCGTTCCTTATCACAAGCAGCCGCAAGATATGTGGCAACTGTTTTCCGGTGTGGGTGGGTGTTTTATACTTGTGGGTGTGTGTGGTATTTGTATGTGTATCAGGTGTGGTGTATTTGAAATGGCCAATGTGGGGTAGTTAATTTGGAAAGTCAGTACTGGGACTGTGGCGGTCCACACTGCCAATAGCTTACCAACACTGAATGATGCTGTGCTGATTTGTGAGTCGTAATTTGGAGGGCGGTCTCTTCTTGGTGTGGCGGCAAGGGTGGTGGGACAGCCTTTCTCCTGCCGTAGTTTGGCCTGGCAGTGTCAGATTTGTGCCTGCTTTCTGTTGGTTTTGTGTTTGTGACTCATTATATGGCAGTAGTAAAGACCGCCAATATCATAATGACCACCATTGTTGTGTTGCAATCAGTGGTGTGTTGCAATTTGTCTGACTGACCAGTTTTGGGACGCCTGACTGTTTTTTCCCACAATTCCATTGTTCAAGTGTATGCAGTTGTGACTTTTTTTCATGCCATGCCATGGCATGTGATTGATGATTGCAGTATTGTTGATGTTAAGATCTCCTCTACATCTCCCTGCAGTGAAACAGTCCGTTAATCTGGGATGATGATCAGTGGAAACCCCAGGGAGATGGTGAGATGTGTCAGTAAGATGACAATGATAAGGATGAAGGCAGTGTCCTCATGAATAAACTTATTGAAACATGTTTGCTTGATGGGATGTTAAATCAAGAATAATGAAAATAAATCCTAGAAAAAAGGACATACCGTCTTTTGCAATGAAGAATACTAAAGCAATAATTTATTTTTGGGTTATTTAAGGACATTCAAGGACAAAAATAATATTTGTAGGTCAATTGTAACAGAAGTATATATTGAACAATAGACATAAAAAGATGGGCATGCTATGATATATTCTATCTGTTACAACTCCTGGTGTTTATTCTTAGAACATAATTGCTGTTATCCTATCATTTGTTGGAGCACTATCACGTCATTGGTGGGTATTTTGTAGTTTTGCACAGAAACTAATCATGGAGAAATTCTTAGCTCAATTTGCCTGGACAATGGTGTAAAGTGTTTGCAAATAATATCTATACACCTTCTATCAGTCATAGAGTGATGGCAATGTTATAAAGTTTCATCTATGATAAATAAAAGATGTTGTGTGTGTCCCCAAGTGTTGAACTTGGCATCCTTGGCGTAGTCTCCCCTATCTTTATGCCTCTGCTTTCCAGGTTGTTTCTGTGTGCTAAAGTGTAAGTGTTCCCTGTATAAATCATATGTGTAAATTGGCTGATCCATGATTGGCATATTTGATTTACTAGTAAGTCCCTAGTAAAGTGCACTCAAGGTGCCCAGGGGCCTGTAAATCAAATGTTACTAGTGGGCTTGAAGCATTGGTTGTGCCACTCACATAAGTAGCCATGTAAACATGGCTCAGACACGGCATTGCAGTGTCTGTGTGTGCAGTTTTAAACCCAATTCGACCTTGCAAGTGTCCCCCCTTTCATGGCCTAAACCTTCCCTTTTTCTACATGTAAGGTACTCCTAAGGTAGGCCCTAGGTAGCCACATGGGCAGGGTGCAGTGAATGTGAAGGGTGTGACATGTGCTGATGTGTTTTACATGTCGTAACAGTAAAATACTGCTAAATTCAGTCCTCACTATTGCAAGGCCTCTCTCTCTCATAGGTTCACATGGGGGCTGCCTTTAAATAAGTTTAAAGTGCAGATTGCCTTTGAGAGCAGATAGAAATATGGAGTTTAGGATCTTTGAACTCACAATTTAAAAATACATCTTTTAGTGAAGTTGGTTTTTAGATTGTTAGTTTGAAAATGCCACTTTTAGAAAGTTTGCATTTTCTTGCTTAAACTATTCTGTGACTCTGTCGGTTTGTGGATTGCCTGTCTGGGTCAGTTTGACAGTTGGGCTGTTTGTGAATCCTCTCTAGACAGTAAGACAAAGGGAGTTGGGGTGTAGTATGCATATCCTGATGAGCCATCTGTGGAGGGAGAAGTGGTCACTGACACCTGAATGGGCTGTGCCTGCCCTCTTACAATGCAGTCTCCACCCCCCTGGTGTGTGTCTGTTGCCTGGTCTGGGCAAGGCCAGATCTTGTGAACAACAGAGACTTTCCTTTGAAGTAGGTCTACTTCAAAGGCAGAAAGGGGTACATGTATTGGACCCAAAACCCCTGAAAATTAGATTACTTTGGAACCAAGAGGAACCTCTATCAAGGAGAAGAGCTGGAGATCTGGAGGAGGAGTACTGCCCCTTTTACTGTGACTGTGTTTTGCCTGCTGTAGCTGCTTATGCCTGAAAGAGAACAAAGACTGACTTATGTGTGACTTCCTACTGGTGAAGAACCCTTAAGGGCTTAAACTGAGCTTGCCTCCTGTTGTTAAAGTTTCAGGGACATCAAAAACTTCTCTCTGCCAGCACCTGAACTCTCTGCTGAGACTCCTGCCCTGCCAAGTGGTGCCCAAACCTGTCTCTGGGCCCTTGAAAGGTTAAGCTGGTGGGAAAGGACAGAAATCCACGCAAAGACCGCTGTAAGGGGAAACTTTTGACGCTCCATCCGCAACTCAGCTGATAAATGATGCACCGCTGGCCTTGCCGCTAAAATCAACGCTCCACCTGCATCGCAGCTGGGAGATTGATGCATCACAGCTGGAGAAACGATGTGCAACACCCACTAGTGGCTGCTAATAATGACGCAAGCCCCACACAGCACGGTTTCCTGACACCGTGCGACCGGATTTCAAACGCAACATCGCTGGGCATGAAAAATCAACGCAAGGCCCGTCAAGATCCGAGGTGCCCGTCTGAGAATCAACGCATCTCTCTCTTGTGAGAGAGAGGAAATGACACACGCTGACCCAACCGGAGAAGTACGATGCACGGTCTCACTTGAGAGTGAGAAATCGACTCATCACTGGCCTTTTTTCGACACATGCTCGCCTGTGGAGCTTTATTTTTTACACTAACCAGGTAGTTTGTGTAACAACATCATTCCCATTGTTCACTAACAATTAAGGCCCTCATTATGACATTGGTGGTGACTGTTGAAGTGTCAGTAATACTGCCAACAGACTGGCGGTAATTACCACCAAATTATGACCATGACGGTGATCCCTCCAATAGACAGCCAATGTACCACACCAACCACCATGGCGGTAGCCATCAACAGCCATGCAGAAGACAAGGTACCTCCCACCATAATATGACACAGCAAACCGCCAGGATTTCTTGGGCGGTACCAATGCCATCAAACGCCTGGTGGAAACAACACAGAAAACAAAAGACTCACCAACAAGTATACAGAGGACTCCGCTGCTGCCATGGAACCGGAACTTCAGGTCTTCCCGATTCTCTTTTACACCATGGCCCTCCTGGAACACCAACGCGGATGAAGACGACGACAGTGAGTACAGCCACCTTGCACACAAGGGACGGAGGGAAGAAAAGGAGAGTGACACACACACATGCACAACACACATCATTCACACACACAGCATACACACAACCAGCTGCAGAGTTATACCAATGTCACAGGATACACGTCAAAATGAAACAAGGACCACAATGATTATCAACAAACACTGTAATTTGATGCCAACAGCCACCATATTGTCCATACGAATATAAATGCAGGTGACAATGTCCAGAATGGGCCAATGGTCAGTCTAAAGTACAAAAGGGCCACATGGGCACAGGGCACAGTCCAAGGCCCAACTTGACTTCTGACACACTCCGGAATCCGCTGCTCAGGTGAATCATGTTGGAAATAGGCAGGCACCTCAGAGGGAGGAGTGGGGGGCACCTCAGCTGAAGTGGGGGCTCCATGAAATGGGAGAACTTGCCCACTGATTCTGGAGGGGGCTCCATGCCTATCTGTCTTTGGTGGGGAGTGCCTGACCAGTGTCTGAAGTAGGGAACTTGCCCACTGGTTGTGGAGGGGCTCCTTGAACAACAGTCCCTGGAGGGTGGCCTACATGCCCTCTGCTGGAGGTGAGAGCTCCTGTGCCTCAGCTGGAGGTGAGGGCTCCTGTGCCTCAGCTGGAGGTGAGGGCTGCTGTGCCTTTGCTGGAGGTGAGGGCTGCTGTGCCTCAGCTGGTGTTGCTGTGCCTGTGCTGGAGGTGAGGGCTGCTATGCCTGTGCTGGAGGTGAGGGCTCCTTGCCCTCTGCTGCTGGAGTGGGCCTCTTGCCTTTAATTGGTGGTGGAGTGGGCCTCTTGCCTTTCATTGGTGGTTGAGTGGGAACCTTTCCTTTCATTGGTGGTTGAGTGGGAACCTTCCCTTTCTTTGCTGGTGGAGGGGGATCTTTGGCAACCTTTGGTGGGAGAGAGGGATCCATGTGTCCCCTCTTGTGACAGGTCCCCTTGGCCTTCGAGATGTCGCTTGTGTCCTTGCCTCCAAGACTAGGAGTTGCCTCCACTGTCCCTGTCTCCTGTACCTTGCTTTTCACCACCCTAGTCCTCCCTTTCTGAGACAGACGTGTGCTCTCAGTAGGAGTGGCAGCCATCACACTCTGGGGCCCCTTTGTGCCAGCTGCTGATGATTTGATGGGAGCAGTGGCCGACTGTTTGATTGAGGTGCTGGGCTGGGTCGTTGGGACCCTGCTCTTACAGGCAGGACAGGGGGTGGAGGGGGAGGGAAGAGGTCAAGATGTGTAAGGGAAAGCTTCTTAGGGACATTGGGGTGGGATGCAGAGGAGGGATGGGAGTGTAGGTTGAGGGAGTGGTTGTCGGAGGTGTACATCTGCTGGACTTGGGTGCATGTGCATGGACAGTGCATGTATGTGAGGTGGATGGCTATTGGGTGTCTGACTGTGTGCATTTGTGTCCCTTAGGAGGGGGGTAGACAGGGTGGGAGAGGACAAAGGGGACGCGTGGATGGGTGTTAGAGAGGTGTCTACAAGTGAGGTGTGTGTGCTGCTTGATGTGGTAATGTTGGTGCTGGCTGTTGATGCAGTGCATGCAGGTGTGAGTGAGGATGTGACTGTGAGGGAAGAGGAGGGGGGGACATATTGGAGGCAGTGTATGTGGTTGTATGTGCAACTGTCTGATGTTTGTGTGAGTGCTTGTGGCCTGAAGTGTGCTGCCTGTGTCTGACTGTGCTACTCTTGTGTGATGTTTTGTGTGCATGCTTGTCTGTATCTATGCCTGGGTTGGGGTTGAGGAGACTGGGACTGGGAAGTGGTAGTTGGAGGGGGGACAGTAGGAACAGGGACACTGGCAGCCATCAGAGAGGAGGCCAGAGCCTGAAACGATCACTGTAGGGCTGCCAACCGGTGGAGGGCTACTGGGAGGGCGGTGCCCGTAAAGGGGTGGCGGTTGTACCTGTAAATTGGGTGGTTCCAGAGGTGTCCGCCTCCACCAGGGAGCTCCCATAGGAGGAGAAATCAAAGTCAGTGTTGTCATCTCCTGCCTCTGCCGAGGTGCTCCCCTTCGCCTCACTGGTCCCCTCAGCGTCGATGGACTCTGCCTCCTGGGTCATGTGCGATGCAGCTCCCTCAGTTGCCAGTACCCCTGCTCCTCCGCCAGATGATGCTAATGCACATATGGACAGGATGATAGAAGAAAATAGGGGAGAGAGAGAAAGGGAGCACTGGGTCAATTACAGCACCAACACCACAGTTGGCATACACCTTACCATCACACACAGGGATCAGGAGTGTGCACTATACATCACACTGGCATTCCATTGGCTAGGTGCCACAGCAAGATGAGAGCCAACCATCGCCAACTGCACCCCTCCTGGGACCCACTAAGCCCTGTCTGACATGGAATGCAATCTAGCTAGGTTACTAGATTTTGCTATACACCCATTTACCTTGAGCTGGATCGTGCAGCAATGGCTGAGCTGACATTAAGGGGCCCCCACTAACTGAAACCCACCAGGATCCCATGCCACACCACAATAATTGATGTCACGCTCACTGTACTCACTACCTTGTGGCTGCTGTGCTGTCCTCAAGTGCCCATCTAACTATGGGTAGGCCACCGCCAGTATGCAGGCCAGTATGCGGGCCATCAGGGGGGACAGGTTCCAGTGGGCACCCCGCCCTCGTTGGGAGGCCATTCCCAGCTGGGCTTACGCGGTCTTCTGGGTCCACCGTCTCAGGTCCTCCCACCGTTTCCTACAGTGGGTGCTCTACCTGCTGGTGACCCCCAGGGTCTACACGTCCTTGGTGATGGCATGACACAATCCCTTCTTCTAATGGGTGCTGACCTGCAGAGGTAATACAGACATGAGGACACCATTAATCATACAATGCAGCCTGTCACACATATGGCCCACGAATATAATTTCCATCTCCACAGGCACATACATTAACCAGCGTCCACCATGTACACTACCACCAGACATACCCCCCACCCAACTGACGCACTGCTAGCACACACATCTCCATGTAACCTTGTCACATGCATCGTGCCCATGGTGTACTCACCTGTTGGTATGGAGGCCCATACAGCTGTCCATACAGGGGTAGGACTCCATCTACCAAGCGCTTCAACTCCTCCAAAGTAAAGGCAGGGGCCCTTTCCCTGGTCACAAGGGCCATGCAGGATCCAGACATAGGTCACAGCAGCACACGCAGTGGAGATTCGTGGGTCATAATGTGGAGAGTGTTGTTTTGATGGCGTGACGGTGTGGGTGTTCGTACCAACACCTTATCACTTACCTTTGATCTGGTGGATTTGTGTTTGTGGCAGTATTCGGCCAGTTTAATGTGTGTGTGTGTCATAATTTGGCGAACAAGTATTTGCCTCCACAATGGTATGTTAGGGGCCGTCACCGCAGCGGTAAGCAGGATTTACCGCCAAAGTCAGAATTACCACCTAAGACTCTTATTCTTTTTAAAATTCATATCTTGACTTGTGTACGTTGGATTTTTGTCATTCTAGTCTTGTTTGTTTTAAATAAACATGACCTATTTTTCTAAACTGGTGTGGTCTCCATTGTGTAGTGTTTTCACTGTATTACTGTTTGTGTTGGTACAAATACTTTACACATTGCTTCTGAGTCAAGCCTGCCTGCTCACTGCCAAGCTACCAAGGGGGTAAGCCGGGGTTGACTGAGGGTGATTTTCCTTTACCCTGAGTAGAGTGAGGGTCCTTGCTTGGACAGGGGGTAACCTGACTGCCAACCAAATACCCCATTTCTAACACCAAGTCTATACCTAGCTCTTGATTAGGTCATTTGTAGCATCTCTGTATACATGGTTTGCATTTTTTTACTACATCTGAGCACAATATACATGTATAACATGAAGGCAGCCCCAAAATGTGTCTTAAGGCTTTCATTTGTGTTGCTTTAGATTTGGAGGTGCAGTTGCTTAAAAAATGTAATATTGATTTTATTTTTTCACAGTAGGTGGATTTGTTCTCTCCTTTCCATTGTCCATTGTTTTTTTCTACTCTGCATCCTAAACATTTGCTTCTTGTGTACTTCCTACTGCTGTGTCTTCTTCACTTGATTTCCATTTTGAAAGTGTTTTTAGACCTTGTTGCTAAATACGTTTCCACTGCTAATATTTTTTGTATTACAGAATGTATTATAACACAAAATATTTGAATAAATCCCTATGACAGACCACATAAAATGAGATGCCAGTCATTTAGTAATTTGTTTTTAGGAAATAGGTATTATTAGTAGCAATGCACATTTAACAGTAGAAAATTCTCAAATCATAAAAATTGATTTAAAAGAAAAATCCCTGATAGGTAATATGAGAAAGTGGTAACTCTCTGGTCAGCAGATACAGAACACTTTGCTGAGCATCTGCTAGGCTTATAAATATACCACTCTAATTCAACATTTGATGTCTGAGTTCCCATCTGTTGCTAACATACACCCTAATACATGTTTTGTGGATTATGGGTGCCTACACTGGCTGTTTTGTAACAACATCAAATAGCAACAAGGTTTAATTGTACCCATTCACAAAACAGTTAACAGCATACATTTGAATCAAGCAAACTGACTTAAGGCAAGGGGTCTGAGCCTAAAACCTTCAGAGCCTAAAACATGTACCTTCATTGAGCCACTGACCACAAATTAAAAATTGCATATTTTAAATACAACTATTAAAGCCAATGAGTAAGCTCTGATCAAACTAAAACCTTTTTAATGGTTAGATAATATCCATTGGTTTAGGAAAACTGTGAATTTGTAATTGGTGTTTTCAGTAAATAATCCCCTATTCAGTCCAGTAATTAGTAATCATTTTTTATGTAATTTACATTTTTCAGTAGTTTTCTGATATAAAAACATTTACCTAAATCACTTTAATTTCCACCTTGCATGCATAGCCAATACCTCTGAAATAGTGTTTACATTTGCTTCTTGTAGTTAGGAATTGCTTGCATTGGTCCTGAAGTACATGCTGTAAAACAAGCATATGCTTCACCATATCTACCTGATCTATAGGACATGAATATATCTGTGTACATTCTTAATTCCATTCCAAACAACACAAGCCAAGAAGTCATAGGAAAGGCCCAGCTTACAGTTATTGAGTTCCAATTTCTGTCTGGGATTTCTTTTGAGTGGTTAGAACTTCTAAGCTCCTGCTTCCTTTAGCTTTAATTTATTTCATAACCTCCAAGTGCTAGGTCCATCCATGTGTTCTACATGGTGTTATCACCAGTTAAATAAATTGGGAAGCAATCTCTACTTTGGAGCCCCAAGACACAAAGCACCTCTTCCCTCTTCACACAAAACAAATTACCGTGATCAGATTAACTTGATATTTCTCACATTCATAATGTTTCTCCAGAGGCTGTATTTAGTACTACAGCCCAACCATGGTCAAGCCCATCCCAACAGCTTCATCAACATTCATTAAAACATGAGCTTCAGTTGGAACAATTCCAAGGAAAAGCTGTTTGAGTCCACTAGCATAAATGTAGATATTAAATTAAAAGTCAGCAATAAAATTACCTCAGGCTGTGTATCTCTACTACTTCCATAAGTGTGATACTCTTTAAGGTCAACCACTATCCTAGATTATTGCATTAAGATACTTGAGCCAAGTACTACAAGATGACAAAGGTATATACTCGGGGTGTGAACTTTAGCAAAAGAGTTGTCTTCCCTCGGGTTGAATGTAGCCTGAAAGTCTACAGCAGAAATGTAGTTGTCTATTCTTTTTTCCTATGAACCTATGGTTCATGCAATTCTGAAAAACAACTCTTACTATATTCCTGAATCCAAAGCAAAACCTAACCTGGTGGCTAGTTAGTTTGTTTTCTTTCTGACACAGGATTCAAGTTAAAACAGGACCAACTTTGCAAAAATGTTTCTTAGAGAATAAAGAAAAAAATGTCCTACTCACTGTGGGTCTGTCCATTCATCTAGTTTAACTAGCTTTTTCATTAGAGCCCGATCAATAAGCCTGGAATATTTCCATTCAACACCATCTACTAGTACAATGGATGATGGCGACATAATCGCTACTCAGGGAATTTCTTAACAATAAAATTGGAGATCCTGTCCTGATATCATACTTGTTTACTTATTCAATATTTACTTCATGGCATCTTTTAACATCCTCAAAGCTTGAATGGGCCATACTTGCTCTAATTCTGCACCAGCTATTTTTTGCAATTTTTTTTACCGAAACACAAGACAATGATATTTTCATGGACTGCTGCAGTTCTTTGAAAAATATGTATGCTTTACAAATAGTGATACATTCAGCGCTAAGGTCCATAAAATCCGAGTCATGTGTCTCCAACTGGTCTATTGTAAGCAATCATTAGCTCGCAGACACCTTCAGAGTAGCTTGCAGTCTTAAGTTAATTTTAAAATAAACATTGTATCACGTTTTCCTTTCAAAGTTAATGGAAGGCTGTGTTTATTTTTACATTATTATATCAGGCTGCAGATAGCATGGTCTGATAATGAACAGTGTTAAACTCAGATTTATGACTCATGGTGGGACACAAAGGTGAAGAACTGTATTTTTTTACTCCTAAAAGAAAGTTCTTGTCAACTAAATTTTGGAGAGTGAGAACAAAATTATGTTTTTAAATACTTTTGATTAGGAGACAAAAAGAAGAGTTAACGTAATGATTAAGTTAACTCTTCAATTTAATATTTCTCCTATTTGAAAGTGTTGCATTTACAAACAGCAGGCTTCTTGCTCCCAGTGACTAGTAGATGCTGTCATTTTTATAACTGAAAAAAATCTTTTTTTTTTACATGGGAGAAATATAAAGTGAAAAAAGGTTCCATATTATGAACATTTTTGCAGAACATTTCCCTGCACATTAAATTTCTACCATTCAAAAAAATGGTGGTACGTTTGTGTTATACAAGTAACAGTGCCACATATGGCACATGGTATGTCCTGTGCCACAAATATATGTGATACAAGCTCTCATTCACCCATACACACATATCCCATTCATATGCACACAAGTTCATACATCACCATAAACCACAATCTCAGTGACAAACATAGCAGCCCTGTCATAGTTCTCCTAGTCGAAATATTTTGTTCAAACCTTTGCATGTGGCTCTATAGACCTTACAGTCAATAAAACTGGGGCTGGGGGTTTGGTAACAATGCATGAGTTGCTTGGCCTTCTGTAGCTCATGGTGTTTTTCACTGATCAGAAGTGTCTCTCACTACAGAAAAGATCTGAGACCTCTGCTCTAGATCATACAAATTTTAAACACAACCATCTATGTTCCAGCTATATGGAGGTGATAGGATCAAGTCTCATAACATTCTAGGGACTAATTCACAAAGACCCCTTATGAGTGGTAAAGTTACGAGTGTAGAGTCTCTGCACTCATGGCTGAATTTCCGCACTTGGGGCAGAATTTGTGCACTACGGGAAGATTCTCTGCACTTGAGTTGGAACCTCTGCCTTGTGCATTCCATGTAGGATGGAGGTTCTGCCCCAAGTGTAGAGATTCCTCCCTGACTTTAGAAATTTCACCCCGAGTGCTGAGACTCCACATTCGTAACTTTACTATTTGTAAGTTACCTTTGTGAATTGGGCCCATCGACAATAATCTAGGCACTCAACTGAAATAATCTACCAGAGGTCTCCAGCGAGTAGCTCGTGAGCTACTAGTAGCTCTCAATTTACCCATAAGTAGCTCTTCTGTGTGTAGCCTAGCCTAAAAAAAATGAAAAGTTTACATTAAAAAAAAACATGTAAACTTGCCAAATGTGGTCAGTGTTAAAATTCTAATAATATTAGTAACTCTGGAGGATTTTTAGCAACATAAGTAGCTTTTACTGCAAAAAAGGTTGGATATCCCTGATTCTAAACACATCCTGCTCCACTTGTTGAGTGAGCTATTTTAATTTGGGAGCCAGGCCATCTGTTTGAAAAAATTGAGCTATTTGTTTTTTTAAGGAAGACTACACATGAGTACTGTGCTATGGGGCCTAGTTGAATGTCTGACATAAATGCTTCTTCCTTTTAAGGTTTTCATGCTGGCAGTCAGCAAGGAGGATAGTACCATAGGCCAAGCTATCCCGTTGTTGCATTGAGTGCACTTGAACTCATAGGAGATAACTGCTCCTCCACTCTGTTCATAACGCACGTTTGCTCTATCCCACAGTTTTCATATTTTTTTTATTATTTCACCCGTGCATGCTTTTATTGGCTCCGGTGCCCGTGTTCAGTGGCATCCGGTAGTCTTTAGGGATTTTAATCTACACTAGTTTGTTCTAGTTTTGTATGCTGACTTCCTTAGTGGCCATATTTCCCTCACTCTGCAGTTCCAAATAGAGCCGCCACCTTTGTGAGGCAAAAAGAACAAGTGATGGAGGGAATGCTGAACAATGTCAAACATTCACCCCCAGTACAGAGATCTGGGCCTAAATCCATCGTTTTTTTTGCTGTCCATGCCATTCCAGTTTAGACCCAGCTATATGCAAATCAGTCTTGAGCCTGTTCCCCATGGGAACAGTCCAGCCCGAACTGCCTGGCCAGGTCTTCCCTGGACTGGAAACAAGCATCCAGGAACTGGTTTCGGGGTTTCACCCCTCATCAGCCAGGCTAGCTTGAATCCAGTGGCATGGGAAGCACAGGACCCACGTCTGGGCATACCCTTCCCACTTAGGGCGACAAATGCAAAAAGAACAAGTGATGGACGGAATACTGCATAATGTCAAACATTCACCCCCAGTACAGAGATCTGGGCCTAAATCCATTGTTTTTTTGCTGCCCAGGCCATTCCAATTTGGACCCAGCCATATTGCAGTCCAGCCCAAACTGCCTGGCCAGGTCTTCCCTGGACTGGTAACAAGGATCCTGGGACCGGTTTGGAGTTTCACCCCTCATCCGCCAGGCTAGCTTGAGTCCAGGGGCATGGGAAGCATGGGGTCCACGTCTGGGCATACCCTTCCAACTTAGGGCGACAAATGCAAAAAGAACAAGTGATGGACGGAATGCTGAACAATGTCAAACATTCACCCCCAGTACAGAGATCTGGGCCTAAATCCATTGTTTTTTTTGCTGCCCATGCCATTCCAGTTTGGACCCAGCCATATGTAAATCAGTCTTGAACCTGCTCCCCATGGGAACAGTCCAGCCCAAACTGCCTGGCCAGGTCTTCCCTGGATCGGAGACAAGCATCCTGGGACAGGTTTTGGGGTTTCACCCCTCATCAGCCAGGCTAGCTTGAATCCAGTGGCATGGGAAGCACAGGACCCACGTCTGGGCATACCCTTCCCACTTAGGGCAACAAATGCAAAAAGAACAAGTGATGGACAGAATGCTGAACAATGTCAAACATTCACCCCCAGTACAGAGATCTGGGCCTAAATCCATCATTTTCTTGCTGCCCATGCCATTCCAGTTTGGACCCAGCCATATGCAAACCAGTCTTGACCCTGTTCCCCATGGGAACAGTCCAGCCCGAACTGCCTGGCCAGGTCTTCCCTGGACTGGAAACAAGGATCCTGGGACCGGTTTCGGGGTTTCACCCCACATCAGCCAGGCTAGCTTGAATCCAGTGGCATGGGAAGCACAGGACCCACATCTGGGCATACCCTTCCCACTTAGGACGACAAATGCAAAAAGAACAAGTGATGGACGGAATGCTGAACAATGTCAAACGTTCACCCCCTAGTACAGAGATCTGGGCCTAAATCCATTGTTTTTTTGCTGCCCATGCCATTCCAGTTTGGACCCAGCCATATGCAAATCAGTCTTGATCCTGTTCCCCATGGGAACAGTCCAGCTCAAACTGCCTGGCCAGGTCTTCCCTGGACTGGAAACAAGCATCCTGGGAACAGTTTCAGGGTTTCACCCCTCATCAGCCAGGTTAGCTTCAATCCAGTGGCATGGGAAGCACGGGACCCACGTCTGGGCATACCCTTCCCACTTAGGGCGACAAATGCAAAAAGAACAAGTGATGGACGGAATGCTGAACAATGTCCAACATTCACCCCCAGTACAGAGATCTGTGCCTAAATCCATTGTTTTTTTGCTGCCCATGCCATTCCAGTTTGGACCCAGCCAGGTCCATCATCCTTTTGTGTTGCTATCCGTGTGAGGCGGTCTAGTTCTAGCCACCTGTTGCCCAGGCCCATAAAAAGAGCTGCAAGCAGCGGACGCACGCTGCGGGCGCTCCACTGGCACGCCAAAGGCAAGCCCACCTGTGCCCGTCTGCGCCCGTCCGTGTCCTGCCAGGTCCAGGGGGGAGAAATATTGCAAATGCAGTCCCTGAAAGGTTAGTTTATCTAAAGCAATCTCTTATATGACTTAACCCCTTCCCCGCCACGGACGTAATGGTTACGTCCATGGCAGCGCCCATGTGGCGCCATGGACGTAACCATTACGTCCTGAATGCTGCCCTCGGGAGAAGCGCTAGCGCTCCTCCCGAGGGCCGCCCCCCCACCCCCCTAGGTCAGGGCTGACAGGGGAATCCCTTCCCCTTCAACCCCCGACCCCCCCCCACCCCCCCTGTGACGTCAGCGCGCGAGCGCGGGCTGACAATCACACAACCTCCCCCATCGCGCTGGAAGCAGAGCTTCCAGCGCGATCGAAAGAGAAATGCTCAGCATTTCTCTTTCGATCACGTGGGGGAGGCCCGGAGGGGCTTCAAAGGGAAGGAAATGTATTTCCTTCCCTTTGATGTCTCTCCGAGGGTTTCAAAAGCCGGATTGCTTGCAATCCGGCTTTTGAAACCCCACTAGACACCAGGGATTTTTTTTTTTTTAGATGTAATTGACAGAAGGGAGCGACCCCTTGGGCAAGGGTCGCTCCCAGGGGGTCATTTTTTTTTAAGGCCTTTTCTGCCCCCCCTGGGGGCAGATCGGCCTAATAATAGGCCGATCTGCCCCCAGGGGGGGCAGAAACCTCTAGACACCAGGGATACTTTTTTTTTTTTTTTTTTTTATTTGTTTTCTTTTGTGTTTTAGGTGTGGGATGCGACCCCTTAGGCAAGGGTCGCTCCCATAGGGGGGAAATTATATTTAGGCCATTTCTGCCCCCTTTGGGGGCAGATTGGCTTATTTTTATGAGGCCAATCTGCCCCCAAGGGGGGCAGAAACCACTAGACACCAGGGAGTTTTTTTTGTTTGTTTGTTTTTCACGTAAGGGGAGCGACCCCTTAGGCAAGGGTCGTTCCCATGGGGGGCAAATTTATTTTAGGCCATTTCTGCCCCCCATGGGGGCAGATCAACCTATTTTTATTAGGCCGATCTGCCCCCACGGGGGGCAGAAACCAGTAGGCACCAGGGATTTTTGTTGTTGTTGTGTTTTACAGATGGGGAGCGTCCCCTTTGGCAAGGGTCGCTCCCCTGGAGGGGCAAATTGTATTTAGGCCATTTCTGCCCGCTTTGGGGGCAGATCGGCCGATTTTAGGTCAATCTGCCCCCAAGGGGGGCAGAAACCACTAGGCACCAGGGATCTTTTTTTTGCGCCGTCACGCAAGGGGAGCGACCTTGTAGGCAAGGGTCGCTCCCCCGGGGGGGGGGTGAGGGGGGCAAATTTATTTTAGGCCATTTCTGCCCCCCCTGGGGGCAGATCGGCCTATTGGTATTAGGCCGATCTGCCCACAGGGGGGCCAGACACCTCTAGGCGCCTGGGCAAATAGTTTTTTTGTGTTTTTTTTTTTGTTTGTTTGTTTTTTTAGAGATGGGGAGCGACGCATTAGGCAAGGGTCGCTCCCCTGGGGGGCAAATTGTATTTAGACCATTTCTGCCCCCTTTGGGGGCAGATTGGCCGATTGTAGGTCAATCTGCCCCCAATGGGGGCAGAAACCACTAGGCACCAGGGATCTTTTTTTTGCGCCGTCAGGCAAGGGGAGCGACCTTGCAGGCAAGGGTCGCTCCCCGGGAGGGGTGGGGGGGCAAATTTATTTTAGGCCATTTCTGCCCCCCTGGGGGCAGATCGGCCTATTGGTATTAGGCCGATCTGCCCCCGGGGGGGGTAGAAACCTTTAGGCGCCAGGGCAATTTTTTTTTTGTGTGGGTTTTGTTTGTTTGTTTTTTTAGAGATGGGGAGCGACGCATTAGGCAAGGGTCGCTCCCCTGGGGGGCAAATTGTATTTAGACCATTTCTGCCCCCTTTGGGGGCAGATTGGCTGATTGTAGGTCAATCTGCCCCCAATGGGGGCAGAAACCACTAGGCACCAGGGATCTTTTTTTTGCGCCGTCACGCAAGGGGAGCGACCTTGCAGGCAAGGGTCGCTCCCCGGGGGGGGGGTGGGGGGGCAAATTTATTTTAGGCCATTTCTGCCCCCCTGGGGGCAGATCGGCCTATTGGTATTGGGCCGATCTGCCCCCGGGGGGGGGCAGAAACCTTTAGGCGCCAGGGCAAATTTTTTTTTGTGTGGGTTTTGTTTTTGTTTGTTTGTTTTTTTAGAGATGGGGAGCGACGCATTAGGCAAGGGTCGCTCCCCTGGGGGGCAAATTGTATTTAGACCATTTCTGCCCCCTTTGGGGGCAGATTGGCCGATTGTAGGTCAATCTGCCCCTAATGGGGGCAGAAACCACTAGGCACCAGGGATCTTTTTTTTGCGCCGTCACGCAAGGGGAGCGACCTTGCAGGCAAGGGTCGCTCCCGGGGGGGGGGTGGGGGGGCAAATTTATTTTAGGCCATTTCTGCCCCCCTGGGGGCAGATCGGCCTATTGGTATTAGGCCGATCTGCCCCCGGGGGGGGCAGAAACCTTTAGGCGCCAGGGCAAATTTTTTTTTGTGTGGGTTTTGTTTTTGTTTGTTTGTTTTTTTAGAGATGGGGAGCGACGCATTAGGCAAGGGTCGCTCCCCTGGGGGGCAAATTGTATTTAGACCATTTCTGCCCCCCTTGGAGGCAGATTGGCCGATTGTAGGTCAATCTGCCCCCAAGGGGGGCAGAAACCACTAGGCACCAGGGATCTTTTTTTTGCGCCGTCACGCAAGGGGAGCGACCTTGCAGGCAAGGGTCGCTCCCCGGGGGGTTGGGGGGGCAAATTTATTTTAGGCCATTTCTGCCCCCCCTGGGGGCAGATCGGCCTATTGGTATTAGGCCGATCTGCCCCCAGGGGGGGCAGAAACCTCTAGGCGCCAGGGCAAATTGTTTTTTTTGTGTTTTTTTTTTGTTTGTTTGTTTGTTTTTGTAGAGATGGGGAGCGACCCATTAGGCAAGGGTCGCTCCCCTGGGGGGCAAATTGTATTTAGACCATTTCTGCCCCCCTTGGGGGCAGATTGGCCGATTGTAGGTCAATCTGCCCCCAAGGGGGGCAGAAACCACTAGGCACCGGGGATTTTTTTTTTGGCACCAATGTCACGCAAGGGGGGGAGACCCCATAGGCAAGGGTCGCTCCCGGGGGGGCAGGGGGGTTGGGGGGTGGGGGACAAATTTATTTTAGGCCATTTCTGCCCCCCCTGGGCCCGGCTGAGCTAGAGGCCAAAATCCACAGGTAGGCACTGTTTTCTATGAAAAAATGTGATGTGTCCACGTTGTGTTTTGGGCCATTTCCTGTCGCGGGCGCTAGGCCTACCCACACCAGTGAGGTATCATTTTTATCGGGAGACTTGGGGGAACGCTAGGTGGAAGGAAATTTGTGGCTCCTCTCAGATTCCAGAACTTTCTGTCACTGAAATGTGAGGAAAACATGTTTTTTTAGCCAAAATTTGAGGTTTGCAAAGGATTCTGGGTAACAGAACCTGGTCAGAGCCCCACAATTCACCCCATCTTGGATTCCCCTGGGTTTCTAGTTTTCAAAAATGCGCTGGTTTGCTAGGTTTCCCCAGGTGCCGGCTGAGCTAGAGGCCAAAATCCACAGGTAGGCCCTGTTTTCTATGAAAAAATGTGATGTGTCCAGGTTGTGTTTTGGGCCATTTCCTGTCGCGGGCGCTAGGCCTACCCACACAAGTGAGGTATCATTTTTATCGGGAGACTTGGGGGAACGCTGGGTGGAAGGAAATTTGTGGCTCCTCTTAGATTCCAGAACTTTCTGTCACCGAAATGTGAGGAACATGTGTTTTATTAGCCAAATATTGAGGTTTGCAAAGGATTCTGGGTAACAGAACCTGGTCCGAGCCCCGCAAGTCACCCCTTGGATTCCCCTAGGTCTCTAGTTTTCAGAAATGCACAGGTTTGGTAGGTTTCCCTAGGTGCCGGCTGAGCTAGAGGCCAAACTCTACAGGTAGGCACTTTGCAAAAAACACCTCTGTTTTTTTCCAAAATTTAGGATGTGTCCACGTTGCGCTTTGGGGTGTTTCCTGTCGCCGGCACTAGGCCTACCCACACAAGTGAGGTATCATTTTTATCGGGAGACTTGGGGGAACGCTGGGTGGAAGGAAATTTGTAGCTCCTCTCAGATTCCAGAACTTTCTGACACAGAAATGTGAGGAACATGTGTTTTTTTAGCCAAATTTTGAGGTTTGCAAAGGATTCTGGGTAACAGAACCTGGTCCGAGCCCCGCAAGTCACCCCTCCTTGGATTCCCCTAGGTCTCTAGTTTTCAGAAATGCACAGGTTTGGTAGGTTTCCCTAGGTGCTGGCTGAGCTAGAGGCCAAAATCTACAGGTAGGCACTTCGCAAAAAACACCTCTGTTTTTTTCCAAAATTTAGGATGTGTCCACGTTGCGCTTTGGGGTGTTTCCTGTCGCCGGCGCTAGGCCTACCCACGCAAGTGAGGTATCATTTTTATCGGGAGACTTGGGGGAACGCTGGGTGGAAGGAAATTTGTAGCTCCTCTCAGATTCCAGAACTTTCTGCCACAGAAATGTGAGGAACATGTGTTTTTTTAGCCAAATTTTGAGGTTTGCAAAGGATTCTGGGTAACAGAACCTGGTCCGAGCCCCGCAAGTCACCCCTCCTTGGATTCCCCTAGGTCTCTAGTTTTCAGAAATGCACAGGTTTGGTAGGTTTCCCTAGGTGCCGGCTGAGCTAGAGGCCAAAATCTACAGGTAGGCACTTCGCAAAAAACACCTCTGTTTTTTTGCAAAATTTAGGATGTGTCCACGTTGCGCTTTGGGGTGTTTCCTGTCGCCGGCGCTAGGCCTACCCACGCAAGTGAGGTATCATTTTTATCGGGAGACTTGGGGGAACGCTGGGTGGAAGGAAATTTGTAGCTTCTCTCAGATTCCAGAACTTTCTGCCACAGAAATGTGAGGAACATGTGTTTTTTTAGCCAAATTTTGAGGTTTGCAAAGGATTCTGGGTAACAGAACCTGGTCCGAGCCCCGCAAGTCACCCCTCCTTGGATTCCCCTAGGTCTCTAGTTTTCAGAAATGCACAGGTTTGGTAGGTTTCCCTAGGTGCCGGCTGAGCTAGAGGCCAAAATCTACAGGTAGGCACTTCACAAAAAACACCTCTGTTTTTTTCCAAAATTTAGGATGTGTCCACGTTGCGCTTTGGGGTGTTTCCTGTCGCCGGCGCTAGGCCTACCCACGCAAGTGAGGTATCATTTTTATCGGGAGACTTGGGGGAACGCTGGGTGGAAGGAAATTTGTAGCTCCTCTCAGATTCCAGAACTTTCTGCCACAGAAATGTGAGGAACATGTGTTTTTTTAGCCAAATTTTGAGGTTTGCAAAGGATTCTGGGTAACAGAACCTGGTCCGAGCCCCGCAAGTCACCCCTCCTTGGATTCCCCTAGGTCTCTAGTTTTCAGAAATGCACAGGTTTGGTAGGTTTCCCTAGGTGCCGGCTGAGCTAGAGGCCAAAATCTACAGGTAGGCACTTCGCAAAAAACACCTCTGTTTTTTTCCAAAATTTAGGATGTGTCCACGTTGCGCTTTGGGGTGTTTCCTGTCGCCGGCACTAGGCCTACCCACACAAGTGAGGTATCATTTTTATTGGGAGACTTGGGGCAACGCTGGGTGGAAGGAAATTTGTGGCTCCTCTCAGATTCCAGAACTTTCAGACACAGAAATGTGAGGAACATGTGTTTTTTTAGCCAAATTTTGAGGTTTGCAAAGGATTCTGGGTAACAGAACCTGGTCCGAGCCCCGCAAGTCACCCCTCCTTGGATTCCCCTAGGTCTCTAGTTTTCAGGAATGCACAGGTTTGGTAGGTTTCCCTAGGTGCTGGCTGAGCTAGAGGCCAAAATCTACAGGTAGGCACTTCGCAAAAATCACCTCTGTTGTCTTCCAAAAATTTGGATGTGTCCACGTTGCGCTTTGGGGCGTTTCCTGTTGCGGGCGCTAGGCCTACCCACACAAGTGAGGTATCATTTTTATCAGGAGACTTAGGGGAACGCTGGGTGAAAGGAAATTTGTGGCTCCTCTCAGATTCCAGATCTTTCTGCCACAGAAATGTGAGGAACATGTGTTTTTTTTAGCCAAATTTTGAGGTTTGCAAAGGATTCTGGGTAACAGAACCTGGTCCGAGCCCCGCAAGTCACCCCTCCTTGGATTCCCCTAGGTCTCTAGTTTTCAGAAATGCACAGGTTTGGTAGGTTTCCCTAGGTGCCGGCTGAGCTAGAGGCCAAAATCTACAGGTAGGCACTTCGCAAAAAACACCTCTGTTGTCTTCCAAAAATTTGGATGTGTCCACGTTGCGCTTTGGGGCGTTTCCTGTCGCGGGTGCTAGGCCTACCCACACAAGTGAGGTATAATTTTTATCGGGAGACTTGGGGGAACATAGATTAGCAAAACAAGTGTTATTGCCCCTTGTCTTTCTCTACATTTTTTCCTTCCAAATATAGGAGAGTGTGTAAAAAAGACATCTATTTGAGAAAAGCCCTGTAATTCACATGCTAGTATGGTCACCCCGGAATTCAGAGATGTGCAAATAACCACTGCTCCTCAACACCTTATCTTGTGCCCTTTTTGGAAATACAAAGGTTTTCTTGATAGCAATTTTTTACTCTTTATATTTCAGCAAATGAATGGCTGTATACCCGTTATAGAATGAAAACGCACGTCAGGGTGCAGCTCATTTATTGGCTCTGGGTTCCTCGGGTTCTTGATGAACCTACAAGCCCTATATATCCCCGCAACCAGAAGAGTCCAGCAGACGTAACGGTATATTGCTTTCGATAATCTGACATTGCAGGGAAAAGTTACAGAGTAAAACGTAGAGAAACATTTATGTTTTTTTCACCTAAATTTCAATATTTTTCTTTTTCAGTTGTTATTTTCTGTAGGAAACCCTTGTAGGATCTACACAAATGACCCCTTGCTGAATTCAGAATTTTGTCTAGGTTTCATAAATGTTTAGGATTCTGGGATCCAACATTGGTTTCATGCCCATTTCTGTCACTGACTGGAAGGAGGCTGAAAGCACAAAAAATTGGAAAAATGGGGTATGTCCCAGAAAAATGCCAAAATTGTGTTGAAAAATTGGGTTTTCTGATTCAAGTCTGCCTGTTCCTGAAAGCTGGGAAGCTGCTGAGTTTAGCACTGCAAACCCTTTGTTGATGCCATTTTCAGGGGAAAAACCACAAGCCTTCTTCTGCAGCCACTTTTTCCAATTTTTTTGAAAAAAACAAAATTTTCCCTGTATTTTGGCCAATTTCTTGGCCTCTTTCAGGGGAACCCACAAAGTCTGGGTACCTCCAGAATCCCTAGGATGTTGGAAAAAAAGGACGCAAATTTGGCTTGGTTAGCTTATGTGGACAAAAAGTTATGCGGGCCTAAGCGCGAACTGCCCCAAATAGGCAAAAAAAGGCCTGGCACAGGAGGGGGAAAAGGCCTGGCAGCGAAGTGGTTAACAATTGCACAGGGAATATCTGTCAACACGTGCAAAATCCTAACTTCCCTATCTGCTCACGTAACATTTGTGAATGGACCCTTGAGCCCACACTCCCACTAGACCTGAGAAAGGATGTAGAGCAGGATAGCAAATTGCTGCTACTGAACTGTCGCTCTTTATCTGCCCACAAGCTACATATCTACTCACTGCTAAGTGAACTTGCCACAGAGGTTCTGTTTCTAACAGGGGATTCTGCTCCTGGTGTAGCCATGGCTCTGCCCCCAGGCTATTTAATACACTGTCTGGATAGACCCCACACCAGGGGACGGGGAATTGGAATAATCTTTAAAAACTCTATCTACTGTTTTATCCACTCCCTCTCCATACCTGATTGTAAAAGTCTGGCCTTTTCTCTGGCAACTAACACCACTTTTACTTCTCTGGCATTCTTATCTATCGCCCTCTTGGCCCCTATGGGAGGTTCCTGCAGGCCTTACCGGACTGTGTAGCATATCTTGCCTGCAGAAACTTCTACTTTACTATTCTAGGAGATTTTTACATTCATGTAGATGAGGCACACAGCATCTCTGCTAAAACCTTACTCTTGGATCTAGCAGCTCTAGACCTGACACAATTGATAACTGACCCCACTCATCTCAGAGGCCATACAATTGATCTGGTCTTTAGTAATCTTTCAAATCTATCAGCTAGACCCTCCTCCCCTTGATCTGGTCCAAATATTTTTTTGTTGTACTTACACTTCCCAAATCCACCAACCCCTAGTTAGCTATCTGTATGCCAGTGGTCAAAGTTGAACAAGAAGGACTAGATGGATACCCCAGAGAACCTACATTCTTCCCCTTCTTTTTGTGAACCTTTTACAGCAGAAAGGTTTGATAAGTGGATTTCCAAGTCCTTAGACACTATTTTACTAACTGAAACTATTCACAGGCCTACCTGCCAAAAGAAATCACCTTGGTTCTCTCCTCATCTGCTGCATTTAAAAAAAATGAATGTAAGCAGACGGAGAGAAAGTGGAGAAAGACCTACCACCCTGTCTCGACAATAGGCTACAGGAATGGATTAGATCTTTCCATAGGGAAATTAAGGTTGCTCAGGTACCTTTTTATACCTCTAGGATTGAACAGTCCTCCCATTATCCTAGAGAGATCTTTATAATTTTTAAGCTTCCCGCTGCCAGTAATGTAACGGAAGGCTCCAAGGAACACAGTAATGAGCAAGCCTGTTTCTTCCAAAAGAAAATCTCTGACATTTAGGCAACTTTCCCCAGCAACTCCTTGTATAAGGATAAGTTAGCCCCCCATGTCGACTCTCAGTCCTCCAAAGCCCTTTTTTCTGTTTTTCAGCCCCTGAGGTAAGACTTGGTAGATAATTACCTTTGCTCTATAAAATCTGGATCTCCTTTGGATCCGTCTCCTTCGTCCATCTTAGCCTTAGGATCAGATGTTATAAAGCCTGTGCTAACCAAAATGCTCCACGACTCTTTGTCGCTGGGGCATCTACGGCAACACTGGAAACATGCAGTCGTTAAGCCCCTACTAAAAAAAAACGGTCTTGATACAACACTACTCTGTAACTACAGACCAATTGCTCTTCTCCCTATAGCATAAAAAATAATCGAGAAACACATTAACATTCAAGTGTCAGGCTTTCTTGAAGAGTATAATACTCTTCATTACACCCAAATGGGATTCAGACCACAACACAGCATGGAAACTGCCCTGCTGGCTGTTACTGAAGATACTCGACGATGCCTAAATGTGGGTGGATATGCAGCAATCATTTTACTTGACTTGAGTGCCGCCTTTGACACTGTGGATCATAAGATCCTACTTCACAGAATTTCTCAGATGGGTATTGAAGGTACCAGCCTTAAATGGTTTTCATCTTACTTGAGTCAGAAGACTTTTCAAGTCCTTGATCGGGCACACTTTTCAAAATTTTCCCTATCACTTGTGGGGCTCCACAGGGCTCGTCCTGAAGCCCTACGCTTTTTAATATCTATATGGCTCCTTTGGCAAAGATTGTAGAACCCCACAGTATATCCATTGTGTCCTATGTCAATGATATCCAATTGGTCTTTTCTTTTTCCACCAACACCAGCTCAGAACAGGCCACCTCATCATCTTGTCTGTCGGATGTTGCCAGATGGATGGCAGACAACAAGCTTAAGCTTAATGACGAGAAAACAGAGGTTTGGTAGTGAACTTGTCCCTCCTCAAGTCCCCTGTTCCAGTCCCAGTAGAATTAAAAGATCTCCCCCCGCCTAAAGACAATATAAAAAGTTTAGGCCTTTGGCTTGATTCCCATCTTACGATGGAATATCACTCGAAAAAACTTGGAGCCACCTGTTTCAATCTGTTAAGGTCATTCAGGAAAATCTTAACATTCGTTCCCTTTCTGGCTAAAAGGCTTATCGTTCAGGCCCTCGTATGACGCGCCTAGATTATGGGAATGTTCTATTTATGATCTCTCTCTATCCGATGTCTTAAAGAGATTGCAGGTGGTATAGAATGCTGCTGCCCGCCTACTGATAGACATTCCCAGGCATCACTCTGCCAAAGTAGCTCTGGCATCTCTCCATTTGCTTCCCATAGAACAGAGTGTCAATTTCAAAGCCATCTGTTTTGTTCACCGGGCACTTCATAAAAAGGGTCTGGATTTTTTTAGGCAGATCGTAACTCCCTATATTCCTCAAAGATTACTTAGATCTTCTTCTTCCTCTCTTATTAACATCTGTCGTGTCAAGAAAGCAAGATGTGGACGCAGTTTTTTTTGCTTTTAAAGCAGCCAATCTATGGAATTCCCTTCCATTGGAACTCCGCTTAGAGAACTCAGAATTTTCCTTTTGTAAAAAGCTGAAGACCTTTCTTTTTCCTCTACAGCTTTTCAGCTTTTCTCTGCCTATGTAATGGTCCTGATTTAGCACTGGGAAGCCTCTAGGTAGCCATGCGCTCTACAAGTTCTACTACAATGCAATATAATACATCTGCTACAGGAACAGGTAAAAAGGTCTTGCAAAGGTTCTCAGATGAGAACAAAAATGCAGAAGCGCATGACTTTGTTGAAAGCCTAATCTTTCGCTATGCTGTTAATACAAGACTTCAAAGAGACATTGTGTTGTTTAATGAGTACATCTATGCTACAATACTTGATACTCAGTACAAGAAAAAAAACTGCTCACTTTCAATTCTTTTTCAGAAGGCAATGTTTTACAATAGAAGGCTTGCATTGTTGAGCAAGTTAGAGACTTGTAAGAAGAATGGGCAAAAGATCTGGGGTGCCGCCTTCAATTTCCAGAGAGGCCAGCCTTGTTGTCTCATAGCATACAATACCAGCAACAAGAAAAGTGACAACAATCACAACAACAGGAACAGAAGAATCAGCCCCAACCTCTGCATTGGCCTGCTTTAATTTGTCAAGGATTAAATCCAGTGAAGAGGTAAAGGTACACAAGATCGAATAAGTGTCCGCACCAATGGTTCTTCAGAGACCAGATCACTCAGTTTAGTTAACAAACACAAATCTACACAAAATACTCAAATTCTGTTTCTCTTCTTGTTCTTAAACAGCAGTACACTACAGGCCGATTCAGGGTGGGACCACCTCAACAGTCAGGAGAAGGAAATTATGGACTTCAAAGGGAAACTATGACGATGACTCTGAGGCGGAGCTCTGCGAACTGGTGTGAGGTGGTGTTGATTTGGGAAATGCTGCTGTGTGTGTGTGTGCTGGCTCAAATGTGAAACTCCTCTTATGTGATTGTGGTTGAACGGCTGTTGCTAGTAATTTTTAGAACTGTGTAGGTTCACTTCACTCCTCCATAATTTGTAGATTTTCTAACCAAGATGACAGAACATTTAGATATATAGGGGGTCATTATGACCCCGGCGGTCGGTGGTAATATGGCAGCAACTACCGCCAACAGGCTGACAGTACTTACCGCCATATTACACCAACCCGCCAATGTACCACTCCGACCGCCACGGCGGTAACAGCCGCCAGGCTGTAGATATCCATCTCAAGCCCGGCGGCTGTCATCGTTCCGCCTGCGGGATTATGACCCCGCCTATCACAATGGTTTTCGTGGCATTCATAATGTCACGAAAACCATTGCGGTAGGCCATATCAGTGACAGGGAATTCCTTCCCTGTCACTGATAGGAGTCTCCCCCCTTCCACTCCAGTTACCTCCCACCCACCCCCAACCTCTCTAGACCTCGCCAGCCCCCTACATTCACACCCCTTCACACACACACACACACACCCATTCCAACATGCATCCACGCATGCATACATCCATTCACACACATATCCGCACACTTTCACTCATACACGCATATACGCATTTACATTACACAATATACACGCAACACACATCCGCATCCACGCACACACAGTCACTCCCCCCCACACACACACACAACACCCCCCGCCCCTGTTGGAGACCTGACTTACCTGTAGTCAGGGGTTCCTCCGGCAGGAGATGGGACAGGGCACTGCTACCACCAGCAGAACACCGCCGGGCTGTATTATTTGTCATAATACGGCTGGTGGCAGTCTACTGGTGTGGCACTGCTGGTGGCAGAAGCACCACCTTAGTGCCACAGCCAGATTTCCGTCCTTCTTGTGGCAGAATACCCGGCTGTGATCATAATACGGCAAACAGATGGTAGCCACAGCGATGGTCTTTTGGCGGCCGTCGCCGCGGCGGTAGGCGGTTTTTACTGCCAATGTCAAAATGAGGGCCACAATACCTTGGGTCTTAGGGGCTGAAGGAAAGTTTGCAATGCATTTAACTGACCTGTGTCATATTCATTTCTTCAATTCCTTCCATAACAGATTGTTGATGTGCTGCTTATTGCCTTGATTAATGTTTTTATTGTGCTGGCTGTGTAAAGTTTATCTTTGTCACACCTTTCCCCAAATACCCTTTCCCATCCATCCATCAAACCCCTAAGCCTCTTCCCCAAGGCTGTGTGATTTATTGAGGTTTGCCTTAATTAATTTAAACTGTAAACAGATCACACACTTGGTAGGGCAGATGTGAAAAAAGCAACACCAACTTAGTGTGGGATCTTCTTACCTTAACACTACACTAGCGCACACCAATCCCACGTACCCACCCAGGCATGAAAGGGATAATATAAGTACAACAGAAGAGTCAGAACAATGTCTGACCCTGTTCCAGTATACAACAATAGTGTACACTAGCACAAGAGTTTTACTTTTTTGTCATGGTGGTCTAAGACTTTGATGACCCACTAACTCTGTGTTGTTTGTCTTTCAGACTAGTTGCCTGTGATGAATAATCTTTCAGATGATTCTGACAGTTGGAGTTCACTTCATTGGAATACGTGGAAGCAAGGGCCTCACTTTAATGCCTTCACTGGTAGCACAAGAAGAGAAGGTAACACTAATACCACCACCATTAATAAGAAGGCCCTTTTGGGAAACACTGCAATATTGTTTGGGAAGAATTTCAAGAGATACCATCACCTAATCAATTCATGTAAGAAGGAACTAGTTAACTTAGTAATTACTTTGTTCCATGGAAGGAGAGATAAATTACATTTTGTATCAAAGGCAGTTAGTTACTCCACTATCTCCTACTATACTATAAAGTAAAACTGATTGGTGGCTGAGTGAGGGAAAGTGAAACAAATTTAAATTAAATTAAATTCTGTTGCAAGACAGTGACACCCTGGAGGCGAGGTATACAACTGGACTGCAGGAAAAGGTAAGTAACCTACTGGAGGATAACACATGGCAGGGGAAATTAGATAAGGAAACGTTAGAGGGAATAACAGTAAACTCAACAATGCTCTAATAAATTACACTACTTTAATTAGCAATTGAAAGACAGATAAAGAAAGATGACAAAAAAGTAAAACTCGTATATTATTATTTTCTATAGAAAAGAACCCACCCTCTCCACCCATGTGATATCCACCTCACACTAAAATGTCTCAAAAAGTCCAAAGTAAAGTCCAAAAGCCTAATGTCAATATTAAATAATAAACTATTTCTCACAAAATGCCCTCTCACCAAAAATAAAAATAAAAAAAAGGTCCTTTAGGGCATTCACGTTTTGTGCCAGTTTCTGCTGCCCTTTTAACAGCAGTGCCATCTCCTGCATCAGGTTGGTTAGGCATCAAAGGAAATGGTGGAGGAGGCGTTATGTGATAACATCCGAGGAGGTGAGTGCGGTGGTGGTACAGGTGGCATGGGATCCCAGCTGCAGGCAGCGCTGGTGGCATGGCCTTATTGGAGGGCAGCCTGTCTGGAGGCCTGAAGTCCCTGTCTTTTGTTGGACCTCTGCCTCCTGCTCCTCAATTTTAAGGGCCATCAGAAAGTGATATTCAGCCACAGCTGGGCAGCTATGTCCTACTGTGTTGGTGGGAGACAGTGCCTGTCTCCAGACATTCAATCAGCAAGAGTCACTATATCAAGAAAGTAAGATAAGAACAATAAACAAAACCACAAATTATGATTTTGCTCACTTCAAACACTTGTTTATACTGTAGTGGCATAGTACAGTAGCAGATCATTGCTGTTCCCTTAGGGCCATTGGAATTTTAATTGGCTGTGATCATTGACAATATTGTAGTGGTACTTGTCAGTCACACACAGCCTGCCATTGGCCAAGTCTTCACCCATGCATCACATCTTGCTAGGTAATCAATCATAGCATTTCCTGCAAGGAATAATATTAAGCCATAATGCTGAAATACAAAAGAAAGAAAAGAAAATATGATTTTTCAAAAGTTTTTTAATTCATAGTGTAACAGAACACACACATTGTGTGTTAATAATTTTGGATTACCTTACCAGCCGTTATGAGCACAGCATATAAGTATATGTATGTTGCACAATTAATGCTTGACTATGCCACATACCAGAGCCATGCTAGTGGGTCTGGTTACTCTCCACTCAAGCATGTTGTTGGGACAGCAAGCTGTAGTATGTTATGTGAGCTTAATAATTCCAATGGCCGTGTCAGCTGCTGCTGGTTGTGAGTCATTCTGGTGCTGCATCGCAATCACAGCCACACTCACCCCCACAGCAGCTGACGCTCCCAGAGGACATAACCCTTGATGGGCCTGCCACCTGCTGCTAGCATGCGGGGGAGGTGATGCTGCACTAAAAAATGAGTGCATCCACCTCTGCCTCACTGAAGATGGGGTTTGGCTGCACCCCTGCCCATCTGTGTCACCCTCATGCTGTGCGGGTGGAGCCCATGCTGCCTGCTTCTTCCATCAGGACTGGAGGAGAAAGGAGTGGGTCGAGACGGGAGGAAAAGTTGAATAACAGGAGAAGGAAAGACAGATGATAGGCCGGAAAAGAAGAATAAAGATTAAACAAAAACAAAGTACAAAAAATAAACCAAAATGTAAAATAAACACAGAAATATATACAGGGAAAATTAGACAGTAACAAATAAGTGCAAAATAGTTGAGATTCAGGTTAGGAAAGAGCAGGTGGGGTTGAATTGATAAGGATTCAAACAGCAAGGAAAGGAAAACAGAAGCAGACAAACACAGAATAGGCACACCCATGCGAACGACGTGGTGCTGTTTGGGCTGATTTTTCATCATAAAAAACACGCTACTTGCACAAAAAGCTGCATGAACGGGTGGCTGAGGTTCATCTGCCCGTTCGAGGAGTTACGCAGAATCTTGTGGAGTTTTTTAGGAACTCTGTGAAATCGCACAGAGCAGACCTTCACAAGTTACACCCTGGCTAACTGACAGGCAATCATAAGTGCCAGTCCACACCAACACAAAATCTTAAGATACATATAAGTACAATATACCTTCAGTACAATGACATCTCCTAGTGCAATATGTCAAACTGACCTAAGAGAGGTCAGTATAGGTGTAGAATATGTCTGTTTAGTCACAATATAATAACATGCATATCATTTATACCACTGATCCCCCCTCATCCAGATGTTTCAATGGCAAACACTAGACATGGAGCCGATATGTTCACTTTTGGTGTTGGTCTTGTATCATGCGGGGGTCAAAATTTTGCCTACTTTAAACTAAGTAAGCGGTGTTACTGTAAGCTAGCCCAGCTTCGGTAACTCTGCATTTCACAAGTAATCTGGAGTTACAGCTGACTTGGTAGTTAGGGTGGGACTGTTCCCATGGGTATCAGGGTCAAGACTGATTTGCACATGGCTGGGTCCACACTAGGGTAACATGGGGAGCAGAATAACAATTGATTAACCCCAGATCTGTGACTGGGGGTGAGTGTTTGAAAAGTTTCAACACTCTGTTCTTCATTTTATTTTGTGATTATGCTATGTGTACCCGAAGTGGCAAGGCTATGCCCAGACTTGACTCCCTTGCTCGCTGCCCCACTGAATTCAAGCTAGCCTGGCTGATGAGGGGTGATACCCCGAAACCGGTTCCAGGATGCTTGTTTCCAGTCCAGGGTGGACCTGGCTTGGCAGTTCAGGCTGGACTGTTTCTATGGGGGTCAGGGTCAAGCCTGATTTGCATATGGCGGAGTCCAAACCGGGGTGATGTGGCGAGCAAAATAACGATGGATTAAACCTGGATCTGTGATTGAGGGTGAGTGTTTGAAAAGTTTCATCCATAATTTTTTTTTGTTGTTTTGCCTACATGGTTTGCCACAGCCTTACATAGTTAGTCATGAATTTGCAAGTCCAGCTGCTTATTAAAAGTTTGCATTGACTGGCATGTTAAATTGATAATTCATTTTGGAATAATCATCCTTTAGGTATTGTATTTCACCATAAAAAGTTTCTGGATGTACTTAAACTTAGACATAGGAAAATAAATGTTGGCCTTTTCTGTATGAAATGTAACTACTTGATGCAACAGACCTGTACTGTAAAGTTTCTGTCAGAAAATGTATGTTTGTAAAATTTCAATGATAATGAATCTGTACTTATAGGCCTTCATGCTTTCATCATCATGAGAATGTAGATTTGTGGTAATTACTCTGTGATACCTTTTCTTCTTTTCTGTGACCTCAAGTTGCTCCTAGAGTGTGACTTCTGTTTTGGCCTATGTAAGCAATGTGTGACAATTACTTTAAGTGTGATGCAGCAAATGTAGACAACCCACAAGCATGCATGCAATTATCTATTACATTAATGGAAAATATCAGTGTGTCCTATTACAAATGTGTATTATATGCTTCTGAATGTTTTAATGGCTGGTGTATAACTGCCATTTGCTCTTTTAGTGTGACTTATGTACCTAGGGTACACATTTGCTACATTATTGATGCAACACTTTCAGTGCATGACAGTCAAAGAAATTTGATGGTCCTTCACATTGCACACCCCCACATTGCACACATTTTTGAGGTTGTTCCTTTAATGTTAGTTTCAAAACATTTGTGGGGCACATGGGTTGTCATTTGCTGTCAATGCAATTAAACTACTTGTGATTCTGCCTCTGCCAACTAATACAGTATGACAGGTCACAACATCTACCACTATGTATTTCTTACTCCTTCAAATTCTGAATCTGTGAGTTAATCACACGTAGGCCATTATTGACTACATTTTTAAGTGGCATACTACCACTTGGTGCACGTCACACATGATCCACAGACACCCACAGATGGGTATTCAGTCACTTATTTCAAAATAGATAAATTATTGGTAATTCTGCTTTCTTTACCAATGAATAGGTCATTTCCATAAAGGCCATTCTCATTCCACTCATTGATGAGACTGTAGCGGAAAATGTGGGCATCATGGGCCCTTCTAGGGTATTTAGACAGAATGTTTATGAAGCGTGCCTGATGGTTCACTATTGCCTGGACATTTATTGAATACATATGTTTCCGGTTCCTGTATAGGTGTGAAGTGGCTGCAGGGGGCTCAAATTACACATGTGCAATCTATGATGCCAAGCCCATGGGGTAATCCAGCATTATTGTAGAACCCTTGTTTGGTCCCCAATTGCTGTTGATTAGTTTGCAGAAGAGTAGGTACTGTGGGGTCAGTTTAACTTTGGCATTCAACAAAGATGGAGAAAGGAAGATAATGCTGCCATTGGTATGCCTGTCAATCTTGCCACTGTAGTTCGAAATTATCTAGAGCCCAAGCTGTGTAAAACAGACATCAATTCGACATGTGCTAGAATGGCATGGGTCTTTGTAGTTGCTCTCTGGGGACTTAACTGAAACTTCTCCAACAATTGCATGATGGATTCACTCTTCAACCTGTAAAAGTGTATGACTGCCTCCTACCTGAGGTCAATGATTGCTATGCACTGGCAGAAAATATGTTCCTTCCTCCTTCGCTGTCTACGTGGTGGTGGTCACCAAGCTACTCCTAGTTGCAAAATGATGACCTTTGAATTCCATGGTGTAGTTGAGCTTGCCAACGTGTTGAGTTGATTTTATACCACAGCCACTGTGTCATTTTCTATGCCTGGTTTGCAGATGAGTAGCAATTCTGGCACATTTCTAGCTTTGGTTGCACTACTTCACAATGTGTGACAAAGTGCTAAACTCATAAATACCACTGCATTACTGTTGCATTGGATTTTGCTGGGGAATGCCTACACTGTATATATTAACTTCTGTGTGACGCAATTGGTTTGAGGGGAGCTTTTGCCTCTCTCAAACCTTAAAAAACAGCAAATTTTTGCAGATGTATTGTTCTTTAAGTATGACTTACTGCTTGTGTCGGTCTTGAGCCAAACTACGTGACACAAGGCCGGCCCAAGCCACTCATAAATATGCCCCTAAATTTCTTCCTTTACTTAATTGTCAATCAAATGCAAGTACAGATTGATGATTAATTTATAAAAGGCCTGGGACGGCGACAGAGGTATTAAAGATAGTCCTTATAAGTTAGGAAAGTTGGGTTAGTGCATTATCATTCTCCAACATCGACAGCTACAAGTCCATGCCGAAAAGTAATTTTGTTTGCGGACATCAACAAGATTAAAAATGTTTTCCATTGCAATTTGACTTTATCGAATTAGGCGACAGACTGAGCACCACGCAGCATTCTTTGTAAACTGAGAAGTGGTTGATGGCCCTTATGATACTGTGACTATGCTTGAAGGAAATCAAAATAGCAAATCATTCAACATGTATGAAAACGAAATCTAATCAGCAGGGTTGAAATGAAGTAGCTAGAACAAATCCGAATCATCAGCCGTTTAAAAAAACAGTCTATGCATCTTTTTAAGTGGGGTACATGTTCTACCATAGTATGCTGAACTTGCTAATAATAGCTGTTATGTACCGAAGTAACTAACAGTCATTATTATATTACAAGACTTGAGGCCTGATTTAGGGGCATATTTATACTCCGTTTGCGCCGAATTTGCGTAGTTTTTTTAGACGCAAATTCGACGCAAAACTAACTCCATATTTATACTTTGGCGTTAGACGCGTCTAGCGCCAAAGTTCATGGAGTTAGCGTCATTTTTTTGCGTGAACACCTTCCTTGCGTTAATGATATGCAAGGTAGGCGTTCCTGTCTTAAAAAATGACTCCGATGCATATGCGTCGTATTTATACTCCCGGGCAAAAATGACGCCCGGGAGTGGGCGGGTCTAAAAAACCTGCATTAGCGCCGGATTTTAGCGCCTGGGTCAGGGCAGGCGTTAAGGGACCTGTGGGCTCAGAATGAGCCCAGAGGTGCCCTCCCCTGCCCCCAGGGACACCCCCTGCCACCCTTGCCCACCCCAGGAGGACACCCAAGGATGGAGGGACCCACCCCAGGGACATTAAGGTAAGTTCAGGTAAGTATTTTTTTTTAAAAAATTTGGTGGCATAGGGGGGCCTGATTTGTGCCCCCCTACATGCCACTATGCCCAATGACCATGCCCAGGGGACAGAAGTCCCCTGGGCATGGCCATTGGGCAAAGGGGCATGACTCCTGTGTTTGCTAAGACAGGAGTCATTTCAATGGGGGTTGGGCGTCGTAAAAAAATGGCGCAAATCGGGTTGAGGTGATTTTTTTGCCTCAGCCTGACTTGCACCATTTGTGGACGCCCATACGCCATTTTCCCCCTACGCCGGCGCTGCCTGGTGTACGTCGTTTTTTTTAACGCACACCAGACAGCGCCGCCGGCTGACGCCGGCTAACGTCATTCAATAAATACGGCGCCCGCATGGCGCTTCAGAATGGCGTTAGCCGGCGCTCATTTTTTTGGCGCAAAACTGCGTTGGCGCAGTTTTGCGTCAAAAAGTATAAATATGGCCCTGAGAGTTTGACAGAGCTACTAGATTTTCATAGTTCAAAGGCAAATTCAATTATATAATTTATACATGGTTGACAGCAATATTGCTAAGTCTCATTTTGTATGATCAAGCTCCACAGTTTTTTTTTTGTTGGTAAAAACGACAGAACTATTGAAAAAAACATTTAACAAGTACTTTCAATACAGATGATATGGACTCATCATAACAATCACAATGCATTGTTATCCATGCTAAAATTCTACAATGTCCTTCACAATTCAAGCAGATGAGACAATCTAGCGTGCCAGAAACTCTGAGTCACAATTTACCTCAAAAAGCAGATTGAATTACTGCATTTAATGAACCCCGGGCTTTTGAATAGTTTTTCTCAAACTCCTCTGTGGCAATTGGGTTCCGCCCATTTATTGCACCCGGATTGTTTTGCTTTTTTGGATCACCCGGGTTTAAACTTTTTACTGTGGGTGAGTCTCAATCCATGTGTCTCACAGCTGTAATCACAAGGCAAATGGACTGCACATGTCAGTTTACTACCAGTGTCTGACTCTTAAGATGACGCCACTGCATTGTAGCTAGGGTAAGGGGCACTTGGCTGTTATACATGAACAGATATGCACATGTGTGGGCACATGCATTAGGGCTGCGTTTGGGAGATTACCATTGTGCAAAGCCCAGTAATTGCGCACAGGTAGCCAGTCGCAGAGCGGAATCTGTAGGAATAGACATAGAATTGGGTAGGCCTTATACTGTTAGTATACGTTAATAGGGAATGTAAGTATGGTTTACTGTCTTATCTGCAGTGACAAGTTATTACACGCCAAGGAGAAACCTCATTTAGAGAGCAGTTTTGCTTCACTTTAGCCTCAAAGTCCAGTGCCATTTCAAAATGGGTTGGGACAAATCTGAGCATTCCAAAAGGATATCTGCACAACGTATGGGTCATGCAGGACTGTCACATTTCTCTGGTTCAGCTCAGGATTAGAACACAGGCACTCATATGAACCCTGGCGGCCTTTTGACCGCCATGGTTAATGTGGCGGTATCACCTCCAACAGGCTGCCGGTGTATACTGCCACATTATGAGTTTGGCCAACCCGCCACATCACCACTCATACTGCCATGGCAGAATAAACCACCACGCTGGAGACGTGCATCTCCGACCCGGCGGTCCACACATGACAGCCATCGGTATAATGAGTCAGCCTACTGCTATGGTTTTTGCAGAAGTACCACGCCAGAAAAACCATGGCGATAGGGCTACCATTGACAGGGAATTCCTTGCCTGTAACCGGTAGAAGGCTCCACCACCCCCCCCCCAGCAATCACCTAACCCCCACCCCACTACAATCACAGCGCCCCCACCCCCCTAGAATCAGAGAGCACTCCAACCCAACACCCCTAAAATCACAGCATCCCTGTAGGAAAGTACCATCTTGCCTGGCATGTTACCCCCATTTTCACTGTATGTATGTTGTTTTAACCCTTGTGTCACTGGGATCCTGCTAGGCAGGACCCCAGTGCTCATAGTATGTGCCCTGTATGTGTTTCCTGTGTGGTGCCTAACTGTATCACTGAGGCTCTGCTAACCAGAACCTCAGTGTTTATGCTCTCTCTGCTTTTAAAATTGTCACTGCAGGCTAGTGACTCATTTTACCAATTTTCATTGGCACACTGGAACACCCATATAATTCCCTGGTATATGGTACCTAGGTACCCAGGGTATTGGGGTTCCAGGAGATCCCTATGGGCTGCAGCATTTCTTTTGCCACCCATAAGGAGCTCAGACAATTCTTACACAGGCCTGCCACTGCAGCCTGAGTGAAAAAACGTCAACGTTATTTCACAGCCATTTTTCACTGCACATAAGTAACTTATAAGTCATCTATATGTCCAACCCTCACTTGGTGAAGATTGGGTGCCAAGTTACTTAGTGTGTGGGCACCCTGCCACTAGCCAAGGGGCCCCCACATTGCTCAGGGCAAATTCCCGAGACTTTGTGAGTCCGGGGACACCATTACACATGTGCACTACATATAGGTCAATACCTATATGTAGCGTCACAATGGTAACTCCGAACATGGCCATGTAACATGTCTAGGATCATGGAATTGTCCCCTGTAGGAGGCTGGCCTGGCTTATAGTGGGTCCCTTGTGGTACTTACACCCTGTGCCAGGTCCAGTTATCCCTTATTAGTAGAATAGAGGTGTTTCTAGCAGCTTAGGCTGATAGAAGGTAGCTATGGCAAAGCAGCATAGGCTGAACTAGGAGACATGCAAAGCTCCTACTCTACCACTTATATCATATAGCACAATATCATAGGAAAACACAATATTCAGAGTTACTAAAAATAAAGGTACTTTATTTTACTGACAATATGCCAAAAGTATCTCAGAGAATACCCTCACTTAGGAGGTAAGTAATATACACAAGTTATATGTACACAAACCCAAAACAGGTAAGTAACAGTAAGAAAAGTAGTGCAAACAATGTAGAATCACAATAGGATGTAAAAGGTAGACATAGGTCTAGGGGCAACACAAACCATATACTCCAAAAGTGGAATGCGGGTCACGAATGGACCTTTGGGAGCTTGTAGAGGGTCACTGGGGCTGTAAGAAAACATTCAGGGTGTCTAAGATACCCCTACCCAAGACCCCGAAAAGTGGAGTAAAGTTACGATACTACCCCAGAAAGACACAATAGTCGTGATAAGGGGATTCTGCAAGAACCACAAGCACCAGCAAAACACTGAAGACAGATTCCCTGATGTGAGGACCTGCAAGGCAAGGGGACCAAGTCCAAGAGTTGGGATAGTGTCCGGGGGGGGCAGGAGTCCAGGAAACCCCGGATGAAGGTGCAAAAGGGCTGCCTCCAGGAGGAAGAAGCCAAAGATTCTGCAAAAACGAAAAAGGCTAGGAACTTCTCCTTTAGATGGAAGATGTCCCACGGCATGCTGGATGTTGCAGAAGTGTTTCCATGCAGAAATACCGCAAACAAGCCTTGCTAGCTGTAAGGGTCGCAGTAGAGTTTTTTGGGTGCTGCTGGGGCCCAGGAAGGACCAGGATGTCTCCCCTTGGAGGAGGAGACAGAGAGGGCACTCAACAACTTAGAGAGCCCCAGCAGAAGCAGGCAGCACCCGCAGAAGTACCGGAGCAAGCACTTAGAAGATCTGTGAACTCAGAGTCACAAAGGAGGGTCCCAGGACATCGGATTTCAACTCAGCGAGTTGGGCAATGCAGGATGGAGTGCTGGGGACCCAGGCAGGGCGGTGCATAAAGGAAGTCCTGGAAAAGTGCACAGAAGCTGGTGCAGCTGCAAATCACGCAGTACACAGGTTTGCTGTCTGGAGTGGGGAGGCAAGGACTTACCTCCACCAAATTTGGACCGAAGGCCCACTGGACTGTGGTAGACACTTGGACCCAGCTCCTGTGTTCCAGGGACCATGCTCGTCAGGATGAGAGGGGACCCAGAGGACCGGTGATGCAGTAATTTGGTGCCTGCGTTGGCAGGTGGAAGATTCCGTCGACCGACGGGAGATTTCTTCTTGGCTTCCAGTGCCGGGTGAAGGCAGACAGCCCTCAGAGCATGCACCACCAGGAAACAGTCAAGAAAGCCAGCAGGATGAGGCGCTACAATGTTGCTGGTAGTCGTCTTGCTACTTTGTTGCGGTTTTGCAGGTGTCCTGGAGGAGTCATCAGTCGATCCTTGGCAGAAGTCGAAGAGGGAAGTGCAGAGGAACTCTGGTGAGCTCTTGCATTCGTTATCTGAAGAATACCCCAGAGGAGAGACCCTAAATAGCCACAAAAGGAGGTTTGGCTACCAAGAGAGGTAAGAACCTATCAGAAGGGGTCTCTGACAGCACCTGCTGGCACTGGCCACTCAGAGCAGTCCAGTGCACCCCCACCACCTCTGAATCCAAGATGGCAGAGGTCTGGGAAATAATGGAGGAGCTCTGGGCAACTCCCCCGGGAGGTACTGGTCAGGGGAGTGGTCACTCCCCTTTCCTTTGTCCACTTTCGCACCAGAGCAGGGCTGGGGGATCCCTGAACCGGTGTAGACTGGCTTATGCAAGGAGGGCACCATCTGTGCCCTTCAAAGCGTTTCCAGAGGTCAGGAGAGGCTACTCCTCCCAGGCCCTTTACTCCTATTTCCAAAGGGAGAGGGTGTAACACCCTCTCTCAGAGAAAAATCCTTTGTTCTGCCTTTCTGGGACTGGGCTGCCCAGGCCCCAGGGGGGGCAGAAACCTGTCTGAGGGGTTGGCAGCAGCGGTAGCTGCAGAGGAGACCCCAGAAAGTTAGTTTGGCAGTACCTGGGCTCTATGCTGGAGACCTGGGGATGCATGGAATTGTCCCCCCAATACCAGAATGGTATTGGGGTGATGTAGGAAAGTACCATCTTGCCTGGAATGCTACCCCCATTTTCACTGTTGGTATGTTTGTTTTTGCCCTTGTGTCACTGGGATCCTGCTAGGCAGGACCCCAGTGCTCATAACGTATTCCCTGTATGTGTTCCCTGTGTGGTGCCTAACTGTAGCACTGAGGCTCTGCTAACCAGAACCTCAGTGTTTATGCTCTCTCTGCTTTCTAAAATCGTCACTGCAGGCTAGCACCAGCATGGCTACTGCCCGATTTCCACCCTAATTGTGAAAGAAATCCGGCAGTGTCCATATTATGGAGGGCGGAAGAAGGCGGTCTTATGGCACCTATGGCCTGGGGCGGTCTTGGGAAAAGACTGCCAATGTCATAACGAGGGCTATAGTCCTTTTGTCACATTGCTGTGATACGTTAATTACATTTCTCTCCAGCTGCAGGAAAAAAGGCCACCCCATACAAAAGGAGTAATTAATGGTGCTTCAGGCAGCTCCTGAGCAGGAAGGGTTGAGCATAAAAAATCTGCATCTGTTAATTGCCTGTCATACTGTTCCGGGGCTGGGGCCAGGCCAGGCCCACAGAATAAAGTAGGTAGCCTAGACACCTGGAGCCAGCAGAAGAGGGGACCCTGCAACTGCGACAGCCATGAAAAACTGGAAGGAAGAACCCCCCTGAGGCCCAACAAGGACTAAGGACTCTGTCGCAGTTATCCCCATGATCAATGGGTCTCTCCAATGGCCACTGAAGATGGTCCCCTTATACCCACTGAGGACCAGTTGGAGGTAAGATCTGTACTTCTTTGCTGAGGAACAAAGGAGAAGGGGAAAGCTGGTGCAGGAAGCAAGGTGAACCAGCTCCTGGTAAATTACACCACTTTGGAAGTGACAAAGTAAACTGCTGGAGCTTGCCATCAGTAGTAAAATGAGCCCAAGATCACCCAAATAGGCCAAACAATGTCCGAGCTATGGTCTTTCAAACATTGGTCACCTTTGACACTTTTAGAAGCTTCAGAGTGCGTGGAGCTCTGCCATGCCATTGTTCAATCACTCCTGAGATGGGCCAGGACCCATGGGTTCGTGCAAGGATTAATTCATTATTTTGCCCAAGGAAGAGGTTATTTATTTTATCCAGGAAGGGGACATGCATGGTGCCCCCTCCCCTGGCTAATTCCTGGCCCTAGGAACTTCGTTTCCTTGGGGCATGAAGCAAAAGTGGACGGGAAGTGCTGTTTCACCCCCTCCACTTTCATAGGCCCATTCCCTACTCCCTGTGTCTTTTGGTTAGACAATGAGGGATTACCCTGATCACTATTACAACTTTCTAAAACCGAGGTAGGACCTTACTTGCAACTTATGGTGACAAAATCAGGGATTACTCTGAGCACCATTACAGCTTTCTAAAACTGAGGTTGGAGCATCGCCCTGTAGTCACACCATCTGAATCTGCTGCATCTGTTGTAGCATGAGAGGACAGCCTGCAGCAGATATAGGTAGTGTATTTTAACAGCAGATAGGATGACAGGGGAATAATCACCCTGGCTCATCACAGGTTATGTTTTAAACCTGCCTAGGGTAGCCAGAATAAAATAGGAAGGGATACCCCATAGGTAGTTTTAATGATATTGCCTTGTAGATCCCTTGTGGATCCCTTGTAGTGCTTGTGCACTAACCACAAACAAAACGTTGCTTCACCCTGAGCATTGGTCTACGCAGGGGTGTTGTAGCACACCTAATGATAGAGCATGCCATTCTGTAGTGGGTGAGGGCAATTTTAAACCTTGTGTGTGCTAGGGAATAAGAGCTGTTGACTCATTTGGGCAGCAGATGAGATGAAGCCAGTGAGGGGAGTCATCAGGTAAGGGCAGGGTGGGCTCCCGATGCTGCCCTCAATGTTGGAGGCAAGTCTGGGCTTGTCCCATGTAGGTCCGGACACCCCCTGCTCTTAAAAATAAAATAAAAAGATGTGTGGCCTCCCATCATAGCGGGAGACCCCCTGTTAAAATATTCACTGCTTTCTCAGAGGAGTGCCCCATTATGCCTAAGAAGAGGCCCATCTGTGTATTAGTTTGCCTATTATGGTGGCTCCAGGAGGACAGAGCCACCATCAAAAAACATAAAATGTTGAGGGAGCTAAAAGAGTTACAGCAGCAAACCAGAAGTCATATTTAAAGGTACTGACCCTATGTTTGTGGGGTCAAGAAATCCATAACCTTCTGGTATTTTCAGCTTATTTTTCAAGCACTCCCAAAGCTGGAGCATGTGCTCTACAGCAATGTGTAAGGCCCCTTTCTAGGGATGCATTTTATGTGGTCTGAAGGGGTATAAAGAAAATAAATTGTTCAGCATTTTTTAAAGGCTGAATTAATGGTTGCATTTCATGCAATCAGAAAGTAGTGCACTGTAATGTCTGTTTTCATGACTGTGCTCTATATGGTCTCAAAGAATACAAACTCATTTTATGTTCATTTAAAGATGTTTTACTAAAATAGTAATGTTGAAGGTTATTACTAATGAAGGGCAATATGTTTTATTGATATTAATAATTTCCTTGCACATTATTCATTATTCCATTTAAGCACAAAATTATGGTGTTTCTTACATGTGCTTTTTGTCTGATAATGTGATGACCCTCTGGGGTCAAATGTGATTTTGTCATGTCATTTATGGTGTTTCTACTCTGCCTTGTGTATTAATTTGTAAAATAATGCATAGTATTTAGTAGTGTGTGTGTAATAAGGGTACTTTTCATTTTTCTAAAGAAAAAGCACTGACAAGACTATCATTTATTCAGTGTTATTATTGTGTGTCAGCGAATGGTGATTACTAGCCCAATCCACCGCCCCTGATTAGGGCTTGTAATTGTCAACATCCCTACTCCGAGAAAGTGCTACATTGGGGGTGCCTAGTGCCCAGTTATGGGGAATTGCAGACCTATTGCTTCTGCAGGCCTCACATCCCAATAAACGAATAACCTTATTTCCTACATTAGTGCTCAGTGCTGGGATAATAGGATCCAGTTTGGTACACACAGGTCACATTTGATAAGTTCAATTTTGCCACACGTTACCAATGCATTAAGATGAAAATATCAAAGTGCAAGGCTGTAAGAGGGGTTCAAATGTTTGGCAGTGTGAACTCCAGATGTAGACATGGAAAGTCCTAACACACATCATGTGAAAACATTGACGGTTGGTTTATGTGGTAACTGTGTTTATTATGACCAGCTTGCATTTTTTAAATGATGTGATGACAAGGTCAGCTATCACACAGAGGCCCAGATTCTCAAAGGTTTAGAGTCAGGTCAGCTTTACTTTTGTAACGCTAAACCAATGCCAAACAAATGCAAATTTGCATTTGCGTTAGTTTGTGTGGCAAAGTAACACAAAGCAGTGCGAAACACTGTTTTGCATTGCTTTTCTTCAAGGGGGCATTACATGGGTGGTACATGAGCGCACCCGTGCACTCACCTATGCTTTTTCATGCTAAACCCTATTCTGAAACATCAGAAGTAAAGGTTGAGGAGCATATTTATACCCCATTTGCACCAAATTTTCTTCAGTTTTTTATGCAAATGCAGCACAAAACTAACTCCATATTTTTATTTTGACATTAGGCACGTCTAACATCAAAATATTGGAGTTTGCACCTTTTTTTAAATTCGTGAACCTACCTTGCGTCAATGAGATGCAAGGTAGGCATTCCCATCTAAAAACTTATGCTAACCCAATAGCCCCATATTTATCCCCTGTGCTAAAATGACACACATGTGGGAGGAGGGGCTAAATAATGGTACAAACTTTACGTCCTGGGCAAGACCAGGCGTTAAGGTACCTTTGGACCCCTTTCCATGGTTAAACACCATGGAATGCGTCCACAGGTGCCCTCCTCATGCCCCAGGAACACCCACACCAGAGGACACCGGAGGATGGGGGACTCCATCCCAGGTAAGTAGGGTAAGTATAGGTAAGTATTTTTTTTTTTAAATTAACGTGCCGCCGGGGGCCCAACTTGGGAGCTGCTGCAATGCACAGGGTGCAATGGCCATGCCCAAGGGACACAGGTCCCCTGTGCTGGCCATTAGGGTGGTGGGAATGACTCCTGTTTTCTTAAGACAGGAGTCATGTGGTATGGATGGTTTTGCGTCAGAAAATGATGCTTGGCTGGTTAGAGTAATCTTTTTTTACTCTAACCAGCCTAATGTCATTTTGTGGTGCAAAAACCCCTTCTCCCATACTGCCAGCCCCACCCGGCTAAAGTCATTTTTTTTAGTGCTAGCCCACCCTTTGCACCAGCTTGCACCATTCCATAAATATGGTGCCCTGCTGGCGCTCAGGAATGGCGCAAGCCGGTACTAAACGTTTTGGTGCACAGCTGAGTAAGTGCAGTTTTGTACCAAAAAAGTATAAATATGCAATTAATGCCAAAAAATAATGCCACTAAAAAGCAGGAGTTAAACAGAGAAATGTTTTTATTTCTCCCTGCTTTACTGACTTTGCATGTACGCTACACTGTACAACACACATACAAAGTAGGAAAAGCATTTCCACTTGTCTAGGCATGGTATTTTGGATGAGAAGGATACACTTCATCTACAAAACCTATGCTAGAATCACGCACACACCCAAGCACTATAGCGCTAAGGTGTGTGCGTGGCGCACAGCAGCTGAAATCAGCACCGATGCTAGGGAGAGGGGAGGAGAGTGCCATTTCTATATGAAAATGGCGCTCTTCTGCTCTCACCTTGTCACACAGTGCAGCACAGCATTTTAGGCTGCTACACTGCTTAGTGTGACACCTTTCAGAATTTGGGATCCAGAGTTCACATTAGTGTGCTTGGGGCAATATTACCATTTGAACCCCAGCACAACACACTACACCTGTTTGAGTAGGGTTCTTCTCTATAGGATTAGAGATCACATCAAGGCCCGTATTTATACTTTTTGACGCTAAACTGCGCTAACGCAGTTTAGCGTCAAAAACAATTGCGCCGGCTAACGCCATTCTGAAGCGCCATGCGGGCGCCGTATTTATTGAATGGCGTTAGCCGGCGCAAGCAGACCGGCACTGCCTGGTGTGCGTGGAAAAAAAACACGTACACCAGGCAGCGCCGGCGTTGGGAAAAATGGCGCTAGGGCGTCTTAAAAATGGTGCAAGTCAGGTTGACGCAAAAAATCGCCTCCACCCGATTTGCACCATTTTTAACGACGCCCAGACGCCATTTACATGACTCCTGTCTTAGTAGAGACAGGAGTCATGCCCCCTTGCCCAATGGCCATGCCCAGGGGACTTATGTCCCCTGGGCATGGTCATTGGGCATTGAGGCATGTAGGGGGGCACAAATCAGGCCCCCCTATGCCAAAAAAAAATATTTAAAAAAAATATATATATACTTATCTGAACTTACCTGAATGTCCCTGGGGTGGGTCCCTCCAGCCTTGGGTGTCCTCCTGGGGTGGGCAAGGGTGGCAGGGGGGGTCCCTGGGGGCATGGGAGGGCAGCTGTGGGCTCATTTTGAGCCCACAGGTCCCTTAACGCCTGCCCTGACCCAGGCGCTAAAATCCGGCGCAAATGCGGGGTTTTTTGCCCCACCCACTCCCGGGCGTGATTTTTGCCCGGGAGTATAAATACGACGCATTTGCGTTGCAGTCATTTTTTTAGACGGGAACGCCTACCTTGCATCTCATTAACGCAAGGAAGGCGTTCACGCAAAAAAATGACGCTCTTTCCTCATACTTTGGCGCTAGACGCGTCTAACGCCAAAGTATAAATATGGCGTTAGTTTTGCGCCGAATTTGCGTCGAAAAAAACGACGCTAATTCGGCGCAAACGGAGTATAAATATGCCCCCAAGTACCCACTCCATAGATCTGGGTGTAAGGGTGGAACCTTACAGTGGGGGTGTTGGCAGTGATTGGGGTTCTGGGAAATTCTTGGTCTAGGCATGGCAGATTTCCCACAAGGGAGTCCATCCTGAGTCATCCTTTTTACTGTTTTTCCCCTGCCATTGTAGAAGTCCAGAAATCACTTAAAAAGTGGGAGGGTATCCAGAAGTTGTTGACCCTCCCCTTGAGGTACTGGGCAGGAGAGTGGTGGGTCCCTAAAAACCTTTCTCATGCTCACATAGTTTATCCGATGGGGAGGGGGAGCTATCTAGTGGTGGCCCTTAGTAGTGTGTGGCCCTGTGGAAGGGATGGTTGCTGAGGTTAAAGATGTAGTGACTGACCCTGAGGAGATCAGCAGGTCATAGAGGGGGTTGGTCTGCCTAGATTCCCGGGATGGTAGATCCTGAAATGTCAGGCTAGCATAGATGACTGCCAGAGAGCAGTGAAGGATGTCATACTAGGCCTGTTGTTACCAGTACATGAGGCAGTGGCAATGGTGATGCCCAGTTGGATGTCCAATCAGGTAGAACATCTGGGATCAGACACCAGGACTGAGGATGGAGGCCCTCTAACTGGTGCGTGCAGCCCAAGGTAGGGTGTGAGGGTGTGCCCTGAGCAGACCCCTGCCTGGTGTGTTGCTTGTGTACAATCCTTGAGGTCGATGCTGTGAGGCCCCTCTTAGTCCTGGCTTACCAGGCATTGGTTTGGCTGGTGGGTGCAGCCTTTATTATAGTGTCATGGTGTAGAACACAGGTGTGCCCACATTAGTAGTACCAGCTGGCCAGGTGAACCTTATTGTAGAGAAGGGAACCCTGTGCTTCAGTATTGGATTGTGATCGCAGTACTGTCCACTGGGTTGCTTTGAGCTGTCCCACGAGCAGTTGATGAGGACTGTTCCTGGCAGACCTTTGGTGGATGCACTTTATGTGTACAGTGGAGGCATATGCCTGTGGAGAGGATGTGCAGAAGGTGGGTGTACCCACAGTGGTAGTACCATGTGGCCAGGAGAGCCCCATCCAGAGGAAGGGAACTCTGTGATTCAGTCTGGGATTAGGTTAGCCAGATCTGTCCATTAGGTTTGCTTTGGGGTGTCAAATGGGTAGCAGTCAAGGAGTAATTCTGGCAGACTCCAGCATGGTGCACTTCAAGTATACCAATCTAGGGTGCTGTCCTAAGAACCCTCAAAGGTCCTGGTTCACAGGCAAGGACTCAGTAGGTGGGGATGTCCCTTTGTTGAGTGAGGTGAAAGGAGGCGGTGTGATCCTCAAGGTGACCTGTTGAATCTTTCACAGTGGAACTTCATGGTCCCGGATTAGTCTTTACCGCATGGAGCCTGGGAGTCTTTAAACGTGGTCTGGGTCAGGTGAGCCACACTCAGTCACCAGAAGCACTTCCTGTTGATCTCGTGGGGCTGGAGGGAGTCCATGGGTGAGGAGTTCCTGTGATGGGCCCTGCCTATGGTGACTCTTGCCTGGGAAACACACTGTGATTTAGCTTTGGTCCCAATAGGGGACAAATGCATGCCTCAGAGAGTGTGGTGGCATCATAGACCTCACAATAACTACTGTGGGTGAGTGTCTGCAGCCTGGTAAAGAGGTCTGAGTAGTAACCCAGTTGAGTGAGGGTACTGGGTTGAATGCTTATCTAGAGGGTGGAACAGCCAATAGCCCTTGGGATAGGTCTTAGTACTGTCTGTTGTGTTGGCATTGGTGTTGAGGCACTGAATCCTTGCCAGGGATGCTGTGGTGGACACAGAGTTGTGTGACCCAGGGCAGGGTTGGGCTTAGACCTGCTCAAACCACGTAGGTGGTTAGTGTGCTGGATGCATCCGATCTCAGACTAGAACGGTTCTTAGTGCAGTCTCGGTTCCCTTAGTGATAGGTGGCCACATGGAAACATTGGGTCAGTGGTTTTATCATAGAAAGGCAAGTGGAAGAGCTCAGTGGTAAATGACAACTAGCGAATGGTGTGTCTTGTCTGAACCCATTGCCAGTAGTTGGTGTTAATTAGGTAAGAGTACCCATGAGTGTTGGCTATCTCTTCCCCAGTTTCAACTGGTGGTGTATGCACACCAATGCACTAACAGCAGACACTCAGAACTGTACCTCCTGGATAGTTCCTTATTAAACACAATTTGGTGCATAAGAGGCACATCAACCAACAAATCTAACACACATAAATAATTACACATGTAATCCAAACTCAATTTTAATAAAACATATTTAAAAAATGTCATTTATAGGGACACCTTAATGTCTTAATAAACAAAAAGTCAAGATGATGTGCATGCAAAACATTTCCCCAAAAAAGATTCTGCCTAGGTACATCATCACCATCACAAGCTAAACACATGGCATAGGGCTTGAACACATACTCCAACATGATCACGTATAATAAAAGGAGAATAGAAGGGAATTTTTAATTCAAGGGAAGAACTTCAAGATCGCAGCCACATTCCCATATTTCAGTGTAGATTACTTACTTACAGCAGCAGTCCAGTCTGACATGCACTTATATAGATCCACTAAGCATTTCAAGATGTCCGCAACATTTTATCTCATTAGGGTGTTCCGGTGAATACAGGGGTCTGGCCTCGACAGGAACCGTCTTCTTTGCGTGTATACTTTTGACTTTCTCCTCTGTGTTTTGGGGGTCCATTATGATCGGGCAATGAACTTCATCTATCAGTAGTAGTTAATGCCTTGCATAGACCTAGAAATAGGGATAGAAGCATCAGTACATATAGCAGTTAAATGACACTAATTCTGTGCAAACAGAGTATAGAAATGCCCCTAAGGGCCTTATTTATACTTTTTGGTGGAAAACTGCACTAACGCAGTTTTGCACCAAAATGTTTTGCACCGACTTGCACCATTTTTTAGCACCAGCTGGAAACCGTATTTATGGAATAGTGCAAGCCGGTGCAAAGGGTAGGCCAGCATAAAAAAACGACATTAGGCAGGTAAGAGTCAAAATAAATGACTCTAACCAGATTAGCGTCATTTTGTGATGCTAAGGGGCATATTTATACTCTGTTTGCACTGAATTAGCGTCACTTTTTTTTACTCTAATTCGGTGCAAATCTAACTCCATATTTATACTTTGGTGCTAGACCCGTTTAGCGCCAAATTTATGGAGTTAAAGTCATTTTTTAGAAGTGGAAACCTACCTTGCCTTAATGAGATGCAAGGTAGGCGTTCCCATGCAAAAAATGATTCTATGGCCTTAACTCCATATTTATACTCCCATACAAAAATGGCGCAAGGGAGGGAGGAGGGGTCAAAAAATGGGGCAAAGCTTGCTTTGCCCCATTTTTTTAAAGCCTGGGTCAGGACAGGCTTTAGGGGACCTGTGGGCCTATTTCCATGGTAGAACACCATGGAATAAGCCCACAGGTGCCCTCCCCAGTCCCCAGGGGCACACACACCAGAGGGACTGCGGAGGATGGGGGACCCCATCCCAGGTACATACAGGTAATATTGCATTTTATTTTTGAAAGTGCCCTTTGGGGCCCTGAAATGGGCCCCCATACATGGCACAGGGTGCAATAGCCATGCCCAGGGGACCCTTGTCCTCTGTGCTGGCCATTGGGGTGGTGGGTGTGACTCCTGCCTTTTTTAAAGCAGGAGTCATGTGGCATGGTAGGTTTAGCACCATAAAATGACGCTAATCTGGTTAGAGTCATTGTTTTTTACTCTAACCTGCCTAAAGTAATTTTTTGGTGCTAAACCCTCTTCTTCTATACTGCCAGCCCCACCCGACTAAAGTCATTTTATTTTATTCTAGCCTACCCTTTGCACCGGCTTGCACCATTCCATAAATATGGTGCTTTGCTGGTGCACAGAAATGGTGTAAGCCGGTGCTAAACTTCATGGTGCAAAACTGAGTTAGTGGAGTTTTGCAGCAAAAAAGTATAAATAAGGGCCAATATTTTGCAAGTTTGTGCCATTTTTGCGTCAAAAAATTACATTAATGCGGCGTAAAAAAAGTATAAATCAGGGCTTTGGTGCTAGACGGGTCTAGCACCAAAGTATAAATATGGAGTTAGTTTTTCACCGAATTAGAGTAAAAAAATGACACTAATTCGGTGCAAACAGAGTATAAATATGCCCCTAAATATGGCGTTAAGGCCATAGAGTCATTTTTTGCACGGGAACGCCTACCTTGCATCTCATTAAGGCAAGGTAGGTCTCCACTTCCAGAAAATAACTTTAACTCCATAAATTTGGCGCTAGACGGGTCTAGCACCAAAGTATAAATATGGAGTTAGTTTTGCACCGAATTAGAGTAAAAAAAAAATGACGTTAATTCGGTGCAAACAGAGTATAAATATGCATAACTTGAGCTGCCTCTCTCACGTTTGGGAGATGTGCACAGAGCTAGGTTTGGAATCCCGAGCTGAGCATTGGTGCAGTAAGACATCCCCCTGAAACTTTGGTCATTTGTTGGTATATTTGTTCCACTTTGCTAATAATGCACAGCTTTTGCTCCCATGATTTCACAGTGTGTGACCTTTGCTCCCAGCAAGCCCCCGCATTTACTCCCATGAGGCCTGGATAGTCTCTGTAGCCACGTATGCCTCCCATCCAAAACACCAGGAGCCTGATGGCTTACATTCATATACTCTCCTCTTTGTGTTTGGATATGTGATGCACCGTTTGAATACACCTGGATCACAGGATGACTGAATGATAATGTGAACACTAGCTGTTACACGTACTTTAAGTCCCATCAGGTCACTTATCCTGGCTTGTAGATGATGGTATCCCTAAGAGTAAAAATATCAATGTTTTAGAGTGTGTAGCGCAGTGGACAGGTTTAATTGTTTAAGTTACCCATATTCTAAAACAGCTGTGTTTTCCTTTCTGTGTTCCTTCTCCTTTTTTAGGATTCTTGAAGTGGATATACTCCAGTTTTAAGTCAACTCAACTTGTATAAAAGTGTTGGGTAACTATCTGTTAATCTTGACTGGAATGCGCTTGGATGCATAGCTTCTGCTCAGTGTAGGTTAGGAGTGCAAGGGTCTTAGAGGACCTGATGAAATCTGTGCATCTTGTGAAGCAGATAGAACATGTTGACTTACTGGCTCAGTAAATGCCTCTTTGTTTCATGGTATGTTTTTATGTCACAGAACACATCTTATCAAAGAATTGGAGACATTTTTATTGTTTTCTGTCCTAAAGTCCCACTAAGAACATAGAAAATATGTGCTCCCTCCTACTGCAAGTTTGAGCCCACTTAGCGGTAAGTACCTCACCAGGTGAGGAGCTGGTTATGAAGCATGCCAAATGATTAGGCGTTCTATAGGAGATGCATGGGCGTTCCCATGCATCCACCCATGGATTCTGAATCATTCTCAGATTCACCAATACTGGTAGACCTGGGAATGCATCAGAATTCAACACCTCCCAAGGGTAGGCAAAAGGAGGAGTAATATTTTTATTTCTCCTCATTGTGTTCCTATTTTCTACATGTGGTGCTTTCTCTAGCACAAACAGAAAGAGGGAAACACCTCAAAGGATTGTTTTGTGCAAGATGTCCCTTCCTGCACAAAAACAGTCCTGCCTGTAATGTAGGCATTCTTGCACCATGGTGCAAGGGTGTCTGCATTGGTGCTAGGCAGCAGTTTGTGCAGCACCACAGACAGAGAGCCGAATATCTGTTGACATCTCCTCAAGACAGCGCAGTATAAATGAATGGTTACCCAAAGAAGCTGCTGATTTAGCATAATCCTATAACATTAGGGCCCTCATTACGACCCTGGGGACGGTGCAATGTTGGCTGTAAGACCACAAAAAGGGCGGCGGCCATTACCGCCCCATTATGACATTGCTGGTTTGGCATATGCCAAACCGCCAATGTACCGCACCATGCGCCACGGTGGTAATGACTGCCAGGCTGGAAACAATGGTCTCCAGCCTGGCGGCCGTCACTAGTCTGCCGGCGGTATCAGGACCCCGGCCTGGATTTCGTGGGGTTTTGAACCGCCACAAAATCCATGGCAGTAGGCACTATCAGTGCCAGGGAATTTGTTTCCTGGCACTGATTGGGGTCTCCCCCTCTCCTGAGTCCATCTCCAACACCCGCAACCCCCCTACCACCCCCCAAAGGTAGTAGGACCCCTTCCCCAACCCATATACCCCCAAACATACCCCCAAACCCCCTTTATGCACGCTCACACCACTCACACACATACACGCGCACATACATGCACACATACATACACGTAACATTTCCCCTACACACATTACACCTCCTGCATACATACACGCATGCACACACACACTCTACACACTCACAGGCACACCCCCATGCACGCACACCACACAAACCCCCCTCACCCCCCTCCCCTAACGGACGATCACCTTACCTGTTTCAGTGATCCTTTGGGAGGGAACGGGATCCATGGGGGCTGCTCTGCCGCCAGTACCCCATCACCAGAACACTGCCACGCCGAATACTGAGATGTAACGCGGTAGGTGGTGTTCTGATGATGTGGCAGTGACGGTGGAGCAGCCTCCACTACACCACCGACCTCCAGTATAGCTGCTGGTGGCTCTCCATCCAAAAAAGGGTGGAGGGTCGCCAGCAGTCATAATATGGTTGCCGGTCTTCGGCCCGGCGGAACCTTGGACCGCTGAGGTTGAAATGAGGGCCTATAACTTTTAAAGTGAATCAGTACACAATGCTTTGAAATAATTATTGTTAGAACTTTGTGTAAAGTTTTGAGAATATATGAACCGTTCATTAGATTTAAATTTGAACAGCCTGGCAAAAGATCCTAATACCAAAGAGAATGGAGTAAAAAATGACTGTGTCTCTTGAATTACATATTGCTTTGAAGGTATTTGAAAAAAAAGTTTATAAATGTAATTCTCACTTTGCCTTAGCCTTAGCCTTAACCTAAACCCAAGGAGCACAGATTTGCCCTCCACACCTTGGGGTTCTGGGTTAAAGAAAGCTTCGGAGGCACTTTCCCTCCTCAAGGCATTGGCTCAGGCTAAGAAGCTGCCACTTTCATGAGCATTCTGCCAGGGGGTGCAGGGCCTCTGCAACTGCTCTCCTAAGAGCAGAATCAATGACCTTTGGGAGAGCAGCAACTTAATATCATATTTGTGTGAATTTTTATATATAGTCCCCAGCAAGGGTTTGAACATAAGAAGGTGCTTTGCATTACCTTCCACGTTAGACAGCTCTTTAATATTCAATGTTTGAATGTCAAAATTAAGGATTTTATGAGATGGCTCTAGATTTAAATAATCTATTAAATTATTTTGTGGAAACCGTTGTAGTCCACAATCATATTTACAGTTTATTGATCCTTTTTCGGTTGCCCATTTTTGCATTTTTTGTTTTTGAACTTCCTTCTTAAATGTTGGTGTTTAATTTAATTTGGAAACTGTGGAATACATTTCCAACCCTTCTGTTTTTTGGAACTTTCAAACCATTACTGATGGACCTGATATCCTTGGCATGGTTTTCCCCCAACTAACATTTTGCCTTCTAACCTCCTGTTTTGCTGACTTTGTTTCTGCTGGCTTGAGGGCTCTGCAAAATTTGTCATGCTAACCAGTGTCAAATGGCTCTCTCCTTTAAACATAGAGAAATAACCTTACACCATATTGGCAAACATACTTTACTTGTAAGAGAGCCCAGCTGCAAGATGGCCGCCTTGCAATGAGACTCTGCTGCCCACAGAACTATCCCTGGAAAAATTCCCACACAAAGGCCAATTTTGTCCCTTTCACGACCCGCTCCTTGTGGTAGATGAGTGCTAGCCACATCTGAACTGCCTCAGTAACCAATTGTGGCACATCGCCAGGGAGAAATCATTGTTGTGTGCTATGGCACTAGCCAAAGGCTGTGTAAGAGGCTGTTTCAATTACCCTGGAGGAATCTCAAAAAGTTATTTTAATCTACCAAAAACATTTTTTCAATAAACGTCAATTTTATCACTAAAGTACTGGAGACTAGAGACTTTGTAGAAGACTCCTAATGGTGCCTTAACTTTCTACCTAAACTCATTATATTAGGAGTCCCCTGGGCCTGCAGTTGAGGCCCTTGCTCTGGGCTGGACAGACCAGCACCAAGGCTGCTGCAGTGGCTGAGGTGATGTCCGAGCTGTACGTCATGGCAGCACCTACAACAGGTGAAGAAACAAGAGAGCTATGAGGCAGTGCAGGGAGCACTGCTGTGTCCAGATGGGCACTGCATGCCTTGGTGAATGTCGGGTCTCACATCCAATGGTGAAGGATCTGAAGCCGATGAGGTTAGACATCATGAGAACTGACTTCCCTGCCTGGACCTGTGGTGTGCGGTTGGCAGGTGCGCTCGTTCGGGCCCCACTTTGGCCTGGGGTCAGGTGCCTTGAGGAAAGGGCTCACAAGGGACACCTGGGCCCACAAGACATCGCCCATGCTCCTGTGACACTGGCTGGTTGTGGGGTCTGCTCTTGTCCCTTCTGCCTATTGTAGGGTGAAGTGGGACCCTCAGCACTCCACAATCCTGTGTGCTGTGGGGGCACACCAGAAACACGAATCTACGTTACAGTCTTTCCACCATGAACAAGGGAGATCACAAGCAGCCCAAACTCACATTTGAGAAAAATAGAGGCATCCACATTGCTGACCTATTTTACATAATTCAACTTCTTTGGCTGGAGAATGTACACTGTTAATACCTTGATGTGCCATTCATGGTAGAAGACATAATCCAGGTCATTCAAAGCCTGCCAGGCAACAAGACACCTGGCCTAGAAGGTCTCCCTACGTCCTTTTATAAAGAATATGCTTCACTCATAGTCCCGCACCTACTGATGATGTACGAAAAATCGCTATCACAGGGTACATTGCTGCCCTTCTTGCCGAAGCTGTCATTATCTCTATATTGAAGCCCCTTAACCCAGCTAACAGCTATGACCTTTACTCACCACGATCAATGATTTATGCCAGAAACAAAAAAATAGCAAAATTGAGAGCGAATAGCCTGCTCTCCCTCCTGCCGGGCATGGTCTGGCCTGACCAGTCAGGGTTTACCCCTGGTCGCTACATGGTACACAACCTCCATACTATGTTCATTCTCATGTACACCATGGACCTCCAGTTACGAGCTGCACTCTTGCTGCTGATTGCCACTAAGGCGTTTGATTCCCTAGAATGGCCGTAGTTCTTCCAACTCCTAGCTTGACTAAGAATAAGCCTTGATTCCTAACCCTAATCAAACTACTCTATTACTCCCCCACAACACAGCTGCGTATCAAGGGAGCAATCACTTCCCCTTTCCTGGTGTCTAGAGGCACTAGATCTAGATAAGGATACCCCCATTTGCCACTCTTATTCACAATAGCCATGGAGCATCTGGTAGCCTGGCTGTGGCAACACCAATGCCCATAGGCATATCCTTCGTGGCCAGGAGGATTTTGTTCACCCTGCATGCGGATGATGTGACCCTGTATGTCTGCGACCCACTGACAAAGATTCCCCCAATTATACAAGAAATGATTTGCTTCGGCAGGCACTCCGGCATCTCAATTAACTGGTCCAAATCAGTTCTCTGCCTGCTCACATTAGTGACAGAACAATTTGAAATGGAATTCTTGCCTCAATGGGCAACGAAACCAGTCCACTACCTAGTTGTTGGGCTCAGCAGGGACCTGGATGAACTCTGATGGGGGAAACAATGGCAAAGCCATGGACTGCTTGGAGGAATGGATCCCAATCTGGTCTAGACTCCCCCTGTCTTTAGCTGGCAGAATTTCCATTGCCAAAATGGTTGTTTTTTTCCAAGTTTCTTTACTTTTTTCCTCAAACCTCCCATCCCCCTCAGGCGGCTCCACTCCTAACTAGTGGCCCTGGCATAGATGGGTAGGCAGCCTAGAGGTGCATGGGAAACATTGACTCTCCCATTCTTACACAGCAATTTGGACATCCCTAATATGGACTTATATTTCTACTGTGCACAGGTCCAGGTCGCCTACTTCTGGTTCTATTCCATGCCTTTCCAATCACATGCTGTTATGGAGGTGGACAGCATAGTCCTATACCCGTTTTGCTCTATTTACCAGCCATATGTCCTCACGCTGCCATAGATACAGTAGCACATACACCTTGGGTGTAGAATGGCCTATGACCCCACGCCAGCTCCACAGCCTCTACTCTCCAAGTATCTCACTTGCCTGGAACCCTTCTCTCCCAGTGATGCAAAATAAGAGGACTCGTCATCAAGCTCACCTCTTAGGGCTCGAGCTGTTTGGAGACCTATACCCGGAGGAGTATCATCCATTTACACAGCATTGCAGAAGATCCCTCATACACATCACTGGGTATTCTACTGCACCACGAACTTCAGGCACAACTGTACACCTTGCAAAGTTCCTTCCCGGAACACCCCTAACACTGCACGTGCTGGACAGTATCTTCACACAGTCCTCATCAAACAGGCTTATTACCCAGTTCTTCGCTGCAATGCAACAGAACACTCTGGTGCCTGTCCTAGGGGCTTAGAATGCTTGGGAGGTGGACACATCTGCTCCTTTCATGGATTAGCAATGTCGGTCGGTATTGTTGTTCTAAATCCTAAGCACTCTCCCCCAACTAAAAACTCAGATTAATCAATTTTTTCTTTCTACAGTGGACATATCGTATACCGGTCCTACTCCACATATGGGGATTCATAGATGGGATGTGGTGTATGCGGTGTACAGCGACCATAGCCACATCCTTCACCTCGCTTGGCACTGTCCTAATATAGTGGTATTTTGGTCAGATGTTTATAAAGTTATAACTTTGATTACAGGATGCTGCCCGCAACAGTCACACCTAGTTTCCCTACTGGGCTATGTCAAGGAGGTACCCCTTAAAAGTAGACTACTAACCTCAATGCTGCTTCTTCTACCTAAGCGTAGGGTAGCCATACACTGGGGCAGGTGCCCGGCTACTCAAATCAGAGAATGGCTGCATAATGCAGGATACTGCCTGGAGAAGCTCATGGGAACATATGCCAGTGCAATCATGGCCCAAAGATATTTGGGGGGCTCTGACCACCTATATGACACAACAAAATGCACTGGAAGTTCGAAGCTCAGCTCCTGACTTGGGGGGCCCAAGGAGTCCACCTAATCGTCTGTATGTTCACTCATGTAATTACAAATGCTTTTGAACATTCTTGGTAACAAGAGGTCCTCTCCAGTCTGGGGAAGACTCTTGCAGCTGTGTTTTTTTAGAACATTTCAATGAATAAAAAAATAAAACCAAAATACTCGTAGGTCCCTAGTCCAATGGTACTGTATGTACCAAGGGCCTGTAATTTAAATGCTGCTAGTGGGCCTGCAGCACTGACGGTGTCACCCACAGTAGCCTTTTAAACATGTCTCAGGCCTTCTGTTGCAGCATGTGGGTGCAGTTTTAAACTTCCATTTTGATCTGGCAAAATAAACTTTTTACAAGGCCCAAACCATACTTTTTAAGATATATGTCACCCCTAGGGTAGACCCTGAACAGCCTAAAGAGCATAGTACATTGAATCTAAAAAGATGTATTTTTAAATTTTACATGTCCTAGTTGTAAAAAACTCCTACATTTGTTTTTCACTAATTCAAGGCCTAACTATCCCATACAATAACATTGGGTTGCATTATTGCAGTTAATAAGTGAAAACTTTCAATTGGGAGCATGTAGGAATATCAAGTTTGGTGTCTAAAGCACTGCAATTAAACGTCCACTTCAATGGCAAAGTCAGCTTTTTAGTCACAGTTCTGAAAATGCCACTTTTAAGATGTGGGCATTATTTTGCCCAACAATTTGGTACCTGCAGCCTCCCCCTGGGTCGCATTACTATGTGTTGCTGGCAGTTAGTCTTTGTGTATTACTCCCACACAGTGAAATAAAGGGAAGATTGGTATTGACAGGTTGGGGCACCCTCATTGATGAGAGGGAAAAGCTGTCAGTTTCCAAACTTGCACATCACAAAGGCTTTACCTGCGCACTCTAATAAAGAGTTTGCCAATGGCCTTTTGTGACCCCAGACAAGCTGGGGCCTGGTAAGGGAGGCAGAAAATTTCAGATACTTCTGGAGGGTGGAAACATCCAGAACCCTCTCCTACTTCAAAGTGGTCACCAGGTACAAATATTGGACCCTTAGACCTAAGTATTTAGTACACATCTGGACCTATGGGGAAACTCAGAAGAAGGACTGTTGTGCTGCTCTGTAGGAAGGGCTGCCACTCTACTGACCTGCTTCTTGAGTGAGGGAAGGACTGGACCTGCTTCTTAAACCCATGACCACCAGAGTGACTCCAATGGCTAATTGGCGTACCTTCTGAACTGAGCCTCTGAGCTGGAAGGCTCCAACCAAGCCCTACCCTCCCATGTGGTGCTACTCCAGTCCTAGTCCAGTGCATCACGAACCAAAAAGTCTGCATCAGAGTCCCTGTGCAACTCATCGCCTCTCCGGAATCCACATCGGACCACTGGGTGGTTTGACTCCAGTACAAGCATTTGTAATGCTGCCAGCAGCCATCCAGGAACTGCCACTGTGAGATGCATCCTTGAAGCATGCCCTCATCAATGGCATCTTCGAAGACTACACAAGACTCCACATCACAAGGCGCGCAACTTCTTTGGAACCAGCAGGTGCGTGATGTTCCTCAACGCCCTGGTCAAATTGGAAAAATATGTTTTTTAGGGTGCCGAGATCCTGCTGGAGTCTCTCTGGGTCCAGCATAGCCCTCTGTGCTTCTGAGAAGGTTTCACAAGAGCACAGGTGAAAACCCTGGCTTCTGAGAGACTCTTGCAACAGTGCCATGGGAACAAGAAAATATTTTTTTTTTTAAAGCACCATGCATGGTAAGTGTTTGTCCTCCCACAGAGGGTTGTGGGCAGGCATGATTGAAGGCCATGTGCCACTAATGGGCCTGGCCACAGGCCAAATGCCATGCACAGGCAGGGGATTCACAAACTAGCATATGGTAATAAAATCATAGTCTATGTTAAAAAAATATAGAACTTTACTGAAAAAAGGCTAAAGTGAGGTTAAAGTTAGGTAAGCTAATAATATCTTAATTTAAATAAAAGAAAAAATGTAGAAATTCAATTAATAAAAAGGTTAAAGTGAGGCTATAGGTGGGTGAAATTGTAAGTCAAAAAGTAACATTTTAAACTAAAGAAGCACTGAAATTCACAATTTATTGGCAACTGATTGAACTATAACTCATCCCCTAGCCTTGTACTGCTTATGACCTTACATATTATATCACTGATGAAATCTTCTATGACGCTCCTATGACAGCCCTGCAGGGGGCTGCGTACTACAGCACCAGAGATCATAGCAGCAGGAAAGCTGCTGTAGCTCACTTTCGTGCCCAGAGGCACTCATCAGGTGGCAATGCACCAGCTGCACGGGATACTCCTCTGACAGTCCTGTGGGGGGCCGTGCACTACAGGCACCAGAGATCCTTACAGCAGGAAAGACATTCCATCTCACATTCAGGCCCACAGGCACTTATTAGGTGGCAATGGACCCGCTGCATGGGACGCTCCTCTGACAGCCCTGTGAGGGGGCCACGCACTACAGGCACCAGAGATCCTAGCAGCATGCACTGCGCCACTTTGTAACACTTTGCACTACATTATGCCTGCTTCAGACATGATATATGAAAAGGTGTCATTCCCCCAGTGGGGACCGGGGGGATGGGCAAAAAATATGGTGCAAAGAAATCTAAGAGATTTCCCTGCACCATTTTTTGCGACTCTTTTAATGCCTACTCAGAGCCGGAATTAAAAGGAGGCTTCCATTGGTTTCAATGGGCCTATGGGTGCTCTGCAGGATTAGTGTCAGCATTTTTTACACTAATCCTGCAAACACTAGACTATTGTGGAGAAGTGTGGCACAATGGTTAGAGCAGCAGACCCTGATGCAGAGATCTGGCTTGGGACCAGGATCCAATTCCCACCTCAGTGGGTCTTGGGCTCAGTTCCCTTGGACCAGATAATTCTCGCCTCTGTGCCTAATCTAATTAATGGGTCCCACTCTGGGCAATAGCTTGCTTAATTTCCACAACATCCCTGACAGTGCTTGGATGCCTGGGGTTGCCCAGGAGTGGGTGCATCACAGGGAAAAGCCAGGAGGGGTTCCACAGCGTTATGTGTACAGTGCCTTGAGACCCTAATGGGTGAGTAGTGCGCTATGCAATTGGGAAGTTTACAGTTTTTACTAGCGTAAAACAATATTACCCTAGTACCCCTGACTACTGACATGGTTCGTCGTATTCTAAATACGGCGCACACATGGTGGCGTTAGGGGGGCGCTAAAGAACAGAAAACAAGTGGTGCTCTACTAGGTGCAGCGCCACTTTTCATAAATCTGCCCCATTTCTCTTACTAAGGCATTGAGCCCCGCTGTTATATGTGATCTCTGCTGGAAGCGCACCGCAAGATCACTCCCTATTGGTGCCTCTTAGCAAACCCCCCCCCCTCCAGAGTTGGGTGGAATTTTTACAGGTGACCTAGTGCCAGAGGAAGATGTGGACGTTGCTGACTTCTCTTTGGTCCCAGGTGGCTTCATGGACTCTGGGCCATTAGCAAAAAGGCAAAAGAGAGCCGCAAGATCCAAGCCAATTCGATCTTCGCAGCCCTCAAAAACTAACAATCTTGTTCATTCTGTTTCACAGCACTTACCCAATGCCGACTCTTGGGCTTCGTTGAGGATCCGGTTTAACCCCTTCGCTGCCAGGCCTTTTCCCCCTCCTGTGCCGAGCCTTTTTTTGGCTATTTGGAGCAGTTCGCGCTTAGGCCCTCATAACTTTTTGTTCACGTAAGCTACCCACGCCAAATTTGCGTCCTTTTTTTCCAACATCCTAGGGATTCTAGAGGTACCCAGACTTTGTGGGGTCCCCAGAAGGAGGCCAAGAAATTAGCCAAAAAACTGTGAAAATTTCATTTTTTAAAAAAAAATTGGAAAAATGGGCTGCAGAAGAAGGCTTGTGGTTTTTTCCCTGAAAAGGGCATCAACAAAGGGTTTGCAGTGATAAAATCACCAGCTTCCCAGCTTTCAGGAACAGGCAGACTTGAATCAGAAAACCCAATTTTTCAACACAATTTTGGCATTTGACTGGGACATACCCCATTTTTACGATTTTTTGTGCTTTCAGCCTCCTTCCAGTCAGTGACAGAAATGGGCATGAAACCAATGCTGGATCCCAGAAACCGCAACATTTCTGAAAAGTAGACAAAATTCTGAATTCAGCAAGGGGTAATTTGTGTAGATCCTACAAGGGTTTCCTACAGAAAATAACAACTGAAAAAAAAATATATTGAAATTGAGGTGAAAAAAACATCCATTTTTCTCTAAGTTTTACTCTGTAATTTTTCCCTGCAATGTCAGATTTTCGAAAGCAATATACCGTTACGTCTGCTGGACTCTTCTGGTTGCGGGGATATATAGGGCTTGTAGGTTCATCAAGAACTCTAGGTACCCAGAGCCAATAAATGACCTGCACCCTGCAGTGGGTTTTCATTCTATGCCGGGTATACAGCAATTCATTTGCTGAAATATAAAGAGTAAACAATAGCTATCGAGAAAACCTTTGTATTTCCAAAATGGGCACAAGATAAGGTGTTGAGAAGCAGTGGTTATTTGCACATCTCTGAATTCCAGGGTGCCCATACTAGCATGTGAATTACAGGGCATTTCTCAAATAGATGTCTTTTTTACACACTGTCATACATTTGGAAGGGAAAAATGTAAAGAAAGACAAGGGGCAATAACACTTGTTGCTATTCTATGTTTCCCCAAGTCTCCCGATAAAAATGATACCTCACTTATGTGGGTAGGCCTAGCGCCCGCGACAGGATACGCCCCAAAACACAACGTGGACACATCACAGAAAACAGACCTGTTTTTAGCAAAGTGCCTACCTGTAGATTTTGGCCTGTAGCACAGCCGCTACCTAGGGAAACCTACCAAACCTGTGCATTTATGAAAACTAGAGACCTAGGGGAATCCAAGATGGGGTGACTTGTGTGGCTGGGACCAGGTTCTGTTACCCAGAATCCTTTGCAAACCTCAAAATGTGGCTAAAAAAACACATGTTCCTCACATTTCTGTGGCAGAAAGTTCTGGAATCTGAGAGGAGCCACACATTTCCTTCCACCCAGCGTTCCCCCACGTCTCCCGATAAAAATGATACCTCACTTGTGTGGGTAGGCCTAGCGCCCGCGACAGGAAACGCCCCAAAGCGCAACGTGGACACATCACAGAAAATAGACCTGTTTTTAGCAAAGTGCCTACCTGTAGATTTTGGCCTGTAGGTCAGCCGCCACCTAGGGAAACCTACCAAACCTGTGCATTTCTGAAAACTAGAGACCTAGGGGAATCCAAGATGGGGTGACTTGTGTGGCTCGGACCAGGTTCTGTTACCCAGAATCCTTTGCAAACCTCAAAATCTGGCTAAAAAAACAGATGTTCCTCACATTTCTGTGGCAGAAAGTTCTAGAATCTGAGAGGAGCCACAAATGTCCTTCCACCCAGCATTCCCCCACATCTCCCGATAAAAATGATACCTCACTTGTGTGGGTAGGCCTAGCGCCCGCGACAGGAAACGCCCCAAAGCGCAACGTGGACACAGCCAAATTTTTGAAGGAAAACAGAGGTGTTTTTTGCAAAGTGCCTACCTGTAGATTTTGGCCTGTAGCTCAGCCGCCACCTAGGGAAACCTACCAAACCTGTGCATTTCTGAAAACTAGAGACCTGGGGGAATCCAAGATGGGGTGACTTGTGCGGCTGGGACCAGGTTCTGTTACCCAGAATCCTTTGCAAACCTCAAAATTTGGCTAAAAAAACACATGTTCCTCACATTTCTGTGGCAGAAAGTTCTGGAATCTGAGAGGAGCCACAAATTTCCTTCCACCCAGCGTTTCCCCACGTCTCCTGATAAAAATGATACCTCACTTGTGTGGGTAGGCCTAGGGCCCGCGACAGGAAACGCCCCAAAGCGCAACGTGGACACAGCCAAATTTTTGAAGGAAAACAGAGGTGGTTTTTGCAAAGTGCCTACCTGTAGACTTCGGCCTGTAGCTCAGCCGCCACCTAGGGAAACCTACCAAACCTGTGCATTTCTGAAAACTAGAGACCTAGGGAAATCCAAGATGGGGTGACTTGTGTGGCTGGGACCAGGTTCTGTTACCCAGAATCCTTTGCAAACCTCAAAATGTGGCTAAAAAAACACATGTTCCTCACATTTCTGTGGCAGAAAGTTCTGGAATCTGAGAGGAGCCACAAATTTCCTTCCACCCAGCGTTCCCCCACGTCTCCCGATAAAAATGATACCTCACTTGTGTGGGTAGGCCTAGCACCCGCGACAGGAAACGCCCCAAAGCGCAACGTGGACACATCACAGAAAACAGACCTGTTTTTAGCAAAGTGCCTACCTGTGGATTTTGGCCTGTAGCTCAGCCGCCACCCAGGGAAACCTACCAAACCTGTGCATTTCTGAAAACTAGAGTCCTAGGGGAATCCAAGATGGGGTGACTTGTGTGGCTGGGACCAGGTTCTGTTACCCAGAATCCTTTGCAAACCTCAAAATTTGGCTAAAAAAACACATGTTCCTCAAATTTCTGTGGCAGAAAGTTCTGGAATCTGAGAGGAGCCACAAATTTCCTTCCACCCAGCGTTCCCCCACGTCTCCCGATAAAAATGATACCTCACTTGTGTGGGTAGGCCTAGCGCCCACGACAGGAAACGCCCCAAAGCGCAACGTGGACACAACCAAATTTTTGAAGGAAAACAGAGGTGTTTTTTGCAAAGTGCCTACCTGTAGATTTTGGCCTGTAGCTCAGCCGCCACCTAGGGAAACCTACCAAACCTGTGCATTTCTGAAAACTAGAGACCTGGGGGAATCCAAGATGGGGTGACTTGTGTGTCTGGGACCAGGTTCTGTTACCCAGAATCCTTTGCAAACCTCAAAATGTGGCTAAAAAAACACATAATCCTCACATTTCTGTGGCAGAAAGTTCTGGAATCAGAGAGGAGCCACACATTTCCTTCCACCCAGCGTTCCCCCACGTCTCCCGATAAAAATGATACCTCACTTGTGTGGGTAGGCCTAGCGCCCGCGACAGGAAACGCCCCAAAGCGCAACGTGGACACATCACAGAAAACAGACCTGTTTTTAGCAAAGTGCCTACCTGTGGATTTTGGCCTGTAGCTCAGCCGCCACCCAGGGAAACCTACCAAACCTGTGCATTTCTGAAAACTAGAGTCCTAGGGGAATCCAAGATGGGGTGACTTGTGTGGCTGGGACCAGGTTCTGTTACCCAGAATCCTTTGCAAACCTCAAAATTTGGCTAAAAAAACACATGTTCCTCAAATTTCTGTGGCAGAAAGTTCTGGAATCTGAGAGGAGCCACAAATTTCCTTCCACCCAGCGTTCCCCCACGTCTCCCGATAAAAATGATACCTCACTTGTGTGGGTAGGCCTAGCGCCCACGACAGGAAACGCCCCAAAGCGCAACGTGGACACAACCAAATTTTTGAAGGAAAACAGAGGTGTTTTTTGCAAAGTGCCTACCTGTAGATTTTGGCCTGTAGCTCAGCCGCCACCTAGGGAAACCTACCAAACCTGTGCATTTCTGAAAACTAGAGACCTGGGGGAATCCAAGATGGGGTGACTTGTGTGTCTGGGACCAGGTTCTGTTACCCAGAATCCTTTGCAAACCTCAAAATGTGGCTAAAAAAACACATAATCCTCACATTTCTGTGGCAGAAAGTTCTGGAATCAGAGAGGAGCCACACATTTCCTTCCACCCAGCGTTCCCCCACGTCTCCCGATAAAAATGATACCTCACTTGTGTGGGTAGGCCTAGCGCCCGCGACAGGAAACGCCCCAAAGCGCAACGTGGACACATCACAGAAAACAGACCTGTTTTTAGCAAAGTGCCTACCTGTGGATTTTGGCCTGTAGCTCAGCCGCCACTCAGGGAAACCTACCAAACCTGTGCATTTCTGAAAACTAGAGTCCTAGGGGAATCCAAGATGGGGTGACTTGTGTGGCTGGGACCAGGTTCTGTTACCCAGAATCCTTTGCAAACCTCAAAATTTGGCTAAAAAAACACATGTTCCTCAAATTTCTGTGGCAGAAAGTTCTGGAATCTGAGAGGAGCCACAAATTTCCTTCCACCCAGCGTTCCCCCATGTCTCCCGATAAAAATGATACCTCACTTGTGTGGGTAGGCCTAGCGCCCACGACAGGAAACGCCCCAAAGCGCAACGTGGACACAACCAAATTTTTGAAGGAAAACAGAGGTGTTTTTTGCAAAGTGCCTACCTGTAGATTTTGGCCTGTAGCTCAGCCGCCACCTAGGGAAACCTACCAAACCTGTGCATTTCTGAAAACTAGAGACCTGGGGGAATCCAAGATGGGGTGACTTGTGTGTCTGGGACCAGGTTCTGTTACCCAGAATCCTTTGCAAACCTCAAAATGTGGCTAAAAAAACACATAATCCTCACATTTCTGTGGCAGAAAGTTCTGGAATCAGAGAGGAGCCACACATTTCCTTCCACCCAGCGTTCCCCCACGTCTCCCGATAAAAATGATACCTCACTTGTGTGGGTAGGCCTAGCGCCCGCGACAGAAAACGCCCCAAAGCGCAACGTGGACACATCACAGAAAATAGACCTGTTTTTAGCAAAGTGCCTACCTGTGGATTTTGGCCTGTAGCTCAGCCGCCACCTAGGGAAACTTACCAAACCTGTGCATTTCTGAAAACTAGAGACCTAGGGGAATCCAAGATGGGGTGACTTGTGTGGCTGGGACCAGGTTCTGTTACCCAGAATCCTTTGCAAACCTCAAAATTTGGCTAAAAAAACACATGTTCCTCACATTTCTGTAGCAGAAAGTTCTGGAATCTGAGAGGAGCCACAAATTTCCTTCCACCCAGCGTTCCCCCACGTCTCCCGATAAAAATGATACCTCACTTGTGTGGTTAGGCCTAGCGCCCATGACAGGAAACGCCCCAAAGCGCAACGTGGTCACAACCAAATTTTTGAAGGAAAACAGAGGTGTTTTTTGCAAAGTGCCTACCTGTAGATTTTGGCCTGTAGCTCAGCCGCCACCTAGGGAAACCTACCAAACCTGTGCATTTCTGAAAACTAGAGACCTAGGGGAATCCAAGATGGGGTGACTTGTGTGGCTGGGACCAGGTTCTGTTACCCAGAATCCTTTGCAAACCTCAAAATGTGGCTAAAAAAAAACATGTTCCTCACATTTCTGTGGCAGAAAGTTCTGGAATCTGAGAGGAGCCACAAATTTCCTTCCACCCAGCGTTCCCCCACGTCTCCCGATAAAAATGATACCTCACTTGTGTGGGTAGGCCTAGCGCCCGCGACAGGAAACGCCCCAAAGCGCAATGTGGACACATCACAGAAAACAGACCTGTTTTTAGCAAAGTGCCTACCTGTGGATTTTGGCCTGTAGCTCAGCCGCCACCTAGGGAAACCTACCAAACCTGTGCATTTCTGAAAACTAGAGACCTGGGGGAATCCAAGATAGGGTGACTTGTGTGGCTGGGACCAGGTTCTGTTACCCAGAATCCTTTGCAAACCTCAAAATTTGGCTAAAAAAACACATGTTCCTCACATTTCTGTGGCAGAAAGTTCTGGAATCTGAGAGGAGCCACAAATTTCCTTCCACCCAGCGTTTCCCCACGTCTCCTGATAAAAATGATACCTCACTTGTGTGGGTAGGCCTAGCGCCCGCGACAGGAAACGCCCCAAAGCGCAACGTGGACACATCACAGAAAACAGACCTGTTTTTAGCAAAGTGCCTACCTGTGGATTTTGGCCTGTAGCTCAGCCGCCACCTAGGGAAACCTACCAAACCTGTGCATTTCTGAAAACTAGAGACCTGGGGGAATCCAAGATGGGGTGACTTGTGTGGCTGGGACCAGGTTCTGTTACCCAGAATCCTTTGCAAACCTCAAAATTTGGCTAAAAAACACATGTTCCTCACATTTCTGTGGCAGAAAGTTCTGGAATCTGAGAGGAGCCACAAATATCCTTCCACCCAGCGTTTCCCCCCGTCTCCTGATAAAAATGATACCTCACTTGTGTGGGTAGGCCTAGTGCCCGCGACAGGAAACGCCCCAAAGCGCAATGTGGACACATCACAGAAAACAGACCTGTTTTTAGCAAAGTGCCTACCTGTGGATTTTGGCCTGTAGCTCAGCCGCCACCTAGGGAAACCTACCAAACCTGTGCATTTCTGAAAACTAGAGACCTAGGGGAATCCAAGATGGGGTGACTTGTGTGGCTGGGACCAGGTTCTGTTACCCAGAATCCTTTGCAAACCTCAAAATTTGGCTAAAAAAACACATGTTCCTCACATTTCTGTGGCAGAAAGTTCTGGATTCTGAGAGGAGCCACACATTTCCTTCCACCCAGCGTTCCCCCACATCTCCCGATAAAAATGATACCTCACTTGTGTGGGTAGGCCTAGCGCCCGCGACAGGAAACGCCCCAAAGCGCAACGTGGACACATCACAGAAAACAGACCTGTTTTTAGCAAAGTGCCTACCTGTAGATTTTGGCCTGTAGCTCAGCCGCCACCTAGGGAAACCTACCAAACCTGTGCATTTCTGAAAACTAGAGACCTAGGGGAATCCAAGATGGGGTGACTTGTGTGGCTCGGACCAGGTTCTGTTACCCAGAATCCTTTGCAAACCTCAAAATTTGGCTAAAAAAACACATGTTTCTCACATTTCTGTGGCAGAAAGTTCTGGAATCTGAGAGGAGCCACAAATTTCCTTCCACCCAGCGTTTCCCCACGTCTCCTGATAAAAATGATACCTCACTTGTGTGGGTAGGCCTAGCGCCCGCGACAGGAAATGCCCCAAAGCGCAACGTGGACACAGCCAAATTTTTGAAGGAAAACAGAGGTGGTTTTTGCAAAGTGCCTACCTGTAGACTTCGGCCTGTAGCTCAGCCGCCACCTAGGGAAACCTACCAAACCTGTGCATTTCTGAAAACTAGAGACCTAGGGGAATCCAAGATGGGGTGACTTGTGTGGCTGGGACCAGGTTCTGTTACCCAGATTCCTTTGCAAACCTCAAAATGTGGCTAAAAAAACACATGTTCCTCACATTTCTGTGGCAGAAAGTTCTGGAATCTGAGAGGAGCCACAAATTTCCTTCCACCCAGCGTTCCCCCACGTCTCCCGATAAAAATGATACCTCACTTGTGTGGGTAGGCCTAGCGCCCGCGACAGGAAACGCCCCAAAGCGCAACGTGGACACATCACAGAAAACAGACCTGTTTTTAGCAAAGTGCCTACCTGTGGATTTTGGCCTGTAGCTCAGCCGCCACCAAGGGAAACCTACCAAACCTGTGCATTTCTGAAAATTAGAGACCTGGGGGAATCGAAGATGGGGTGACTTGTGTGGCTGGGACCAGGTTCTGTTACCCAGAATCCTTTGCAAACCTCAAAATTTGGCTAAAAAAACACATGTTCCTCACATTTCTGTGGCAGAAAGTTCTGGAATCTGAGAGGAGCCACAAATTTCCTTCCACCCAGCTTTTCCCCACGTCTCCTAATAAAAATGATACCTCACTTGTGTGGGTAGGCCTAGCGCCCGCGATAGGAAATGCCCCAAAGCGCAACGTGGACACATCACAGAAAACAGACCTGTTTTTAGCAAAGTGCCTACCTGTGGATTTTGGCCTGTAGCTCAGCCGCCACCTAGGGAAACCTACCAAACCTGTGCATTTCTGAAAACTAGAGATCTAGGGGAATCCAAGATGGGGTGACTTGTGTGGCTGGGACCAGGTTCTGTTACCCAGAATCCTTTGCAAACCTCAAAATTTGGGTAAAAAACACATGTTCCTCACATTTCTGTGGCAGAAAGTTCTGGAATCTGAGAGGAGCCACACATTTCCTTCCACCCAGCGTTCCCCCACATCTCCCGATAAAAATGATACCTCACTTGTGTGGGTAGGCCTAGCGCCCGCGACAGGAAACGCCCCAAAGCGCAACGTGGACACAGCCAAATTTTTGAAGGAAAACAGAGGTGTTTTTTGCAAAGTGCCTACCTGTAGATTTTGGCCTGTAGCTCAGCCGCCACCTAGGGAAACCTACCAAACCTGTGCATTTCTGAAAACTAGAGACCTGGGGGAATCCAAGATGGAGTGACTTGTGTGGCTGGGACCAGGTTCTGTTACCCAGAATCCTTTGCAAACCTCAAAATTTGGCTAAAAAAACACATGTTCCTCACATTTGTGTGGCAGAAAGTTCTGGAATCTGAGAGGAGCCACAAATTTCCTTCCACCCAGCGTTTCCCCACGTCTCCTGATAAAAATGATACCTCACTTGTGTGGGTAGGCCTAGCGCCCGCGACAGGAAACGCCCCAAAGCGCAACGTGGACACAGCCACATTTTTGAAGGAAAACAGGTGGTTTTTGCAAAGTGCCTACCTGTAGACTTCGGCCTGTAGCTCAGCTGCCACCTAGGGAAACCTACCAAACCTGTGCATTTCTGAAAACTAGAGACCTAGGGGAATCCAAGATGGGGTGACTTGTGAGGCTGGGACCAGGTTCTGTTACCCAGAATCCTTTGCAAACCTCAAAATGTGGCTAAAAAAACACATGTTCCAAACATTTCTGTGGCAGAAAGTTCTGGAATCTGAGAGGAGCCACAAATTTCCTTCCACCCAGCGTTCCTCCACGTCTCCCGATAAAAATGATACCTCACTTATGTGGGTAGGCCTAGCGCCCGCGACAGGAAACGCCCCAAAGCGCAACGTGGACACATCACAGAAAACAGACCTGTTTTTAGCAAAGTGCCTACCTGTGGATTTTGGCCTGTAGCTCAGCCGCCACCTAGGGAAACCTACCAAACCTGTGCATTTCTGAAAACTAGAGACCTAGGGAAATCCAAGATGGGGTGACTTGTGTGGCTGGGACCAGGTTCTGTTACCCAGAATCCTTTGCAAACCTCAAAATGTGGCTAAAAAAACACATGTTCCTCACATTTCTGTGGCAGAAAGTTCTGGAATCTGAGAGGAGCCACAAATTTCCTTCCACCCAGCGTTCCCCCACGTCTCCCGATAAAAATGATACTTCACTTGTGTGGGTAGGCCTAGCGCCCGCGACAGGAAACGCCCCAAAGCGCAACGTGGACACATCACAGAAAATAGACCTGTTTTTAGCAAAGTGCCTACCTGTGGATTTTGGCCTGTAGCTCAGCCGCCACCTAGGGAAACATACCAAACCTGTGCATTTCTGAAAACTAGAGACCTAGGGGAATCCAAGATGGGGTGACTTGTGTGGCTGGGACCAGGTTCTGTTACCCAGAATCCTTTGCAAACCTCAAAATTTGGCAAAAAAAAACACATGTTCCTCACATTTCTGTGGCAGAAAGTTCTGGAATCTGAGAGGAGCCACAATTTTCCTTCCACCCAGCGTTCCCCCACGTCTTCCGATAAAAATGATACCTCACTTGTGTGGGTAGGCCTAGCGCCCACGACAGGAAACGCCCCAAAGCGCAACGTGGACACAACCAAATTTTTGAAGGAAAACAGAGGTGTTTTTTGCAAAGTGCCTACCTGTAGATTTTGGCCTGTAGCTCAGCCGCCACCTAGGGAAACCTACCAAACCTGTGCATTTCTGAAAACTAGAGACCTAGGGAAATCCAAGATGGGGTGACTTGTGTGGCTGGGACCAGGTTCTGTTACCCAGAATCCTTTGCAAACCTCAAAATGTGGCTAAAAAAAAACATGTTCCTCACATGTCTGTGGCAGAAAGTTCTGGAATCTGAGAAGAGCCACAAATTTCCTTCCACCCAGCGTTCCCCCACGTCTCCCGATAAAAATGATACCTCACTTGTGTGGGTAGGCCTAGCGCCCGCGACAGGAAACGCCCCAAAGCGCAACGTGGACACATCACAGAAAATAGACCTGTTTTTAGCAAAGTGCCTACCTGTGGATTTTGGCCTGTAGCTCAGCTGCCACCTAGGGAAACCTACCAAACCTGTGCATTTCTGAAAACTAGAGACCTGGGGGAATCCAAGATGGGGTGACTTGTGTGGCTGGGACCAGGTTCTGTTTCCCAGAATCCTTTGCAAACCTCAAAATTTGGCTAAAAAAACACATGTTCCTCACATTTCTGTGGCAGAAAGTTCTGGAATCTGAGAGGAGCCACAAATTACCTTCCACCCAGCGTTTCCCCACGTCTCCTGATAAAAATGATACCTCACTTGTGTGGGTAGGCCTAGCGCCCGCGACAGGAAACTCCCCAAAGCGCAAGGTGGACACATCACAGAAAATAGACCTGTTTTTAGCAAAGTGCCTACCTGTGGATTTTGGCCTGTAGCTCAGCCGCCACCTAGGGAAACCTACCAAACCTGGGCATTTCTGAAAACTAGAGACCTAGGGGAATCCAAGATGGGGTGACTTGTGTGGCTGGGACCAGGTTCTGTTACCCAGAATCCTTTGCAAACCTCAAAATGTGGCTAAAAAAACACATGTTCCTCACATTTCTGTGGCAGAAAGTTCTGGAATCTGAGAGGAGCCACAAATTTCCTTCCACCCAGTGTTCCCCCACGTCTCCCGATAAAAATAATACCTCACTTGTGTGGGTAGGCCTAGCGCCCACGACAGGAAACGCCGCAAAGCGCAACGTGGACACAACCAAATTTTTGACGGAAAACAGAGGTGTTTTTTGCAAAGTGTCTACTTGTAGATTTTGGCCTGTAGCTCAGCCGCCACCTAGGGAAACCTACCAAACCTGTGCATTTCTGAAAACTAGAGACCTAGGGGAATCCAAGATGGGGTGACTTGTGTGGCTGGGACCAGGTTCTGTTACCCAGAATCCTTTGCAAACCTCAAAATGTGGCTAAAAAAACACATAATCCTCACATTTCTGTGGCAGAAAGTTCTGGAATCTGAGAGGAGCCACACATTTCCTTCCACCCAGCGTTCCCCCACGTCTCCCGATAAAAACGATACCTCAATTGTGTAGGTAGGCCTAGCGCCCGCGACAGGAAACGCCCCAAAGCGCAACGTGGACACATCACAGAAAATAGACCTGTTTTTAGCAAAGTGCCTACCTGTGGATTTTGGCCTGTAGCTCAGCCGCCACCTAGGGAAACCTACCAAACCTGTGCATTTCTGAAAACTAGAGACCTAGGGGAATCCAGGATGGGGTGACTTGTGTGGCTGGGACCAGGTTCTGTTACCCAGAATCCTTTGCAAACCTCAAAATGTGGCTAAAAAAACACATGTTCCTCACATTTCTGTGGCAGAAAGTTCTGGAATCTGAGAGGAGCCACAAATTTCCTTCCACCCAGCGTTCCCCCACGTCTCCGGATAAAAATGATACCTCACTTGTGTAGGTAGGCCTAGCGCCCGCGACAGGAAACGCCCCAAAGCGCAACGTGGACACATCACAGAAAATAGACCTGTTTTTAGCAAAGTGCCTACCTGTGGATTTTGGCCTGTAGCTCAGCCGCCACCTAGGGAAACCTACCAAACCTGTGCATTTCTGAAAACTAGAGACCTAGGGAAATCCAAGATGGGGTGACTTGTGTGGCTAGGACCAGGTTCTGTTACCCAGAATCCTTTGCAAACCTCAAAATGTGGCTAAAAAAACACATGTTCCTCACATTTCTGTGGCAGAAAGTTCTGGAATCTGAGAGGAGCCACAAATTTCCTTCCACCCAGCGTTCCCCCACGTCTCCCGATAAAAATGATACCTCACTTGTGTGGGTAGGCCTAGCGCCCGTGACAGGAAACGCCCCAAAGCGCAACGTGGACACATCACAGAAAATAGACCTGTTTTTAGCAAAGTGCCTACCTGTGGATTTTGGCCTGTAGCTCAGCCGCCACCTAGGGAAACCTACCAAACCTGTGCATTTCTGAAAACTAGAGACCTAGGGGAATCCAAGATGGGGTGACTTGTGTGGCTGGGACCAGGTTCTGTTACCCAGAATCCTTTGCAAACCTCAAAATTTGGCAAAAAAAACACATGTTCCTCACATTTCTGTGGCAGAAAGTTCTGGAATCTGAGAGGAGCCACAATTTTCCTTCCACCCAGCGTTCCCCCACGTCTCCCGATAAAAATGATACCTCACTTGTGTGGGTAGGCCTAGCGCCCACGACAGGAAACGCCCCAAAGCGCAACGTGGACACAACCAAATTTTTGAAGGAAAACAGAGGTGTTTTTTGCAAAGTGCCTACCTGTAGATTTTGGCCTGTAGCTCAGCCACCACCTAGGGAAACCTACCAAACCTGTGCATTTCTGAAAACTAGAGACCTAGGGGAATCCAAGATGGGGTGACTTGTGTGGCTGGGACCAGGTTCTGTTACCCAGAATCCTTTGCAAACCTCAAAATGTGGCTAAAAAAAAACATGTTCCTCACATTTCTGTGGCAGAAAGTTCTGGAATCTGAGAGGAGCCACAAATTTCCTTCCACCCAGCGTTTCCCCACGTCTCCTGATAAAAATGATACCTCACTTGTGTGGGTAGGCCTAGCGCCCGCGACAGGAAACGCCCCCAAAGCGCAACGTGGACTCATCACAGAAAATAGACCTGTTTTTAGCAAAGTGCCTACCTGTGGATTTTGGGCTGTAGCTCAGCCGCCACCTAGGGAAACCTACCAAACCTGTGCATTTCTGAAAACTAGAGACCTAGGGGAATCCAAGATGGGGTGACTTGTGTGGCTGGGACCAGGTTCTGTTACCCAGAATCCTTTGCAAACCTCAAAATGTGGCTAAAAAAACACATGTTCCTCACATTTCTGTGGCAGAAAGTTCTGGAATCTGAGAGGAGCCACAAATTTCCTTCCACCCAGCGTTCCCCCACGTCTCCTGATAAAAATAATACCTCACTTGTGTGGGTAGGCCTAGCGCCCGCGACAGGAAACGCCCCAAAGCGCAACGTGGACACATCACAGAAAACAGACCTGTTTTTAGCAAAGTGCCTACCTGTGGATTTTGGCCTGTAGCTCAGCCGCCACCTAGGGAAACCTACCAAAACTGTGCATTTCTGAAAACTAGAGACCTAGGGGAATCCAAGATGGGGTGACTTGTGTGGCTCGGACCAGGTTCTGTTACCCAGAATCCTTTGCAAACCTCAAAATTGGGCTAAAAAAACACATGTTCCTCACATTTCTGTGGCAGAAAGTTCTACAATCTGAGAGGAGCCACAAATGTCCTTCCACCCAGCGTTCCCCCATGTCTCCCGATAAAAATGATACCTCACTTGTGTGGGTAGGCCTAGCGCCCGCGACAGGAAACGCCCCAAAGCGCAACGTGGACACAGCCACATTTTTGAAGGAAAACAGAGGTGTTTTTTGCAAAGTGCCTACCTTTAGATTTTGGCCTGTAGCTCAGCCGCCACCTAGGGAAACCTACCAAAACTGTGCATTTCTGAAAACTAGAGACCTAGGGGAATCCAAGATGGGGTGACTTGTGTGGCTCGGACCAGGTTCTGTTACCCAGAATCCTTTGCAAACCTCAAAATTTGGCTAAAAAAACACATGTTCCTCACATTTCTGTGGCAGAAAGTTCTACAATCTGAGAGGAGCCACAAATGTCCTTCCACCCAGCGTTCCCCCATGTCTCCCGATAAAAATGATACCTCACTTGTGTGGGTAGGCCTAGCGCCCGCGACAGGAAACGCCCCAAAGCGCAACGTGGACACATCACAGAAAATAAACCTGTTTTTAGCAAAGTGCCTACCTGTAGATTTTGGCCTCTAGCTCAGCCGCCACCTAGGGAAACCTACCAAACCTGTGCATTTTTGAAAACTAGAGACCTAGGGGAATCCAAGATGGGGTGATTTGTGTGGCTCGGACCAGGTTCTGTTACCCAGAATCCTTTGCAAACCTCAAAATTTGGCTAAAAAAACACATGTTCCTCACATTTCTGTGGCATAAAGTTCTGGAATCTGAGAGGAACCATAAATTTCCTTCCACCCAGCGTTCCCCCACGTCTCCCGATAAAAATGATACCTCACTTGTGTGGGTAGGCCTAGCGCTCGCGACAGGAAATGGCCCAAAACACAACGTGGACACATCACATTTTTTCATAGAAAACAGTGCCTACGTGTGGATTTTGGCCTCTAGCTCAGCCGGCACCTGGGGAAACCTAGCAAACCAGCGCATTTTTGAAAACTAGAGACCTAGGGGAATCCAAGATGGGGTGATTTGCGGGGCTCTGACCAGGTTCTGTTACCCAGAATCCTTTGCAAACATCAAAATCTGGCCAAAAAACACTTTTTCCTCTCATTTCGGTGACAGAAAGTTCTGGAATCTGAGAGGAGCCACAAATTTCCTTCCACCCAGCGTTCCCCTAAGTCTCTCCATAAAAATGGTACCTCACTTGTGTGGGTAGGCCTAGCGCCCACGAAAGGAAATGGCCCAAAACACAACGTGGACACAACATATTTTTTCACAGAAAACAGAGGTGTTTTTTGCAAAGTGCCTACATGTGGATTTTGGCCTCTAGCTCAGCCGGCCCCAGGGGGGGGGAAATGCCCTAAAATAAATTTGACCCCCCAACCCCCCCCTGCCCAGGTGCGACCCTTGCCTACGGGGTCGCTACCCCTGCGTGACATTGGCGCCAAAAAACAAATTCCCGGTGCCTAGTGGTTTTTGCCCCCTTGGGGGCAGATTGACCTAAAATCGACCAATCTGCCCCCAAAGGGGGCAGAAATGCTCTAAATACAGTTTGCCCCCCAGGGAAGCGACCCTTGTCTGATGGGTCGCTCCCCATCTCTAAAAAAACAAACAAACAAAAAACAAAAAACAAAAAAAAAAACATTTGCCCTGGCGCCTAGAGGTTTCTGCCCCCCCTGGGGGCAGATCGGCCTAATAATAGGCCTAAAATAAATTTGCCCCCCCAAACCCCCCCCCACCCCCCCACCACGGAGCGACCCTTGCCTACTGGGTCGCTCCCCCTGCGTGACATTGGCGCCAAAAAACGAATCCACGGTGCCTAGTGGTTGCAGATTGACCTAAAATCGACCAATCTGCCCCCAAGGGGGGCAGAAATGGTCTAAACACAGTTTGCCCCCCAGGGGAGCGACCCTTGTCTGATGGGTCGCTCCCCATCTCTAAAAAAACAAACAAACTAAAAAAAAAACAATAAAAAAAATTTGCCCTGGCAACAAGAGGTTTCTGCCCGCCCTGGGGGCAGATCGGCCTAATAATAGGCCGTTCTGCCCCCAGGGGGGGCAGAAATGGCCTAAAATAAATTTGCCCCCCGAACACCCCCCCGTTTCCCCCCCCCCCCGGAGCGACCCTTGCCTACGGGGTCGCTCCCCCTGCGTTACATTGGCGCCAAAAAACAAATCCCCGGTGCCTAGTGGTTTCTGCCCCCTTGGGGCAGATTGACCTAAAATTGACCAATCTGCCCCCAAGGGGGGCAGAAATGGTCTAAACACAATTTGCCCCCAAGGGGAGCGACCCTTGCCTGATGGGTCGCTCCCCATCTCTAAAAAAAACCAAACAAACAAAAAAAAACACAAAAAAAAATTTTGCTCTGGCAACAAGAGGTTTCTGCCCCCCCCTGGGGGCAGATCGGCCTAATAATAGGCCGATCTGCCCCCAGGGGGGGCAGAAATGGCCTAAAATAAATTTGCCCCCTGAACCCCCACCCCCCCCCCCCGGAGCGACCATTGCCTACGGGGTCGCTCCCCCTGCATGACATTGGCGCCAAAAAACAAATCCCGGTGCCTAGTGGTTTCTGCCCCCTTGGGGCAGATTGACCTAAAATCGACCAATCTGCCCCCAAGGGGGGCAGAAATGGTCTAAATACAATTTGCCCCCCAGGGGAGCGACCCTTGCCTGATGGGTCGCTGCACATCTCTAAAAAAAAAAACACAAAAAAAAAATTTGCCCTGGCGCCTAGAGGTTTCTGCCCCCCCTGGGGGTAGATCGGCCTAATACCAATAGGGCGATCTGCCCCCAGGGGGGGCAGGGATGGCCTAAAATAATTTGGCCCCCCCCATCCCCCACCCCCCCGGGGAGCGACCCTTGACTACAAGGTCGCTCCCCTTGTGTGACGGCGCAAAAAAAAGATCTCTGGTGCCTAGTGGTTTCTGCCCCCCTTGGGGGCAGATTGACCTAAAATCGGCCGATCTGCCCCCAAAGCGGGCAGAAATGGCCTAAATACATTTTGCCCCTCCAGGGGAGCGACCCTTGTCCAAGGGGGTCGCTCCCCATCTGTAAAACAGAAAAACAAAAAAAACCCTGGTGCCTAGTGGTTTCTGCCCCCCTTGGGGGCAGATCAGCCGAATCAAAATAGGCTGATCTACCCCCCCCAGGGGGGCAGAAATGTCCTAAAATAATCCCCCCCCCAGGGAGCGACCCTTGCCTAAGGGGTCGCTCCCCTTGCGTGAAATTCACGCAAAAAAAAAACTCCCTGGTGTCTAATGGTTTCTGCCCCCCTTGGGGGCAGATTGGCCTCATCAACATAGGCCAATCTGCCCCCAAAGGGGGCAGAAATGGCCTAAATATAATTTGCCCCCTCGGGGAGCGACCCTTGCCTAAGGGGTCGCTCCCCACCTAAAAAAAAAAGAAAACATAACAAAAAGAAAAAAAAAAAAAAGATCCCTGGTGCCTAGAGGTTTCTGCCCCCCTGGGGGCAGATCGGCCTAATAATAGGCCGATCTGTCCCCAGGGGGGTCAGAAAAGGCCTTCCCAAAAAAATGCCCCCCCTGGGAGCGACCCTTGCCAAAGGGGTCGCTCCCGTTGCGTGAAATTCGCGCGCAAAAACAAACTCCCTGGTGTCTAATGGTTTCTGCCCCCCTTGGGGGCAGATTGGCCTCATCAAAATAGGCCAATCTGCCCCCAAGGGGGGCAGAAATGGCCTAAATATATATTGCCCCATAGGGGAGCGACCCTTGCCTAAGGGATCGCTCCCCACCTAAAAAAAAAAGAAATCATCACAAAAAAAAAAAAAAAAAAAGGTCCCTGGTGCCTAGAGGTTTCTGCCCCCCCCCGGGGGCAGATCGGCCTAATAATAGGCCAATCTGCCCCCAGGGGGGGCAGAAAAGGCCTTCCTAAAAAAATGCCCCCCCCGGAGCGACCCTTGCCTACGGGGTCGCTCCCCCTGCGTGACATTGGCGCCAAAAAACAAATCCCCGGTGCCTAGTGGTTTCTGCCCCCTTGGGGCAGATTGACCTAAAATTGACCAATCTGCCCCCAAGGGGGGCAGAAATGGTCTAAACACAATTTGCCCCCAAGGGGAGCGACCCTTGCCTGATGGGTCGCTCCCCATCTCTAAAAAAAACCAAACAAACAAAAAAAAAACACAAAAAAAAAATTTGCTCTGGCAACAAGAGGTTTCTGCCCCCCCCTGGGGGCAGAAATGGCCTAAAATAAATTTGCCCCCTGAACCCCCACCCCCCCCCCAGGAGCGACCATTGCCTACGGGGTCGCTCCCCCTGCATGACATTGGCGCCAAAAAACAAATCCCGGTGCCTAGTGGTTTCTGCCCCCTTGGGGCAGATTGACCTAAAATCGACCAATCTGCCCCCAAGGGGGGCAGAAATGGTCTAAATACAATTTGCCCCCCAGGGGAGCGACCCTTGCCTGATGGGTCGCTGCACATCTCTAAAAAAAAAAAAAAAAAACACAAAAAAAAAATTTGCCCTGGCGCCTAGAGGTTTCTGCCCCCCCTGGGGGTAGATCGGCCTAATACCAATAGGGCGATCTGCCCCCAGGGGGGGCAGGGATGGCCTAAAATAATTTGGCCCCCCCCATCCCCCACCCCCCCGGGGAGCGACCCTTGACTACAAGGTCGCTCCCCTTGTGTGACGGCGCAAAAAAAAGATCTCTGGTGCCTAGTGGTTTCTGCCCCCCTTGGGGGCAGATTGACCTAAAATCGGCCGATCTGCCCCCAAAGCGGGCAGAAATGGCCTAAATACATTTTGCCCCTCCAGGGGAGCGACCCTTGTCCAAGGGGGTCGCTCCCCATCTGTAAAACAGAAAAACAAAAAAAACCCTGGTGCCTAGTGGTTTCTGCCCCCCTTGGGGGCAGATCAGCCGAATCAAAATAGGCTGATCTACCCCCCCCAGGGGGGCAGAAATGTCCTAAAATAATCCCCCCCCCAGGGAGCGACCCTTGCCTAAGGGGTCGCTCCCCTTGCGTGAAATTCACGCAAAAAAAAAAACTCCCTGGTGTCTAATGGTTTCTGCCCCCCTTGGGGGCAGATTGGCCTCATCAACATAGGCCAATCTGCCCCCAAAGGGGGCAGAAATGGCCTAAATATAATTTGCCCCCTCGGGGAGCGACCCTTGCCTAAGGGGTCGCTCCCCACCTAAAAAAAAAAGAAAACATAACAAAAAGAAAAAAAAAAAAAAGATCCCTGGTGCCTAGAGGTTTCTGCCCCCCCTGGGGGCAGATCGGCCTAATAATAGGCCGATCTGTCCCCAGGGGGGTCAGAAAAGGCCTTCCCAAAAAAATGCCCCCCCTGGGAGCGACCCTTGCCAAAGGGGTCGCTCCCGTTGCGTGAAATTCGCGCGCAAAAACAAACTCCCTGGTGTCTAATGGTTTCTGCCCCCCTTGGGGGCAGATTGGCCTCATCAAAATAGGCCAATCTGCCCCCAAGAGGGGCAGAAATGGCCTAAATATATATTGCCCCATAGGGGAGCGACCCTTGCCTAAGGGATCGCTCCCCACCTAAAAAAAAAAGAAATCATCACAAAAAAAAAAAAAAAAAAAAGGTCCCTGGTGCCTAGAGGTTTCTGCCCCCCCCCGGGGGCAGATCGGCCTAATAATAGGCCAATCTGCCCCCAGGGGGGGCAGAAAAGGCCTTCCTAAAAAAATGCCCCCCCCGGAGCGACCCTTGCCTACGGGGTCGCTCCCCCTGCGTGACATTGGCGCCAAAAAACAAATCCCCGGTGCCTAGTGGTTTCTGCCCCCTTGGGGCAGATTGACCTAAAATTGACCAATCTGCCCCCAAGGGGGGCAGAAATGGTCTAAACACAATTTGCCCCCAAGGGGAGCGACCCTTGCCTGATGGGTCGCTCCCCATCTCTAAAAAAAACCAAACAAACAAAAAAAAAACACAAAAAAAAAATTTGCTCTGGCAACAAGAGGTTTCTGCCCCCCCCCGGGGGCAGATCGGCCTAATAATAGGCCGATCTGCCCCCAGGGGGGGCAGAAATGGCCTAAAATAAATTTGCCCCCTGAACCCCCACCCCCCCCCCAGGAGCGACCATTGCCTACGGGGTCGCTCCCCCTGCATGACATTGGCGCCAAAAAACAAATCCCGGTGCCTAGTGGTTTCTGCCCCCTTGGGGCAGATTGACCTAAAATCGACCAATCTGCCCCCAAGGGGGGCAGAAATGGTCTAAATACAATTTGCCCCCCAGGGGAGCGACCCTTGCCTGATGGGTCGCTGCACATCTCTAAAAAAAAAAAAAAAAACACAAAAAAAAAATTTGCCCTGGCGCCTAGAGGTTTCTGCCCCCCCTGGGGGTAGATCGGCCTAATACCAATAGGGCGATCTGCCCCCAGGGGGGGCAGGGATGGCCTAAAATAATTTGGCCCCCCCCATCCCCCACCCCCCCGGGGAGCGACCCTTGACTACAAGGTCGCTCCCCTTGTGTGACGGCGCAAAAAAAAGATCTCTGGTGCCTAGTGGTTTCTGCCCCCCTTGGGGGCAGATTGACCTAAAATCGGCCGATCTGCCCCCAAAGCGGGCAGAAATGGCCTAAATACATTTTGCCCCTCCAGGGGAGCGACCCTTGTCCAAGGGGGTCGCTCCCCATCTGTAAAACAGAAAAACAAAAAAAAAACTGGTGCCTAGTGGTTTCTGCCCCCCTTGGGGGCAGATCAGCCGAATCAAAATAGGCTGATCTACCCCCCCCAGGGGGGCAGAAATGTCCTAAAATAATCCCCCCCCCAGGGAGCGACCCTTGCCTAAGGGGTCGCTCCCCTTGCGTGAAATTCACGCAAAAAAAAAACTCCCTGGTGTCTAATGGTTTCTGCCCCCCTTGGGGGCAGATTGGCCTCATCAACATAGGCCAATCTGCCCCCAAAGGGGGCAGAAATGGCCTAAATATAATTTGCCCCCTCGGGGAGCGACCCTTGCCTAAGGGGTCGCTCCCCACCTAAAAAAAAAAGAAAACATAACAAAAAGAAAAAAAAAAAAAAGATCCCTGGTGCCTAGAGGTTTCTGCCCCCCCTGGGGGCAGATCGGCCTAATAATAGGCCGATCTGTCCCCAGGGGGGTCAGAAAAGGCCTTCCCAAAAAAATGCCCCCCCTGGGAGCGACCCTTGCCAAAGGGGTCGCTCCCGTTGCGTGAAATTCGCGCGCAAAAACAAACTCCCTGGTGTCTAATGGTTTCTGCCCCCCTTGGGGGCAGATTGGCATCATCAAAATAGGCCAATCTGCCCCCAAGGGGGGCAGAAATGGCCTAAATATATATTGCCCCATAGGGGAGCGACCCTTGCCTAAGGGATCGCTCCCCACCTAAAAAAAAAAGAAATCATCACAAAAAAAAAAAAAAAAAAAGGTCCCTGGTGCCTAGAGGTTTCTGCCCCCCCCCGGGGGCAGATCGGCCTAATAATAGGCCAATCTGCCCCCAGGGGGGGCAGAAAAGGCCTTCCTAAAAAAATGCCCCCCCGGGAGCGACCCTTGCCCAAGGGGTCGCTCCCTTTTGCCAATTTCACTGAAAAAAAAAAAAATCCCTGGTGTCTAGTGGGGTTTCAAAAGCCGGATTGCAAGCAATCCGGCTTTTGAAACCTGTGAGAGACTTCACAGGGAAGGAAATAAATTTCCTTCCCTTTGAAGCCTCTCAGGGCCTCCCCCATGGGATTGAAAAAGAAATGCAAAAGCATTTCTTTTTCAATCGTGCTGGAAGCTCTGCTTCCAGCGCGATGGGGGAGACCCTGTGACTAATCAGCGCGCGCTCGCGCGCTGACGTCACAGGGGGGGTTGGGGGGGTCGGGGGTGGGAGGGGAAGGGCTTCCCCTTCCATCCCTGACTTGGGAGGGTGGGGGGGAACACCACAGAGGGAGCGAGAGCGCTCCCTCTGGGCTCTGTGCACAGGACGTAATGGTTACATCCTGGGCACAGCAGCACTGTGCCTCAGGACGTAACCATTACGTCCTGGGCACAGAAGGGGTTAATGACTTGTTGGATTCCATGCTGCAATGCATTCATAGTCAATTCACCTCGCTAGAATCTAGATTGGGCAATCTATGCATGTGTGTATGTGTGCGTGTTTGTGTGTGTGTGTATGTGTGGTTGAATGCATGTATGAATGTTGAAGTGAATGTGTGTATGAATGTTGAAGTGAGTGTGTGTATGGATGCATGTGAGTGAATGCGTGTATGGATGCTTGAGAGTAAATGCGTGCATGTAAGTGCTGGTGAATGAGTGTATACGGAGTGTGTGAATGAGTGTATGCGGGGTGTGTGTGGGTGTCTGTATGCGTGCATGTGGGGAGGTGGGTGGGGGGTGATGTTCTGGTAGAGGGAGGTGGGAGAGGGGGGCGCTGTACTAGAAGGAGGTGGGGGTGCTGTTCTGGTGGGGGTTCTGGTATAGTGGGTGTGGAGGGGTATTGGGCTTGCCGGGGGTGAGTCGTCTGCTGGTGACAGGAAAGAAACTTCCACTGTGGGGCCTTAGCGCTTATCATGGTCCAGGTGTAAAATGAGTGTTCCAATCTGATAACACTGTGCCTAGAAGACTGTGGTGATGCCGCTAACTCATTATCAGGCTTTGTTGAACTTTTTTCTTGTATTAGGGAGATGATGACTAGACATGCAAAGAAAGGTCCATTTCCTGATTGTTCATGGCTCGACAAAGCATGTAGGGTGGCAAATACCTTGTTGCATCAAACCCTTAGACAAACTTCTAGGGATCAGGGTGCTGTAGCAGGGCCATGAAAAAGTGGAGGGCTGAAATTAAAGAAGAACAATGGGAAGCTATTGTGGTTGCCTGTCAAAAAAAGGATACTCAGGTCTTTTGACGGGTTGTCTGGGCAGGCTTAGCTAATGGTAGTTCTTCGTACGTTGTTACGTCACACATTACCCCAGAAGCTTGGGTTGATAATTTTCCTAGCATTTATGGGTTAATTGAGGGAAGGGCCGAGGATCCGCAGGTGAATCTGCCTTTGAATTTTAGTCCCCCTTTTTCTATTGCGCCGCGGCCGCAAGCACGGGCCGCGGCGGCGCAACATTCAGAAACCGCGGCGGCCCGCGTGCGGGCCGCGGGGGAAGCCGCGGGTCAATTCAAGGGTCGCGGCACTCGCTGCTTCCCTTTTCACCGGCCGCAGATTCCTGGGAGGACGTGGCAGGACCAGAGAACCCGAATCGGGTCACGTTCCTTGACGCACTTGCCGCGCTTGTCGCGCTTAGCGCGCTAGTACTAATTAAACACATTGGGATTCCCAGTACCCCTCCTTTACACCACTTACCGGCCACACAAGCAAAAGCCGGATGTCTGCACATGATTCTCTTTTATGCATGCCTTTCCCTTTCCCAGCATGCTGCTCACTTCCTCTCTTCCCAGCATGCATTGTTTCTCTTTGTTTAGATGCATGTTCTTTATTCTTAGTTATAACCTCTTCCCCAATCCAAGATGGTGGTGTTTCTACTTCCTGTCTAGGGGTATATAAGGGGAATTCAGCTTCTTTCTCATTGCGTTGCAACACTCCTTTGGTGGTAGTCACGCTCCGGCTGGTTTCCTCTTGTGGAGCCAGTTATTCTTGACCTGTCTTCCGTCTCCAGTATTCCTGTACTCCCGGATCATCAGTCCTAACGTCCTTGTGTCCTCCTTCTGTTTCAGGGAGTTCCTGTTGGAGGTTTTTTACCCTCTTGGGGTTTTCCCTCTGGGACTCCTTCTGGAGGGCACGGACTGTAGTGGCTTGCTATTGTCAAACAGCACCGTGGCTTCCGGAAGGGGTCGCCCCTACCTCGGCCAAAGCAGAACCTGCAAGAACCGGGGTCGTTCCCCACCTCTCATCAACTTCGACGGTAAGCCCAGAGTGAACCGTGACAGATTGCAACGCCCAAAAATCCAGTTGCAGTCCGGAACCATGGATAATCCAGTGGTGAATACAGAACCAACCAGCCAGGCCCTGCTCATGACTATACAACAACAGGCTCAAGAACTCCAACAGCTACGTACCGAAAACACTGTCTATCGACAAGCCTTTGCCTCTAGAACCACTGATGTTCCCTCGGTATCCGCCACTACACCTCGTTTCTCCGGGGATCCTAACAAATTGAGAGAATTTCTGGATGCCTTGACGGTCTATTTTGCTTTTCGCCCCTCACAATTTGTGCAAGACAAGACCAAGGTGGGGTATTTGATTAGCGCCCTATCTAGGCCAGCCTTAGCATGGGCAACTCCTTTAGTGACAAGTAATGACCCCAGCCTGTCTAATTATTCCAGCTTTGTCACTACCTTTAAACAGATGTTTGAGCGCCCTGGACTCGAGTCCTCAGCAGAAGATGCTCTCTGCGATATCCAACAAGGAAATCAGGATGTATTACAATACATCACCCGTTTCAGACAATTGGCAGCAGAAACGTCCTGGGTGGAACGTACCTTGGTGACTCTGTTTCGCAGGGGTCTCAGAGAGGACATTAAGGATGAACTGGTGCACTCTGCCAGAATAGAGAATCTTAAGGGGTTGATGGATCAGACCTTGACGATAGAATATCGGTTGAATGAGCGAAGAATGGAGAAAAAGAAGAGTCGTTTGCCATCACACTCAGTGTCGTCTCGCACCTTCCCTCATCGTACGGAAGAAGTTCGTCCTGAACCTAAGGGTGTTACCGAGGAAGAGCCGATGCAAATCGATACGGCTCGAGGGCCTTTATCATCTAGTGAACGAGAACACAGACGAAGGAAGGGACTTTGGGGGTGATTCTAACCCTGGCGGTCGGTGATAAAGCGGCGGCCAACCCGCCAACAGGCTGGCGGTCCAAAAAATGGAATTCTGACCCTAGCGGGAACCGCCAACACAGCCCGCCATATTAACACTCCGCCCGCCGCGGCGGTACAGACAAACAGCGCGGCGGTCACCGCCAACAGGCAGGCGGCAGACAATGTACCGCCCACAGTATCATAACTCACCAATCCGCCACCTTTTCCGGGGCGGGAGCCCCGCCGATAAAAACACGGCGGAAACAGACTACGAACGGGAAAACGCTCACCTCTACGCACTCCACGAGGAAGGAGGACAGCATGGAACCCGAATTAAACATACTACCTGCTCTCGTCTACCTGCTCATCTACCACGAGTACGAACGCCGGCGCAGACGACAACGGTGAGTACTGCACCTACGACACACGGGAGGGGGGAGGAGGAAAGCTTACGGGCACACACATATGCAAACCCCACCCCCTCAAACTATGTACACACCAATGCAGAGCAACAAGTCACAGTGACACCACCCAAACCCCCCTGATAAATGCAAAGACATAATTAAATTGTGAATAAATATTTATGTACAAAATAGGCTCTGAAAAGTTATGGTCAACTAGTCAAAAAATCAATATCAAAATAAGTCTATATACAGTGCAATGGATAACCGAGGCAATTAGTCCTGCACATCAAAAGAAAATCGAAGTGTCCGTGGGCCAAAGTTTAACAACACAAGGGCAAAGCCCACACAGGAGACCTGAGTCCTCTGGAGAGAACACTGCAGGGGCATCTGAAGAAAAAACTACAGGCACCTCAGGGGGAAGGGAAGGGGGGGGCACCACAGCCACATGAGTCCACGACGCCAGAACCATGAAGGGGCCACCATGCCTACTGTGCCATCCTGGGGAGTGCAAAGCCACAGTCTCACAAGTCTCTACAGTAGGTGGGTTGCCCACTGTTCCATCCTGGGGAGTGCAAAGCCACAGTCTCTCAAGTCTATACAGTGGGTGGGTTGCCCACTGTGCCATCCTGGGGAGTGCAAAGCCACAGTCTCTCAAGTCTATACAGTGGGTGGGTTGCCCACTGTGCCATCCTGGGGAGTGCAAAGCCACAGTCTCTCAAGTCTATACAGTGGGTGGGTTGCCCACTGTGCCATCCTGGGGAGTGCAAAGCCACAGTCTCTCAAGTCTCCACAGTGGGTGGGTTGCCCACTGTGCCATCCTGGGGAGTGCAAAGCCACAGTCTCTCAAGTGGATTACAGTCTCCACTGGTCAAGGAGGAGGCATGGTGGGCACAGTGAACCGTTAACAGTGCATGCAGGAAGGGCCCAGTGGAGCGGTGCTTGAGACGGCGGGGCCCAGCGGAGCGGTGCTTGACAGGAAGGGCCCAGCGGAGCGGTGCTTGACAGGAAGGGCCCAGCGGAGCGGTGCTTGAGACGGCGGGGCCCAGCGGAGCGGTGCTTGACAGGAAGGGCCCAGCGGAGCGGTGCTTGACAGGAAGGGCCCAGCGGAGCGGTGCTTGAGACGGCGGGGCCCAGCGGAGCGGTGCTTGACAGGAAGGGCCCAGCGGAGCGGTGCTTGAGACGGCGGGGCCCAGCGGAGCGGTGCTTGACAGGAAGGGCCCAGCGGAGCGGTGCTTGACAGGAAGGGCCCAGCGGAGCGGTGCTTGAGACGGCGGGGCCCAGCGGAGCGGTGCTTGAGACGGCGGGGCCCAGCGGAGCGGTGCTTGACAGGAAGGGCCCAGCGGAGCGGTGCTTGACAGGAAGGGCCCAGCGGAGCGGTGCTTGAGACGGCGGGGCCCAGCGGAGCGGTGCTTGAGACGGCGGGGCCCAGCGGAGCGGTTCTTGACAGGAAGGGCCCAGCGGAGCGGTGCTTGACAGGAAGGGCCCAGCGAAGCGGTGCTTGACAGGAAGGGCCCAGCGGAGCGGTGCTTGACAGGAAGGGCCCAGCGGAGCGGTGCTTGACAGGAAGGGCCCAGCGGAGCGGTGCTTGAGACAGCGGGGCCCAGCGGAGCGGTGCTTGAGACGGCGGGGCCCAGCGGAGCGGTGCTTGAGACGGCGGGGCCCAGCGGAGCGGTGCTTGACAGGAAGGGCCCAGCGGAGCGGTGCTTGACAGGAAGGGCCCAGCGGAGCGGTGCTTGAGATGGCGGGGCCCAGCGGAGCGGTGCTTGAGACGGCGGGGCCCAGCGGAGCGGTGCTTGACAGGAAGGGCCCAGCGGAGCGGTGCTTGACAGGAAGGGCCCAGCGGAGCGGTGCTTGACAGGAAGGGCCCAGCGGAGCGGTGCTTGAGACGGCGGGGCCCAGCGGAGCAGTGCTTGAGACGGCAGGGCTCAGCGGAGCGGTGCTTGACAGGAAGGGCCCAGCAGAGCGGTGCTTGACAGGAAGGGCCCAGCGGAGCGGTGCATGAGACGGCGGGGCCCTGTTCAGCGGTGCTCTTCTGCACGGCGGGGCCCTGTTCAGCGGTGCTCCTCTGCACGGCGGGGCCCTGTTCAGCGGTGCCCTTCTGCACGGCGGGGCCCTGTTCAGCGGTGCTCTTCTGCACGGCGGGGCCCTCTTCAGCGGTGCTCTTCTGCACGGCGGGGCCCTGTTCAGCGGTGCTCTTCTGCACAGCGGGGCCCTCTTCAGCGGTGCTCTTCTGCACGGCGGGCCCTGTTCAGCGGTGCTCTTCTGCATGGCGGGGCCCAGTTCAGCGGTGCTCTTCTGCACGGCGGGGCCCTGTTCAGCGGTGTTCTTCTGCACGGCGGGGCCCTCTTCAGCGGTGCTCTTCTGCACGGCGGGGCCCTGTTCAGCGGTGCTCTTCTGCACGGCGGGGCCCTCTTCAGCGGTGCTCTTCTGCACGGCGGGGCCCTGTTCAGCGGTGCTCTTCTGCACGGCGGGGCCCTGTTCAGCGGTGCTCTTCTGCACGGCGGGGCCCTCTTCAGCGGTGCTCTTCTGCACGGCGGGGCCCTGTTCAGCGGTGCTCTTCTGCACGGCGGGGCCCTGTTCAGCGGTGCTCTTCTGCACGGCGGGGCCCTGTTCAGCGGTGCTCTTCTGCACGGCGGGGCCCTGCTCAGCGGTGCTCTTCTGCACGGCGGGGCCCTCTTCAGCGGTGCTCTTCTGCACGGCGGGGCCCTGTTCAGCGGTGCTCTTCTGCACGGCGGGGCCCTGTTCAGCGGTGCTCTTCTGCACGGCGGGGCCCTGTTCAGCGGTGCTCTTCTGCACGGCGGGGCCCTCTTCAGCGGTGCTCTTCTGCACGGCGGGGCCCTGTTCAGCGGTGCTCTTCTGCAAGGCGGGGCCCTGTTCAGCGGTGCTCGTCCATTTAGTCAAGGGAGCCAGACCTGGCCTGGACTCCCTGCTCAGTCGCCCTCCGACCGTGCTGTTGCTGGACCCTTCGGTGACGGAGTCCTGGGCCCTTTGGTGTTCTCCCTAACACCCGGGATGGGGCTTGTGGGCCCCTCCTGCTCTGCGCTCCTGCTGGCTGACTTCTCCGCCCTGCTGCCCTTTCGCTCCTTAGATGGGGCTCTCGGGCCCTTGCCTCCCCTAGCTGTTGTGGCTGGTGAAGTGGGCAAACTTGGCTCCTTGGGGGCAGCCGTGTCAGTCCTCTAACGGCGGCCCTTCAGTTTCCAGGTCCTCTTGCCTGGGGGGGGCTGGCTATCCCCTTGCTGCTGATTGAAGTGTCACTGCTGGCAAAGGGTGGACTCCAGAACCCATGCACCACAGTGACACTCGAAGCTGGGCTGGTGGTGGCTGAGGTGCTCTTGGGACTCTTTGCAGATGGAGGGGGTGGGTCAGTGGAGGGAAAGAGGTCAAGATTAGCGAGGAAAACTTTCTTAGGACCAAGGTAATAGGTAGGAGAAGTGGTGATGGGAGTGGAGGAAGAGGATGTGGTTGTAGGAGAGTCAGGTGTGCTGTCTTTGGGTGCAGGTGCTTGTGCTGGAGGCTGTCGTGAGGTGGATGGCTGTTGGGTGGGTGTCTGCCTGCGTTTGTGTGTCTTGGAAGAGGGGGTGACAGACACAGTGGGAGAGGACACAGGGGACGTGTAAATGGTAGTGGGGGTGGTGACTGCACGTGTGCGGACTGGACTGGAGGGTGTGCTGGTGATGGAAGCACTGGCTGATGGTGGTGTGCATGCAGGTGTGAGTGTAGATGTCACAGGGAGGGAGGAGGGAGACGGGGAGGAGGGGGACACAGAGGTGGTAGTGACTGTTGGAATGTCTGTATCTGGGTGTTGCTTGAGTGAATGCTTGTGGGTTCTGTGGTGCTTGTGTCTGGATGAGCTGCCCTTGGGTGTTGAGGTGTGTGCAGGCTGGTCTGATGGTGTGGATGGGATAGGCTGAGGAACAGGAGACAGAGACAGGCTGGAGGCAGTCAGAAAAGGGAGGCTGGAAACAGGGACAATGGCTGCCGTCAGTGCTGAGGCCAGAGCATTGAACGATCGTTGATGGGCAGCCTGACCCGAATGAATGCCCTCCAGGTAGGCATTGCTCTGATGCACCTCCCTTTCTACCCCCTGGATGGCATTCAAAAGGGTAGTCTGCCCAACAATGATGGTCCTCAGGAGGTCAATGACCTCCTCACTGAGGGCAGCAGGGGTAACAGGGGAAGGGGCTGAGGTGCCTGGGGCGAAGGAGATGCCCGCCTTCCTGGGCGAGTGGGCACGGAGCGTAGGCTGAGGGGCTGCTGGGAGGGCAGGGCTGGTGCGCTGGGAGGACGTGTCTGTGTCGCTGGTCTCACCACCGGTCCCCGTTGTGGTGCTCCCCTCGCCCTCCAGATCACTGGTGCCCTCGGTGTCTGTTCCTGGTCCCACCGGGGCCTTGTGACTTGCAGCTCCCTCGTGCTCCGATGCCAAATCTCCTCCGCCTGATGATGCTAATGCACACATGCACAAGAAGATGAAGAAGAAGGGTGGGGGGAGAAAAACGAAGACCAGGTTGAGTGCATGCAATGTCAACACCGTGGGCGGAGAGGACAGACACAGGAGCCTCATGCACTAAGCCGTGCATTCGGGGTACACTACTCAGTACTTCTGACTAGGACAACAGGTCTAGAGACGACAAAGGCGCACATGTGTGATGCTGGACCATCGATAGCTGTACTTGTCACCCTACAGAGGTGGGGGCCGGGAGCACAGGGCCATGCCTAAAGGAGAGGACTACACTACAGAAAGCGCCCTGGCCTAATGTCACCCACAACCCTCCTCCCCCACCCAGACGCCTCCACTGCGCAGAGAGATAGCAGAATGTGCTGATACTCACCCCCTTGTGTCTGCTGTGATGTCCTCAAGCGGCCATCCAAATCAGGGTAGGCCACCGCCAGGATCCGGAACATCAGGGGGGTCAGGGTACGACTGGCACCCCTCCTAGGTTGGGAGGCCATCCCCAGCAGTGACTCGGCGGTCTTCCTGGTCCCGCGGCGGATGTCCTCCCACCTCTTGCGGCAGTGGGTGCCCCGTCTTGTGTGGACCCCCAGGGCCCGGACTTCCTTGGCGATGGCACGCCAAATGTCCACTTTCTGATGGGCGCTGACCTATTTGACATGTACAGGGTGGGAAGGAAAAATCATCAATTTTCTGCATGTTAGATGCGATTGGCCCCCCCTCCCCAACCTTGCCATATGGCACATGCTCTCATCTGTCGTGCGTTGCACTCCTCATTCGCCCCCCACCCCACCAACTTACATCCACCCCACTCCACACAGGCATAGCCCATTCAATGTGCACCCAGTGTACTTACCTGTTGGTCTGGAGGACCGTAGAGTAACGCATACTAGGGGAGGACCCCATCCACAAGTTTCTCCAACTCCTCAGACGTGAAGGCAGGGGCCCTTTCCCCAGTCGCAGCAGCCATTGTCACTTCCAGACCGAGGTCACAGCAGCACTTGCAGTATAGGTCCTCTCCTGTGGAAGATCAGGTCTCGAGTGATTAAGCAGATAGAAAATGGCGGTCACGCCTCCGGCGGTGCGTACCGCGGCGGTGCGTACCGCGACCGCCAGCGCACCTCGTTATTGGCTCCTGAAACCCATAGGCTTCAATGTTAGCCAATGCGGCTTCGTATAGCGGTCTTCGAGCGCCTACCGCCACGGTGTGCCACGCCAGCGCATTGACCTCACATCCCATTGTCCCACTTCACAGGTCAGGCAGCCGCCATTTCAAGGGCCCACATGGCTTAATTTCTACTGCGTCACACAGGCCTAGGCCTTGCATTGCCACACATACACGCCTTTCAATACATTGCAAATCATGTGCTATGCATGCAGTGGTGAACGTACCTGTGATTTGCTTGACTCTGTGCTCCATGTTGTCTTTCCTAGGCACCGTCCGCTGGGACTTGCGAGGAGAAGGATGAATCCTCGCGTGTACCGACCGCTGGTGGACCTGTCGACAATGGAAGAACGCCATATCATACTACGATACCGACTTGACCGAGCCACTATACATGAACTGTGTGCCCAGCTGGAGCCAGCCCTGATGTCCCCCATCCGCCAACCCACAGGAATTCCCCCTCTAGTGCAGGTTCTGTCAGTCCTCCATTTTTTGGCAAGTGGCTCATTCCAGACAACAGTGGCCATGTCATCTGGAATGTCTCAGCCTATGTTTTCAAAAATCTTGTCTAGAGTGTTGTCTGCCCTGACGAAACACATGCGGCGCTACATTGTATTCCCTGAGGAGGTTGATTTGGCCACTGTGAAGGGTGATTTTTATGCCCTTGGACATATCCCCAACATAATTGGTGCCATTGATGGGACCCATGTGGCTTTAGTACCCCCAAAAGACGATGAGCAGGTGTACAGAAACAGGAAAAGTTACCATTCTATGAACGTCCAGGTGGTCTGTTTGGCCGACCAGTACATCTCCCATGTGAATGCCAAGTTCCCTGGGTCAGTGCATGACGCGTATGTGATGCGAAATAGCAGCATCCCTTATGTGATGGAACAGCTACAGAGACAACGTGTGTGGCTAATTGGTGACTCTGGTTACCCCAACCTGCCTTGGCTATTGACCCCAGTGAGGAATCCCCGGACCAGGGCAGAGGAACGGTACAATGAGGCCCATGGGCGAACTAGGAGGATCATTGAAAGAACCTTTGGCCTCCTGAAGGCCAGGTTTAGGTGCCTGCATATGACAGGGGGATCCCTGATGTACTCACCAAAGAAGGTGTGCCAGATCATCGTGGCCTGCTGTATGCTTCACAATCTGGCATTGCGACGTCAGGTGCCTTTCCTGCAGGAGGATGGTCCAGATGGTGGTGTTGAAGCAGCTGTGGAGCCTGCGGAGAGTGAAGAGGAGGAAGACGAAGAGGACGACCCAGACAACAGGGACAGAGTTATCCAACAGTATTTTCTGTAGCACACAGGTAGGAATCACCCACGCCATTTAACATTTACTGAAAGCCCCCTGCATCTTTACTTTGTGTATTTCCCCCCAGTTCTTTTAAACTGATGTTTGATTTTACCTTCCCTTTTCAGTGCTGTATGACCCACTGCGTGACTTCTGCTTGGTTAGCCCATGGACTAATGCTTATTGACATCGGTATGTTATCATCACATAAATAACAGAACATTATTGATCAGTAATGTGTTATACATTTGTAAATAATACAGGCTGACTCCAGAATGATTTCAGTGCAATGAGTGATTTATTTTTAGTGCTAGATATTGGTACATGATATCAAAACGGTGATGGGTGAGGGTGGAGTTATGTCCATGGCAGAGTCCAGTTCTCGGTCGCACAGGTGCATTGTCCATATGCCTGTGGAAGGATGGAGCAGGGGCAGTTCAAGGTTGGACAGGGTGACACTGTGGGACAGTGGAATGACATCTGGGGGGATATTAGGCTGGCGGGGGTCTTGGCATCCTACTCTGTCTTCCTTTGAGATCTCAGGTTCCTCTTGCGGGGTGGTTGTTCTTCAGCAGGAGGTGGGGTTCTGGTGGCCCGTCGTTCTGTAGGGGCCTCCTGACCACTAGCGCCGGCGGAGGTGGTAGGCTGTTCCTGGCTAGTGACAGGGGCCCTTTGTGGTGCCACATGGTCCCGCAATGTGGTTTCTATACGGTTGAGGGCCTGGACTATGGTCCCCATAGCGGTAGCGATGTTCCTGAGTTCATTGCTGAACCCCATGTACCGTTCCTCCTGCTGTGCCTGGATCTCGGTGAGCCTGGCCAGTACCGTCGCCATCGTCTCCTGGGAGTGATGGTATCCTCCCATGATGGTGGTGAGGGCCTCTTGGAGAGTCGGTTCCCTGGGCCTGTCCTCCCCCCCGTCGCACAGCAACCCTCCCAGTTGCCCTGTTTCCCCGGGCCTCTGTCCCCTGGACGGTGTACCCACTACCACTGCCCGCAGGTCCCTGTTGTTGTTGGGTCAGCCTGGGTGCCCTGTAGTGGCGGACACACCGCTGATTGATGCGTCCGCGAGACAGAGGCATGGGCCCGCTGGGTGGGAGCTGTGCTTGTGTTCCCAGAGGGGGTTGGGTCTGCTGTGGCCTGTGTCTGTGTGTGGGGAACCGACTGTCCAGAGGTCCCCGATGGTCCGGGCTGGTCATCAGATTCTAGGTCGACAGAGCTGCTGTCCTCGCTGGGGGCCTGTTCTGGGGGTGGGATGGACAAATCTGGACCCTCCGTGGCGGTGTGTTGGCATTCGGGCCCTGCCAGGGTAAAGGAGTATGGTTATTGTTTCTGTGTGTGCCATGGCGTGCATTTTGAGTGCCCTTGGCCCCCAGTGCTGGCATTCCCTTGTGGGAGGTGTTGTGAGGGTGTTTGGGGGGGGTGTATGGGTATGTGCAATGGTCATGCTTTGGTGGTAGCTGTCTATGGTTTGTGTTGGCATTCAGGGGTTGGTGTTGTTTAGGGTGGGTTGTGCTGGTGAGACATTGGCAGGGAGGCTGTGTGCTGGGGGGTTGAGATTGGGGGTGAGGGGGGGGGGTTGGCATGCTGGTGGTTGGGGTGGGTGAAGTAGTTGAGATTCGACTTACCAGAGTCCATTCCTCCGTGTACTCCAGCAAGGCCATCAGGATGCAGGATGTTTACCACCTCTTGCTCCCATGCTGTGAATTGGGGTGGAGTGGGTGGGGGTCCGCCGCCAGTCTTCTGCACAGCGATGTTGTGTCGCGACACCATCGAGCGCACCTTCCCCCGTAGGTCGTTCCATCGCTTTCTGATATCTTCCCGATTTCTGGGATGCTGTCCCACAGCGTTGACCCTGTCTACGATCCTTTGCCATAGCTCAGCCTTCCTTGCTTTAGTGGTGTGCTGCACCTGTGTGCCGAAGAGCTGGGGCTCAACCCTTATAATTTCCTCCACCATGACCCTGAGTTCTTGGTCCGAGAACCTGGGGCGTCTTTGGGGTGCCATGGGGTGGTGTGGATGAGGTGTGGGGTGGTGTTTGTGGTGATGTGCGTGGTGATGTGTGGTGATGTGTGCGTAGATGTGGTGTGGGTGATGAAGTTGGGTTCCTGTGTGTGTTGTGGTTTTCTATTGCTGTGCTCGCTCTCTCTATCTCTGTCTCTCTCGCCTTCTCTCCGATTTCCAACTAGTGGGGGTTTGTGGGTGATGTGGGTGTGTGTTTTATAGTTGATTGGATGTGTGGGAGTGTTGTTTGTATGTGTGTCAGGTGTGTGTATTTCAAATTGTCCAATGTGGCTGTGTTTTGGAGCTGTGTGTGTATTTTGAGCGCGGCGGTGTGTACCGCCAATGGAATACCGCGGTTGAAAGACCGCCGCGTGGATTCGTGGGTCAGAATGGCATGGGCGTGTTTCTGTTGGCGTGACGGTGGAGGTTTGGTCATCTCCAGTTTTCCGCGGCCCGCTGATGAGGCGGACTTCCTTGGATGTCGGATTGTTGGCGGTTTCACAGTTGGTGGTCAGAATGACCGTGGCGGTTTACCGCGGCCGCGGCGGTAGAATGGCGGACTTCTGACCGGCGGTATGGGCCTTTTACCGCCGAGGTCAGAATGACACCCTTTGTCTGTATTGTGGTGCAGCTGGTCACCTAATTCGCACCTGTCCCATTCGTCCAACCAAGCCTTTGGGAAACGCCAATTCCCGTCCTCAGTGAGAAGAGTGAGGACGGGATATCACGAAATACCTTCCATTTGTTCTTCCAGGGAGAAAGGAACTGCTCTTTTCCTTTTACCAGTTATCCTCCACTTAACTGATGTCCGGGAAGAAAGAACTCTGGCCTTGTTGGACTGTGGAGCCAGTGGTATCCACTTAGATGAAGCATGGGCGAGGGAAAGACAGATTGCACAAATAACTAAGGAGGTACCAGAACAAGTCCACATGGTGGATGGATCACTCTTGGCCTCAGGACCCGTACAGTATACCACCCCTACCTTCTGTCTCCAATTCGGGAAACACCAAGAAAATCTTTCATTCGATCTAATTTCGTCACCACATCACGTTATGATCCTGGGAATTCCATGGCTCACAAGGCACAACCCTTACATCAACTGGGAAACAAACTATTTCATTATCCTCTCACTTCTGCCAACGCCACTGCTACCTAGCAGGAGACTATTGGTCCCCAAAAAGTCTTTTAACAGCACCCCCTAAGGTGGGATGTTCTATCAACGTCCTACAGGGAGTACCCAGTCATTATCAAGAATATGCCGATGTATTCCAGAAGCCAGAAAAACTTGAACTGCCACCCCATAGAGAATACGATTGCGCCATTCCTTTGGAACCAGATGCTGTGGTTCCTTTTGGGCGAATGTACTCTCTAACAGAACCTGAGAAGCAGATTCTTAAGGAACACTTTGAGGAGAACATACAGAGTGGATTGATTGCTCCCTCCTCTTCACCTGCAGGGGCTCCTCTCTTCTTTGTGCCTAAGAAGACGAAAGACTTGCGTCCCTGTATTGATTTTAGAGGATTAAACAAGATCACTATCAAGAATTGGTACCCGTTACCACTTATTAAGGACATCTTGGAAGCTGTCAGAGGGGCAAAGAGATTCACCAAGCTGGATCTCAGAGGAGCATAACATCTTTTAAGGATAAAAGAAGGGGATGAGTGGAAGACCGCCTTTAGAACACCTTTCGGTCACTACGAATATCAAGTAATGCCATTCGGACTCACCAATGCCCCTTCCATTTTTCAAAGGTTCATGGACTCTATTTTTTCCGATCTTCTACAACAAACAGTGGTTGTTTATCTAGATGACATTTTAATATTTTCTGTCCACCCAGAACAACACTCTAAACATGTTCTCCAAGTTCTAGAGAGACTCAGACAACACCATTTATTCTGCAAACCAGAAAAGTGCGAGTTTGATCGAACAGAGATAAAATACTTGGAATATTGCATTAACGAAACTGGGGTCGCAATGGATTCAGACAAGGTACAAGCTATACTGGATTGGCCATCTCCCTCTTCCATCAAAGAGACTCAGGCCCTCATTCTAACATTGGCGGGCGGCGGTCGCCGCCCGCCTGGCGGGAACCGCCATATGGCCGCTCCGCGGTCGAAAGACCGCTGGGGCCATTCTGACTTTCCCGCTGGGCCGGCAGGCGCTAGCCAATATAGCTCCCGCCGGCCCAGCGGGAAAGGGGCCTGCAACACTGAAGCCGGCTCCGAATGGAGCCGGCGGTGTTGCAGGTGTGCGAAGGGTGCAGTTGCACCCGTCGCGCTTTTCACTGTCTGCTAGGCAGACAGTGAAAAGCATACTGGGGCCCTGTTAGGGGGCCCCTGCACTGCCCATGCCAGTGGCATGGGCAGTGCAGGGGCCCCCAGGGGCCCCAGGACGCCCGTTCCCGCCAGCCTGTTCCTGGCGGTAAAAACCGCCAGAAACAGGCTGGCGGGAAGGCGGTCAGAATCCCCATGGCGGCGCTGCTTGCAGCGCCGCCATGGCGGATTTGGGCAACCGGGGGAAATCCGGCGGGAAACCGCCGGACCCGGTTTTCTGACCGCGGCTTTACCGCCGCGGTCAGAATGGCCCAGGAAGCACCGCCAGCCTGTTGGCGGTGCTTCTGTCATTTTAGCCCTGGCGGTCTAAAGAAGGGCTTTTGTTGGACACAAGACGCAGAGTTAGCCTTTCAAGACTTAAAGAAAGCCTTCATTCAAGCTCCTATTTTACGGCACCCAGACACCAGTAAACAGTTCATTGTTGTCGCAGACGCCTCAGAAAGAGCCATCAGGGCTGCTTTACTGCAAAAACAAGATGATGATGAGTTAGAGCACCCTGTATTCTACCTTTCAGACATCTTATCCGATTCAGAGCGGAACTATTCAGTGTTCGAAAGAGAATTACTCGCCTTGAAGACCGCGTGCACGGAATGGAGACACTTCCTGATGGGCTCGAAAGAACCCTTTGAAGCCAGGACAGATCACAGAAACTTACAATGCTTAAGGAACTTTCAGTGTCAGAATAGCTGGCAAGCTCGATGGGCTTTCTATTTCAGTCAATATGACTTTTATATCACATACATCCCTGGCTCTCAGAATATCCTGGCTGATGCCTTGTCTCGGCGTTACCCTGAGTGTAGCGATTCTCCTGTACAGAACCTATTTGACAATAACAAGATCATTGGTTTAGTACAGACTTTTCTAGATCAGGTCAAGTCCGAATATTCACGTCTAGGAACTACAGAGCTGAATAAGTTGCGTCCGCAACCTCATATAGATCAAGGGTACTATTACCATAATAAGGCCCTGTTCTTACCCACTAAATTAGTACAGACTGAAGCCTCACGTATGTGCCATGATTCTCCCATCGCAGGTCATCGAGGAATGAAAGCTACCCAAGAGCTTCTGCTTCGCTCCTTCTGGTGGCCAACTCTCAAAGCGGATACTAAAGATTATGTATCATCCTTTCCTATATGTGCTCAAGCCAAGACACCAGTACTAAACCAGTAGGATTACTTCGCCCATTACCAGTTCCCCCAGGTCCATGGCACACTATCTCCACTGATTTCATGTGCTCTTTACCCTCTTCAGTGGGAAATCAAGTAATTATGGTAACCGTGGACTCCTTCACTAAAATGGGTCATTTTACGGCCTTAAGAAAGTTACCAACGGCAAAGGAATTAAGCCAAATCTTTACACAAGAAATCTTTTGACTTCATGGATTACCTCAGGTCATTATCTCGGATCGGGGTCCTCAATATATCTCCCGATTTTGGAAACAATTCTGTAAGACCTTGGGAATCGAAGTGGCCTTATCATCAGGGTTCCATCCTCAAACTAACGGACAGACGGAACGACTAAATCAAGGCCTCGAACAATATTTACGTAGCGTCTGCAATGCTACGCAGAGTAATTGGTCTACCTATTTACCACTTGCAGAATTCTCCTACAACAACTCAATACACAGTGCCTCAAAAGTCTCCCCTTTCTATGGATCTTACGGTTTCCATCCTAAGTCCTTCCCAACTCCCCTGAAAGATACTTCCAATCTTCCTGCCATCTCCTCCTATGTTCGACAGCTACGGGGTGTCCAACGTGTTATCCATTCAAACCTTGTGGCCACTAAGTCACGCATGAAAAAGATGGCTGATAAAAGACGTTGTGAGGCTCCTCACTATCAGGTCCATGATAAGGTTTGCTTTCCTCTAGATTTCTACCTCTCCGACTTACTCAGAACAAATTTAAACCTCGTTATTATGGTCCATTCCTGATTCTCCAGAAGATTAATCCAGTGTCTGTGCGTCTTCGTCTGCCCCAGACTTGGAAGATGCATCCCGTGTTCCATGTCTCTCAACTCAAACCTTACCTCCCTGATCCTTTTTGCAGACAGTTCTCCTGTCCTCCCCCTCTGTTGATTGATAATGTGCCCGAATACGAGGTCCAGGAAGTCTGTGACTCTCGGTTTTTCCATGGACGCCTCCAATATCTTATTCATTGGAAAAGGCTACCCTATGAGTGAATGTTCTTGGGAAGATGCCCATTCAGTTCATGCCCCTCTTTTGGTCTGTCGCTTTTTCCGCCTTTTCCCTCACAAACCTGGGGCCTCGGGGGGGACCTACTGTTGCGCCGCAGCCGCAAGCACAGGCCGCGGCGGCACAACATTAAGAAACCGCGGCGGCCCGCGGGGGAAGCCGCGGCTCAATTCAAGGGTCGCGGCACTCGCCGCTTCCCTTTTCTCCGGCTGCAGATTCCTGGGAGGACGCGGCAGGACCAGAGAACCCGAATCGGGTCACGGTCCTCGCCGCACATGCCGCGCTTGTCGCGCTTAGCGCGCTAGTACTAATTAAACACATTGGGATTCCCAGTGCCCCTCCTTTACACCACTTACCGGCCACACAAGCAAAAGCTGGATGTCTGCACATGATTCTCTTTTATGCATGCCTTTCCCTTTCCCAGCATGCTGCTCACTTCCTCTCTTCCCAGCATGCATTGTTTCTCTTTGTTTAGATGCATGTTCTTTATTCTTAGTTATAACCTCTTCCCCAATCCAAGATGGTGGTGTTTCTACTTCCTGTTTTCTACTTCCTGTCTAGGGGTATATAAGGGGAATTCAGCTTCTTTCTCATTGCGTTGCAACACTCCTTTGGTGGTAGTCACGCTCCGGCTGGTTTCCTCTTGTGGAGCCAGTTATTCTTGACCTGTCTTCCATCTCCAGTATTCCTGTACTCCCGGATCATCAGTCCTAACTTCCTTTTTTCCTCCTTCTGTTTCAGGGAGTTCCTGTTGGAGGTTTTTTACCCTTTTGTGGTTTTTCCTCTGGGACTCCTTCTGGAGGGCACGGACTGTAGTGGCTTGCTATTGTCAAACAGCACCGTGGCTACCGGAAGGGGTCGCCCCTACCTCGGCCAAAGCAGAACCTGCAAGAACCGGGGTCGTTCCCCACCTCTCATCAACTTCAACGGTAAGCCCAGAGTGAACCGTGACATTTTCAGTGATAGAGGTATCAAAGGCCATTTGTGATAGCCTCCTTAATAAAGTCCCGGGGCCGGATGGGATTTCGATGGATTTGTTTTTTAAGAATCCTGAGTTTTGACACCCACTTTTAACCAATATTTTTAATATGATGTGTCGAGTAGGGCCGTCAACGTCTTGGCAGACATCTGTAGTGGTACCAATTTTTAAAAAGGGCAACATCATAGACCCCATGTGTTATTCTCTGTTAGACTCCTCCTCTAAATTAATAGGGCGGGTCATGTTGCAGCATGTGATTTCTTGGGTGCAAGAGAATAAAATTCTCTCTAAGTTCAAACTCAGCTTTAGTAAAGGTTTGGGCAGAATAGAACAGTGCATTTATCTTTACTTTTTTATGGCTAAGTATAAATTCATGAAGGGCGCTTCTATCCACTTCGCATTCATGGACCTGTTGAGTGTGTTTGACTGTGCCAATAGGCAGGGAATTGTACTGTCAAAGGGCCTTGATGGAAAACAGGTTAACGTTTTGAGACTCTTACATCAGGAGCAGAGGACAAAAATTAGGTATGGGCCAAATGGTGAGACCACTTCATAGTTCAGATTTAATTGTGGCGTTCGCCAAGGGTGTGTTCTCACCCCTATTTTATTTCTTTTGTATATTAATGGCCTAAAGAAAACCTTGGTCTCTATAGAAGCTGATGTCCCGCGTATTTGCAATAGTGACATTTCCACTTTACTGTATGTGGACGACACAGTTCTGCTGGCGAGGACGGCCAATAGGCTTAAGCAGCTGGTACACAGCTTTTTGAGTTTATGAAAGATTTGAACCTTAAAACTCATTGTATGAAAACCTTTGTAATGGTCAGTGGTCCTAAGAATACTAAGAATTGCCCAGTGAATATAGGAGGTTGTGTTCTGGCTAAAGTAAGCTCTATTAAATATCTGGGATTAGAGTTTGATGAGGCCTGCAGTTGGCTGCCCTGTTTGAAAGGCAGGGTCTCAATTTACTTGCGTACAGTGGGAACTACCTACTCTCTAGCTGCTAATATAGGAAGGAAGCTGGTTGCCCCTATTTTGGAAGTCTATAAGCGTTGTGATTCCCTCACCTTTATCTGCTTCTTGTATTGTGTGTCATAAACTACCACTGGGTTGTTGGTTTGATCATATTCAGCTGGGGTAGTTATGTTAGGTGTAATGTTTACAGTTATTTGGCCAAAGCTTGTTGCCTTTGTGGATTGAAAAATATGTTTCACCAAGGCTTGTTTACCCAGTGTTGCTTGATTTTATCAAGGCTTGTTTACTCAACCTCCTCAAGGTTCTTTGGAGCATCTACAGGGTTAATTAGAAACAACTGAGCCCCTGCACATTGTTGGACAGCTGCCTTCTCTGATTGTTAGGCAGCACTCCTCTTTTCAAGAGCTATGCGCTAATCATGACTCATCACTCATGACTCATTCCTGCACAAACTACATAAAGCCAAGCCACAAAAATACAGGGATGCCTGGGCGATGGAATCCCTGAGGGTTCCTTTTGTGGGTCTTTCCCAAGCCCTACAGTCTTCTTAGGACACTCCTTTCCTACAAGAGGTCAGCAGGGCCTTAGCTGCTTTACAACATGAAGCAGCTTCCCTTCAGCAGGAAAACCAGTCCTTGCGACATGAATTACAAAGATACAGACCTCAAGATACTCTGTGGGATAACGCCAAGGGGAGAATAAAAGGCCCGGTTATGCAGCTACCTTGATTTGAGTTTTTTTCAAGTGGTTCAACCACTACCACTGGTTCTCCTGCTACTACAACTCCTCAGCCAGTGCAGCTTTCAGTGACCACACCTACACCAGTTTCTATAGCCCCAAGCGTTTTTTTGGTGACAGCGCTAAAGTTAATGTCTTCAAGAACCAGTGTCAGTTGCAATTCCTGTGTCAACCTGCTGCACTTCCCAATGATGCCGCACAGTTTCCTTAGATATTGTTTTGGGTGGGAACACTGCCTCTAGGTCTGTCCCTCTGGTTAAGCATATTGACCCTCTATTGTATAATTTTGATCACTTTAAGGAGGCTATGTGTGAACTCTTTGCCAAACATTTATTTGTATAGGCTATCAAGAATGAGTTGCTAACTTTGAGGCAGGGAAACAAGTATCTGTTGACCTATATTACGTCCTTTAACCTCTTGGTGGCATAAACCGAGTGGTCTGAGGAGAAAATAACTTCTCTGTTCTATTGTGGCCTTCTGGATGATCTGAAGGATGTTTTGGCACAGATTGCTGATCCTTCCACCGACTGTTCAGAATTAATTGATTTAGTGGATCACTTAGACAATTGCTTGGGGGAACGTAAAGGTGAAAATTCCTGTGGTGACACACATCCTCTAGTACTAAAAGCATAAAGAAAAGGTACCCCTACCTCTTCTCACAATATTTCTGAGCCCATGAAAATGGGGGTGGGGGTACAGGTACTGTTGTCAAAAGAAGAGAAAGAGTAGTAGAAGAAGATTGACTCTGTACCTTTATTGTGGCAAGGCAGGACACTTTGCCAAGGGTTGCACCAGTAAATACAGTTAGCCCAAGAAAGCAGTCGGAGAGATGATGGGAACTGAGCCCACTTTGTCAGGCTACTCCTTCATGATGGTCTCTTACTAATTAGCAAACACCATGACCCCTGTACCTCATCACCTTACCTTAATTGTGATTTTGACCCTTTCACCTCAAGCTCGTAAACTTCTTCCTATTTTACTACACTCAGGAGCTATGGGTAATTTTCTTGACCTCAGTTTAGCTAAAACGTTAGGCATCGCCATTCTGTGAAAAGAAACCCCAGAACCAGTCCGAGCTGTGGATGGCTCGGAATTGTCTTCTGGTCTTATCATTTAGCAGACTAATCCGTTAATCATGGTTTGCCCAAATGGTCACTCCGATCAGATTCAATTTGACTGAATTGATACGCCAGTTTTTGGAGCAATCCTGGGCATTCCATGGTTGCAACTACACGACCCCAAGATTGATTGGTCCACCAGAAAGGTAACCCTGGATTCCAAAGTTTGTTGGCATTCTTGTTATCAAGAATCTCCTATTCTGATTACCCCTTGCATTGTGCATCATGACTAATTCCAACAAAGATTGATCTACAGATACCACCAGCACCCTGTCAGGATTTTCATGACATGTTCTGTGCGCAGAAAGCTATTCAGCTGCCATCCCACAGGTCATATGACTGCTGTATAGACTTACTTCCAGGGGTAGCTTTGCCATGCAGTAGGGTTTATGCCCTTTATGATCCAGAGACTCCATATCTTGAGAATATCTTGATGATCTGTTAGATAAGGGGCTTATGCGCCACTCTACAGCCCAAGTTTCGCCTTTGTTTTTTGTGCCAAAATGGAACAGCGAACTGCGTGCTTGAATTGACTATCGTGCAGTGGACAAGGCAACAATAAAGAATCGCTACCCTCTTTCATTGATACCAGTTCTACTGGAACAAGTATGCAATTCAACTATATACACCAAGTTGGACCTACAAGGGGCCTATCACTTAATTCACGTGCATGAAGGAGTGGAAGATTGCCTTCCGGACAAAGTTTGGGCTGTATGAATAGACCGTCATGCCTTTTAGCCTCTGCAATGCTCCTGTGGCCTTTCAATTTTTTAATAATGAGGTGTTGTAGGAGTTCCTTGATGTCTGTGTTATAGTTTATATAGACATCATGCCTATTTATTCTGCTGCCACTGAAGAACATTTTGAACATGCCAGAGCTCTATTCCAGTGGTTAAGGGAACACCAGCTGTTCACTAAACTAGTAAAGTGTGTTTTTCATGCTCAGAAAACCAATTTCCTTGGTTACATCATTGCACCAGAAAGTATTTCCATGGATCAATCTAAAGTGTAAGCAATCCTAAGCTGGGAGAGCCCAAAGTCAGTGAAAGAGATCCAACAGTTCCTGGGGTTTGCCAACTTTTATTGGCGGTTCACATTCCAGTTTTCCACAGTAGTGACCCCAATTACCCGCTTACTGCAAAAAGGTGTGACTTTTCACTGGGACCAGAAAGCAGATGATGCTTTTCAACATCTCAAGGACTCCTTTACTCAAGCTCCAACTGTTTATCATCCTGATCCCTCTCACCCCTTTTTCGTGGAAGCAGATGCCTCCAAGATAGCAGTGAGAGGTGTCCTTTCCCAATGTGACCCTGACACAGGCTGTTTTCACCCTGTGGCTTATTTCTCTTAAAAACTACTCTCTGCAGAGCAGAATTACACAGTGGCTGAACGTGATCTGTTGGCCTTCAAACTTGTCTTCCAAGAATGGCGTCACTATAAGTTAGGTGCCGGACATACCGTAATCATCGACACCGACCACCGTAACCGCCATTTCTTTCAAGCCACCAGAGCTTTAACACCCGACAGCTTTGGTGCTGTTATTTTTTAACAACCTTGATGTTTTTATTACTTTCAGACCAGGGGCAGCCGAACAAAAAGCAGATACACTATCCAGGTTATGTTTCACACAAGAGGACACAGACTCAGAACAGGTTTGTTCTATCATACCTGCTGAAAGATTGTGACAGTTTGTTCACCCCATGATTTTCTTGTCAATCTATGTATGGCACAACAGACTGTCTTCCAAATGTTTCTTTACAAGGAGGATTCCTTTATCATGCAAACAGACTATACATTCCCACACCATCTTGCATTGGGGACATGATTCAACCCTTGCTGGGCATTTGGGTGAGAAAACAACATTAGACATCTGTAAAAGAATGGTTTTGGTGGCCCTCCCTGAGAGAAGATGTCATGACTTACATCCAAAACTGTCCTGTCTGTGTCCAAGCCAAGACTCCTTATACTCCCCCAGTAGGGTTGCTTAAGCCCTTACCCATCCCACCTATTCCATGGCACACCATAAGCATGGATTTCATTAGTGATCATCCTGTCTAACGGATACTCAGTCATCTGGGTGGTAGTAGATTATTTGACTAAAATTGCCCACTTTACTCCCTAGAAGAGGCTCCACAATGCTTCTGTTCTTGCAAGCTTGTTTATTCAGCCCATAATGAGGTTGCACGGTTTGCCTTTCGCAGTAGTATCCCATCGCAGTCCCCAATTTGTCTCCCAATTTTGGTGAAGTTTTTGCTCAACCTTGGGGATCGATGTGTGTTTGTCCTCTGCTTATCATCCTTAATCAAATGGTCAAATGGAACGGGCTAATCAATCACTGAAACAGATTCTAAGATGTTTTGTGCCCTCATGGTCCAGCAAATGGGAAAAGGCATTACCCCTGCTGGTGTTTTGTACAATAATAGCACTCATGCAGCCACAGGAGTGTCCCCAATTTATTGTATATCTGGTCGACATTCTAAAATGCTTCTCATTTTAGATCCAAATAATCCCTTCAAGGTACCTACAGTACAAGAGCATCATGTTCAGTTTCAGGAAATTCAATCACAGGCCCTCAAACACTCAGAACAGAACCATATGCAATTGAAAAGGCAGGCTGATAAACATAGACAACCAGCCCCCATTTATCAGAAAGGTAATCAGGTTTGGTTATCCACATAGAATTTCCGGCTAGCAGGATCATGAAAGTCACAACCCTGATTCATTGGCCCATTCCTCATCACCAGAATCATTAATCCTGTGGCTGTTGAATTACCCCTACCCTCAGACTATAAAATGCACCCTGTATTCCATGTGTCCTTACTCCATCCCTTTTCCCCAGACACTCACCCTTCACCCTCACCTCCCCCCTTGAAGATAGCGGGGAACTGGTGATCTGAAGTCACCAACGTGTTGAATTCCAAACACATTCATGGAGTATTACACTATCTGTTGGCCTGGAAGGGCTATGGTCCTGAGGATAATTCCTGGGAACCAGCTAGTTCGGTCCATGCCCACTGACTCGTCCGCGAATTCCATCTCAGGAGTCTAACCAAGCCCAGTCCGGTTGGGTGTTCTTTGCTGGGGAAGACTGTTGTGATTCCCTCACCTTTGTCTGCTTCTTGTATTGTGTGTCATAAACTACCTCCTGGTTGTTGGCTTGATCACGTTCAATTGGGGTAGTTATATTACGGTGGAATGTTCACAGTTATTTGGCCAAAGCTTGTTTCCTTTGTAGATTGAGAAGTATTTACACCATATTTTTACCAAGGCTTATCTACCCAGTGTTGCTTGATTTTATCAGGACTTGCTTACTCAACCTCCATGAGGTTCTTTGGAGCATCAACGGAGTTAATTAGAAACACCTGCACCCCTGCACGTTGTTGGACAGCTGCCTTCTCTGATTGTTAGGCAGCACTCCTGTTTTCAAGAGCCATGTGTAATCATGACTCATCACTCATGACTCATGTTTCAAGTGCCAATTGCTAATCATGATCATTACTCATGACTCATTTCTGCACAAACTATAAAAAGTCTCACAGGTATTAGTCAGCGCTTGCCTTTGTTCCAGTTCTTCTTGAAGCCGACATCAAGAGCCTGCTCCTGGAAATTCCCTGCAAAGCTTCTGTATCATTGCTGGACAACAAGAGAGGAAACAACTTCTTTAGCCCCTGCGTGCTGGCAACTGTTTACATAAGCTAAGTGGAGGAAGCACGCTCTGTTGAGCAAATGTTTTTTTTTAGATTAAGAGGCTCAGTGTGTAACTAAATTACTTTATTTTCAAGAAAGAACAAATGTTTTGAGGTTGATTAAGAGAATGTACGGAAACGCTTAAAGCTTTGACCTTTCTTGTGCATCTGTACCCTGCCTTGTTTATTTATTCTAAATTCAGAAAAGACACCAGCAAGCAAAGAGAGTGCTGTGAGATGAACAACCTTCATATGTGTGTGACTTTGCTAATTGCCTGTGTGTTGCTTGTTAAGATAATGATCCTCATTTTGCCTAGAATTGATATTAGTGATTCCTCAAAAACAGAAAAATTAGGTTTTCACTTGACTGTATAAATCAGTGTATGTTTATTCCTTTTTGGAAAGAGTCTTTGTTGTGTATTCATGTGCTATACGTTTTCAGTGTGAACAACTACATCAAGAGTGATGACTCTAAGCAGTACGAAACAGAGAGAAGATCTAGGCAATGATGGTGTAAGCCGAAATCAGTGGAGAGGAAGTGCGAGAAATGTATTGTATGGGTGATTAGCTGAGATAATAGACTGTGTGCATAAATACTGTACAAGAGTCCCCTCAACACATCACTAATCCCTGTCCTTTCCCTTATAGCTCAGGACACTAAAAAACTAATGCTGACAGTAATTACCTGCACCCCAAAGCATTGGAATCCTGGCTGGACCAGGCAGCAGAGACACTGGTGGGCATTTTGACATTGGTGGTAAAAAACGCCTACCGCCGCGGTGATGGCCGCCAAAATACCGTAACTGCGGCTACCATCAATCCGCCATATTATGACCACTGCCGTCAGTGATCATGCAGGCGGATGGTGGTAGGCTGGGGCTGCTACCACCAGCACCACCACACCAGTAGACCTGTGATACGGCCTGGGTGTGTTCTGCTGGCGGGGTGCTGCTGGCAGTGTCAGCGCCCCTTCCTTCTGGAAGACCTCCTCGACAAAGGTAAGTTGGTCTTCCATCAGGGGAGGGGGTGAGGGTGTTCTGTGTGTGTGTGTGTCTGAGTGTGTGCATGAATGTGGGAGTGAGTGTGTGAATGCGTCTGTGTGTGTTGTGTCGTTTGCGTGGTCTTATGCATGTGAGTGAATGGGTGTAAGAATGGTGAAGTAAGTGCGTGTCTGCATTTCAGTGTGATTGTGTGTAAGAATGTGTGCGAGCATGTCTGGAAGTATCTGTGTATGAATGCGTGTATGCCAGTGTGAGTGATTGGGTGTGTGCGTGGTGCATGTCTGTGGGTGTGTGCGTGTATGGGTGTGTGTGTCATGATGGGGGTGGGGGTGTATTTGAATGTCAGGGTGGGGGTTAGTGTGTGTATGTGGGAGTGGGTGGGGGATTTGGATGGAGGGGTGGGGATTTGTGTGTGAGGTTCGGAGGGGGCGGGGGGAGCATGAGGGGGTGGGGGAGAGTTTGGATGGAAGAGGGGCTAGGGGGTGTCAGGTGAGTGTTGGGGGTGTGGGAGCCGCCTACCGGTGACAGGAAAGGAATTCCCTATCACCGGTAGGGCCTACCATCATGGTTTTCATGGTGTTGCTAATGCCACAAAAACCATGGTGGTAGGCAAGCTCTAATGCCACCGGCTGCCGGGCTGGAGATTGACATCTCCGGCCCGTTGACTGATACCGCCATGGCAGTATGAGCGGAGAAGTGGCAGGTTGGCTGTAGCCAACCCACCATTCTAATAATGTGGCGGTATGTACCGCCAGCCTGTTGGTGGTACTACCGTCACAGTAACAGTCATCGCTGGGGTCATAATGACCCCCAACTTCTTTCTTCTCTCTCTCTCTCGTTCACTCCCTCCACCCTTTTGGGGACCCTCGCCGGAACTCCTATATTATGTCTGCAGTGCCAAGAGGTGTCCTGAAAGGACGGGAGGTACAGTCATAGACCGTGCAGACAAACTGCGTTTCAGGTGAGTGGTCAAGCTCTTGCAATAAGAGGAACGGTTTACCTGCTGTGACCTATGGTATGGGGTTGTGGGGCTGTAAAGAGGTTGGGAGCATTCAGGCGGGAGAAAAGCAATTATGCCGCCAGTTGTTGGGTGTCCTGCCATCTACACTGCACTTTTCTATTCACAAGGAGTTGGGTCTTGAATATTCACAAGACAGAATTAGCGTTGCTCTTTTGGAGCTCTGGTGTGCGATCTGGGCCAATGAGGAGGCTATCCTTAATCAGTTGATTATTAAGGACTGCCTTGCTAGCGATCTTGCCTGTTTGATCCCGTTGCTAAGATATATCAAGGCCACCATGACAGCCCTGGGCTGCCCACATTCGTTTGAGATTTCGCATCTAATATATAAAAATGTCAAATTATGGGTCCAAGTCTGCTTCCTCAGGCATAGACAGGCAGCCCAGAAGGTCAATGAGGTAATGAAGCCAACAGTCAAGGAGTATTGTATGGCCCAGATGTCACTGGGACCTGCACCCTACCTGTTGCATGTTCACAATGCGTACAAACAAATGCTATTGTCTCGTTTTGGGTTGGGGTCTCTCTGCTGGTTGCTGTCCTTTCCCCAAGGGCAATTCTCTTCGGGTGCTATTTGTGTCTGCCCTGGTGATGAACAATCCCCACAAATACTGCTGCACTTTGTGTTGTTTTGTAAATTTTATGAGATTTTTGAAGAAACGGTATTTGGAAGTATGGCAAAATAACTTAATTAATTGCAGGGCAGCTCTGCTTTTTCTCCGACAGCTGAATGATCATGGTGTTTGCAGTTCTGTCGGTTATTTTTTAAAAGTTGCTGTGGCTTGGCACAAGACGTTGTTCTTTTATCTATTTTTGATATAAGATGATTAGTTATATTTTTAGTGGGATATGATGCAGGATTTTTATATGAAAATGTTATCTGTATGTATGATTTGTTTTTATATAATGTACTGTATTGTGATTCTTTTATAATCTATATTTATATGATTGAATAACGAGTAATTCATTCACTGACAGTATCACTGAGGGCATCGTTGATGACAACACAGTGGGTGGCGGGGGCATGAGTTATAGGTTCATTATATTTCCTACTGGCGATCCCCACTAGTGTTTCCATAGAAAAAGTGTTTTTTGACTTGCCTATATCTAAGGCACTGCTTAACAAAACTTCACAAAAGTTTCCCAAAAAATGTGTGCGCTTGATTCTTGCTGTGCATGGAAAGTTTCATGGTAATCGTTCCAGGAGGGCCCGAGAAAAAGGGGGAGTCAAAAGGTTGCATTTCCCATGTCAATTTCAGCATAGTCATCTTTAGACACACCTACAGCCTGAACCACTGGACGGAATTCCATCAAATTTGGCAGAAAGGTAGCTTTTGGTCCGTAGAAGGCCTTTTTTCTTACTTGGTGTAAATCTGTCCAGTAGTTTAGGAGAAATTAAAGGAAATACAAATTTGTATATCTGAGGTCACAACCACTTCTCAAATAAGAACAAGCTTGTGCAGGGAAATGCACATCCATAATTAGTTGGCAACACTTCAACCAGGAAGTTTTGGCAGCCATCTTGGCACACAGCTTGAGCCGTGTCCCTGAAGAAAAGATAAAAAAATAATAAAAGGCGCAAGGGTAGAGGCAACTTGACTCTTTAGAGGGACCCCCAGGGCAAAAAAGCACTTTTTAAATAAAAAATTGCTGAAAATTTGTGACAACGTTGCAAATTCATGGCAACATTTTTATAACAACTAAACACAGGCTTCAGAGTTTATTTTTATGAAGCTCCTAGGGGCATTTTGAAATAAAGGACTTGGGGGCACTGGACCCACCTCCTAGGGCACTTTGATGCCCCGGGAACCCCAACACCAAGGGCTTTATTTATAATACACTTGCGGCCCCCTGCAGTCCCTAGGACCGCCACCTCCCCAGTACTTTGATAAAATATAATGTTGGGGGCTCGCAGCCCTCCTCAGGCCTGGGGACTGCCACCTCCCTGAGGTTTTAATCAAATGCAATGTGGGGAGCCTCGCACCTCCGGCAGCCCCAGGGACCGCCCCCTCCCAAGGGATTTAATCAAACACAATGCAGGGGGGCTGCGCAGCTCGCGCGCAACCCTGGTGCCTCCCTGGGGCTTTAATAAAATACAATGTGGGGGCGTGCAGCCCCCTCTACAGCCCTGGGGACCACCACCTCCCCAGGGCTTTAATGAAGTGCAATGTGGGGCTGTGTAGACCCGCCACAGCCCCAGGGACCACCACCTCCCAGATCTTTAATCAAATACAATGCGGAGAGGGGGCACAGCCCCCCGCAGTCCCAGGAACCATCAACTCCCTGGGGCTTTAATAAAATACAATGTAGGAGGCTGTACTGACCCCCTACAGCCCTGAGGACCGCCACCTCCCCGGGTCTTTAATCAAATACAGTTCAGGGAGGCAGTGCGTTCCCCCCAAAGCCCCAAGGACCACCACCTCCCTGGGCTATTTTACATTGGAGGGGGGCCAGGCAGACCCCTGGTGGATCCAATGATACCCCTTTGGACCACCACCCCCCCAGGGCCAGCTCCTGCTATGTCCAGAAGTGCCCACCCCGGCGACCTAGCTGTCTGCTCTCACTTGGCAGGAGCTTTAACAGCTCCTGTCAAGTCATAACAAACTCTTCACTTTCTGCAAGTGAGAGCTGTCAAACAGCTATCATTTGCAGAAAGTGAAGTTTTCATCTGTTTCCCTGCATGCAGATATGTATGCAGGGAAACAGATGAAAACATTGCTCCCACAAGCATGAAGCAGCTATTTAAATCAGCTCCTTGCTTGTGGGAGGCTCACGCCGTGGTCCTGTCACTCTCTTGCTCCAGCTCTTCCATCCTATAATGGGATAGAAGAGAGAGAATGAGATTGTTATTGCGATCGTCTCTCCATACAACATTTTCAAAGAGACAGACTAGCAAGATGTTTGGTAAGAATGTCATACTTACTTTTGATGGCTCGCAGACCATGGTCCCTTCTGGCCTAATGGTGAAGCTCTGGGACTTTCACTCAGTGGGCCAAAGGTTCAAATCCTAGTATTTCATGACAGTGGGTCTATTTATTTTCTAGTGTTTTGACTGTTACACAGACGGGAGGCGCAAATCTACGATGAACAGAGGAGGAGAGGCTGCCCTGTGAGCCCAGCTCTTTAAATTCATCCTTTGCGCTCCCGCTCTACGGGAGGCGCAAATCTACGGCGAACAGAGGAGGAGGGGCTGCCCTGTGAGCCCGGCTCTTTAAATTCATCCTTCGCGCTCCCGAAGGGCGGGCCCGTCCTTGTCAGTCATTGCCAGGAAGAGGCAGGGCAGGGCCCCCCCCTTATATCTCTCCAAAGGCTTTTGGATTGGGTGGCACACAGGCACGTGGCTGCCAGAAGGTACTCTCTTGGTGTTTCCCTCTCCATTTTCTGCTGCCCCATGACTGAGCCTAACTTCTAGCCCATGCAAAGTAATCTGTAATAGCAGCATTAAGTTATTGTTACTGGGGCAGGTCCAAATGTTTAAATATTTGCTGCTGTGCCTACATAATAAAACGCTGGTTTTTGTTCACAATTGTTGGAGGTGGGACTAATTCCCTACAAATTCTATTTCCAAGTATTTGAAAGGTCGGATTCAGCCTGCGGGAGTCGATGGTTCCACCCCCCAAAAAGTTTGTTCTCTGCCCCATCCAACCTGAGGAACTTTTACAACTTACTGGGATGGGGAAAAGGAAAGCCAGCGGTAACCCCACTGGGCTGGGAGGGGCAAAGAAAATACCCCGAAACGCCACTGAAAACTGTACATTGACCCAAATTGATGATCTAATAGAGGAAGTAGAAAGTTTGTTAGCTACCAAGCCCTCTAAGCCCCTCAAGAAAGGGATTACTGCCGTCACTAATGATATAAAATCCTTTTTTTCCCCAGCAAACAGAGAACTCCCGTTACCTACAACACAAGGATCTAATTCAGAACCTGTTATACCAGAAGCTTTAACCAACTCAATAGAGAGCTCTAAACTGAGTCTGCCTAGCCAGCAGGGTGGTGTGTTCCCCCTTATAAATTGCGACAATCGTTTTTCACCTCTTGCCCGCTTGGCGCCCTCTGATCCAGAGAGGAGTGTGTCAAGAGTAACAGAGGAGCCATTAACATTCACAGCTGCTCAGAGGGAACACCCTGTTGAGACACAACTAGTACAAATAAGAGCTGAAATTTGGAGCCTCAGAGAGTACCTTACATCCTTTAAGTCATATGATGCACAAGAAGCTGGATAGCATATCCACTGTAATCGGGGGCATAAGGAAATCCTCATTCAAACTTGAGCCTAGCCCTGCATCTAGGCAAATCCAACAAGTTGAAACATCTACGACAGGACTATACAGGGGAAAGAGGGATGAAGTGGCAACACAGAACCACCACGGGGGAAAAAGTATACTTCCTGTTGCGGCTGGCTTAAACAAATACGACACAAATCGGAATAAAAGGACGAATCGCGAGGTGCACAGAAACAAATCTTTAGATAAAAGCTTTACAGGCCCTCTGCGAAGTGCCCCACTAAGCCAGACAGCGCACAGCCAGTATGATATATATATGACAAATGTCCCCAAGCTAAGCTATGGTCAAAAAGAGCAAGGGGATTCCCTTAAGAACAAAGTAATCCATTGGATAAGGGGGGTCAAGAAGTGTAGGTCTATCATAAGGGATGACATAGTCACTGTCCAGAGACATTCAAGAGAATGCTCAGCAACAGACCTTATAGGCCTGAAACTGAGCAGCCAGATCCTAGTAAAGGGCCTTTTGGCACTTGATCAAAGATTGAGACCCGGGACTTCATCCCAAGTGTCGCTTGCCCAAAAAATTCCTCAATTATTGGCAAATCTGTTTTTTAAAGAGAGATATAACAACCCAACGCCCTTGAGCACACGCACTCTAAGAAGGGATTACAGGAGCAGCCCAACCTCAACCATAGATTGACATGAAGCCCCCATAGTGAAGGCTGGGAGAGATGGCATACCTAGTAAAATGGCTTTGGACCCCTCTATACCAAGTAACCAGATATTGTGCATCCTGGGGGCAGAGCCAAGAGCACATTGTAGCGACCAAGCAGAGGAGATGGATTGTGGAGCAACAGCTTACCTAAGTGAAAACAGAGAGAAGCTGCAAGACATGGGGGATGGATCTGACTTATTGTTTAAGTTTTTATCCTGGAATGTGGCAGGTTTGCTTCAGAAAACAGCTAACCCTGATTGGTGCAGCCTTATAGACCAACATCACATTATCCTATTGCAGGAGACATGGGCTTCTTCTGCGATTAATAGAGTAGGCTATTGGACCTTTCAGAAGACTGCGCTTCCATCACCATCTGGCAGGGCATCAGGGGACTTGATAATCTGGCTAAAACATGATTTGTTCCAAAAGGTGAAGGAGCTAACAACCCCCACGAGGGACATATTAGCTGTCGAGGTTGAACTTAGCAGCCCAAGGGGGCCCATCTGTATAGTAATTGCAAACATATACGTTAGACCAGGCACCCAAAGGTCCCAGACTGCTTTGATAAGTATGCTAACAGACCTCTTGAACTGTTTACCGGGGGGACAGGGTTTAATTGTTGCAGGAGATCTGAATATGCAACTGAATTGCAGAAACGACAATCAGCAAAAAGGAACTCAATTTGCAGATCCATGGGACAGATCGGGCCGGTTCGGGTCACAACTAAGAAAGTAGGGGTGCACTAGATCTACTAAAAGACCTAATAAAAGCAAAGGGGTTAAGAATAGTAAATGGGAACACAAAATTAGACACCCCGGCGTTGCCCACATATAGGAGAGGTCCATATTCAAGTCAATTAGACTATGTCTTAGTAGACGACACCCTCTGGAAATCTCTCATCGATATGGTTGTTCTTCCTCGCAACGATAGTGATCATCAAGCTCTGAATACCTCCTTTTCCACTACTCTATTTAGCTGCAAAACATTGACAAAGTGGGTCAAAGGCAATGCTCTAGCCATGACGAATAATTATAAAAATGTGAAATGGGAATTGGTGGAAGATGATGTAAATTTCCAGTTATCAATTTACAAAATAGTTATGTCAACGCTCTTACCCTTGAAACACACTGATTTTGCATTGGTGGATTTGATTAACTTGCATAGCATCTTGACCAATCGGCTAAAACCACACTTTCAGGTAGTAAGGAGGTGGGCAGAGATTGGGGCTAGAACATTGAGGTGGTTTTCTAACTCCTGTCGTCAGGCCAAAATACAACTATTAGGAGCACTGAAGGCAGGGAATTTGTTAAGCTCCAGACATGTAATTTGGTAAGATGAGCTTTATTAAATACCACCAACCCACAGCAGATGCAAACACTTCCAACCCTCACCAACTGTCAAGACTCTCACCTCCCCAGTGACCTCACCTGGAACCTAGATGACATGTAAGTTCCAGGCTATGCCCAACATTCCTAGATAACCACAACACATCCCCTTTACATACATTGAAAATATTTCACAGAAACAGAGAAGGAAGAACATTTAAAGAATAAACAGGATAAATAAATAATAACATAATGTAACTGTGTGGTGACGACCAACAGTACCCGCAATGCACAAAGGCATCTAATATCGTAAGTTACAAATTATCAAGGAACATAATCACTCAACCACAATGGTCTTGAGCGAAGTCTGGAAGGAGCCTTGATGCATGGTGTTGCCTTAGACCCACTCAAGGAAGGATCTTCTCTTAGATCAGGGCTTAAGTCAGGGGAATCTACCACCCGGTTATTCCATTTCACTATTCTAGACATGCTCCACACGTCTCCATTATTAAGTACAACCACATTCTTCCTAACTTCCTTAATGCAGAAAGGACCTTTGAATCTTGACTTGCCCTTGGTTCTAAACCCAGGATCCTTCAGCAACACCATGTCACCAACCTTCCATTTGACACTGGAAACTCCATGTTTGTAATCATACCGCAATTTGTACTTACATTGGTAACCCCTTCTACGATCAGACGCTCTACTAAGTTTCTCTTTATCAAGATCCCAAAGATCAAACTTATTCCTAAACCAAGCAGGAGACATTTTGGTACATCCCGATCTACCTCTCATATATTCAAAAGGGGCGATACCAGTGATACTATTGGGAGTATTACAATATGCCCACCACTGGTCTCTCAGAAGATCCGCCAGGGGAGCTCTGGTTTCGATTGCTTCTTGGACACAGGATTTTACCATCCTGTTCATACGTTCAGCAAGACCATTGGCCTGAGGTAAATACAATGCGGTTTTCAGGTGCACAACGGCTAAGGAATCCAAAAACAACTTCATTTCCTGAGAAGTTAACTGTACACCGTTATCTGTGATTAAATGACTAGGTACACCCTCCCAAGAGAATTCTTCCTTTAAAAACTCAATCACAGTTCTAGTGTCCACAGAATTCACACATTTAGTTACCACCCACTTCGAGGTGTAATCCACTATGAGCATGACATAACGCTCATTTGCAGGTAGGAGATGGAAAGGACCCATAAAGTCAAGTCCTAATTTCACCCATGGTTTCTCTGGAACTGCAACTGGGGAAAGTGGAGATTTCACTACAACTTTGTTTTTATCATTGCGTGCACAGGTCAAACAATCCTTCACCACTGCTTCTACATCCCGATCTAAACCTGGCCACCAGTATACTGTTCTTAACCTTGATTTAGTCATATTCCTGCCTAAATGACCCTCATGAGCCAAATTGATAATTTTACTCCTCAGACTAGAAGGAGGTATGGATTTAGTACCACGGAATAATTCACCACCACTTAGAGACAGTTCATCTCTAACATTCCAGTACCCCTTTAAAGAATCAGAAACGTCCTTATATTCTGGCCAACCTTTCACTACGAGCTCTGCAAGATCATGTCTGTCTGAATCCTGAATAGATGCAGACTTCCAATCATCTTCACTTACGGCCAACTCCCTCACCCAGTTAACTTCTATCTCGTTTTCAGACTCATCATCACCACCAACCGATGTTCGGGACAGGAAATCTGCCACAATATTCTTTGGCCCAGGCACATATTCAACAGTGAAATTATATTCCATTAATCCTTCAACCCACCTTTTTATCCTGGGCGTCAATTCTTCCCCTTTCTTAGAAGAAAATATTTGAACAAGGGGCCTGTGGTCTGTTCTCACTACAAAAGGTAAACCCCACAAATAAAATCTGAAGTGCTTAACTGCCCACATGCACGCAAGTGCTTCTCTTTCTATAACGGAATACTGTTGTTCAGCTCCTTTGAGGGATCGGGACGCAAAGGCAATTACTTTCTCCTCCTGGTTAACCCTTTGGATCAATACCGCTCCCAGTCCCTTAATACTGGCATCTGTGTACAAGAAGGTTTTGGCATGTATATCGAAATGTCCTAAAGTGGGCATCTTCCCAATACAATCTTTCACAAAAGTGAAGGCAGCTGTACACTCATATGTCCAAACAAATTCACACCCTTCGGATCCCATCCTCGTCGCCAGTGTTGAGCTCCAGACATGTAATTTGGTAAGATGAGCTTTATTAAATACCACCAACCCACAGCAGATGCAAACACTTCCAACCCTCACCAACTGTCAAGACTCTCACCTCCCCAGTGACCTCACCTGGAACCTACATGACATGTAAGTTCCAGGCTATGCCCAACATTCCTAGATAACCACAACACAGAATTGTCGAGAGATAAGAGTATCCAGGGCTGCATGCAAAGCAACACTAAAAAATGCAAAAAAAGAGTGGGAAACTAAATATTGGAATGGGCTGGTGGATGCACTCCATGAGAAGGATCTTAAATTGTTTTGGAAACTAGTGTCAGGCAAAGGCAGCTCCCAAACTGCGGAGAACTATCTCGTAATCCAGCCAGAAATTTGGGTGTCACATTTTAAAAATTGATATAGAGAGCCTCAAATTAACTGCATTACTACCCCTTTATTAAAACCCAATGGACCAATTATTGCCAACATACCTGTTGGAACAGTCACACTACCTAAATTTGGTCTGGATCTTTTCTCTCTAAAAGAAACAACCTTGGCTCTTCAGTCAGTACGTAAAGGGAAGGCCCCTGGGTTAGATGGTATCCCAGGTGATCTATATCTGTCCCGACCGACAACTTGGTCCCTATATTTAAATGCGCTCAGCAATGAGATACTGAGGAGTGGAGGACTACCCCCCACGTGGCAAGGAACAATTATAGTCCCCATCTTCAAGAAAGGGCCAAGGGAAGAACCTACAAATTATAGGCCAATAAGCCTAATTGATGTCAGCCAAAAAATATTCTGCAAACAGGTACTGAATAGATTACAGTCATGGATAGAGGATTCTCATATCCTTTCCGACTTCCAGGCAGGATTTAGGAAAGGAATGAGTACAATAGATCAGGCGTTCAGGTTCAATCTTCTCTGCTGGAAATACCTGTTACTTAACAAAAGCCACCTGTACGTGGCTTTTATTGATCTAAAAGCTGCCTTTGACATGGTACCACGAGATTTATTGTGGAATGCTCTGGAGAGGTACCAACTAGATGGAGAGTTATTAAGACTGATTAGGTACTTATACGAGGGGACTTTCGCCCAAGTACGTTGGTCTCATGGTGGTGATCTAACAGAAGCTATACCTGTAAATAGGGTGGTCAGGCAGGGGTGTGTTCTGGCCCCAACATTATTAAGGCCCGTATTTATACTTTTTTTGCGCCGCATTTGCGTCGTTTTTTGACGCAAAAATGGCGCAAACTTGCAAAATACCATTGTATTTTGTAGGTTTGCACTGTTTTGCGTCAAAAAGCGGCGCAAATGCGGCGCTAAAAAAAGTATAAATACGGGCCTTAATCTCTTCATCAACGGTGCAGCGGACCAGCTGTTACATTGCAACTATGACGCTCCAAAGTTAGCTGGAGCCTCTGTCCCCATTTTAATGTTTGCTGATGATACTTTATTAATTTCGAGAACGCCAATGGGTCTACAAAACGAACTGGATGCTTTTTACAATTTTTGCTCCAGCAGAGGACTTGAAATAAATACAACTAAATCAAAGTTCATGGCTTTTAATCCGCACAAATCGTTCCAGGGGACAATGACCATAGCAGGCCATCCGGTAGAGAGAGTTAGTCAATTTGATTACTTGGGGCATAGGTTAAGAGATGATCAACAGTGGTCGGCACAGATTGGGAAGAGTCTGTCAGCTCTCAGACAGAGGTCAACAGCGATAGGGAGGGAAATTGCTAACATTTCGGAAGGGGAGATCTCACCCGCCATCACCGTCTACAAAGCAGCGGCAGTGGCAGCTTTAACTTATGGTGCCGAGCTTTGGGGGCACACTAACTCAAGGTGCTTGACGATGGTAGAAAACCGCTTCCTCCGTAATTTTTTGCGGCTGCCAATGAGTACCCCCCTTATACCCCTCAGACTTGACCTAGCTTTAAATGAGATTCATAATGAAATTGCTCTAAGAACACTCATGTACTGGGTTCGTCTCTGGACCTCTGAGCACTTGTCCACCTTCCAAATAGCAATAGATGAGTTTCTTGTGGGTGACTGTGCATCAAAAATCCCCTGGCTCAGATATATTAGAGACATGTGTAAAATCCTTAAAATGGAGGAGGTGTGGATAGATCCTCATAACTTGACTAAGAAAGTAAAAGAGCGTATAAACAGGTGTTATTGGGAGAATATTCTGGTGCAAATCTGGTCTAAAAATCAAGGCAGCCTGACCCTACAGTTTTTGGATCACAAATGTAGCCCCAAATTCGAGGCCTACATGGACAATGTAAATCCTCCCTACACCAAAACTCTCCTCATTAAGTTCAGACTAGGGGTTCTTCCGCTCAAGACATTTACTGCGAGATGGAGAGTGGAGGATCGTAATCTGACTTCCTGCCATCATTGTCAAGAGATACCAGAGTCACTCGCACACTTTATGTTTTTTTGCCCTAGATATCTGGCCCTAGGAAGAAGTGGATTGTTCTGTTATGCAGGTCAATGGGGATAAGGGAATGTAACACATCATTACGCCTTTTGACAACTGATACAACTGACAAGATAGTTTTTTCAGTTGCGAGATACCTGCAAAGTGCATGGGCTATAAGAACTAGAGAATTGTTATAACTGTGTATTTTAACAAGTAGATTTTAGACCTGAATTATTTAATGTAGCAGCTGATAATCGATTGGAGTTAGGATTAACCGCCCATTATATTTTTATATCTTAATATTTAATATTCTGTAATTTTAAGATTTTAAGATCAATGTTTTGTTTGAGCTGCTTTAATAAGTATGTGATTTTATAACTTATTCAGGGTTTTCTTAATGTATAATGTGGTGCCTCTCGTTTATCTCCTTTTACAATTGATTCACTGTATAACTATGATATGGTGTTCTATCGCATACTTTTATGGCGTATAGCCGAAATATAGTTATTGATTGATTGATTGACTGTTACACATTCCTTGTTAAGGAACACTGAAGTATTTTTCTCCTTAAAATCTGTGGGTTGAATGTCACAGCTAAGGCTGGACATTGCACAGTAAGGAGTCACCTCTGGTCTAGTGGTTTAGGTCTCAATCATGCACACTAAACCGTGTCTAGACCGCCAGGGTCACAGCCGTGGTCAAACCGCCACTAAATTGGTGGTCTGACCACAATATTATGACCGTGGGGGAGCCACCACGGTCAAACCGCAGACACCTCCAGGCTGCTGGCATCGTGTAGCCTGGCGGTCCCAGCTGTTGTAATCCACCAGGGTAGTGCTGCAAGCAGCACAGCCCTGGGGATTACAAGTTTCCATCCGCAAGCCTGTCAATGGCGGAAAGGCTGGTGGTATGGAGGCCTCTGGGGGGTCCCTGGGGGCCCCTGCACTGCCCATGCACTTAGCATGGACAGTCCAGGGGCCCCCATGCACAGCCCCATCACGCACTCCTTTGCCCGAATTACAGGCAGTGAATTGCGCGAAAGGTGCTGCTGCTGCACCCACTGCACTGCCACATTTCCGCCAGCTCCATTAGGAGCCGGTGGCAATGTTAAGTCCCTGTTCCCCGCTGGGCTGGCGGGCGGAAAATCTGTTTCCGCCCACCGGTCCAGCTGGGAAGCCATAATAGGACGAGGTTCAGGACACACAGGCGGCCTGATGGCGGAATGGCATTGGCGGGTGGCCTCTGCCACCCGCCAATGTCATAATGGGGGCCTACGTGTTCTACTATAGATGAGTCTGTTGTCATTTCCTGCTTTAGTTTCTTTTCAACTATAAATAGTTAAGTTACATACTGAAAGGTGATCTCACTCTTTTTAATTTTTTCTTTTCGATTTGTCCTGAAATATCTCTTTCTAAGTATATCATTCATCAAAGCATAAATTGCTCTCTCTCTCAACCTCTCAGTTTCTCTCTCTCTCAGGGATACGTGGTTAGGGGGGTTGGGAACAGGGTCTGGCCGCAGGCCAGGCCAAGCGGGGCAACCGCCGCTGCGCACAGCTGAAGGCAGTGTGCAACAGTGGCTGGATTAACCTATAGTAATGAAAATTACTTGACGTTAAAAACAGCCATTGAAATTCACTCAAAAACAAAGGTTGCAGGGAATTTATAGTTAGGAAATGGAATTTAAAAAACAATTACAAATTCACTTAAAAAAACAAAGGTTACAGGGACATTATAGTTAAGCTCAAGGAACTAAAACTCATGCCCTAAGCAGCAGCGGCTCCTTTGCCATGGTGGAGGAGCATCGGCGCCCCGCCAGCAGCAGCCGCCGCAAATCCTTTTACAATGAAAGGATAATAAACTACCTTTCTTTTCCCTTTGTTGTTAAAGGGGCAAGGCCTCAGGGGTGACGAAACAAGGGGGTGCACTGTCCACTCCCCTCAGTGCGCATGTGTGTTTGACTGGCTCTCTCAAGCCAGCCAAATACACATGCCCACCATGCTCTCTCCAACCAGGCACTGTGTTGCCAGGCTGGAGTGAGCAGGCACAGGCTCCCAGCCAATCCTAACCAGAGGACAGGCTGGGAGTCTTTGCCTGCAGTGACGAGCGAAAGAGGAGTGGTCCAACGGCGGAGGAGGTAATTGTAGGAGGCTGTCCTGGTGTGGTGGGTACCTGTGGTGCTTACACCTTATTGGAGGTCCAGGTATCCCTTATTAGTGTTGTGTAGTCAGTGTCTAGAAGCCAGGCTTTCTAGAGGTAGCTGTGGTTGAGCAGCAAAGGCTTATCTAGGCGACATGTAAAGCACATGCAATACCACTGTAGTCACACTTAGGCCCATATTTATACTTTTTTTGCACCGCATTTGTGTCATTTTTTGACGTAAAAGTGGCACAAAAGTACAAAATCCAATTATATTTTGTAAGTTTGCGCCACTTTTGCATAAAAAAATGATGAGAATGCAGCGCAAAAAAAGTGTAAATATGGTCCTTAGTACTTACACACATGAATGAAACACTCAAGCCCTTATTTATACTTTTTTTTGCGCCACATTTGCGTTATTATTTTACGCAAAAGCGCGCAAACAAAATATATTTGTATTTTGTAAGTTTGAGCTGCTTTTGCATCACAAAATGACACAACTACGGGGCAAAAACAATATAAATATGGGCTTCAGTGTTACAAAAATAAAGGTACTTTATTTTAGGGACACACACACCAAAAATTCCATTGAAATTATACTCCCTTAGGAGGAAAGTAATACATAAATTGTATACACTAGTTTGCAGAAATAGGCATAAAAACAGTTAAAAAACAGTGCAATTAGTGAAAATTGCAATATTTAGAAATGGTCCTGGGGGAGCACAAACCATATACTAAGAAAGTGGAATGCGAAAGTCGGTCCCCACCTAGGCAAGTGTAGTGTGTAGAGGGGAGCTGGGAGTACTAGAATAGCTCAAAGGTAATTACCACAACCCACCCCAGCGACCAGGAAAACAGGAGTAAATCAGAGTAAGTTTCCCAGAACACACACAGATAAGAGACTGCAACACACCAACAGTGGATTCCTGGACAAGAAGACCTTTGAAAAAAGGAGACCAAGTCCAAGAAACACAGCAGAATCCAGGAAGGGCAGGAGACCCTACCCACCAGGATGAAGGTGAAAAAGTGAACCACCGGTGAAGAAGAAGTGCCAGCCCTGCACCCAAGAAGATGAAGTTGGGTTCCTGGAGGATGCAGGTGATGTCCCACTCTAGGGAAGATTGCAGTCGTGTTTGAGTCATCAGAGTTTGCCAACAAGCCTTGGCACACGCAAAGCTTACAGTTAGCCAAAAATGGCACTGCTGGGGACCAGGAAGAACCATGCGGACTCTACCCAGAAGGGAGAGTCCGAAGGTGCCGTCAGCAACACAGAGAGGCCACAGAAGACCAGGCAGTGCTCACAGTAGTCCAACAGGATGGGGACACGAAAGTTGCAGAAAAGGCCCACATAGCACTATGAAAAAGGCCCCCACGCCGACAGTGAATCACTCAGGGAGCTGTGCATCACAGGATGGAGTGCTGGGGCATGGAGCTCTAGGATGCCCGAAGATCTCGAGGAAATGATGCCAACAAGTCTTGGCAGCTGCAAAGGGCCAGTGCACGGGGGTACTGCCTTGCGTGGGGTGGCAAGGGCTTACCTCCATCAAAGTTGGACAGCTGGAAGAGAGGACCATCGGGACCACTTCAGTCCACCACCCATGATGCAGGATCCACGCACCTCAGCAGGAGAGGGGATCCATGCAGCCAGTCGCCATTACAGTTGGTGCCTGCAGAAGCAGGGGAGTGACTCCTCCCCCCCAAGGGAGATTCCTTCTTTCTTCTGATCCAGGCTAAAGACCAGCTGTCCTCAGAGGATGCACGACAAGGGAAATGTTGCAGTTGCTGGAAGGGGCTATGGATACAGAAGGCGTCTTGCTTCTTTGTTGCAGCTTGTAGGGTCCTGAAGAGTCCAGATGCAGTTTTTTCGGTCAGACGTCGAAGTGGAGGGTGCAGAGGATTCCTGCTATAGCCTTGCAATCCGAAACTGAGGAACTGCCCAAAGGAGAGACCCTAAATATCCCTGAAAGGGGGATTTGTCACCTAGCTGGGTGAACACATATCAAGAGGGGGCTCTGACATCACATGCTGGCACTGGCCACTCAGATGCTCCCAGAGTACCCTGACCCCTTGGGTGGTAATGGAAAGGTAAGTGATCACTCCCCTTTCCTTTGTCCAGTTTCATGCCAGTGCAGGGACTGATGGTCCCCAAACAGGTGTAGACTGGGTTATGCAAGGAAGGCACCAAATGTGCCCGTCGAAGCATCTCCAGTGGCTTGGGGAGGCCTTTGTTCTGCCTTCCTGGGCTCGAGCTTTTCAAGCAAAAGGAGGGCAGAAACCTGCCTGGGAGGGGGCAGGAGCTTTGGATGTCTGGAAACTCTCAGAAGGCTGTAATGGCAATACTGGGGGTCCTCTATGGAGCCCCCAGAGTGCATGATTCATACAACCAATGTTTGCAAAAGCCTTGGGGTATGATTTCAACATGTTTGATACCAAACATGCCTATGTTCGTAGTTACCATTATGTAGCTGGACATAGGTATTGACCTATGTTCAGTACACGGGTAAAATGGCGTCCCCACACTCACGAAGTCTGAGAAAATGGGCCTGGAGTTCATGGGGGCACCTCTGCTAGTGAAGGGGTGCTCTCACACACTGGAAGGCCAGCCATAGGGGTGACTTATAAGGGATTTGGTGTAGTGGAAAGTGGCAGTGAAAGGGTGCTTGCACCTTTTCATGTGAGCTACAATGGCTGTCCTGCAGAGCCCTTTGCTTGGTCTCCCTATGGGTGGCAAAATATATGCTGGAGCCCATAGGAATCCCTTGGAACCCCAATGCCCTGGGTACCTAGGTCCCATATACTAGGGACTTATGATGGGAAGCCAGTATGCCAATTGTGGGTGAAATACAAAGTGATAACAGTTACCAACAACTAAATTTAAGGGAGAGAGCATACCTACTGGGGTCCTGGTTAGCAAGATCAAAGTAGACACAGTCAAATACACTGACAAACCAGCCAAAAGTGGGGGTCGCTAAGCTAGAAAGAGACTAGTTTCCTACAGTAAATAAGTATTTATTTTATATTTTTTTTATTTATTAAATCTTTTTGTTCCCCCTCTGCATTCTGCCACACCCCTTTAGAGTGCAGCGAGCTGCGACTGGCCCTAGGTATATATAATTCTCACACTCACCATGCACTTCTATTTACCCCACAAATTACAAAATTCATGACATCTTTGATAACATCATTGATAATATCAATGTAATATTTACAGTAACATGTTTGACAAAAAACTGTGCATGGCAGGGTTTTGAGTTGTAGTTACCTAAGGGCATGAATTAGAGTTACTTGAAAGAACTCAAACTATAGCTGCTGAATTTCAATGGTTTTGTACGAGTAAATTCAGAACCTAACTATAACTTCCCTGTAACCTTTGTGTTTTTTTCAGTGAATATATAAATATATATGTATAGGAAACAACACGGAAAAATAAAGATATTTGTTCTTGTTGCGCCTGCCCTGTGGAGGCGTACAGTTTCTGACGAATGTCCAGTTTTTACAGATTCTTGGACATCTGAAAATATGTTAAAACCAATGTGTGTTGCATGGGAAAACCCATTGCAACCCCCATGAAATGTCCCCTGATCCAGTCTAATGCAATGCATTAACTTGCACTGCATTGCCTTACACCATATCTACTCTTTGAGGCCATGAAAGGCCATGCAATGTGACTTTGCTTGGGCTCGTAGTTATGGTTCTATACAATGCACCTCAAGAGCGTAAAAAAAAGTGACGCACCTGCAGCGCAAGAGGCTTGTAAATATGCCCCATGGTGTATTTCTGCCCTTTCTTTGTGATGCAGGGCAGCACAGCAAGGTCACTAGCGGCACTGCCCTGCACCACAGGGTTTACAAATATGCCCCTTAGTATTTACCATTGTTGGTGCAAACATTGCTGGTATTTCTTAAAAAGTGCATCAAGCTATTTGCCACTTTACATCAAAGAGTGACACTTTACATTTGGGCATGCTGGCAATTTTGCCCACAATGTTCTCAGAATAGTGCATCACTCCCAGAGCACAAATGCACCCCAATAACCTTGTCATTTCGATAACTCAAAGGAGCTAATTACAAAAGGGGAGAAGATTGTGTGTGTTCTTTTCCGGATCTTCTAATAACTAAAACATAACATATAAAACATAAATTAACATTACTACCAAGAACTTAAATAATAGTAAATATTGACCTTAGCCTTCAGCCTCAAACTAATTTTCAAAAACATCCCCCAAAAGAAGTAAAAAATGAACACGTTTTTAATACATAAAATCTAATTACCAACATTTAAAAATGCCAGTGATAAAACAAATGCAAAAATGAAAAGAGCTACTCAATTTAAAACCAATACGAATTTTTTAAATATATTAAATCCAGTTAGATGAATTGATAACAATATTTATTATAAATTATCCGTAAGCCAAAATCTTTGTATTTATCAAAATAAAAAAATATTGAAAAATGTTTACAAATATTATGGTAAGACATTGGGTTGTTGGACAAGGGTTTGGGAGTCCTTCTCATGCAACAGCCACAATCCTTGCCTGGGTGAACCACTAAAGTCACTTGAACCTCTGGTAACTTGGCACAAAAGTAGTTAGGCTTAGCTTAGAGTCAATGTGTAAAATGTTAAAGCAGCACGCCAACAGTGATAAAGTGAAAATACAGCACGAAACAAAGTCTTACACCAATTTAGGAAAATCAAGTAAAATTCATTAAGCCATTTCACACCAAAATGACAAATGTCCAATCAGTAAACCAGAGATATGTGTGAAGAGAGCAAAAGCACAAAACACCACTTGCGGTTATCTGAATGTTCGAGACCTAATAAGAGTCACTGGTTCAGGGTGACCGTGATGGAGTGCGAGTTGGATGAGAGGACCAGGATGGTGCTGCTGAAAGAGTTACCTGCTAAAATTTAGCATGAAGAGTCCAGTTTGCGGCGGAGGTTTCTACAAGGAAAAGGGAGAGAGTCGCAGATGGTCATCCCTGTAGCATGAAGAGCAGGCCGGTGTTACAAATGGTCGTCGCTGTAGTGAGAAGATCCTGTTGGGTGTCACAGACAGTTGTTAATGCAGCTTTGCGCTGGTGGTCACAGGGGTCTGTCGATGCTGCAGCATAAGGTGCAGATCTCACATGGCTGGTTTTTGCTTGTGTTCCCTGTAGAGCTAAGAGTCGTGTTCACTGGAGCTTTGCATCGGTGGGCGGAATGGGGGGCAGGATTTTGACTTTAAGGGGCTTGTTCACAGTCACAAAGGGCCCAAACCTCAGGATTTCACCTTTTCATTGAGGAAGAGTTCAACGGATAGCACGCAAAGGTGTATATTTACAAGCCCCTTGCTGTGCTGCTCTGCGCCACATGGAAATGGCAGAACTTCACCAAATATACAAGATACAGTGCTTTTCTGTCCATTTCCCCAGTGCTGGCCCACAAATTGCTGCCTAGCACCAATGCAGGCACCCTTGCACCATGATGTAAGTTTGTCACAGTTGTCAGCAGGATTGTTTTTGTGCAGGAAGGGACATCTTCCTGCAGAAAAACAATCCAGTAAGACATTTTCCTCTTTCTATGTGTGAGGAAATAACAAGGACAAATAAATATATTTCTCTTTGTTGTGCCTGCTCTGGGGAGGCATACAGTTTTGAAGCATTCTCAGGTGTACAGATTCTCAATACTCATGGGAGTTGTGTGGGAAGACCCACTGCAATGCCGATGGTATGCCTCCGTTGCACAGTGTACAGCAACGCAGCAACTTGCACTGTGTTGCCCTACACCATATCATGAAGATCATGAAAAGCCATGCAAAGTGGCTTTGCGGGGCCTTGTAGATATGGGCCTACACTATGCGCTGCCAGTGCATCACAAAAAATTACACACCAGTGCTGCATGGGGCTTATAAATATGCCCCCAAGTGTCCAGTACTTGAGAGGCACCTCTTGGGTATTAGGAACTCACTCTACCAGGGCCCAGTAGGGCTCATGCATTTACAGTTACAGGTCCAGATGTAAGGCCTTGCAAGCAGCAGGTCAGCTGGGCAGATGAAGGGAGGCCTCTGAAGCTTGTTATGTCCCTCTAGCTCAGAATAGCAGATTAGTCAGCAGACCAGTAGAGTAACTTCAGTTTAGAATGAAGGGTGCAGGTGCAGTCTTCCTTCTCAGTAGGCAGGGCAGGTCTCATGCAGCAGGGTAATCTGTAGTATCCACAGGTCCAATGGGTGTACTGAAAAGTGGGTCTGAGGGTCCCCATTTGATACCTGGTGCCGACTGTGAAGTGATAGATATTTTGTGGAGTTTCCCCATACAGAGGTATCTGGAAATTCCTAACTCCCTGCCCAGGTTCCTCTCTATCTGGGGGCACAATATGTTAGTGTGAAGTCCTTTGAATATGAGCTGAGCCAGTGACTTTTAAGTGCAAGTCTGGTAAGTGACAGCTCCATCCCCCATTATGCTAGAATGGCACATTATGGGGGTAATTTCAACCCTGGCGGTACAGGACCACCAGGGCTGAAATGACGGAAGCACCGCCAACAGGCTGGCGGTGCTTCCAGGGTCATTACGACCGCGGCCGAAGCGCCGCGGTCGCACCGCCGGGGCCGGCGGTTTCCCGCCACAATGGCCCCGGTGGTAGTAATCCGCCAGGGCAGCGCAGGGGATTACGAGTCCCCCTACCGCTAGCGTTTTCCTGGCAGTTTGAACCACCAGGAAAAGGCTGGCCGTACGGGGAGTCGTGGGGCCCCTGGGCAGTTCAGGGGCCCCCTGACAGGGCCCCATGCGGCTTTTCACTGTCTGCTCTGCCGGCTCCCATGTTGCGGCCCACATCCCCAGCAGGGATGTCATAATGGGCACCACGGGAGTGCAACCGCATTGGCGGCCGCATGGCGGTTATAACTTGGCGGGCGGCGATTGCCACCCCGCCAATGTTGTAATGAGGCCCTATGTGTATTGTGTTGCTGTGTGGAGGAATACTTTCAGCCAACTGCTAGCTACAGCTAGTCATGTGACCCAGAAACAGGCAACAGGAACCACATGGTTAGGACAAGAAAATGTTCACTACTAGGATATATAAAACTAAAAAGTTAATGTCCCACTTTTCAAATTTAAATACAATGCACCCTGCCCTTTCCACTGATTAGGACCTACCCCAGGTGTGACATATGTATTACATATCACAGTAAGGAAGGTTTAAGCCTGGCAAAAGCTTGTTTTGTAAAGATGGGGCAGCAAAAGTAGCGGGGACGTTGCAAGATCTGAGTGCACCAAATATAGATAATAAAATCCCTCTAAATCCTAAAATCCCCAATGGAGAGACATACGTTATGTCTCCACTGAAATTAAGGTAGACCTTAGGAAACCCAGGACAGTGAATAGTGGATACATGTAATATTATAAATACCGGAACAAGGGACCAGTATGATGAGAATTTATAGGTCTTTGTAGACCCTTTTAAAAGGGAAAGAATGACAAAAACCAGTACAAATTGAATCTGTTAAATAGGCCCCAGCTGCTTTTCCCCTTTTTGAAATGCCCAAGTTTGAAAGTTCTTTCTCCCAGTTATATAAAGTAAGTAGGCTTTGTGGAGAGCAAAGCCCGAATTGAAGTAACAAAGTATTTATTATTCTCAGAGTTAGTAGAAGGCCTGCTAGAGGGAGAGGGAGAGATACTAAAGCAAGTATTCCAATTTACGTGAGAATCAGAGACCCTGAATAGAGATTTCCCTGATACAACTTTCCTCCAAAGTAACGCTGGCCTAGGGAAAAAACGGTAAAGTTGCCTTACCTGGGATATGTGGAAAAGCAGAGTAAAAGATGAGTACAGAGTGAAAATAAGGGTCCTATCAGAGTCTCAGTTCCTGGAGAAAATTCTCTTAGGTACAGACCTGATGTCTATATTGGGAGTCAGTATGCTTGTTTGTGTCCCTGTGGGGATTGGAAGAGGATTTTAATAGCCTGCCTGATATAGATTAAGGCTTTGCTGTTTTGCACAGTATAGAAATGCTCTCCTGGAACATACATGGTCCAAGAAAACTAAGCAATCTTGAGGTTTTCAAGTATATAACATATTAGTATGTGATATTATATTTCCAGGAGACTTGGCAGTGTGAAGAACCCCCGAGATCGATGGAATCCTACAGATGTACAGACGTGCAATAACAAACACTAAATGTTGGTCCTCAGGAGGTATTCTTACTATTATATCTACGAAGGTTGCTTCCACTGTGTATGTGATCCATGTTGAGTATATGTATTTTAGCTTGTCAAGTGCAATTATTTTATGATTGTTGAAAATGTTTAGCTATGCGCTGCTAACATAAAGTATTATGAACTTGATTTAGATATTTACGGAAGATCTTTTTAGGGGGTTTACTACATATTCACAATATTTGATTGAGTGCTTGGTGATTTTAATGAATAATTGAACTCAAGTAAGTGTGATATCCTGAAAAAGGAAATCTTATTTGCATAATATATTAGCCCCACAAGTTTTTCAGTTAACTCAGTGACAACTAGAGACTTCATATTATTACATTTCCTTGTCTGATTGGTTGGCTTCAGAGAGACCTGCTCAGAAAACCGTTATAAGTTGTATGCAGTGCTACCCAATAGATTATGTGTTCTTGCAGGATTGTTTTTTAACCTGGTGTAGCATTTTGAAGTCCTGCAAATGGAAAGGAGAGATCACCGTCTCCTACATTTAGTGGTCAAGACATAGGATCATCATATTTGAGAAAAGGTTCTTCCTCACCAATTGACTTCCTAAAGTATCACACAACAAAGCTCATGGAAAAGCATCTATCTTTGTTGATGAATTCTCAGCAACAATAAAATGTAATGTAGATGATTTCTTAAATTTGCACATTGAAATAATTGAGCAAGCAGTTTTATGTCCAGGTAGAATTAAAAACAAACAAACAGAGAGAAGGAGGTAAAAGCTAGAAAAGTGGAAGAATAATATCTGGTTTGATGGAAAATGCAGCCTCTTGAAATCTAAGATACAAAAATGGAAGGAATCATAAGTACCAGGTATGACTGTGGGAGAAAAGCTTAACACTGCAAAGAAAAAAGAAAGGACTATAAAAGTTAAATGTTTAAAAAGAAACCTCCCTTGCATGATAAGTGTTGGAAAACTATGCCTAATGTTGTTGTCTCTAGAATGTTAAAAATTGTTGGAATCCCTGCCAATTTGGGACGAGTAATGAGTTGGGAAAGCTGTGGTGTTTGGTTGGAGAAAAAAAGTGAAACCCACACCTGGAGGAAACCAGCACTTAATTTGTGAAAGAATGAGTGCCAGTGCCCGAAGCTCTTCTCAGAAGCCATGCAATTAAACGTTGGTGTGCTGAATACCAAGGCCGGTAGTATGTAATCCACTACCAGACACTCCTCTTGCCCCTTTTTCTCACACTTGCAGGTTCCTGCACTGGAGGAAACTTACTCCAATAGGTACTCAGACACAATGCGTACTGAACCCATTCTATTGAAAGATGAGACAAATACACAGTTTTACATTGTAGGAGACAGCAAATATTTTGAAAATTAGCAGGTGAAGCTGGTCCTGGTAATTCATCAGTAATTATAACTAAATCAAATGTGGATTGGTGGACTAGGCTGTTCTTGCTGGTATTTTAAAGACTATTTAAAAAAGGAGGATTCCTGGAAACCTAGAAGGGTGCTATTATAAAAACCTATTTTTATGAAAGGAGAGGTGACGACCCCTCAAAACTATAGGAAGATAACTCTACTTGATGTGGGAGGGAAAATATCTGCGGAAATTATCAATATATTGCAAGAGTGGACAGAACACAAAAGCTTTATCCTCAACAGACAATGTGTTTTCAAGGAGGGGTACGCCATCACTGACCACTGTTTAGCGTGTGGTCACTTCCACAAATGTCCACTGAATTAAGTGACAACCTATTTTGTTGTTTCATGGATTTGTGTGTGGCATTTGATTCTGTAGATTGTGAACAACTATGGAAATCCATTACAAATTGTGAGATACCCAAAGACCTTTTAGAATTACAGGAGCTACATAGGGAAAACTGAGCACAAGTTGAAGAAGCCTCCGGAGGAGGGTTGCTGTATAAAATGCCAGTCAAGAAAGGACTGAGGTAAGGATGCATGTTGGCCCCTCTTATATTTTCAATATTTTTAGCAGTCCTGATGTGTTAGGAACTGCAAATAGTTTTAGTCCTAAAATGAATGGTTAACATATTATGTACCTCTTATACACAGACAACCTAGTCATTATGGATAGGACTGAAACTGGTCTTCAGTGAAAAATCTAATGTGTTTCTTAAATGTTGCAAGAAAAGCAAAATTGATGACAAATATGGACAAAACTAAAGTGTTCCCATTTGGAAAAGGAAATCTGAAATAGAAATGGAATCTAAGTAAAACAGAAATTCAGATAGTCAACAGATATAAGTATCTGGAGAAGTGGTTGAGTAAGAAACTGCAATAGATAGAACACATTGATTACCTACAAGCCTGGACACTGTCTTCAGTAACTGGGCTAAAGAAGTTTAGCAAAGCATACAGTGGGGCATCTTCATGAGCAATCAGCCTACCGCACCATGGTTCATGCTCAGTTCCAATATGGGATTTAACCTCTTTGTTTCAATGGTAAACTTGAGTGGGAATTTAAAGGGGGTAGATGCCTATAAAAACTTTTGTATCTACTGCCTTCTTCAATGATTCAGGTTTTAAGGATGGAAACAGATTGACTTGCCTGGAGCTATTCCATATACTCACGGATGATTAGATTCTGCAATAGTCTTAAGAATGGTGCTACTCATAAAATCACAACACTTCGTCAATGTGAAATATTAAATAGTGAGCTAAGCTAGGCTCAATCAGGAAAATATTTTTGGGAGAGATATAAAGGGGCATCTATCTATACCTTTGAACACCAACTTACGAGTTATATTATCCAAAGCAGAGCTCCAGGCATTCCTTAAAATGCAGGACTGTGAATACAACATGGGATATCTGAAATGTAAAATGTTGGCTCAGTTTTAAAGACGATCCTGGAAAAATAGTGAGGTATTCCCATATATATTCCTTGTCAAACGAAGCTATAAGATTTGAACTGTGCAAATTTAGAGTTGGTGGCAACCCAGTTTTAGTGTGTTCTACTGCAGATGGGTAATTATAGATAGTAATGCTAATTACACTTGTGGGGCTGTATTACCCAAGTGCCCTGGAGGCACAATGGGTGTGTGCACATGATTTGTAGGCCCCCAGGACTCTTCAGTTTACAGGAGTTGCCACAGACGCTTGTGTAACCCTTTCTGCAATACTGATAGCACTGGCACACGTGTAGCACCAGCAAGGTCTCGAGAGGACATTCCCATATTTACATGGAGGTGTGGCCTCATGCAACTAAAGGAAACTTTGAGCCCACTCCATATTTTGGATGTGGGCACAAAGGCAAAGAAACTGCCAGGAGGCAACAGTACACCACAGAAATGGTGGAGGGGACAAAGGGGGTCCAATGGATCCCCCAGATATTCCTCTGCACTCACTGCATCCTCCTGCAAGGGGGTCTCTGTCCCATCTCTAACATGCAGGCGGGTGCCATCTGCACAGTGAAACATGGAGTGGGGGATTAAAGCAACTGTTCTGTATTTCAGTCAATGCATTCATTGTAATCCGATTCACTGTCCATGTTTGCTATCAGCATACCTGTTTAAAGCTGCACCATGGAGCAAACATGAAGAGTGCACCTGTAATATAATATGGGCCTTGATTTCAAGGTAAACTGCAATATTTTTAATAGAGTGTTTATGGTTTTTAGCAGCTTGTAAAGCATTACTAAGGCCACTATTGATGAAAAATTGAACTTTAGATCTTGAGATTCGATTGTAATCTTAATATATATGAGGTACAGGGATGGGACCTGTGCTCTAGGGAGATATCTGCCTGCTGTGCAGAAATGTTTAACGCTTTTTTAAATTAATTGTTCTTCTAAGCTATTAATTCAAGGGACACTCTGCAATAAGAGTAAAATAATTTTTTTTAATGTATATTTATGAAATCTTTGTATGTAAATTGGAATTGTTTAAAGACTAAGGGGGTCATTTTGACCTCGGCGGTCTTTTTTCAAGACCGCCGAGGGACCACCGTGCTGAAGACCGCCAGTGGTGGTGGTTTTCCGCTCGGCGTATTATGACTGTTGGCAGCTCTCCGTCCTTTTTCGGACGGAGAGCCGCCAACAGCTATACTGGCAGGCGCGGGGAAGTGGAGGTTGCTCCACCGCCACGTCAATAGAACACAGCCCACTGAATCACTTCCTGTGATTCGGCGTGGCGGTGTTCTGTTGACGGTGTGGTGTCGGCGGAGCATCCCCCATGGCTCCTGTCCCCTCCCGGAGGATCGTCGGTCCAGGTAAGTCGATCGTCCGTGAGGGGAGGGGGCTGGGGGGTGTTATGTGTTGTGTGGGTGCATGGGGGTGTGCATGTGTGTATGTAGTGGGGATGTCTGAGTGCCTGTATGCTTGCAGGGGTGTCGTGAGTATGGGAATGAGTGCGTGTATGTCTGTAGATATGTCTGCATGGTTGTGTGCGTGTATGTTTGAATGTGGGTGTGCGTGTCTGACTGTGTGTGTGGATGTTTGCATGTATGTTGGTGTGTGTGCGTGTATGTGTGTTAGTGGTGCCTGTGTGCGTGTCGTGTGTGCATGAGTGATGTGATGTTGGGGTCAGGGTGGGGAGGGGGGTCCTGCCACCTTTGGGGGTGGCATGGGTGGTGGGGGGTGTAGGGGAGGGAGTCGGGGTGGGGGTGGGAGGTGGGGGAGGCCCCTATCAGTGCCAGGGAAGGAATTCCCTGGCACTGATAGTGCTTACCGCCATGGATTTCATGGCGGTTCCAATCGCAGGAAATCCATGGCGGTAAGCCGGGTCCAAATACCGCTGGTGGTATAGTGACGACTGCCGGGCTGGAGACCCTGGTCTCCAGCCCAGCTGTCGTCTCCGCACTGTCGGGCGGAACGGAGAAGCGGCGGATGACCATGGCGGTGACCGCCATGGTCATAATTCCCCCAAAAATACTGCCAGCCTGTTGGCGGTCTTACCGCCGCTTCTCCGCCGTCCGCCAGGGTTGTAATGACCCCCTAAGGGCCGTATTTATACGGCCCTAGCGCCACAGGAGCGTCACTTTTTGTGACGCTCCTGTGGCGCTAAGCACAGTGCCATATTTACAAGGTGGAGTTAAGACACTTTTTGTGGCTTAACACCACCTGGTAAATATAGCCCCTTCCCACGCAGCACTGTGGTTGGAAGGGGCGTTCAATGGGTGTTACTGTGGGCATGCAACAGCAACACCCATTGCATTTTGACGCTGCCTCAGATCTATGAAATTTCATAAACTTGAGGCATCGCCAAAATTTAACACCACCCCCAGGGGTGGCGCGAGCAGGGTGCAATGAGGAGGAATACTTTTATTCCTCCTCATTTTTGCTTTTTCTATGCGTGTTGCATTCTGCCTCACACATAGAAAAAGCAAAATGCCAGAAATGATTGTTTATGTGTGGGAAGGTGTCCCTTCCTGCACATAAACAATCATTTGAAAATGACGCTTTAGCACTTCTGTGTGTGCTGCATTGTGCACCACACACGGAAGTGCCAAAGCGACATTAGTGATTGTTTATGTGCAGGAAGGGACAACTCCCCGAATGTAATCAATCACACCTCTCAACACAAACATCCTTGCACGATGGTGCAAGGATGCCTGCATTGGCGCTGGCAGCTAAATTTAGCGCCAGCGCAGAGGAAAACGCAGGGGTGCACCATATTCCCTTAAATATGGCGCATCCCTGCATTTCTAAAGTGACGCAGGGCGGCCCTGCCAATTTTGGCGCGGTACCGCACTGCGCCACTTTTCTTTAAATCTGTCCCTAAGGTCTAAATAAACATGTTTGTTGAGCGGCCGAATGACAATATGAGGTATGGCATGCTGCCCTTTTAAAAGGAGCAAATTTACACACAAAGGGGCTGATTAAGAAAAGTGGTGCTGCACCCAGTGTTGCACCACTTTCCTTGAGCCCATTAGCGCCCCCTACCAACACCATGTGGGCAACGTATTTTAAATACATGGCGCAAGATAGGGGGCAATTGCCTCAGAATTCCTGACACCATTGGTGCTACTCCTGCAGAGTACATAGGGACCCATTGTATTCAATGGCGTGCCCCCTTTTAACACCTGCTTTAAGCAGGCATTAAAAGTGCCAAAAGAAATGGTGCAAGGAAATCTCTTTGATTTTCTTGAGCCATTTTTTGGGCCCCCCTAATGGGGGTACGCCCCCGTGCATACATTATGCCTGGCACAGGCATAATGTGGCGCAAGGGTTTAAAAAGTGGTGCAATGCATGCATTGTGCCACTTTGTAAATATGGCCATACAAAAAACTACTTTAGCACCTTCAGCGCTAAGGTGGTGCTAAGGTGGCACTAGGGCCTCTTAAATCAGGCCCTAAATAGTTTCCTTCAGTGCCAGGGAGTACTATGGTAAAGTGCTTCGTTGAGACCAAAAATATTTGAGCCTTTAGTCATTTTGTTTTAGATTTACAGATGCCTAGTAGCTTTCCAACCAATAAAGGTTTGTAAAAACCACAACAGAACAAAACAAGAAATACCAAAAGGATACCAGGCAACGCCAGACCTACTGGCTTTGACAATGCTTGTGTCGTTAGACACAGAAATGTTTAGTGATTTGTGTAGAATCACAGGATGTTGAGCCATAGAGGGGATTCTTCCACAGTTCCCTAAGTCAAAGAGCAGCAGCTCTGGTCGCTAGACAACATCTCCTCCAAACAAACTTACCATAACCAATATTTCAGTCAATAAGTACCGATGGTGTATCAAATGATTTGAATAATTTAAAAACCGCATTTTCTTCAACAGTAAACAACTCGGTTTGCATTGTCTTTCGCATATATCTTTAGCATTATGTTAATACTAAAGAAGGCAAGTTGGGGCTGCGAATTGTTGCTTCCAGGGACAATATTTACAATACCCTTAAATGGGTAATATCGGCTTCTGATATTTTACAGCGCTTACAAAATGCCAGAAGTGCCGCGAAAAGTGTTGTCGCTGTGCGCTGTTGTGACATTTTTTCTATTGCATGAGATACGCATCGCAAGCTGACGGCAGCAATGCAAAATCAATATGACCGACGACACAGAGCATAAATATTTAACAAGATACGTACAAACAGCAGGCAGCACATCACAATATCCCGCAAATGGTTCACTTCCTCTTAAATTGCTATGACCGGGACACCAATTGCGAATATTATATTGTGAGTACAGCATACTATACAAAAATCACTATACCTCGCACTGACAGAAAAATAATCAGGAATCACAATGAAAGAAGCATCATTTCTGAAAGAGACTCTTCCATTCATGTTCTGATGGCGCCCAGGTAAGTGAAATGTCTGAATATCGATAATGACAGTTTTCTGACACAAATGGAAAAATAAAATAGAATCAACATTTGCCTGGATTTCTCCAGCCGGGCAAAGCAGGTATATGGAATAATTCAGTCTGGAGAATCACGCTAAAAAATGTAGGCACAGATTTACAAAGAGCTTCCATTGCCCTTGCGCCACACAAGGTGACAAACAGCACCGTAAAACCCTTAGTGGGATTTGCCAAGCTACATAAAGCCCTCTTCCATGGCTCTGCTTGCCTTACTAAATCTAGAGAAACGCAAGGCAGTGCAAATGGCTTCCTAGTGTTCCTGTGTGTTGGGAAGGCGATCCATGGGTGAAGCATGGACTTTCCCATGCATCCACCAATAGATTTTGGTGCATTCCAAGATCTACAAAGACTTGTAAACTTGGGAATGCGTCAAAATGGTATGCCTTCCTAACAAAGGAGTAATGACAAGCAAAACCATTATTTCTCCTTCTATATATTGTTGCTTCCTCTTTGTGTGCCGCACAGATGCAAAGAGCAACATTCCTCTGAGGATTGTTTTTTGTGCAGGAAGGATTGCCTTCCTTCCCAAAAGCAATCCTGCCTATAATGCAGGCACTCTAGCACACTTGCACTCTTGCAAGGGTGCCTGCATTGGCCCTCTGTAACACACATGGGAGTATTTTTTCAAGGGTTTTGCTTTGTCCCTGCACCACATAATGGTGCATGGGGCTAAATCTATAACAATATTTACCAAGCCACGCAAGGCCACCTTGAGTGGCCCTGCTTAGCTTGGTAAATCTGTAGTAACCAGAGAGGATTTCCGTGGAGGGTGGCATTCCCATATCTCCACCCATTGATTCTGACACATTCCTAGATTTACCAATAATAATAGACCTGTAAATGTGTCTACTTCCCACCATGGTGCACGGGTCCCTGCATTCGCGCTAGGCAACTAAAATGGCAACAGCATAGGCACAAGAGGAGGAATGTGCCATATTCTTTTAAATAAGGTGCATTCCTGTCCATTGTCTGTCATGCAGCACAGCGCAGCAAGGTGACTTGCTGCACTGCGCTGTGTGACTTTGTCATTAATCACTATCAGTTCCAGAAACAAACATGTCTTCTGCTCTCAGAATCATTTAATATTCCCAGTTTCAAAAATCATTTCATGTCCACTAATTTCAGAATCATAATCTATCCCACAATTTCTGAATAATGGACTGTCCAAAAAGTTCAAAACCATTCCCCAAATTTCAGAACAATAGCATGCCTCTAACGCCCATATTTATACTTTTTGGTGCAAAACTGCACTAATGCAGATTTGCGTCAAAACGTTTACCGCCGGCTTGCATCATTCCAAAGCGCCAGCCAGGCCCCAAATTTATGGAATGCAGAAAGCCGGTGCTAAGCTTGTCAATGCTGATAGCCGGGTGGGGGTGGCAGTATGGGTGAAGGGGGTTTTGCCTCAAAAAATGACACTAGGCTGGTTAGAGGCAAAAAAAATGCCTTTAACCAGCCTAGCGTAATTTCCTGACCCACAACCATCCATAAAACATGACTCCTGTCTTATAAAAGATAGGAGTCATGCCCACCACCCCAGTGGCCAGTACAGGTGACCAGTGTCCCTTGGGCATTGCCATTGCACCCAGTGCCATTTAGGGGGGCCCATTTCAGGGCCCCTTATGGCACTTAGAAATATTATAAAAAAAATACTTACCCATACTTACCTGGGTTGGGGTCCCCCATCCTCTGGTATCCCTCTGGTGTGTGTGGGGGTGTTCCTGTGGCTTGTGGTAGGCGCCTGTGGGCCCATTCCATGGTGTTTGGCCATGGAAATGGGTCCACAGGTACCTTAATCCCTGGTCTGACCCAGGCATTAAATAATGGTGCAAAGCCCACCTCCCACCGTGCACCATTTTTGCATGGGAGGATAATAAAAGCGCTTCGGGCTTAGAGTCATTTTTTGGACAGGAATGCCTACCTTGCATATCATTGATGCAAGGTAGATTCATGCATCCAAAAAATGACGTTATCTTCTATATGTTGAAGCTAGATATGTCTAGCATCAAAATATAACTATGTAGTTAAGTTAGCACCATTTTAGCATCAAAATTGTTAATGCTAAAATGGCACAAGCAGAGTATAAATATACCCCTAAATTTCAAAAGGCATGACATTCACTTCATTAATGATGAAATGTCCCATCTTTTTTTAAGGAAACAGGCCATTTTCAGAATTATAGCGTTCTCTGTTTGTGACATTCCCAAATTGTTGAATCAGTAAATACGCTCCAAATGGGTGATCTTTGCATTGCCCCAAATTCCTGGCTCATACCATGCTTATCAGTTTCCTAATCATAACATGGCCTAATAGTATGAGTTCCATTTGTTCCAGAAAAGTGACATTGAGCTGTTTTATGCACAGTGTGTGTCTCCCATTATTCAAATCAACTCAAATTTCATTAATTTGGTATGTCCCTCAATTGCATGGTGTGCCTCTCTAGTTCCATGATCACCATATGTTTCTGTTTTATAGATCTTATCCTCCCATACAGGGTATTCCCTGTGGGCCTGCTTAAAGGTGCAATGCAGGTGATGTGTAGGTTTCCGAGATGCGACGAGGTTTTGCGCTAATTTCAGCTTTGTGGCAGGTGGAGTGTCGTTTTTTCAGCTGCGTTGCAGGTGGTGGGTAAACATTTTCTCCGCAAGTCTTCCTGTGTGTGGTTTCAGTCCTTGTTCTACCAGCTTCACCATTTAAGGGCCCAGGGACTGCATAGGGCACCACTTAGCAGGGCAGGAGTCCCAGCAGAGAGTACAGATGCTGGCAGAGGAAGTCTTTAATTGCCCAGAGACTTTTAAACGGGAGGCAAGCTCAGTCCAAGGCCTTAGAGACACTTCACAAGTAGGAATATACCACAAAGTCCAGTCTTTGTCCTCTTTCAGGCAGAAGCATCAACTGCAGGCCAACCCAGCAAAGCAAAGTCACAGGCAAAGGGGCAGTACTCCTCCTCCAGCTCTTCACCTTGGCAGGGGTTCCTCTTAGTTACAGAAGTAATATGAAAATCTGGGGTTTTGGGTCCACTGCTTATACCCCTTTCTGCCTTTGAAGTAGGGAAACTTCAAAGGAAAGTCTCTGTTGTTCACAGGATCATGCCTTGCCCAGGCCTGGCCCCAGACACACACCAGGGGGTTGGAGACTGCATTGTATGAGGGCAGACACAGCCCATTCAGGTGTAAGAGTTAGCTCCTCCCTCCGCTCTAGCCCAGGTGACCCAACAGGATATGCCCACTACACCCCAGCTCCCTTTGTGCCTCTGTCTAGTGGAGATTCACAAACAGCCCAATTGTCAGTCCGACCCGGACAGTGAATACACAAGCAGGCAGAGCCACAGAATGATTTAAGGAAGAAAATGCCCAGTGTCTAATAGTGGCATTTTCAACCTGACAAACTAAAAAACAACTTTACCTAAAGATGTATTTTTAAATTGTGAGTTCAGAGACCACAACCTCCACATCTCTATCTGCTCCCAAACAGGAAACTGCACTTAAAAGATATTTAAAGGCAGTCCCCATATTAAACTATGAGAGAGCTAAGCCTTACAACAGTGAAAACCAAATTTGACAGTATTTCACTGTTACGACATATAAAACACATTAGTAAATGTCACACCTTTCACATACACTTCACCCTGCCCATGGGGCTACCTAGGGCATACCTTAAGGGTGCCTTAAATGTACAATAAGGGAAAGTTTGGGCCTGGCAAGTAGTTACACTTGGCAGGTCAACTTGGCAGTGCAAGACTGTGCACAAAGACACTGCAGTGGCAGGTCAGAGACATGTTTAAAGGGCTACTTATGTGGGTTGCACAATCAGTGCTGCAGGCCCACTAGGAGCATTTGATTTACAGGTCCTGAGCACCTCTAGTGCACTTTACTAAGGACTTACTAGTAAATCAAATATGCCAATCAGGGATAAACAAACCAGCAATACAATTTACACAGAAGGCATATGCACTTTAGCACTGGTTACCAGAGTCCTAAAGCCAACAAAAACTGGTAAGAAAAAATAGGAGGAAGGAGGCAAAAAGTTTGGGGATGGCAAAAAGGGCCAGGTCTAACACAGGGCACTGTAGCATGAAACTACAAAAGACTAAAAGACTACCTACCACATTGCATGCCAAGCATCATGCAAAGACTCTGGATAGAAAACCAAAAGAAAAACTTACCGGAGATGGTTAAGAACTCCAACAGTGAGTTGGTAAATACAACACGTAGGCACATTAGTAGAGAAGAAACCCATGGTTAGCAATGTTCTTAGATAACATGAACAAAATACAGAGAAAGGAAATGAACACGATACAGCAAACATTCCGAAAGCCTACCCACTGATAAGAAGCCAATTAGGCATAATATAAAGTGTTGGAATACATTGTTTACCATACCTATGAGATGATTGTTCTTTGACGTTCATGACAACCAACCTTCCTATATTTATTGAGTAATAGAGGAGGTGCTCACCAGATACAGACTTGACTGGCATACTCAAAAGTGGCGGCCCTCATGCTCTGCATCAATCTCTCTATTATCCCATCTCCTCTTCGGCCTGAGGTGCAGCATCGCTGCACCTTATTTTTTTGGGGTAGTTGTATTTACAGGAATAAGACGTAGCCTTCCTTGGTTCTGTAAGACTGAAATTAATACCTTAACAGATTGCTACGGCCATATAAATTGTCTTATCCAACTAATGGACCTGAATCCATTCACACTGATGAAATACAGCAGCAGGACAAATACCACCTTCAGTCTATTGCCATGATTCCCAATCTTTCCTCCACAATAAATGCTGTCAGCAGCTGCAGCAATACTGTTTGAAGAATAGAGCCTAACTAGTCAATGACTGCAATATTCCATTGCCTCAACCATAGTATTTTTATGGATGCAACCAGAGCATCTTTATGGATGAACAAACAAATTCCTGTCAACATCATTTATTGTGTATGGCTAACATTATTTGCCTATGAGCAAATAAATGTAAATGTTTTGTTTTCGAAGGTAGTTGTAATTGTAAGCAGCTGGTCCATGAGCTAATTCCATAATTTATGATTTTTTACATGTAAAACTAATGTTTGCACCCTGCTCAACTGCAATGTGGTTGCTGAGTCTATGGGCAATTATCTTTTAATTCTAAAGCAAATATACCAGAATGTTCTGGCATATCTCACCACCTTTCACCCACAGGTCAGTGGAACCAGGTAGGCATATTAAAGATGATGTAGTAAAGATGGTATTTTACAGGTGATCATTCCAAATATGGTAACTAGTGCAATTTGATCAGCGGCTGACAGAAAAGCAGATGGACAGATGGAAACTGAGCCCAGAGCCATAGTGGTTATGTCTTCCAAAGGCTCTATAGAATTCCCAAAAGTGCAGGAGAGAAGTAAACACATAAACAAAATGACTGCCTCTATGGTGAGAAGGGAGGACATTTTCTTAAGGAATTTGGAGCAAATGAAAATGATCAAAGTGGTGGCCCAAATATCAGGTCATTGTACTCTCAGTACTCTCAACGGAGCTGACAAAACTGCTGTCAAACCTAAGAGCCAGACAGAGAATGAGGCTGAGCAAAATCAACCAGTCTGAGCAAGGTCAACCAGTCTGTTTCAAATACCTAGCAACCAAGTAACACAGAAATGAGGGTGGAAGGCCTGCATGCCAGGACAATAAAAAATACATATTCTGACAATGTGACCTGCCCTTCAAGTACCTAAACTAAAGAAAAAGGTGTGGTCAGTGGAGTGACTTTGTCTTCTGGGCCAGTAAAACATGCTATGTGGTTGGTTTGTTAGAATAGATAAACAAATAGTTCATATTTTGACATTTCTGATGCCCTACAATGTAAAGTACTATTTTGCATAGCATAGGTCACTCTAAACAATCATCATCATTAAAATTCAGAGTGCTGTATGTCATGTTGTTTCCTGGGTACACAAGAAAAAGACAGACAACCCAGACAAAAGACTAATTACCACTCCAGTCAAACAAGGCAAATCCATCATGGTTCACCTCTTCTAAGCTGCACTTGGAGGAAGGCCTTGTCAACAGTTCTATTAAGAATTTAGCACCTCTGACTTCCTCACTTATTTGTGCCAAAGAAAGGAAGAGAACTGAAACCCTGCATCACCTCCAGAGCCAACAACGTAAAGAATAAATTATACCTTAAACTGCTGATACTGATGTTTCTGGACCATTTAAGAAAGGATTCTATGATCACATATTTGTACTTCTGTGTAGCACATCATCTCAAAATTAAAAAGAAAATAAATGGAAGACATTATCTACACAAGTTTCAACCTGTAATGATGCTGAGTAATACTCTTTAGACTGTGTAGTCTTTTAATTGTATTCTAGTACTTGAAAGATGAAGTCTTGATGGAGTATCTGCATGTATGATGTGTAACACACATTTGTGATAGTTTCATTTAATCCCAATCTGGTGGAACACAAGCAGCTTTTGAGAAATTTTGTGCCTGGTTTGATCCTATAAACTATGAGCAAATTGGGAAAAGTTAGTTTACACATAAGCACACCCCACCCCCTAGGATTTATATAGGGCCTTATAATGTCTCAGTAATTGTGCAATGGTCTTATGGGGTTTCTACGAAAGGCATACAGAGTTTTCCCAGTTTTTGGCAAAATTAAATAGGAAAGGTATGCATCAATTCTGAACCTATCAGGAGATTTTTAAGGAAGGGAATCTGTTTGGTGTAATATGCTGAAGCAGAAAAATCCCCCCAGTTTCTAGAAGAAAAAATCTTCAATGCTCATCTCTAGAGACACATGGGCACCACTCTTTCATAAACAGAGGAGTCTAGTCCATCCAATTGAACACCTGGGGGCAAAGGATTATGACCATAGGCAAAATGCTCCAAACAGCTTTTTCTCCAAGAAATTTCTCTTCTGAGGTTAACACTTCTATCATAGATAAGAAAAACTACTGACCACTAAAATACTGTTTGTAGAGAAGTAACACTACTTGAGCGGGCACAGCATCAAGTGACTATATCCTCAACCTGACAGAACCTACAATGTTTTAATCAGCCAAGGCCCAGTGTCCCCATAAGTTACAATGGACCTTGCTTTTTGTTCATGACCATATCAATCAGTATAACCCTGGCTCTCATAATGGGAAAGCCAATTCCCTATACCAAATATTTACCACACATGCGGTTTTGGATGCAAACACTGTATCCATTTATTTTGAAAGAGGAGCAAAAAATAAGAGAAAGGTATAACCATCATCACTTACTGCATTCCAAGCACAAGCCCAGCAGGATATGCAAAAGAGTGACAGAGTTACTACCATAAAAGAACAGACTGAAAGCCAAGAGAAGGAGTAGAATTACCTCCTTTATCATTTGAAAGCTTTGCATCTACTTTAAGATTTATTGCAAGTAATGACAATGCAGTAGCCCCATGATTCCAAAGCAGCAGGACATCATTGAGTAACTAAAATATTTTAGAATTACATAAACAATTCTGTTGCCCAATCTTGTCTAAAAACATAGCTCAGCTCAATATATGTCAGCTTCAAATTACATATGAAGGTTAGGTTGCCTTGTTCTGAATCCAATTCAGAAAGTATTTTCAGTATTAAGTTTGTTCATTAGTCATATTTTGTGCTACTTTTAATACCTCAGAGATAATCAGGCTGCTTGATAAATTATGTTTTTGTCCAAGTCAGTAAAATTAAAGTAAGCCTGGAAGAATATTTCCTTCTTGGAACAAAACTCTCAACTCATTGATTTTTATTGTGGACACGGTGGTCAAGTCAATTGCTTTGTTCTCATCCTTGAAGACATTAGTGGCAAAAACTTTTTGCAACTCTTTAACTTTTCTTCTTAAAAGTTGGTGCCTTTGGAAATATCAGAACTTGGCCAAAACCTTTCTCACTTTTTGACTTGGCAATCTCTTTCAGTCGGGTACTGACTTACTAGTTGTCCTGTATAGCTAAACACACTTTCTGGATCCTACTGCTAGGTAACAATGTGAGGATTTGGGTATATGATATGGTTGGGAAATCTTATCATGCAGTACACTCTCAAATACCATCTATGTTTACCTAACCGTAAGCTCAACCCTGGTTAGCTGTGGCTGCGAGCAGTAAGTCTAAGCAAAGGAGCAATGTGTAAAGCATTTAACAGCAACAAACAATGAAATAAAACAAATCACACAACACAAAAGAAATAAGACAACAATTCATAAAAATGGAGTATACTTTTATGAATTTTTAGAGACCTTGATCTTCACAATCCAGCAGAGGGTTCTGGAGATACAAATTTTAGATGAAATAAATATCTTTTATATCAACTGCAAACAAGCAATGGCCAACAAAAAGTTTGGAAACGTTTGAAAAGTTTGAAACAGTTAGTTTGGCAACTTCAGCCTTGTTTGGGTGACCAAGTCCGCAGGACAGAGATCTAAGGGGCCAGAAAGGATATTTTGGACAGTTACCTGGCCACAACAGTGTTTTTAAGGCAAGATCCAAACTTTACAGGACTGCCACTATAGACATAAACGGAGTGGTCCTTATGCTGCGGCCTGCAGCCAAAAATATGCTCAAGGGATGCCCTGCTTGTGGTGTGGTTGAAGTAAATGCCTTTGTGGGTTCTCCTCGGTCCACAAGTGAAATGAGGCAAACTTGGCCATGGAGGTTGGGGTCCCTCAAAATCCTATACATTGCAGTAGCAGGCCAGCCGATCCGGGCCTACTGGTCAGTTTGCCCCGTAGTTGTGGGAGCTAGTGTTTCCTGGTTGTGATGAATCCAGACTGATAGCTTTTCCAGGTCTGGCAGACACCGGTGCAGGTTTTGCTATCTCCGGTTTGTCCTCTTGGGTGCTCAGCAACTGGTAGCAGCAAAACCTCTGCAGTGGCTACCAGCTTATCAATTTGGACTCTTTCAACTCTTGTGTTCCTTGAGCTGTTTCCTGGAGATCAATATTATGGACTGTGAAGTCATTGCTGTTGTTGGATGTCGGGAATCAACTTTGCCCTGAGCCAACAGCTGTGGGCACAGTCCAACCTTTGCCAGCCCAAAGTGCTGCAGGTGTAATCCTTCTGAGTATGCAGCCTCCCTGTGCAGCTCCAAGGGCAGCTGGGCAGTCCTTCTTCACTTCTCTGTCTGATTTTAGAGTGATGTGAGCGTCAGGGTACTAGGGGAGCCATATTTGTCCCCAGAAATTGCTCTAAGGGGACCATGTGGACACTAGCCAAAAGGCTATTTGGGCCCTACCTTGTGATAAAGTTCATGGGATGTATGGCATCTGGCTATCCTAGAATGCCACAGCCTTGCCCACTTCAAGATGGCACAACCCTTCCTTGGTCGTCAGGAGCTTAGTAGCCCACCCTAGAGGTGTGGCTACCTGAGGGCTACATGCCCACAGTAAACCCAGTTTGGGTGGAGTTTCCCCTATCTGGCCATGTCTCCATTCTGTTTACAAGAACAAAAGGCATCCTGCTCAGGGGTGTTGTAGCTGGTGGCCCATCAAATGTGGCTTCCCCTGTAAAGCTCACCTTCTGGGTCAACCCCTTGAGTGGCCATCCTGGCAGAGGAAGTGACATCTTGCTCTGTGAAAACTGCCTTTGCTCTTGAGCCTGGGAGTCATTCACACATCTCCAAAGGCAAACAGAAAGTTGTCTGTGTGTATATGCCTTTGTGATGCCACTTGACTAGCAGAGGCACAGGGTGGCAATTTTCACATTTAATGACATGATTAATTTGATACCTTACATGACCCGGTTAGGTATTCCCGCTCAGAAGTTAAGCGAGTTGGGATGCCACCCGATAACTCTGTGTTATCCAATATGGCTACTTAATTTATCCACAGCAAAATGACAATTTGGAAGTCTTTTTGTTTAAGACATATCAAAAACGCAAGTCTTACTTAACAAAATACAGGTCCCTCCCAAAGGGCTCTAAAGGCCTTACTTAGGGAAGACTTATATATGATGTTAAGGGGTAAGGTGGCTTTGCCAGCAGTTTAAATGTCAAAGTCGAACTGACAATGAAAACACTGTCCTTCCAGCTTGAAGTAGCAGGCTGGGAGCCATTTTGTATCTTATCATGTTAAGGGTGGCTCAAAGAGTGCTCCAACCCTGAGTGGACACTCTGTCTTACATGCCCTGGGCACTCTGGGTATGATATACTAGGGACATATAAGTATGTCAGTCCTTGCCAATTAGGTTTCGACAATTTGTATTGGGTTAGAACACTGGCACTGAGGAGTGGTTAGCAGGCCTTTGTGTGTGAAGAGTCGAAAAAACAGAAGTTTCAGTCCAAAAATGTGGGGGTGAACATGCAAAAAGAGGTATATCCTTACAAGTAGCTAATACGTCATGTTATGATATGTTGTGTTATGGTATGTTATGTTATGTTATGTTATGTTATGTTATGGTATGGTATGTTAAGTTATGTTATGTTATAGAGGATTTTTCAAGTGCACTAACAGATTTGGGTCTGTTAACGGTGACATAGCAGAAATTTTAGTACTGTCTCTCATGTCACAGTGATCATCTATGCGTGACAATTTTATGCTTAATATTAATCACACTATTAATAGTTAAATTGTAAAGTGTTGCACTCAAAGTCATAATATCATGCATTCACTGTAGGTCAGCAGCATGAAATTAATGTGGTAAAGAATTTTAATTTTATGTTTGAAAAATTAATTTGACTATATGTTATAGGTCATGATGTGACTAACAGTCTGTTTGAAAAATTAATTTGACGATATGTTATAGGTCATGATGTGACTAACAGTCTGCATTAAAACTATTAGAGATTTATGTGGGAAAATATTTAAAAAGTAACATCAAAATGTATAGAATGCAGTAATGTGTTATAAGTACACAGAATCTTTTTTGTCATTTTATTGTAATCTGAGCAAGTCTAATAGCTCATTAATAATGTATTTAAAGTTTAAGAAATGCTAAATATATAGTGAATGCATAAGTGAATGTGCTGTTTTAATTCACCTACATTGGCCTAAGAGGGGCCTGCAAGGCTCTGCTTCGTAACTGTGCAGAAAATGTTTAGCAATTCTTGTTAACGTAAACTTTCTTTCAGATATCGTTATCATGAGAAAGGTAGGTTGGAAATAGGTATTCTATTCTTTTATTCATACCAGGTTTATGAGCTAAACCTTGAGCCCTGAACATTCAGGAACTGTGGAATAAATATATATACAAATGTTTCGAATTTGCATGGAAGAGTACAGATGGATGCTGTTCACATGAAGATTCTGAGAATTCTCACTGATGTTGCAGTCTGAATCATATGACTATTTGCCATTGGATATTTCACCTTTTGTATTATATGGAGTGATGGATGGATGAATCATCTTGCCCTGTGAACTTTAATATACCATTCTCCAGCTCGACTTTGGCCAGATTCAGAGATCTTCCCCACTTCTCATCGCTTACTGAACCCCTTGGACTCTGAGAGGTATAGCCCTCTCTACCCTTTGCCCCTTTGAAATGTCTTTCTGAGACTTAGAAAGATTTTTCCCTTGACCCAAAGAAAAAGACTCTTGACTGAGCTTCTGAAATTCTTCTCTTTTTACCTACTTTTTGTCAATGTTAGTTAGTCTCTTGATTCCCAAGACTTCCTTTTTTCATATTCTTTTTGTCCTTTTTGCCTTTTTGCCCAAGTGTGCTTGTTCCAGCACATGCTAAATGCGTTTGCTCATTCATAGGGTCTCCCCTTGCCGTGGTCACTAAAGAACGCAGGCTTAGAACCAGCTAAATGACTAAGGCGGTCATTCTGACCGCGGCAGGAGGCGGTCGCCGCCCGCCAAGCGGTTCCCGCCGAATGACCTCTCCGCGGTCAAAAGACCGCAGTGGCCATTCCGGCTTTCCCGCTGGGCCGGCGAGCGACCGCCAGAAGGCCGCCCGCCGGCCCAGCCGGAAAGCCCCTTCAACAATGAAGGGCGGAGATGAAGGGGTGCGACGGGTACAGTGGCACCCGTCGCGATTTTCAGTGTCTCCTTTGCAGACACTGAAAATCTTTATGGGGCCCTGTTAGGGGGCCCCTGCACTGCCCATGCCAGTGGCATGGGCAGTGCAGGGGCCCCACGACACCCGTTCCTGCCATCCTGTTCCTGGCAGTAATTACCGCCAGGAACAGGCTGGCGGGAAGGGGGTCGGAATCCCCATGGCGGATTCCCTGGGCCAGGGGTAAACCGGCGGGAAACCGCCGGTTGCCCTTTTCTGACCGCGGCTTTACCGCCGCGGTCAGAATGGCCCAGGAAGCACCGCCAGCCTGTTGGCGGTGCTTCCGCGGTCCCCGGCCCTGGCGGTCATGGACCGCCAGGGTCGGAATGACACCCTAAGTGAATTAGACACTGCATGTTTCATCCTTTTCAGATTTTTGGATTGCTCTTATGTGTTGTCATTCAGTATTTAGGGCCAGATGTAGCAAGGGTTTTGCGAGTCGCATACGGAGAAAATCGCCGTTTGCGAGTCGCAAAAGCCTCCTTGCAATGTAGAAATGCATTTTGCGATTCAGTTCCGACTCGCAAAATGCATTTCCGACTCGCAAATAGGAAGGGGTGTTCCCTTCCTATTTGCGACTCGCAATGCTATTCATTTTCATTTGCGACGGCGATTGCGGTCGCAAATGAAAGCGCAGTTACCATCCACTTGAAGTGGATGGTAACCCAGGCGCAAACGGGAAGGGGTCCCCAGGGGACCCCTTCCCTTTTTTGTCTGGCATAAAAAATAATTTTTCAGAGCAGGCAGTGGTCCAATGGACCACTACCTGCCCTGAAAAATACCGAAACTAAAGGTTTCGGGTTTTTTTTCAAAGTGCAGCTCGTTTTCCTTTAAGGAAAACAGGTTGCACTTTGAGAAAGAAAAACTACTTTATTAAAAAGCAGTCACGGACATGGTGGTCTGCTGTCTCCAGCAGGCCACCATCCCCGTGAGTGCCCTGACTCGCTATGGGGTCGTAAATTGCGACCCACCTCATTAATATTAATGAGGTGGGTCTTTGCGACCCCATAGCGACTCGCAGAAGGTGTCTGAGACACCTTTCTGCATTCCAAATTGCGAGTTGCAATTTGCGAGTCGCTGGGACTCGCAAATTGCAACTCGCAATTTGGAACCTTCCAACATCTGGCCCTTAGTGTTTTTAATGTTAGTTTGTCTCAGATTCTTTAGGGGTTTAGCCAGCCTATTATGATTTTGTATCTTTATAGTCTTGTCTTGAGGATCATTTATGTTACTCTGGGCATTAAACTATAATAAAAACCCTTGAACATCATTTTAGCTTACAGTAGCCTTCATTTGGCTAAATGAGTCATACTTGCAAATTTAACTGAATTGTTGTAGTTTGCATGCCTGGTGCCTTCACATCCTTACATGCTGAGTGAAAAGATCAATTGACCTCATACTAGCATATACCCTTCGAAGGAGAATATGCTGTTGGTTACAAGATAAGACATGCAAAAAATGTCCACATTAGTCAAGGAATTGTTTGTAAAGCAAGGTTTTTAGATTCCTTCTAAAAAAGCATTGTAAGATCACTTTTGATACCATGTCAGATTATATTTTGTTAGAACACTTGGAACAAGTACACATCCAAAGCCCATCTAAACACTGGCTGCAATCCTTTCTATTGTATAGATCACAGGCGGTACATCTCCCTCCATTCAGATCCTCCTACAAGGCAGTGAGGCATGCTGTTCCTCAGAGTTTGGCTACAAGCTTCACCCCGTTCTACATATATATATATGGCTCCACTGGCAGATGTTGTGAAATCTTTGAACCTTAAAGTGCTGTCATGTTGTAATGACCGCCAACTAATGCTCTTGTTTCATCAGGCTGATCCTGAAGTCTTATAAAGTCTTTAAGAATGTCCGAAATCCAAACCCTGTGGCAAATTGCATGCACCATAGCTACTTAATATTGATCTCAGTGAAGTCTGAACGTCTGTTGATTGGAAATACTGTAGTGTATCTCATTGATTTGGTTGATCACACTTCAACACACTTTAGTCTCCACAGTAAGGAACATGGGTATTATAGCTGATAGGGTGCTAACTTTTAGACCTTAGATCCAATCAATCATCACAGTTTCCTGAAGAATCTTAATAAAGTTCCTAATAAAATTCGCAAATTACATCTACACTCGAAAAACAATAGTGCCTTAGGCAACAACATCTAGATTTCAGTATTCAAATGCACTTTATCTTGAAATACCCGTGACCCTAATCTGCAGGCTGCGTCTGGTTCAAAACACAGCTGCAAGACAGGTTTCTGAACTCCCAAGATGGCAATCCATCTCCCTTCCATAGAGCTTTTGCATTGGCTTCTAATGGAGTAACAAATCGAGCAGTTCTTAGAAAGGGCCAATCTGCTTGAGTGGCAGATTTTTCAGCCTACATGCCCACCAAATCACTTTGATCGATACTGCAGGGCCTGCTGACAGTACCCAAGATCTATAGAGCAACAAGAGGTTGATGCCCTTTTTACTATCTGGTGGCAAATCTTATGAATGATCATCCGCCAAATAAAAGAAGCTAACAACTCAAGATAACGTTACAAAGGAGCTGAAACATTACCTTTCCACTGCTGACTTTCTTGGTTACATCTACCACTTACGGCCGCACTGGAATGCTTCAGTCGAAGCAGCTGTGCACTATAAAATGTTACTAATTCATCAATGTAGTAGCTCTGAAATAGAATGGAAGTGTGTTTTATAATTATGGCGTTAGAATGGAGAAAGCTCTAGGGGCATATTTATACTCCGTTTGCGCCGGAATTGCGTCGTTTTTTTTTACGCAATTTTGACGCAAAACTAACTCCATATTTATACTTTGGCGTTAGACGCGTCTAGCGCCAAAGTCCATGGAGTTTGCGTCATTTTTTAGCGTGGACACCTACTTTGCGTTAATGAGATGCAAGGTAGGCGTTCACGTCTAAAAAATCGACTCCGAGGCATGTGCGTCGGAATTATACTCCCGGGCAAAATTCACGCCCGGGAGTGGGCGGGTCCAAAAAAATGACGTACGGCCGCTTTTGCGCCGTTTTTTAGCGCCTGCAAAAGGCAGGCGTTAAGGGACCTGTGGGCTCTGAAGGAGCCCAGAGGTGCCCTCCCATGCCCCCAGGGACACTCCCTGTCACCCTTGCCCACCCCAGGAGGACACCCAAGGTTGGAGGGACCCATCCCAGGGACATTAAGGTAAGTTCAGGTAAGTGTTTTTTTTTTTTTCTTTGTGGCATAGGGGGGCCTGATTTGTGCCCCCCTACATGCCACTATGCCCAATGACCATGCCCAGGGGACAGAAGTCCCCTGGGCATGGCCATTGGGCAAGGGGGCATGACTCCTGTCTTTGCTAAGGCAGGAGTCATTTCTATGGGGGTTGGGAGTGAAAAAAAATGGCGTAAATCGGGTTGAGGTGAAAAAATTGCCTCAACCTGACTTGCCCCATTTCTTGAGGCCCAAGCTCCATTTTCCCCTACGCCGGCGCTGCCTGGTGTACGTCGTTTTTTTTAACGCACACCAGACGGCGCCGGCGGCTAACGCCGGCTAACGTCATTCAATAAATACGGCGCCCGCATGGCGCTTCAGAATGGCGTTAGCCGGCGCTAATTTTGTTGACGCAAAACTGCGTTAGCGCAGTTTTGCGTCAAAAAGTATAAATATGGGCCCTAATGTTTAAGTGAGCTTTATCTACATCGAGAAATGGCTAACAGTTTGCCTGAAGATTGAACGTTTTTAAATGGAGTATGAGGATTGGGGCATTAGCAGATAGAATTAGGTTAAATGAAAATATGGGCTTAATGAACAGTACTAAGGGCCTTATATTGAATGCAGGCTTGGATGGGTAGCCAGTAAACAGATTTCCAAAGAGGATTAAGATCGTACATGACACAAGCCTTGAAAATTAGGCAAGATGATTGATGTTGTTTGGCTTAGAGTCATCAAAGTTAAGGAGTATTTATCACTAAATATGCTGCATTGCAGTAGTCTAGTCTGGAAGCTATAAATGATCAATGCAATATGGCTAGCCACCTTCAATTTCTGTGAGATGATGGATGGGATGATATTTTCTCATAATAAATGAGCACTGGAAACCATAGCAGCTGGTTGGATGTACATTGGTAAAGAGAAATAAATGTGATCTCCCTGACATTTTACCAAGATTACTTGCATTGGCTAGATAACGAGATCAGAAAGCCATTAGGAGAAATATCAAAGTAAAGGACCTTTTATGCCAAAGTGAAGGACTTTTTCTGCTTATAGTTTTAGTAATGTTTAACTTAAGCCAGCGGTCCTAATCTGTTATCCGACTTTCTGAAGGTATCACATAATGGATTGAACCTTCTCGCAAGTTGGAATAATATTTGCATGTCATTCGCATAACTCTATTGTCCGAGACCATATGATCAAATTATTGAGGCCAAAGATCTAACATATGCATTAAATAAGTAGGGAGACAATACCAAGACACAAGGAACATCATATTCTAGCAGATGAGATACGGACAAAAATAGAACTAAGGGCCAGTTGTAGGAAACGTTTAGCGACTCGCAAACGGCAAAAATTGCCGTTTGCGAGTCGCTAAACGCGTTTCCCAATGCAGAAATGCATATTGCGAGTCGGTACCGACTCGCAATATGCATTTCTGAATCACAAATAGGAAGGGGTGTTCCCTTACTATTCGCGATTCTGAGTGGTTTCAATACCATTTGCGACCGCGTACGCGGTCGCAAATGGTGTCGCAGTTACCATCCACTTCAAGTGGATGGTAACCCACTCGCAAATTGGAAGGGGTCTGACCGCAAGGGACCACTACCTGCCCTGAAAAAAAACCGAAACTAAAGGTTTCGTTTTTTTTAAAAAGTGCAGCTCGTTTTCCTTTAAGGAAAACGGGCTACACTTAAAAAAAAAAAACTGCTTTATTGAAAGCAGTCACGAACATGGAGCAGCAGGCCTCCATGTTTGCGAGTGCCTATACTCGCTATGGGGCTGCAATTTGCGACCCACCTCATGAATATTGATGAGGTGGGTCATTGCGACCCCATAGCGAGTTGCAGTCGGTGTCTGAGACACCGTACTGCATACCAATTTGCGAGTTGCAAATTGCGAGTCGCATGGACTTGCACTTTGCAACTCGCAAATTTTTTATTTGCTACATCTGGCCCTAAGAGATTTATCTTGATTTCTTTCTAAAAGAAAGAGATCAACTATTTGACTACCATGCTTTCAAATCATGGCCTTTCTAAAGTTTCTCAATCTGTAACTTATGGTCAACGATGTCAAATGCCGCAAAAGATCAGGTAAAATCAGGGCACTGAAACTACTGATGTCCGCAACCATGCACAGATCACCTAATGCTCCAAGTATGGTAGTTTCTGTGCTTCTGTTAGGATGAAATCCAACTGGATCATTGTGTATAAAGATTTAAGGACCTGATTTAGATTTTGGGGGTGTTACTGCTAAACTGCTGCAGCGGCAGACCTGGGAGGACCAGGTCGACGGAGTTCTGCTCGCAGTATTTAGATGTTACAGTCCTGCAGGTGGTGTACTGGCGGCGGTTCGCTGACAGAGGGAGGACATCGTGGAACCCAATAGACAGCAGACAATGGCAGTGGCTACGGAATAGAGGTAAGTCACACATCTACACTGTACCGTTGCCATCTGTGTTCCCCTGCATCACACATAACACAACCACAACAATCAACACAACTACACACTCATCTACACAAACACACTCACACAACATCACAACTACGCACATCAACGACAATGACGACACACAACACTCACCTGAATGTTGCACACAACAACACAACACACTACACAACATACACAACAACAGCAATGCCAAATGCAATAGGCACACATACTGACTCAACCACAGCCCCAAAACACCTCCCTCGACCCGAACCAGCAATTTGCATCACACAGATGCATACACATACATGGAATCCTTGGCAGAGTCAGCGGTACCCGGGCAGGTTATCCTCTATGAGACCATCAACATGTAAATCTGGTGGGTAGACCCCCAGATCGGCATATGGATTTTCAGTCTGAGAAACAACGGTGGGACCATTACCACCAACAACTAAATCAGGCTCTTAGATTTCAAAACAAAAGGCAACTGTTTTGCCACATAAAATTCTATAATTTTGGTAGAGGCAAGTAAAAAAAAAAAAATAGGCTGGTAGCTAGAGGTATTTGAAAGATCAGGTCTGGGCTTTTTCAAAAGAAGACTGGTTCAGTTTTTAAAAGCTGCTGAAACCGAGCCTTGACTAAAAGAAAGATTATGGGGCAGATTTAAGGAAAGTGAAGTTGTACTTAGTGCAGTGCCACTTTTCTAGCACCCCTTTGCGCCCCCCTACCTTCACAAAGTGTGCGCTGTATTTAATATATGGCGCAACACGGCGATAGTTAGGGAACTAGCATCAGAATTTGTTAAGCTAGTTTGTTGCTTCGCAGGATTAGCATCAAAACTTCTGACGCCAATCCTGCAAAGCACCCAGAGGCCCATTGAAACCAACAGGAGCCTCCTTTTAATGCCTGCTCTGAGCAGGTATTAAAAGTGCCTAAAAAATGACTGGAAGAAATCTCTTGGATTTCTCTGCATCATTTTTTTGGCTCCCTTAATGGGGGGACGCCCCCTTTGCATATATTATGCCTGGCGCAGGCATAATGTAGCACAAATTGTTACAAAGTGGCGCAATGCATGCATTGCACCACTTTGTAAATTTGGTGCATCGATTTTGGCCTCGCTGGGTCACATTAACGTAAGAAAAATGATCCTAATGTAGTGCAAGGAAGAGCGAGGGGTTCTTAACTTTGCCCCTAAGACTATTGATCAAAGTATGGACAACAGTGAGTTTTATTTTCGGCATGTATCAGTTAAGTATTGAAATAGTTTTACACTGTTCGAATGTATTATGGAGAATAGTGAGTTAAATAGATCAAAATCATGCCAAAGAAGAGTCAAAAACTCATGATGATATAATAGTGTGGGAGTTGTTAGCGAGAGTTTTTTCCATTGTAATCTTTAAATGTTTTTATTTTTACAGGAATTAATTTAACAAAATCATCACACATTTTGTGAGAAAGTTGCTGAGCAACAAATTAAGAAGGTATGGAGGACAATTCTGCAACAAATTTAAAAGCGCTTTTTTGCACATTGTTTATCATCAAGATTCTGAAACACAAGTAATTTCACAGACGGCGTCGATTGCTTTTTATAATTTAGAAGCAGCGTTTTAAAATCCTTATTGCAATTGGAATCATAGATAAGTCGTCATACATGCTCTAACAGTTTTGCAATTGAGTTTCAGTTTATTGACATTGCCACTAAACCACTGAAACATGTTTGCCTTATTTTAGTACTTTTGCTGTAATAGGAGCTAGAGAGTCCGGAGCTGACGTAATATCAGCACAGTAGAGTTTGTATTATGCCTCAGGACCAGGATTCTAATCCCAGTGGGGACAGTTTCCTAATATTTCTTCCTCATGTATTTTTATGGTCTGCTGCTATGGAGTTTTGGATACATGAGAAATAATTTATTCAAGTGATCGTCAGTTCAGCGCAAGGGCAAGACGGAGATAAATAATACTGTATAATCGGGGGAAGATACTTGATCTAGGATAGGAGAGGCTGGGAAAACCCACAGTCTTCAAATAATTAATTATAATTGTCTCATTTGTGGCACACTGGTGGATAATAAAGTAGGATGAGGTAAGAGTTTAATTGTAGTGAGTAGTTCTGGAAAAAACTGGTGATCTGTGGTTTGTATGGTGTGGTTCCGACTGTAGAGAGTTGAGTTAACTATCAAAGGTAGTCAGGTGAAAATGAAAATTATGCAAAATAAAATCTACACCTTATATAAATTAAATGCACACCTCACCGTCCTTCGTAGCTAATAATAATATATAACACCAACCATAGCGACCCCCGCTTCAACAAACACAACACCCCCAACGCAAGACTCACCCGCTCTGCCCCCACCAACCAACCCCTGCCACACACCAGCCACAACCAGAGCACACCCCGCAACGACACCCTCACGCACCACACCAACACCACCCACCACAACTGCCTCAACTGCCTGCTCCTCAACACCCGCTCCCTTCACAAACATGCACTCTGGGACCTCATCACATCACACTCACCTGACATCGCCTTCCTCACGGAAACCTGGACCAACCCCTCCTCGGAACCCGACCTAGCCATTGCCCGACCTAGCCATTGCCACCCCCAAGGGTTACAAACTCCAACGCAAAGACCGCCTCAACAGACCAGGTGGTGGCATCACCATCCTACACATGGACACAATCAAAGTCACCACCAGCTCCCAAGACACTATCAACAACACAGAACACATGCACTTCCTGATCCACATCAACAACAACTCCACCCTCAGAGGTACATTAATCTACAGACCACCAGGACCACACCCCGCCTTTTGCGACACCATCGCCGACACCATCAGCCCGCACGCCCTCACCTCCACACACTACATCCTCCTCAGTGATTTCAACTTTCACTTAGAAAACCTACAAGACCACAACTCTACCTCCCTCATAGACAACCTCACCAATCTTGGACTCAAACAACTGATCACCGCACCCATCCACTCAGCAGGTCACACGCTTGACGCAATCTTTACCGCAAGCCAACACATAGCCTACACCCACACCACCGAACTCCTCTGGACTGACCACCACTGCGTCCACTTCTCCTTCACCAAACCCCCCACACACTACCATCAACACACCACACCCTACCGCATGTGGGACTAGATCCCCACAGAACGACTAAACTCCCAACTGGCCCACAATCCCCCCCCCACGCCAACGACCCCAACACACGAGCACACAACCTCTTCAAATGGATCACCACCTGAGCAGACACACTAGCCCCCTCAGAAAACACATCGCCACCCGCAACATAAAGAACGCCCCATGGTTCACCCCTGAACTCCAAGACGCAAATGCCGCCAAGCTGAGAAAATATGGCGACTAGAACCCTCTACAACCAACTTCTCTACCCTTAAAACCACCATTCGCACCCATCACCAACTCATACGCACCACCAAAAGAGATCACTACAAGACCCGCCTTGACAACAACTCTCAAAACAGCAAAGAACTCTTCACCATCATTAATGAACTTGCCAAACCCAAAGCCAGCAACATAGACCCCTCACACACACAGCCCCTATGTGATGCCCTTTCCAACCCCTTCCTCCACAAAATCCTAAACATCAACAACAACTTCATACCACACACACCCACCACACAAACCCCTCACTCACCCAACCCAACCCCCACCCCTGACCCCCCCACCACACTCTCCACCTGGACCCCCACCACACACAAAGAAACCGAAACAAACATGAACTCCATCCACTCCAGATCCCCCTCCGACCCCTGCCCACATCGCATCTACAACAAAGCCAGCCCAACCATCGCCCCCAGACTCTGCAACATAATCAACTCCTCCTTCGACTCCGACACCTACCCAGACCACTGGAAGCACGCGGAAATCACTGCTCTCCTAAAAAAAAAAACAGCCGACCGAGAGATCCTCTCCAACTACCGCCCCATCTCCCTCCTCCCTTTCCCCGCCAAGGTTGCCGAGAAACTAGTCAACGCCCACCTATCCCACTTCCTGGAAGCAAACAACACTCTTGACCCCTCACACTCCGGGTTCCGCAAGAACCACAGCACGGAAACCGCCCTCATCGCATGCACTGACGACATCAGAACCAAAGTCGACAAAGGCGAGACCGTCGCACTCATTCTTCTAGACCTCTCCACAGCCTTTGACACCGTCTGCCACCACACACTCCGCACACGCCTCCACAATATAGGAATTCGGCACAAAGCCTTAGACTGGCTCACCTCCTTCTTCACCGACTGAACCCAGAGAGTCCGCCTTCCGCCCTTCCACTCCAACACTACCAAGATCACCTGCGGAGTCCCCCAGGGGTCCTCCCTCAGCCCCACACTCTTCAACATCTACATGATCCCCCTAGCCAACATCCTCCGAGCACACGGAATCACTATCCTCTCCTATGCAGATGACACCCAACTCATCCTCTCCCTCACCCGCAACCCCACCACTGCCAAAACCAACCTACACGCTGCTCTCCTTGACACCGCCAACTGGATGACCACTAACCACCTCAAGCTCAACTCCAACAAAACCGAGATCATCATCTTCGGCCCCAACAAAACCACATGGGACAACTCCTGGTGGCCCACCGCCTTGGCACCGCACCCACCCCCACAAACCACGCACGCAACCTCGGCATCATCCTGGACCCCTCCCTCTCCATGACACAGCAAATCAATGCTCTTACCTCCTCCTGCTTCCACACACTCCGCACTCTAAAAAAATCCTTCAAATGGATTCCCCCAGAGACCTGGAAGACAGTCACCCACGCACTCATCAGCAGCAGACTGGATTACGGTAACACCCTCTACGCTGGCACCACACTCAAACTCAAACGCAAACACCAGAGAATCCAGAACACAGCCGCACGACTCATCCTTGTCCTCCCCGCGCCACAAACAAATCTCACCACAGCTCAAATCCCGTCACTGGCTCCCCATAGACAAGAGAATCACATTCAAGATCCTCATCCACGCACACAAATCCCTCCACAACACTGGCCCAACCTACCTCAATGAAAGAGTGAACTTCCACACTCCCACACGCAACCTCCGATCAGCCAACCTCGCCCTAGCCACAGTCCCCCTCATCCAACACACCACCACAGGAGGCAGGTCCTTCTCCTACCTCACCCCAAAACCTGGAACTCCATCCCCACCAACCTTCGCAAAACCAAAGACCTCCTGCTCTTCAGAAAGAACCTCAAGACATGGTTGTTCGATCAGTGACCATCCCTGCCCCCCCACCGCTTGAGACCCTCACGGGTGAGTAGCACGCTCTACACATTTTTTTTTTTTTAAATATTGCACATGTCTCTGTTCAGAGACTTTAAGGCCTGATTAATGAAGAAAATCTCTACGCCCTCACCTAGAGATAGGGAATACAAAGGTGACACCAGGCATCCAATACAATGGGAACCAAGATGGCCTGAAATAATAAAAAGAACGCTAGCCAAAATTATAAACACGTGAGATCTGACAAATAGACTAAAAATAGACTAAAAACATGTAATATGATTTTACCTGAGTATGAGCCAAGAAACCCAGTGATGTGTGGTAAATTAATGTAGACAATGATCAGAAGAAACTCTCAACCAGAAGCTTGCTTTAAACACAGTATGACAAACACATCTCGTCCAATGGCTGCCTTTCCCAAGGTCCTTCTCTTCTAAAAAAATCAATTCTCTCACAGTCGAACCTCTAAATAAAATCTCTTCAGATTAAAAGCGTACATACTATGCATTCAAATTAGGGATAGGGAGACAACAACCCCTGACACTTTAAATCACACGAGGCATTGGGCAAAGGGGAGGGGTAGAGTACCGGGGCTATGCTAATCCCATGAGTCACCTGAGGCCCCCACACAATCACACTCAAGGCAACAAGGAGAAGTAAATGCATCCCCATCAGGTCAAGACAAAGCATTGATGAAAATAACTTTAAAAACATTCTCACACCTTTCCTGACAGACAGTCTGTAGAGGCATACAACAGCAATCACAAGGCGCTCCAGTGCACTAAGCAGATTCCACGGAGTTAGGTGCAAAATGCCCCGTTGAAATCTCTCTAAGACATAAAACAGAGGAAAACATGTAAGCGTCTGTTCTTCTGAATGGGACAAGACTTATGGACCAATAATTGGAAAATGTGTAGAATTAACTGAGAGTTAATGGGTTGTATTCACAGAGAAGTCCTGAGTGACATCAAATCGACAACAATAGTGTAGCTCGAGTTGTCTCTGCTCTCACTCAGAACCCAGAGATGAAAAATAGTTGTTACATTCATCTATAATTTAATAATCAAACAAAAGGGGATAGTAGTGGAATATGCCTTGCACCTCCACGTGATGAACTAACTGTAATGGGTAATGTCCAAGAAGTAGTATGTAATCGTTATAGTGCTGATGGGTTATATGAGCCCTACTATCCAGAACTACTGAGTGTTTGGTCCCAAGACGAACCAAAAACAAATTGTTTAACCAAGAATAGCCTCTGCACAAATAAAGTCAAGGTTTTCAACTTATTTAGAACAATACAAAATCATTATGCAGGGAGGATACGTAGACAAGCAGGTGGAGCTGAAGATCCTTTACTGGCATATTGTTTTAATCATTAACAGCCGCCACGTGTTTCATCACCTATGTGGCTTTTTCAAGACTGCAAGAAGTATATAAAACTAACACTTAGGGGGTTATTCTAACTTTGGAGGAGGTGTTCATCCGTCCCAAAAGTGACGGAAAAGTGACGGATTTACCACCAGCCGTATTACGAGTCCATTATATCCTATGGAACTCGTAATACGGCTGGTGGTATATCCGTCACTTTACCGTCACTTTTGGGACGGATTAACACTCCTCCAAAGTTAGAATAACCCCCTTAGTAGTCAGACTGTGATGACAGCTCAGTCTTGGAAATGTAAAGTCCCAAAAGAAATCATCATTCCAAGCATGGACCGTGATAAGGCCACAATGTATAACAAACTGTACACAAGAAAAATGCAAGAAAAATATTTAGTCAAACTTTCTTTATTAGAGTCTCTTAATATGACAAATACAGATTGAACATGTCAGAAAAATTGACATCAGCATTGAAGTTTAGTGCTAACGTAGTTCACAGTTTCCAAGAAGACTGGTGTCAATTTTCAGAGATACATCAAATACTTTTGTTTGGATAGAACACAGAAGAAAGAAAAAAACACCGCCAATGTGTAAACATAATCAAAAACATAATATAATACAATATACACCATTAGTAGAGTCAGTTAACATCTTCCATTGAGTCCCTAGTAAACAATATCTGTTGTTTACAGTCTCCCAATTCTGTAGGCAAACAGCCCGGGGGTCATGAATACTCTATATCTGAAAGAGGTGGAGTGCTCAGGAGCGAGTCAAGCAGGCTGTAAGGAGGAGTCCTCTGGAGAGAAAAGACACCAGTGGTCCTCATTGGTATTCAAAGAATTTGAAGCTATCTCTAAGAATATCTTCCAAGCGTTCTATGGTCAGAGCTTGTCAGAGTATCACATGCCATAGAGCTGCCGGCTTCTTCCACGCCACGACCAGAGCCATCTTGGCCATCCCCAGGCAAAGCCACATAATTGCTCTATCACTCGCAGTTTGATAATTAAAGGATTTGACACCTAAGACCTAGGAGGGTGAAACCCAGGGAGGCTGGGATTGGGTAACCCAATATGTCTTTTATTTGGGCTAAGATTTCAGAACAGTATGGTTGAATCAACGGCCAGTTCCACCAAATATGTCTAAAGTCCCCTAACAGACTACAGCCCCTTTAGCGGGTGTCGTCGATATTGGGGAAGATCTTTTTGAGTTTTGTGGGGTATAAGTACCAGTCATATAAAGTTTTATAGTGAGTTTTCCTCAACCCAATGGGATGATTGTATCGTGGGATGTCATGCCACAATCCGGTCCACTGGTCTTCTGAGATATGTTCACCTAGGAGGTTGGACCAGAGCTCTACATGGCGGGGAGGGGTGTGGTGGGTCATGTCCAGTAGGAGTTGATAGAGAGATGAGATTGCCCATCTGAAGTCTGCATGTGTTTTCACAAATTGCTCTATGGGAGAAAGGTCTTGTGTTGCTGCTTCCCTAATGTCGGGCGCAAGACCCAGTGTTGTAACTGTGTGTAGTGGTATCCTTCAGTTAATGGCAGTCCAAAGTTTCTCTGACAACTTTCAAAAGTGAGTATGTCTGGTCTGTGGAATAAGTCAGATATCACTAGATGCCCTCCTGTCCTCCATCTCTTAAAGGGCCCCTGGGAGAGTGCTGGTGGGAAAGCCGGATTGAAGTGAATGGGCATAAATCGTAATGGAAATTGGGACCATGCTCCTGACTTATTCACATTGTCCCAAATGTCTAGAGTTGTTTTCATGGAGGTGCTAAGGTGCACATTACTGGGTCTATCGTTCTTGGCCTTCCATAACAGGTCTCAAATAGAGTGCTGTGTCACTCCAAGGCCCATATGAAGCCAGTGTTTATCAGATGCTCTAAGAGACTACTCTGTGATCACTCGTAATTGTGCTGCCTTTTAATACATTTGGAAGCTCAGGAGAGCCAAACCCCCGGCCAATCTTGGTTGCCGCAGTAGTCAGTAGGGGAGACCAGTGTTGCCCTTTTGCCAGACAAATTTAGTCAGGAGGGACCTCAGGGTGGAAAAAAAACATTTTTCATTGAAATGGGCAGTCTCTGAAAAATATATAAGAATCTCGGCAGGACTGTCATCTTGAGAGCATGAATGCAACCTAACCAGATCACATATAAAGATGCCCACTTCTTGAGGTCAGTCCTAAGTTGTTGAACCAATGGGGTGCAGTTGGCTTTGTAAAGTTCTGAGGTGTGAGGGGTGAGTCTAATGCCCAAATATGTAAGGTCCATCCTTGCCCACTGGAAGGGGAAACTGTGTGTCAAGTGTTCCATCTCAGCAGAGGCTAGGGTGAGATTAAGGAGGTCTAATTTAGACAAGTTAATCTAGTACCCTGTAGTTCCCTCAAATTTGAATAATTCACTCTTTAAAGCTTGAAGTGAGGTCTTTGGTGCCGTCAATGATAGGAGGTTGTTGTCTGCAAAAAGAGAGATCTTGTGGGAAGTGGGTCCAAGGGTATGCCTTGGATCTCCTGTTGCACCTGTCCTGCCAATGGTTCTATACTAAGTGCGAACAACATAGGACAGAGTGGGCAGCCCTGGCGGATGTCCCTTTCCAACTGGAAAGTCTCTGAGCCAATTCCATTTACCAACACCCTGGCCACCCGTGCAATATAATTGGCCTGTACTAATGTGATGAATCTTTAAAACCATGCCTCAAGGTTTGTAACATAAAAGACCACTTGACACAATTGAACGCCTTCTCTGGGTCCAAAGTGAGCAGTATTCCAGTGTCCGTTTCTTGGTTGCTCTCTCTATCAAGTGTATCACTCACTTCAGGTTATCATGAGTTTGTCTCCCCCTTATAAATCCAGGCTGATCTGGGTGGATCAGGTCTAGCAAGATTCTCTCCAGTTGAGTGGCTAAAATTTTGGAGTACAATTTGGCATAGAGGATTAGTGAGGTGATGAGTCTATAGGAGGAACAGAGGTGTGGGTCTTTACCTGGTTTCGGAATGACTGATATCAGTGCTTCACTCATGAAGCATGTTACGCCCGGTTCAGTGCCTCTGTAATTAAACAGCTTAGTCAATTGCGGTATAAGTTCTGAGGTGAAAGTTTTTTAAAACAGTGCTGTAAAGCCATCTGGCTTCGGTGATTTGTAAAGTGTTGGTGCCAAAATCACTGCCCTGACCTCCTCCTCGCTGATGGTATCACCCAAAATCTCATTCTGTTCCTGAGTGACTTGTGTTAAGGGGACCTTTTCCAAATAGTGTAACTGTTCAGACCTTGCTGGCCTGCCTGTTGTGTATAGATCTTTGTAAAAGTTTCTAAAGACAGTCGCTTATTCTCGTTCTGTCTTGGGCTTTCCCTTGTGTCCCAGATTGAGGCTAGGAATATACTCTCTCTGTTGTTTTACCCTCAGTTGTCGAGCCAATCTGGGCCCTATTTTGCTGCCCTGCATATATGCCCCATGGCAAAGGCGAAGCATGGTAATCTCCACTCTATTTGTGTAAATTTCATGCAATCTCCTCTAATTGCTGTGACAATCCATTGTGTTTGTAGAGAGGGGGAATTTGTGTGTGTCTGCTCTGCTTTCTTTGATTCAGTCTCTAGTGTAGTGTGTTCCCGAATTTTTTGCTTGTTAAGCGTCGACATCAGCGAAACACATCTCCCTCTAATGGCTGCCTTAAAAGTGTCCCATTTATTAGCCACGTCGGCATCTCGAGGGTCGTTTACAATAAAAAAATCTCCAATTGCTTTGCGAATTTCACCTCAACATGTCCCATCTTTAATGATAGGAGTAGGGAAGAACTACCTCCGCTCGCTAGAGGTACCCAGGCACCAGTCCAAATTCAGCTGTACTTTGACATGGTCAGAAATGATTATGGGATGAAATTCTGATGAAAGTATGTTCTGGGCAAGGGATTGACTTGTAAATATGTAGTTGAGTCAGCATTAAGTACGGAGAGCGTGAGAGAAAAAAGTATAGTCCCTAGTGTCTGGGTGTACATGTCTCCAAGCATCAAGTGGTCCTAATTCCACCATCATCTTTTTCAAGGATTTGGAGAAGCTGGCTGAAGGGGCATGTGCCGGGTGAGAGCCATCTACATCCTTATCCCATATCAAGTTGAAGTACCCAGAGGGATAACATCTCCCTCTGCAAATTCCCCTAGCTGCTCAAGACAAGATTTGATAAAGATCACTTGAGCCGTTAGGAGAATACATGGTAGCTATCGTACATGTGCGGCCAGCTATTGTACTTCTCACCATCTAAAATCTCCCTTCCTGGTCAGATTTATTGCAAAAAATGGCCACATTATTATGTTTGGTGATATGGGACAAACTAAACTCCATGGGATAGCTCCTATGTTGGAGCCTCCCCTCTTCACTGTGTTTCAGATGGGTTTACTATAAGACTACAATATCATACCTCATGTCAAGGAGATATTTCCATATCCTTTGTCTCTTAGAGGAGGAAGTAAGACCCCTGACATTCCATGTTAAAGTGACCAACATCTGGTCTGGCTGGTAGCTTCATTCAGCTTAACTGCTTCCCACCCCTCTGCCTCCCACCTCCCGTCCTGCACTCCCCTTTCCCATCTGCTAGACTGATACTGGGTGCATCTTCTCAAATATCCCCATTTGAGCCTAGTCATGGTTAACAACAAAGAACAGCATTCTGAAACAAGTAGGGACACTAGTCCCATAAGTAGTCTACCATCTAACATTTATACAGCAGTAGAACATTATATGCGTTCTGGCAAAACCCGCCTTAGCATTCTAAAGCAATAGTTATATGCGTGGAGCTAAGGATAAACTATGGGACCAAGAGCTGTGGCTGTATATTGCCATGTTCCAGAGAAGTCAGTGTCCCCTACATGTGGGGGCTCTCACAAATGTACAGGACCACCATAAGACCTTCCATCCCCTTTCCCTGCCCCTGTAGAGCCCATCTGCAAAGGAGAGGCAAAAGGATATTGTCTGGTAAGGCAGGAGTTCAGGTAAAGGGGGTCAGAGGTCCTCGATCTCCTTTCCTTACCTGCCTCTTGGGATGTCTCGGCACAAGCCATGGGTTTGGTTCTCTCCTGGGTGTGGGCCTCTGAAGGGGTGAGTCTTTTGCTCTGTTTGGGTTGGCTGCGTCGTCAGCTGTTATGCACAGAAGGATTGCTGCCTCATCCACCTTAGTGAAGCAGCGCATTTTGTTTTGAGAGGTCAGTCCAAAGGGGAAGATCTACAGTATTTCACTTTTCTATTGTGGAAATAGTCTGTAATCAGCCTAAATTGCAGTCTTCTTGCTAACGTAGCAGGAGCTCTCTCCTAATATACAGAGCATGTTGCTCCTTGAAAGGAGACAGTGTCTGCTTTTCGTGCTGCCTGCAGGATCACTTCCTTCATCTTGAATGAGTGCAGTTTTATTAGCACATCGTGAGGCTGTCTTCCTTCCACTGGTGACAGTGGACCCACCCGGTGAGCCCTCTCCACCCTAATTGAAATCTGTGGGTCTCCTATGAGTTTGTCAAAAAGCCCCAGTACAAATGCCTCTATGTCCGAACCCTCCGCTCCCTCTTCCAAATTTCTGAGATGGGTTTTGTCCCTTTGGGAGCGATTTTCAAGATCCTCACACTTCAACAGGGCAGTATGCAGATGTTCCTGGGTCTCAATGCTGGAATCTTCCAGTTTCTTCAAGCACTGTTCCATAGATTTGTATTGCATTTCCAAATCTAGTGTGCATTTCCCCACTGAATCCACATCTTGTTGTAGTGACGTGAGTCTAGTGGTTAGGTCGGAGTGCAAAGTATCGAGGGAGCTTGTGACATCTAATTTTAACTCTTCTATAAGTTCTTTTTTGAACTCTTGCAACTAAGCTAGCAGGTCACATTTAGTGGGCGCCATAGTGTTGAGCTCCGAGTGCTGTGCGTCAGCCTTCCTAGCTGCCACTGGCTGGAAGTAGCTAGACACTCTGTTGTGTAGTGACTTTTTGGGTGGCACGTAGACCCTTCCTGCTTTTGCATCCACGAACCCCACCCCAGGGGCCAAAGCCAATCCCGCTTATACAATCTTAGATATGTGTGCATATGGCTCTCTGTGCCGTTTGAGAGCTCGTACGGCTGCTCGCTGCCAACTTAGTGGGCGATGATGTCCCGAGGATCCCTCTGCAGAGCCACTCGTACCGTGGCGTCTCCGGCAGTCTTGCTTCCAGACTCTGACAGTTTCATGCCCACCGGCTCCCCCAGCCGGCATCCTCACCAGTGATGTGGAGGAGCCTGGGTGGATTATGTCCACCATGCCATATTGACTTGGCCACGCTCCAAGAAAAATATTTAGCAATCATAGTAACATCCCGGTAGTCGGTCCCCTCAAGATATCAAACATACCAACACACACAAGAATGGAAGCTGCCATCACGTCCACAAACAAGTTAATACCTGTGATCCCTGGCGTAGTAGAGGAGCATGAAGTCTATTACAAGCACGATAAGGGCACCCATGATCCGCCCTATATTGTCAGTGTCTGACATGGAGAATCTGACGTAAGACCATCAACAAAGAAAACAGACTAAAAATACAGCTGAAAAGGTGACGACCATGTTGGCAAAGTATGTGCGTTCTAACTGTAACGTATCCGACCTCCACATTCACAGTAAATAACTCAACAGAACGCAACACAAAAATAAGATGAGAAGTGAAACTATTGTGAGTTAAACAATGTGCAAAACCAATAAGAAAAATAAAGCAGAAATGGCAAACTAACTGCATTATAAGTGCCAAGAAAAGAGAAAAGGTTCCCATTAAAAAGTACCATAGTCGAAGTATTTGGAAAATGCCACAGCATATTCATGAACACATCTGGGACAATGCACAGTCAAACCACATCAGAGCGCAAGTGCATGGCAACATTTCTATCTTGTAAAGTCATTGTATACAATATTCCTTCCACATTCATTAAGGACATGGCAATTATTAAAAACAGCACAATTTTAACACCCACCATGACCGTACATGGTAAAGCAACATTAGAAATATACATGACTGGCTACGGAAAAGGCGCAATACAATACTTCTTATATAAGTTCAGTGACTCTAAATTTTTCAAGAAAGTGAAATTGAAAATACCGCAGGACGCAGCTAAGGCTTGGTTTAAGCTGCAGCAAACGGCAAATATAGAGTATTACAGTCAATGGACTCCGGTTTGGGACTCCCCGGGAACCCCGAATGTTTAACAGATGTATTGGCTTTACCCCTCAAGAAGGCGGGGATTGAATTTTGGGGGGACCTAATTAGGGATGGTGTTCTGTTATCCTGGGAAAAACTCATGGAGCGAACAGGAGGGACCCTCTCAAGGTTGAAGTACATCCAACTAAGAAATTGGACATAAAGGGCCACATTTAGTCTGGGGTCTGTAAACCAGTTAGAGGATAACTTAATTAAGAATCATTGGAGATTTCAGAAGGTTTCAAGTTGGTGTTGGGGTATTTTGGACACCCTGGATGGTGACTTTAAGTTGCCTTTCTCCCTTTGGGGGGCAGAAGTGCCTCCGGATCAGGTTCAACTATGGTGGGGATCATCGATGCGAATGGCATTTAAGGTAGTTAAACCTGTATCATTAAGGAGGAATCATCTTTTTACTTTGCATAGGGCTTTTTTCTCCCCTGATAAACTACCCAAGATGAGATGGGGAGAGGAAGTTAATTGTGTAAAATGTGGCTTACCGAGCGCGTCCGATACCCATATGTGAATGTCCAGCGGTATTTTGTTTTTGAGAAAAAGTATGCAAAATGATCTCAAGTATTGTCAAGCAACACATTTCACCAACTCTTCCTTTAGTTATCTTTAGTATACCGGAGGAAAGTGAAGTAAGTAGTAGAGCAATAAGGACAGTGCTGTTCAATGCAATACTTTTGGCCAGGAGGGAAATCTGTCGGAAATGGGTATCAGTTTCTTCCCCCTCTTATATAGACTGGCTCGATGTCCTGGTCGTTGCATCTAAATTTGAGGTGAAGGCGAGTAAATCAAATAAGGAAAAGAAAGTAAAAATATGGTCACGGTTGTGGGAATGGAAGGTTACTGCAGAGTAATATACAATTCGGGTGTACTAATATGTTTACGTCCTATGATTAGGGGCCGACCACTCTGTTACCTTGGTCACAGACTTTGTGCCAAGGCTCAAGTGAGAGAGATCCGGAGTCCCTGGCATTAGTCATATCCATGTACAAGAGGTTTTGGTTAGGCGATATGGAGTTGATAAGATGCCAGAGGTGTATGAGGACAAAAAAAACCAACAAAAAAAAACCATGCATGACTGACCAAATGAGAGAGGCAATGTAATACCCCAGTATTTGATTTATGCAGTTCATCCATGTGTCATATACCTTATGCATACCCAAGTCATCAAGAAATTAATAAATATTCAAATACAGTATATTCATAAGTGGACATACAAAGTGTACTGAAAGGCAACATTGAAATGTGTGGCTGTCAATGTGAGGGAGGCTATGCAATAGAGTGAAATCCTGCTGTACCTCTTATGACGTCACTGTGTAATTTGATCAGGATAACATGTAATAAGGCAAGCATGTCCAACCCCATAATGAAATCAATAATTATTAGAATACAATATGTTCACGAGTGACTATGGAAAGTGTACTGCAAAACAACATTAAAACAAATATGACATACGAGGGGCAATGTAATAATACAATATCATGCTGTACCTCCTATGCCATCGACTAAGCTAGTCAAGTCCAAATCACACATACTGTGCGAAAAGTCAGCTCAAGTTCAGGAATATGTTATAGCAACCCCTACTGGGACCCTGGAAGACAGGATTGTACTGAAAGGGGACCTTGTGCACTTCAAAACCACTGTTCGAAGTCTCCCTCACTTCATCAGCACTTTAGGGTATGTAAACTGGGTCCTTGACCCTCCCAATTTCGACACTTCTTGGGACAGACACTCTGTACCAGAACCTGGAACCTGCCAAGAGAAGCTGCCTGGCTGCCCAAAGGACTCATCTGGACTGCTTTGCTGTAAAGGACTGCTGCCTTGCTGTTTCCCTGCTGCCTTGCTGGCCTCTGGTTCTGCTGAGAAGTGCTCTCCAAGGGCTTGGATTGAGCTTGCCTCCTGTTTCCTGAAGTCTCAGGGCCAAAAATACTTCATCTCTGCAAAGAAACTCCGTGTGCTGCGAAAATCAACACACAGCCTGCCGGAATTGACGCGCAGCCTGCCTAGCGGTGAAATAATCACTGCATCGCCAAAACGGAATGACGCAGCCCGACTTCCTGTGAGAAGAATCGATGCAGCACCTGCCATGTGACAGAAATTTCGACGCATTGCCCACCGATTTGCGGAGCACCTGTGACTTTGTCCTGCAAGCCCAGGATTTCCATGCATTGTCCCTGGGCGTCAAAAGACGATGCATCGCAAAAGAGGATTCAAGCCTGCGCCGGAATTCAACGCAAAGCCCTTGCCACGTGGAAAAGAATCAACAAATCGTCTCTCTGCCAATGGGAATCCTTTGCACATCTACCTTTTTCCACGCATCTCCTCCTCTGTGTTCCTCATGTGTGTAATTTTGACGCAAACCAGGAACTTTGTGCTTGCAAGAGAAAATTGTTGCTTTTAAGAACTAGATTCTTCTTATCATTACAAAAGTGATATTTCAACTTGTGATGATCAAATCTTGATTGTTTTGACCTTAATTTAATCAGATAAATATCCTATATTTTTCGAAACCTGTGTGGTGTCGATTTTTTGGTGTCATCACTGTGTTATTGCATGATTTATTGCACAAATACTTTACACATTGCCTTCTAAGTTAAGCCTGACTGCTCAGTGCCAATTTATCAGAGGGTGGGCACAGAATATTTTGGATTGTGTGTGACTTACCCCGACTAGGATTGTGATCCCTACTTGGACAAGAATGTATACGTCTGCCACCTAGAGAACCCATTTTGAACAGTTTTTGATTGTCCTAATGTGCTCCTGTATCGTCTCCTAAAGAGGTCGGATGGTACAGCCAACATAGATCTGTTTACAGGCGCATACAATGCAGTAAACCACAAACTTAGAATTTCAGTTCATATGAGTCTTACTTGTATTATATTTGAAATCATTACTCTTATCAATTGTAAATATGTTATAACAAGTACATTTGTAGACGTCCTTTGGTCTATCCGGTGTGAGAAAGTAGCCTCTTTCTAGCATGGTTACCCCCATTTTTGGCCTGTTTGTCAGTGTGTTTTGACTGTGTCACTGGGATCCTGCTAGTCAGGACCCCAATGCTTATGGTTTATGGCCTGCTTGTCAGTGTATTTCAATGTTTTCTAAATTGTCACTGGAGTCCTGCTAATCAGAACTCCAGTGCTCATGCTCTCTCTGGTTCTAAATTTGGCATTACATACTTGTGACTCAGTATTTCACTCCAAATTGACATACTGGACCCCCCCTTACAAGTCCCTTGCATTTAGTATATAGGTACCCAGGGCACTGGAGCTCTAGGGGATCCTTATGGGCTGCATCATTTCTTTTGCCACCCATAAGGAACCCCCTACGTACAAGGCCAGCATCCTACATCCAGTAACCAAGTTCTGGGTACTCCTTGTGGATCAGGAGGGATATAATTAGCAAATAGTATGTTTTTGAGAGTCCTCCCCTGCTGTACGTAATGCAGGGCTTATTAGTGACGTACTTGGAAAGTGTATTGTCCAATTTCAGTAAATTCCAGTGTCTGTGTGAAATATGATATATGTGATGACTATATGTGTAGTACCCAGTAATCAAATTAAGGTGTTTGGCCTTTTTCTTATTGGCCTGCCCTCCTGTGTGCAATGAGCTATGTGTTTTCTTCTAAGCATTCTCCCTGGCTCTGGTGAGTGTTGAATCAGAGGGGCATATTTCTACTTGTTTTGCGCCAAATTTGCATCATTTTGTTTGCCACAAATTCAGTGCAAAACTAACTCCATATTTATACTTTGGCGCTAGACCCGTCTATCGCCAAATTTATGGAGTTAAAGTCATTTTTTGGACGAGGAAACCTACTTTGTTTCAATGAGATGCAAAGTAGGTGTTCCCGTGCTAAAAATGACTCTATGGCCTAAGCGCCATATTTATCCCCCTGTGCTAAAATCAGGCATGGGGACAGAGGGGTCAAATAATGGTGCAAAGCTTGCTTTACACCATTAGTTAACACCAGGGTCAGGGCAGGCATTAGGGACCTGTGGGCCTATTTCCATGGAGCAACACTATGGAATAAGCCCACAGGTGCCCTCCCCAGGCCCCAGGGACACCCCCATCCACACCAGAGGGACAGCGGAGGATGGGGGACCCCATCCCAGGTAAGTATAGGTCAGTACAGGTAAGTATTTATTTTTTTAAGTGCGATTGGGGGCCCTGAAGTGGGCCCCTCTACATGGCACTGGGTGCAATGGCCATGCCCAGGGCACCCTGGTCCCCTGTGCTCGCCATTGGGGTGGTGGGAATGACTCCTGTATTTTCTAAGACAGGAGTCATGTGGTATGGATGGTTTTGCGTCAGAAAATGATGCTAGGCTGGTTAGAGTCATATTTTTTTACTCTAACCTGCCTAACGTTGTTTTTTGGTGCAAAACCCCATTCTTCCATACCGCCAGCCCCACCCGGCTAATGTCATTTTTTTTACGCTAGCCTACCATTTGCACCAGCTTGCACCATTCCATAAATATGGTGCCCGGCTGGTGCTCAGAAATGGTGCAGGCTGGTGGTAAACTTTTTGGTGCAAAACTGCGTTGGTGCAGTTTTGCACCAAAAAGTATAAATCACGGACAGAGTATCCCCTATGTCTAAAATGACTCTCCAATAGATCAAATTCTCTTTTCAAATACATGATCCTCACTACAATTCCATCTGAGTTAGGCCATTTCACCTAGAGGAATGGGGTCAATCTGTGCCAACGGATGTCCACTCTGTGCATGTAGCATTGAATTGCATTGAGTTGGCTTCCTACAGATCTAGGAAAGTATTTTGGAATCTTTAATATAAAGGGTCTCATCTAAGAATTCTGTTTGTTTGAAATCCATATGGTGTGTGAAACACACATTGTAAGGGTTAGTGTTCGAGTGAGTCAGAAAAATGAGCAATTCCAAGTCGCCGCCTGACAAAATCATAAACACATCATCAATATACCTCCCCCAATAAATTATATTGTCTGTGATACCAGGTGGACAAGTTAACCATAAGTGGTTCTTCTCAAAGTGTCCCATACACAGGTTGGCATTCGAGGGAGAGAATTTAGTTCCCATAGTCACCCCCTGTGTCTGCCTATCCAATTGCCATTGTATAGAAACACATTATTTTCTAGTACTAATCTGGGCAAGTCCAATAACATTTGTCTGTGTTAAAAAAGAGTAGAATCCCAAGAGGAAAGGGTGGCCGACAGAATATCCAATGCACAAAGGTGGCTTTCTTCTAGCATGGTTACCCCCATTTTTGGCCTGTTTGTCAGTATGGTTTTACTGTCTCACTGGGATCCTGCTAGTCAGGACCCAAGGGCTCATAGTTTGTGACCTACATGTCAGTATGTTTTACTGTTTTGTCAGTATGCTTGACTGTGTCACTGGAGTCCTGCTAACCAGAACTCTAGTGCTTATGCTCTCTCTGATTCCACATTTGTACTTACATACTGGTAAACCCAACATTCCACTCCAAATTGGCATACTGGACCCCCTTTATAAGTCCCTGGTGTATGGTGCCTAGTACCCAGGGCATTGGGGATCCAGGAGATCCTTATGGGCTACAGCATTTCTTTTGCCACAGATCTCCTTCAGAACTGCCACTGCACCCTGAGTGAAATAGTGCACACACTATTTCACAGCCATTTTCACTGCACCAGGTAACTTATAAGTCACCTCCATGTCTAACCTTCAGTTAATGAAGGCTGGGTGCAAAGTATCTGTGTGTGTGGGCACCCCTGCACTAGCAGAGGTGCCCCCACGTCATCAAGGTCCATTTTCCAAGAATTCGTGAGTGCGGGGATGCCATTTTAAGTATGAACTGTCTATAGGCCAATACCTATGCACAGCTTCAGAATGGTAACTCCAATATGGCCAAGTAAGGTCTCTAACAACTGGGAATTGTACCCCAATACTGATTCCAGTATTGGTTGCACAATCCAATGCACTCTGGGGGCTCCACCATGGACACCCGGTACTGCCATACCAGCCTTCTGAGGTTTCCACTGCAGCCCCAGCTGCTACCACCTCACAGACAGGTTTCTGCCCTCCTGGGGATTGAGCAGCTCAATCCCAGGAAGGGAGAACAATGCATTTCCTTTAGGAGAGGGGTGTTACACCCTCTTCCATTGAAAATAGGTGTTACAGTTATGGGGGGGTGTCCTCCCAGAGCCTCTGGAAATGCTTTGAAGGGCACAAACGGTGCCCTCCTTGCATAATCCAGTCTACACCAGTTCAGGGACCACCAGTCCCTGCTCTGGTGTGAAAGTGGACAAAGTAAAGGGGAGTGACCACTCCCCTGTCCATCACCACCCCAGGGGTGGTGCCCAGAGCTCCTCCAGAGTATACCTGGCATTAGCTATCTTGGATTCCAAGGTGTGGGGACCCTCTGGGAGCATCTGAGTGGCCTTTGTCAACAGGTGACATAGGAGACCCCTCTGATAGAAGCATACCTGGTTAGATAGCCAATCCCCCTCTCGGGCTGTTTAGGGTCTCTCTTCTGGGTGTTTCTTCAGGTTCAGTTTGCAAGATTCCACCAGGACTCCACTGCAGCCTCTGCTTCAGCTTCTGACCATCAGATCAACCGCAGACTGCACCTGAAACACTGTAACTGCAAAAAAGTATCCAAGAAGGCTACTGTGACCCTGCAACTTCAGCTCCAGCCAGCGACTGCAACAGTTTCCAGGTTGTGCATGCTCTGAGGACTCCCTGTCTTTATCCTGCATCAGAAGGACCAAAGGAATTTCCAGTGGAGTGACAGAGTCACTTCCCTGCTTCAGCAGGCACCTCTGTGCAACGACAACTGGTACACTGGGACTCCTCTCCTGTTGACAAGCATGATCCCTGGAACACAGGTGGTGGACCAAAGTGATCCTGACTGTCCAAAGGTCCAGCTGTCCAAATTTGGTGGAGGTAAGGGCTTGCCTCCCCGTGCCAGACAGTACCCCTGTGCACTGCGTATTCTGCTGCTCCTTGGGCTTTTGTTCACTTATTCCAGAAATCATTTGTGCAAAGCATAGCCCAGGTCTCCAGCACTCTGTCCTGCAATGCTCAGCTCCCTGAGTTGTTCTCCGGTGGTGTGGGATCCCTTTGTGTGGGGCTGTGATGACCGCATTCTGCAACCTCCTTGTCCCCATGTTCTGGGACTCCTGTGGGTGCTGCCTGGTCTTCTGAGGCCTCCTTAAAGTGCTGGGAGCCCCCTCTGCCTCCTCAGTCCAAGTTGAGGCACCCAGGTCCCTCCTGGACTCAGATAGCGCCTTTTCCTGCCAAACGTGACATTTGAATGAGCCAAGGCTTGTTGGCGGAATCCAATGACAAAAACCAGCCTGCATCCAATGACTCGATGTGGGACATCTCTTGCATCAAGCAGGAACCAGCAACTGTCTTCTTTGGTGCATTCCTGACTTGTTCTTCCAATTGGAGAATCCACTTTTGCACCTTCATCCAGGTTAGCAGGGGTTCCTGTTCTTCCTGCACTTTCCATCGACTTCTGGTCTTGGTCTCCTCTCTCCACAGGTCTTCAGGTCCAGGAATCCATTGTGGGTTTCTTGCAGTCTTGCTTGGTTTTTGCATAATCCTTTACCACGACTTCTTGTGTGTTCTGAGGAAACTTTCCTACACTCCCAGTGCCCCTCTACACACTACACCTGCCTAGGGGGAAAACCGACATTTGCATTACACTATTTTATTATATGGTTTGTGTTGCCTCTAGGCCCATTGCAACCTATTGTGTTTTTCACTGTTTGCACTACTTTACGACTGTTTACTTACTTGATTTTGGTTCCTAGTATATATATTGTGTATAATAGTTTCCTCCAGAAGGAGTACTGCCTCTAAGATATTTTTTGCCTTGTGTCACTAAGATAAAGTGCCTTTATTTTTGGTAACACTGAGTATTGTCTTTCTTGTGTATAAGTACTGTGTGACTATAGTGGTATTGTAAGAGATGTGCATGTCTCCAAATTCAGCCTTGGCTGCTCTGCTACAGTTACCCCTAGACAGCCTAAGCTGCTAGAACACTGCCTACATTTCACTAATAAGGGATAACTGGACCTGGTATGAGGTGTAAGTACCTCTGGTACCCACTACAAACCAAGCCAGCTTCTCACTTCCAGACTTTTCTCTAATTGAATACATGTATACAGTGAAGTGACATTTAGAGTCACAAACATACAGTTCTCTGTCCATTCTATGTCCACCAACATGTTTAGCAGATCTTTAGTGTCCTGTTAAATGAAGACAGATTGTATATCAAAGTTTTTACAAAGATACCAATAAACTCTGAAATGTGTTCAGTGGGAGAACCAATTGCTGATATTATTGGTCTGCCAGGTGGAAAACCCCCCTCTTTGGGTATCTTAGGAATTACATATTGACAAGAAACTTGTGGTGTAGGGTCGAATACATATTTGAATTCTATATCCATAATAAGGCATGAACCTCACCAGTTTTGTGACCTCAGATAGAGGATTACCCAAAAATCTAAAGTAAGCCGTTTTGTCCACAAGTTGTCTATATATTTCCCTTGATTTTTCTCATAATGACAATAATGGCCCCTTTGTCAGCTTCCTTGATGACAATATCAGATATCGTAGGTAACTGTTGAAGTGCTAAACGTTCCCCCATGGAGAGGTTGTGTTTCTCATGCTAGTGTCCATTCCTAAACCGGTCTTCGAAGTGAAAAAAATCCCTAGTGACTGTTTTGTAAATAAAAATGTTATTATCTGATGGTAAATTGGGAACAAAGGTGGATCTTGGTTTTAATCCTCTGTCCAAATGTAGATTGGACGCAATCTCTATGTCTGACAATACATCTGACGTGGAAGGAGGAACAGTGTCAGTTTGGTCAATTGAAAAAAGTTATATCCTGTATGTCCTTTGTGGTTTGGTTACATAACCCTAATGTTGGTACAAATGGAACAGGACAAGAAGGTTTCTCATCAAAATGCTTTTTTAATTTGAGGTGGCGTACAAATTTAAACACATCAGTATGACTCTAAGCAAATGTAGGCATCGATGTTGGACAAAAACTCAACCCTTTTAATAATATATGTCAATGAACAACTCCAAGTCTGATGGGTTAACAATCGATATCCCATAAGGATCACTCTGTCAATTGGTATCGGCACATGCAGCATTGGATCGTAAACTCAGTTCCTCTGGACACAGGATACTGATCTTCTTACTTTAGAGGTCAGATACGGTACAGTTAGAGCACTCATACTTTAGCTAATGGGCTTCTTTCTAGAGTACTATGTGCTCTACACTTTCTTAGGATCCATTGCTCCAATCTAATGGCTCTAATGTTCCTTGGTACTCCTGAATATGTCAAGAAAGCGTTGATATATCTGAACGGGACTTATTGACAAGCTATTGAATATTGGTAGGCTCCATTACTACATCTTTTTTTAGTAATATATTTTGAGAACGTTGTTATTGTTTCATTACATGGGGATCACTTTTTTTCTGTTTATTGCACTAGAATTATTTTTTGTGTCTATGTGCAGTTGTTTTTGTAGGACCTGCCACTATATACCTCGAAGTGCTAACTTTTCGATCTCACATGTTGACCTTTCTTGCGAGTCTACTTTGTGGTCATCAAGACATAACCATTAGGATGTTTTTTTTCTTCCGGATTGTTATTGTACAAGCGCATATAGGGCCAGATGTAGGTAGCAAAAAATTTGCGAGTCGGAAATTGCGAGTCGTTGCGACTCGCAATTTCCGACTCGCAAAATAGCATCCAAGAAGAAAAAGCGACTTCATTTAGCGACTCGCAAATGAAGTCACACCGCAGATTGCGAGTCCGCTGTTAGCGAGGTCGCTTTTTGCGACCGCGCTAAAAAGGAACACGCAAATTGCGAGTGGGTGTCGCAAATTGCGACTGTGCCGCAAATCGAATGCAGGTGCAGCAGAACACTCTGGAAAACACTTCCTGGCTCTTGATGATGACATCACAGCCAGGAAGTTTACTAATACACCTGGGAGGAGGGAGGACCACACCCATTTTAAACTGCTGAACAGCCAACAGGAGAAACAGCAGCTACAATGGTAGAAACACCCAGGAAGAGAAAGCTCAAATTTACAGAGAAAGAACTGGAGGTGCTGACGGAGGAATGCTGCCAGCACCACTAACAACTATTTGAGAGAGCAGCCCTCAGTGTGCCAGAGCAGGAAAAAAGGCAGATTTGGAGTGAAAACTAGGACAAAGTCAACTCAATGGGTGTGAGCCACAGAAGTATTGAGGAACTAAAGAAAAGGTGGTATGACCTGCACTCCCGGACCAAGGAGAGGGTGGCAGAGTGGCTCCGGGAGATGAGGGGCACTGGAGGGGGACCATCTACCATACCACCACCCACACCCTTGGAGGAAAGAGTGGAGGAGACCCTGGAGCCAGAGGCAGTGTCCGGGATAGGAGAGCTGGACACGTCAGCGCCAGGACCATCAACCAGTGAGTACCATGAGACATGCATGTACACCCATATCTGCCATACCCCCACCCACCTAGTACACAGCAGCATGCACAACCAAAATAGCTCCATTTCAGAGTAGCAACCACCTGCATGGTGCATTATGGGCAATGTAGTCAAGTAGGCAGTTGATAGACAACAGTTTATTAGGAAGCAGATAACAGATGGTAGATACTGACAGTGTGTTCCCTATGTCCCACAGGTCTCCCACACAACACCACCTCCAGCCACAGCGTCCAGGGGCCACAGGTCAGCCACCAGCCAGCACAGGACCCAGGACCAGCCACCACAGGGACTTGCACCACCCAACCACAGTCCCCTCCTGATGCACAAGTGGCCATACTGGAGAGTGAGCCAGCACCCGGTCCCAGCCATAGTGCCAGTGTACAGAACACGGAACCTCCACCGCGTCGCAGGCGACGTCTCAATGTCCCTCCAGTGCCACAGGGTGAAGTAGGGGACGCCTCCATGTCCGCCGCCGAGGCTGCACTCCTACATGGTCAGCGCCTGCAGACAAGGGAAATAAGAATTATTTCAGGGGCCATGCGGCGCATGGAACGCAACCAGACCACAGGGCTGCAACAGGTCCACACTGAGCTGCAACATCTCTACAGCACTGTTGGTGACCTTGCACTCTCAATAAGACAACTGGTGTCTGAACTTGTCACCGAGAGAGAGGGTGCAAGGCGCCGTGACCGGCAGCTCATCCACCGCCTGGACCGCATGGCTGCCTCCATCGTCCGGCTGGCTGTTAACACCACTAGGCTGTCACAGCGCACAGTCAGCCTCCAGGTGGACATGGACCACTTTGCCAGCGATGTGGCACGTGGGCTGGGATGTATTAGCCACGCAGTCGATCTGATGGAGGCACGACAGGTGGCTAGGGGCGCGGCAGACACGCCGCAGGACAGTGAGGAGGACTCTACCATAAGTAGTGCTTCAGGCACAGACACCAGGGTGTTGCGCAGTGGTAGCATACAGCAGGGCACTGCAGACGCTCCCGGAACCAGCCATGCTGGGCGAGCACAGCGTAGGGTGTGAGCTACGCACTGTCATAGACTGGAGGCACATGAGGTTAATGTGTCCTCATAGCAGGTGGAATTTTACAGCCCCTGATCTGTAGTTTCTGTAAATAGTTTATTGGTGCACATCATTAAAGTTCTTGTTTGTTCCACTTCACACCTGGACTTTTTGTGTGTGACATTCGTGTGTGTGGTGACAGTTAGCACGTACCTTCCAAAGTATTGGTTTGTAATGTGGTCCCGTCTCTGTCTGCCTTGATTTGCAATGCTTCTATCCCCATGATGGCGATGTGGTAGCTCTTGCTCTTCATCCTCCGAATCTGGGTCTTCTGGGGTGAGAGGTAGCCCACATCTGGTGGCAATGTTGTGCAGTATAGTGCATGCGCCAACGATCTTGAATGCTGTTATTGGGGCATACTGGAGGGCACCTCCACTTCTGTGGAGGCATCTGAATCTTGCCTTCAACATTCCAAAGGTCCTCTCTATAATATTTCGGGTCCTCCTATGTGCACTGTTGTATCGCCTCTCTGTCTCATTGCTGGGTGTTAAGTACGGGGTAAGTATCCATGGTTGTAGTGCATATGCACTGTCACCTGTTTGGCACAAAATGTACAATGTTAGCTGGGCATAGATGGGTTCCACATTGACCTGTGTGTATGTCTGCAAGGTGTATTCAGCTATACCTAGGAGGTATCTGTCTCCAAACTCCCCACGTTCTAGGCGTTGGTGTATCCCACGGTGCCTGAAAATGTAGGAGTCATGTGTACTCCCTGGAAATTTGGCAACCATGTCAGTGATGACATAATGGGCGTCACATACCACCTGGATGTTCAGTGAGTGGGTACACTTCCGGTTGCGGAACAGATATTCCAGATTTGCAGGAGGGCATATTTGTATATGTGTCCCATCGACACACCCTATTACATGCGGGAAGTTGGCAATACTATAGAATTCCAACTTGGTGCTGTTGATTTCTGCCTCATTCCTGGGTAGGCATATGTATCTGGACATGTGTGTGAGTATGGCATCTAGGAATGCTCTGAAGAATCGTGAGAGTGCACTTTGGGATACCCCACCTGCCACAGCAATGACCCCCTGATAGCTACCCGAGGCCAAGAGGTGCAGTGAGCATAGCACTTGCACATGTGTGGGGATGGCGCTGCCGCGCACAGTCTGGAGGTGAAGTTGCGGATTGAGTAGATCTATTAAATCTAGGATTGCTGCACTGCTAAGTCTGTATTTATCATATATCTCCTCCTCAGTTTGTTGGAATAGTGTCTGTCTGGTTCTGTATATCTTCTCCTGTCTCTGGCTCCTCCTCCTCATCTGCTGTGCGGCGTGGGCTCTCCTCCTCCTTGCTATCACATATATCTCCCCCATCTTGAGTAACCCAGGTGCCTTCTGGGTCCCCTTTTATACTTTGGTTATGGTTACCATCTGCTCTGAGTCAGTGGTAAATTGGAAGTGCAAAATGGGCTTTTTGCGACTAGTCGCAATTTGCGAGTGGCTATTGCATATGGTTTGCGACTCGCAAATTGCGACTTCCTATTTGCGGGTCGCAAAATGAGGTTGCTATTTTTGAGAGTCGGTAATGGCTTGCGTCGCATTTTTCGATTCGGAAATGGGATTTTTGCATCCCATTTCCGATTTTGCGGGGTCGCAAATTGCGATTCGGGCCATTTGCGACTCGCAAAAGTTTGCTACATCTGGCCCTTATTTTCTTCTTTTTTGTTCAGGTTCAGTGTCGGGCTTTTTGCTTTTGTCTTTTAGTACATTCGCATGCTGTTGGAGGCATCACTCTATCATTTCTATGGGTTTCCAGTGGAAACCTAACACCCTCCATTTCTGTTTTTCCAGTATGTACATGACTCTTTTTGGATAACTTCAGGTTGAATGTCTTGCTCACCACTTGTTTGCATGGGTTAGTGGTGATTGTCGTCACGTTGGAACACACATTAGCCTTTGGGACACATTGAGGAATGTCTTTTGAATGTATATATCCCTGTCATTGCACTCTGAGTACGAAGTGTGAGTTTTATATACTTCTTGCAGCCTCAAAAAAGTCACATGGGTTACGAAACATGTGTTGGCTGCTGATGATTAAGACAATATGCCAATAAAGGGACTTCAGCTCCACCTGCTTGTCTACACTTCTATAATTTTATATTATGTTATGTATTGTCCTCAAAATCATCTGGTCCTGCTCTCAAATGCTACACATGGGTAGAGTAGTAATTGGGAAGCCATACATAACATTACCTCCCCTCCCTGTTTTATATGTTAAAAATAACTTACATACTGTCCTTTACCAACCCCACCGCTGCCCCTGCCTTTCTTTCCCGCCTGCAGCAGTGCTTTCTGCTTCACTCAAAGCAATCAAGCAGCAATGGGCTGCCCGGCTCTCAGAGACCCCTCTAAGCCTGGCCTGGAAGGTGTTCATTATGTCTAAAAAATGGGTAACAACCTTTATTAAGGGCACACACTTATATTGTCTGAGACCTGTGCCCAATTACACTTTAGAAACAAACAACTAATTAATACACCAAGAATATGCATGTCAAGCCAGAAAAATTACTTTTTACGTAAAAGAGATAGCAAATGAATTAGAATATTCACATCACACACTATTTTATCTAGATGAACCAATAAACTAGTGTGATATTTGCTAAAACAGTTTTCTGCTCTGGGGCTTGAATTTCTTTAATCCACAAAACTGTGGCTCTCACCTGTGAATCTAATTAGCAGAAAAAAGGGGTAATACCTCTTCGCGGCTATGTTATAGAGGTGAAGGGCAAGAGGTTTCTTAATCGGGGGAAAAAACTGTCCCATGAAGGAAAAAAGGAAAACACAGTTACACCTGCTAATGTAAATGTGTACATCATGTATGCATATATACTGCATATGTGCATTTTTAAGGCCCTAGAGAACTACAAAAAATTAATGAGTGTTGTTGATTTAATGGAAGGCTCTTGAGATTTTTTTGAGAATCTTCGAAAAGTCATAAAGCTGATCCAAATATAAACGCACCCCTAAAGGAGCAGATTTCTGTTTTTTGTTTTTTCTAGGGTTGTGTGAATCAGCACATTTGTCTCTCTATTCTTTTTTTGCAGTGAGTCTGTTCCTTCAGTTATACTGCCGAAAGGATGGATATGAGCAACTATTTAGCAAGCTAGGCATTTAAAAGTGATCTATGAATCAAATGAAACTATTCCAAATTATTTTTATTTAATCTTTATTTCAGCACCTCTGGCCATAAAAGCACATAAACATTTAAAACAGTATTGCAACTTCCATTTCATTAAGATTCATTAAAAAAAAAGTGAACATATGTAAATAGTCGCTGAGTAAAAATACAATAAGTAAAAAGACAAACATCAGTCCAGGATTCCAGCAAGAGCACTCAAATCTACCATAATTGCCCCTCTAATCAGTGTGCATATATGAATAATTACTCAGTGAAAAACATTATAATAAAAAGGTAAGCTATTATTCATTTAGGGTCTCATCAAAGAATGCTCGTTCCCACCACAGTAGATGTGTGCACAGACAATGTATACAAAATGTCAAGATTAATCATAAGAACAGATAATGCTAGCCTTAAAATCTGTTAAACACCGCCTTGCCTTCATTCTTGGCCTGCCCTGTTCTTTTAATTCAAATAACCACCATGGTCTGTGCAAAACAAGTAAATAAAAACCCACAGTCCTCCACCATTAATAAGTCTAGTAGTATTACCTTTCCCAACCCCTATTTGAGCAATGGTTAACTACTCTTGCACTGTCTGAGTGAATATCTTAGCTCGCTTGTCCCAGACACTAAGCAAAAAGTGGCTTACTGAATAAACGATGGGCTCTTCGATGCTTGTTGTGAATATTCGTATTGACGCCTGGTAATCCCTAATTCCTCGAGCTAGACAGATGGGCCCGAGCCAGCACCGTTTTATGTCTCGATACCCTGGGCATACAACATCAATATGATTCACTGTCTCAGGCACAAGAGTTACAGACAGAACAAAAACATCTTAGTGCCAAGAACTACAAAAAGCATTCAGCGGTAAACAATTGTATCTAAAAACAGATAAAGTATTTTCACCCTTGTGGAAGTTATAGTATCTAGGAAATTTTCAAACCTCTGCACGTGTTTGATCCTCAAAAATATTTCAGTTAAATCGTCCTGCTTGGCCCTTGATTGTTGACACACAGTGATGTGGCGCCAAAATGCTGTCTTTACAGCCTGTTTATCTGAGTTACAGATTTGTCCAGGATGCTCTCAAAGTGCCTCGAGCTTCAGCTTCTTACACCAAGAGTAAATGAAACCCAGCCAGGGAACTTTCAGGCTGCATCCTATCTTAGTAAATGGCCTAAACAGGTTCTACAGGAGGTCAGTTCGGGGGTGGACCAGATGCAAACCGAGTAGAGAAGGGGTTTTAGCTGGACAAGCTCTGTCACTCCGTAGCAAATCTGACACATTCCAAGATAGTAGGAGAAGATCTGTCCTAGATTTAATCTCTGCTTTAGAAGGAAAGTCCTCTTGCATAATGTCTGCAAAGTGGCTAAGTGCCCCTGTAGTGGAAACAACCAGTTTTGGCCCAGTGCAGCAGCATAAACTGAGTGTGTACTTCAGGTGGCTGACTGTTGTAGGAAAGTACCATTTTTCTTGGCATGTTACCCCCAAATTTTGCCTGATTGTCAATGTGTTTTGACTGCGTCACTGGAATCCTGCTAGTCAGGACCCCAGTACTTATGGTTTGTGGCCTACATGTCAGTATGCTTTACTGTTTTGTCAGTATGCTTGACTGTGTCACTGGAGTCCTGCTAATGAGAACTCCAGTGCTTATGATCTATCTGTTTCCAAATTTGTCACTGTAGTCTAGTGACTACTTATTTCATTCCAGGTTGGCATACTGGACCCCCCTTATAATTCCCTAGTATATGGTATTTCCGGGAAGACGCACACGATGTAGGTCTCCGGCCCGGGACTCCGTTGAATTTAGTGACGTTAGCCAAATGGTCCTTTTTGTCCCAAGGAGCCTGTTCTCTAATATGGGGGGGTTCGCCTATTTTGATTGTGATTAGTGTAGCGTGCCATGTAAGTAGTTCTTTCTTTTTTCTTAAACCCTATTTAGGTGTCTATTGTAGTTTAGGAGTTACTGTCCGGTCCTGATGATACGATCTGTAGGGACACTTAGGGCGCGAAACATGTTGACCGTAGCAATCAGCAAAAGGGAGATTTTCCCTTTTAGTCTGGTATTGTATGTAGAGTGGTGGAAATGTATTCCCCCTCCACTCTTGTATGTTTTTAACATTGACCTAGAGAGTCCACTCCAATTAAAACAAGTCGTTCGGAGGCCCCAGAGTCAATTTTAACCTTCTTTTCTCCTGCTCTTCCTTGAGAGTAGATTTGAATCAATTCCTATACCTCTCTCTTAGCACACACTTTTGACTGAAGATCTCCGTTAAAGTGCCCCCCTGGGCATTGCAGCGCCGGCCTGACGAGGAGCTAGCCCTATGATGAAGCATGACAACCACTGAATGTGTGAGGGCTCTTGCTTCTAACTTAAGAAGTGTCCACGTTTGGAGCCTGTGCTCTCTTTATTTATCTCTATAGGAACAGTGTACTTATCTTTGTTTTGTATGTTGCCTAGGTACCCAGGCCATTGGGATTCCAGAAGTACAGAAGATCCTTATGGGTTGCAACATTTATTTTGCCACCTATAAAGAGCTCATACAAACACTTCTTCAGGACTGCCATTGCAGCCTGAGTGAAATAGTGTTAGCAATATTTAACAACCATTTTCACTGCAACAGGTCACTTATAAGTCCCCTATATACCTAACCTTCAAACCCTGAAGGCTGGGTGCATAGTACATGTGTGTGAGGGCACCCCTGCAATATCAGTGGTGCTCCCACGTCTTCCAGGCCCATTTTCCTGGACTTCATAAGTGTGCACTACATATAGGTCAATACATATATGTAGCTTCACAATGGTAGCCCCAATATGGCCATGTGAGGTGTCTAGCAACTGGAAACTTTACCCCCAGTCCAATTTTGGTATGGAGGGCCAATTCCATGTACCCTGGGAGCTCCACCATGGACCCCAGCACCACCAAACCAGCTCTCTGAGGTTTCCACTGCAGCCCCAGCTGCTGCCACCTCACAGACATATGTCTGACTTAATGGGGCTTGAGCAGTTCAATCCCAGGAAGGCAGAACAATGCATTTCCTTTAGGAGAGGGGTGTTGCACCCTCTCCCTTTGGAAATAGGTGTAACAGGCATGGCAGGGGTATCCTCCCAGAGCCTCTGGAAATGCTTTGAAGGGCACAAATGTGCCCTTCGTGCATAATCCAGTGTACACTGGTTCAGGATCCCTCAGTCCCTGCTCTGGCACAAAACTGGACAAAGGAAAGGGGAGTGACCACTTCCCTGTCCATCACCACCCCAGGGGTGGTGCCCAGAACTCCTCCAGGGTGTCCCTGGGTTCTGCCATCTTGTTTTCAGGATGGTCAGGGAACTTTGGGAGCATCTGAGTGGCCAGGGCCAGCAGGTGACATCAGAGAATCCTACTGATGGGTGCTTACCTGGCTAGGTGAGCAATCCCCCTCTCAGGGCTATTTAGGGTCTCTGATTGCAAGACTCCAGCAGGAATCCCCTGCAACCTCTGCTTCAACTTCTATAATCGGATCAACTGCAGAACTGCTCCAGGAACTCTACAACTCCAACAAAGTATCCAAGAAGGCTAGTGCAACTCTGTAACTTCAGCTCCTGCCAGCAACTACAACAGTTCCCAGGTCATACATGTTCCAAGGACTGCCTGAATTCATCCTGCACCAGAAGGACCGAAGGAATCTCTTGTAGAGTGACTGAGTCACTTCCCTGCTTCAGCAGGCACCTCTCTTCAGCGACGACCGGTACTCTGGGTCCCCTCTCCTGATGACGAGCATGGATCCTGGAACACAGGTGGTGGACTAAAGTGACCTTGACTGTCCAAAGATCCAACTTTCCAAATTTGGTGGAGGTAAGACTTTGCCTCCCCAAGTCAGACAGTACCTCTGTGCACTATGTGTTTTGCAGCTCCTATGGCTTCTGTGCACTTCTCCAAGAAATCCTCTTTGCACAGCTTATCCAGGTCCCCAACCCTCTATCCTGTGATGCTCAGCTTCCTGAGTTGTTCTCCAGTGGCATGGTATTCCTTTGTGTAGTGCTGCAGTGACCGCAATTTCCAACTCCTTTGTCCCTGTGTCCTGGGACTCCTGTGGGCGCTGCCTGGTCGTCTGAGGGATCTCTGAAGTGCTGAGAGCCCCCTCTTTCTCCTCAGTCTGAGTTGAGACTCCCAGGTCCCTTCTGGGTCAGGGTAGAGCATTTTCTCACCAAACGCGACGTTTGCATGAGCCAAGGCTAGTTGGCAGAATCCAATGACGAAAACCCACCTGCATCCATACATTCGACGTGGGACATCTCTTTCACCAAGCAGGAATGCGCAGCTGTCTTCTTTGGTGCATCTCTGACTTTTTCTTCCAACCAGATGTTCCACTTTTGGACCTTCATCCGGGTTAGCAGGGGCTCCTGTTACTCCTAGACTCTTCAGCTGGTCTTGGACTTGGTCTCCTCTCTCTACAGGTCTTCAGGTCCAGGAATCCATTGTTGGTGTCTTGCAGTCTTGCTTGGTTTTTGCATTTTTCTTTATCGTGACTTCTAGTGTGTTCTGAGGAAACTATGCTGTACTTTACTCCTGCTTTCCTGGGCTCTGGGGTGGGGTACTTTACTTACCTTTGGTGTTGTCTTACACTCTCAGCACCCCTCTTCACACTACTCTTGTCTAGGTGGGAAATCAACATTAGCATTCCACTATTTTAGTATATGGCTTGTGTTCCCCCTAGGCCCATTGTAACCTATGGTGATTTTCACTATTTGCACTATTTTATGGCTTCTTACTTACCTGATTTTGGTCACTAGTGTATATTTTATGTATAATGCTTACCTCCTAAGGGAGTATAGCCTCTAAGATATTTTTGGCTTTGTGCCACTAAAATAAAGTACCTTTATTTTTGGTAACACTAAGTATTGTCTTTCTTATGTGTAAGTACTGTGTGACTACAGTGGTATTGCAAGAGCTTTGCATGTCTCCTAGTTCAGCCTTGGCTTCTCTGCCTACAGCTGCCTTTAGACAGCCTGGCTTCAAGACAGTGACTACATTTCCCTAATAAGTGATAACTGGACCTGGTATAAGGTGTAAGTACCTTGGGTACCCACTACAAACCAGGCCAGACTCCTACAACTGTTTTCCTGGCAGACATAGACCTGTTGATCTAGGAATCAAGAGATGAAAATCATTTGCAGGTATAAATACCATAGTTGGTATTGTGAGTGTCCCGGCTTGATGCGGACTCTGTATGATAGATTGAGCGGTAGTACTTGTGCCTATCACTGTAGAAGGATAGAAGAACCCCAGGGGAAGGTCCCTAATGCCCTTGTTTCCTTTACCTTTTTGTCAAAGCAGATGTAGCAAAGATTTGACACAGCGTCGTGCTTTACATTTCACAATTGCACAGTCACCATGTGTAGATTTTGGTGTGAGACCCACCCATGAGACCTTCGGAGCAGTAATAATTTCCCCTCAAATCTCATATGATCAACTCGAGTGTTCCCTTAACCAATGAGTGAATTTGTTTAGCAATGAGTCATGCGACTCTCGATTCTCTATAGGTAACCGTGGCACATTCTCGAGATCAATGATGTATGGAGTGGATTCCAGTGGTAAATGGGGTCTAACATTGGAAATTTCAGGACTTGTTGAGGAAGACCCCAAGACTTCCTTGTCTTTATCTACTAAGGGGATAGTTGATGCCAGGTCATTGGGAAATACCCTCATTAGGCCCTTTGTCAACCATGGACCTATTCTCTGTGCACAATGCAGGGTGCCCAGACGGACCGACAACAGCCCCAGTGGGGCAGACTGCCTTGGCCTCAGGGGTTGCCCGGTGCACTATACTCGTATAGCCAGTCCATTTTGCAGAGCTTGGGGGATGTGATCCACTGGTGAGGGCAGTTCCAATCTGTTTCAGTTCAAGTTAAATGGAGTCTAAATGCTCAAATATGGGTTTCAATGTAAGATCCAGAGCAGTGTATAGCATGGTTTCCAGCTGTTCAGTCGTCACACACTGAACCGGGTCAAGCACCTGCCTTGTTTCTTTTAATGGCACCTTCTTGCTAGTTGTCTGACTAGTAAGCTCGATAATGGACTGGTTAATTCCAGTCCTCTAGTTTTTTTGTGTTCTGACAATCTCTGGTTGTTTCCTTTTCCTCTTCCCTGCCGGCAGCTGTTCTTCTCCAGTCCGAGACGGAGTTGCTGCAAGTGTGACTATAGGCTTAAGAGGAACAAGTGCCTGCGTTGGCACCTGTGCTGGCTTCATAGTATCCCCCGGGCTCCCTGATAGAGCTACTTCTGCAGGGGTCAGCTCAAATAGACCTTCGTCTTGCCATAGCAGCTCCCTGTCTTCGACAGGTCAGGATGTTTGGGCCCCCAAAACTCCTAAGGTAGGAGAATATTGTGAAGCGACGGAGAGCCAGCACTCTGTCAGCTCAATTTTTTTAGCGATAATACTAACTGCCTGTGTTATAAAATTATCCATACACAGTTTGCGTGAGCCGGTATGGCCATGGGAGCACAGAGGCCCAGGGGAAACTTGGGGAATGGATTGGCGTTTACAAATCTTGCCTCTAGGCATGGTTCAGTATCTGAAGATGTCACCTCGCAGCCAGCCATACATGAACTCACACCACAAATGCAAGTGAGTGAATGAATACCTCTTTAAAGACCACAAGGCTCACTTTGGTGCTTCAAAGGTGGTTGGACCTGCCCAGCCTCTTCCGGTGGATGACAGGCCCAGTCTTTGCCCGGGGACATGGGCAAGTCCTGCGCGCGTCCCATGCTGCGGGTCAGCGCAGCTCAGTTTATGGCAACCGTCAGGGCTGTACAGACTGGGGCATATAGTCCTCCCCCTTCACTCTCTCTGAGCCCCCAAGTGGTTTACCCACGCTGCGAGGAAGTGTAGCTCAGTTTATGGCGGCCATCAAGCAAGGGCAGCCTGCTCATGATGTCTGCCTCACCGCACCCCTATCTCTCAGACCTCCTGGTGGTTCACAAAATGTATTTTTTTACTTTTTCTGGAGCTGCCACCTCCACCCATATCAAAGATATGACAAAAACAACAGATGATGGACGGAATGCAAAGTAAATCAAACATTCACCCCCAGTCACAGATCTAGGCTTAATACATCAGTTTCTTTGCTTGCCATGCCATTCCAGTTTGGACCCAGACATATGCAAATCAGTCTTGACCCTGTTCCTCATGGGAACAGTCCAGCCCGAACTGCCAGGCCCAGTCCTCCCTGGACCAGAAACAAGCATCCAGGGACCGGTTTGAAGGTATCACTCTTTATCAGCCAGACTAGCTTGAATCTCGTGGCATAGCAAGCACAGGATCCACGTCTGGTCATACCCTTCCCATTTGGGGCAACAAATGCAAAAACAACATATGATGGATAGAATGCTGGGCAAATCAAATATTTACTCCCAGTCACAGATCTGGGTTTAATCCATCATTTTTTTTTGCTTGAAATGCTATTCCAGTTTGGACCCAGCCATAGACAAATCAGTCTTGACCTTGTTCTTCAGGGGAACAGTCCAGCCTGAACTGCCAAGCTAGGTTCTCCCAGAACCAGAAACAAGCACCCTGGGACTGGTTTCAGGCTGTCACCCTTTATCAGCCAGGCTAGCTTGACTCTGGGGGCACAGCAAGCACGGGACCCACATCTGGGCATACCCTTCCCACTTGGGGCGAAAAATGCAAAAACAACAGATGATGGACGGAACGCAGAGCAAATGAAACATTCACCCCCAGTCACAGATCTGGGTTTAATCCATCAGTTTTTTTGCTTGCCACGCCATTCCAGTTTGGTTTCAAGCTAGCCTGGCTGATGAAGGGTGATACCACGAAACCAGTCCCAGGATGTTTGTTTCCGGTCGAGGGAGGACTTGGCCTGGCAGTTCAGGCTGGACTGGTTTCATGAGGAACATGGTCAAGATTGATTTGCATATGGCTGGGTCCAAACTAGGGTGGCATGGTAAACAAAATAATTGATGAATTAAACCCTGATCTGTGACGGGGATGAATGTTTGATTGGTTCTGCATTCCGACCATCATTTGTTTTTTTTGTGCTTTTGCCGCCATAAGTGGGTCCCGGGCTCACTGTGCTTCTGGATTTAAGCTTGCCTGGCTGATGAAAGTTGATAACCTGAATGTTTGTTTCAGGTCCAGGGAGGACCTGGCCTGGCTGTTTGGGCTGGACTGTTCCCATGAGAAACAGGGTTCAGACTGGTTTGTTTATGGCTGGTACCAAACTGGGGGGGGGGCATTGTGAGCATAAGAATTGATGGATAAACCCAAATCTGTGACCGGGGTGAATGTTTGATTGATTCTGCATTTCATCCATGATTTGTGTTTGTTTGCTTTTGTTGTTATAAGTGTGCTGTGTATGTCCAGCCGTGGGTCCTGGGCTCACTGTGCCACTGGATTCAGGCTAGCCTGGCTGATGAAAGGTGATACTCTAAAACCGGTCCCTGAATCTTTGTTTGCAGTCCAGGAAAGACCTGGCCTGGCAGTTCGGGCTGGACTGTTCTCATGAGGAACAGGATCAAGACTGATTTGCATATGGCTGGGTCCAAACTGGGGTGGCATGGTGAGCAAAAGAATTGATGGATTAAACCCAGATCTGTGACTGGGGGTAAATGTTTGATTGGTTCTGCATTCCGTCTATCATTTGTGTTTGTTTGCTTTTGTCACCATAAGTGCACCAGATATGCCCAGACGTGGGTCCCAGGCCCACTGTGCCACTGGATTCAAGCTAGCCTCGCAGATGAAGGGTGATACCCTGAAACTGGTCCCAGGATGCTTGTTTCCGGTCCAGGGAGGACCTGGCCTGGCAGTTTGGGCTGCACTCTTCCCATAAGAAACAGGGTCAAGACTGATTTGCATATGGCTGGGTTCAAACTGGGGTGGCATGGTGAGCAAAAGAATTGATGGATTAAACCCAGCTCTGTGAATGTCCGATTGGTTCTGCATTCTGACCATCATTTGTGTTTGTTTGCTTTTGTCACCATAAGTGCACAAGGTATGCCCAGACGGTGATCCCGGGCTCACTGTGCTACTGGATCCAAGCTAGCCTGGCTGTTGAAGAGTAATACCCTGGAACCTGTCCCAGGATGCTTGTTTCTGGTCCACTGAAGACCTGGCCTGCCAGTTTGTGTGGGACTGTTCCCATGAGGAACAGGGTCAAGATTGATTTGCTTATGGCTGAGTCCAAACTGGGGTGGTATGATGAGCAAAGGAATTGATGGATTAAACCCAGATCTGTGACTGGGGGTGAATGTTTGATTGATTCTGCATTCCGTCTATCAATTGTGTTTGATTGCTTTTGTCGTCACAAGTGTACTGGATATGCCCAGACGTGGGTCCCGGGCTCACTGTGCCACTGAAATCAAACTAGCCTGGCTGATGAAGGGTGATACCCTGGAACAGGTCCCAGGATGCTTGTTTCCGGTCCAGGGAGAACCTGGCCTGGCAGTTTGTGCTGCACTATTCCCATGAGGAACAGGGTCAAGACTGATTTACATATGGCTGGGTCCAAACTGGGGTGGCATGATGAGAAAAAGAACTGATGGATTAAACCCAGATCTGTGAATGTTTGGTTGGTTCTGCATTCTGACTATCATTTGTGTTTGTTTGCTTTTTTTGCCGTAAGAGGGCCAGGTATGCCCAGACGGTGATCCCGGGCTCACAGTGCTACTGGATTCAAGCTAGCCTGGTGGATGAAGTGAAATATTCTGAAACCCATCCCAGGATGCTTGTTTCTGGTCCAGGGAGGACCTGTCTTGGCAGTTCGGGCTGGACTGTTCCCATGAAGAACAGGGTCAAAACGGATTACCATATGGTTGGGTCCAAACTGGGGTGGGTTGGTGAGCAAGAGAATTGAAGGATAAACCCAGATCTGTGACAGGGGGTGAATGTGTGGTTGGTTCCACATTCCATCCATTATTTGTGTTTGTTTGAAATATATGATGAACAGCAGATGATAGTCGATGGTGATATCTGTTGAAAATGCCATATGATAACAGATAAGGACAGTAAGGGTTTTAAAACTGAAATAATTAGCTCTGATGCTGGCTACAATACAGGTATAAAGCTGGAGACCAACTCGTACCAAGTTTGGCCGAAAAGTTCATCCAGAAATTAGTGGCCCAAGTTTATCGGCGGACACACACACTGCAGCTCCACAGCACTGCAGGCTAACTCAGCAGAATCTTTAAGAGTCCATAATTAAAGCCAAGGTGCAGCCCAAGGTGGCAAAAGAGTTGCAACAGCAGCCCAACTGCCGGCTCAGCCACCCACTCCACCGCCCTGCTGTGCACCCGGACCTCTGCGAGCGGGCCGGGTATAGTGGCGAGAAGGAGCAGAAACCAAGCAGCGGCATCAATGCTGATCCCGCAGCAAATGCGCTCCCAACAAAAAGGAAACTGGGGAGCGCAACAAACCAGGGCAGCTCAATGACTAAAGAAAACCATATTTTGGCGTGTATGGCATATAGCATGCAGCATCCATCAAACAAGGGCGACAGCCTCCTTTGCAGCTCCTGTCTCCTCTCCTGGCTCCTCTCTGGCATGTTTCTTTTTGAGATTCTATGAGGGGGCCTAATTATTCAGATGAAATAACTAGAATTCTATTCCACTTCACATTTTGAGAACTGTAGTTTTCTTTTGTTGTAGCTGCTTCAAGAAAGCTAAACGTATTGCAACCCCTGACGTCTCATTGATCATCTATGCATGACAATCTTTGCATTTTGTGAAGTGAAGTACTAATGGATTCTTTGTAAAGAGGTGCTCTGAAAGTCATATTAATGTGCATTCACTATAGGTTACTAAACTAAAGTGTGGTGATATAGCCCTAAAACATCTTGTATAACAAAATAATTCAAATCTATTTGATAATTAATAGTTTGCAATAAAACTATAAAGGATTTCAAGAGAGAAATGTTTTGAATGTTTCATGCAAAAGTTGAAGATTGCAGCTCTACATTATTCTTAATGCAATGTATTAACAAACTTATTCCATTTTAAATCTACTGTAACATGAGCACTGACAAAGACCTATGAATGATGAATTTATAATTTTCAAAGTTATATGTACTCGTTTTGCATAATTGATTGTGCCTTTGTAATTCACTTTGCTTAGCCTAAGTAAGGCCTAAAAGGCCCTGTTTTGAGACTTCTTAGAAAAATGTTTAGTCATTCTTGCTAATGTGACTTTTCTTTCAGATTTTGTTCCCATGAGATGCTAGCTTGGTAATAGATGCCCATTGTTTTACACATAGTGAGCCTCAGAAACTTACCTTGAGACCAGTACATTGAGGAACTGTGGAAGTAAAATGTCTTCATGTGTTTCAACCTGTACGGATGAGCTAAGATGGATGTAAATGTTGGTAATGGACATCTTTTCTGATGTTGCAGTTCCATTGCCCATAGCTGACTGTAATTGGACAATTACACCTTGTGGAGTGATGGATGAGCAAATAATCTTGTGCTATGGACTTTAAAATATTGTTCGCCAGTGGGACGGGCAGCATTCTTTTGCAGAATAGTCCATCCCAGCCTTCTTGCTGGATTCCCTTGGACTCTGAGAGATACAGACCTCTCTACCCTTACCCTTTATTCTAATGCTTTGATGAGAACTAGATTTTTTTCCACTGACCCCAAGAAGAAGACTCTTGACTGAGCTTTTGACATTTTGATGCCTTCCCTTTTTGTATACTTTTTGCCAGCCTTGGTTAGACATCTTTTGCCCCAGGAGTAATTTCTCAAATTCTTTTGTCCTTTTTCTTTGTACTATTTGTCCACATGTGTTTAGCCCAGCACATGCTAACTTTTGACTTGCTAATCTGAAGAGTTTTTTCTTCCCTAGCTAGCTAAGCTTAGATGATTTTGAATTGCCTTAATGGTAAAATTAACTGAACAGTGCTTGTTTTCTGTACATCAGATGATCCTGCTGATGTTTTGCTTTTGATGAATGTTTGGTCCTTTTAATGCTAATCCGTTTGAATCTTTTCAATCATCTTGGTCAGCCAATGGTGATTCTGTATCTTTATAATTTTATATTGAGAGCTCTCTACATGACTTTGAGTCTGAGCTTGTAATAAAACTTCTAAACTTTATTTCAGACTGGAATTTTCCTTGTGTGGCCAAATGGGTCATACTGTCATTCTGGATGGATTTGTTGTGAAATGTTGCTGACTTTTGTTTCCACACCCTTATGCTGGGTGAAATTATTTATTGCCCTGGTAGTAAACCATAACCTTAAGGACAATTTGCTTTAGCAAATCTGGTAGCAGAGGGCTGGTATCTCCCAGGAGGGGGGAGGGGTAAACTAGTTTGGCAAAGTGTTAGAGAACCCTGGTGTTTTTCATGCGAATGGCCCACCCTGAAACATTTTTGTTCCATGGTTAATTCAAAAGATTGATGAAGGTCCAGCATTGTTTCTATGCAGAGCGGATGTGTGAGTATTAATAGGATTTGCACTTGCGTTGTTTTGGTTAAATATTATAGTGAAGTGGTATGTTGTGAACTGTATTGTGAGTGAGGCATGTATGTTTTAAAGAAAATGTCACATACACAATGTCTGTCTTGTGCCAGTTGTAATGTGGCGTCACTGACTTCCTATTGGTGGTACATAGTCATGTTGGTTCCCATACATTGTTCATGTCATTAATGTTTGCAGTCTCTTAGCCCTATGCCCCACCTGCATGACATATGTAGTGTGGGCAGTTTGGGCAATTGTCTGCATCACATCTTCTAGGTGTGGGTTCTGTCCAATTTGTGGCTTGCAACCTTCTTGTCCTCATCAACCCTCCCTCTGCTTCCATTTGCATGATGAGGCCTTGCAATGATTGTTGGTGTGCTGATGCCACAGCAGCACACACAACAATATGGCCCTGTCCCAGTCTATCATTTTTCACATACACCTATGCGGTGCTGAGACCTAGCACCATACCATGTATGGCATTTCCTTAAGACAATACAGGTGTTTCCATTGGTAGTTTCTCATGTTGATGTTTGCGTATGTGTGCTACATTGCATTGCGCTGATGGACCTGGAAGAGTTCCATTTCCTCTTGTGACTATGCGGGTGTGTTTACCTTCCTACACACATATGTCCTCTCCCTCAATGCAGCTGTTTTAGCACTATGACACCTGAGATGTTGCATGGTGGCACTGCAGCTATTGTGACACAGGCACAGGGGTAAACTCAGGAATGGGCAGCATGGAATGAGATTACTGCTGTGTACAACACTATGTATATGACAGTGCCTGATGGTTATTGAGTCTATGGACATGAGCAGTTGACAGGAGTTGCACTTGGATAGGGATTGATGGGAACTGATCAAGTAGTCATACTGAACCCTCATTTTGAGTGTGTTTGTTACATGGGCACCTAACTGCCATTTCCTAATTGACCAGCGCACACAGCACAGGAAGAAATGGCAACTGTTGTCAATGGTGAATGCCGCTTGAGCCAATGGCCTGAGACTGGCAATTGTCCTCTAGTTTACATTCTGACAATACCAGCTGTCCTGTGACACCAGACCAGTTTTACGTTCTACAATATTCAAGGCACACGCTAACGTATATAGTACATCTCAGTCTAACCTTTCTTTACAAATATTGTAAGAGTGTACACTAAAATAGGTACCACAATCCACATCAGCACATCATAATTCGGTCCAATATTATAAAGTGCTAAAGTAAAACTCATTTGGTTTATACATATAATGTAATCAAAAACTTTAAAGCAGTAAATCAAAGGTTCAGTCCTCTTGTGTTTGCCGGATGATGATTTAATTTCTGTGTATTTTCCAATTGAACAAGATTCCAGTCCTCTTGTATCCATCAGATGATGCTTTCAATTTTGACACACCTTTTTAGTTTTAACACAGCTAACACATATTTCATCTTGAGTGGTAACCCATCGACTTCATCAGGGCTAAAAAACATCATCAACGAAAGACAATTTAATTGCAATGTTCATGAATCAGGAGTATATTATTTTAATATTCCATCACCAAACACCCAGAGTATGTAAACCTAAGTGCCTGCATGATCCATTGTATGTAATCTTAAACATGTGACAACAATAGTAGTGTGTAGTTTAAATAATAACTTCTAAGAGTGCCCCTCCATGAGTATTTGACTGCAAATAATTCATAGAGTATCTGTGCATCATAGCTTGTCCAAAATATTTAGAATACTTATATTCCCCTTTGAACAATGTATCTACACATGCACACACAAGTTCGATCCAAGTGCGGTAAGTATAAATAATAGGAGTACTGGACAAAAGTTATACCTGAAATGTAGCAAGTTAAACAACAATATAAAAATCCATCTCCACTAAATATATACGCCTGTATCAGTAACTGTCAAGAAAAAAAGGACATGTTTCAAATCCATGGCGTTAACCACGTTGCCAGTGACACACTAGAGAAACCAAGTATATCTTACTTAAAGCAAAACAGTCCATGATATCTATCTTCAAGTGACATCATTGTGTTTCTGAATATGTTTTTTTATCTTACCTGAAGGATATTACAGGAATCCGGCATCTGTGTTATTGTAGAGCAATGTGCTGCGAGTACGCAGACCGCTGCACGCTTACAGAGCCTCCCCTTATGTCTTCATAAAAACCAAAGACGGACTAATCGGAGAACCTATGGTTTCCACCATCTTATAACTGTTTAACATTCCTCAGCTTCAATAGTAATACAAAACAAACGCGCCACTAGTACGCTACTACTTGCTCATTTACAAGCTCCTCCTATTACCTGCATAACAATCGAAAACTGCCTTAAATAACAAAAATAATAGTACCCACCATCTTGAAGTTGATAGTATTCCTCAAGCCACATTCACAACAGCATAAACCAACTTCCTAACCATCATATTTGGATCCAAGATTCACACTACAATATGTGATAAACTGGCAGTACTCTCAAATTACCAATAATCTAATAACATGGTACTAGCAAAAATTGCTAACATATTTGATACACTCGAGAAAGGGCTGGGTTCCAGTTCACCATGTTCGATATTATGCAATATCAGATTGTCATGTAATGCTACGTTAACTTAAGTATATGATATGAATGACTGCAATATCATAACTTGAGCCATATCAAAGTGAAGTGCTATCTGTAAAAACATATCTAATCATAGTACTTATGGGCAAAAGAGAAAACATGCCATATATAGAAAACACCCATTATCCTCGCAACAGCATATCGTTAATGCTGTTTCACATATGTGTGGTAAATATACCTGAAGTAAATAATATGGATTAAGGTATGGAGAGCACGCCCACAGTAAGTGATATACATATTATCAAAGTACAGAGAGTGTGCTCATTTATATATCATACATGATAATCAAACACATTGCCCAATGTATAACAGGCATTTATTCACCCAAAAAGTATTTCAATTCCTGGTCTGTGTTAAGACCATCCTCGACTGCACTGAGATGCATAATCCATAGCGCCTCTTTTCTCCTCAGGGCCAATTCTCTGTTTCCACCCCTGAGATCCCTTAATACGTGTTCAATTCGATAAAATGTAAATGAGTTACTGGCTCCTTGTGCCTGACAACCTCGCAGTTGAGTGAACAATTTAAACTGCAAGGTTATCACACTAGTGACATTTGTCTAGCACGACATAGAGTGAAGAAACTTTTACAGCTAGATACGCTAAAGCCCACTTCTACCCCAAATATCAGAAATGATGAAGTTAGAATGGTTACTGTCTTCAACAGAATCTCTATTGCTCTTAGGAAGCTCATGAAGAAGCATTGAGGTATTTTGTCTCAGGATAACACTCTTAAGAATTTCATCTCAACTAGACCTGAAATTACATATTGCAGGGGTAGATCTCAAAGGAATATTCTTAGTCCCAATTACCCTATCCATCATCCACGAGACAATTGGTTATCTGATCATAATAAAGGCTTTCATAGATTTGGACAATGTGGGGTATGTAGATGGGCTTGTCATGGTAAAAAGGACTTTACCAGTACTGCTAAGTGCATGTTCAAGATTGAATCAATCAGTCATGCCAATCCCAGAGGGAACTGAACACACATACCACTACTACCCATTCATCCGTCACGCACCCACACCCCACCACATCGCACATCACCCTCTGCACAACACACACACCACATAACACTCATGTCCCTACAAAGGCTTCCCCGGTTCAATGATGAGGAGTTGTGGGTGATGGTGGAGGAAATAGTCAGGGTAGAGCCGCAGCTGTTTGGAGCACAGGTACAGCAGATCTCCATTGTCAGGAAGATGGAGTTATGGCCGAGAATCGTGGACAGGGTGAACGCCGAGGGACAACATCCATGCACAAGGGATGACATAAGGAAGAGGTGGAATGACCTACAGGGGAAGGTATGTTCCATTGCAGCAAGGCAACCAACAAGCAGTTTACCCCCACCTCCTCCCCCACAGCTGACAGCATGGGAGGAGCAAGTCGTGGCAATACTGCATACTGGGGGACTCACTGGAGTAGCCGGAGGACTGGACACTGGTGAGTCAACATTTACAACCTATCACCCCCCCCCTATACCGGCATGCCATCTCGACCCCTCACCCTGGCTCCCTTCACCCCACTCCATCCCACACAGTGCACCACCCCAATTACCAAACCTAAATTCCAAGCCCTGCATGCCATTCCCACTGCATGCACATCCCTTCCAGCTCTTCATGCACACCTACCACCAATGCATCCACAGCATGGAGAACTAACAATCCCACAATCCATTACCACGTACTACCAAAGGTGGGAGGACAACAACTTTGTCATTGGAAAAGCTAGGAATGTGGAATATGTCACAGATAAGTATCATAACACATCACTTACATCCCCACAGGTGCCCCAGCCAAGGTCAGTGTCAAGGAGTTGCCACGGATACCCAGTCCCCCCCCCAGAAGATGCCCCCAGTGATGACAGCAACTCTGGAGCTCTGGATCTGGATAAACTCCTTGGCCCATCATCGACCACTGGTCAGTTGGCTACCCTATCCCACAGCCAGTCCACCACAGAGCGCCCCCCTCTGAATCCAACACCACAGCAGCCAGCCAACGCCCCCAGACCTCTGTCCCCATGACAAATCACTCAGTAGTATGCCCACCTGTATGAGGACCTGAGTCCACACAGGCAAGACAATGAGGGTCCTGGGGTCAGTGGGAGTGGGCACACCATTCAGGGGACACAGGCACAGTGGGCCAGGGACAGTCGGAAGACAGCTGTGTGCCGGGGGGAACAAGCCCAGGGAACCCACTACCCAGTAGGCACTCACAAATGTTATGAGGGCATACCAACAATCCCAGGACAGGATGGGTCAGGTGCTCAACATCATGCAGGAGAACCAGTGGCTGCAGGGGGAATACCACCAGTAGGTCATGCAACAATTGCAGGCCTTGAATACCAACATGGCCTCCATTGCAGGGGTGCTGGATGACATGGACAACATTATGCAGGAGTACACAGCATACCAACAGGCCCCTACCACTTGCCAGTGTACTGACCAGCCCTCCACATCTGCTGCAGCAAGTGGACAGGAGGCCCTGCAACAGGACCCACAGGTCACAACCACCCCTTCCCTTGCAGAAGGTGAACCACCCTGCAAACGTTTCCTGCGACCCAGACAGACACCAGAGACAGTTGCCAAGACCAAGATCACTGCCAGGAAATGAGCCCCTCCAGAATGTCCCCCTTGTGTTCCACTGTGTCACCATGTCCACTTTGAACTGCCATTGCTCCCCTTCCTATGGCCCATTGGACACTGGACCTGTGCTACAAACAGACTGGCCCATTACAATGGACTTTTCCTAACCATCACACTACTCTTACACTTAACATTGTATACCTAATTTATTAATAACCACCCTTGGACACAACTTGAGTAATAGTGCTTTATCTGAAGGAAATGTACAATGCATTGAACTGTATTGAACTGAATGAGCCTGTGCAAATGTCCTGTAATATGATGATCCATCCTGCATATGTGTCTCAGGAGTCTGTACACATCACAGCATTGCACTGTTGTAACCACACCAACATCTGCAATAAGGGAAGGCATAGGTGACAGTCAGTTGGAATGCAAAGGTAGTGACTGGCATTATGCTACATCCACACAGCACAACACTTAAATGGAGAAATGTTTAATTCAACAGTCTTACCTGAGTGTCATTGAAAGTACTGCTGTATTACACGTGTCCTGTTGTTCACATCCTTCTCCTCCTACTCCTCCTCCTCTTCTCCTCCTCCTCACTGTCCTCACTGTCCACTGCTGCCACAGGTGTATCGTCACCCCCTCCTCCTGCAGATAGGGCACATGGCATCTGAGGGCCAAAGTGTGCAACATGCAGCACACAACAACAATCTTGCAAACCTTCTCAGGGAAGTAGCATAGGGATCCCCTTGTCAGATGGAGGCGCCTGAACCTAGCCCCCATGAGCATCATTGTACCTATTCTCAGATTCCTAAAAGGAGTCAAGAGTCCGATGGCATGGGGTATGGCTCCTGAAGGCATACACTGACATACATTGGGTGGAGACTCAGGCTGACCTATAAGCCACACTTGTTGCCTCTGTAGTTGTGCCATCAGCTGCGGGACACTGCTATTCCTCAGGACAAAGGCATCATGCACTGACCTAGGATACTTGGAAGTGATGTGGGAGATGTACTGTTCAGCAAGGCACACCATCTGGACACTGAGTGAGTGGAAACTCTTCTTATTACTGTATACTTGTTCATTGGCCCTGGGGGGACTAAGGCAATATGCGTCCTGTTGTCCTGTCAATGGCCCTAATAACATGTGGTATGTGTCCCATTGCATAAAATCCAGCCTTCACAGAGGGTAAATCATCTACCTGGGGCAATGCGATGCAGCTGCACATGTGTTTTGAGCAAGGCTGCCAAAACCCTTTCAATCACAATAGAGAACATTGGCTGTGACATTCCTGCAGCCAGGCCCACGGTCACCTGGAAAGACCAGTTGCCAGGAAATGGAGCACTGAGAGTATCTGCACAAGAGGGAATATTGCTGTTGTGCAACGGAGAACAGGTAGCAGAGCAGGCTCCAATTGTGCACATAGCTCTGTGATAGTGGCCCTGTCCAGATGATAGTGAGTATGATGTGCCTGTCTTCCAGTGTAATCCAGTCTATAAGGGATCTGTACACGGGTGCTTGCCTCTTCCTTCTCCTATTCCTCTGCAGTATTTGGTACCAAAGGGACCCAAAATTAAGAAGGGAGAGACAACAGGCACCACTACAGCATTGTACACAGATCATGCTTGCATGTTGGACACTAGAATTGTCTAGCTGTGTACATTAGACTACAATGACGCACTTATTAATCTGTACATGTGTACTGGCATTAGAAAATGGCAACCGCCTGTCCTGTTTGCAGGGACAGGTGGAAGTGACTTCACTCTGCCAGCGTTCACGTCATGGCAGGAGGCGGTCTGCACTGCCTTGCAATTCCTCATTGTCTAATATGACCCTCTATGGTATGGGTACCAATAATGATCAACACCGGCGGTGACGGTGTTTATCGCTACGGACGTGACCGCCATTTTATTTCTACCACTTCACTTGAGTCCTGACTTTCCACAGGACGACATCTCCACTGCGTGTGCTGCTGTGACCTATGTCTGGAACCTGCCATGGCACATACAACAGGGGAAAGGGCCCAAGGTTTCATGTCGGAGGAGTTAAAGAGGCTCATGGATGGGGTCCCACCCCTGTATGAGCAGTTGTATGGGCCTCCAAACCAACAGGTGAGTACACCATGGGTACGTTGCATGCAAATTGGCTGAATGGAGATGTGTATGTGTGCTGGCAGTGTGACATTTGGGGGGATTGGCTTGTGACAGTGTTAATGCAGGGTTATGGGTCATGGGTGGGCCTGATGAGTGGCAATGCAGTTTGTAGGCCATATGTGTGACAGGCTGGATTGTCTGGTTCATGGTGTCCCACTGTTTGTATTTCCTCTGCAGGTCAGCGCCCATCAGAAGAAGGGGTTATGGCGTGCCATCGCCAAGGATGTGCAGACCCTGGGGTTCTATAGCAGGTGGAGCACCCACTGCAGGAAACAGTGGGAGGACCTGAGATGCTGGAGCCAGAAGACTGCGAAGGCCCAGCCAGGGACGGCCTTCTAACGAGGGAGGGGTGCCCGTCAGAACCTGACCCCCCTGATGGCCTGCATACTGGTGGTGGCCTACCCAGAGCTGGATGGGCACTTGAGGACATCACAGCAACCATGTGGGGGTGAGTACAGTGTGTTTTTGACAACCATCTCTGTTGCCTGGCATGGGAATTGGGTGCAGGGTAGTAGTCAGTGGATGCCCCAATATGCCAGTTTAGACATTGCTGCATGGTCCAGCTTAGGATAATAGGGTGAAATGCATGTTTTTGATAGCTCGGTAGCTGGTTTTCCATGGCAGACAGGGCTTAGGTGGTCTCAGTTGGTGTGTTGATGGCAGTGTTTGGCTCCTACCTGCTCTGGTACTTAGCCAATGGTATGCCAGTGTGGTCCAAACTGCCCATTCTCAGTCTCAGTCTCAGTGTGTGACAGTGATGTGTATACCATCTGTGCTGTTCTTGCTGTGATTGACCTTGTGCACCCTTGCTTTCTCCCCCCCTCCTTTTGTCATCCTGCCCATTAGCTTAATCTGGTGAAGGAGCAGGGGCACCGGCAAGTGAGGGAGCTGCAACCCACGGGACGCAGGAGGCAGAGTCCACCAATGCCGAGGTGACCATTGGGACGGAGGGCGAGGGGAGCACCACAGGAGCTGATACCACTGACTCTGGTTCCTCCTCCAATGGGAGTTCCCTGGTGGTGGTGGACACCTCTGGGACCACTCCAGCTACAGGTTCAACAGCAACCCCTGTACCAGCACCGCCCTCAAAGTAGCCCCCCACGGAGTTGCCCGTGCCCGCTCACCTAGGCACCTTAGGCCCAGCCCCAGTCAGCCCTGCTTCCCTCAGTGAGGAGGCTATTGACCTCCTGAGATCCATCTCTGTAGGGCAGTCAACCATAGTGAATGCCATCCAGGGACTGATATCCCAGATGCAGCAATGCAATGCCTTCCAGGAGGGCATTCACGGTGACTTTGTGGCCCTACAGAGATCGTTTCAGGCTCTGGCCTCTTCACTGACGGCAGACAGTGTCCCTCGTTCTTCCGTCCTCCCTCCAACTGGCACTTCCCAGTCTCCTTATCCCAACCCATCCCACACACACATTCAGACAAGCATGCACACAAAACATCACACAAGACTCACACAGGCAAACGCAGCCGGCACAATTCAGTCTAGAAGCACTCACACAGCCAACACACAGATGCACACACAACATCATTCACTGCCTCCCTCCCTACTCCTCCCTCACAGTCACATCAGTACTCACTCCTGCATGCACTGCATCAACAGTCCCTGAACTTGCCACCTGCACAGCCTTGCCCACAAGAGCATACCCGCAGACATGCACCCCACACACCACATGTGCAGTCACCACCACTACCATCACCACCTCACTTGCAGACACCCACCTCACTTGCAGATACCACCACAACATCCATCCACACGTCCTGTTTGACCTCCCCCACCCTGTCTGCCCCCCTCCAAAGACACACAAACGTTAGCACTCAGACCCCCAACAGCCAGCCACCTCACACACAGACACTGTCCATGCACCTGCACCCAAGTCCAGCACACTTCCTCCTCCTCCAACCACTCCCTCTACCTCCACTCTAATCCGTCCTACCACATTCCACCCCATTGGCCCTAAGAAGCTTTTCCTTTCCCCCTTGACCTCTTCCCTCCCCCTCCCCCTCCCCCTGTCCTGCTTGTAAGAGGAAGGTCCCACCCCCCAGCCCAGTACCTCCAGCACTCAGTCTGACACTGTTCCACCCCCCAAAGTCTCCAGCTGCAACTAAGGGGCACATGAGTGTGACGCCGCCCCCCCAAGGACACTCCTCTGGACCTAAAATGGAGGGCTAAAGTGCCATCCCCTCCCAAAGAGACATCCAAGACCATGAAGCCACCTCCAAAACATAGGGCCAAGGAGACCCCTCCCAAAACAAAGGCCAAGAGGACCCCTCCCAAAACAAAGGCCAAAGAGACCCCTCCCAAAACGAAGGCCAAGGAGACCCCTCCCAAGACAAAGGCCAAGAAGACCCCTCCCTAGATAAAGGCCAAGGAGAACCCTGACAAAACTAAGGCCAAGGAGGCCCCTCACAAAACTATGGTCAAGGAACTCCATTCTGAACCAGAGGCCAAGGACCACCCTTCAGAACCTGAGGGCAAGGAGCCCCCTCCAGAACCAGTGGGCAAGGACCCCCCGCCAGAACGAGTGTGCATTGAGCCCGCTCCAGAACCAGTGGGTAGGGAGCCCCCTTCATCACCAGTGGGCAAGGAGCCCCCTCCATCACCAACCCCACACCCCGCCCCCTGAGATGCCTGCCTATTTCCAACATGATGCCCCTGAACAGTGGAGTCCCGATGTTGTTAGGAGTCAAGTTGGGGCTTGGACTTTGCCCTGTGGGCATTAGAGACTTTGAACTGGCTTTTGTGCCTGGATGTAAATGTGCAGTTGTGTATGTTTTTAGATTTGGGATTCTCATCCAACATGATTACAGTGGTTAGAACAGAGGTATGTGGCCTCGCCTTCTTTGCTCTTGGGTACTGTTACTGTCGATTTACTCTGCAGCTGGTTCTGGGTGTGTGGTGTGTGTTGTGCATGTGCTTTCACTCTCCCCTCCCTCCCTCCCTTATGTGCTAGGTGGCTGTACTCACCGTCGTCGTCTTCATCAGCGTTGGTGTTCCAGGATGGCCGTGGTGTGGTACAGCATCAGGAAGACTTGCAGTTCAGGTTCTATGGTGGCTGCGGACTACTCTGTGTCCCTGGAGGAGAGTGTCTCCTTTTATATGATGTGTTTCTGCCAGGCTTTTGGTGGCGTTGCTACCGACCCAGAAATCCTGGCGGTGTGCTATGTCATAATATGGTGGGTGGATCCTTGTCTTCCGCTTGCCTGTAGGTGGCTACTGCTGTATTCAGTGGTCATACCGTGCTGGCGGTTGGTGCGGCTGTCCATGGGAGGGATCACAGCCATAGTCATTATTTGGCGGTCATTACTGCCGGCCTGGGGACGGTACTACCGCCATTGCCGGTGTGGTGGTCACCTGACCGCCAAGGTCATAATGACTACCAATATGTCCCCAGAAGTTTGGGATTTTTCAGGAAAGGAAAGAGGACTTATTAAAGGAGTTGTACCATTCATGATTACAGTAAAACCGAAAGCTGTGTATATGAGAACTCCCCCATATAACATGACACCTGAAACAATCACAGGAATCACCCCTATGATAGATTCACTGATAGAACAGGGAATTCTAGGAGAAATAATAGTAAGTCCATGTAACTCTCCCATTATGGGACTGTGGAAGCCCAGCAGAAAATAGTGCATAGTCCAGGACCTTCGAAAGCTGAATGAAATAGTCATCCCATGTTGTCCCAGGGTACCAAATCCAGCAGTGATTTTATTCCATATTCCATGTGAATCAGAGAGGTTCACCATAATTGAATATGCCAAGCACTCTTTTCTATACCTTTGAATGAGGAGAGCCATTTTCTCTTCGAGTCTTGGTTTGGCGTTGGTGTTTTGGCATAGTGTCCAGTCCCACAAGGGTACGCTGAGAGTCCATTAATGAATGCCCTACCATTCAGTCTTAGTGCAGTGCATTGATGACCTACGATCAGCATCAAACACTCAAGAAGTCTATAGGAGAGATACCATTGGCCTGTTGAACCACTTAGCTGAGAATGGACATCATGTTTCCACAACTACGTTGTAGTACTGTAAGAAAAAGTATTGTGCTTGTGTCACCACATTGAGAAAGATGCAAAGAAGATGTTGCAAGAAAGGAAGAATCTCAACAATTCTGAAATAAGTCCTCAAAAGACACACAAAGAAGTTGGGGTATTTCTGGGAATTGTTGACTACTGTCACTAGTGGATTCCAAACTTTTCCCTTTCGGCCAACCCCTTACAGAGGCTGACATACAAGGATGTGTCTAATCTGGTACCATTGGATGACAACTGGATGACAACTGCCTTCACAGAGCTGGGAGAAAATCTCTGCCATCCGCTGCTCTGGAAATACCTGATTACAATAAATGCTTTACTTTGTACTGCTGTGAGAGGGAGGGTTGTGCTCGCTCAGTTTTGACTCAATGCATGGAAATGTCAACAGACCTGTGACATAATTTTCTTCTACTCCTGATCCTGTGACTAGTGAGCAGGCGGATGGTCCTTTCTCTGTGTCGGTGATTCGGCACTCTTAGTGCTCGCGGTGTCTGCGGTCAGAGGTGGAGGCGGAGGGCGAGCAGCTTGTGCCTCGCTCTGTTGACTCCAGCGTTTGCATTTGCGGTCGGAGTACTTGCCGTTTGCAGTTGGGGAGGTGGCGGGTGAGCAGCTCGGCTCCAGCCCGGTCTGCGCCTCCCCTCTGCACTCTGTACTCTGCGTCTCGTCCCATATCAGCGGTGATAGGAGGTGGGGGACAAAGTTGAGGCTCCCAGGGCTTCCAGGACCAGCTCCAGGAAGGAGCCGGAAGACGCCACTTCACACTGGCTGCCAGGGAATTCTAACGAAGGCGGCGGAGGAGCCAAATGGAGGTGTGTGGAGGCTTTTTGAAGTGGTGGAAAAGTGCCAGAGAAGGTGGACAGGCTGTGCACCATGAGTAACTATAAAGAGGTTGCATGGTCTGGGTGTTTTTTCAAAAATCTTTCCAAGACTCCTTCTCAACTGCTTAGGGTCAAGCGCTGTGGTGACGTACTAAGCTATTTAGACTATTAGCTATATCTGGGCTATATTATTTGGCAAACTACCTAGGCAATATCTGGGCTGCCCCTAGGATCTGTTACTGACTCTCAAGCAATTAATTTGATGGCAGCCCTCTCCTGCAGAAAAACTGCACTGCTTTGCTTCCAGTTGTATCCCTTGCCAAGCCAAAACCTGCAATCGCTTGTTGCTTGCTAAATTACCACACTATTTTTTTAATAAATTAGACTGCTTATTGTTTAGTGCCATTTTGCAAGCATGGCAGCGCAGCGCAGCGTAGGCGAGGTTAGGTGAGTCCAGGCCCCCACAGAAGTGGCTCAGCCAGGTCTGGGTGCGGCTTGTGGAGGTTAACCGATCGCTAAACAGCTGAGGTGTGGAGGTGCACCTACAAATCCTAGGGTTCTCTGGAAGTGCCGGAGAAGTAATCAGTCAGCCTAGTGGGATTCCCTTGGATTCCCTGGGATTCCCTGGGCTGTCACAGAAAGACCGGCCCCTTAGCAACCTAAAAGGCACCAGTAGCTTGGCTGGGATAGTACCGAAGGAGGACCACACGGGCTTGTGCACCTAAAAACCAGAGGTGTGGCGGCGTGTCTATCTGACAGGAAAAGAAAAAAGTAAAAAAGATCACTTGGACCTAAATCAGGAGCCAGCAGTAAACTTGGGCAACTTTCAAAGAGGATCAAGCGTGCTCGTGCCCCTCATCAGAGGTGTGGCGGCGCGTTTTATCAGACAAAGCAAGGAGGAATAACTAAAGGAAAACCTTTACAGATGGCGAAAATGAGGTCAGGGAAAGAAAGGGCACTTCAACCACAATCCAGAAGAAACAAGAAGCAGAATAAACCCTTATCTTCACCTTCAACACCAAAAGGGGAAGGGAAAATGAAGACAAGGCATCAATCCCTGATCTCCCCTATATCCCCTTTCTTCAGCAGACTTCAAAAATCGGTAAACTTCCCTAACAAAACTCATTTTTTAAAGGACCCTTTGGATGTGATTTTTTCTTTACCTAAGGGCTCGGCGACCTTACCCCACCCAATCTCCCCCATAAAAAGTGAATGCAGCATGCTATATAAGCAAGATGATAAAAGTAGGGTTAAGGAGGAAGGGTGGACTGCAAAATGTACTCCTCGAAAAAAGTCAACCCTAAAGAAAATGTTTGGGACTCAATCAATGACCTTGAATTACTGACCCTTCCGTCATATTCGCCATCCCCTGTTACCTCTAACTTTCCATCATTGGGAGGCCAAAGCGACTTTCCTTATATAGGCTTTCAACCTACACTTGAGGTAAATGTAATTATCAAAGGAGCATTTGACTCTTCCTTTAAGTGAACTTGCCGTGAGGCCGCAAGAGCATGGTAAAGCGAGGAAAAGGAATCATTCTTTTGAAACTACTCATATTTTGGAAAATCTTAATAATCCAGACTCGTTAAAATTAAACCTTTCTTGCCAAAACAGGGATTTGAGCCCCTCCACTCTCATCTATAACAAGCCTTTTAAGAAAGATATGGGGATGCCCCTGCAAGAAGAAAAAATTGCAACCTCAGAAACTTAAATGGATACTTCTGTTCTCTAATGTAGATCCCTAAATGCATCAATTTTATTAAAATAAAAAATAAGTGAATCCGAAGTCGAGGAGGAAAATAATGAGAATACACTGCATGCACAGAATACCCATAACCGACTGGATCAAAATGCGGTGTGGGACATCTTTTTTAAAACCTCACAGCTAAAGCTGGATGCTCTGTCCTATCAGTCCTCTAAAATGAATGTCCAGGTGGATATATTGAATGCTATGGCTAAATCAGTAGCAGGGATTGACCGGAAGCTGGAAAACTTAAACAACTTGATTAAGCGAGCTCAGAATCTTGTTGAAATGATAATAACAGATTGCACTTACGAGCCCATAATCAATAAGTTGGCCACTCTCCCAGAAGCTCTAAACTCATTGATAGCAAACCTTAAAGAAAATCTAAATATGAAAAGAGAGGATGAAATTATAGCTAAAGAATCCCCCCGTATCGGGGGAGGAGGGCGAAAATAAAAATCCAGGAAATAGAAAATTGGTGTCCGATGAAATCGACTGACAACGAGACAGAATCCCTTGAAGAACTGAGAAGTGCCCAGAAATGACCTTGTAAGGAAAATTTAGGCTCTTTTGTCTCCCACAAACCAGCGGGTCTTCCATTTCATCCAATAAAACCACCTACTAAAAGACAAAAGAAAAAGCAACGAAAAGCAACAAATAAAAAAGGGACTGCCTCAATGGGCCCCCCGGCTAAAAAGTTTAGCCCCTCTTCAAACCTGGACTTAGGAGATGAAATGCCAATGTCCAATGACCCTGTGACAAACATAAAGGGTATTTCAATGGCAAATAAACTTTTTCCACTATTCAACACTGGAGGGAGGGGCCATTGCATCCGAAATCAAAAGGGGCAAACCAAAAACGATCAATACTTCTATGAGGGGGATATAAAAAGCAATGACCAACAAATTATGCCAATATCAAATGATATAGGCCAATCAAAGCAGGAACCTCAGAATATTAAATTACATCAACGGGATATGCAAGCTGTAACGAGTCCTAGTCCCATAATAAACAGGAGGTCGTTTGAAATAGAGGGTATTACAATCACGTCTCAAATTCGGAATATGCAGAGTACCAAGGGGTACAAACCGGAGCTCAACTGGCCCAATATCAGGCAAAAAAAGGAAGTATGCCTAGTCCACCCCTGGAGGAAGAGTAAAAGCGAAAGGCTACGAAATTAGAATGGTCTGATAGACAGCCCCCGGTAGGGATACAGGTAACAGAACATCCAAGGGCAGTCCAACTAGATGAGCAGGTGGACACTATAGGGAGCTCTAACTCCATTCTGCCTAATGAGTGTTTACAGCTAATACTGAACCGCAATACCATTCTAGGGGTCAATATGATATCTTAAATAGAGGAAATATATTGAAGCTATTACAAGCCATTCCTGCATTTAAAGATATAATATCGACTGATATTGTCTCCATAGAGTTTTTACCAAGGGAAAAAACAAATGAAGGAGGCCTAAACAAGCCAACCCTGGCAACATGGAGAACATCACATTTGGTAGAAAGAGTTGTTAAAGAAAAATTCTCCTTTTTAAAATATGGAATTAAATTCATCATACCCAAACAAATAGGCTATCCTGACCCATTAGAAGAACAAATTAATATGGCTAATCAATTTAAACCAAAAGAGTTGGATAAACCTTTCTTGTTTCTGAGATCTGCCACTGGAAGAATGGAAGACTACCCCTCAGGGCGCATTGTATCTAATACACACTCCTTGTCACAGTTAGATTTAGGCTTGATATCGGAAATAATCCATCTAGAAAAACGTCAGTGACTTACGAGTAGTAGGACGCACAATAGGTTGGCAACTTTGCATGAAAACCCTCTCCAAGTTTGCTCCTGGAACATAAATGGGGTTAGATCAAACACCAATCAAAAAGATCTATCAAGTGTATTAAAGAAATGTCAAATTATTCTTCTCCAGGAGACCTAGGCCACCAACCCCTTCGCAATCGATGGATTTATGGGATTTTGGGCCATATGTGCGAACACATTTTTCCATTGACACAGAATGGGAAAAACCCTTTGCTACATCTGGCCCTTTGTTCCCCAGCAATAAAGGATAAAGGGTATGGGCATCCAAAGGGGAGATTAGAAATTTTTATCTCAGCAGGATTAAACATATTATGTACTTGATTGTAAGAGGAAAACAAAGATTTCTTGCTAGTGAAGCTAGACGGGTGGAATAAGGAACATTCCAGCCCACTCCTGCTAATTAATGTCTATATCCATCCAGATGCCTGATCCAAATAACAGATATCTTCCAAATTGATAGACACAATTTTAACTGCCCATCAGGATTTAGGTACCCTGGAGCTCCTAATAGCCAGGGACATTAACCTGAAATTATTAAACCCCATTGAAAGGGATGCACAAACCATCCTGCAAGACCAATTATGGGTAGTACCATAGCAGTCCCTGGGGGCAATAGAGAGAAGAAAAACTGGCACACTAGCACTCTCCTTAGTAAAAGATCTTGAGGCTCTTGGGCTTAGACTTCTAACTAGAAGATATCCACAAGATACTCTGCTGACAACTACCTGCTACGTCACCGAAACCCAAGCGACAATTGACTATACTGCAGCTTCCTTATTTCTGCTTACGTTAATTACAAAGTTTTATATTGTAAAATCAGATATGAGTGACCCTGGCCAACAATGCCTGGAGATAGGAGGTGGCCTTCCCAATTTTAACCTTGCACTAACTACACCAAGGGATATTACTACAACAAACTATAAAAAACACAGATGGACTGAAAAGTGAAAGGAATCCATAGGTGAACGATCAATGGTGATAATTGACCAATGCTATATGGACATAACCAGGGACCTAAAAACCATCTGGTCGACTTTCCTAGATAGATTTGCGGCTGGTCTTCTTGTAGACAGATCACAAAAGAAGTATCAAAACCAGGGGCGAGGTGCGAAAACAAACAAGAATATACATTTTCAGCACATATGATTAAGTTAAGAAAATAACAAAATATAGTTTTAAGACTATGGCCCTCATTACAACATTGGCGATAAAAGCCGCTTACCGCTGTGCAGAAGACCGCCAACACATCGCCGCGGCCGCGGAAGTCCGCCACGGCTATTATGACCCACATCTCGGAATCTGCCAAAATTCAGACACCCACACAAGTCCGCCACACCAAAGGTCAGTGATAAACTGGCGAAAACAAAACCAACACCGTCACGCCAACAGAAATACGCCCACACTATCACGACACACGAATCCACACGGTTGGTCTTTCAACCACGGTATTCCATTGGCGGTACACACCGCCGCGCTCAAAATACACACACATATACAAAACACAGCCACATTAGACGATTCAAAATACACACACCTGAGACACGTACACACACCACTCCCACACACCCATTACAATATAAAACACACACCCACATCACCCACAAACCCCTACGACAAAAAATACAGAAAGAAGGCCAGAGAGAGACACCACCAGCAAGTACAACAGCATCCACAGGCACATAACACCATCACCCACTCAACTTCCACGCACCTCACACAACACACCACTACATATTACCACACTTATCACCACACACTCCACCCCACACATCACCTACACCACCCCATGGCACCACAAAGACACCCCAGGTTCTCGGAGGAGGAGCTCAGGGCCATGGTGGAGGAAATCGTCCGGGGAGAGCCACAGCTATTCGGATCACAGGTGCAGCACACCTCAATTGCAAGGAAGATGGAGCTATGGCAAAGAATAGTGGACCGGGTCAACGCAGTGGGACAGCACCCAGGAAATCGGGAGGACATCAGGAAAAGGTGGAACGACCTACGGGGGAAGGTGCGTTCCGTGGTCTCAAGACACCACCTGGTGGTTGAGCGGACTGGCAGCGAACCCCCGCCTCCTCCCCCACAACTAACAACATGGTGGGAGCAGGTTTTGGCGATTCTGCATCCTGAGGGCCTCGCAGGAGTAGGTGGAGGAAAGGACTCTGGTAAGTCAAAGCTTTACTAATAGATCCCCCACCCTACCTGCATGCTATCACATACCCCCACCCTCACCCCCATCACACCAACTCCTCACAAATGTCCCAATATCACAACCCACCCATCCCAACACCAAGCCCTGCATGCAACTACAAAGCATGGACACCCATCACTAAAGCATGCACACTGCATATAGCCATACACCCCCCTAAACCATCATCACAAAAGCTCCCACACAGGAATGCCAGCACTGGGGTACACGGTCACCCACCCATTGCACACCATGCCACACACAGATGCAGTAATCATGCCTTTCCACCCCTGCAGGACCCCTACCCAACGTCACCAGACAGGAGGGTCCAGACATGTCCACTCCACCAACAGAAGAGGCCCACAGTGATGACAGCAGCTCTGTCAACTGGATCTAGATGACCAGCCCGGACCATCGGGGACCTCTGGACAGTCGGTTCCCCTCACACAGGCACAGGCACAGGCCACCACAGACCTTCCCCCCTCTGGAAACACCAGCACAGCACCCACCCAGCGGGCCCATACCTCCGTCCCCAGGACACGCCAATCAGCTGTGTGTCCACCACTACAGGGAACACCGAATGACCCTCCACCCCAACAACAACAGGGACCTGGGGGCAGTGGCAGTGGGCACACAGTCCAGGGGACGGAGGCCCAGGAACACAGGGGAACTGGGAGGGCTGCCGTGCAACAGGGGGCGGACAGACCAAGGGAACCCACACTCCACGAGGCCCTCTCCTCCATCATGGGAGCATACCACCACTCCCAGGAGACGATGGCAACGGTGCTGGCCAAGTTTCAGGAGACCCAGCGCATGCAGGAGGAACAGTATTTGGGCTTCAGGGAGGAACTCAGAACCATCAGCTCCACCCTGGGCACCATCGTAGGGGTGCTGAAGGAAGTACTCAACACCAGGAGGGACAATGTGGCACAACAAGGGGCCCCTGACACTAGCATGGAGGATGAACTGCCCACCACCTTCGCCGGTGCTATTGGACAGGACGCCCCGCCACAGGACCACCACACCAGCACCCCACCCCCTGCAGAGAGAGAACCACCCCACAAACGGTCCCTGAGATCCAGGAACAAGACAGAGAACGATGCCAAGACCCCCGCCAAGAAATGAGACCACCCTGATTGTCATCCTACTGTCCCACTTTGTCACTCTGTCCATAATTAAACTGCCCCAGCTCCACTTCCTATGCCCATATGGGCAATGCACCTGTGAGACTAATAGACTATACTCTGCCATGGACACTCCTCCGCCATCACCCCTCACCAATTAAATTCCCCCTCCAATATTTTGCTTTGAAATAAACACACCTAAAGCACAAAATGATCTGGAGTCTGTCTGTGATTTCGAAATAGTGTATTAGAAATTACAGTGACAAAATGTGTTTGAAATAGTAATGTAAACATACCTATGTCACACAGCTCTAGTCCATGAGGAATGTAAGCAGATGACACACAATGGGACCCACATCTGTGAAACAGTAAGGGAAAGTGACAACTCAGTGACCATACACTGGGTGAAAACGACAGACAGGATAGAGGTAGTATTGTACAAGTACATGTAGTTGGCAGGATTGTATTCTCACCTGTGTGTCACTGGAAATATTGCTGGATCACTGAGTCCCTGTTCTGCATGTCTTCTTCCTCTGCTTCATCCTCATCACTGTCCACAGGCTCCACAGCTGCAACAACACCGCCATCTGGACAATCCTCCTGCAGAAAAGGCACCTGTTGTCGCAAAGCCAAGTTGTGAAGCATACAGCAGGCCACGATGATCTGGCACACCTTCTTAGGTGAGTAGAATAGGGATCCACCTGTCATGTGGAGGCACCCGAACCTGGCCTTCAGGAGGCCGAAGGTCCGCTCGATCACCCTCCTAGTTCGCCCATGGGCCTCATTGTTGCGTTTCTCTGCCCTGGTCCTGGGATTCCTCACTGGGGTCAGTAGCCATGACAGGTTGGGGTACCCAGAGTCACCTGCAAATGGCGAGGTACAACTGTTAGACACACACTAACCTGTAGGGATAACCCCAGACAACCATTCCCACTGTCTTGCTTCCAAGGGCTCACCTAATAGCCACACACTGTGCCTCTGGAGTTGACCCATCACATAAGGGATGCTGCTATTCCGCAGGATGTAGGCGTCATGCACTGAGCCAGGGAACATGGCATTCACATGGGAGATGTACTGGTCGGCCAAACATACCATCTGTACATTCATGGAATGATAACTCTTCCGGTTTCTGTATACCTGTTCACTCCTGTGTGGGGTGACCAAAGCCACATGTGTCCCATCAATGGCACCTATGATGTTGGGGATATGTCCCAGGGCATAGAAATCACCTTTCACTGTAGGCAAATCCTCCACCTGAGGGAAAACGTTGTAGGGCCGCATTTGTTTCAGAAGGGCAGACAACACTCTGGACAACACGTTGGAAAACATAGGCTGGGACATCCCTGATGCCATGGCCACTGTTGTTTGAAATGACCCACTTGCAAGGAAATGGAGCACTGACAGCACCTGCACTTGAGGGGGGATTCCTGTGGGATGGCGGATTGCTGACATCACGTCTGGCTCCAACTGGGTACACAGTTCCTGGATTGTGGCACGGTCAAACCTGTAGGTGATTATCAAATGTTGCTCCTCCATTGTCGACAGGTCCACCAATGGTGGGTACACCGGAGGATGACGCCATCTCCTCACATGTCCCAGCAGACGGTGCCTATGAAGGACAACAGCGACCACAGAGTCAACCAACTCAGAGGTACGTACCCACAGTTTACCCAGAACACCAATCATACACAAAAGGTGGCCTGTATGTGTGTTGAGGCTAGGCCTAAGTATGTGTGACGCAGTTGAAAATGAGGCCATGTGGGCCCCTGAAATGGTGGCTGCCTGACCTCTAAAGTAGGACAATGGGATGTGAGGTAACTGCGCTGGCGTTGTCCACCGTCGCGGTAGGCGGTCGGAGTCCGCGCCACAATGCTGCATTGGTTAACATTGGACCCTATGGGTCCCAGGAGCCAATGACGATGTATGCCGGCGGTGATGGTACGCACCGCCGTGGACGTGACCACCGCGGACGTGACCGCCATTTTCTATCACTTCAATCACTCCTGATCTTCAACAGGAGAGGACCTACACTGCAAATGCTGCTGTGACCTCAGTCTGGAAGAGACAATGGCTCGTGCGTCTGGGGAAAGGGCCCCTGCCTTCACATCGGAGGAGTTGGAGAAGCTTGTTGATGGGGTCCAACCCCAGTACACGCTACTCTACGGTCCTCCAGACCAACATGTAAGTACACAGGGAGCATGTTGTATGGGCTATGCCTGTGTGGAGAGGGATGGATGTTAGAAGGAAAGGGGCAGAGTGCTGCGTGCATGTAAGACGGTGAGTGCATGTGCCACATGGCAAGGGTAGAGATGGGGGCCACTCACTTTGACGTAATGCAGGGGGCCTCTGTGTCTGTCTTGTCCGCCAACGATAGCGGTTTTCCATGCACTCAACATGTCTTTCTTCTGTCTCCCCCCCCCTTTTTGTGGTCTTCCTGTTCTTGTGTGCATTAGCATCATCAGGCGGAGGAGCAGTGGCACCGGAGCACAAGGGAGCTGCATCCCACATGGCCATGGAGGGCGACACTACACAGTCTGAATTCACCAGTGGGATGGAGGGCGAGGGGAGCTCCACGGCGGGGACAGGAGCTGACACCAGCAACAGGGACTCGTCCTCTGATGGGAGCTCCCTTGTGATGGCGGCAACATCTGTGCCGCCCCACATCTACAGGTACAGCCGCCACCACCACTACAGCACCGCCCTCCTAGCAGCCCCTCGGCCTTCACCCTGTGTCCTCTCCCCCAGGAGGGTGGGCATCACCTTCGCCCCAGGCACCTCAGGCCCTGCCCCAGTCACCCCTGCTGCCCTCAGTGAGGAGGCCATTGACCTCCTCAGGTCCCTCCCTGTTGGGCAGTCTACCATTTTGAATGCCATCCAGGGTGTAGAAAGGCAGTTGCAACAAACTAATGCATTCCTGGAGGGCATTCATTCTGGTCAGGCGGCCCTTCACCGAGCTTTTCAAACTCTGGCCTCAGCACTCATGGCAGCCATTCTCCCCTTCTCTAGCCTCCCCCTCCAACTTCCTCCACCCAGAACCAATCCCCTGTACCTCTGCCTATCCCAAGCACACCATCAGACCAGCCTTCACACACCTCACCACTCAAGGGAAGCTCAGGCAAACATAAGCACCACACATCCTACAGGCACTTACGCAAGCAACACACACATGCAGACACACCAACATCCACTGCCTACACTGTGTCCCCCTCCTCGTCGTCTCCCTCCTCCCTCCCATTCTCGTCTACACTCACACCTGCATGCACTACCTCTACAGCCACTATGTCCGTCACCAGCACACCCACCAGCACACCCCGCTCACCTGCAGTCACCACCACCACTACCATTCACACATCACTTGTGTCCTCTACCAATGTGTCTGTGACGCACCCTCCCAAGATACAGCAAACACAGGCACACACCCACCCAACAGCCATCCACCTCACGACAGCCTCCAGCGCATGCACCTACACCCAAAGTCACCAGACATACACCTCCTACAACCACCACCTCTTCCTCCACTACCAAACCCCCTCCAGCTACCCGTCCCAGTGTGTCCCAAAAACTTTTCCTGTCCAGCCTTGACCTTTTTCCCTACACCTCCCCCACCCCGTCTATCTCATTGGTCCCGAAGAAGCACCTCAGCCACAACATCTACGGGACCAGTGGTGCCTGTTGTCACAGGTATGTGGAGTGCACCGGCCACCAGGACAGCCAGTGTTGCACGGAGCCACAGCACAGCCAGTCCCCCCCCCCCTGTGAAGCATCAGAAGTTGGCCAGTGCCCGGCAGGAGAGGGGGAAGACTCCAGCCACCAAAGCCGCTCCCAGGGGTCCTGGTGAGAGTGTGGAGTCAGCTGTTACACCTCCCAAGGTGGGGAAGGGCCACAAAAAAACCCGGCAAGTCTGGGAAGAGCTGCACGGCGGAGAAGACCGCCATCATCCCCGCTGCCCAGGAGGGCCCCTCCAGCCCCATCCCAGCTGCCCAGGAGGGCCCCGCCAGCCCCATCCCAGCTGCCCAGGATGGCCCCGCCAGCCCCAGCCCAGCTGCCCAGGAGGGCCCCGCCAGCCCCAGCCCCAGCCCAGCTGCCCAGGAGGCCACCACCAGCACAAGCCCCGCTGGGCCATGAAGGACCGCCAGCACAAGCCCTGCTGGGCCATGAAGGACTGCCAGCACAAGCACCGCTGGGCCATGAAGGACCGCCAGCACAAGCACCGCTGGGCCATGAAGGACCGCCAGCACAAGCCCCGCTGGGCCATGAAGGACCACCAGCACAAGCACCGCTGGGCCATGAAGGACCGCCAACGCAAGCACCGCTGAACAGGGCACCGCCAACTCAAGCACCGCTGAACAGGGCACCGCCAAATCAAGCACCGCTGAACAGGGCACCGCCAACTCAAGCACCGCTGAACAGGGCACCGCCAACTCAAGCACCGCTAAACAGGGCACCGGCAAATCAAGCACCGCTGAACAGGGCACCGCCAACTCAAGCACCGCTAGCCCATGAGCGGCAGGGGCACTGACGCAACTAGGTCCGTCACGGGTGGGTGATGCACTCTGGGCACCAGTCTCCCTCCAGAACCAGTGGAGACATGCATCCACTACCTCTGTCCTTCACAGGATGAAGCACTCTGGGCACAAAGCCCCATCCAGAACCAGTGGAGACTGTTATCCACTTGAGAGACTGTGGCTTTGCACTCCCCAGGATATGGCAGTGGGCAACCCACCCACTGTAGAGACTTGAGAGACTGTGGCTTTGCACTCCCCAGGATTGCACAGTGGGCAACCCACCCACTGTAGAGACTTGTGAGACTGTGGGTTTGCACTCCCCAGGATATGGCAGTGGGCAACCCACCCACTGTAGAGGCTTGAGAGACTGTGGCTTTGCACTCCCCAGAATGGACCAGTGGGCAACCCACCCACTGTAGAGACTTGTGAGACTGTGGCTTTGCACTCCCCAGGATAAAGCAGTGGGCATGGAGCTCCCTCGTGGATCTGCCGTCGTGCACTCATCCGGCTGAGGTGCCCCCCCTTCACTTCCCCCTGAGGTGCCTGTTGTATTTCTATCTGATGCCCCTGCAGTGTTCTCTCTGTTTTGATCGTGTATCGAGTGTGGGCCTCGCCCATGCATTTTGGGCCCAGTGGTCCGCGGACTATAAATGGTGCAATGCCTGGACTTGTATTATTGCTGTATATATTTGTTTATAGTGTATATACATGTTTGAGTACTGGATTTTAATATATTACAATGGTTACATTCATTTCCTTTTGTCTTTGCATTCTTCCGGGGGGTTCGGGGGGTGTAACTGAAATGTATCATGCTGTATTAGTGTGTGTGTTGTAGTGGGTGAGGGTGTGGGTGGGGGTGTTGCGTGTGTGTGTGTCCCTGTTTTTTGCCTCCCCCCTGCCGGTGTCGTAGGTGCAGTACTCACCGTGAATTTCACCAGCGGCGTTCGTGCTCCTGGTAGAGGAGCAGGAAGACTATTGCAGGTAGGATTTGGAGTTCCGGCTCCATGGTGTCCTCATTCCTCGTGGGGTGTGTAGAGGTGAGCGTTTTCCCTTCGAAATTCCTGTTTCCGCCGTGTTTTTCTCCGAGGTGAATCCGCCCCGGAAAAGGTGGCGGATTGGCTTGTCATGATAGTGTGCGCGGTACATTGTCTCCCGCCTGCCTGTTGGCGGTCGGAGTGTTAAAGTGGCTGTCTTTGTTGGCGGTTTCCGCCACGGTCGTAATTGCAATTTTTTTACCGCCAGCCTGTTAGCAGTCTTACCGCCGCTTTAACATCGTCCGCCAGGGTTGTAATGACCACCTATATAACAAGAATCCAACAAACTGTTATACTAAGTTTGACCTAAAAATCTAAATAATATATATCGGAAACTTGAGAATATAAACATCAAGAAAACCATGGTTTTTGGGCAAAGGCCCTTTTCTTAAGTAAAAAACATCAAATACACAAGGTTTTTGGAAAATAACAAATGACCTGAATAAAGCCCCGATGACTTTGACCAGCTCTAATTTTTCAGAAGCCGTCTGGTTTGACTATCTAAGTCACCACTTTGGCGAACAAAAGAGAGCCAGCAAAAATTTAGAAGAGGAAATAAAAAAGTCAAGCCTAGAAAGAGTAAAATTAAAGCCCCTTTCCCTCCAAAAGGAAACCAAAAAAATAATATTTAGAACGGCTGAAATTATGAACTCAATAAAAAACAGCAGAAGTGGGGGTGCTCCTGGTCCAAATGGGATCCCAAATGCCTTGTTTAAATTGAATCCTGCCTTTTGGGGTGACAAACTGGCCTTGACTTTCAACGATTGTATATCGCAAGGAAGTATTCCAAAATCTTGGAGGGGGGCGATGATCCATCCAATGTTCAAAGGAGGTAGTAAATCACAACCTGAGAGTTATCAATTAATTACCTTAACGGATATAGAAGCTAAATATTATGCAGGGATTTTATTGGAGCATATTCGCAGGTGGGCAATTAAAAATAGTATAATTCCCTCTAATCAGACAGGTGTTGTAAAGGGCCTGGGTACGGCTGCAAATAATCTAACTTTATCCATGGTTATTGAGAAATGTAAACAAAATAATCAACCCTTGTATCTGTGTTTTGTTGATTTTAAATCAGCCTTTGATTTGGTACAGCGATCTCTTCTATGGGAGAAATTAGCCTCCAGGGGGATACTAGCGAAACTGTTAAAAGCAATTCAGCAGCTGCACACAGATACATGGATAAGAGTTAAGGTAGGGGATGGATCTTTCCTTTTAAGGGAAATCAAGACAAAACAAGGACTGAAACAGGGTTGCGTGCTGGCACCATATCTCTTTAATCTCTTCCTATCAGACCTGACTGCGGAATTAAATAAGGTAAATGCGCACTCCCCAAATTTCGGTGATATGACCATTTCAAACTTGCTATATGCCGAGGATGTAGTACTCCTGAGTCAAACCAAAGTAGGGCTACAGCGGCCCATCATAAAGATATCTGAATATGCTGAGCAGAATGGAATGGAAATTAATCAGAAAAAAAACAAAGTAATGGTAATCAGTTAAAAAACTTCTAAAGTCAAAAAATGGAACACGCAAAGGGGTGGTTTGGAACAAGTAAATCAGTATAGATACCTTGGTGTACTCTTTGATGAACGGGGATCCTTTCTCCCCCAGAAACAGGAGCTATACAGGAAAGGAAATGTTTTACTGTTAGCTTTCCGCACTTTAAAATAACTGCTTACCAGCCCTAGCGACCGGCCCCTGCTTCAAGTCATTGCAGCTAAACTAATTCCAACTTTAGGATACGGAAGTGAAGCCCTGTGTGGGCAACATGCTATTATCCTAAATAAAATCACAGGAATTTTTTTTAGGTCCTTATTCCAGCTAATGGGGCATAACTCCCGAGTACAAATTAGTCTGGAGTTTGGCTATTTAAATCAATGTATAGATAGGAAAGCCAGTTACATTAAAGCCTGGAAACATTTACAGCTAACAAAAGAAGATCAGCTCTGCCCAGCACTTTGGAAGGAGATTAGTTGAAAAGCTAAAGCCAAATCTCGACAGTACTTAGATTAGGCACTAATAGACTTGGAAGTAGTGGAATTATGGGATTCAAACCTTTCCTACCTTGCCTTCAAAAAAATCTTAAACCAAATTATGAGGAAAAGATCAGTAAATATGGATAAGAGCTTATTAGCCAACAGATTGCACTCCTGGATGGTAATAAACAAGTACAAACTCTTGAAATATCAGCCATATCTGGAGGCTGGGTGGACAATGTCAGACAAGGACCTTTTCATCAAATATCGATTTGGCATCATTCCTGGTGGTGCCCATCTAGTCCTGTGGGAACACCCTGCAATAATCCCTCAGTGCAGGTTGTGTGGCCGTGGTCAAGAAGATATAATTCATTTGATCTGTATTTGTAATGACCTACGAAATTAACTGAAATCTCTATTGAAGACAGCATTTAATCAAAGGATTGTACAGTCTTGCAGGCAATCGGTGATTGCCTGTTTTAAACCCTCTGACGTTGTTCTGAATGCTAAATTTACCAAGTTTTTACAGTTAATATCAAAAAAATGTTTAATACAAGTTCATAATTAGTATAAATATAATAAGTCTTTGTACAGGATTTACTGAACTATTTTTATTTTTTATTCCATATAGTATTTTAGAGTTTAACCCACAAGGGCACGGTTCATTTGTACTCACCTCGGAACAGGAGGTACTTATTAGAAAAATTATTTAATTATATTATACTTATGCACATTAAGAATTTATAGTAGTCATCCTGGACTGTATATATTTTGTTTTAAATAGAATGATGTGATGTATTGGTTTTTATTAACTATGCATTTAAAAATAAACTTGAACTTGACAAGTGGCTGTTATAGCACAATTGTGGTCTGAGGGGGTCTGAGCGAGTCCACATCAGTAGTTGGTGCAGAAGGGTCAAGACAGAAACAGTTGGCTCCGCAAAGCTCAGATGCTGACGAAGGACCAAGTGCTGGAGCAAAATGAGTTGTAGCTGGAGACAAACCGTCCCCCAACAGTTCCAGAAGAAACTGAAGAATCTGGTCAGTGCAACAGTTATACAGATCAACCAGTAACTCAGATATCAAAGAGTAAAAGAGTTCCTAGTTAAAGGTCTGCAGCACTGAATGAACATATTTTGCAACAAATGACTGGGGAAAGGAATTAGCAACATCTTGTTTTAACAATACGTATCAAGTTGAGTATTATTGAATTTCTTGTGGCAGAACTAAACTTTGAAATATTGTTGCCACTTGGTAAATTCAGATGTTATACCCTTGTTCTGATGTGAGCCATTCACCTGAATTCCAGGTGTTCCAGTCGGGCAATGACAATTCTTCTATCCCAATGAGGACTGACGTGACCCCAATGAAGATTACATTGCCTTCCAGTGAGTCCTCAAGGGAAAGGGGGCTTTGGGAAGTGGAAAAGAGAAAATACAGACTTTCACTCTAGGGCAAGACTGCAGAACCCTGGACTGTACTGTCTTGCGTCAAGACTTCTGGCTTCCCAAATACTGGGTTTAAGGTTTAGAGATTTAGATCTGCAAAAGAATTACTGCTTTAGTACCATGGGTTAACATAAACTGCTGGCAATGCATTACACACTCTTTAAATACTTTAAAAAAAATGAACCAATCCCTCTCTCTTTTGAGTGCTTTACAGTTCTTGCTTTTCTGAATGAACAGTCTCTGAACAATGTCTAAATGCAAAAAAATAAACTTGTTGCTTTCAAGTTGTACAGAGCCAGTGGAATCCTTTAAAAAGTTCTGGTGCAATCACTTGTTGAATACTTCTGATTGACTTGTTCTGTTTTCGAGTTTCTGGTTCTCTAGGCAGCATTTAATAGAGAAAATAAGGGGCATATTTATGAGCCCCTAGCGCCACTGAAGCGTCACTGTTTTGCTTTCCTTATCTTATGACCGAGCTGACAAAACTTCTCTGGAATGCACTTCTTAGTTTAAAGAAGACATTTATTATTACTTCACCACGAGGTTCCTGAGAGACGAGATTAGTAGGTTGGAAGCACACATTTAAAACTAGTCACAGCAATGAAAGGAAAATATATCAAAGTACTTCTCAATTGCAATGTACACAGCAAATACATGTGATTATATTCTAGCATAACTTTAAAGCAAAGAATAAAAGTAAAAAATCATCACCGTAGGGCCTATCACTGCTCGTCATCTTTCTCATGCCTGCAAGTTGATGACTCCTGTTCAACTGCGAGAAAGAGATTTTCCACCCAAACGGGAGGTCAGGCAGCTGACGTCCGCTCCTGACTGAAGTCTTGGAAAATTCCCCCTTGCTGCTGCTCAGGGACACCGTCTTATAATGAAAAAGCCTGCTAACAAGCCCTTTCCTCTAATAGTCAAAACATGCAGAGTTGGGAAGCAAACAAGCCATTGGAGATTGGCCAGATCTCCTAAACCTCGCCTTTCCCAAGGCTGAGTAGAGAGGAAAACACAACATATATGCTCTCTTATCGCGCTAGGGTTCGGTGTGAACACAATATGAAAAACTCAGCTTGGTCTATCATGTGGAAAAACAGAGCTCATCTGCAATGTCTCAACTGCAATGTCGAACTCCACGATAAAGCCAATAGGCAGCTAAACTGAATACAGAATGTAATGTCTAATGCCACGTTAAAGCCAATAGGCAGCTAACCTAAATACCAAATGTAATGTCTAATGCCACTTTAAAGCCAACAGGCAGCTAAACTGAATACAACATGTAATGTGCTACTGATGAACATTGAACAACTAATATGCGCAGTGGTGAAACACAAATTCAGTGGTCAAACACAATTAATGTCATAACAGTCACTTTTCATGATGCTCCGGTGGCGCAATACACTGCGCCGTATTTACAAGGTGGCGTTAAGCCACTTTTTGTGGCTTAACACCACCTTGTAAATATGACCCCTTCACTGGCAGCCCTTTGCGTGGAAGAGGCGTGCAATAGGTATTGCTGTGGACGTGTCACAGCAACACCCATTGCATTTTGATGCTGCCTCAGATTTACAAGTTCTCGTAAACCTGAGGCAGCACCAAAATCTAATGCCACCCCAGTGGTGGAGTTAGCAAGGTGCGACAAGAAGGAATACTTTTATTTTTTGCTTTTTCTATGTGTGCCTCATTCTAAAGTACGCATAGAAAAAGCAAAATGTCAGAAATTATTGCTTATGTGCGGGAAGGCTAAATTTAGCGCCAGCACAGGGGCAACAGAGGGGTGTGCCATATTCAATTAAATACAGCGCATCCCTGCATTGTGGAAATGATAGAGCGCAACGCTGCCAAATTTGGTGCAGCGTTGGGCTCTGTCATTTTCCTTTAAATATGGGCCTGTCTTTCCTTTAATGTCCCTTAAATTGTATCTTGGATTTTACGCAAAAGATTAATTGGCACATGTTTCTATCATAGCAAAAGTGCTTAAATGATAGAGCTCTGTTTCGTAGTTTGGCACGTGAAAGCAATTAATCTCTCTTTACCTTGTAACGGAGTTCATTGCATAAAACTGTTGAGAAACTTCAACAGGGTTTTTCCGCCTTTCTTGTTTTCTCTCTTTAACAGGAAATATGTGATCACCAGCAGCAGATGCAAGCGGAAGATGCAAACCCAGCTGCACTCAACCAGGACAAAAGGAAGTTCTCTGCCAGAGGATGAGGACCATTGGAATCAACTGGTCAGTGGATCAACAAAGACGAAGCCAAGCAAAACTCAGACACACAGGCTTTGAATAACAACTTTGAATAGTGTGATTCTGACAGGTCGTTTGATCGTTAGTGAAATGAACAGTTATCCTCCTGAAAATCTGATGCATGTTCATCACAGATCGTGCATCTTAACAATTGACATATTTTTCTTGAAAAATTACAGTTGGCACGAGTTTAGCGGGTGGTTTGAACAGTTCATATTCAACAAGCCTTGGTTATTGCAACTTGACATTTACTACACCATGGATTACATGAATTGATTATAGTAAACTTGGCATTTAAATATACAATGAATGTATGAGAGATTAATGGCATCTGTATACATGTCTGAGTGTTGCATGCAATATGACAATTTACCGTAGCTGAGCCGTGGGACGTGAGAACATACCCACAACAAGCTTGGGTGTGTTCATTGGTGATTTTTGATCTACACATTTATTAGAGATATTTAAACTTTTATTAGAGGCTTTCTGAACATTTGCTAGAAAAACACCTGATGATTTCTAGACGATCAAGAAGATTTTTGCAACTAATGTTTGAACGTTGTTGAAAAAAAGATTTTTGTTTTGGTTTTATTTTTTCTTGCTATTTCCTTTGCTCTCAAATAAAAAGGACGGAAACAGACAGTTTATATTTTGCTGCTGCAATTGAGGGGCATATTTATACTCTGTTTGCACCAAATTAGCGTCATTTTTTTTTTACTCTAATTCGGTGCAAAACTAACTCCAGATTTATACTTTGGTGCTAGACCCGTCTAGCGCCAAATTTATGGAGTTAAAGTCATTTTCTGGAAGTGGAGACCTACCTTGCCTTAATGAAATGCAAGGTAGGCGTTCCTGTGCAAAAAATGACTCTATGGCCTTAACGCCATATTTAGGGGCATATTTTTTTAATTTGCGGCATATTTATACTCTGTTTGCACCGAATTAGTGTCATTTTTTTTGTCTAATTAGGTGCAAAACTAACTCCATATTTATACTTTGGTGCTAGATCCGTCTAGCACCAAGGCCCTAATTTATACTTTTTTTTGCGCCGCATTAACGTCATTTTTTGGCGCAAAAGTGGCGCAAACTTACAAACTTTTGGCCCTTATTTATACTTTTTGCTGCAAAACTGCACTAACTCAGTTTTGCACCAAAATGTTTAGCCAGTGCAAAGGGTAGGATAGAGTAAAAAAAAAAGACTTTAGTCGGGTGGGGCTGGCAGTATAGAAGAAGAGGGTTTAGCACCAAAAAATCACTTTAGGCAGGTTAGAGGAAAAAAAAATGACTCTAACCAGATTAGCGTCATTTTATGGTGCTAAACCTACCATGCCACATGACTCCTGCTTTAGAAAAGGCAGGTGTCACGCCCACCACCCCAATGGCCAGCACAGAGGACAAGGGTCCCCTGGGCATGGCCATTGCACCCTGTGCCATGTATGGGGGCCCATTTCAGGGCCCCATATGGCACTTTCAAAAATAAAAATGCCTGGGATGGGGTCTCCCATCCTCCGCAGTCCCTCTAGTGTGGGTGGGGGTGCCCCTGGGGACTGAGGAGGGCACCTGTGGGCTTATTCCATGGTATTCCACCATGGAAATAGGCCCACAGGTCCCCTAACGCCTGCCCTGACCCAGGCTTTAAAAAATTAGTCAAAGCAAGCTTTGCCCCATTTTTTTACCCCTCCTCCCTCCCTTGCACCATTTTTGCATGGGAGTATAAATATGGAGTTAAGGCCATAGAGTAATTTTTTGCACGGTAACGCCTACCTTGCATCTCATTAAGGCAAGGTAGGTTTCCACTTCCAAAAATTGACTTTAACTCCATAAATTTGGCGCTAAACGGATCTAGCACCAAAGTATAAATATGGAGTTAGTTTTGCACAGAATTAGAGTTAAAAAAAGTGACGCTAATTCGGTGCAAACAGGGTATAAATATGCCCCTTAGCATAAAAAAATGACGCTAATCTGGTTAGAGTCATTTATTTTGACTCTAACTTGCCTAACGTCCTTTTTTTTTTACGCTAGCCTACTCTTTGCACCGGCTTGCACCATTCCATAAATATGGTGCCCAGGTGGTGCTAAAAAATGGTGCAAGCCGATGCAAAATGTTTTGGTGCAAAACTGCGTTAGTGCAGTTTTGCACCAAAAAGTATAAATAAGGCCCTGAATTTTACATTTCTAAATTTTTGATTTTCGATTTTTGATTTTTGAACTCTTGGTCTGAAATTAGAGAACTCATTGAATCACATTGAAACAAAAGTAGTAAGTGTAAGACGTGTGTCGGCTTGTTAGTGGTTATAGTTATAATTGTATTTGTATTCTTGCTCATTTGATTGAGTTTGCCTATTATTTCAGAGAAAGATAAATCTACAAGTGTACCGAGTTCTACAAGTCCCATAGCAAAATAAATGTCCTTGTTCAATGAGAAGGATTTACATGAAGATGGCTCCCAAGGTGACCTGTCTACAAAGGCATATTATAAACTGTTATACGAATATGTAAATACCATGGAGGTTAAAGATTGTTACATCTGCACCCAATTGCCTTCATCAGTTAGTGAGGGAATCACTTATCATAGTATCCATTTGACTTATGGAATTTCCTGTAGTTTATTGTTCACTCTTTTTCATCAGCAAGAGTATTTCTGGTATTGTTACTCGAGCAAGAGTATTTCCAGTATTATTACTCATGTTTTCTCAATTGTCCATATCACACACAACTTGAGCAGATTGCTAGGGCTACAAACATTGACACATTTGGAGGAATTTCTGAACCTACATTGACATTTGGCACAGTCTATGCCCACGGAAACAATGTGACCTGTATTCTTACCCCATTAGAAAAGGAGTCTATAGGACAAGTTAAAGACAGAAGAAGAGAAATGAAACTGAAGGTATAGAAAGGAGTAGTTGGGGTGGAGAAGAAGAAACTCATTCATTAGCAGGAAGTCAATGATCTCTTGGCTTTTATTGGCAACACGTAGCAAAGCTGTTGATATATAGACCTACATCTAAAATTGACACCTAATTTGTAGGGACAGGTGAATGTAGATGTGTTTTTGTTTAAGAATGTTTGGACATTCATGTGAGCTGGTCAAAACCCCACCATACTAGGCGTTTATTTAATTTGTGGGGAAAAATGCATGTTATAAGCTACCTAAAGGCTGGTATAGAACATGCTATGTAGGAGTAGTCTTTTCAAAGATTTATGATGTGGGTTATTTCAATGAGAAGAAGTGCTAGTGCTTCAGAGATTGTGGGAGATATTTTTGGTGCCATAATTCCATCTGTGGGAGTGATTCTCAATGATCACAGAATAATGAATTTATCAACAATAGTAATAAGCTAGCTACGGATACAGCAGGTGCCTTCTTGTTAGAAAAAAACAGAAACGGTTGCCGTAAGATAAATGACATTACGAAATCGTCTTGCAATAGACATCCTTCTTGCGAAAGAAGGCAGAGTTGCAAGATGTTGCAGGTTCAGCAGTGCTGCACTTAAATTCCGGACAATAGAAAGGAGCTGAGAAAGCATATTGTGAATATGACAAAACTGAAAAGGGACCTGAGGGAGTTAGAAGGAACAGGTGCCTGAGAAGCTATAGGCAATGGTATTTCAGCTGTTGGAAAGTGGTTAGGAATATTAGGGAAAGGAATTGTTGGTACTATCCTGAGACCTATATTAATAATAGCTTTGAATGTCTTAGTTGCAGTTGGTCTCTATAAGTTGTTAAAGAAGCTGAAAGAGAAGAGAGCAAAGAGAAGAAAGTAAAAGGACGAAATTGAGATGGAGACCAGAAGGAGTATATACTATAGTAACATAAAGCAGTTAGAGAAGCTCAGAAGACCTTTCTTAGAATGACCTCAAAGATTTTGACCTGTCACATTAAAAATGCGAAATTGTAATTTGATGTGATGGCTTGATTCACCATCAGAGGGGAAGAGATGTAGCAACATTATTTTTACTACACCTGTCATCACATTGATAATTTATACATGAAAATCTTTGCACTTTGTTAATTGAAGTACTAAAAGATTTGTTGAAAAGTGGTGCACTAAAAGCTTTAAATAATGTGCATTCACTGTAGGTTACTAAATTAAAGTGTGGTGGTATGGCCCTAAAACATAATGTATCACAAAATAAATCAAATCTATGTGATACTTCATCATGTTAATTAATAGCCTGCACTAAAATGATAAAAACATTTCAAGAGAGAAATGTTTTGAATATTTCATGCAGAAGTTGATGGTTGCAGTTCCACACTATACTTAATGCAATGTATTAAAGTTATTTTGTTTTAAATCTACTGTAACATGAACGCTGACAGAGCCTATTAACATTGAAGTTATAATTTTATATGTCATCTATACCTATTTTGCAAAATGGAACGTGCTGTTTTAATTCACTTTGCTTAGTCTTAGTGAGGCCTGCAAGGCCCTGTTTCGGACTGTATAGAAGAATGTCTAGTCATTCCTGCTAGCATGACTTTTCTTTCAGATTTTGTTCGCATGAGATTCTAGCTTGAAAATCCTATTGTTTTACACTTTGTGAGCCTCAGAAACTAATCTTAGTCCAGTACATTCAGGAACTGTGGAAGTAAAATGTCTACAACCCTCATGGATAAGCTAAGAGAGATGTCTTCTACATGTTGGTAATCAGAATCTTTCCTGGCGTTGATGTTCAATGTCACATGGCTGACTATGATTGGACAATTACACCTTCTGAGTCATGAGGAGTGATGGATGAGCGAATCATCTGGCACCATGGACTTAAATATACTGTTCCCCAGTGGGACTGGCAGCATTTTTCTGAGTCAGATACATTCCACTGTTCTTGCTGAATTTCCTTCGACTCTGAGAGTTACACACCTCTTTACCCTTACCTTTTATTCCAATGCTTTGCTGGGACTTGGATTTTTTTCCCATCACCTCAAGAAGAAGACCGGGCTTCTGACAGGCTGACACCTTCCCTTTTTGCTTACTTTTTGCCAACTTTGGATAGTCACCTTTTATCCCAGATGTCCCTTTTTCAAATTAGTTTTGTCCTTTTTCTTTTCACTTTTTGTCCACATGTGTTTAGCCCAGCACATTAACTTTTGACTTGCTGATGTGTAGAGTTTTCTTTTGCCCTAGACAGCTAAGCTTTGATAATTTTGTATTGCCTTATTGTTCAAAATAACTGAACAAAACTTGTTTTCTGTACACTGGATTATACTGCAAATGTTTTGACTTGCTTTTTGTTAGAAATGGGATCTTTGGTTGGCAGTCAGGTTACCCCACGTCCAAGCAAGGACCCTCACTCTAGTCAGGGTAAGTCACACACAATACAAGTTATCTTGTGCCCATCCTCTGGTAGCTTGGCACTGAGCAGTCAGGCATAACTTAGAAGGCAATGTGTAAAGTATTTGTGCAATAAATCATGCAATAACACAGTGAAAACACCTCAAAAAGACACCACACAGGTTTAGAAAAATATAAGATATTTATCTGATTAATTTAAGGTCAAAACAAGCAAGGTTTGATAATCTCTAGTTAAAAATATCACTTTGATATTATTAAGTATAGGCTGAAGTTCTTAAAAGCAACAATTATCTCTTGCCAGCACAAAGTACCTGGTTTGCGTCAAAATTGCACGCACGGATACTGCAGAGGAGGAGATGCATAGAAAACGAAGGGTGTATGTCAGATTTATGGGTGCACGCAGATGATGCGTTAATTCCTTTTCATGCGGCAAGGGCTTTGCGTCGAATTCCGGCACGAAGACTTGAATCCTCTTTCTGATGCGGGAACGATGTGGAGAAATCCTGGGCACACCGAATGAACTCACAGGGGCTTCGTTAATCTGTGGGGCAATGCGTCGGAGTTTCTGTCGAACGGCAGGTACTGAGTCAATTCTCCACGCAGGAAGTCAGGCTGCATCGTTCAGGTTCGGCGATGCAATGATTAAATCACCGCGAAGCAGGCTGTGCGTTGATTCTGGAGGCTGTGCGTCGATTTTCACTGAACAAAGAGTTTCTTTGCAGGGATTAAGGCCCATATTTATACTTTTTGACACAAACCAGCGCCGGCGCTGGTTTGCGTAAAAAAATGAACAGCCGGCTTATGCCATTCCAACGTGCCAGGCGGGTGCCTTATTTATGGATTGACGTTAGCCGCCGCCATCATATGGGAAAATAGGGGTTGTGCGTCAAAAAATGGTGCAAGTCAGGTTAGAGTAAAAAATCATGGCTCTAACCGGACTTGCACCATTTTTTGACCCACAACCCCCACTGAAATGACTCCTGTCTTAGGAAAGACATGAGTCATGCCACCCTGCCCAATGACCATGCCCAGGGGACTTCTGTCCCCTGAGCATGGCCATTGGGCACAGTGGCATGTAGGGGGGCCCAAGTTAGGCCCCCCTAAGCCACTACATTTAAAATTAAAAAATACTTACCTCAATTTACCTGCACTTTTTGTCCACATGTGTTTAGCCCAGCACATTAACTTTTGACTTGCTGATGTGTAGAGTTTTCTTTTGCCCTAGACAGCTAAGCTTTGATAATTTTGTATTGCCTTATTGTTCAAAATAACTGAACAAAACTTGTTTTCTGTACACCGGATTATACTGCACATTTTTTGAATTGCTTTTTGTTAGAAATGGGGTCTTTGGTTGGCAGTCAGGTTACCCCACGTCCAAGCAAGGACCCTCACTCTAGTCAGGGTAAGTCACACACAATACAAGTTATCTTGTGCCCATCCTCTGGTAGCTTGGCACTGAGCAGTCAGGCATAACTTAGAAGGCAATGTGAAAAGTATTTGTGCAATAAATCATGCAATAACACAGTGAAAACACCTAAAAAAGACACCACACAGGTTTAGAGAAATATAAGATATTTATCTGATTAATTTAAGGTCAAAACAAGCAAGGTTTGATAATCTCTAGTTAAAAATATCACTTTGATATTACTAAGTATAGGCTGAAGTTCTTAAAAGCAACAATTATCTCTTGCAAGCACAAAGTACCTGGTTTGCGTCAAAATTACACGCACGGATACTGCAGAGGAGGAGATGCATAGAAAACGAAGGGTGTATGTCAGATTTCTGGGTGCACACAGATGATGAGTTAATTCCTTTTCATGCGGCAAGGGCTTTGCGTCGAATTCTGGCACACAGACTTGAATCCTCTTTCCGATGCGGGAACGATGTGGAGAAATCCTGGGCACACCGAATGAACTCACAGGGGCTTCGTTAATCTGTGGGGCAATGCGTCGGAGTTTCTGTCGAACGGCAGGTACTGCGTCAATTCTCCACGCAGGAAGTCAGGCTGCATCGTTCAGGTTCGGCGATGCAATGATTAAATCACCGCGAAGCAGGCTGTGCGTTGATTCTGGAGGCTGTGCGTCGATTTTCACTGCACAAGGAGTTTCTTTGCAGGGATTAAGGCCCATATTTATACTTTTTGACGCAAACCAGCGCCGGCGCAGGTTTGCGTAAAAAAATGAACAGCCGGCTAATGCCATTCCAACGTGCCAGGCGGGTGCCTTATTTATGGATTGACGTTAGCCGCCGCCATCATATGGGAAAATAGGGGTTGTGCGTCAAAAAATGGTGCAAGTCAGGTTAGAGTAAAAAATCATGGCTCTAACCGGACTTGCACCATTTTTTGACGCACAACCCCCACTGAAATGACTCCTGTCTTAGGAAAGACATGGGTCATGCCACCCTGCCCAATCACCATGCCCAGGGGACTTCTGTCCCCTGAGCATGGCCATTGGGCACAGTGGCATGTAGGGGGGCCCAAGTTAGGCCCCCCTAAGCCACTACATTTAAAATAAAAAAAATACTTACCTCAACTTACCTGCACTTTTTGTCCACATGTGTTTAGCCCAGCACATTAACTTTTGACTTGCTGATGTGTAGAGTTTTCTTTTGCCCTAGACAGCTAAGCTTTGATAATTTTGTATTGCCTTATTGTTCAAAATAACTGAACAAAACTTGTTTTCTGTACACCGGATTATACTGCACATTTTTTTAATTGCTTTTTGTTAGAAATGAGGTCTTTGGTTGGCAGTCAGGTTACCCCACGTCCAAGCAAGGACCCTCACTCTAGTCAGGGTAAGTCACACACAATACAAGTTATCTTGTGCCCATCCTCTGGTAGCTTGGCACTGAGCAGTCAGGCATAACTTAGAAGGCAATGTGAAAAGTATTTGTGCAATAAATCATGCAATAACACAGTGAAAACACCTAAAAAAGACACCACACAGGTTTAGAGAAATATAAGATATTTATCTGATTAATTTAAGGTCAAAACAAGCAAGGTTTGATAATCTCTAGTTAAAAATATCACTTTGATATTACTAAGTATAGGCTGAAGTTCTTAATAGCAACAATTATCTCTTGCAAGCACAAAGTACCTGGTTTGCGTCAAAATTACACGCACGGATACTGCAGAGGAGGAGATGCATAGAAAACGAAGGGTGTATGTCAGATTTCTGGGTGCACACAGATGATGAGTTAATTCCTTTTCATGCGGCAAGGGCTTTGCGTCGAATTCTGGCACACAGACTTGAATCCTCTTTCCGATGCGGAAACGATGTGGAGAAATCCTGGCACACCGAATGAACTCACAGGGGCTTCGTCAATCTGTGGGGCAATGCGTCGGAGTTTCTGTCGAACAGCAGGTACTGCGTCAATTCTCCACGCAGGAAGTCAGGCTGCATCGTTCAGGTTCGGCGATGCAATGATTAAATCACCGCGAGGCAGGCTGTGCGTTGATTCTGGAGGCTGTGCGTCGATTTTCACTGCACAAGGAGTTTCTTTGCAGAGATTAAGGCCCATATTTATACTTTTTCACGCAAACTGGCGCCGACGCTGGTTTGCATAAAAAAATGTACAGCCAGCTAATGCCATTCCAACGTGCCAGACAGGTGCCTTATTTATGGATTGATGTTAGCCGTCGCCGTCATATGGGAAAATAGGGGTTGTGCGTCAAAAAATGGTGCAAGTCAGGTTAAAGGAAAAAATCATGGCTCTAACCGGACTTGCACCACTTTTTGAAGCACAACCCCCACTGAAATGACTCCTGTCTTAGGAAAGACAGGAGTCATGCCACCCTGCCCAATGACCATGCCCAGGGGACTTCTGTCCCCTGAGCATGGCCATTGGGCACAGTGGCATGTAGGGGGGCCCAAGATAGGCCCCCGTGCCACTACATAAAAAAATAAATACTTACCTCAACTTACCTGTACTTACATGGGATGGGTCCCCCATCCATGCGTGTCCTCCAGGGGTGGGTGGATGTGGCAGGAAAGGGCACCTGTGGACTGATTCCATGGTCAGAGACCATGGAAATGAGCCCACAGGTCCCTTAACGCCTGCCCTCACTCAGGCGTTAAAAAACTGCACACATCAGGCTGGGTGCCATTTTTTAAGGCCCGTCCCCTCCTCTGCGTCAAAATGACATGGGATTATAAATAAGGCACACAGGCCTTAAAGTCATTTTCTGGAGGGGAACGCCTACCTTGCATGTCATTAACGCAAGGCGGTTTCCCGCATCCAGAAAATGATGCACACTGAAGAATTTTTACATTCGCGGGGTCGGGGCTCATCGTATAAATATGGTGTAAGGTTTGCGCCGAATGTGCATCAAAACTTTTGACGCACATTCGGGGCAAACAGAGTATAAATATGCCCCTAAGTCTTTTTGGCCCTGAGACTTCAGGAACAAGAGGCAAGCTTAATTCAAGCCCTTGGAGAGCACGCACTTCTCAGCAGAGCCAGAGGCTAGCAATTCAGCAGGGCAACAGCAAGGCAGCAGTGCTTCTCAGAAAAACAGTCCAGGTGAGTCCTTTGGGCAGCCAGGTAGTTCCTTCTGGGCAGGATGCAGGTTCTGGGGCAGAGTGTCTCTCCCAAGGAGTATCTTGAAGTGCCTAAATTGGTAGGGTCAGGGACCCAGATAATATACCCAAAAGTGCCTTTAAAGTGGGGGAGACTTCAAAGAGTGTTTTTGAAGTACACAAGGTCCTCTTTCAGTACAATCCTGTCTGCCAGGGTCCCAGTAGGGAGTGTGGCAGTCCATTGCGTGAGGGCAGGCCACTGTCTTTTGATATGTAGGTGTTAGGCCCTCCTCCCTTCCAGCCCCGGAAGACCCATTCAGTATGCAGATGTGTGCAAGTGTGACTGAGCATCCTGTGTTTGTGGTTGTCTGGGTGAAATGCACAAGGGAGCTGTCAGCCAGCCCACCCAGGTGTGGATTGTAAGGCACAGAAGGATTTAAGTGCAGAGAAATGCTCACTTTCTATAAGTGGCATTTCTAAAATAGTAATATAAAATCCAACTTCACCAATAAGCAGGATTTTGTATTACCATTCAGGACATACTAAATATGACCTCTCTACCCCTTTCTGATCAGAATCTACCACTCAAACAGTATATGAGGGTAGCCCTAATGTTAGCTTATGAAAGGAGCAGGCCTCACAGCAGTGGAAAATGAATTAAGGAGTTTTCCACTGCCAGGACACAGAAAACACCCAGGTATATGTCCTGCCTTTTACCCACATAGCACCCTGCCCTATGGGTTACCTAGGGCCTACCTTAGGGGTGACTTATATGTAGAAAAAGGGGAGTTTAAGGCTTGGCAAGTACTTTTAAATGTCAAATCGAAGTAGCAGTGAAACTGCTCACAGAGGCCTTGCAATGGCATAACTGAGACATGGTTAAGGGGCTACTTGTGTGGGTGGCACAATCAGTTCTGCAGGCCCACTAGTAGCATTTAATTTATAGGCCCTGGGCACATGCAGTACACTTTACTAGGGACTTATAAGTAAATTAAATGTGTCAATTTCGTATGGCCCAATGTTACCATGTTTTAAAGGAGAGAGAATATGCACTTTAGCACTGGTTAGCAGTGGTAAAGTGCACAGAGTCCTAAAACCAGCAAAAATAGTGTCAAAAAGTAGAGAGAGGCAGGCAAAAAGTTGGGGGTGACCACCCTAAGACTGTCAGATCTAACACCTTTGTTGAATGTTTAGTCCTTTTGATGTTAGTTTGAATCTTTTCTATCGCCTTGGTCAACTGCTGGTATTTCTGTATCTTTATAATTTTATATTGCGAATTGTCTGCATGATTTTGATTCTGAGCTTGTATAAAACTCCTTAACTTTATTTCCCAGGGGAATTTTCTTTGTGTTGCCAAATGGATCACACTGCCATTCTTAATTGATTTGTTGTGAATTTTTTGCTGCCTTACGTCTCCACACACTTACGCTGGGTGAAAAGATTTGTTGACCTCGTTGTAAAGCATAACCCTAAACAAAATATGCTTTAGCAGTTGTGACCATCATGAATGTATCAGGAATAGAAAATGTAAAAAAAAGTTGTTGGCTTAAGAAATGCAGGATTCAATGTCTTGCACAGTTCTGCAATCTTTTCAAACAGCACAGTCTTGTTTGACATACCATATGTGAAAGATGATAAGGCTAATGGCCATTGCATTCTTGGCCTCTCAGCTGTGACCACAAAGTAGTATTTGTACTACCTTTCACATTAGCTCCTCACACACAAAACTGTGGTGTCCGTTAGAGGTCCATCATATCCCCTCTTCTATTCAACATTTACCTAACCCCGTACAAAACCAGACTAAATCATTCAACCTCACCTATGATAACTATCCTGATGACATCCAAATTAGTTTAAAAATGGATGTTCTGGAAAGCCTAACAATTTAAACACTCATGACTACCTTTGGGCCATAAACATGTGGATGAGAATAACCATCTAAAGCCCAATACCAAACAAACAGCATTATGACCTATAGACACTGAAAGAAATAGCAGCGTCCAGCCATATGGCTTAAGAAACATGGGACCCACTGCTACATAATCAAGAGAAGTCAGAAACCTAGGAGTACCCATTGATTCAGGCTTATAATGGATACCACATCTTAACAATATCACATGAGTGCAATCTACACAATAAAAACCCTATGGAGCTCATAATAACATTGGCAGGAAATCCTGCCTACCGCCATGGCGACGGCCTCCAAAAGACCATCGCCGTGGCTACCTACTGTCCACCATAATATGACCGTAGCTGGAATTCTGCCAGAAGGCTGGCAGAATTCCGGCTACGGTCATGACGGCGGACGGCAGTAAGGAGGCGCTGCTGACAGCAGCAGCGCCACGCCAGTAGAACACCGCCGACCGTATCATGACACATGATACGGCCTGGCGGTGTTCCGCTAGCGGGCCTGCTGCTGGCAGCAGCGCCGCATCCCATCCCCTGCTAGAGGACCCCCTGCAAACAGGTAAGTCAGGTGCTCTGACAGGAGAGGGTGTGTTGTGTGTGTTGGGGTAGGGGAGTATGTGTCTGCGTGCGTGCATGCAGGTGTGGTGCGTGTGCGCATGAATGCATGTGAGTGTGCGTGTATGTTGTGATGTGTGAATGCGTGTGTGCATGAATGTATGTCAGTGTGTGTGGGTGTGTGCATGGATGTATGCATGCATGGGCGAATGTCGGTATGCGTGTGTGCATGTGTGTGTTTTGCAATGTGTATTTGTGTTTAGGTTGGGGGATGGGAGGTGAGAGACCTGTGGCTCTGGGAGGGGGGGGGCAGGCAAGACCCCTATCAGTACCAGGGAAGGATTTTTTTTGCCTCTAACCAGGCTAGCATCATTTCCTGACGCACAACCCCTCCTTCCCTACCGCCACCCCCACCTGGCTAGCATCCTCTTTTGGGATGCTAGCCCAGGTTTAGCACTGCCTTGCACCATTCCTTTAATATGGCGCCCGGGTGGCACTGTGGAATGGCGCAAGCTGGCACTATACTTTTTGCCTCAAAACTGCATTTGCGCCGTTTTGCGGCAAAAAGTATGAATCTGGGCCTTGGTGTTTACGAATGTAATTGACTAGCCATTACTGATTTGGTATAAATCGCATTCACAATTTAAGGAATCACACATAGCGATTCAGTAAATAGCAAATCAAGTTGCTAATACCAAAGTTTTTCCTGACAATCACTAATAACAACACAAACAGGAAGTGGGCCGCAGCAGGCAATAAAAACACTGGAAAGCATTGGGGCTGGTGTCTGCCAGGCCAATCCAATTTGGATCAGCCATCCAGCTGTGGAAAGTAGGAAATGTCCAGGCAGAATCATGAAGAGTAGAAGGCCCTTGAAGAGAGAACAGAACATCAAAGTTTCCAGAAAAAGAGTTGGAAATACTCACTGAAGAGTGTGTATCCTAATATAATGCTTTGTTTGGCAAAACACCCCTCTCTGTGACAGAGACACAGATGAAAAAAATATGGCTCAACATCCAGGAGTGTATTACTTCTGTGGGGGTTCACACAGAGATCAATAAACAAGACCCATGAAAGGTGGTATAATCTCTGAGCCAGGACCAAAAAAAAATTCTCAGCTTGCAGAAATGCATCAGGTGCAACAAGAGGAGGATCTCCAACTTAGCCACCAACAACGTGCCTTGAGGAAATGATCCAGTCCACAATATTAACATTTCCGAGGCTCCTGCTGCTTCAAGAGATAAGAGTCATACATACACTTACAGTGGTACAATAGCATTTTTGCAGCAATATGTGAGGCAACATTGTGACCTTTTTAGGCGGGGAATTGTTTACCTACACTATAATACATTAAAAACACAATTATAGTGTTAGGCCTAACCTAATAATGTACTATGGGATAAGTAGTACTCCATTATGAATACCTAAAGTACAAAGCAAACATAGGCCCTGATTCATACTTTTTCACACAAAACTGTGCTAACGCAGTTTTGCATGAAAAAGTATACCACCCGCTAGCGCCATTCCAAGATGCCGGCCAGCCGTCATATTTATGGAATGACAGTAGCTGGCGGTATGGAGGGAGGCTCAGGGGGAACCGGAGATTATGTATCAAAGGATGACGCAAGTAAAAATATGCCTCTAAAGAGACTAGCGTCATTGTTTGATGCACAACACCCATGGACATGACTCCTGCCTTAGTAAAGACAGGAGTCATGCCCACCACCCTAATGACCATGCCAGGGGACATATGTCCCCTGGGCATGGCCATTGGGTCCAGTGCCATGTAGGGGGACCCAAGTTAGGTCCCCCATGACACTTTAAAAAGATATTATAATACCTGTACTTTCCTGACTTACCTGTGATGGGGGCCCCACATCCTCTGGTTTCCCTCTGATGTGGGTGGGGGGTGTCCCTGGGGCTAGGGAAGGGCACCCGTGGGCCCATTCCATGGTCTCTGACCATGGAAATAGGATCACAGGTCCCCTAATGCCTGCCCTGACCCAGGCGCTAAATAATGGTGCTAAGCAAGCCTAGCGCCATTATTTAAGGCCTCCTTCCCACCGTGCTTGATTTTAGCATGGGGATAAATATGGCGCTAAGGTCATATCGTCATTTTTTGCCTGGGAAGGCCTACCTTGTATCTCATTGACGCAAGGTAGTTTCCCGCAAGCAAAAAATAACTTAAACTCCAAAACTTTGGAGCTAGACGGGTCTAGTGCCAAAGTATAAAAGTGGAGTTAGGTTTGCACGGAATTTGTGTAAAATAAATGATGCAAATTTGGCACAAATCAAGTATAAATCTTGGCCTTAGCGTACTTAAAATTATACAAACAAAGGTATTACATTACAACATTTACGAACATTTTTCACTTTGCATTTCTAAACAGGTATCCCAACACAAAGAGATCATGAGTCTGAAGAAGAGGGTCAGGAAGATTCACATATGTGCGTAGGAGCAGGGAATGAGACCAATATGCCACATATGTCACCCGAGAGGCAAGGTTGCAGCCCTCAACATAGCAGTTACACACTGCCTACTGATGAAGTAGATGATGCAGGCAGCCCTAATGTCACAGAAGAATCTCCAGTAAGGTGCAGGCAACTGCACAGGATTAATTGTGTCCAACATTGCAGTGTTGTCTGGCAACTTAATCCTATATCAGGGTCCACCCAAGAAATAGGTGATGCAACACAATTGTTTGGACGTCTTGAAGACCTTTTGTTGAAGGTACATGACCTACAAAACAAGTACATGAGGATAATGAACAAAAACATTTTGGGGCTAGATCGAAGCATCACAAGTGGCTTCCAACATCTAGTGACAACCATTGAGGAATCCCACAAGTCCCTTGAGGCAAAAGTGGACCATATGGCAAAGACTATGAGCAATTTATATGGCCCGAAGTAACAGGACAATGCAACATACAGGCATACTTAACATATATTTATTCTCACATATGGATATATTGAGTCAGTCAATAGATCACCTTGCACAGGCTACTTCAACACACTCACGCCTTTGTCTAGGGGCGCAGGTTGAAATTGGTTCCTAGAGTTTCGATGTGACACCACAGCATTAGAACGTTTACAGACCTCTCAAATTTCATGAGTTAAAGCAGTTGACCTGCCAAAAGTGAGGAACAATCCCGTCATAGCAGTGTCTCTGTGAATGAGGCAATGACTGTGCCTCGCAGAAGAACATGAGTTAGTGTCGCTGATACTAAAGGCTCCACTACATCTGTGTGACAAAGTTCAGTTTGTAGTAGATGCAAACAGTAATAATTCTTACATTTGCACTACATATTTTTATGTCATATTTTGCTATTTCATTAACATGATGTACTGATGATTTTCTTTAATTTTAATTTTATGAAGAGTGAAAAGAATGTTACATCTCTCCTTACAACCTGAAAAATAAATGTTATAATGTTTCACACAGCATGTCTTGTGTTTAGCTTTATGCAAAATATGACAGACATCATCATTAACATACCTCAGAAGTAATGGTTTGTAATGGCTCTATGCTTGACTCTTCCTTCTGCTGCCAATGAGCCAGCCTGTATTGTCTGTATAGGTGGGTTTTGGGTCACACCGTCATCAGATACTGATTCAGACATGACTACTGACAACCCTTTCCTCATTGCTACCTTATGAATAATTACACATGTAGTAATGATCTTGCAAATTGTCCTTGGGAATATTGTAGGGCACCCCTACCTTTATGGAGACAACATACTCTACTTTTCAGTAATCCATCTGTCCTCTCAATGACAGACTAGGTCTGTTTGTGTGCTGCATTATAGCGCAGCACCCTTTGGTTGGAAGGATGGTGATAAGGTGATCCATGATCTCAGAGCATATGCACTGTCACCTGCGAAACAATTGGGATTGTGGTTACCATAGCTACAATTTGGACATTTAGGACACTTATGTCATGTTCATAGGTCATATTTACCAAGTAGGTAAACATCGTCAAACTCTCCCCTCAGCATATGCTGCTATGCCTGATCATGAATGAGTCATTTGCACTGTCAGGGTACTTTGAAACAAGATCTGTTATGATATACTTTGCACCAGACATCACTTGGGTATTGAGTGAATGAGTGTTCTTCCTGTTTCTAAATATGTACTCGTTATAAGATGGAGGACAGGTGGGAACATGGGCTTCATCAATACATCTTATTACATGAGAAAATAGAGTGCAATGTGATAAAAGTTCAATTTGGCTAACTGCAACTCCTGTGCTGTGCTAAGGAAAGTTATATAATCATGTAATTTCTGTGCCATTTCATCTGGGAAAGCCTTTAAAAACCTAGAAAGGGCACTCTGTGATACCCTACCTGCAGCAACAATGACACCTTGGTAACTCCCAGTGGCTAAAAGATGGACTGAGGGTAGTATCTGCACATTGATGGGTATGGCAGTGCTTCTGAGAGTGTTTCTCTCAAGCAGCTGAGGCCTTATTTCTGCAATTCGATCCAAAATAACTGAACTACTCAGCCTTTTTTTTGTATGTTTCCTCCTCTGTTTGTTGGAAAAGCGTAACTCTCACTCTGGATATTCGTTCCTGTATCCTCCTCCTTCTCTGAAGGACATTAACAATCCATGTCCTCCCCGCAATCACGTACAGAGCTGCCATTGCAGAACACCTTGTTGCATTTTGAGCTTTTTTATATGTTGCACTTCGTTTTACCATCAGAGTTTGTGGTAATTTACACTAGCAAAATCCACATTTTGTGACTAGTCGGTATTTATAAATGGTTGACACATACAATTTGCGAATCGGTATTAGGGAATTAGTAACAGTGACTCACAAATACTGATATGTAAATTGTCAGTTTGGTGAAATCGCGCAACAAATGCTTTCAGTTCATTCTAAAACTTCCGGTAAATGTGTGCAACTAGATAATAATTCGCTAACGCTTCTTACATCTAGCCCTTGGTGCCTAGGGTGAGGGACGGCTACCCAACACTCCTCAAAAGGACCGTAACGGTTCCACGACTTCAAGTTGCCCTGAGCACTCAAATGTATCAGAAAACATTATAACCTCCCCAAGTTCAAAAAAGGTTTTTTTACAAATCCATGTTAGTCTTTTATTAAATCTGCAGGCTCCTTTTGGCCCTTTAGACTAACTGTCTGTAAAAATAATATTCTCATGATATCAGTAAAGCATGTATTCTTGACATCAACACATCCAAAACATGTTTGATCATTATGGCGAATTTGCCTCCAACTTCATCAGGGCTATAAACAAACATATTAAAAACCACATGTTACATAAATGAACATTGGTGGTACCACCACCCACCAAAATAGAGGTGTAAAGGACATAAAATGTTTTTAATGTATTAGACTCTAAGCCCGTATTTATACTTTTTTTAGCGCCGCATTTGCGCCGCTTTTTGACGCAAAACGGCGCAAACCTACAAAATACAATGGCATTTTGCAAGGTTGCGCCGTTTTTGCGTCAAAAAACGACGCAAATGCGGCGCAAAAAAAGCATAAATACGGGCCTAAATATTCCAATGTATACCCATGTTTACATAAGTAACCATGTGATGTGTGTCGGATGGAATAGATGCCTATGCCCTAATACCATAACCCTTCACATAAAACTTGTGACATCTCAAAGTGCACCCTCATCCATTTGTGCCAAACCAGTAAACCACACACCAACGTCATCATGCCCACATGCATTCGCAAATAAATTGACCCTTGAAAATCTGAAGCAAATTCTTATTGCCACATAACATCTAGAACAAAGGAAATATATTAATTTATAAATGGTAGGAGCGTGGTTTCCAGGGTCATGCCAGAGGGGTGGCACACTGGAACAGAGTCCAAGTATACAAGATGATGCATTATCCTGGCCTTTGGTGTCTTGTTGGGGGGTCTCCAATGATCCTAGACCTAGGCTTGTTCACTCCAATGTATTTCCTGGAATATAGCCAGTTTACGGAACAAGATTGATGACCCATACTGGGTCTCCCTAATTGATTCTTGTAGCATTTGCCTCTTCCAGGAAACCTGGGCCACTACTAACTTACATAGGCAAGGGTTTACATCATTCTGCAATGAGGCTGTCCCCTAATCTGCGGGGAGGGCAGGAGGGGGTCTTATTACATGGATAAAGATAGCTAAGGTTAGGGAAGTGAAGGAAATCACTGTTAATTCTCCTGACATTCTGTCTGTTTCAATCAAACTAAAGCTGGGTCCCACACTTATGTGCATAAACCTTTACAATAGGCCAGGCCCCCCTAGTAAAACCTCAGAAACTATATCTTTGTTAAACACTTTTGTGGCTGAGGTACTCCCTTCACATTTCCTTATTTTAGCTGGTGATTTTAACACTTTATTAGAGCCCAATTTACTTTTTTCAGAGCTAGCTCAGGAAGAGGATGAAATAAGGGGAATTCCATCCTTTCATACGCTGACAAATCAGTTCAAATCTAATCCGAGGGTGTGGCAGGTTATCGAGTTAATGCTGTCACATGGTCTACGGCCAGGAAACTGGCATTTTCCTTCGGACATTCCAGCATGTTCCACGTTCTCTAGAGGGTCCTATAGTAGTTTTATTTATTATTTCCTTATTGATGACAGGATGTGGCATGAGATAAAGGATGTTAAAGTGGGAGATCATCGCTACAGCGATCATTTCCCCCTTTTTTTGGAGTGGAACAGGTGGTTTGTTGAGGTCGAACCAACAAAGCAAGCCGAGAGAGCTATGCCTGCCCTGGTGGTGGCTAGTAACCAGCATGCATTAAGATGGGAGACCTTTAAGAACAAAGGCGCATTGCAAGCCCAACTGTCTGATCTGGTTTTGAGGTATGCAGTTCCAAATACTTATCCTGCTGATCAGACCATGGCTAAACACACTGAGTTTTTTGCTTCTCTGAAGGCTCTTTTTATTAGAGAAAACAAGGTAAGGGAGCGGCTCAGACCAGTTAAATCTAATCCATGGTTCAATAATGTTTGCAGGAGAGCCAAAAGTGCCCTTCTGGAACCACTTAAACTATGGGATAGACCTGCTATAGTAATGGCAAGGCGTGATTACACGGATGTAATCAAGTTTAGCAAGGCACATTGGGCAGAGAGCATAGGCAAGAACTGTTGGCAGCTGCCAGGGATTCAAACACAAGGCGTTTTTGGACCCTAGTCTCTAATGAAGGAAGAAACTCGAGCCCTAGGCCTGACTGCCATATTCCTCCAAACATCTGGTTCTCCTATTTTACCAAACTCTATAGCCAGGATTTCGATTCAATAGTGGGAGCAGAAGAGGAAATTGTGGCTGGGATTGATTGGGCAGGTGCTATTGCACCTTTCACTATGAAAGAAACTGAGACAGCTATTAGGGCACAAAAACTAGGGAAGGCTCTGGGATTAGACAGGATTCCATCTGATTTATACAAGTCTGACCTGACATTATGGGCCCCTTATATTAATAAGGTTTCAAATGCTATCTTGGAGACGAACATCCTTCCTCATTCGTAGGAAGGGTGCAATAATTGTCCTTATTCATAAAAAAGGGGACAAATTGGCCCCGGGGAATTATAGACCGATTAGCCTCCTAGACAACCTCCAAAAAATCTTTTCGTTTCAGGTGTTGGGAAGGTTTAGAATTTGCATGGAAGAAAATGGGGCCTTTTCAGGCAGGCTTTAGGCAAGCGACAGCCACGATGGACCAGGTCTTTAGCTTTCTCACAATAAAATGGAAGGTGGTGGACCTGGACGGTGGCAGGCTCTTTGTTGCCTTCGTTGATCTTAGATCTGCTTTTGACCTGGTCTCCCATCCTAAGTTGTGTGAGACTTTCGTCAAAATTGGAGTACCGGGTCCATTGCTACATTTGATTAGGGAACTGTACACAGATAGCTTTGCCAGAGTAAGGTGGGGAAGGGATGGAGAGCTATCTGATGAGTTTCCCCTGCAGAAAGGTGTTAGACAGGGGTTTGTGTGTTAGCTCCAACCCTTTTCTTCCTTTTTATAAATGCATGTATCCCATATTTCCTTGATACCCAAAATGATGCACCGAAATTGGGTGGTATCAAGACACCATGCCTGCTGTTTGCTGATGACACCCTGCTCTTGTCCCAAACTGCCTCTGGATTATCTAGGCTTTTGGAAAACTCTCTGATTTTTGCAAGGACTTCGGCCTACAAATAAACTGCACCAAAACTAAATGCATGATATTTGGTGACCCAAAATATAGGCAAAAAAAAAAATAGTCCTCAATGGTGAGGTCCTTGAACGTGTCAGTGATTTTGATTATTATCAGGTTAGACGACTCCCATAACTGGACATCACACCTGTAAAAGTCCCTTTTGGCCCTGAAACAAAAGACAGGAGGCATTTTGAGATTTGCGTCTAAACCGTCCGTCTTGTCAATGGATATTTATAAATTGCATGCTAGAGCAGGTATTTCATATGGCGCTGAGCTCTGGGGGCATGTCAAGCTCCAAGATATAGGAAGAGCAGAAAATCTCTTTATTAAAGCCCCGTTAAAAGTTCCATCTAGTTCTCCAACCTTGCCCATCCGAATGGACCTAAATCTGCACTCAATTATGGATCTTGCAGATTTGGTCCTCAGTAGCATTAGATCCTTATAGGACATGGCTAACAGCGCTTTTACGAGATCCTCAGGTTGATAAAATCCCATTGATGCAAGTATGTAAAAAGGATTTTTTTTAAATTCGGGCTGGGGTCCTACTGGGCAGACCCCTTGCACCTTCCAAAAAATGCTCCCCAAATGTTGAAGGACGCATACTGGGAAAATGTACATATGTTAGCTCTAGCAGCTGTCCCGTCGGGTAGTATGACAGACAGCTTCTTATCTTTCAAGTGTCACTATGAGTTCAAGCATTTTTTAGAAACTATTACACACCCAGTGGCACGTGCACTTTATCTAAGACTTAGACTGGGATCCTTACTAGTGCACAATATTATAGCTAGATAGAAGCAATATACTAGCTCGTCAAATTCTTGCCCGATGGGATGTAACACTAGAGAAACTATTAGTCATCTTCTATTCTACTGTCCAGCATTTAAAACGCAAAGGGCCCGTTGGATAAGACCTCTTTGTAAGACATTGGGCATCAGAGACCGTCATTCGGCATTTAGGATTTGTAGTACAAACACCCATGGGCTGATGGCGTGTGCTGTGGCAACGTTTTTTGCAGCTATCTGGTGGCACAGAACAGGTTTCATAAATAGATAGAATATGTACTTAAGGGTAGCAAATGTGTTTTCAATTGCTATTATTTCAATTTCTAGATCTGAATACATATTTTTATTATATTAAACTTTTTAATATTGGGAGGAGATTCATAGGTTCTGTGAACTATTATATGTATTTGCCCAAGTCTTATCTTGTGTTCTTTGTTTGAGAATCTAAGTTTGGTCCATCACCTAGTATAGATTCTCAAAATGATAAGTGAACAAGCCATAATTATTCCCGATAGAGACTTCTGGCATGGGATTTCTAAATATCGGATGTTGAAAAACGTGGAATGATTTTTAGCATGAAGATTCCACCATTTTTTCTGTGATTATTTATTATTCAATTTTTACATACATTCTTGTGAACTTGTTCTTATGTTTGTATTTGTTACTTTTATGGTACATGTTCCGAAATAAAGCTTGAATTGAATTTATAAATGGTGCCAAATAATTTTAAATCCATGCATACATCACACCTGTCAGCTAACCGCCTTATCTAATCTCTGAATTCCTAAACTCCAAAGAACCTGAAATTCCAAAATACTTATCTCAAAGAGTATATGGAGAGGTTTCCTTTCTGAGCCTGTAAAAATAGTTATAGTATACACATTCATTATAAACCAAATTATTCACTTCAGTGTGAAAAAGGTTTATAACACTGCATTTACACTAATAACTCACAAGAATCCAGGGTCCCACATCGGTCACTAGACATGATAGTAAAATTACACCTCAGGGCCAAGTCAGGCCATTCAATTGCATCTCAAGATCCATACTCTCCACACAGTATGGGTGAGAATGTCCTATCCTATGTACACCTGTTTGTATAGACCCGGAATTGTAAATCAACAATGCTAGGATACCATACTTCTTATACTGACAATAAACTCACAACAATCCTTCTACTTATAGTTCCAACGTAATAGCAAGAGATTGTTCCTTGAACATGTGTGATCAGTGTTGTAGTCCAGTGCCATCTTAAGCACCTCTTGTATATGAAGGTGAGCATGATAGGTCACAAATTTCCCATGTCCGCCGCTTGTGTCGACCATGTTAGACTATCTGAATCATAGTCATGTACCATACACAAAATAAACCGCATACACCCCTTATCATACAGTTCTTCACAAATTTCTACAATCCTCATATAGCCTCACCATCCATAGTCCAAAGCCTATCCAACAGTTCATAAGGTGGTCATTTTGAACTAGACCAATAGAAGAATTCCATGTAGAAGCGTAACAGAGAGGGTTGGAACACCAGCTTCATATGTCTTCTCAAAGCCATTGTATCCACTGAGAACTCCACCATTACATCGTTCTCAAAAAAATATGAAATCAGCACACAGGTCGTACCTTGCATTATTAGCCCTATTTTTAAGTCGTCTTAAGCTTGCATCAAAACAGGAACTCTACTTCTAACTTGGGTTTAGATACGCTAGGAAATTCTAACTCCTGGTCACAACAATAATGGTCTATTTTTATTAACTCACACAAAGAGCTGAAAAGAGGGAAACTACTTCCACTTTCAGTTTAGATAAGGATGGAAATGGTGACGGTTTTTAAGGCCTCACAAAAAAAATGGAAATATGAAAAACAATTCTACTTTCGCTTTGGATAAATACACAAAAAAATACTTTGAACATGTAAGTGACCCTTGTGATTTCTCAAGATAAGACTCTCCATGACTCATCCGTTATCTTAAGACAAGATGCTTTGTGAGCATACATTCTTCAGATTAGTATATGTCCTCCACAGACATTTGGGATTTGTGCCAACATAGTGCAGCAGCGCAGAGTGGCAAAACAGAGAATTCAGAATGGGCTCCACCACAGACAGTCAGCAGGCAAATAATAAGTATATTTTAGATTGATATACACAATGTGTTGTAACATTAGTATTGTTTTATAATATATTTAGCATTCAATTTCTTACAGATGTTAATTGACTCTAAATTGTACTGTTATACATAAGATTAATTGTTAAATGGTCTTATTAGTGAACTATGTGTATTAATGAATATTTTGTATGACAAATTGGCTTATGCTCCACAAGGCCCCTATAGTGTTTTAATGAAGCAAAGTGTTGCCTAATGGGGTATCTCATTAACTAAAGCTAGCAAAATTGTATTTAATGTAGAAAATGCTACGGTTGTTATGATTGTATTATCAGAGAAGTTAAAGCTGTCTACAAAGAATATATGAATGTTGCCAGATGTTGCATGCACTGGGACTACCTGCTTTTTAGGTGCAGGTTGTAGAAAACAGAATTTCACCAGTGTGTACTTTGTTGTTGATGTTGTAATGAGCAATTTGTTTAATGCAATATGATCATAGTCCCATTATTTTTAGATTATTAAATATGCAAAGAATCCAGTTATCTGTGAACAAAATGCATTAGAGTTTCATTTTGACAGTCTATCTAGATTCTAACAGCCCCATTACATAGTTAGCTTTCAAAACCAACATTTTTAAATATTGTGTTCCATGCTTTTAAATGACTTGATGCAAAAACAAGTATCCTAAGTATCCTAAAAACATACTATAAGTGTTTGTGCATATGTATGTGTTAGGAACGGCATAGTATGAAATGTCAGTAGGACCTTCAGCACTTCTACAAGTTAATTCCCAACTATAAAAGTACCTACTGGTAAGAAAAAAGTTTGTCTTACCATTGGGTCTCTACCACCCAATGGACTTTTCTTGGGGCTTGATGCCTCGCCAGATTTCAGTCAGGCATGATTAAAATGGGCATAGTCTCCCCTTTCCAGTGATGCCTCCCTAAACAGTTTCCTGCTTGAGGTTTGCGGCTGGGCTAAGCCTACTATTCAAAAATGTCTGTAGTTGGTAGGTTTTCATGGGTGATGGCAGAGCAGGGCCCCAAATACCGCAGCTCCCCCTATTGCTGATTGTATTGTGCTATCTTGCCCCACACATACAAGTGGACTGCCATTGTTATCTGGAGATGTGTAGGAACTCCGGTTGATTGGAAATTTCTGGATCCCCACAGATTCCAGAAGTTTCTTAAACAGAAATGTGAGGAAAATTCATGTTTTTTGGCAAATGTTGATGTCTGCTAGGTTGTTGGAGTAAAATTAACCAGTAAAAGCAACACAAGTAACTCTGGTTTCTCCCAGATGTCTAGTTTTTAAAAATATGGAGGTTTTGCAGGTTTTCCTAGGTTCTAACTGAGCTAGGGACCAAAATCAACAGCTATCCAAATTGCAAAAACAAAGGTCAGTTTTGAGACCCTTACTGTCATGGGGTATAGACCCACCCACATAATTTTTATCTGGAATCTTGGAGGAAAGCCGGTTGGTAGGGAATTAGTGGACTCCTGCAACTTCCAGACTTTCTGCCACAGAAATATCAGGAAAAAGTGTGTTTTAGCCATCGTTTGAGGTTTATATTCCTTCTGGGTAAAGTTACCTGGTGCATGCCCACCACCCTAGACTCTCCTATGTGTCTAGTTTTTAGAAATGTGCGGTTCTGGTGGGATTTCCTAGGTTCCGGGCTGAGACAGGTCCCAAAATCCACAACTACTCAAATAGCAAAAAAAGGGTTGGTTTTCAGTAAAATAACCAGGTTGGGTTTTGGGCCTTTTCCTGTCGCGGGGGCTAGGCCCACCCAATACAAGTAAGATGTAATTTTTATTGGGAGTCTTAGGGGAATTCTGGATGGTAGGAAATCTGTGGCTCCCCACAGAATGCCAAACATGCAGTCAAAGAAATGTGAGGAAAATGTGTATTTCAGGCAAACATTTGAAGCTTGCAAGGGCTTCTAGGTATGATTACTTAATGAGAGTTACGCAAGACATGCCACACTGGACTCTGCTGGGACTTTAGTCTTCAGAAATGTCTGGGTTTGTTAGGTTTTCTTGAGTGGCAGCTGATCTAAGGCCCAAAATCTGCAGTTAGCCATGTAAAAACACATGTCATAGGCTGGGTAAAATATAATGCTTCCTGGTCATGTTTTAGGGTGTTTTGTGTTGCTGGGGCTAGGCCCTGCCACACAAGTTGGGTACCACGTTTATCAGGAGGCATGTGGCACTACAGAATAGTAGAACATTTATTATTAACAATAGGATTTTTTTGCATTTTTGAATCTCAAAGGAAAGCCAGGGTGTAAGAAATCAAACATTTTGCAAAATGCCCTCTGAATCACTTGTTAGTATGGGTACCCTCAAATGCAGACACATACAAATACCCACTGGTCCTCAACTGAGCATCTGATTTACATTTCAAAAATATATAGGTAACCTTCAGTACCATTTTCCACTCTATTTTTTACTGTATGGATTGCTCTATACTCAGTACACAGTATAAAAAAAACATTGTGAGATGTGAGATTCAGCTGAGTTGTTGGCTCCTGGTACCTCTGGCTCTTGGTAAACCTACAAACCCTTGAGGGTTCTATCGAAATGACCCCTTGCTGAATTCAGACTTCTGTATACCTTTTGGAAATGTATAGCTTTCTATCATCACCCATTGGTTTCATACCTGTTTCTACCACAAACCAAAAGTAGGTTGAAAGTACAAAATTTAGAAAAAATAGCTACCACTTACAAAAATTCCAAAACTATGTTTATTTTTTTTCATAAAGCTTCGCAAGTTCCTATAAGAAAATATCTTTTAGCACAGGAAACCTTTCCTTGGTGCCATTTTAGCAAACAAACCAGACACTTTCTTGCACAGCACTTTTTCTAATTTTTCTCAAAAATCGCCAAATTCAGCTATTTTTGGCTATTACTTTCCTCCAGGGGAATCTACAAACCCTGGGTAGATTTAAAATCCCCAGGTTGAAGGAAAAAAGGTGCACATTTGGCATGGATATCTTAGGCTGAAAAAAGTTATTGAGGCCTATGCTCCAGCTACCTCTAATACCCAAAAAAGACTCAATACTGGGGTGACAAAACCTGAGCAGTTATGGGGTTCAAGAAGATATGTTTTAGGAGTGAGTGTTTGAAAAAGCTTCAGCTTTTAAAAGTATTCTTCCCCATAAGCAAGAGCTATCCCCATTTGAAACAGTTGATTTAAAAGATTTTGTGATATACTTCTATTTTCTTTAAAATTGGTGGGCACGAACTGTGGTTAGAATGAACTACAATAGCTATTCTAGTAATTTCTGGAACACTTGCACATGTTTTCTATTTCTCAAATCTGTAGGTAGGAAGAGCCTTTGGAACCAGGAGTATTAATCTTAAAACGTTTATATTCCTGAATCACAAAAGGACTATGGTACATCATCTAATGTTTAGCAAAGAAGCCCGAAACTGGTGAGATAAGAAATGTACCTCATATCTGAGTGCATAAAGGTGCTGAAATAATTGACCTTACCTGATCACAACAACTTTGTTAGTCACAGTTCGATCAATATAGCAGTATCAAACCATTTATTGCAGTGGAATGTTCTGAAGAGAAAGGAGCTACCAAGGCTGAGGCCATAGACTCTAAACATATAGGGCCTCAATTATTAAAAAGTGGCTCAGCATGATGCCAAAAGTGACATTGCCACACTGTGTCACTTCAGAAACACCAGGATATGCCGTATGTAAAACAATATGGCGCACCCCTGTGTTTTCCCTAGAGCTGGCACTAAACACTAAAAAGAGCTGCCTAGTGCATTGCAGGGAATTATTGTTTATGTGCAAGAAGGTGTTCCTTCCTGCACATAAACAATCAATAATGGTGATTTGTGCAATGCAGCATACATAGGAGTAACAAGTCGTCATTATTTTAATGAATTTTTATGTGCATGAAGGGACAACTTCCTGCACATAAACAATCATTAATGGTGTTTTGCTCTTCCTATGTGTGCTGCAGATTGCAGCATACATGGGAAAAGCAAAAACAAGGAGAAATAAAAGTATTTCTCCTTGTAGGGCCATGCACACGCCACCCCTGGTGTGGCGTTAGTTTTTGGCGCTGCCTCAGGTTTACGAATCCTCATAAATCTGGGGCAGTATCAAAATGCAATGGGTGTTCCAGTGGAACGCCCACAGTAACACCAAATGCACGCCGTTCTGCCTTTGAAAACTGTGTTGAGGAGGCCCATACTTACAACGCAAAGTGGCTTAACACTGCATTATAAATATGGAGAATGGCACAGACCCATCGGAGCATCAGTAAAAGACATTCTCCGGTGATGCTAGGGGTTTGTAAATGAGTTCTATCGGGTCTAAGGATCCTAACTATGCACAAGAATGCTGATTCCCTCATCTAACCCCCACAATTATGAAGACTATTCTGCAACATGTTTAACATCTCAAGCATTAGCAGTTAGGGATTCTGTTAGAAATGGGGTCTTTGGTTGGCAGTCAGGTTACCCCCAGTTCAAGCAAGGTCCTCACTCTAGTCAGGTTAAAGGAGAATCACCCTCAGTTAACCTTGTCACCCCCTCGATAGCTTGCCACGAGCAGGCAGGCTTAACTTCAGAAGCAATGTGTAAAGTATCTGTACCAACACACACAGTAATTCAGTGAAAACACTACAATATTTCTCTAAATCAAACAAGACCAGAACGACAAAAATCCAACATACACAAGTCAAGATAGAAAAGAATAAGGGGCATATTTATACTTTCTTTGCACTGAATTAGCGTCATTTTTTACGCAAATTTAGCGCCAACTTAGCTCCATATTTATATTTTGACACTAGACCCGTCTAGCATCAACATATTGGAGTTAAAGTCATTTTTTGGATGTGTGAAACCACCTTGCGTCAATAAGATGCAAGGTATGCTTTCCAATTCAAAAAATGACTCCAAGCCCCTAGCTCCTTATTTATCCTCCTGTGCAAAAATGGTGCACGGGGGGAGGCGGGCCTAAATGATGGTGCTAAGCCTGCTTAGAACCATTTTTTAATGTCTGGGTCCGGGCAAGCGTTAGGGGACCTGTGGACCCATTTCCATGGTCAAACACCATGGAAAGAGCCCACAAGTGCCCACCCCAAGCCACAGGCAGGGGTCGTTCCTCTGGGGGGCAAATTTATTTTAGGCCATTTCTGCCCGCCTTGAGGGGGGATCAGTCTATTTTCATTATGCCAATCTGCCTCAAATGGGGGCATAACCTATCGTGGATTTTCTTTGCACCACTTTCACGCAAGGGGAGCAACTCCTTAGGCAAGGGTCACTCCCCTGGGGGGGAATTTATTTTAGGCCATTTCTGCTCCCCTTGGGAGCAGATCAGCCTATTTCTATTAGGAATTGGTGTGTGTGTATGTGTGTGTTTTGTTTTGGGGAGGGAGCCCATTGGCCAAGGGTTGCCCCCCATGGGGGCACATTACTGTTGCCCATATCTGCCCCCCTTGGTGGCAGATCGGCCTATTTTTGGAAGGCCCATCAGCTCCCAAGGGAGCAGAAAGCCCACCACAGACCAGGGCAGATTTTTTTTTTTTAAAGAAGGAGGAGTTATAGCCATACCGCCACCCCAAATAAATGGGGCCAAAGTTGTTCTGCCCACCAGTGGGCAGATGGGGAAATTACCCCGAATCCACACCCCTGGGGGGCAGAAAGTCTACTAGATGCTAGGGAATTAAAAACAAAAATTGTGTGGCGGGGGCTACCAACCAGTATGGGCCTGGTAATGTCCCCACCCCAACTGAAGGCGGTAACAGTCTTTCAGCTCTCCCCCCGCACACTAAAACATCTTATCCCATGGCAAGTAAGAGAACATTTAATTATTTGGGGGTTTGGTTTTACATTTAGGCCATGAGAACTTGGCTTATTCTCAAAATCGCCCCACTTGGAATGGTGAGGGATGCACTTTTTGGACTTTGGGACGCTGCCATGTAGAAAAATCCACAAGACCTAGACACATCTGAAAACTAAACATCTGGGTGAGTCCAGGGGGGTGTGCTTCACATGAACCCAGCACCATTTTCTCACCCACAATGCCCTGCAAACCTTCAACTTTGCTGTAAATCACACATTTTTCCCACATTTTTGTGATTGAACCTTCTGGAATCTGCAGGAATCCACAAAATTCCTACCAACCAGCATTGTTGCATCTATACCGATAAAAATTCTGCCCCATTGGCTGGTAGGAAATTTGTCCAGGTGCAGTGATCCCACACAGAAATGTAGGAAAATTTGTTTTTTTTTAGCTAGATTTGAGGTTTGCTGAGGATTCTGGGTAAGAAAACACTGAGGTGTCCCTGAAAGTCACACCTCCCTGGATTCCCTTGGGTGTTAAGGAGACAAACCAGTGGGGCACACCAACAAAACAATATCTATACTTTAGAGATAAAATAATATCTTGATGAGACAAAATGACGTATCGTAATAAATTCCACTAGAATGCTTGTTTGGTCCTCTCTCTTCCTTAAACAAAGTAAACAATCACAAATCTGACCAGAAAATAATAAACACAAATGTGAAACTAACCAAGAGAAGAGTATATCCATGCAAGTAGAAATTTTAATACAAAAGGAATATAACTTCTTATATACATAAACATATACACATATATACAAAACATATAGAAAACGAATGAATAGCGATCAGCCGACACGTGTTTCGTCCTGACAGGACTTCTTCAAGGCTTTGCTCATTTCTATGTCCGATATGCTCATATCACATCTACCTCACTCTGTTTCAAAACCACAGTTAATCACATCTTTTCCTTCTTCGTAATCAATTTAAATACTGGGCATTGCTAGTTTCATCTATTGATGAGTCAACTATCCACCCCGCTTTCTGTTCTTTTGTTTACTTCTCAGTCCCGTTTGCTAATAAATCTCGGCAAAAACGTCGAGGGAAATATATGCCTCCTGTCAGTCTTCCGGCTTTTTTTCCAAAATTCAATGCGAGCCCCTCGCCGGCATTATTAAATGCCACGTTTATCTTCAAAAAGAGCTGGTTTACAGCAAAGACGAAGGGAATTGCGTGCCTCCCGTCGGTCTTCCGGCTATTTTAGACCTTGGGTGTCCAGTTTTAAGAAACATTTGGGTTTGGTAGGTTTCCCTATATGGCTGCTGAGCCCAAGACCAAAAACGCAGGTCCCCCCGCAAAATCAGGTAGTTTAGTATTTGAAAGTTTTGATGTGTCCACATAGTATTTTGGGGCATTTCCTTTCGCGGTCACTAGGTCTACCCACACAAGTGAGGTACCATTTTTATTGAGAGACTTGGGAGACGCAAAGTGGAAGGAAGTTTGTGACTCCTCTCAGATACCAGAACTTTCTGTCACCGAAATGTGAGGAAAAAATATTTTTTTGGCTACATTTTGAGGTTTTTTAAAGGATTCTGGTGAGAGCCCCACAAGTCACCCCATCTTGGATTCTTCTAGGTGTCTAGTTTGCAAAAATGCACAGGTTTGGTAGATTTTCCTAAGTGCCGCCTGTGATAGAGGCCAAAATCCACGGCTAGGCACTTTGCAAAAAACAGCTCTGTTTTCTTTGGAAAAATGTGATGTGTCCACATTGTGTTTTAGGGCATTTCCTGTATGGGCGCTAGGCCTACCCACACAAGTGAGGTACCATTTTTATTGGGAGACTTGTGGGAGCACTGGGAGGAAGGACATTTGTGGCTCCTCTCAGATTCCAGAACTAACGTATATTGTTTTCAAAAATCTGACATCGCAGTAAAAAGTTGCAGAGTAAAACATGAAGGAAAATGGCTGTTTTTTTCACCCTAATGTAATTTTTTTTTTATTTCAGCTGTTATTTTCTGTAGGAAAACCTTGTAGGATCTACACAAATGACCTGTTGGTGAATTCAGATTTTTGTCTAGTTTTCAGAAATGTTTAGCTTTCCGGGATCCAGCATTGGTTTTACACCGATTTCTGTCACTAACTGGAAGGAGGCTAGAAGCACAGAAATAGTAAAAATGGGGTATGTCCCAGTAAAATGCCAAAATTGTATTTAAAATGTGGTTTTCTGATTCACATTTGACTGTTCCTGAAAGCTGGGCAGCTGTCAATTTTAGCACTGCAAACCTTTTGTTGATGCCATTTCCAGGGAAAGAGACACAAGCCTTTTTCTGCAGCACTTATTTACCTTTTTTTTTTTTAAAAACGAAGTTTTCGCTCTATTTTGGCTAATTTCTTGGTCTCTTTCAGGGGAACCCACAAACTCTGGGTACCTCTAGAATCCTTAGGATGTTGGAAAAAAAGGACGCAAATTTGGCTTGGGAAGCTTACGTGGACAAAAAGTTATGAGGGCCTAAGCACGAACTGCCCAAATAGCGAAAAAAGGCCTATACCTGAGGGGGAAAAGGCCTGGCAGCGAAGGGGTTAATAATATTTAAAGGCAGCCCCCATGTTACCTATGAGAGCGAGGCGTTGAAACATCGAAAATTTAATTTAGCAGTACTTCACTGTTAGAACACATAAAACACATCAGTACATGTCCCACCTTTAAAATACACTGCACCCTGTCCATGGGGCTACCTAGGGACTACCTTAAGGGTGCCTTACATGTAGAAAAAGGAAAGGATTAGGCCTGGCAAGTGAGTACACTTGCCAGGTTGAATGGTCAGTTTAAAACTGCACACAAAAATGCTGCGGTGGCAGGTCTGGGCCATGTTTACATGGCCACTATAGTGGGTGGCACAACCAGTGCTGCAGGTCAACTAGTAGCATTTGATTTACAGGCCCTGGGCACCTCTAGTGCACTTTACTAGGGACTTACTAGTAAATCAAATATGCCAATCATGGATAAGCCAATTTACACATATAATTTATATATAGGAAACACTTACACTTTAGCACTGGTCAGCAGTGGTAAAGTGTCCAGAGCAAACAAAACTGCAAAAACAGAGCCCAGCACACAGAAACAACGTGGGAAGCAGAGGCACAAAGCTAGGGGAGTCTAAAAGATTCCATACATTTTATGGTTAAGGCCTAAAACATAGAACCAACATCTCCTATATCAATACCCAAGTTCTCAGAAAATTCTGCATGTTTAGGGTTTAATGCCTCATGAACTGTTGAGTGTTCAGAGGTTTTAGCTGAGCATTAAATAGGCCCCTTTCCTCTAAGTTTGCAGCCAATATTCATTCTACCTTTTGTCATAGCTGCTCCTGCCCTAAAGACACACTTTTGCCATTACAAAATGAGTTGGCTGAGAGCATTAAAGAGATGCGTATGCCCATCGGAAAGATAAAATTAAAGTGCACTTCAAAAGCATAAAATTTAAAAAGAAACAAAAGAAAGGTGGTGACAATGATTATTGCCTTATATAGAGGAAATTATAAAAATATTACGCAATTGTAAACTGCCCTTTGAAAAGCTACAGAGTTACCTGTGCTCACTATGAAGGATAGTTTAGCATGATGTCAACACAGCAATTATATAATAAGAGGATTCAATAGTCTAGTTAATGCTAGCCTTTAAAACATGCTATTCAAAGAAAGAACAGAATTTCATTTCTGAAGCCTGGCCTTTGTTACAAAAGAAAGGAGAAAAAGCTCTAAACATTGTTGGAAGAGCCTTACAACTTTCTAAGTCTCGGCCCTCACACTTTAAAATTTAAAGGCTGAGAGTCTGTAGAAGGGCAGGTACTAATGCCCAACAGTCTCATAAAAGCAAGCGTTCACCACCTTCTAAAACAAAGAGTGCAAGTTATGTAAAAAAACCTGCGTTAGCCAAGACAAATATTGTAGTCATTATAAGAAACACTGACTCAACGAGCTATTCTGCTCCAGCAACAAACCATAGCAGCTTGAGGCCAAAGTCTAAAACCTGTTGGGGTAACAAGAAGTGAGAGTGGGCTACCTCTGCTAATAACAGAAGCTTTTATTCAAAAAAATTAAAGAAGCTAAAATTATTGCTGCCAAGCACATACAAAAGACTACTTGTCAGGACTAAGTTAAGCCTTTCTTATGCACCTCAATTATGAGCCCTGTATCACCTACTGACATTCGATCTCCAGTCTCTGGGGCATATATTTAGAGAGCATAAGAAGGTACTACAAAAATGTCCAGAGATTTCACGCTACAGAGTTCTATGATGAATATCCGTTCCCATGGGGAGCTGGGTCAAGATTGATTTGCATAAATAGCAAAAAATTATGGATTTAGGCCTAGATCTTTGTACTGGGGGTGAATGTTTGACATTGTTCAGCATTCCGTCCATCGGTTGTTCTGTTTGCTCAGATAGTAGCACAGCAGATACTCTTATACTATCCAAGAGCTTACATACCTATGATGAACTTCAAATATTCCACGATTGTATGGTAGGCTTTGGGGAACTGGGATTGTTTGAAAATTACTTTGATATGACTATTAAAGTGCTCTAGTACGGTAAGTCATGGATGTACTTCACTAATACTGTGTAAATTCTGCACCATTACATGCATTTCTATGATATGTTAAACTTAAAAGGTTTTCTTGGGATAAAATATGTGTGTCCGCATACCTAGAACACAAAGTCTAATCACCAGCGTGACATGCACTGTAAAATGTGTCAGTGTTTTGCGATTCTGTAAACCTTTTATCGAATCGCAAAACGGGATTGCGACTCGCAATTAGGAAGGGGTGTTCCCTTCCTAATTGCGACTCACAGTCCCATGTATGATTGTGCAAAACAATCGCAGTTAGCACCAGTGTCCACTGGTGCTAACACATTGGCAAATGGGAAGGGGTCCCTTCAGTCACAGACATGGTGCTCTGCTGTCTTCAGCAGGCCACCATCCCTGTGAGGGGCGCCATTCCCAAGGGTGTAGCAAATTGCGACCTGCCTCATGAATAATCATGAGGTAGGCATTTGCGACTCCCTTGCGAGTCGCAAATAGTGTTAAGGACACTATCCTACATACTGTTTTGCGACTCGCAGTTTGCGACTCGCAAAAAAAAGATTGATACATGTAGCCCAAAGCCAAATATCTATAATGTAATCTATTCTGTAGCTCACAAAATGTTCAATAAAAAGCAAACAGTTTGCACATACTGGACTGATTCACTATACCTCCAAAGTAGATTCTCTGCAATGTGTGTGATACATCAGCATTGACCATGAGTGAAAATGAATGAAATGTTAACACTCTAAAATGTATTTTTCGACATGAAAAGAATATAAGTGATACATGTTTAAAGACATCATTCAAACAAACACTGAAAGTTACATCATGTTTGATATAAAATGTATACAAGAAAAATCATGGATAAACTCAACTATATCTTACTACACTCTCTAATTTACAGTGCAAAATGGTAGTTTAGAAGATCATGCTGTATGAAAGATGTTCCTAATACTTTCTTCCAAAAGAAGATTATTTAATGCTGGCCCATAACTCAAAAGCTTATAACTCCCTTTTCATTCTACCCCAGAAAATTATTGAAAGTATAGAGGTGGAAGTTATCACTCAAGACTTGGCTTCAAACTGATGTGCTCATGGTGGTGGCACTAAGAAAAAAGGGCCTGATTCACAAAGGTAAACTTAGATGTTTGATCTAAACTTAGACAAATGTCTAAGTTTACGACTTTGGGAATTCACAAAGGGCATTTATGAGTAGTATCTTTACGTCTGCACTCAAGGTGCAGATCCACCTGTGTGTAGATGTAAAGATACTACTCGTAAAGGCCCTTTGTGAATTAAGAAAATCGTGAATTTAGACGTTTGACCTCTAAGTGACCTCTAACCTTTGTGAATCGGGCCCAAGATTGATTGAGTCCTTGAACTTTTTTACCCAAGAAGCACAGCAAATTACCAAAACCCTTTGGTTTCCCAAGTTCTAAGGGCAATTTCCCACATTTCTTAACACCTCAGCAAACCCAAATCATGTGGGGTCTATTCCTTTCCCGGAATACTACAGCGTACACTTTATCATGCCAGATGAGAAAGAACCTTTTTTAAAATGGTACACAGAAATCCTTGATAAGGTACTGAGTTGAAAGCATACTGCAAAGAAGATGTATTTATCTTAAGGAAAGTTTGTAATCTCTTTAGTGACGGTGTCATACAGATGACAAAACAAGAAACTGTTTTACATCCAAACATCCTTGACGTGGTAAAATGTATTGAGTATACTGACCCTTTTCCATATGTAAAGCTGACATCTCTGTGTGTGGCTATTTTGAAACAAGTCTTTACAACCTAAAAGCATAGCACTTGTTCCACATGATTTGTATAATGGTAAATAAAAGAGAAATTCTACACCCTCAACTTAATGGCTAATGTATGTCTCTGAAAAAGACAACAGCTTTATTCAGAACACTTTCCAAGATGGCAAATATCAGGTGGGACTGTATTTCCTAGATGGTTATGCAGTAGTCAGTAGAGTGTCAACCACTTCTGAACAGAACATTTGTTTTTAGCATAGTTGTCCCCAGTGCTAAAAACCACAGTTGTCCCCAGTGCTAAAAACAAGACAAGCTGAATAGTCTGCTGGGTACCAGCTTTAAGCAAGTGTACGACTGGCAAAGACAAATTATATTGCGAATCATGGCATTGTTTTGAGATCCTTGTAGGAGCACGAGTAGCTAGATATGGTTAAATCAAAGGCAAATGATATGTGTTTTATTAAGAATAAAGAATCGCCAAAGCCTTTGGGGCCCTGTGATTGCTTATTTGGTAGTTGTATTATAACTATTCAGGTATATAAAACTATGGTTAATAGCGAAAATATACACTACTACGATTTCACGATTCTGTATCCTTTCAAGAAGAGGCTGAAACTGTACCCGCCATCACACCCATGCCTCACTTTATCAGGATTTTTAAAATCTCAAAGACCACTTCGGCAGGATAAAGTGCCAGGAGTCCCTACCAAGGAGGCTTTATTTTCGGTTCTCCATACAGAGCTAGGGGAAAGCTAATGTTCCCCCTATGCAGGACACATGCACCAAAAGCAAACAGGCCAGTGAATGCAGGCATACTGATGATGAAATGTCAATCACATGTAGTTGGTGTAGCATAGAGAGAGAGGTGGCCTTGGAGAAAGGTTACAACATTGTAAGCGTACATGAGATATGGCACTTTGTGTGGTCTACAACTGAACTTTTTATCTGAGTATACGCAGGAGGAATCAGGATTTCCAGATGGTGTATCAACAACACCACAAAGCAACAATATATGTAATTTCATGCATGAAGGTATTCAAATAAGACCTGAGTACACTGAAGTAAATCATGCTAGACGTCAAATAGCTAAACTCTATGTCAAAAATGAACCCAACAGACACATTTGCCAAGCATTAAAGTATTCACAGACCAAGATAATACGTACTAATACATTTTTTGCTCATGTTACAAGGTTCCCAGTTGTGAGTTTATAGATGATGAAACTTTTTTACAGTGTTGGAAATACACAAAAGAGTATACAACTACTTCTAACAATATAAATATTTGTCTAGCTTGTTTTACAACTGCTCATGCATGATTGGAGCTTTATAAGGTTCTAGATCAAGTTCAGGACACATGTTTTTATCAAAATATTGACTCAGTGATTTTTGTAAGCAGGCCTGGAGCTGAAGATCCTCAACTTGGTGATTACGTGGGAGGTTAAACAAGCAAGTTAGGTTCTGGTGAACATACAGTAGAAATAGCATCAGCAGATCCTGAAACATATTGCACATACAAAACTGTATGTGCGTGAAAGTGAAAGACATTAGACCGAATTTTAACAATAGCATCAAAATCAAAGAACAGCCTAGTATTGTTAGGTCCAGAAAACAGTGGTAACGTACGAGGAGACCCCTATATTAAACCCTTCACATAGTGTTTGATAAACAGGCACTGACAGAGGAGTATCCAACATTGCCTTATAGGCATTGATAGGCATAAGTGCTGTTACCCACACATTGGACACTAGACTGCAGCATCCATTTTTATGCACCTTAGCAAATTATGGTAAGAGTTATTTCATAAAAAATATAAACCTTTAGAAAATGCTTCTACTGTTTTAGGCCAATCCTCACCGAATAATGGATGGCTTTATTTATGCTGGCAAGATCTATACAGAGCTAGCCCTTGAATTTGCATGCATAAAATGTATTGAAGGTATACCTGGTAGTTTTAATAATTGTGATAATTTGCTTCCCCCAAACTGCGTAAATATGCTTATTGTAGATGACCTAATGAATGAAGCTGGTGACAGCTCGGAAATAGGGAAAGTCTTAACTCACTATTCATACAATTGCAATCTAAGCATTTGTTATTTAGTGCAGTATTTTTTTAATAAGATTAAGAGTAGCCATTCAACAACTCTTCACACCTCTTACCTAGTGTGGTTTAAAAACCCTAGTGATAAACAACAAGTAACAGTCACAGCTAAACAAAAGTATCCGGGAAACACCTGATTTTTATTGGTAGTTTTTAATGATGCTACCAAGAAACTCAACAGTTACTTACTAGTAGATTTGAAAACAGCCACTCTAGAAGACTAAAGACACCTTGTTAGACCTGGCATCCTTGGTGTGGGCTCCCTTGTCTTTTTTTACCTCTGTTTCCCCTATTTGACTGTGTGCTGGACTCAGATTTTGCTGTTTTTGGTACTCTGGGCACTTTACCACTGCTGACCGGTGCTGAAGTGCAAGTGCTCGCTGTGTAAATTGTATGTGTAATTGGCTTTTCCATCATTGACACATTTGATTCACTAGTAAGACCCTAGTAAAGTGCACTGCAGGTGCCCAGGGCCTTTTAATTAAATGCTACTAGTGGGCCTTCAGCACTGGTTATGCCATCCACATGAGTGGCCCTGTAAACATGGCTCAGACCTTCCACTTCAGTGTATGTATGTGCAGTTTTCACCTGCCAATTCGACCTTACAAGTGTATCCACTTGTCAGGCCTAATCCTTCCCTTTTTACACATGTAAGGCACCCCTAATGTAGGCCCTAGGAGCCCTATGGGTAGGGTGCAGTGTATTTTGAAGGTGGAACATGTACTGAAGTGTTTTACATGTCCGTCAGTGAAATACTGCCAAATTTGGTTTTCACAGTCGAAAGGCCTCTCTCTCTCTCATAGGTCAACATGGGTGCTACCTTTGAATATCTTTTAAGCGCAGCTTCTCTTTGAGAGCAGATAGAAATTTGGTGTTTGAGGTCTCTGAACACACAATTTAAAAATACATATTTTGGTAAAGTTGGTTTTTAAATTGTCAGTTTGAAAATGCCACTTTTAGAATGGCATGGCAAGCAAAAAAACTGGACTGTTGCCATGGGGAACAGGGTCAAGACTGATTTGCATATGGCTGGTTCAAAACTGGAATGTCATGGCAAGCAAAACAAATGATGGCTTAAACCCAGATCTGTGACTTGGGTGAATGTTTGATTTTCTCTGCTTTCCGTCCATCACCTGTTGTTTTTACTTTTAGGAAGTTGACATTTTCTTGCTTAAACCATTCTGTGACTCTACGTGCCTGTGGATTCCCTGTCTGGGTCAGACTGACAATTGGCCTGTTTGTGAATCCCCTCTATACAGTGACACAAAGGGAGCTGGGGTGTAGCCCGCATATGATAATGCACCATCTGAGCGATAGTGGAGGGAGGAGTGGTCACTTACACCTGAATGGGTTGTGTCTGCCCTCACACAATGCAGTCTCCAACCCTATGGTGTGAGTCCAGAGCCAGGCCGGGGCACAGCAGGATCTTGTGAACTACAGAGACTTTCCTTTGAAGTTTTCCTACTTCAACGGCAGAAAGGGGTATAGGTAGTGGACCCAAACCCAAAATTTTTGGATTACTTCTGGCATCAAGAGGAACCTTTGCCAAGGAGAAAAGCGGATGAGCTAGAGGAGGAGTACTGCCCCTTTGCCTGTGACTGTGCTTTGGTGGGTTGACCTGCAATTGCTGCTTCTGCGTGAAAGAGGACAAACACTAGAAGTTGTGATATATTCCTGCTTGTGAAGTGTCTCCAAGACTTAGACTGAGCTTGCCTCCTGTTTTGAAGTCTCAGGGCCATCAGAGACTTCCTCTGCCAGCACCTGGACTCTCTGCTGAGACTCCTGCCCTGCCAAGTGGTGCCCTATCCAGTCCCTGGGCCCTTGACAGGTGAAGCTGGTAGAACAGGGACTGAAATCCATGCACAGGAAGCTGTGCAGGGAACATCTTGATGCACCACTTGCAACATGGCTGTAAAAACGACACTCCTCCCGCTTCACGGCTGAAATCAACGCACTACCTGCATTGCGGCTGAGAAATTAATGCATGATCTGTGTCGCGGCTGGGCAAACGACGCAACACCCACTTGAGATTGCTGAAAATGACCCATACCCCACACAGCACTGTTTTCCATCACCATGTGGCCAGATTTGTCATGCATCATTGCTGGGAGACAAATTCATTGTGAACCTGCATGGATCTGAGTTGCCCGGTCCTGAAATGTACACATTTCTCTCTTGCAGGAGAGGAAAATTGATGCATTGCATACCCAACCAGTGAAGAAATGATGCACGGCCTCACTTGCAGGTAAGGAATCAATGCATTGCTGAGTTTTCCGATGCACGCTCGCCCCTGCAGCTTTGTGTAAAAACAACGTTTCCATTGTTTTCTATGGATTAAGAATCTATTCTTTTGAAAATTCATATCTTGACTTCTGTATGTTGGATTTCTGCCGTTTTGGTCTTGTTTGATTTAGATACATATTGCCTTTGTTTCTAAAGTGGGGTGGTGTCACTTTTGTAGTGTTTTCACTGTATTACTGTGTGTGTTGGTACAAATACTTTACACATTGTCTTTGAGATAAGCCAGACTGCTTGTGCCAAGCTACAAAGGCGATGAGCAGGGGTTATCTTAAGTGAGTATCTCCCTTGCTCTCACTAGAGAGGGGGTCCTTGTTTGGGCAGAGTGCAAACTGACTGCCAACCAGAGACCCCATTTCTAACACACCTGATATCACAATTGCTTACACACTAATAAATTAGTTCAAACCTCACAAAAATAATTGCTAGTGAGTCCCTATTAGAATTTTGTAATCTAAATACTGTACTAAAAGTCACTATTTCAGGATGTCTACATATAAATCAAGTCCTCCCACAATTGTTAGTGTCTGTGAGCACACAGCAAAGAAATGCTATCTTGTGCTCCACTTCTGATGATTTAGTGTCTGCAATTTCATAGATTGCCACAAACACCCTAACAAGCAATATTCCAATATCACATCACTAGTACAAAGCTCTGAAGAAGGGTACTCTTATTAAAAAGCTCTGTAATAAACATATGTTCCTGATTTCTAAAAATAAATTGGTGAAGCTGTCCGGAGAATTGTCTGTTGGGTGAGTTCTGCTATTCTGCTAACCATCAGCCTTTTGAGAGGAAACTGATGGAGTACACCTGAAAGATATACTTGGTAGCTCAGCATCAGCTGGAACATTTAGGGCCATATTTATACTTTTTGACGCAAAAAAATTAGCGCCGGCTAACGCCATTCTGAAGCACCATGCGGGCGCCGTATTTAATCAATGACGTTAGCCGGCGTTAGCCGCTGGTGCTGCCTGGTGTGCGTGAAAAAAAACGACATACACCAGGCAGCGCCGGCGTAGGGGGATATGGAGCTTGGGCGCCAAAAAATGGGGCAAGTCAGGCTGAGGCAAATTTTTCGCCTCAACCCGATTTGCGCCATTTTTTTCGACTCCCAACCCCCATAGAAATGACTCCTGTCTTAGCTAAGACAGGAGTCATGCCCCCTTGCCCAATGGCCATGCCCAGGGGACTTCTGTCCCCTGGGCATGGTCATTGGGCATAGTGGCATGTAGGGGGGCACAAATCAGGCCCCCCTATGCCACAAAAAAAAAATATATATACTTACTGGAACTTACCTTAATGTCCCTGGGATGGGTCCCTCCACCCTTGGGTGTCCTCCTGGGGTGGGCAAGGGTGACAGGGGGTGTCCCTGGGGGCATGGGAGGGCACCTCTGGGCTCCTTCCGAGCCCACAGGTCCCTTAACGCCTGCCTTGTCCAGGCGCTAAAAAACGGCGCAAAAGCGTCCGTACGTCATTTTTTTTGACCTGCCCACTCCCGGGCGTGAATTTTGCCCGGGAGTGTAAATACGGCGCACATGCCTCGGAGTCAATTTTTTAGACGTGAACGCCTACCTTGCATATCATTAACGCAAAGTAGGTGTCCACGCTAAAAAATGACGCAAACTCCATGGACTTTGGCGCTAGACGCGTCTAACGCAAAAGTATAAATATGGAGTTAGTTTTGCGTCGGAATTGCGTAAAAAAAAACAACGCAATTCCGGCGCAAACAGAGTATAAATATGCCCCTTCGGGTCCACAATGTATGAAGAGTGGGACATTAGAAAAAATGAAATGTAGAGACTGGATACTGAAATAATACAAATCCTAAACTGTGTAGATTTAACACCCTATGTAAAAAACAAACTGTATTCAACTGTTCTTTGACACGTTTAAAAGTATATTTGACAGGGATTAGAGGAACAAAATAAGCTGACTTTATAGTCTGCTGATTCTAGGCTTCACAACCAACACCCCATCAAGAACTCCCCTTGGTCTTCAGACCGATTGGTTTACAAACTATTTAAGAACATCAGTCATCAGTAAAAATAAATATTGAAATCTTCTTGAATAAAACGGTCAGGAAAAAATACAATGCCTCATGGAACAAGACAGGAACATTTATGTATTGTAGACAACTTGTGAAATGATTTAATATCTACAACCATCCATGGCATCTCACACCCCTGGGCTCTAACATGATGGACAACTCCTAGAGGGTGGGAAACCTTTATGCAGCCCATTGAAGAAATTAACATCCCTTCTTCCATTGTAGCTAATGCTCCAAACAGATATCTTTCAGACTATTTAATAGATCCTGCCTCTCAACTATTTACAAGCCCAAAGAGCCCTGATCCTGTTGTTTTTTAGCCTCATCCATGCCAAAATCACTTTTCTTTACACAAATTGCACCACTTAGGACTGATGAGGGTTTAACTCTAAAACTCAAGAATAAACTTTCCAAGATGAACCCATGGTTACCTTTTTAACATTTCTTTTGATGATGTCCCATGGAACAAACTTCTTTTATGTATACATCTGTGTGCGTATAGAATTATATCTCATTTTCCAATTCTGTTTTTCTTTCTTCATCATGGTTTATTCATTTTAGTAACACATGTATTTAAAATCCTTTGCAAATAATGTAAACCGTTTCACTTTTCACAGTTTTCTTTCTTATTTTAAATTACTAGAGGAAGGTTGGAGTGGACTGAGGTGGGAGTGAGGAGGGTTTAGTATTTGAAAAGCACAACAAACACATGTGTAAAATATTGCAAAGATGCAAACACATACTTTTAAAAGAATTGTACATAATGAGACTTTAACAATATTACAGAATAGATCAGGTTGAATTGTTTTACACCTTGGACAGAATGGGTCCCTTTTGTAGTAGCACGTGAGTTTTCTTTTACATCTGATAAAAATACACTCACTTTCACATGATCTTATGAGTACTGATTCACAAAATCTCTAAACAAAATATACTCTGACATTTTACATATAAAATAGAAACAGTGCCACGTGAGAGAGCCAGTGTATCCTAGACTGGTACCTTATTATGTTCTAACACTTTTCTGTTTCTTTTTTTAAACAGCAGAATGAAAGTTTGGTGTATATGCTATGTTCAGGGAAAGCTGCAAAACTATCAAAGACAATTACTTTATCTGTATCTAAAAACAGAGCTGCCCAATGAGGTCCTTCCTTATAGCGGGGGTCTCTGTTACAAACAAGAGTAAGAGGCCTTTTCAAATCAATATCCACAGAGAGTGTGTCAACAATTAAACCCCCCAAAAAAGAATTGCATTTCAACTTCTTCTCCAAAAATCAGATATCTGAAAAGTGCAATTTTTTCTTTTTTAAAAATATTCAAACTAAACTTGTCTACTGTGATTGATTTGAAGCACATTGTCAAGCACAGAGACCACCACCATAGTCATGTTCACTGCAAGTGGTTGTTTATGATGTATTTCAGCTTTCAGATTTCCAATTTTAATAAGGGTTTAATGATCACTATCTCCCACTTCGAGACTGAGGTCAAAACCAAACAGGGTGTATCTTGCCCAATATCCCACTCTGTCTACAACAATGCTGGACCATAAATGTTTTCCTATTATTGAATTAAGAGCAAATTATTCCCACAACAAAATTGCTGTCTGCAAAGCTTGGGTGTAGGACTTTGCAAGAATCACAGTTCTATCATAGACCAGCACCACATACACAATGTCATTGTATTTGCAATATAATAGATTTGTGACATACACCACACTAAAGTCAATATTGTCAACAAAGTCTATAATGATGAGCTTTAGGAGTAGCCCTAAAAATAAATTTAATTGCTGGGTTAAACATGTCCCTACGAGTATACTGAGCACCTTCAAAGCCACTCTCTCAATAGCATACTTCCTTCAGCATGTGCCAAACTTCCTATGAGTGACACTTTTACTTGCTTTATGAATGAACTGACAGAAAAGAACACCAGTTTATGTTGTTCAGCATTTCCTGAGTTGAGGCACAAGGCATTTCATTGCAGGAAAGTTTCACCTTAAGATCATTCCATCAATGAGTAGTTCATCTAGAAAAAATAGATCAGAATATATATGGCTGAGGATGTCAAACTGTTTATTTCTAGATGCAAATCTGGCTCGCTTTCTGAAACCATTTTTGTCACCTTCCAGTTCTGCAGCTTTTAAGAATGAAAATATATCCTTGTAGAACATGCAGAATGTTTGGTTTGCAGGGCATCATAGCTGTAATTGAGAATAAACTTGATATAGTCTCTGTAAGCATACATATTATCACTTTGTGTAATGAGACAGCCTCCCAGGCTGATGCCTACTTGGTTTAAAATATTACTAATAATTTTATGAGAAACCATCGCAACACTGACTTCCGCATCTATATTGGTTCTATTTGCTTTTGTGATTTACAAAATCAGGTGTAAAAGAGTATTGTTGAGATCCATATACATGCCTAAAGATCCCGATATAAAGAACTCTATTGGTGCAAGAGGTGTTAAGCTAGAGATGAGACTTCCAAGAAAAAATTGCTTTAATTGCTGGTAAATGTGAGTTTAAAAAATATTTACATAGGCAGTGGTTTTCCTGTTCTTGGGACTCCTCTTCCGAATTCCAGATCTTCTTTTGTGAGAGACTTTGAAAGTGCACCACTTTTTCTATGCAGAATGGGTGGCCCTCTTCAGTGTGAGGCTTATGGATTCCTTTTTGTACCAATCTTAAGTTGGTACTGAAGTCTAGCTTCCTCTTGGTGCTATGTGTTCACATACTAAGCAGCGGCTGACATAACTGATCCCACCACATCCTGAGCGATATATGCAGCAGCCACTTTAACATGGGGTATGGCAATTCCAAACCCTTTTCTCAGGAAAGACACATCTCTTCTAAACAAATTTAAAAAATGCCTTCCAGTCCGGTGCCAAACAGAACAGGGGCACCTTGAAAGAAAGCGGTATCTTCATATCCGTCCTAATTATGGTAATATTCTCTGTATAGGATCTAACATCGCCATATGTTCCCATGAAGACCTTGTTGGTTTCTTTTAAATATTCACAGTTATGTCACTGTCATAAATGAACCTTGATAATCACTTTTCCATATTTAAAGGCCAATGCCTGCAAGTGATTGTCAAGTATCAAAACTAACAAAAGGCCTCATTACAAGCTCAGAGGACAATTTAGATCATCCGCCGAACTTCCAACGGGGAGATTGCTGCCATAGTGGCTACCTCCCCCGGGGCCCATTAAGAGCTTCCCCCTAGGTCAGTGGGCAGAAACCTGAGTTTTCACCCACTGGCCTAGCAGGGAACACCCTACAGCATTGTCTCCTCGTAACTGCGATGGTGCTGGCCAGGGGGACCCCTGCACTGCCAATTCCGTCAGCCATTTCATGGCGGTGCTACCTCCATGAAATTGCTGGTGGAGAACGAGGTCGTAATCCCCAGCGCTGCTTGCTTAGGACTGCTGCACCTGCCAGACTGTCGGGATCTCTGATCCTGGCTGTGCTGGCAGTTCCACTGCAGCACGACCACAGTGGTCTTAATATGGCGCATGGACCACTGTATTGGTGGCGGTCTGACTGTCACAGAGAGTTAGACCGTCCGCCGAATTTCCGAAGGGGAGGTTGCTGCCATAGTGGCTACCTCCCCCCTGGGCTCATTAATAAGAGTTTCCCGCCAGGTCAGCGGGTGGAAACTTGAGTTTACATCCGGTGGCCTAGCGGAAAACACCCCACAGCATTGTCTCTGGCACATAATCGAGCCAACTGCAATGATGTAGAGTGCAGGGTGCCCCAAAAACCCTCACAATGTTCACTGTCTGCAAAGCAGACAGTGCACATTGCAATGGTGCAGGCCAGGGGGACCCCTGCACTGCCTATGCCAAATGCATGCTCCCTCCTGGGGCCCCCTGCACCAGTTCTCCACCAGCCTTTACATGGTGGTGCTACCACCATGAAAACGTAGGTGGAGAACGAGGTCGTAATCCCCAAAGCTGCGCTGCTTGCTTAGGACTGCTGCAATGCCATACCACTGGGATCTCTGATCCTGGCAACACTGGCAGTTCCACTGTGGCACGAACCCAGTGGTCTTAATATGGCATTAGGGCCAGTTCGTTGGTGGCGGGCCGACCACCACCACAAGTCTGGCTGTCTAGTGACTGCCAGACTCGTAATCGGGGCCAAAATGTCAAAGTAGTTCTTATAATTTGCCAGGTTGTTAGGCTTAACATACTGAATATTAGCAAATGTGTTATTGTCACCCTTGAACTTCATATCCCACAGCATAGGGGAGTAGCTGCCTGTGCCTCTCTGTTGCCCTACATTATCGGTTTATACATAGAGAGCATAGAAACCACCATTAATATCTAGACATGATATACACGTTGTACTTTTCCCAAAACCCTACTTTTCTTTTTTTTTGTATTTCTTTATTGTCAATTAGAAAGCATTTACATACAATATGTCCAGAGCATTGATGGATAAGAGAAATCACATTGAAGTATTGACAATATTCTTTCAAAACATTGCAATAACTGTTAAAGTTAAAACCTCCAGATCATGTCAGTCCTTGGATATTAAAGGATACAGCTTCTTTCTTCCTTTGTCCCCATTACTGTGTGTGATGCTGGTCGTGTATCCCCTGTTTTTTCCACCATGTGGTGCAAACATTAGTTATGGGTAAACCTTGATATATGAAAGTCTAATTAGATCTCATAGGTATTCTATGAGTTAACCGGGACTAGTTGTGGTGTGGCCTTGTTCCTGGGTTGAGATGGAATAGTGTTTGGGTCATGGCCGCCCAGGCTTTCAGTACCTCCCCTGTCCTCGCATTCTTCCTGGTTGTTCTCATGTGTGCCTCCTCTGCACCTGCCCATTCCATTAAATCTTTTCTCCAGTCTATTGCTGTCGGGCAATGAGGGCTGATCCAGCGTATGGCGATTCGTCGTTTAGCCACCACTAAGCCTACGATCGTATACCGTCTAGTGATTTTTCTTTTGGGGTTAAACGGCAGGTGTCCTAGTATATAGTTTGTAATAGTTAGGGAAGCATCCCATCCCGTCACCAATTTTAGTTGCGCTAAGATCTGTATCCAAAACTCAGTTATTTTTGTGCAGTACCAGACCATATGGACAAAGTCAGCACCTGCAGTGTTGCAGCTAGGACAGGAGCCAGATCTAGAGGGGTTTATTTGGCGGAGGGATTGGGGGAAAAGATATGTCAGATGAATACAGTTGTACTGGATTTGTTTAAATCTGGCTGAAGTGACCATCCCACAGACCCCTTTGTGTATTTTTATTCAGTCTTGGGAAGAAATCTGTTCTATACTGTACTGCTGCCACATCTGCTCAACTCTCAATGGCTTTTGGTGTATGTCAGTTCGAAGAGCACAATATATGTGGGTAGTAAATCATCTTCCCCCTCCATATCTAAGAGAGTGGTCAATGTGCAGGTCAGATCCAGTGCTTTAGGGAAGGTACAAATTGCCCCCCTCTGAAGTGGAAGCTTGTTTGTGCCTCCTGAAAGGGCACAAAACGGCCCTCGGGGTATAAATCTGCCAACATTATGCAGCCGTCCTTTTGCCATTTATCTGTAGTCATCACTTGGGCTATGCGCTTGAACTGAAGGATTATCCATATATCTAACTCTAAGGCGAAGGGGATTCTTTTCAAGACTATTTTTACTGTTTGTTCCTAGATCCGACCTATAAGGCATATTAAGTGTGGGAAGTGCTTAGGTATTTCTGCTCCTAGCAACAAGAGTTCACCTAATTGGTGTCCCTCGTGCGATCCTTCCAGTAGACTTCTCTCCCAGCTCCACTCCCCATCTAACCAGGAGATGGCATGTTGAAGCTGGGCTGCAAAGTAGTACAGCTCCAGGTCTGGGACCTCTAAAACCCCCTCCACCCATTCCTGCTTTACTACTGAACTTGATGGTACACATCCATTCTATATCAAGGTGACAAATCTAACAATAACTTTTCATGCTACAGTATCTAAAGACAGTTGAATTTCTGAATATGTATGAATTCCAGCTAGGGCTTTCTTGATGGCGTTCACCACAGCTGTGATACTTGGGTAAAACCCGTAAGGAAAACCAGCATTGAGCAACTCTACCAGCTGCTGATGCTTAATTATAAACACAGCCTTGGCTCTGGTAAAGGTATTACAGATCCGGGGGACTGGTTTTGTATGAAGGCAAGATCAATCCTCTTTTAATTCACCCAACTTAGCCAGGTTCATAATAAAGTTAGATATCTGATTATTGGGGAACATGCCTGGTAAAGCATTTGAAGGTAAGTTGATTTAAAATTATGATGTCTCCATATTGTTAGTTCTTCAAGAGCTTTCAATTCTTATGTCCTTTTGAGAACTAGCCTCAACCAACTGCTACATTTCTCTTGCCTTCCTTGCCATTTTGGGAAAGCTTGATTTTATGCACCTTGACCTTTCCTACCCTGTAGACCAGTGGTTCGCGGACCTTTTGACTTTTGTGGACCCCATTTAATCATTACTCTAACCCAGGGAACCCCACTGAATCATTATTGGAAAACGGGGATCCCCTCACTGAGTTGTTACTAGAAACTGGGGACCCCAGCCTAAAATTTTTGATGATCTGAAATGCAAAACAATACACACAAAAAAAACATTCATCAAACATGCACAAATGATAACACATTTTTTTTAGTTTGCAAACAAATATGAATGCACAACATAAGAGAATTATTTTTCTAATAGGAAGGTTGGAGCTTTTATAAATTCAATTGAAGCCACACATCATCCACACTATATTTTATTTGGTGCACCTGCATTGCTCCAAAGAATCAATCTGAGGATACTAGTTTGATGTTTAGTCTCCAATTTCAGATTCCTTGAAATTTACAGTATGTTTTAAAATGTTCAATTGTACACTGAGCCACTTTATTTCTGTACACTTTATTAATCAGTTTAATTTTCTAAGCAGCATCGGACACCCTGAGGTTGCATCATGGACCCCAAGGGGTTACCGGACCACAGGATGGGAACCACTGCTGTAGACTCCATACAGATCATTGAGGACCTTTTGTAACTCCTCACTAAAACCCCCCTAAAACAGTGTCCTCATCATAGTCTAGCAAGTGAGGAATATAGACGTCTTTTTTAAGCTACACCTTCTCCACTATAAATATTTTATCACTTGAAGCCTGCTGATAACATTTCATAAATACATCTTTCAGTTAAGATACTCTAACTTAATCACCTTCTATCAAGAAGAGATTTAGTTACTCTTACAATGAATTGATGATCATACACAGTCCGCCAACATCTAAAGCTGTGTTACAGAATCAGGTGTAGTCTTTATAGTTCGATTGTAAATAATGTTATAAACATCTACAAATGATCACAAGACATGTAACAGAAGGTGGTGTATGCTGTGAAATCTGTGTTCTGGCATGTTCAGAAATTATTTTCCAGCATCCATTTCCAGTTTTTGATAACTATAACCCTAAAAGCTTTAGTAACAGTTGAACGTTTCTTGTCTCTTAGTGGCTCTGCAAAGGCAAACTTGGATAGAACATCTATGACAGTCAATATATATTATGTACCATTATTATGCTTAACAAAATCGTGAAGGCAAATTAGATCTACCTTCCATTGATAGTCTATAGTCTCCACAACTGTTATTCTTCTCCTAAACTTGCTTCTGTGTGGGTTTATTTAGCAAAATGTCTCTTACTCAGCAGCCCATCCTTCACCAAAGTTCTCTCAACAGGCTCCTTTCCAGCCTGACTCTTCTGATCAGTCCTTTAGTACTTTATTTACCTTTTTCATCATAATAAAACTTCCTCAACAGTGCATCAGTGACTGATACTTGCAATCCATAAAATGAAAGATTGTTTTTTGTGTAATTATATTGAAAAATAATTAAGAAAATGATAATCAGAAATACATAGGTTTACATTTGTTTTTTAATTTAAAGCTTGCAGATAGGAAGGATGTTTCAATATACTGTAAAATTAAGTACACAAACCAGGAAAAGGTACACCAGAGCATGTAGCAAATTTCTGTTTTTTACCTCATGCCATCAAAGAACTTTACAGGCCTGAATTCCAAAGCAGGTTCAAATATATAAATTGTTGCGTTGTATCACGAAAGGCAGGAAGACAACTGAGGCCTGATTTAAAGTTTGGTGGGGGTTACTCCGTGACAGATGTGACAAATATCCCGCCCACCAAATTACAATTCCATTATAGCCTATGGAACTTATAATACAGCGGACAGGATATCCGTTACATTTTTAACAGAGTAACCCCTCTGCCAAGCTCTAAATCAGGGCTTTAGTTGGTCAAAAATATTTTTATTTCATCTTCTTAACAAATAGTTTGATACACAACCAATGTGTTTTGTCCAGAACTCAAAAGGACTCCCTCTGGGTTGTTAATCACTCAATCAAAAACAGACATATTAAAAACAAACAGTACAAGACTCTATCATGAAAAACAACACATTGATATAATGTCCAATTACAAATGCATACATAACCTACATGTTGAGTGCTCCATGGAAAAATTAATCACAAACCACGCACGGTCCAACTGCTCCATTATTTGAAAATATTATGAAATATTTGGACCTACTCAATTTTCAGTACATTAAAGTGTACAAAGAAGTAAATGTCTACTACTCAGTTCATCAACTTGAAAATCAAGTGGTGATCCCAATTTCTCATGACAAACAAATAGTACATATCCCTTACTATTAAAATAATCCACAAGCAAATGGTTTAAGGCATCTTGTGCTCCTGCCATTGGTGGTAAAGTCAATCCTTTTACATGGCACTTGTATGAAAGCCAATATTGACCCATTATAGGTAACCAGGTGTTTTTGCGTAAATTGGCAATACACAATAAGCTATTACATAGTGTAGTATCTGGTGGTATACATAACTTTAAATACTTCAAAGTTGCACTTTATACTTCTGCTATTCTTGCTTCAAGGAAGAGGTAGAGCAATTTTGCAATGCATTTGTAGGTTTGTAGACATTCATGGGAGTCCTGTTGAGGATTATTAATTTTAAATCCATAAAAGCACATATAGAAATCACTCTTTAGACAGATATTTAGATCAGCGGCTGCAAAACCCTTAACTTCCAAAATGCAGAGCTTTCATTTCAAAATCATCAATATTATCAAAATAAGCACACTTCTGATACATCTCTCCAATTTGGGTAGAGGAACTTTCATCCTGCTTTGCATGGCATAGCAGGAATAAATGACGGATGTACCTGCCTGCTGTGGACCCTAAGCCCTGTTGATTTGGTTGTTTTCTGCAGTTCAAAAGAAAGAATGACGTCTATTAGTTAATGTAAAAATATGCATGCATACAGTTTAAAAACAGAAGTTAAAAGTTTTACTCACTTGAGCGCATTCTGCTTGCACAAAGGCATTTCCTAGCTCCTGAGAGCTGTGCCCTTTTATAGATGCATAACATTCTTCAGTGTTTGTTGATGGGCTCTGTGAGACAGCAGCATCAACAGTCAGTTCATCCATTAACCCCATACCTTCATTCATCAGTAAGATAGGAACATTTGTAGATTTTTCCTTGATTTCCATTTCAGCAAAGTTGGGTTTTCATAGTCTGGAGGCATCACTGCATCAGTGAACCTTAATAGGTGATATCAGCTGCTGCACATTAGTCAAGCATATGTTTGATAACTGCTGGCAGAGCTCTTTCGGAGCAATTTTGCTTCCAGGTCAAGGTCATGGGTGCTTTCAGGGTTTGTGGTCATTGTAATATAGTTACATATACTGAGGTAATATTAAAGTGCTCTCACAGCTCTGACTAGACATGTTCACATTCATTAAGATTAATATAATTGCATGGTAGTTTACTTTTGCTCACCCTGCACTACCTTCCTTGCTCTATGAATTTACTGTTTGCTCATGTGCACTCAGAGAGACAAGGAGACCAAATAAAAAGTTTTATTTCAGGGAAACAATCCCACAATCAATTTTAACAGTTGTCTCGTGGCCTTGTTACAGCAAGTCTTATCAAACCGCTCTATATAGTCTTTTTGTGAATCTCATCTGACACAGTTTCATCTCTTTTTTAAATTAAAGAGGTCTGGTGGTGTCTTCCAAGCACAGGTATAGCCATCTATATTTTAAAACCCTATTTGTCATGATCTACCTTTCGCTTACCCCCCTGGTCAAATGGAGCTAAAGTGCGACCTCAGTTTTTGTAGGTCCTGCTCTGGTCAAGGTAAGGGCAACCGCTTCCGGTGGCCTTGGTGCTGCTGACAATGGTACGCCACAACAGTCCATGCCCTCCAGAAGCAGTCCCAGAGGAAAAACCCCTAAGGGAAAAAACCTCTTTGACAGGAACTCCCTGGGACAGAAAAAGGACACGTCAAAAATCAGAACTCCAATTCCAGGAAAAGAATAATAGGATAAGATGGAAAAAACAGGAACAACAACTGGAATCAGAGTAAAACCAGCTAGAGTGTGATCACCACCAAGGGAAGTGTTGCAACGCAAAGAGAACAAAAATCTGACCCCGTTATGCCACTTAGAAGGAAGTGACATGCAGGAAGAAGCAAGGACACCATCTTAGATTAGGAAAGGAGATATAGAACAAAGCAGAAAAAGGCACCATACTAGAAAGGGAAACAGATGCATGCAGGGAAACAAAATGTGAATTGCATGCTGGGAAGGAGAGAACATGGCCCCACAAGGAAAAAATAAAAAAGGAAGAAAGGATGAGCCCTAGATCAAGACACCAGGTAAGTGAAGGGCCGGGGGGCGCAGATATACTGGGCAAACACCCATGCTGCGCATTGAACGCGGCATGGCCCGACGCTCATCCCTGGGCTTCTAACCTCGCCACGGGCAATAGTATAGTATATTGCCACACGATCTGAGAAACGAACAGCAGCCCTTGCCGCAGTCCGAGCAGGAGACATCGCGGGACCCTGCGGTGTGACACTATTATTCTCCAAATCTGCTTCATATGTGTGCTTTTTCTTTGATAGGTTCTTTTATTAGTAACTCAAATTAACATAGGTCTTTATTGAGTTACACTTAGCTAAAATATAGTAGTGTCAGGTTGCGTCATTTCAATTGTTTTTGAAGAAAGAGAAATTTGCAAGTCCAAGAGCAAGTTTGTATTTTGTTTCTCTTCTATTTAGGAAAAGGGAGCACTGGACAGTATTTTATCTACTACGTGTATTGTTATTGTCAGGACTGGACTGGTTATTTCACTCATTGGGAGTTCCCCGGGAGCTGAAATCACCGAGGCCAGCTTTTAGGTAGCTGTAGTTGCGATTGGCTTCTGCCTCTTTATGCAGCTCCTATGTTTTTATTACATGCAAATGAGAATAAAAGATACGGAGCGAAAGAGATAGAGAGAGAGAACAAGAGAAAATGGGTGAGAGTTAACGATAAAGAATAAAAAAAGAGAGAGAGAAAAAGAGGTAAAAAGAAGAAAGTGATAGAGTGAAAACTAATAGGAATAAAGAAAGAGGGAGCGAGAGAGAGACAACGGAATGTAAGAAAGAGCAGAAGGAAAAAAAATCAGGCTGAGGAGAGAACAGAGACAGATGGATGAAAAGAGAGAGGAACCACAGTAGGAACAGAGAGAGAGAGTGAAAGAGAGGAAAGGAGAGAGACACTGGATTGAGAGAGAAAGAGAGAAAGGAGGAAGATGGTAGTGGTGGTGCAGGGAGGCAAGTTTGAACATTTTTGCCATGGCTACTTCGGTTTTCAGTTTCACCATGTTCTCAATTGATTGCGCTCTATGAAGACTGATGATATAGTATTTGAGGGCTTCCTTTCCGAGCAAAATGAGGCTAACTGTGAACTACACAAAAGAAGTGGCATGTCCTGTAATGATAACTAGCTTATTTCCTTTCTTACTCCATAGTGTTTGCAGTGAATTGAGTAGTTTGGTGTTAATGCAACAGAAGGTCAGCAGATGAAAGTCTCACAGTTGTGAGACTACCTTGTCTAAAATGCAGAGTTTACTTTGCCTTTTTTGTTGTACCAAAGCTAATCTTTCAAGGCGTCTTTAGAGCAGTGTAGCTTGGGCTTCACCCCTACACATCACAGATGTGTACGTGACAGTATAAACTCTGAGTGCCTAAACTTTATTAATGTAAGGTGAAGCACCAAAAATGTATTAATGAGGGGTATTCACTGTAGAAACTAGAGATTTATGTACGTGTGTGTTCTAATGATTAGCTTCACATGAAGATTTGTTTTTCTCATTCGCATTTACTTTTGTTTTTTTAGGATACACTGCATTTATTGAAAGTACATTGCATATGTAATCATGAATTTATGTACGCTTTACAGTTATTCTGACATTATACATGCACACACAGTCATGTATTTGAAGTGCAGGTTGAAAATAATTACTAAGGTTAGCTTGACTAGGCCTTTAATTCTTAACATGAAATGCATTTTTCCCTGCTCTGCATGGTTCTTATACTTTGCGGGTACGTTTTCATGATTTCATAGGTAGAGAAATGAATAGTGGGTAATAGAGATGGTGAGGCCTGGGAAGAGAAATCTTGGCAAGAACAGGGCAAATCAATGAGCTAAAAAAGCCTCCTGTTCATCGTTTATCAGGACAAAGGGTGCTCATGGTTAACTTGGTTGTCCGAGCTCTGTGGGAGGGGAAGATCAATGGATGTTGCAAATACACAGTGTGAGAAAATGTCATTGGGTTTCTGGTGATGCGTTAAAAGATATGGATGCTTCTGGAACTTTTTGGTCTTAAATTAGTGTTCACACTGTTAGACAGTATGGCAGATTCACTTTTGGTTTTCAGAGGTACAGACCTTTCTGCTTCCTTTTGTCCTTGCGATTGTAGAGCTTCATGCTAAACATTGATTTCCCTTTTCAGAAGACTTCTACTGGAGTCTTCATTATGCTGACACCTTCCTTGTGTTCTTCCAGAATCCTTTGAGACCTCTGTTCTAAGCATTCCTCTTCTAGCTTAGATGCCCAGATTAAATGACCCTTAAAGTTGTTCATGTTTAGAAAGGGAGACCTGAATTTCTTTTAGGAACGCCAGTTTCTGTTTCTTAGTATCTGCATTGCTGTAACTGTATTCTTATATACCTGTGATAGAGATCAAAGTTTACTAATACATAAGTGGCACAGAGGTTAGTATATGACAACTAACCTTCATTTAAAAAGTCTAACAAAGAAATTAAAATGAAATGCAAACATGTGCATGTTTGAATTATGGTGGACAATGTGACCTCCATTCTAATTTGACATTGTGTTTTGCCATGAAAGATGTTGTGCATTTATGTTCAAGTGAGTTACTCACATGAATTAATATTAAAAGTATGTTTCGTAGAAGAATAGTAGAAAGTGAGGCCCATAGTTATACTTATTTTGTGCCACATTTGCGTAATTTTTTTATGCAAAAGCTGCACAAACTTACAAAAGAAATTTGTATTTTGTAAGTTTGCATAGGTTTTGCATCAAAAAATTATGAAAATGCAGCGCTAAAAAAGTATAAATATGGGCCTAAGTATATTATGAGCATTACACGAACATGAGTTAATCATACTTATATTGATTTAAATTAATTGATTAACGTGTTACATGTGTGCAGAGAAATAAATGCATGTTTAATGTCACAACTAAGTAATTTGCTGTGCATATTTGATTTAAATTGTAAGGTGTGCAATAGGCTTTATATTTATTAATTACATTAATATATATTTAGGCTTTCTTAGCTAAAGACTAGGCCGGAAGATTCATTTTTGCAACAGTAGAGGAAAAGTATGGATTCACTCTGTTTTCTTTAACCTGAATTAATTCCTAGATTGCTGATGTGTTGGTGAATGTCCTGCTGTATTAAAGACCAAGAACATGTTTTGATAAATTACAAATGTAACAGTATTTATTCTAGATGTCGAAAAAGACAAGAAGCTTTATTAATTTTGCATGAGAAATGCTAGAATCTTACTGTGAGCTGTGGGAAAGAATTGTAAAGTTGCAACCGAATAAATGTAATATTTTTGGTGAGACTGTATGAATTCATTGAGATGACTATGCATCTTCCCTGAGAACATCCGGAACAGTTGCAAACCCGATGTGCATCTAAAACTCTAATTGGATGATAGTTATTGTGCACAAGATGAACCCACCAAGAGGACCAATCAGAAACATATGGACATTTCTACTTTGGGAGAGACTTTTGAAACTTTTAGTCAGTATGAGAGAGTTCTGCTAGGGTACTCGTGCTGTCACCTCCTGTTGCTTTCTAAGTCTTCTGCCATATTTAGCCTTTAAGTCACGAGTTTCCCTTTAGTCTTAATGTCCCTTTACTAATGCTGTTTAATACCAATATATCAAATACAATTTAAACTGCTGACCTGCCCTACGTGCAGCTTACATGCTGCACTGTCCTGATGTTGTTGTCTATGGATGCTGAGAGACTGTGAATGTATTGTCTTGATGAAAACTTTCCTGTTTGCTGTCCCATGAGGAGAGATATAATCTGGTTTCTTGTTTCCTTTTCAGCTTAGAGGGTAACTCCAGTGTATTTTTACAGTGAGTTACCCTAATCAGATGATTTTTCAAAATTATTTTTGTCTGCACTTTTCTTTTGCCCGCATGTGTTAGTCCATCCTCACATATGCAAGTACAAATTGTTATTAGAGATAAGGATGGCCCAGCTCTGAAAACTGATTGTTATTTACTGAATTTTGATGATTTACTGATGTCACCATCATTTGCTTTGAAATCTGATTTTAAGGTGCATATTGTAGTTTTGTTAATTTGAGTTATTCTCTTGAAGTGTTTAATAGTATTGATGTTTAGTAGGCTCAATCTCCTTAGATGTTTTGGCACACCTATGGTTTTCATGTATGTTTATAAATTAGTTTTACGCACCATTTACATTACGCTAACTTTGTGGTTGTAATAAAGCTTTGACACTTCATTCAGATTGGAGTTTTGATTCAGTGGTCAAATTTGTTATGCTGTTTGAAATTGTTTATGTTTCTCATGTTATTCATTTGTGTTGAAAGAAACTGATTACCACACTTCTCACTGAGTCAAAAGATCTGGTTGACTTCTAGTAGGTGCGATAAGTTATGGTGTCATACCAGAGCATGTGTGGTTTCTGAATCCAAGGCGGGAAGAAGACCTCCGTGGATGCTTCATTAGTTTTGGTTGCAGAGGATGGTTTTGCCTCATGACAATGGCAATTGGATTTTGCCCACATTGTGAGCTATTTGTGGTGAAGTGTAGGGGTAGATGAAATTCCAGCGTTGTGTTACAAGAGTACGGTACGTGTTTTGAGTAGGGTTTGCGCTTGCTATGCTTTTGGCTAAATTTGCGGTGAAGTGTAATGTGTGAAGTGAGTAGGGAGTTTGTGTACTCCAAGTAAGAGAGTGGGGGATTTGCTTACTTCAAGTAAATGTTGCACTTTGTGCTAAAAAATTGCCCATGTGTTTGTTATTGTTTACGGTTCCTGCATGGCCTAAGACTCCAGAGTACCGCACAAGTGTATGGAGACACTTGGTTAATTTATTGTCTGCATTGAGGTGTTGGTCGATTGAGTGCTATTGACAAAACCAATAGATTTCTTGAGTGTGTGAGTTGTTGGTTGGTATTAGGTGAATCCTAAGTGCACAGGGAGAATCCGTATCAACAGGAGTGAGAGTTGCAGGTCAAATCTTACTTGTGTATGTGTGAAAGCCACAGTCGGAAGTGTAACCGTATAGCTTTTAAAGCATTTGAGTCCTACCTATAATGAGCAGACAGGTTTGGTTTTTGTTCTCACAATATTTACATTTAGGGTATATATTTGAGAGGTGTATGAAATGACTCTGAAGTGAGTCGCAGCTGCAGAGTGAAGTGTGTGTGACGTCATTTGGTCTGCACTGGGATTGGTTGGTGAGTGAAAAAATCCGCACATGGATTAGTAGACAAAACTGCACTGCTATAGGTTGAGGACAGCTTGTGAAGAAGATTGTGGGATTGAAAATTCCATCCTGGATTTGTAGAATTTGTGTTTGTGAATTAAATTTGTATAAAAATTAAGTTTTTCAAAGCGTTAAGGAGTGAGTTGAGAGAGTGAGCCTACTTAACCTGAGGGTACACCAGAATTTTGAGTAATGGAGAAAAAAGGAGTTTCAGCATGACTTTGGTTAAACCAGTGGCACAAAATAACCAAGAAGGAAGGTAACAGCTTTTTCCTGTTACAGAACTTTCATTTAAAGAGTATTAAAGATTGTGAGTAGAGTGTTGTTTGAATCGAAACCCGTTCCTAGACCTGCACAATTTGAAGCACTTATTATTTGGAATTTAGTTGCGAGGCAGAAAGAGGCTCAGAAGTTGGAGAGGAGAATGAGGAAAGCAGAAAAGATGTTTGCAGAAGCTTGATGGGACGAGGAGCAAAGAATGTGGAGAGCAGATACATCACATGTAGTGAAATTATTCCTAGTGATCACACAGGAAGGTGATGGAAGTGTTAGATTTAAAGCCAAAAAGAAGCTTGTGGAATATCTAGAGCAGAAGATAGATACACACAAATGGGTAGCAGCCACTGAAAGTGATTCAGCTTTTGCAAAATCATCCCCCACCATATAATGCAGTTGAATCAGTAAATCAGAACGTAGTCCTGAGTATTGCCACAGCCCCAGTTGCTCAAAGCATGGTTCAGATCCCTACTGCTACTGTAGCACAGGTACCAGCGTTTATCCGACAGTTTAAATTGTTAATACAGCCCAGAATGTCACAGATCCAGTTATGCCACAGCCAATTCAGAAGTCAGGAATGACTCAATTTGAGTCTACGCCCAATGTAAAGACACCTGCACAATTTGTGAATCAGAGACAGACTATGTCCATGTATTCCCCAGTAATGACTCCACACAATGTTGCCCCAAATCAGTCAAATCAGACTTTTGGTACAGTATTAACAAGTCAAGGTAAAGGGCTAATGTTCCCATCAAGTCAAATGAATTTGTCAGGACCAAATGCATTGACAGTTCCTGTGACAATAGGTCCAGTTCTCCTCTTATGTTTACCCAGGGTAATAATGAGAGTAGCCTACAAATTCCAAATCCAGCATCAACAGTATATTCTCCTTTTGGAACTGATGCAGAGATGGAAAGACTGAGCACTACTGTGCCAGCCAGGACCCCTATGAATTCTTCTAGTTCTATTCAGAGATGTAATTAAGTAGGTCCGCTGATTGATATGACAGGTCCTCCATGCTCAATGGGTTCATATGCCAATGCGATATTCCTCGGGGATTGTACACTGATAGAATGTTCCACCTCCAGGCACCACCAAATATGAATGTTGTTTCGACACAGATTATTTGAGTGGCCAGACGAGGGAAGGGTGTTGGGAAAGGAACTGCGGGGAGGGAGATCGGTGAAAGGAAAATGTTAAACACAAAATAAAAGAACAATCATCTCTATTGCTACTTTAAAAATGCAATAATGTAGATAGGGTTTTGATTCTCTGCTTTTTAGATCAACTCCTGTGAAACAAGGGCCCTTTTCAATATCGAACTCATTCCTTGCATGAGAATGTCTTGTTGTACATCAAATGAACGCAACCACTTCTGATACTTCCAGGTTAGAAATATACTTTTTAGCCTTGATTCTGAAAAGAAACAAAAAAACTATCAAAGGTACAGAATCAAACATGAACTCTCGTATGAGTTGAGTGTTTTAAATGCACACTGAATTCTTCAGCTGTGCGCTTCCACAACAAACGTCAAATGCGCACGGAATTCCTCAGCCATGCGCTTCCACAACAAACATCAAATGCGCACTGAATTCCTCAGCCGTGCGCTTCCACAACAAACATCAAATGCGCACTGAATTCCTCAACCGTGCGTTCAGATCTTAAGAAAATCTTATATGAGTATACCATGTATAAAGAACTCTTGGGCAACACTCTTACCGGGCAGGAGCGCGCTTGGGGAGAACAAAGGCAAAACCCTTATTAGCTGAAGAACAGCTGAGATGCCGAAAAGACCGCTCCGAAGGCAGCTGCACTTGAACGGCTGGACTGGAGCAGAAGAGAAGGTTGTTTCGAGGCTTCCAGAGGAATTGTGAGCATGCAATCATGGGCGGGGTCTCTTTTAATCACAGGCCCCGCCCAAGATGGCCACCACTGCAATACCTCGGGATTGGAGTCAGCTTCCAATCTTCCATCACATGCGCCCAGTGTTAGGTGTTCATGCTGGAAGAGCGCATGTGTGGACAACAATAACAATATTAACAACAGTACAATGTTGAAGTACAGATATGACCAAGATGTTCAAACTGAGTTTATCTGGTAGGAGGAGTTACTGGGGCAACATAACCAATATTTGGCTACCATAAGGCCATGATGCATTTTGCCACACCGTTTGCGAGAACAAGATTGTACACGTAAGTTTGAACATCATGGCATCATCTGTGCTGGTTCAGGAGCAAGTTCTAAAAGCGCCATGTAATAGGAATTGAATGAAATGATTGAAGGAACACTTGAATTGGACAGATCTATGGGAAATTAGCTGATTTAGCAGAGAAGTATGAAAATGAGATGAATAAATCCAAACAGTTAACAAGAAGTTACAGATTAGATTTTGTTTCTAGAGACATTGGAAACATGAGATCACCTAGTATGAAAATTCACATTAAGGAATTGGTTCAGAGCATCCAAACATAGGGAGCATTGCATAAATGGGAAGGCAGATGGGCAAAGGAAAGAGATCAGAAGAAGAAGCCAACTGCATATTCAAATGGTGTATAGCAGGCTGAAGGAGCTGTCAAAATTATGCCAATGAGAGAAATTCTGTGAGGGAACTTTGTTCATGTCCCATGTAGCAGAAGCGACTTATTGTTATTTATAATGATTACCCGAAGTTGAGGGAGGAGACAGTGAAATAGGTCCCGCAAACTGAGAGGTTTGTTAAGATTGCAAAGTGTTAGTGGGAAGATGTTATACTTTATTTGAAATTGTGCTTCCAGCAGAATTGTGGGTCAAATGTAAGTGGGTTGTAGATTGGCCAATGCGTGAGCTACCATGGCATAGGTGCAGTTCTAAAGAGGTGATGAAAAGCTATTATAAGGTGATTGAAGTTTTGAAAACTAGAGTTTCCTTCAAAGATGTTTATTGATAGAGAATTGACAGGACAGCTCAGGAGTCAAAAGAGTCTGTTCATGCCTAATATGAGAGATTGTTGCAAGCATTCAAATAGTACAGTGGCACAGAGATTATTGAACCGAGAGACACAATTCATTTTGTGTTCAGGTTTGTTCAAGGATTGATGCCTAAAATTAGCTATATTATTCAGAATCATTTCATTTGCTGGCAGGGGAAATAGATTGATGATATACTGCAGCTATAGTCACCAATGGATCCAAAAATGTTCAGTAATTTCTTAACCACTGCAGAAGTTAACGCACAAAGAAGTTACCAGCCCAGCTCTGTTTGATGAAGAATGCATGAAAGCATGAGTTGAGAGAGAGTTTGTGCAGAGCCCTAGCTTTGGGAATGCTGATTTAAGTAAGGGCCGGATGTATCATCATGGCCCATTGCGATTCGGTAATAGCGATTTTTAAGAAATCGCTATTACCGACTCGCAAAGGGCCATGTATCACATTTGCGAATCGGTAATAGCGATTTCTTAAAAATCGCAAATGCTATTACCGAATCGCAAATTGCGATACCGGCCCCATTCGCAGCTATGGGCCTGTTGGCCCATAGCTGCAAATTTTTTGCATTTCCAAAATTGCGATTTCTGAACCAGAAATCGCAATTTTGGAAATGCAAAAGGCCAGGGTGCTGGGGGCCTAAGGCCCCCTCTCCTGCACCCCAAAATCATTTTTTTAAACATGTAAGGTACACACATGCCAAAAGGGCATGTGTGCTTTACATGTTCAACTTAAAAATGCAGTTTTACTGCATTTTTAAATTTTGCACCAGGTGTGCACCTGGTTGCATATCATGGTATTTTGCAAGTGCAAATGCCATTTTTGGGAAAATCGCAATTTGCGATTTTTTCCAGCATAGCCTTGCGACCTGGAATTTGTGAATCGCAAATTGCGACTCACAATTTCCAAGTTGCAACGCAAGAAATCGCAATTTTAGCGTTTTCTTATTTGTGGTCTGCGAATGCATTTCATGCATCGTAGACTACTGTTTTGCACTCGCAAACGGCCAAATTTACCGATTCGCACCGTGTGCGAGTGCAAAACTTTTTCACACATCTGGCCCTAAATGTTTTTAACTAAATGTTTTTCACTGTTTTGTCAAAATGGTTGTGCCCTTTCTGTTTTGACACAATTGCATGGGGAAACGATCAGACCTGTGGCATATTTTTCCACCATATTGGACCCTGTTGCTGCACTGTTGCCCGGCTGTTTAAAGAATGTGGCTGCCACTGGTGTAAGTCGTAGTCAATGTGAAGGCATTGTGAAGGGTCACCCTTCAACTGTTTATGTCCCATATTCGGTTTAGGTTCCTTTGACTAGAACCAAAACCCATTATTTGACTAGTGCCCGTCTTACCCATTAGGAGCTATTCATTCTTGGCTCTTCTAATGTGTCCATCAAATGGTGTTAAATTTTAAATCCTGCTACATTGTTATCTGTTAATGTTTATGATCCAAATGATGTAAATGAAATGGAACATGACTGCCTCGATGTCACTAAACCATGCACTAAACCCAAACCTGATACTCAGGATACTCCTTTAGAGGAGAATGATTAAGTTGCATTTGTTGATGGCTCCTGTTTAAGAGACAATGAGGGTACTCTGAGAGCTGGTTATGCAGTCTGCACCATCTCAGGAGTAGTCGAAGCTTCATGGCTTCAAGGAGTCATTTCTGCCCAAGTAGCTGAATTGGTGACCCTTACAGAAGCATGCTGTGTTTCTGAGCAGCTCAAAGTCACAATATTCACAGATAGCCAATCTGGATTTGGGGGGGTGCGTGACTTCAGGCTGTGTGGCACCAGTAACATTTTATGACCTCTTCAGAATCACCCATTAGAAATGATGAGAGAATCCACAATTTATCAAATGCATTGCAAATACCTGAGAAAATTGCAGTTGTAAAATGTACCTACATCAGAGATCAAAGGATTATGGGGTTCATTATGACCCCGGTGGTCGGCGTTAATGTGGAGGAAAGTACTGCCAACAGGCTGGCGATACTTTCTTCCATATTATGACATTGTCGGTTTGGCTGAAGCCAAACCACCAATGTACCACACGACCGCCACGGAGGTAATGACCGCCGGGCTGGAGACTTCAATCTCCAGCCCGGCGGCAGTCACTTGCCCACCTGCGGGAGTATGACCCCCGCATACCGCCATGGTTTTTGTGGCATCCTTACCGCCACGAAAACCATGGCAGTAGGCACTATCAGTGACAGGGAATCCCTTCCCTGTCACTGATAGGGGTCTTTCCCGCCCCTCTCCCTCTTCAGGTCCCCCCCCACTTTTCCCTTCCTCTTCAAGCCACCTCTTCATACACGCCCCTCCCTTCACACATGCACACACGCATACACACACCCATTTCAACATTCATCCACGCATGCATACATCCATTCACACACACATCCGCACACACTTACATACATACACGCACACACGCATTCACACAACTCAACATACACACACTCACACCCCCAAACATGCACACACATACAAATGCAACACACACCCGCATTCACGCACGCACAGACATACACCCCCCCCTAACCTGTCAGAGCGCCCGACTCACCTGTAGTCAAGGGGTCCTCTGGCAGGAGACGGGATGGGGCCCTGCTGCCAGCAGCAGCGTCCACCAGCAGAACACCGCCAGGCCATACTATTCTCATAATTTGGCCGGTCGCGGTCTACTGGAGTGGCGCTGCTGCTGGCAGCAGCGCCACCTTACCGCCATCTGCTGGCATAGCCACAGACGGATTTCGGCCAGCCTTCTGACGGAAATCTGGCTGTGGTCATAATCTGGCAGACGGCTGGTAGCCACGGCGACGATCTTTTGGCGGCCGTCGCCGCAGCGGTAGGCAGTTTTTACCGCTGGGGTCATAATGACCCCCTATGTCTTGTTGGGCAATGCCAATGCTGACCAAATTGCCAGGTATTGTGCACCCCATTGCTTCACCTTCAATGAAGAGTGGATGGTGGAAGTGACACCTTTGAGACAAATCAAAGCTTCCTAATGTCAGTGGCTGATACCTGGGATGAAATTAATAGACTGCAGAAAGAGGCAACAGAGGAAGAACACAGAAGTTGGAGTAGAGCAAGTCGTGTACAAAGAGAGGAAGAACATGTGTGGATTTCAAATGATGGGAAAGTCGTGTTGCCAGATTGTTTGTTGACTTTATTGGCCAGATATTATCATGGTCAAGTTCATCTCGGTAGAGATGCAATGATTCACACATTTAAACATACATGGTACAACCCTAGATTTAGGTTCATTGCAGAAGCAGTATGTCACAGATGTGTTACATGTCAGCAAGTGAATTTAGGAAAACGTACTGTGGTTAATTTGAGCCATATATGCAAATCGGGAGGTCCTTTTAACAGAATGCAACTTGATTTTGTTGAAACGTCTACCTGTAATGGATTGAAGTATGTTTTGGTAATTGTGTGCATGTTTTCCCATTGGATAGAAGCCTATCCAACCTGTAGGAATGACAGTCTTACTGTAGCCAAGCTGCTGCTCAGGGAAATGATTCTAATGTATGGCTTCCTGACTTCTTTGGAATCAGATCGAGAAACTCATTTTAATAATGAGATAATAAAATTGTGGTGTGCAGCACTGAACATTGAGTGAAAATTGCACTGCAGCCACAGACCAGAGGCATCTGGATTGGTGGAACAAATGAATGAAACATTGAAAGCTCGACAGGCAAAGGTTTGTGCCTCTGCAACATTGAAAAGGGCTGTTGCATTACCACTTGTTGTGATAAGCATGCGTAGAACCCCTGACAGGAAGACTGGATTGTCACTGCATTAAATCCTTATGGGGCGTGCAATGAGGTTACCAGCAGTACCTGCTAATGCACTTGTGAGAATAATGCCCTCATTACAACCCTGGCAGTCAGTGTTAAAGCAGCGGTAATACGGCCAACAGGCCGGTGGTAACAAAAATGGAATCACGACCACGGCGGAAACCGCCAACACATACAGCCACTTTAACACTCAGACCTCCACGGCGTTAGCAACAAACACTGCGGCGGTAACCGCCAACAGCCAAGCAGAAGATAATGTACCACCCACCCCATTACAACCCACCCATCTTCCAGCTTTTCTGGGGCGGTACCAACGCCCTCAAAAGCACAGCAGAAACAGTACTTTGATGGGAAACCTCTCGACACTCAATGAAGAACCAGGACAATATGGAGCCCGAACTACAGGTGTTACCCATGCTGGTGTATCTTCTTATCTACCAGGAGTACCAACGGAGGCGGAGACGACCACGGTGATTACTGCACCTAGTAAACAGGGGAAGAAAAAGAGAGTGACACACATACGCAACACCCCCACCCTCACCCCAAACACCATACACATAAACACAAGCAACAACATTACATATACACCTCGTAACCCTCTGGAATAACTCAAGGACAAAAGGAATGAAGTCAAATGAGCGAAATATTTGAAATTTTTAGAAAAATGTTCATAAATAAATAAACAGTATGTACAATATATACACTGTCTACAAAATGAGGCACAATGTCCACACAAAAATAGTCCGTGGCCCACTGGACTATAACACATAGGCCAAGCCCACACTTGACTCCTGCCTCAAAACGGAGAGAACACTGCAGGCGCATCAGGTCGAAAACACACATGCACCTCAGGGGGAAGGGGAACGGGGGGCACCTCAGCCGGAAGATGGTACCACGCCACTGCTCCTGGAGGGGGCTTCATGCCCACTGTTTGGTCCTGAGGAGTGCAAAGCCACAGTCTTTCAAGTCTCTCAAATTGGTGGTTTGCCCACTGCTGGGTCCTGGGGAGTGCAAAGCCACGGTCTCTCAAGTCTCCCAAGTGGGTGGTTTACCCACTGTTTGGGTCTGGGGAGTGCAAAGCCACAGTCTCTCAAGTCTCCCAAATGGGTGGTTTGCCCACTGTTTGGTCCTGGGGAGTGCAAAGCCACAGTCTCTCAAGTGGATGACATGTTCCACAGTTCTGGAGGGGACTTTGTGCCCAGTGTGCTTCATCCTGCCAAGGATAGGGTGAGTGGATGCCTTTCTCCACTGGTTCCGAAGGGGGCTTGGTGCCCAGTGTGCTTCATCCTGCTAAGGATAGGGTGAGTGGATGCTTTTCTTCACTGGTTCTGGAGGGGGCTTGGTCCCAGTGATGCTGCAATTGGGGGGTGCCAGGTCACAGTCCCTCACCTGGGTGTCAGAGCCACGAGATTTGCAGTGGCCAGGATGCATGATAGTCCGTGGAGGGAGGGCTACAGTCCATCCGCCGGCGGCTACGGCTGCACAGTGTTGGTGTTGCCGGTGCTGGTGCTGCCAGTGGTGGGGGGAGGCTCCAGCCCTTCTCCTGGAGCCTCGGACGGCTGCCCTTTGGGGCTGCTGATGCTGGCAGTGGTGCTACTGTCAGCGGTGCAGGTGGCGGTTCTTGCTGCAGGGCTTGAGGCAGTGCAGGTGGTGGTGCTGGCTGCTGTGCAGGTGCTGCCAGTGGTGGGGGAAGGCTCCGGCCCTTCTCCTTCAGCCTCGGATGGCTGCCCACTGGGGCTGCTGCTGCTGACAGTAGTGGTGCAGGTGGCGGTGCTTGCGGCGGGTTTTGCATTGGTTCAGGTGGCAGTGCTGCCCGTGGTGCAGGTGCTGGTGCTGACAGTGGTGGGGGAAGGCTCCAGCCCTTCTCCTGCAGCCTCCGACGGCTGCCCACTGGGGCTGCTGACAGTAGTAGTGCAGGTGGCAGTGCTTGCGGCGGTGCTTGCAGCGGTGCTTGTGGCGGGGATTGCAGCAGTGCAGGTGGTGGTGCTGGCCGCTGTGCAGGTCCTGGTGCTGGCAGTTGTGCTGGTAGCCACCAGGCCTTCAGCTGCAGGCTTGGACGGCTGACGTGGCGTGGCTGGTGTTATGTGCCCCTTCCTGCCCTTGGCAGATGGTGGTATCACCTTGGGCCTGGCAGCTGGAGTCTTTGAGGTGGCCTTGCTTGGTGGTTGTGGCTCCTTCCCCTTGCTGGATGCTGTCCCTTTCTTCACCTTGCCAGGTGTCGGAATGTTCTTGCCCTTGGCAGGGGTTAGTGTCACACTGGCTGAGCTGCTGGGTGCCCCCTTTGAGCCTCTAACAGCTGCAGCCACCACAGAGGATGTGGATTTGGTGGCTGAGGTGCTGGGCTGGGTTTTGGCCACCCTTGCCCGAGGTGAAGGACGGGGGAGGGGGAGGGAAGAGGTCAATGTTTGCTAGGAAGAGCTTCTTAGGGACACAGGGGTGGGAAGAGGGTGAAGGTTTGGGAGTGGAGGAAGAGGGAGTGGTTGTAGAAGGTGTCAGTCTGCTGTGTTTGGGTGCAGGTGCATGAGCTGGATGCTGTTGTGAGGTGGATGGCTGTTGTGTGGGTGTGTGCGTGCGTTTGTGTACTTTGGGAGGAGTGGTCACAGACACAGTTGGAGAGGACACAGGCGACGTGTGCATGGATGTGGAGGTGGTGACTGCCAGTGAGGGGTGTATAGTGATGGGCGTGCTCATGATGGAGGTAGTGGATGAGGATGTAATGCATGCAGGTGTGAGTGGAGACGCTACTGGGTGGAAGGTGGATGAGGAGGAGGAGGGGGACACAGTGGAGGCAGTGGATGTTGGTGTGTCTGCATGGGGATGGTGCTTGTGTGAGAGCCTGTGAGATGAAGTGTGGTGCATGTGTTTGCCTGAGCCACTTCTGTGTGTTGATTTGGGTAAATGCTGGTCTGAAGGTGTGCTTGGGATAGGCTGGGGTTGAGGGGATTGGGACTGGGTAGAGGAAGTTGGGGAGGGGAGGCTGGATACAGGGACAATGGCTCCCATCAGTTCTGAGGCCAGAGCCTGAAATGCTCTCTGTTGGGCTGCCTGGTCAGAATGAATGCCCTCCAGGTATGCATTTGTTTGTTGGAAATGCCTCTCTACACCCTGGATGGCATTCAGAATGGTAGATTGCCCAACAGTGAGGGATCTCAGGAGGTCAATAGCCTCCTCACTGAGGGCAGCAGGGCTGACTGGGGCAGGGCCTGATGTGCCTGGGGCGAAGGAGATGCCCACCCTCCTGGGTGAGCGGGCATGGGAAACACGCTGAGGGGTAGCTGGGAGGTCGGTGCTGGTAGGGGTGTGGCGGCTGTACCTGTTGATGCGGGGGCACAGAGGAGCCCGCCACCGCAAGGGAGCTCCCATCAGAGGAGGAGTCGCTTTCACTGCTGTCTGCTCCTCTCCCCACCGTGGAGCTCCCCTCGCCCTCCGTCCCACTGGTGGCTTCAGACTCTGTTGTTTTGCCCTCCAGGGCCAAGTGGGATGCAGCTCCCTCCTGCTCCGGTGCCACTGCTCCTCCGCCTGATGATGCTATTGCACACAAGAACAGGGAGACCACAAAAAGGGGGGGGGGAGACAGAAGAAAGACATGTTCAGTGCATGCAACACCACTACCATTGGCAGACACTACAGACACAGCAGTCCTCTGCACTACGCCATGCACTTATAGTTCCTAGATTATTCACAGGGCCATGGGGTACAAGGCCTATGCCCGATTGCTGCACACATGGAAGTCACAGGAGCCTGATTAGGTGTAGATGGCACTAACCACTAGTGGGGTTGGAGTGCCACAGAGCCTGCCTCACAAGGGAACTTGCCTACAAAGCTCACCCTGGCCTAGGGGAACCCACTGACCACCTCCCCCACCCAGACACCTTGTTATGCGTGCAGAGTCAGATGAATGTGACTGTACTCACCCCCTTGTGGCTGCTGTGATGCCCTCAAGCTCCCATCGAACTCTGGATGCGCCACCGCCAGGATCCAGAACATCAGGGGGGTCATGGTGCGATGGGCACCCCTCCCACGTTGGGAGGCCATCCCCAGCTGGGCCTCTGCCGTCTTCTTGCTCCAGCGACGAATGTCCTCCCGTCTTTTCCGGCAGTGGGTGCTCCATCTGCGGTGGACCCCCAGGGTCCGGACGTCCTTGGCGATGGCACGCCAAAAATCCTTCTTCTGGTGGGTGCTGACCTAGAGTAATAGTACAGGGGAAAAGGAAAATCTTTACCCGTCCGGACCGTCATACTCATTGGCCCACGTTCCCACCCTTGCCCTTACGCACATGCACTCACCGTCCGCACATGCAGGCCTCAGTCCCCCCCCATGTATCTTCCATCCAAACCACTCCAAACAGGCATTGCCCATTCAGCATGCTCACAGTGTACTCACCTGTTTGTCTGGAGGACCGTACAGTTGTGTGTACTGGGGGAGGACCCCATCTACTAATTTCTCCAACTCCTCCGATGTGGAGGCAGGGGCCCTTTCCCCAGACACATGAGCCATTGTCGCTTCCAGACTGAGGTCACAGCAGCACTTGCAGTGTAGATCCTCTCCTGTTGAAGGTCAGGTATTGAGTGAGTGAACAGACAGAAAATGGCGGTCACGTCCGCTGCGGTGCGTACCGTCACCACCGGCGTACATCGTCATTAGCTCCTCAGACCCATAGGGTCCAATGTTAACCAAAGAAGGATTGCGCCGCGGTCTTCGACCGCGACGGTGTAGAACGCCAGCGCAGTTACCTCATATCCCCTTATCCCACCTTACAGGTCAGGCAGCCGCTATTTCAGGGGGCCACATTGCATTAATACTAACGGCGTCACACCTATCTAGGCCTTGCATACACAGAGTAACAGGCACATTGCGGATTAATAAATGTGTGCAAATTATACTTTGTGATACCTCAGTGTTGGCTGACTCTCTGCTCACTGTTTTCGTCCATAGGGCACGTCCGCTGGGGCAGTTGATGAGATGGCGGCATCCTCGGGTGTACAGATCGCTGGTGGACCTGTCAACAATGGAAGAGAGACACGTAATAGTCACCTACAGAGTTGATCGTGCAACAATCCAAGAACTGTGTGCCCAGTTGGAGCCAGACCTGATGTCAGCTATCCGCCATCCCACAGGGATACCCCCTCTAGTGCAGGTCCTGTCAGTACTCCATTTCCTGGCAAGTGGGTCTTTTCAAACAACAGTGGCCATTGCATCAGGGATGTCCCAGCCAATTTTCTCTAACGTGTTGTCCAGAGTGTTGTCTGCCCTGCTGAAACACATGCTACATCAGCTACATCATTTTCTCTCAAGTGGAGGATTTGCCTACAGTGAAAGGTGACTTCTATGCCCTGGGACATATCCCCAACATCATAGGTGCCATTGATGGGGCACATGTGGCCTTGGTACCCCCGCAGGAGTGAAAAGGTGTACAGAAACAGGAAGCGCTATCATTCGATGAATGTGCAGATGGTGTGTTTGGCCGACCAGTACATCTCCCATGTGAATGCCAAATTTCCTGGCTCAGTGCATGACGCTTACATTCTGAGGAATAGCAGCATCCCTTATGTGATGGGGCAAGTCCAGAGGCACAGTGTGTGGCTAATAGGTGAGGACAAGGACCTTATACAGTGTGAATAGTTGTCTGGGTCTGGGGTTGTCCCTATGGGTTAGTGTGTGTCTAACAGTTGTCCCTCGACATTTGCAGGTGACTCTGGGTACCCCAACCTGTCATGACTACTGACCCCAGTGAGAAATCCCAGGACAAGGGCAGAGGAACGCTACAATGAGGCACATGGGTGAACTAGGAGGATTATAGAAAGAACCTTCGGCCTCCTGAAGGCCAGGTTCCGGTGCCTCCATATGACAGGTGGTTCTCTCTACTACTCACCAAAGAAGGTGTGCCAGGTCATCGTGGCCTGCTGAATGCTGCACAACCTGGCTTTGCGACGACAGGTGCCTTTTCTGCAGGAGGATGGTCCAGTTGGAGGTCTTGTGGCAGCTGTGGAGCCTGTGGACAGTGAAGAAGAGGAGGCAAAAGAAGAGGATATCGACAACAGAAACAATGTTATCCAGCAATACTTCCAGTGAGAGACAGGTAAGAAGATGTCACTGCCTCACACATCTCATACTATTGTTTGACCTATCATAAGTCTATCATTTTCACCCAGTGTATGGACCCTGACTTGTCACTTTGCCTTTCCATTTAACAGATGTGGGTCCCACTTTGTGACCTCTGCTATATTTCCTCATGGCCTACAGCTGTGTTACATCGGTATGTGGACAATTAAATTGACATTGCTATATTCCATAGTTATTGCAATTACACATTTGTGAAAGCACAGACTGACTCCAAATTGTTTTGTGATTGATGTGTGATAATTTTTGTGCAAATAAGTGGAGGGGGTTGTAAAATGGGCAGGGGGGGTGGTGGAGGAATGCCCATGGCAGAGTCCAGTCTATTTGTTTCACAGGTACATTTTCCAAAGGGGCATAGGAAGTGGAGCAAGGGCAGTTTAAGGATGGAAAGGGTGACAAAATGGGACAGAAGGGTGACATTCAGGGGGGTCTCATTTTGTGGTGGGGGTCTTGGCAATGTTCTCTGTCTTCCTGGATCTCAGGGACTGTTTGCGGGGTGGCTCTCCATCTGCAGGGGGTGGGGTGCTGGCGTCGTGGTCCTGTGGTGGTGCCTCCTGTCCACTAGCGCCGGCAGAGGTGGTGGGCTGTTCATCATCCAGGCTAGTGTCAGGGGCCCCTTGTTGTGCCACAGTGTCCCTCCTGGTGTTGACAAGGTCCTGCAGCACCCCTACAATGGTGACCAGGGTGGTGTTGATGAACTTCAGTTCCTCCCTGATCCCCAGATAATGTTCCTCCTGCAGCCGCTGGGTCTCCTGAAAGTTGGCCTGTATTGTTGCCATCGTCTCCTTGTTGCCATCGTCTCCGTGGAATGATGGTACACTCCCATGATGTTGGAGAGGGCCTCGTGGAGAGTGGGTTCCCTGGGCCTATCCTCCCCCTGTCGCACAGCTGTCCTCCCCGTTCCCCAGTTTTCCTGTGCCTCTGTCCCCTGAACCGTGTGCCCACTGCCACTGCCCCCAGGTCCCTGATTTTCTTGGGGTGGTGGGTTTGCCTGGGTTCCCTGTAGTGGTGGACACACTGCTGCTTGACGTGTCCTGGGGACGGTGGGATGGGCCCGCTGGGTGGGTGTTGTGCTGGTGTTTCCTGAGGGGGGAGGCTCTGTGGTGGCTTGTGCCAGTGTCAGGGGAACCAACTGTCCCGAGGTCCCAGATGGGCCGGGCTGGTCATCTTGATCCAGTTGTGCAGAGCTGCTGTCATCACTGTGGGCCTCTTCTGTGGGGGGACTGGATATGTCTGGAACCTCCTGTCTGGTGACGTTGGGTAGGGGTCCTGCAGGGGTGTAAAGGCATGATTATTGCATCTGTGTGTGCCATCGTGTGCAATGGGTGAGTGACCCTGTACTCCAGTGCTTGCATTCTTGTCTAGGTCCTTGTGTGATATCTGGTTTGGGGTCTGTGTGGGTATCTGTTGTGGACATGCTTTGGTCATGGGTGTCCATGCTTTGGTGTTGCCTGCAGGGCTTGGTGTTGGGATGGGTGGGTTGTGATAGTGGGACAAATGTGAGGTGTTGGAGTGATGGGGGTGAGGGTGGGGGTATGTGACGGCATGCAGGTAGGGTGGGGGATATAATAGTTAAGAGTTACCTTACCAGAGTCCATTCCTCCTGCTACTCCTGCGAGGCCCTCGGATGCAGTATTGCCAAGACTTGCTCCTCCCATGTTGTTAGTTGTGGGGGAGGAGGTGGGGGTCCACCGCCAGTCCTCTGTACTGCAATCTGGTGTCTGGAGACCACGGAACGCACCTTCCCCCGTAGGTCGTTCCACCTCTTCCGGATGTCATCCCTAGTTCTTGGATGCTGTCCCACTGTGTTGACCCTGTTGACGATTCTGCGCCATAGCTCCATCTTCCTAGCAATGGAGGTGTGCTGCACCTGTGATCCGAATAACTGTGGCTCTACCCGGATGATTTCCTCCACCATGACCCTGAGCTCATCCTCAGAGAACCTGGGGTGCCGTTGAGGTGCCATGATGTGGTGTGGGTGATGTGTGAGTTGGTGTGTGTTGTGATGTGTGAGGGGATGTGTTGTGTGTTGTTTGAGGTGAGTGGATGTTGTGTGAGTGATGATGTTGTGTGTCTGTGGATGCTAATGTTGTTTCTGGTGGTGTCTCTCTCTGGCCTTCTTTCGAAATTTTAGTAGTAAGGGTTTGTGGGTGATGTGGGTGTGTGTTTTATAATGGATTGGGTGTGTGGGAGTGGTGTGTGTATGTGTATCAGGTGTGTGTATTTCGATTTGTCCAATGTGGTTGTGTTTTGTAAATGTGTGTGTATTTTGAGCGCAGCGGTGTGTACCGCCAATGGAATAGCGCAGTTGAAAGACTGCCGCGTGGATTCGTGGCTCGTGATAGTGTGGGCGTATTCCTGTTGGCGTGACGTGGAGGTTTTGTTTTCGCCAGTTTATCACTGACCTTTGGTGTGGCGGACTTGCGTGGGTGTCTGGATTATGGCGGATTCCGAGCTGTAGGTCGTAATAGCTGTCGCGGAATTCACCCGCCGCAGCGGTGTGTTGGCGGTCTTCTGCATGGCGGTAAGCGGCATTTACCGCCAATGTTGTAATGAGGGCCTTTGTCTCCTAAGTTAAGCCTTGTTGCTCGTTGTCAAGCTACAGAGGGTTGAGCTGGGGTTAATTTATTGAGACCTAACTGGACCTAGTGAGTGTTAGCAGTCTATTGCTAAGTGTAGTAACTTACCTACCCTTACCAATAATCCACTTTCCAACAGAGAAAAAGAAAGGCAAAAGAGCAAAAATGCAGAAAAGGGCACAGAAAGGCAGAAGGCAGCAGACAGAGAGACAGAAGGCAAACACTAGGCCACCAGGGATGAAGTGCAGACAGGAACCTGTGGGTGGAGGAGGGCCTCAGACACCGAGCCAGGCAGGCTGAGGATGAAGGGCGGCAGCAGCAACAGGGGGAGCTCCGCAGACTGAGGTATGCAAATGCCTGAAATAGATGCTGCTCCCTTTAGAGAGTTACACGCGGGAAGTTAGCAAGGAGGACAGTACAATGGGCCAAACTATTGTGTTGTTGAATCTGCTACAGGGGCAGCTAAAGAAGGTGTCTGAAAGGTTTACACTCAGAGGTGTGAACAAAAACCCAGAAGGGCATGTCTTGGTTGAGATCCTAAGCTATCACTTGACGTGCAAAGCAAGGTTCCAAAATTACATTATCTAGTCCAAAGAGTACATCTGTGCTACCCTACTTGATCCATGCTACAAAACATTTCTTCACACATTCATTCCTTTTTCTGAAGGGATTGTTTCAAAATACAAGAGGTGTATTGTTGGATCAACCCAGACAACTGGAAGAACGGCTGGAACTTTGAGTCCCACTCCATAGTTCTAGGGTGCCACTTTCAACTTCAGGAGAGGGCAGTTTCACAGCAGCAAGAAGACAAGCAACTACAGCATCAGAAGAATGGGACCCAACCTCTGATTGGCTTGGTTTCAAGTGGTAGGTCTTAAGTCCAGTGCAGAGGCGAAGGCAAAAGAGATCAAACAAGAGGCAGCACCAATGACGCTTCAGAGGATGTAGCAGGAGTACTTGGATGACCCCAAAAAAAGTGTATGTGGATCAAAACCCATTGGTGTATTGTATGGAAAGATGCACCAATGACCACTGCTCAGCAGGCTGGCAATAAAGTATCTAACTGGTCCTGTAGCCAGCATGTCTGCTGAACATCTGTTCAGTGCAGTTGGAGCAGTTATTACAGTGAGAAAGACCAGTCTCTTACCTCAAAATGTGAAGAGATTAACCATGATCAAAATGAACCAGTATTGTATACCACCTGAATACATTGTTCCTGAAACACCACAGGAGGACGATTGGTCAGAATCAACTCTGTTTGCTGACCAACTTCTGGGTGAATCACCTGAGTTTGACGATGATCTCTACTTCCCTAACTGAGTATGCCAGTGCCACCATACAACTTTTTAATTATTTCTTGTTGAACTTCTTTCTTTTTTTCTTAAAAAACAATAGCTGGCAGAACCTTATGCTTATGTTGGATTTATGCTGCCCAACATTTTTTTGTCACATATTTGGCCGGATTGGAGTCGGACCCGTGTGCAGTGAAGAAGCCCTCACATTCCCTTCAGGACATTGGAGACAATGCCTGCCTCCTTCACATGCCATTACCTTTTTTTTTTTTTTTACATCACCTAGCAAGACTGCCCCAGAAGATCAGTGGTTAAAAGACTGCCTGTGACATTGCCAAATTCCAATGTGTTGCTATCATCAAAGGGGAAATACAATTTTGTATCAACCACTGTGCTTGGATTGTAAGAGGGAACTACCAACTATTGCATCAATGAGTGGTGGGCTGACCAGTGTTCCTGACCAGCTTACCCGCTCTGTGCTGTGCCTGGTCTGGCCCTGCTCTGCTTCCCTTGCCCTGCTGCACTTTGCTTTGTGCTGACCCTACATTCTTTCAGTCCCCCACTGCCTCCCTGCTCCTTTTTGCTACCCCTGCATCTTTCAGGCCCTGCCACCTCTCCTGCAGTTTTCCCACTCTTTGCCTAATGCCTGCTTCCCCAACCCTCCCCCACCCCAGGACCTACTTAAATGCAGTCGCTGTGCCACTACACAGCAGGAGCACTGCTGTCATGCCAAAGGCACACCAAAGGCAAGCTCATCTGTGCCTGTCAGCACCTAGACCACGCCCAGTGCCAGGAACCCTGGCTCTTCCACCATCTACCACTCTGCCACCTTATTCTGACACCTGGCCCCCAGGAACTGGGACAACAACTGCTGCATCACCCCTGGACCATTGTCAAACCCTTCAACCGCCTCCAATTCCACTTCACCTGCACCTCTGCCTTTCAAGCCTGTGAAACAACTCCAATGCCTGCTGATCAATGCAAGATCCCTCTGCAAACATGCCATGGAAATCTCAGACCTGGTGTTCATTATTAAGACCTTGATCACTCCCGCCTCGGCCCCTGACATTGCCTGCGCCATCCCGCAAGGATACAAACTGATCCACAAAAAAAGCCACACCAAGCACAGAGGAGGCATCACCATCATACACAAGGACAACCTCTCGTACACCACCTTCAAAGAGGAAGAGTCCCACCTCATGGAACACCTAAACTTCCTACTCCAAACCGACTCCAGAACAACCATTAGAGGAACTCTTGCATACAGACCCCACCCCACATTCTTCAAGGCCATCGCTGACCTCATCACCTCCTAGCCATCGAATCAACAGACTACATATTCCTAGGAGATCTAAATTTCTGAATAGGCAAACTCAGTGACCACAACACCACCAATCTCCTATACAACCTAAACAACATTGGACTCAAACAAATAGACAACAGCCCCATTCACAACTCTGGCCTCACCATGGACCCCATCTTCACAGCCAGATACAAAATCCAGTTTACCCACACAACGGAGCTCACGTGGGCTGACCACCACCTGGTACAGTTCACCATAAACAGCAGATCGGAGGTGCCCACTACAACCCCACACACCTCTCTCCACAGATGGGGAAAGGTCACAGAGACCCAATAGACCACCACCCTCCAATCCAGCAAACCCATCCTCTCCCGCAACCTCTTTCAAGATGCCAGTAAACTTTCCGAATGGATCATCAACAGTACCACCAAAGTTAACTCCGCAAGGAACTCCACCTCAAGAAGATCCAGCAAGCCTGCAAGGTGGTTCACTATTCACACACAAAAGAGAATGCAAAAGGCTAGAAAGATGGTGGCATCACACCAGGAACATCGCAGACCGCACCACCTTCAGAGATGCACTGAACAAATATCATCTCCACCTCAGAGAAGCAAAAAAGGTCACCTCAAGCAGCCTCATCAAAGAGAGCACCAACTGCCCAAAGGAACTCTTCAAGATCATCAAAGAGTTCTGCCCAGCAGCAACTGAAAACACAATCCAACCCACCCAGACACTCTGCAACTCACTAGTCAACTACTTCCACAGCAAAATCACAGTCATCTACCGAAACTCCCCCCAACCCACCAGCACTGAACCTATATGAAGACTCCCCCAGGCACCTCAGCATGGACTGGAAGCCACTATCTATCCAGAAAACAGCCACCCTCAACACTTCAATCCACTCTAGCTCACCCAATGACTCTTGCACACATTACATCTTCAACCTGGGCCAGAAGGAAATCGGCAGCATCCTCCCTCCTATCTTCAACACCTCCATCAGGACTGCCTCCATCCCCTAAGCATGGAAACAAGCAGAGGTCAAACCGCTCAAGAAGAAACTTTTCACCAACCACAGCAAACTAAAAAATTACTGCTCCATCTCTCCACTCCCCTTCCCAGCCAAGGCCCTGCAAAAAGCCATCAACAAGCAGCTCCCCAAACACCTGGAAAGGCACAACCTACTGGACTCCTCCCAATGTGGTTTCTGCTCCAGCCACAGCTTCGCAATGGATGACATCAGGTCCCTCCTTGCCATGGAGAATAAGTGGCCCTGATCCTCCTAGACCTGTCTGCCAAGTTGGACACCATCTCCCACCTCACCCTCATCTTCAGGCTCTAACACATCGGGATCTGAAACAATCCCTGAAATGGACGCAAGCCTTCACCACAGGCCGCACTCAGATCTACGCCCCCCCCCAACCCTTAACTTCTGAACCAAAGAACAACATATGCGGCATCCCTCAGGGATCATTTCTCAGCCCCACCCTCTTCAATATCTATATGACGCAGTTGGTCGAGATTATTCGTCCTCATGTACTCAACATCATCTACACCATGGGTACTCACAAACATTTTCAAAGGGGCCAAAATCTTTGGTCTGCGATGTGAGCGAGGGCCGCATTAACGCCAGCAGTGAGGGGCTTGGGGGGGGTGGCGTGGGAGGAAGAGAGGGGTTGTCGGTAAGGAGGGTGTAGGGGAAGTAAAGCATAAACATTTAGAGGCGGAACTGCACAATGTGTAACAAGAAGACCTAGGATTAATCCCAGCTTCCCCACTTAACCAAATTGTGTGATTCTAGTCAATTGTTTTCTTTCTATAGCCCTCCTTTTTCTTCATTTTCACATGTAGGAGGGCCTTAAAATACACGACTTCAGGATGTGCACCATACAAAACTTTGTCCTGTGTTTGATTTAACAAACTATAATGGTGTTCATGTATAATAAGAGCCCAGGCCACCCAAAGAGTGCACGTAACAACTGGCTTGCGTCTTAGTTCACTGGTCTCATTGTGGGGGTGAATGCTCCTAAATCAGTTTTTGAAACTATCACTTTAAAAAATAAATACTTCTGAATGCACATATATATTTCGATGTACTAAGGTAAAACGGTTCTGCTTGTAAATAAAAGGACCCGTTTTGAATTTTTAAGTGATTTTTGCTGCAAGATGTCTTTAAAATGAAGGTGTTCCTTTCCTTTACTTCGTTAACCTTTAAATAAATGATTGCCTGTTTATGTAACATCTGTGTATGCTAGTGCTGAGTTGGGTAAATAGCAGCACTTTGCTGCTGTTGACCTGGGGGCTGCATGTAAAGGCCCATGTAAAGGTCAGGAGGGCCGCATGCGGCCCCCGGGCCGTACTTTGAGTATCATTGATCTACACCAACAAAACTCAACCAATACTCTCCCTTTCCGAAGACCACCACACACCCAGAGATAGCTTCAGCAACGTAATGACACATGTCACCGAATGGATGAGATCCAACTGCTTGAAACTGAAGATGAACAACATGGAGGTGATCATCTTCGGAAGCAACCCCTCCCCCTGGGACAACTCCTGGTGGCCCTCCATGCTCAGACAAACCTAATCCCTGACGACCACGTCCGCAACCTCAGCATCATTGACAGCAAACTCACTTTCAAACAGCAGATAAACACTTAGACCTCCTCCTCCTTCCACAACCTCTGCATGCTACAGAAGATTTTCAAATGGATCCCTGTCAAAATCAGAAAAACAGTCATCCAAGTCATCACTACTAGCAGAATCAACTACAGAAACGCCTCTATGTCGGAATCCCCACCCGGCTCCTCCACCGCTTCCAGACTGCCCAGAACACAGTAGCGAGATTCGTCCTAAACCTTCCCAGAAGGACCCACATCACCCCCTACCTCTGAAGCCTAAACTGGCTGCTGCTTCATAAGAGGTGCAAATTTAAAGCTCTCCCCATCGCATACAGAGCCCTCCATGATATCGAATTCAAGCTCATCAACCGTAGACTCTCCATCCACCAGCCAACCAACGGAGCCTCATATAACAACTCTCACTCTCGCACATGCCCTGAGAATTAGACGTAGCAGAGGACACTCCTTCTCCCAACTCGTGGCCAAGACCTGGAACGACCATCCCCCAACCTTCGCTCGCACACCCTCCTCAACTTCAGGAGAAAGTTTAAGACATGGTTGTTTGAGGAGTAGCCACTGAGGCACAGCGCCATCCCTGGGCACCTGGATACCCCCCTGGGGTGATAAGCTGCACTTTACAAATCCATGATTGATTGATTGATTGATTGTTTGATTGATTGACATACTGAGTGACTGTGAGTGATGATTGATGAGGTATGTGGTGGTTGACAGTGAGGGAGGGAGTTCAACAAATTTGTATACTTGATTTAGATGATTTGCAATGTTTGGGGGCTGATGGGTGATAATTTTTCCTGAAAGTGATTGGTCTTTCAATCTTAGCAACATTTACCTGCAGAGTCCATTACTTTTTTCTGGTTTCTCATAGAACAGAACAGCCGCTTTAGTTACCAAATACAAATCTACACAAAATACTCCAAGTCTATTTGTTTTTCAGCAGCAGTGCACTACACTTACTACACAGGTCTACCTCACTCGGTTTGGAACTGGGAAGGATTTATTCAGAATCAGGAGGAGGATGGAAGGACTCAGCGGGGGACTAGCTCAATAGCTTAAAGTAGAAAGTTATCAGTAGTATTTTAGGACTTCAAAGAAAAAACATTATGATGGTGAAGACTCTGAGGCCTAGATCTCAGCTCTGTGGACTGGAAAAAGGTGCATTGATTTGGGAAATGCCGCTGAGTGTGTGTTGCTGCATTGTTGGCTCAAACGTGAAACTCCTCTTTATGTTCTTGCTCTGCCTCTGAGTCTTCATGCACACTCCGGACTCCTCACGATGCTTACCTTTCTTTCTTCTGTCCTTGTCCTTTACTCTATAATATAGATACTGTTTTTCAATATGCAGGCCTTCTGCACGAACAAAACTTGTTGAAAGCTCAACACTCCAGCTTACTTACCGGACAGGTTTAGTCAGGCATTCAAGAGAGGCGGACTGTGCATGAAGAATGGAGATGCACCGCCCAATTTGGCAATACACTATAAGTTTCTTTTAACAATCATAATTTTTAGATCTGGGTGGGTTAGCTTCAATCTTCCATAATTTGTATTTTCAAAACATAAATGACATAGCAATTAGAGATATACTAACTTGGGTCTCTCTGGGCCAGAAGGACTGTTTGCAATGCATTTAACTGAAGTGTGTCATACTTATCCCATCATTGTTTCCTTCCACAGAAGATTGTTGATGGTGTGCTGCTCTGTGCCCGATGAATATTGTCAAGGTTTCGTGTGCGTAGTGGTTGTCTTTCTCACAACTTTCCCTAAATCCCCTTCCCTATCCATTCACTGAACCCCTAATCCTCTTCCCCCCAGCTGTGTGACTTAATTTTACACCATAAATAGATCACACATTTACTTTGGTGGATGTGGTGGAAACAACACCAACTCACCTTCTATTACCTGAGCAATATTCCACACTGGCCCCATCAACATCATCATTAAGGCCTTGTGTTGTGTTTTGCATAAACGCTTAACCTTGTCCATCCACTCCTGACTCTGAGCCCAATTCTTTTGACTCGAGGATTTCATTTTCTAAGTTTAGTTTTCATTAAATACTAGCTCCCTATTGCTCAGAAGAAGTTGATATTGCTAATTTTTATTACCATATCAGGTCTTCTTTGTTGTGTATCAAATACTGTCATTGTGTTGCTCTGGTCTCAGTCTTCCTAAAGTTATGATATAATATATGACCAACTAACTTTCAATCTAGATGGCAGTGGTGGATAACCCTTTGATTAATCCTGCAGTTGGAGTTTGCATAAGTGGCAGCGGCACCTTGTGCCTTCCCTGTTAGCGTGCTAGCCTGCTACTACTAGCACCACCCCCTTAAGATAAGATCTCACATTTGCAAAACCCTTAAGCAAGAAGATGGAAGTAACAGCCCTCACTTCATTTAGTCAGGTAAGAGAACTATGTATTGAAGTGAACTTGTTTAGTTAGTAATGAATGTCTACTGAATAAGTTGTTGTTTGTGTGTATCTAGGTTTGTGCAGGCAAAATAGGCAATGGCAATCATCCTCTTGTAGAGCAAGGCCCACCCCTCTCCCCATATAAATGGCCCCATCCCCAAATGTCCAATGAAAGTCCACAACAAGAGAAACAAATGTCCACAATGAAAGTCCAAAGAAAAAGTCCAAAGTGCAAAAAAAAACCAGGCCAAATCCCTTCCCACCCTCTCCACCCAGAAAAAGTCCTGGCCACCAAAACAAAAAATAAAAAAAAACAATAGAAGAGGACATTGTTGATCTGGGCCCGGAGCTGGTCCAGGCTCCGCTCCATCGTTTACAGTCAGCTCTCCACTTGCCTCTCCATGTGGACCAGCTGCTGCAGGATGGGCAACAGCAATGTCCTCTGACTGTCAGAGCCGGAGAGGTTGCCAGCATTTCGGCTGGTGTTGGCACTGGCGATGTATTGGCCAGGAGGCTGGGGCTTGCTTGCTGAACTGGGGCCTGGGTCAGAGGCAGCTACTTCCACATCTTCATCTTCCAGGGCCACCAGCTGCCGGTATTAAGACAGGATGGTCTCTAGCCTCTGCTGCTGCAGATGGGCTGCTCTTTCCTGCCTGGTGGACCAGCAGGAGTAGCTACATCAATTAAGTAGTGGGTGGCACAGTAGCAGTATGTTGCTGGTCCAATAGGGTTGTTGCAATTTGATGTGATTATAATTAGGAGATTCACAGGGCTAATTCTATTTTTTACCCCACATGCCTCACGTAAGAAGCACTGACTGGCAGACAATAACACCAGCTTAAAAAAGTGACTTGATTTGTTTTCTTTTTAATGCTTTTCTAGTAACTAAACAGACACTTTGAGTGACAAAAATAAAAATAAATTACCTCTCATTTATCAGTAAGGCATTATGCACTATGGAGTAGAAGTTGTTGTGCTAAATTAATGGAGGCATACTAACCAGCGCTTCGGGTACTTTGCTACTGTCTGCACCTGGGGCAGCTGTAGGTGCAATTATCTATCTTTAATTCCAAAGACCCCGCACTTCTCCAAATACCTTTCACTTTCTACCCTGACTCAAAAGCAGCAGATGAATTATAAATAAGATACTAAGGCCTTCATTTTGACCCTGACGGTCCGAAGACTGCCAGGGCCGCGATGGTGGTCTCACCGCTGATGGGTCCAGACCACAGTATGGCGGGTTGGCCTCTGACTTATAAGTTACTTAAGTGCAGGGAAAATGGCTGTGAAATAGTGCGGGCACTATTTCACTCAGGCTGCATTGGCAGTCCTGAAGAAAGGTTAGTCTGAGCTCCTTATGGGTGGCAAAAGAAATGCTGCAGCCCATAAGGATCTCCTGGAACCCCACTACCCTGGGTACCTAGGTACCATATACTAGGGACATATAGGGGGTACAGTGTGCCAATTAGAATTGGAACATGGAGTCACTAAACTATAGTGACAAATTTGGTAAGTAGAGACAGCATAAGCACTGGAGTTTGGGTTAGCAGAACTTTAGTGACACAGTTAAGCATACTGACACATAGGCCACAAACTATGAGCACTGGGTTCCTGGCTAGCAGGATCCCAGTGAGACAGGCAAAACATACTGACAAACAGGCAGAAATTGGGGGTAACATTCCAAGAAAGATGGTACTTTCCTACACCCCTCCCCTGTTGTACGATCGACTTAACTTGTCTGATGAGGAGGTCGTCCGGCAGGGAACAAGAATAGGTGCTTCCCCCCCACCGGCAGCGTCCCGCCATCAGGACACCGCCAGGCCATATTACAGGTCATAATACGGCTGGCAGAGTCCTTTTGGTAGGGTGGGCCCGTGGTGGAACCACCCCAGCACCTCCCACCCCCAGCACAAATACTGGAGGATTTTGCCCCAAATTGTGGTGGAAATCCTTCAGTACTCGCAATATGGTGGTCAAAAGACCACCCGCACTGGCGGTCTTTTGGCACCCGTGGCTTCTGCAGTCTTCTGAAAAGTCAAAGTAATAATGAGGGATTAAGTGCTGGACCTGGCCCTTTTTGCAGGCTCATGCCCAAACCTTTTGACTCCTTCCTTCTATTTTTTTTTACCAATTTTGTTGGCTTTAGAACTCTGGGCACTTTACCACTGCTAATCAGTGCTAAGGTGCATATGCTCTCTATGTAACTTGTATAGGTGATTGGTTTATCCCTGATTGGCACATTTGGTTTACTAGTAAGTCACTAGTAAAGTGCACTGGAGGTGCCTAGGGCCTGTAAATCAAATGCTACCAGTTTTCACTGTTGCAAGGCCTATCTCTCTTATAGGTTAACATGGGGGCTGCCTTAAAATATCTTTTAAGTGCAGTTTCCCTTTGTCCCTTTGGAAGCAGATAGAAATTTTGAGTTTGGTGTTTCTGAACTCACAGTTTAAAAATACATCTTTTGGTAAAGTTGGTTTTTAGATTGTTAGTTTGAAAATGGCACTTTTAGAAAGTAGGCTTTTTCTTGCGTAGAGCATTCTGTGACTCTGCCTGTTTGCGGATTCCCTGTCTGGGTCAGACTGACAGTTGGGCTGTTTGTAAATCTCCTCTAGACAGTAACACAAAGGGAGCTGGGGTGTGGCCTGCATAACCTGATGAGCCATCTGGGCTAGAGTGGTCACTTCCACCTGAATGGGCTGTGCCTGCCCTCACACAATGCAGTCTCAAACCCCCTGGTGTGTGTCTTGGGCCTGGCCTGGATAACACAGGGTCCTGTAAAAAACAGAGACTTTCCTTGCCTACTTCAAAGGCAGAAAGGGGAATAAGCAGTGGACCGAAAATCCTAGACTGTAGATTTCTTCAAGATTACTTCTGGGATCAAAAATAATCTCTTACAAGAAGAAGAGCTGAATAGCTGGAGGAGGAGTACTGCCACTTTGCCTGTGACTGTGCTTTGCTGGGTTGGCCTGCAGGGGAAATTTTTGACGCACAATCTGAAAAACTACGCACCACTCACTGCGGCTAAAATCGATGCTCCATCTGCATCGCGACTGAGAGATCGATGAATCGCGGTTGGAGAAACGACGCAACACCCGCTTGTGGCTGCTGATAACGACGCAAGCCCCACGCAGTGTGGTTATATAATACCATGTGACTGGATTTCTCATGCATTGTCACTGGGCATCAAAGTCATCATGAACCTGCAGGGATCCGAGGTGCACCATCTGGAAGTCGATGCTTCACTCTCTTGTGGGGAGAAAAACAACACATCACCAACCCAACCAGACAAGAAACTACGCACAGCCTCATTTGCGAGTAAGGAATACACGCATTGCTGACTTTTCTCATGTACGCTCACCTGTGTGACTTTAGGGTACTTTGGGTACTTTGGCCCTCATTACAACCCTGGCGGGCAAAGACCGCTAGGGTTGAAGTGGCGATCGCACAGCCAACAGGCTGGCAGTAAAATTTGCCATATTTTGACCACGGCAGTAGCGCCACGGTCACTCCGCCGGGACCGGCGGTTTTCCGCCATGGTTGTCCCGGCGGTTATAATCCGCCAGGGCAGCGCTGCTTGCAGCGCTGCCCTGGGGATTATGACTCCCCTTCCCGCCAGCCTGTCCATGGCGGTAGAGACCACCATGGACAGTCTGGCGGGAAGGGGAGTTGCGGGGCCCCCAGGCACAGCCCCGTCGCGATTTTCTCTGTCTGCCTGGCAGACAGTGAAGAGTCCGACAGGTGCTGTTGCACCCGCCGAACCGCCACATTGCTGCTGGATCCTTTAGGGGGGTTTCCGGACGCATGGGCGGCCGTCTTGCGGTACAGCCTTGGCGGTCGGCCTCGTCTGACCGCCAAGGTAGTAATGAGGGCCTTTGTACTTTGCATAAAATCACCATTTCCATTGCTTTCTATGGAGTAAGACTCTTATTCTTTTGAAAATTCATATCTTGACTTGTGTGTGTTTGATTTTTGTCATTTTGGTCTAGTTTGATTCAGATAAATATTACCTATTTTTCTAAACTGGTGTTGTGTCCATTTGGTAGTGCCTTCACTGTATTACTGTGTGTGTCGGTACAAATAATTTACACATTGCCTTTGAGATGAGCCTGATTGCTTGTGCTAAGCTACCAAGGGGGTGAGCAGGGGTTATCTTGAGTGTATATCTCCATTGCCCTGACTTAAGTGAGGGTCCCTGCTTGGACAGATTGCAAACTGACTGCCAACCAGAGACCCCATTTCTAACACTAAGTCACACACATCAGGTATAAAATGTGGATATTATTATCCTGTCTGTAGTAAGTAAATGGTAGGGAAAATAATGCACTGCACTACAGGGAAAAGAACAGGCTATATAGATTGTATTCTGCGTGTTCATCACAGAGTATCCCTTACGCAAAACTTGAAATGAAATCTGGCAGTAAGCCCTACTTTACTCACTGTCCTCGCTCACTACCATAAATTATTTCCAACAAATTCATTTGCTGGACAGTAAGGAAAGGAAACTTGACTTACTCTACTACAGTGCAAGGTAGATGGATTAGGCGGGTAGGTAGACCTTTTGCTATAGAATAGAGGGGTATCACTGATCATCAATCCGTCATGTGCCTAAGCTTTGGCTCATTCAGTCACTGTAATAGGCAAAAGTCTAAAGGGAAAAATCTGAACAAGTGTAAAATAAATATGTTATTGGAAACCATGAAATATATTTTGGAATCGATTCACATGGCCATAAAAATGTGCCACATGCCAAGAAAGGATTTTTCAATTTCTTGGTATGCTGGAATGGAAGAACTTAGGAAAGAATAAAGGAGTGAAGTACTACGAGGTGACTGAGTGGGCAAAGGGAAACACACCTTGTGTGTTCGGTTTGCAGTGCATTGAAAAATGTATAAATGCTGTATTAACTGAAACAGGCGCACATTGCATAGCCAACATTGCAGTCACAAATTGCATCATAGTGCATTTTGGTCAAGGGTGTTGATGAATGATGATGGGTGGGATACATATCTGCCTCGCTCAACAAATACAGTTAGTCAAGGGATTGGAACAAAAATTAAAATACCCTTCCCCCCCACTTTGAACCGTAGACTTGATAACCACGAATCTAAGTAAGTGACGTTTGTGAGCAGCATGCCCCTCTCCAGAAGAGCTCCCTTGTTTATTCATCCAAGTAATCATTCAATCATCCTTTCATTCTTCCCACTATATTCACCCATAGCCACCATGTTTTAAGCTTTACATTTCTAACCCATTATCCATCTTTTCAGTATCCACACTTTCTTTCAATCATCCTTTCACCCATTATCCATTTGCCCAATACTCACCCACGCATCCTTTCACTCACTCACACATCCTTTCTTTTAACTCATTTCACGGATTCTTTCTTTGAACCTTTTGTCCTTTCCCTAAGAGATCATAATTCAACCATCGCTGTAGCTAGTAAATCGTGGGGTTCACGATCATGAGTTATGATGGTGCCCTTGTAGTTAGTGAGTATAATTGCAACATATCGCAACAGTTCGGTAAGAACTGCAGTATACTCTATCAAAAACATTACTCTGGGCATTTTGTTGGGTCTCAATAGTACAAAAGCCAGGTAGTCAAGCTAACCAAAAACTTTTTGTAATTAAAGGGGAAAGCTATAGCCTATGATTATGTTGACTCTGAATCATTGCAGTGCAATGAAAGAGTGTAATAATAATGGTCAATGAAAGACATATGGTATTGGTTGGCAAAGGCAATGGGCCCTCATACTTTCCTGCCATGCTGCACTGTCATGGGAACTTCTGGTATACTGTATAAATGAAATACGCAACACAACATTGGAGGTTTGGGAGGGTGTCCATGACCATGGCCACTCTCTCATTGAGTGTTAAAGCATGTGCAAAAAATGGAAATCCTTCTCAACAAACATACATTGTGAATATTATTTATGATACTAGCTTACTTAGGCCTGCAATCTTCACAGTAGACAGCAGCCTATCAAAAACCTGTTGTTAGTCTTACACCACACAATATATAGGGGAGATGGAAAGACAACCAACAAAGCAGAAGAAATATACAGGCTAGCACAGGCTGTAAAAAGTCAGCTCCCTAAGAAAAAACCATGAAAAAAGGAAAAATAAATAATGCAGGGACAACAGGAATTAAACAAAAATTGGATTGGGGAGATGGAAAAAAGGAGACAGTATAAAAAAATAAACAAGGCAAAATTAAAAGTAGTATAATAGTGGGCAGGGGTACAAGTCAGCAGTGGTGTTGTTGGTGGGCGCCTCTTCCCCAGCTCTTCTCAGGCCCACCTCTGTGCTGCCCCTCTTCTTGCCCTTGGGTGCTGATGTAAGAAATAAAGAAGATAAAAAAAATAGATTAGTGATACGGTCAATCTCCACAAAATTATTATAACAGGCTACCGCAGTAACATTGTACTTATCTAAAACGGATCGCCTATGGAACTAGTATTGTATTAACTATCATTGAGTTGACCATACTAATCCCAAAACCCCTAGTCCACATTTCTTGAAAACTACATTTGGAAATAATGCATTGCAATGAATGATCTTTGATTCTATTCTCATTTCTCAACCCCGTTGATGGACCAACTCAGTCTCCCTCTTTTGCAATGCATAGATGCTAACTAGTACTGCACATCACTCTTAATTTGCGTGGGACTATACAAGCTACATAAAGAAAGTCACAGAGAATGTTAACTTATTAATATCACTAATTCACTATGGTGACAGTAGGACAGAAGAGTCTGCAATGTTTTTTTTAATAATCAGCCAAAGCGACCACCGACGAGTGTGAGTAAGTAGAGTGTATTACCTGCCAGCTTGAACTAGATCAAATAATATTCCTAATGTAAACCAAACATAATTTACCTCCAAGTGTGAGTAGCATCCTAGTCTGTGAGGGCAGGCGCAGCCCTTTCAGGTGCGAGTGACCACTCCTCCCCTCCCTCCTAGCACAGATGGCTCATCAGAATATGCAGGCTACACCCCAGCCCCCTTCGTGTCACTGTCTAGAGAGAGGTGCAAACAGCCCAACTGTCAAACTAACCCAGACAGGGAATCCACAAACAGGCACGAAAATGGTTCAAGCAAGAAAATGCCCACGTTCTAAAAAGTGGCATTTTCAAACACACAATCTCAAAACCAACTTAAATAAAATATGTATTTTCTGAGTTCAGAGGTCCCAAACTCCACATGTCTATCTGCTCCCAAAGGTAAGTAACGCTTTAATCATGTTTAAAGGCAGTCCCCAGGTTAACCTATGAGAGAGACAGGCCTTGCAACAGTGAAAACTGAATTTGGCGGTATTTCACTGTCAGGACATATTTCATTTACAGGCCCTGGGCACTTCTAGTGCACTTTACTAGGGACTTACCAGTAAATTAAATATGCCAATCGTAGATAAACCAATTAACAGTACAATTTAGAGCACGTGTACTTTAGCACTGGTTAACAGTGGTAAAGTGCTCAGAGTTCAAAAGCCAACAAAAACAGGTCAGAAAAAATAGGAGGAAGGAGGCAAAAAGTTTGGGGATGACCCTGCAAAAAGGGCCAGGTCCAACAATTCCCTGCAGAACATGTAGTGGATAGCGTTTTGTTAGAAATGGGGTCTTTTGTTGGCAGTCAGGTTGCCCTCTGTCCAAGCAAGGACCCTCACTCTAGTCAGGGTAAGGGAGAATCACACTAAGTTAAACCCTGCTCACCCCTTTGGAAGCATGGCATGAGCAGGCAGGCTTAACTCTGAGACAATGTGTTAAGTATTTGTACCAACACACAGTAAGATAGTGAACCACTACAAAATAACACAACAGAGGTTTAGAAAAATAGTAAATATTTTCTCTAAATAAAGAAGACCAAATTTGATAAACATCCAAAATACACCATTCAAAATATGTTCTTAGTACTTACAACCACAAAAATAGTGCCTAGAGGCACAAATGATGCAATTGGTATTAGGAGGTGTCATGACAGAGTCATTTCCCACAAAGCGATGCCACTGGCGCCGTTTACAGAGTCGTATGGATCCTCAGGTTCAGTATCTTTATAGAGCAAGTAGAAAACAGGCTGGTGCATGGAGTTGGGGAGCAAGGCATTGCTGGATCCGAGGTGGTGTCAGTTCTGGTGCTACGGGGCAGAGGAGCAGAGGCGTCGCACAGCGGCGTCGCACAGCGGCGTCGCGCAGCGGCATCGGTCCTTACTGCAGAGCAGTGTCGGTCCCTTGGTACCTCCGGCAGACACGAAGTCCGGCGAAGTCACAATGCTGCGGTGCAAACTTACAGGGTCGCGAGGACACACAGGGCTGCAGGTGCTGCAATGGCGTCAGATGTCACGGACGTCGGACTTACGACACTCCAATCTCAGCAAGTTCATGCAGGATCAGTGGCTGCGGCGATGCAAGGCCTGCAAACTCGTGGGGGTCATCGTGCTTCTGCGAGGTCCACAGCTTCAGGGTAGGTAGCGTCACAGTTTCTATGCAGCAGCATCTTTAGCAAAGTTGCACAGGGTCGTCCAGCATTGTTAGACAGGTTTTCTCCAGGAATTCACTTTGAGGGGCCTAGGAACTGGAATGGCACCCTCTGGCAAGCAAGAGTCCACAGCAAGTAGACTCAGAGCTGGATGGTGAAGCCTTTGCTGTACCTGAAGCTTAAACACAGGAGGCAAGCACTACTCCAAGCCCTTGGAGATTCTTCTCAAGCAGGAATATACCACAAAGTCCAGTCTTCCCCTTCCACAGGCAGAAGCAGCAACTGCAGGATAGCCCAACAAAGCACAGTCACAGGCAGGGGCAGCACTTCTCCTCAGCTTTCAATTCTTCTCCTTGGCAGAGGTTCCTCTTGATTCCAGAAGTTATCTAACATCTGGGTTGGGGTTTTGGGTCCACTACTTATACCCCTTTCTGCCTTTGAAATTGCCCAACTTAAAAAAAAAGTCTCTGTTGTTTACAGGATCCTGCCAAACACACACCAGGGGGTCAGAGACAGTCCAGCCCAAACTGCCAATCCAGGTCCTCCCTGGACCGGAAACTAGCATCCTAAGCCCGATTTCAGGGTACCACCCTTCGTCAGCTAGCCTAGCCTGAATCCAGTGGCGTAGTGAGCACTGGGCCCATGTCTGGGCATACCCTTTCCACTTAGGGTGAGAAATGCTAAAAGAACAGATGATGGACGGAATGTTTCTCTTGCATTTGTCACCCCAAGTGGGAAGGGTATGTCCTTATGTGGGTTCTGTGCTTGCTATGCTACCAGATTCAAGCTAGCCTGGCTGATGAAGGGTATTACCCTTAAACCGGTCCCAGGATACTTGTTTCCGGTCCAGGGAAGACCCGGCCTGGCAGTTCGGGATGGACTGTTCCCATGGGGAACAGGGTCAAGGCTGATTTGCATATGGCTGGGTCCAAACTAGAATGGCATGGCAAGCACAAAAACTGATGAATTAAATCCAGATCTGTGACTGGGGGTGCATATTTGATTTGTTCTGCATTCCTTCAATCATCTGTTGTTTTTACTTTCTAAAAGTGGTATTTTCAAACTAGCAATCTAAAAACCAACTTCACTAAAAGATGTATTTTAAAATTGTGAGTTCAGAGACCCCAAACTCCCAATTCCTATCTGCTCTCAAAGGGAATATGTAAAGCCAGCCCCCATGTTAACCTATTAAAGAGATAGGCATTCCACAGTGAAAACCGCATTTGGCAGTATTTCACTGTTGGGATATGTAAAACATATCAGGACATGTCCAAACTTTAACATACACTGCACCCTGCCCATGCGGCTACTAGGGCTTAATTTAGGGGTGCCTTACATGTTTGAAATGGGAAGGTTTAGGCCTGGCAAGTGGGTATACTTGCCAAGTCAAATTAGCAGTGCAAGACTGCATTCACAGACACTGCAGACACTGCAGTGGCAGGTCTGAGGCAGGTTATAGGGCTACTCATGTGAGTGGCACAACCAGTGCTGCAGGCCCACTAGTAGCATTTGATTAACAGGCCCTGAGCACCTCTAGTGCATTTTACTAGGGACTTACTAGTAAATCAAATATGTCAATCATGGAAAAACAAGTATAATTTACACAGAGAGCATGTGCTCTTTAGCATTGGTTAGCAGCGGTGGAATGTCCAGATACCTAAAGCCAACAAACAATGGTCAGAGAAATAGAAGGAAGGAGGCAAACAGTTTGGGGATGACCCTGCAAATTAAGGCCAGGTCCAACAGGTTTCCTTTTACTTGAATAATCTTTTAGATAAAATCAGCAGAAATAAATTGAAATCTGAGTGTCCCTGCCCTTCCCTACCCAACAATGTCACAGCTAACCCTATTGACTCTAATATGTTGATGTTCATCACAAAATTTGGTAAATACCCCAAAAAAGGTGTGGACGAAGCCGGGCCCTCTTGTAGGGACAGAATGTTGGATTTGGTGGGTCCTTTCACCAGAATTTTGGATTTGGCTTAGGAAGCCAAGATGGAAGGCACTCTGATTGATCCTGAGAATCTTTCCATTTGAGACAAATAGGAAATTTGCATTTGAGCAACACAAATGCTCATATTTCTCAGGAGAGAAGGAAGAGTTTGTTGCTGAAAATTGACCCTAAACTTGGCTCTCTTGCTTCTAAGGAATAGGCTCCCTTGGCTAAAGGACTTTTGTTCAGCGAGTCTTTTAGCAAGGAGGTGGGGAAAAACATATCAACATTTGCTACTATGGACAAGGCCAAGTTTTCCTTAAAGAAGATTTTCTCTTCCCAGGTTTTCGCTATGGTGGGCAAAGGTAGGAGTCACTTTGCCGGTTGTTTTTCCAGGGTTCAGGGCCCCAACAAATGCTCTTTCAACCACCATTCTTAACTTGATACCTATACCGGATACAAGCCTCCAGTCTATCCCCGCTGATCCAGAGGATTCCACTCCCCGGGATATAAAAACAAAGGAGAACAATTCTCAAGTAAGTTTCCAAATATGGCCTTCCGCCAATTGGTTCTATTTCTAAATGCATTGTTTTCTCTCACCACAGATCCCTGGGTAATTCAATCAGTTGAAGGGTATCTCATAGAGTTTTACCAGTCTCTAGTTCAATCTCATCTCCCTCACCCTCTTCTTTTTTCTCAAGATCAAATAAGCTACAGAACTTATCTCTATTGATCCCTCAGGTTTTCTCAGCACCATTTTTCTAATTAAGAAAAGAAACAAAACATTTTGACTTGTCTTAAATCTCAAAATCTTCGTAATGTATCATCATATCAAAATGGAGACTATTCTCCTTCAAAACGATTGGTTGGTCAGACTAGACCTTCAAGAAGCTTATTCCATTATTCTGATTCATCCCTTTCATGGAAAATACCTCCAATTCCAATGGGAATTCCTTTTATCATTCCAAGGCCCTTTCCTATGGTCTCTCTTCAGCTTCTTGGTGTTTCACCAAGGTTCTCATACCGATTGTGGCTTTTTTCAAAGCACAAGGAGTGTGTCTAATTGTTTACCTCGCTGATTTTCTTATCTTGGCCCAGGACAAGAATCTTCTTCTTTCTCATTTGCATCTTTGCCAAGATCTTCTCCTTCTTTACTTAGGTTTTCTCATTAACATCCCGAGGACAGTTCTAATTCCTGACCAACAGTTGGAATTTCTGGGTTTCCTGATAGATAAATCTCACTCTATCAGCTTCCTCAACACAAGGTCACTCTCATAAAAAATGGGATTCGTCATTCTTTAACTCATTCTCACTTCTCCCTCTGGTCTCTACCCCGATTAGTAGGTCTTCTAGCTTCTTCAATTCAGGCTATCTTTCCAGGCCCTCTTCATTATCGAGCCCTTCATAGGTTAAAATTCTGACATCTTCGCAAATGGTTCGCCTATTCAGATCCAGTCTCTTTAAATCAAGAGTACAGAGAAGAACCCCTTTGGTGGCTGACTCATTTAGATGCCTGGAACGGGAGAATTATTTTCTTTACTGCCCCAGGTCTTGTCTTAGAATCTAATGCAAGTCGGACAGTTTGGGGCGCAAGATGTGCTCATTTCCCAACTGGAAGCACATGCTCTCAGAGGGAGCCATTCTTGCATATCAACAGTTTGGAGATGCTTGCAGGTTCCTTTACCATCAGTCCTTTACAAAAGAAAACGTCAGTTGCACCACTCTTCCTTGAAGGGACAATCTGACAGCTATCAGACGTATCAATCTTATCAGGGTACAAGGTCTAAGGTTCTGGCATATCTCGCTAAATATCTTTGGGAGTACTGTTTACACCAGAATATCTCAGTCAGCGCAGTTTATCTTTCAGGGAAATTAAATGTAGTAGCAGACTCATATTCCAGACATCTTCAGGACTCAAGCGATTGGCAACTGCGCCCTTGCGTGTTCAATCGACTTTCTTCCATCTTCTGTAACATGTCAATAGATCTTTTTGCTTTTTGACTCAACTCCCAGCTTCCTTTCTTTTTCAGTTGGAAACCAGATCCTCATGCTTTAGCTACAGACGCTTTACTTCAATCATGGCCCCAAACTCTTCTCAATGCTTTTCCCCCTTTCTTTTAATTGCACGCGTGCTAGCCCAGACTCGCAGACCAACTCAGTTTTGGCAAGCACAACCTTGGTACACAACTCTGTTGGAGATGGCCTCAAACTTCCCCATTTGGATTCCTCATTTTCCCGAGTTATTGCTCGACCCTCTGGGTCATCAGCACAACATGATTCTAGAAGGCTGCTTTTTTCGATCGTCTGGAGGATTTTGGGTCATCCTGGAGAACCGCAGGAATTTCAGAAAAGGCTATCAAGCTTATTCAACAGTTTTGGGCCCCTGGCACGTCAAACATTTACAGATGGCTCACCTGATGTAGCTGGTGTATGGCCAGGAATTCAGATCCCTTTTCAGTGGATGTAACTTGTAGTGAATTTCCTACCCTCTTTAGCTTCTCAAGGCAAGGCCTGTCATATAATCAACACTTATAGGTCAGTTATTTCAGCCAAACATTGCAGAGTGGATGGCAGACCCACCAGAGAACATCCTCTAATTTGTCAACATTTAAACGGGTGTAAGATTTGTTAAAGCTCCTATTCCTAAATATGACAGAATGTGGGATGCCACTTTGGCGTTGAAATTATTTATTGCATGACAAAACAATGTATCACTTTCACTTAAGCAACTTTCTGTTAAAGTTAACAGTGCCTTTATGTGTGATTTCTTAAAAACATGTTTCAGATGTTAGAGCTTTAGATATATCTTCTTTCTATTAATTTCCTCTTGGTATTTCCTTTCAGGTTCACAGATGTGCCAAAACTAAATTATCTACCATTCATTATCCTGTTTTCCCTTCTCAACCCATGTTGTGTGTTGGAAACTGTTAAAAAATGTATGTTACTCACACTGCAGATTTGAGATCCCCCACTTCTAATCAGTTGCTCATATACTTTCAAGAACCCCACAAACCTGTTTCCTCTCCCACCTTAACTCATTGGATCAGATGGATCATGTTCTTAGCTGGAATTAACATTGATTGTTTTGCTGCCCATTAAACCAGAGGAACTGTGGCTTATCGGGCTTCCTGGAATGGTGCTTCTTTATAGGACATTCTCAAATCTGCAGATTGGTCCAATGTAAATACTTTTAGGACTTTTTGTTGCAAACAGATTTCACATCTCTGATTCTGTTATTGCAATGCTTTGAACATACATAATATGTTCCGGTCTTGAAATAAAATTGAGAATTCACTAGCCTTGATGTTAGGAAGTCTAGATTTTTTTAAGGACACGGAGGTGAGTAAGATTGGCCAATTTTTTTACGCCCATCTGCCCCCGAGGGGGGCAGGATCCACTTAGGTACCTGGGACAACTTCTAAGTTCTTGGTGGTGGGGTGTTTGTCAACTGGCGAAATATTTGTATTTGTGATTATAACAATTTATTTCTTCTTTTTCTTCTAGTTCAACGCTTTTGCTTCCTTTGCTGTGGATCCTTGCGGTTTTGGCAGTAGTTGTCCTGCGGTTTGCATAGTTGCATGTTATAGGTAAGTGAAAGCAATTTACTCCAAAGGAGTATTGTTGACATGCATGAATGACATGTTTGTAGGTGGTGTTCTAAATGCAGTATTGTGTGTTTGAAATTGTCCTTACATTTGAGCACAATTATATTTGTGTTGTCATACGTCTAATTTGCTTTTTTCTTTTTTCTTTTTAGTGGGATATCATTGGTGATTGCTGTGTCTGTGCAAAGTAGTTGCTTGGTGAGTAGCTTTTTCAGGCACGTGAGTGGTATAGTTTTTTTAGTACATAACTCTTTGTGATAAAGCTACACTTTGTTTATGACTTATTTTAGTGCTAGTTGTTGTTGCCAATCCATTTGTTGTTAGTGAGGATCATGGCTAGCCACAGAGTGACCGCTCAGCAGGTTGTTCGCATGCTCTTAGAGTCGTCTTCAGACCATGATTACGAGACTGACTCTGCATCTGTGGCAGAGTAGGAAGCGGGAGATTCTGGAAGTGAGTTTTCTGTCCGAGAATATTCTTCTGATGAGGAAGATACTGTCAGTGCAGATGAAGGGCCTGTGTTAGAGGAGGACATTGATGTGCCAAGAGTGCAGCAGCCTGGGGCTGAAGGGTTTCCCATTAGAAGACCTGACACCTGGATTGCCCCAAACATGGAGCAGCCACAGTTACCTGCATTTACTGGTCTCCCAGGGTGTAGAGTTAATACGGAAAACTTTTTGCCTGTCCATTTCTTTCACTTGTTTATGGACGATGTATTTTTGGAAGAGATTGTGGAGCAGACAAATGTGTATGCAGAGCAATATTTGCGAGACAACGCTGCCAGACTTAAGCCTCCGTCTAGAGCTACTCAGTGGGTTCCCACATATCTGGAAGAGATTGAAAAAGTTTTTAGGTTTGTCTTTTTTGATGGGGTTGATCAGGAAGCCATCACTGGCTTCTTATTGGTCTACTAGCCCCTTGATGGCAACAGCTATATTTCCTGCAACTATGACACGTAATCGGTATTTGCTTCTTCTTCGTATGCTGCATTTTGTAGACAATGCTTTAGCCTTGCCACGAGATCACCCTGATTGTGACCGTCTTTTTAAGATTAGGCCTGTCCTTGATCATTTTGTAGATCGGTTTTCAGAGGTCTATGTTCCAGGCAAAGAGATAAGTGTGGACGAGTCTTTGGTCCTTTTCAAGGGGCGTTTAGTTTTTAAGCAGTACATTCCTAGTAAGAGGGCACAGTATGGGATTAAATTGTATCTGCTGTCAGAAAGCAGTACAGGATATGTGTATAATTTCCGGGTCTACACTGGTAGGGATTCCAGTATTGACCATCCTGGTTGTCCGGCCACTTTTGGAGTTAGCATAAAAATTGTGTGGGAACTTGCTAGATGGCTGTTTAACAAAGGTCACCATTTGTACTTAGATAATTTCTACACTGGAGTGCAGTTGTTCAAGGAGTTGTTTAGAGTGGACACTGTTGCTTGTGGCACAATCCGTTCGAACTGGAAAGGCTATCCAAGGGAGCTTGTCTGTAAAAAACTTGAGAGGGGACAGTGCAGTGCCTTGCGGAATAATGAGCTGCTAGCTCTGAAATTTTCAGACAGGAGTGATGTGTACATGCTATCTACCATCCATGATGAGAGTACTTCCCCTGTGACTGTTTGGGGTCAGGTTGCGGAAGTGCGCAAACCTGCGTGCATTTTGGACTACAATAGGCACATGGGTGGTGTTGATAGAGTAGATCAGAGGTTGGAACCTTACACTGCTCTTCGTAAGTCTTTCGTGTGGTATAAAAAGTTGGCCCTACATTTATTTCATTTGGCAACTTTTAATGCCTTTATTGTATACAAGGATTGTTCACCTGAGTGAAGGATGACATTTGTTAAATTTCAGGAGTCGGTGACAGAAAGCCTAATTGTGGTGGAACCGGCAAGAGTTCCTAGAGTAGAAGTGGTGGAGGATGTGGCTAGATTGAAAGATCGGCACTTTCCATATCACATTCCTCCCACTCCCAAAAAAGACTTGCCCACAAAGAAATGTAGAGTATGTGCCTGGAGATTAATCCAGAGGGAGAGCCTGATGTACTGCCCCGAATGCCCTTCAAAGCCTGGGCTGTGTGTGCCCAGCTGTTATAGAAGTTACCACACAAAGAAAAACTTCTGGGAAATACCGCGAGCGTATGCTGTCTGTTTCACGGTTGGCATCTCTGTCATGTATTTAGTTAGAGCTTTTGTGTTTGTAGTTTTGTGCTTATTTTATAATTAGTTAGTGGTTTCTTTGTTGTTTATAAACAAAAAAAAGTGATGGCCGTGTGCGTGGGGTGGCGCTTGGCTGGCGGTGTGAATGGTCTTATGCGTGTCATGTATGAAAGGTGTGTGAATGGACTGTAAAGCGGTTGGTGCCTTGTCGCGGCTTTACAGCTCACGAGCTGTGAGTCATTGGTTCAGTTTTTTGCCTTTCAGTTATTAATAGTGCATTTCATTTTTGTGAAATCTCTTGTTAATAAAATTTGATCCACTGAACCATCACTCACCCTCGTGCCAAATCCAACCAGTATGTGTGGTAAAAATGACAAAACCTGCTCCGCTGTAATCAGGCGTCGCAGCACACCTGTGACACGCTAGGTGCCTCGGGTGGGACCCCGATGATGAAGCATGCCACCAACTTGGTTGGTGGGTGAGGGGTCTTTTTCACATAACCTAAGTGCGTTTCTTTTCACAGTTTTAGTGTTTGGCACATCACGGACGTATGTGGACACATCAAAATGATATATTACAAAACTACCTGTGTTTGGGGGGGAGGGGCCACCTATGTTTTTGGTCCTGGGTGCGGCCTTCATCTAGGGAAACCTACCAAACCCAGACATTAATTAAAACCAGACACCCCAAGGAGTCCAGGGAGGTGTGGCTTGCGCGGCTCCCCCAACATTTTCTTACCCAGACTCCTCTGTAAATCTCAAAATTTGCTTTAAAAAGCATATTTTCCTGACTTTTCTTAGTAGGATCACCGCTCCAGGACAACATTCTTACTCCCCAGTTTTCCCCTCAGTCTCCCAAGTAAAATGACACCTCACTTATGTAGGTCCCCAAAGCAGAGTCAGTCTAAAGATGTATAAAAGAATATGTCCTTATAAACTCGCTGTGCTATCCCCTCTACCTCTACAAGTTTTGGGCCTTATTCTGTTGCAGGCACCTGGCCCACACACACAAGTGAGGTATAATTTTTATCGGGAGACTTGGGGGAACGCTGGGTGGAAGGAAATTTGTGGCTCCTCTCAGATTCTAGAACTTTCTGTCACCATAATGTGAGGAAAATGTGTTTTTTAGCCAAATTTTGAGGTTTGCAAAGGATTCTGGGTAACAGAACCTGGTCAGAGCCCCACAAGTCACCCCATCTTGGATTCCGTTAGTTCTCTAGTTTTCAAAAATGCACAGGTTTGGTAGGCTTCCCTAGGTGAGCTAGAGGCCAAAATCTACAGGTAGGCACTTTGCAAAAAACACCTCTGTTTTCTTTGATGGGATGTGTCCACGTTGCGCTTTGGGGCATTTCCTGTCGCGGGTGCTAGGCCTACCCACACAAGTGAGGTATCATTTTTATCGGGAGACTTGGGGGAACGCTGGGTGGAAGGAAATTTGTGGCTCCTCTTAGATTCCAGAACTTTGTGTCAGCGAAATGGGAGGAAAATGTGTTTTTTTAGCCAAATTTGGAGGTTTGCAAAGGATTCTGAGTAACAGAATCTGGTCAGAGCCCCACAAGTCACCCCATCTTGGATTCCCCTAGGTCTCTAGTTTTCAAAAATGCACAGGTTGGGTAGGTTTCCCTAGGTGCCGGCTGAGCTAGAGGCCAAAATCTACAGGTAGGCACTTTGCAAAAAACAGCTCTGTTTTCTGTCAAAAAATGTGATGTGTCCACGTTGTGCTTTGGGGCATTTCCTGTCGCGGGCGCTAGGCCTACCCACACAAGTGAGGTATCATTTTTATCGGGAGACTTGGGGGAACGCTGGGTGGAAGGAAATGTGTGCCTCCTCTCAGATTCCAGAACTTTCTGCCACAGAAATGTGAGGAACATGTGTTTTTTTAGACAAATTTTGAGGTATGCAAAGGATTCTGGGTAACAAAACCTGGTCAGAGCCCCACAAGTCACCCCATCTTGGATTCCCCTAGGTCTCTAGTTTTCAAAAATGCACAGGTTTGGTAGGTTTCCCTAGGTGCCGGCTGAGCTAGAGGCCAAAATCTTTGCAAACACCTCTGTTTTCTTTAAAAAAAATGTGATGTGTCCACGTTGCGTTTTGGGGCGTTTCCTGTCGCGGGCGCTAGGCCTACCCACACAAGTGAGGTATCATTTTTATCGGGAGACTTGGGGGAACATAGATTAGCAAAACAATTGTTATTGCCCCTTGTCTTTCTCAAAAAATTTTCCTTCCAAATATAAGAGAGTGTGTAAAATAGACATCTATTTGAGAAATGCCCTGTAATTCACATGCTAGTATGGGCACCCCGGAATTCAGAGATGTGCAAATAACCACTGCTCCTCAACACCTTATCTTGTGCCCTTTTTGGAAATACAAAGGTTTTCTTGATAGCTATTTTTCACTCTTTATATTTCAGCAAATTAATTGCTGTATACCCGGTATAGAATGAAAACGCACTGCAGGGTGCAGCTCATTTATTGGCTCTGGGTACCTAGGGTTCTTGATGAACCTACAATCCCTATATATCCCCGCAACCAGAAGAGTCCAGCAGACGTAACGGTATATTGCTTTCAAAAATCTGACATTGCAGGAAAAAGTTACAGAGTAAAACATAGAGAAAAATTTATGTTTTTTTCACCTCAATTTCAATATTTTTCTTTTTCAGTTGTTATTTTCTGTAGGAAACCCTTGTAGGATCTACACAAATTACCCCTTGCTGAATTCAGAATTTTGTCTACTTTTCAGAAATTTTGCGGTTTCTGGGATCCAGCATTGGTTTCATGCCCATTTCTGTCACTGACTGGAAGGAGGCTGAAAGCACAAAAAATCGTTAAAATGGGGTATGTCCCAGTAGAATGCCAAATTTGTGTTGAAAAATTGGGTTTTATGATTCAAGTCTGCCTGTTCCTGAAAGCTGGGAAGCTGGTGAGTTTAGCACCGCAAACCCTTTGTTGATGCTATTTTCAGGGGAAAAATCACAAGCCTTCTTCTGCAGCCACTTTTTCCAATTGTTTTGAAAAAAATGAAATTTTCACTGTATTTTTGCTAATTTCTTGGCCTCCTTCTGTGGAACCCACAAAGTCTGGGTACCTCTAGAATCCCTAGGATGTTGGAAAAAAAGGACGCAAATTTGGCGTGGGTAGCTTATGTGAACAAAAAGTTAGGAGGGCCTAAGCGCGAACTGCCCCAAATAGCAAAAAAAGGCTCGGCACAGGAGGGGGAAAAGGCCTGGCAGCGAAGGGGTTAATTTACTTGTTTCAAGAAAAGAGGACTTGTTGTTCGCTGTCAACATAATTAATGGATTACTTGACGTCCTATTGGCTGTTTCCATTGTGATGACATCTAGCAGTTCCTAGTTTACTTGATGATGCAATTGTGGATCTGTAGGGATGCTATGTAGTGGTTAAGGGAAGATGCAATGGGAGGGAGGTATTGGTAGTTAACGTATATGTACTCTCTAGACTGCAGACTGAAATCCTAGCCAAACTGGAATTCTTCCTGGTCGTCACAGACATTCATATAGTGGACAGGGGCTTTAATGACATAATTGACTAGAACATTGGTCACCGAAGGGGGTGCATATGAGGGCAACCTCAGATCTGGTGCGCTTATCTCATGCAATGGGCCTGGTGGATGTCTTAAGATACGCTCACCCAACAGAGAAACATTATTCTTTTTTATCAGGGGCCCATTGATCTCTACCCTAGCAAAAGTTTAGGTTTGTCCCACAGAGCAAAGTGGATTTGGCTGATTAGCACGAAATACTTGGCAAGAGGTATATCAGATCACTCCCCCTTTTGGTTACACTGAGACCCCATGAGCAGAAAGAGATCCTGAGATAGAGAATGGACGCATGTGCCTCAAAGGTATGGAAATTGCCAGCACTTACAGGTCAACTCCCAATTATGGTTTGAGGAAAATGAGGGGACAGTGACTTCCCGGATCACACTTTAGGAGGCCTATAAAACAATGATGAGGGATAAAGCCAAAACCATGATTGCTCGTTAAAGGATACATAGAGAGGAGCATGACAATGAGTTAAAGCAGCCGCTCCTCAAATTGGAGTATGCTTGTGTGCGGAAGGGCAGCCAGTCAGTGAGTCTGCTGCTGGGGGCATTGAGGGACTAGTACTACAACCTCACTCACAACGCAGCTCAAAAACTTTATTTAGGGAGGCAACAAAATCTGTATGACACCTGAGACAAGGTGAGGGGTCTCCTGGCGTGGCTCGTCAGGTGGGAGGAGGAGGCCTGCTAGGTGGCTGGAGTCCGAACCAAGACTTGTGAGGTGGTCCATACAGATGAGACTATAGCACAGACACTCACACAATTCTATTCCTAACTCTATGTGGCCCAGAAGGACACACAGAGTGCAATATAGCAACGTTCCTGAATGAAGTGACAGTCTCACTTTTGAAGGAAACAGACGGTAAGACTCTTAAGACTGTTTTGACATTGGGAGAGATTTGGGACGCGCTGGGTGGTGTGCAATCTGAAAATACCCTAGGTGCCAATAGCCTTCCAGTGGGGCTTTCTACATTTATAGTACCACTCCTCAAGCTACACCTGTTGAATCTATTTCATGCAGCAAAAGATGAGGGGTAACTTCCCCCTAACCTCAATCATTTGTATATTGTGGTGATTCCCAAGAAAGACAAACTCACATTCCTCCTAAATACAGAGCGTAAAATCTTGGACAAGATACTGACAAACAGATGGCCTGATTTCTATGTTGGCGGTAATGATCCTGCCATCGACCTTTCAACTGGAAACCCTTCCGCCGCTGTGACGGTCTGACCGTCATATTTAGATTTTAATGGTCCCATAGACAAAAACCTGCATTCAAATTGCCATCTCTGCCAAGAAATACTGCCCGCATTGATGGTGGGAGAGGGAAAAGGGGATCGGGACCCCAGCCACCCTTGCCACCATGCAGATTTGGATATGCCTTACCGCCAAGAAAAAAGTGGTCTGACCTCCACGTTGGCAGATTGGGAATGAAAAGTGGTGAAAACTCACCTGATTCCCTATTCCACCTCCATCTTTGACTGACACAACTGAATACCACCTCCTGGCACTGCTGCCACTGACCCACAGAGAAAACATGACCCTCCTGAAGGTAGGGATGCCGGATTGCTGGGGTTCATTGGGTGGTCACTGCACAGGAGGTTGGTACCACTGCAGACATATACATGTCACAGTAATTTTTTAAAGTTACAGTGACATGCATATGTAAGGAACACAAGTGGGTCAGACACGGATAGGGACACACTGGTTCACAAAACATATCACACACATACACAACTGTCTTTATGGTGCCAGTATTGGCTGGAAAATGAATGCTTGCACCACAATGAGGGTACATTCACAAATGGATATTTTGTGTGTATTTGGTGTGTTGTGTCGTGGGTAGTGCAGGGGGACAAATATGGCAAAGCTACAGAGTGTGTGTGTCTCTTACCTCTATTCCACAGCCACTTATGTTGTCTGCTGTCTATTGGGCCCTGCGATTTCCTTCCTCTGTCAGCGAGCCAACACCAGTCCACCACTTGCAGAGCTGTAATATCTAAATATGGTAGGCAGAACACCATCAACTTCACAGTCTCCTCAGGTCCACCGCCAACGTGACTTGGTGGTGATGATCTCCAATATATATGCTGGCCAGAAAGTATTTATGCCTGGTTGGGTGACAAGACTCAATTTTCACCCAACTTTATTTATGGCTGGACAAATTTAAAGAAAATTGGGAATGCAGGGTCATATTATCCCTAACTGCGGAAAAAGCATTTGACTTGATTGACCTGGGTTACCTCCATCTGACCCTAAAAAGGTTTGTTCTGGGCCCAAATCCCAAGCGCGGGTAGCTCTGTTCAATAGGGCACACATGGCGGTGGTGAGGGTAAATGGTGTGATGTCTACAACCATTATATGGGCAGGGGCACAAGGCAAGTGCCCACTGCCATCTGCTATTTGCACACTCCTTGGAGCCACTGGTATGCTGGGTGCAGCTTCTAGCCAAATATAGTTGGGTTGCCAGGGAAGACAAACTAACTGAAGAAGATATTGCGTGAATGACAAACTACTATATCTATCAAACATGGATATTTCAGTCACGATGTTCTTTCGCAACTTCGAAACCTACTCTGGCTACTGCATTAATTGGTTAAAGTCCACACTCTATCAGATAGGAGATTGGAAAGGTTTAACTATGCAGACAGGGGCCTTTATTACAAGGCAGACTAGCTTCAAATATCACGGAATTTAAATTATGATGGGACAAGAAATATTTATGGGTCTCAACCTGGACAGAGTTGTGGGGGAATCCCAAGAAGATGAGTTGCAATGACACACACTGCCACTATTGCTTATTGGCAGGGCTGGCATTTTCACAATGATTATACTGCCCAAAGTGCTTTATGTGCTGCAGAACACCTCCTCTCCGATACAGGAAGCTTATTTTGAGAAAATAGATAAAATACTGCGATGGCTGCTTTGGGTTGAGGCACCACAGGAGTAGCCTTGAAAATGTCATACCATTCAGTTTATAATGGGGGCCTTGCACTCCCAAACGCAGGGATCCTTTACAGCCACACAGCTTCAAAATATTAATGAATGGGGATTCACCCTCACAGCGAGCCAGCAACCAGACTTCAAAGAACAGAGAAGTTGGCAGCTATGCACACCTACTACAAATGCAGGGGATAATATAGGACATACCTGCCTACCCCGACTCAAGTGACCCTGAAAATATAGGACAACACAAAAAAGTCTCTGGTCTGCAAGAAAACAATGCTTTGTTGCATTCACCCTAAATGGTTCAATTTTATTTAAGTAATTACTTTGTTCTGATACTTCCGGATGACATTAGGTCAGAGGTGCTAAAACCATAGTCAAGCAGTGGGTTAGTGCTTAAGTAAAAGAGTTGTATCATGATATTAAATTCTGTATTCCTATTTAATGAAAATGTATTGCTTTCCTCACATCAGAGTGTTTCTGCACTTTTTATACTGTTTATGGTGAAATTTCTATATAAATCCTGGAAATGTGGAGTGAGCCATGACCCCTTTCCTAGGCTGCATGCATACCATCTGATTTCTTACTGATTTTGCTACATATTTAAGACTTAGGCCCAGATGTATTGACTTTTGACGCAGGGCAGCACAGCAAGTCATCTTGATGCACTGCCCTGCATCAAAGGTTAAGGGAAGGAATACGCCTTATCTATGTAATACAGTGCATTCCTGCCCTTTTCCACTGTGCTGGCACCGTTTTGGCTGTCTAGGACCAATGCAGGCATCCTTGCACTATGGTGCAAGGGTGTCTGCATTACATGCAGGATTGTTTTTGTGCAGGAAGGCACTTAGTAGCCTTTAACCTATCAAGAGCTCATCAGCTCTAGGTGTGATCATCAGTCTTTGTGACTGCATTCAGTCCTCTGTAGTCCACACAGACCTCAACTCTTTCTTTTCCCCCTGGGGATTAGGTTGAAGTACCAGCATCACTAGGCTGGCCCATGGACTATCAGAGAGCTCAATTACCCCCAATTCCAACATCTGATCTACCTCAGCTGTCTCTGACGTGGCTATACAAGCTGTACAACTTGTTTTTGACAGGTGGATTGTCACCAGTGTCCATATCATGGGCACACCAAGTGGTGAGTTCAGTGTACAGAGAGTGCAGCCCAGCAAACTGCTCCAATACTTTTTTGAGGTCTTTTTGCTGCTGTTTAGTAGCTTGGGAGAGAGTACAACTCCTTCCACTGACCTGTCTTATACCTTGTGGGAGAGGAGTTCAGGCAGTGGCTGTGTTTTTTCTTCTCCTCCTTCATCTGTGAACATCAGCATGGGCATGTCTGTCCTGTCTTGGTGAGGTTTCAACCTATTGACGTGAAGGACCCTGTGAGGGTCCCTGGTGGTGTTAAAGTACACCGGATAGATAACTTTACCCTTCCTCTCTAGGAATGGATAGGACCCAGCTCACTTGTTCCAGGGGGTCTTAGGAGTCACAGGCTACAACACCCACACCAATTGTTCTGGTTTATACTCAGGCATGGAAGCCTTCTGGTCATCGCATGAGCTATTGGCTGGCCTCCTTTGTACATTTACTCTGCCATGCAAGATCTCAGGCCTTGTACATAGTCCAGCACATTGTCCTTGACTTCCTTGAGAGGTTTTTCCCAAGAATCTCCCACCAGGCACAATGGCTCTTGCACAGGGTGTCCAAACAGCCATTCAAAGGGACTAGAGCCAAACCCTTTGTGTGGGACGTCGCTTTAGGCAAGCAGTAGGCATGGTAGGAGAACATCCCATCCCCCCTGAGTTTGTCAAACAACCCATTGATCATGCCCTTTAGAGTCTTATTGAACCTTTCCAGCAGACGATTAGTCTGGGTAAGACATGGGGTGATGAACTTGTTGGTGATACTACATTCTTCCCACATCACCTTCAGATAGCTGGACATGAAATTCATGCCCCTATCTGAAACAATCTCCTTTGGGAAACACACTATGGTGAATACACCAAGTGGGGCCCTAGCCACTGAAGGAGAAGTGACTATTCTGAGTGGAATTGCCTCAGGGTACCTTGTGGCATGGTCCACTACTACCAGGATATATCTTTTCCCTGCTGTAGTTGGTGGGTCTAGGGGACAAACAATGTCTACCGCCACCCTCTCAAAGGGAGTCCTAACAACTGGCAGTGGTATCAAGGGAGCCTTAGGTTTTCCCTGTGTCTTGCCACTGATCAGACAGGTTGCACAGGAGCTACAGAACTCCTTCACTTTGGCAGACATGCTGGGCCAATAGAAATGGTTAACCAGCCGGTTCCAACACTTATTCTGACCCAAATAACCTGCCAAGTAGATGTCATGACTTAGGGTGAGGAGGAATTATCCGTACTTTTGGGGGACCACAAACCTCTTGGTGGCTCCCTCTTTGAGGTCTCTGGCCTCAGTAGATAGAACTCCATCCTCCCAGTAGACTCTGTGACATCCACTGACATCACCCTCTCATGCTTAGAGGGAGTATGCCTTAGGCCCTCAAGAGTGGGGCACTCTCTTTGTCTTAGACAAAACTCCTCTCTGGTTGGTCCACCACCTCCTGTCAATTCTGCCAAGTCAGACAGATCTTGCAGGTGTGGAATTCCACCCTCAGAGGTCAGAACCCCTCCCTCAGGGTTAGGTTCCTCCTGCACCTCTGGAGTTCTCGGGATTGGCTCCCTAGACCCAGTGCCCTTTCTCTTGTCATTGGATGTTTGACTCATTGTTCCAGGGTCCAAGTGTCCAGCCTTTCCCTGCTGATTACAAGTGACAACAAATGGCAACTCATTAATTGAAATAAATGCACATTCAAATTATGTATTCGAAAAGGAAATTATGGGTGCTCATACACTGAAACACATCGTTGCCTTGATGTGTAAAAGCGGGTTCACAAATGTAAACCTGTTCTAGTAACAATGAAACAAACCAGTGGGGCACACCAACAAATCTATATCTATACTTTAAAGATAATGTAATATCTTAATGAGGTAAGTTAAAGGATCACAATAAGTTTAACTACAATGCTATTTTAGTCCTCTCCTTTTCTTAAATAGTATGAATAATCAAAAAGCTGACCAAAAGAGGAGACATACACAAAAATATTACTATCCAAACGAAAGATATATTCATACAAATAGAAGTTTTCAATACAAAAAGAATACATTTTCTTATACATATAAATATATACATATATACACAAAACATATAGAAAAAGAATGGAAAGCAATCAGCCGACACGTGTTTCGTCCTGACTGGACTTCTTCAAGGCTGAGAAAATCACAACAAACAACAGTCAATACACGACAAACATATATGTACAATTTTACACACAAATAGAATATATATATATCTAACATTCATTTTTCCTTTCATTTTCTAAGATAGATACACAAAAATTATTTGGTCAGTTAAATATCCACAATGTTATATCAACATCCTGTTTGAGATGTAACTCAATTTAAAACTAGACAGGAAACTGCCAAAGAAAAGAAGAGAACCATCACCACATATCCTTTTGTGCCAAAGTGTTGTATAGTGGCCAAAAAAATATAACATCAAAGGAACTCCCCATGTCTCCAAACATAAATAAATAAGAATCACCGCAATGATTACACATGCCACATGCAAACCCAAGTATGCAGAATTTTCTCTTTTGTGGACAGTAGATTACTTCATGTCCAAAAATAACCCCACCTTATGCAATGGTGAGGAGAAAAAGATATCCGATAAGTATATACCTTTGATCATTTATATGTCCGTTACGCTCATATCCCATCTAACATGCACTAAAAAGGAGAAGAGTGACAATTTCATTATCCTCCTTTCGCTCCTCAAATACATTCCTTAAGTATGTGAATTTAGTTTATTGTAATGCCCTTACTGACCTGTTTTTAACCACAGTCAATCACCTCTTTTTGCCTCTTCAAAAACAGTCTAAGCGCTGGGCATCACAGGTCTCTTTCAAGTATTGCGAAACCAACTGGAACACAAACAATTGGAATAACTCTAATGGCCCCTCTATGAAAACCCCAATTTCTATGATTGCTATGGGGTCACTGTCTGCCCATATAATGAGATTTTTTGCCAGTATATAACCGGTTTCCAGCAGTGGAGCAGATACTTGAATAACGCTCTATTTTTCCATTGCTTCCATTTGAATATACTTCCCAAACTAGCACTATTAACTTACCTATCCATCCATCTGTCTATTCTTTTAGGTTCACCCCATTCGTATTTGCTAGAATATTTCGGCGTGAAGTACGAGAAATTCTGTCCCTCGTGTGTGTCTTCCGGCTTTCTCACAATGAATGCGAGCCTCTTACCGGCATCCTTAAATGCCGCGTTCGTGTTGAGAAAGAAGTAATTAACAAAGAAGACGGACTTCCGCCTATTCATTATAACAACGGCGGCCATTTTGAAATGGTCTGTATTGGAAAAAAGACTAGCAAACAACGAGGGCGGACTTCCGCCTATCACATGTAACTACGGCGGCCATTTTGAAATGGTGATTGTAATATGTCGTTTCTTTCAGCTAGTGCACAGACGAACTTCCGCCTATCCATTATAACAACGGCGGCCATTTTGAAGTGGTTTGTGTTAGAAAACGGCTAGCAAACAGCAAGGGCGGACTTCCGCCTATCCCATATAACTACGGCGGCCATTTTGAAATGGTGATTGTAATATCTCGTTTCTATTCAGCTAGTACACAGACTGTATCAACAACCCATTTAAGACCTGGCAAAAAGACATATCCCTAATCAGATTTCTCTCTATTAAAACATACTAAAATATAGTAAGGACAAATTTCTCATAACCAATTACAATTTTCTTACTCTTAACTCAGATGTTGCATTAAACAGAGAAGAATTATACCTTCATTTAAAATATAACGCGACTGTACTGGATATAATCCACCAGTCATGTCTGTCTATCGGTAAGTTATAATAGCTTTTTCAATATAGCCTTTTCAACATTGGGCACTACTCAGAATAGTCAAATCATATTACTCCCAAAAGTCCACGTTGCAAATAAGTCGGCAATATACTTCAAACTTTATAAAAGTATGCCAATTAGATCTATTATCAACAAAAGGAATATGTTTTCCCTTTACTTTCAGCCATCAAATTTCTTAGTGGCAACGTGATTTGTGCCCCAAACATATATAGGATGTCATGCAGAGTGAAAAAGTGAAAACTCCCCCCAGTATATAAATAATTGGGGTGAGAAGATGAAAGGTCCCCCCAATATATAGAGGATTAAAGTGTAAAGTGTATGTCACCAAAGTACAGTTGCTCATGTTATATACATGTTATTCACATCAATAGTATACCAAATAGATACATTCAAAGAAAATGATACAATTCATCATCCAAATTCATGCCCATTTCAATCGTTCTTAGTTTGATGATCCATTTTGCTTCATTTTTCCGCAAATCCAATGTTCTATTGCCACCCCTAACGTTCATCGGGATGTGATTTATACCCATATATTTTACTAATGGGACCTCAATTTCTGGATGTTTATCATTAACGTGTCGTACTACTGGCGACGCTGTGTCATGATTTCTTAGGGCTCTGATATGTTCCTGAATTTGTTCCTTCAAGGGCCTGATTGTACTGCCCACATATATCTGGCCACATATACATTCCAATATATATACCACAAATTTTGTATTACAGTTAATAAAAGTGGAGATTTTATATTTGTCACTGCCATTATAGCTAAATTCAGAAGTTTTGTGCAGTGCCATATTGCACATATTGCAATTTCCACATCTATAAAAACCAACAGTTTTTTTAGAAAGCCATGTTACTTTGCTTTCCGTTATAGGTGGTAGAAAGCTTTTACAAACTTCGTTTCTAATGGTTTTGCCTCTTTTGTGGATTTTTCTTGGCTTTTTGGGAAGTAGAGCAGCAAGTGTATCATCTGTCTGCAATACATTCCAATGTTTACATAGAATGCAGTATATATTATGACTGTTCTGGCTATACGCCGTACAGAAATGTATTGCTCTGTATGATGAGCTGTCTCGCATTTTCGTATCTTGACCCAATAGAGTAGTTCTACATACTTGATCAATCTTTTTTCTTGATGTTTTAATGATACATTTAGAATAACCTCTCTGTGCAAATCTGTGTTCCAATTGGTTTAATTCTATGTCACATACATTGGGATCGCTACAATTTCTTTTTAGTCTGGTCATTTCCCCAAATGGAATGGCTAAGATTTGACTTTTAGGGTGAGCACTTTCCGCATGTAATACAGAGTTACAGGATGTTGGTTTGCGATGGACTTTTGTGTGGATCTTATTGTCTATAATGGATATCTCTAGATCCAAAAAACAAACATTGTTCTTACTGAATTCATACGTCATTTCAATGTTAAAGATGTTACAATTGATATACTCATAGAATTCCATTAATAGTTGTTCAGATCCAGTCCAGATCATTAAAACATCATCAATATATCTTCCCCAGAAGAAGATATTATCAGTAAATGCAGAGGGGCCCTTTTTCCAAACAGGTATTGCTTAAAAAAAAAACATGTATAGATTCGCATACGATGGAGAGAACCGTGAGCCCATGGCTACTCCCTGTGCTTGCTTAAACCATTGTCTCTCATGTAAAAACACATTATTTTCCAATGTAAAGTCGATCATATACAATATCATTTCAGTATGTTCCATATGAGATGCGGATCTTCCAGACAAAAAATGTCGCACTGCTTGTAAACCCTTATCTTTGGGAATACATGTATATAGAGAAGATACATCTAAAGTGACCAACATCATATCTGGAGTCCAATTAACGTCCTCCAGCTTACGAAGGACATCCTTCGTGTCTTGTAAATATGAAGGGACGTTTTTCACAACAGGCTGCAGATAGCTGTCAATGAACTCGCAAAGTCTTTCCATAGGTGCTCCCGATATTATGGGTCTACCTGGCGGTGAGATGGTACTTTTATGCAGTTTGGGTAACATATATATACATGGTGATGTCGGATAAGGATTGAAAATATATTTGAATTCCAAATCAGAAATTAAACCCTGGTTGCACCATAAGAGTAACAATTTCTCAAGTTTGTCAACAATCATTTTAATGGGATTACATTGCAGTTTAAGATATGCGTTACTATCAGCTAGTTGTCTATCTATTTCTTGAACATAGTTTACTCTGTCTAGAATCACAATGTTTCCCCCCTTGTCTGCCTCCTTGATCACTATGTTTTGATTACTCCCCAGTTCTTTTAAGGCCAATCTCTGTTTGTTAGTTATATTGAATGATTTGTGAAAATTGCCACATTTGATCTGTTTTTGAAGTTTAAACAGATCTTCTTTCACTAACCTTCCAAACACTTCTATAGCGTTATTACTGGGTAACCTAGGGGTAAAGCTGGATTTTGGTTTGAGGCCACTATTTAGAGATGTGTCCTGGACAAATTTGAGATCATTTAGTAGGTCTATCCTGTCCATATTATTGTAATCCATATTTTCCAGGGTAAGCAAGAGTTCAATATCTGCAATATCTTTGATGGTATATGTGCTCACTGTCGTGCTCATCATGGTGCTAGGTATCACTTCTGTATGTATTTCTGTCTTTTCTGCAAAATATTTTTTAAGTTTTAGTTGTCGAAGAAACTTAAAAAGATCAATATGTACTTGCGTCATATTGCAAAGATTAGCCACACAGAAGCCCAATCCTTTACCTAACACCTTTATTTGTTCTTCAGTGAGAATGTGTTTAGATAGGTTAACAATTGAGATGCTGCTACAATCCTGTGCAGCATTCTCCAACTTCTCGTTGGATGCCAGTATCAATTGTTTTTGGTTTTGTTCCTTGCTGCTCTGGTCTGCACCCCTGTAGTTGGCTGATTTATGACTTCCTCTTCTCCTTTTGCCTCTGCGTATTTTGGCCTTACATTTTGAAAAGGCTGGTTGTGAGCATACCTTTTGTTTCCCAATCTGTACCTTTTTGCCTCCTGTAAAACACTAGTGGTAGGCATTTGGTTATCATTGAAATTCGAATTGGTATTATCACTATTCCCTGCTGATTAGCCTGTGACCTGGTCATAGCACATACCCACTCAGGGAGATCCTTCATCCTAGCATGGATCATTCTCTCCACCCCTGACTAGTCAGACACATCAACATAATTTCCCAGTAGGCAGTCCATTAGGGAATGCAGGAGTCACAGACACCTGTTTAGGGCCAGTCACACCTTCCCATTCCAAACTCACCATTGCCATGCAGTGGAGTTTGCCTCTGCAGTCTGCATAAGTTACCTGGTAATACACGCCAGGTATGATCTACTCTGGAGAACCCAACTTCTTGGTGACCATGGTCACACTGGCTCCTGTATCTCCCAGAGCCTTAACCTGAGTTCCACTGATTTTAGGCTTCCGTCTATACCTCCCCATGTTGGGAGTCAAGTTGGTCAGGGTTGCATTTCCACCCCACTCAGGGATACTAAGGTTGCCTCTGCTAACCCCTTCTTCAACTCTCAGACAATCTCCACCCGCCCCTACACCAGCAATCCCCAAGGACTGCCCACCAGTAGTGCAGACAGCATCTTCTCTTTGTGTCCTGGCTGATAACAGTCAAAACACTGACCTGCCTTCATCAGGCCACAGAACTTTCCTGTCTTTGTAGGATCAAAGTTCTTCCCTAGATACCCTTTCCTCTTGAAAGTGTCTTTGCTCTGGGTTCCTCCTTCTTGAGCATGTTTTTGTGGGCCTTGTGGGGACTCTTTCTGTTTTTGACCTACTATCCTGTGGGCTTTCTGCTGGGAGGGGACCTGTCCTCCTTTCTTTTTGGTCACCTCCCTGGTGTTGATTACAAACCTGTGTTCACCCACTCATTGGCTGTCTCTCCAGCTCCCTCGGACTAGACTACTTTAGTTCACTAGATATTGGTATAGCTTCTCTTGTACACAATGAGTCAGGAGGTGCTCTTTATGAATTATATAATACAGCCCCTCATAAGTACTCACTTGTCATCCTTAATCCAGCCCTCTAGTGCCTTCACTGAGACTTTCACAAAGTCCACCCAAGACTGTGTATGTACGGGTATCCCTGAACTTCACCCTATACTGATCTGGAGTCAGACCAAATTTCTTGACTAAACACTGCTTCATGTGAGAGTAAGATCTTGCCTCATCCCCCTGTAGGGTCGGGAGCCTATCCCTCCCAGTTACTGGAATCAGTTGTACCAGGACTGAACTCCAAAACTTAGAGTGCGCCTCTCTCATCTCCAGGCCGCTTTCAACTGCATTCAGCCCCCTGGGTGTACTTTGGAACAGTTCCATAGGGAAGCCTGGGTTTAAACCCACCAGCCCTAAACGTCTCAGCATCTCCTTCATTGTTGCTGCCAGAATTTCTTCTCTTTTCTTCCCTTGACCACTTCTTCTTCTCCCGCTCTAGCTTCTCCTTTTTTACAGCTAGGGCTTCCAACTGAACCTCTCTCTCTTCAAGGGGAAGTTTTGGTTCCCCTGTGGAGGAGCCTTACCTCCGCACCCTAGCTGGATGTATGAATCTAGTACTGGAAACGATAGACACGGTGTCATCTTCTTTCTCCTGGTGGAAGTTGTTCAGGGGTTATCCTCCCTCTCCCCTTCATTCTCTGGAAGTGGCTGTGCCCAGGTCTTAAGAGACCTAGTGAGCTCTGCCTTCCTAATCTAAGCAGGTAGCCCCCTGGCCCTACAAGCTCAGCCACTGAGAGTTTGTTCAGTTTCACCAGATCCAGCTTCATGGAATTCCTTGTTCTGAGTCACACAAACAGTACAGTCAGAAATAGAATTAATTTGGAAAAATCAAAAGGATGGATTAAAAATCATGTTTAGTCCAAATTGCAAATAAATCTAAAATCAAACATTTTGTTCTAAGTCAATTTAGAACATTTTTTCAAATTTTAATTTATTTTACTGTGTGGTGTAATTCAAACACAAATATGTATCCACACCGCTGGACACCAGTTAAATTTGAGGATGGATTATTAGTAGTGATAAACATGCACCTACTACTAGCAATAAGGCCACCATCCCAACATAAGGTCCAGTTAAGGTCTCAGCACATTAACCCCTAGATCAGCCCTTAGTAGTTGGCTTTGAGCAGGCAGGCTTAACTTAGGAGACAGGTATGTAAAGCAGTCAAATACACCAATATGGTAAATAAGTAAAACATAACACACAATAAAAATCCCACACCAATTTATGCAAATAGAAAATATTTTTATATTTAAAATGACACTAAAAGGACAGCAATCCAATACAGGGAACCAGAGATATGATTTCCTAAAGCAGAATTTGATGCAATGTCATTGGATTGCTTCTCCACAAGACCCTGGTGAAATCCTGGAAGTCTGGAGCTCCAGGACTTTCAGCAGGATGAACCTGAAATTCAGGCCAGGTAGTGGTTGAAGGTAGTTCGCTTGACCCAAGACGTTGGGTCGGTCCACTTATGGCGGCTTTTTTAAAAAGTTGCTGCAAACATTTCCAAACGTCTGGAATTTTTTCCTGAAATTCCCCTTGAGGGTTCAAAGTGTCCAGAACACAAATCCAGCGGTCTAGAAGCTCTGAGATGGTCCTTAGAATTTTGGAAGCACAATTTATACAATACACCTGGCCAAATCTATAAAAATCCACTGGACACCCTCCAGGCTGGGGAATTTGTGATAGAGATGGTGCAGAAAAGCTGTGGTAACCTTTAGCTTTCAGGGATTCCACTCCTTAATCCTTTTGGAAGCAAGGCAGTGTCCTCATGGATGTAGTTCCTAGTATGCAGCAGGAGCAGTCATTCAGAGAGATGTTCTTGGAGGTGCAGACCAGGGTTACAGCAGAGCAGCCCTTCTTTTCCTTGTAGTTTCAGACTGCAGATCTGAGTTGCTATGCAGCTCTTACATATTTATGCAATGGTCTGGGGGGACAAGCAGAGGGGACACCCTCTCCAATGAAATACAGGATGCCACCCCAAAGCATAACAGCTTCCCCCAAAGTGTGACATATTCTTGTCCGACAAAGCACTGCATTTTACAATCCAAGATGGAGGATTCTTCTTCAGAGGAGCAGGCTAAACCAACCTGCTGGTGTGGCTCATTTCCATTAACACTCCCACTCCAGAACATCTGCAAATTCCATTCCTACGCCTGTCATCTGTTTCTGAGATACAGGAAGATGGGGTAGGCCTGGCTGGCATTCCTTTCTGTCCTGTTCCTTTGAGCCCATTGTGATTTACCCAGCCCCCTTTCTGGGCTGTGCTGTGCAGAGCTTCCCAGATAACCTCTGCTCAATGCAGGCCACTCATCACCTCATCAAAACAGCTTGACTAAGCCTGTTAAGTCTGACCAATCAGGAGAGGCTGCTAGAAGGCTGAATTTTGGCTCACAAAAAAGAAAGTCTTATTTTTTTTCATAAATCTGTTTATTGTTCTTTTTGTTAGTTTACATTTCTCATCTGGTCACAGTTGGTGTTTGATACAGTACAGTGTATTTTAGCGCTTAATAATCATATTGTTGCATAATTTTTAATACAGCGGTGTCTCAATTATACGATATTCACTGCGTTTTCTCTTTGCAATTATTTTGTTGCTTATCACAGTTGCGGTTCTTGTTGGGGTGACATTAGTGTGTCCCAAGTGTCAGATTATAACGTTTGGCTGAGAAAAGAACAGAGGGAGCAGATAGTATGATTTTGTATAGATTAACTTTAAGATATAGGAAAGTGAAAGAAAAAGGGAACCAATTGTAACAATAACATTAGCCCATGTCCATACTTGTGTGATTGATTTAAATTTCGCTGTTTTCATGCCAGGTTAGGGGTTTATAGTGACGAATCTGTTAGCAGGTGGGGGAGAAGAGGTCTTTCGTGAAGGTCGCTCTTCGTGACCATCTCAGTTATCAATAACTTAGTTTGCTCAGTTGTGCTATGTGTTCTACTCCACTGTGCAATGTGGCCTTCCCATTTGTGGTTTTTCAGTTAGCATTAGTCTGATCTTTCCCCTGTCGGGTGTGATTCCGTATTATACAGTTGGGTTAAGAGGCCCTCCCAGTCGAAGGAGATAGGGAATTGTCGTAGCCCCAGGGTTTCTTCACGTTTGAGTGCTAGGTTTTCTGCTCCCACAAAAAAGAAAGTCTTATAACTTATTTCTGCAATAGTTATGATCAATTCAACAGTGGCAAATTGTTGGATTTATCAATACCAATCTTTTGAGTCCCTGAATGACATATCTAGCTCCTTCCTTGCAATATTTATACTTGACTAAAATATTCCAATGTTAGCTTATGGAGTTAGGTATATACAGAGGGGAAAATGGAATAGGCAGTTTATCCCTCACCAGGGCATATAAAACATATTTTATAATGTCCCTGCTAATATTATATGGCACCCCACCCCTAGGGCACCTAGAAGAGACCTTAGGGTTGACATATGTAAAAATAAGGTAGATTATCACTTTCAAAGTACCTTTAATTACAAAGTCAAATTTGCATATAGTTTACTTTTAAAGACAGTCTGAGAAGCAGAGCTGCCTTTAAGAGTGAAAACAGGCAACACAGCATTGCACATCCCGGTGCAGTAAATCCGTTGGGCCTCTAAACTTCCTGCCCTATTATATACTAGGGACTTTTAGGTAGTTTGATTCCTCCTTGCCTTATTGTTGCTTGAATACAGAAAAGAGATGAAAGGCAAGAGTTGTTTGGCAAAACAGGAACAGTTGATTAAATTAAATGCAGCAACCGGGAGAGCACAGTACAGAGTCTGGTCTGAGCACTGTCTCTCCGGGCTGCTGGATTTAATTAAACCAACTGTTCCTGTTTTGCCAAACGCCTCTTGTCTTTCATTTCTTTATGGTAAATCTGTATTCAAGCAACATTTTGGTGAGCCAGATAGAAGAGATTGTTCCTCCGAGCCTAGACTGCAGCTGAAGGATGGGGACCCCACCCGTACAGATTCACATCTGCACAAACAAAGATGGGTGAGGAGATGCTGCAATTGATTGAAAGTCCTGCTGAATCCACAGGGTGGAGGTCCATCGTATACAGCTGCCATCAGGGGGTAGGAGTCTAAGGGCCAGATATGCAAAGCATTTTTCTGGTCGCAAACAGCACATTGGGCTGTTTTGCAACCGGAAAAATGCTTTTTTTCAATGTACCAAAGCAAAATGTGATTCACTAACTTATTTACCGAATCACATTTTGCTTTTGCAATTCGGTATTAGGAAGGGGCTTGTTTAGGTCGTTCCTTCCTAATACCGAATTGCACTGGCATCTAGGAATGTTTTGTGACTGTGAATGCAGTTTCAAAACATTCACAGTTATCACCAACTTCAAGTTGGTGGTAACCAATTCTCAAACGGGAAAGGGTCCCCATGAACTCCTCCCCCTTTGTGAATGGAAGCGTAAATATTTTTTAGAGCAAGTAGTGGTCCCAAGAAAACTTTTCATTTTTTTTTAAAAGCTTCCTGTTTTCATTAAGGAAAACCGGCTGCATTAAAAAAAACAGCTTTATTTAAAAGCAGTCACAGACATGGTGGTCTGCTAGCCCTAGCAGACCACCATCCCTGTGAATGTGTCCATTCCGAATGGAGTCGCAAATTGCGACCTACTTTATGAATATTGATGAGGAAGGTCTTTGCGACCCATTGGGAATCGTTAAATGTGTCTGAGGCACATTTATACATTTAATTTTACGAGTCTCTAATTGTAACTCACAAAAAGTCACAATTAGAGACTCGCAAAATAAAATGGACCTGCATCTGGCCCCATATCTGATCCTTAGTCCTAGGATTCAGTGTATGGCAAACTAGGGCACCATTTAGACTGCTGGGTGAGACACAGATGGTGTTCCTGACCCTGGGTGTGACATAGGGATCTGCTGGGACCACCGGGCAAGATACAGATGGGACGCTTAATCCCTGAGAATGACATAGGGATGAGGCCTCAATGCTTGACTGTTGGGCCTGACACAGATGGTATGCATAGGCTCTGTGTGTAATTAAGGGTCAACATCTCAATCTTATTTTTTAGTCTAAAGGGGTTTCTCAGCACTAATTGGTCTCTTAAACACTAGTGGTGTCTGAAAAAAGTGAGAGGTGTTATTCACTTGGACCGCTGGGCATGACACAGATGTTACACTAACCCCCATAGTGTGAAACAGGGTGCAATTTGGACATTAGGTAAAAGATTTGGATCTTGGAGATTAGGCGTAGCTTGTGCTTGGCCGAGGAGGGCCTGTAGCTGTCAAGTTGTTCCTTCTTCTCCAATAAAATTGTTGCTATCTTTGTCCCCAAGCTGATTTTGAGACACTATCAGGAACACTTAGTCCCAAGTACTACGCAGAGCCTCTCCTCTACATTGGGCAGCATATGGTAGGAATGGGAATAAGGGTCTTTTTGGGACAAAGTCCTCATTTTTTCTCTGTCATTTTTCTCTCTCTCTTTTTTCCTCTCCCTCTGTCTCTTCTCTCTTTACTTCCAGTGTTTTTTCAAATGATGCATTGTTGATGTTGTGGTGCTGACATACTATTGCAACTATATTTGATATTGAAATGATATGTCTGATTAAATGTTTTAATGTGTGTATGAAGAAATTGTTGTCTCTCTTTCACAAATCGTTATGCCATACCTGCTGTTATGATGCTAAAAACAGATTACAATGTTTGCACTAACCATTGCAATTTCTTTCAAGTGGTGACCCTTCAAATGTGTTGCTTTGTGTACTGTGAAATGTGTGTTTGAGGCATCTCTGCCTAAAGTTGAGTCTGCATATTCCTGTGTACATATTTCCCGATGATTTTCCCATGATCAAAGTAGAATATAGGATTATTTGAAACTCAAGAAAGTTAGAACTATATCAGTCCCTTAGAACGGTCATCATGGAGACACCTTAAGCTACATGCAAACTAGATTCCCTACGCAGGCGGAAACGAATGGCACACACTTACTAAGGCACAAGTGTTCCCTTGGCCAGAGAGGGGAACTTTTGACATCAACAGAACAGATCACATGAGGACACATATTCAGACCAAATTTGTAGGGCAAAAGACGGTGAAAAAAGAGGCACCGCTAGAACTAAGGGCCATCTTTGAGGTGGCCCTGACCTTTAACTACCCAAAACCCATAATCAAGGCTTCCACACCTCCCCCACCATACATAGGTACGGAGGTGCTCTCTCTGATGCCCATCATCCCAGCCATTCTCGCACTAGGCTACACCAATCCACCAGTTGTGGGGCCTGGAGGGGTCTGGTTTGGGGGACGCCAGTACCAGCCCATGCTGGTGCTAGAGTTCATTCAAGCTGGACCCCCCTGTCTGCCAAGCTTCCTTCATTCAACGCAGGAAGCATACACACCAACTCATCTGGTAGAAGGCTCTCAGGTGACTGGGAGGCTCATAGAGGTCCTGGACAGTGACACCACCAGTGGAGGGGAGGAAAATGTTCCCAGCATTCTCGGTTCTGACGTCAGAGAGGGAGTCACAGGGTGCACTCCTCCAAGTTATGCCCAGGCAATGGACGAGATGACAGAATGTGAACTTAACAGTATGTTCCCGCCAAAGAGAGCACTTGCAGCACCAAGCGAAGGAGACAGCCCATGTGGAAATTAGAAGTTAGGCACAGGTTGAGGAGAGAGAGAGAGACCAAGCACTGGCCTGGAGAGCACAAAGAAACAACAGAGCATCCCGCCCTCTCTCATAGGAAAGTACAGCCAAGACTTGGGCTCCACGTGAAGAGGAGTCCAAAGTAGAACCAGAAGGGAGACTGTGTTCAGGAACCTGAACCCCGCCAGACCATAAGCACAGGAGAGGGGTCGACCAAGAAATAAGGGATCAGAGTAGCCTAGTCCAAACCCAATTAAGGCACAGGAGAGGCAAAATGGCACCTTTATGCATGTACAAGGAGAGCAGCGACGAAGATATCCGCTGCTCTCCCCAAGCGCGCAGATCAGACAGACTGACCCCTAGATAAATAGTGTCTAGAGAAGAAGACTAGGTCTTTGCACGACTATTTTGCCACCTGCTGGACGACAAGGGAGGGTCAGTATTATAAACCCTGGCCGGAGGAGGGATCCTTTAAACCAGAGGACATGGCAGTCGCTGAAGACTATATCTGGCACGAAGGGGGAGATCCCGTATGGAACTCAATGCAGGAATGCCTAAGAAGATCAAAGCACTACATTAAAGAGAAAAACAAACAACCCATTCCAAGCCATGTGCCATGGGCAAGGATGGACCAAGAAGGGGTCAGGACCAAACTACCCCCATTGATGGACGGGCAGGAAAATGGATCTCATGATTTGAGGAAAACAGCGTGGGTATAAACCTAGCAATAGATGATGTCAAGTGTCTGCTTAGCATAAGTAAGGGAACAAGGATCCCTCATAACTAATGAGAATCACAACATTACAATAGAAATCTGATTAAGTCTATATAGAAATGTACAGTTTATTGAGTACAAAATAATTATAAAAAATCAAGTAGAGAACAAACAAATGAGGGGCATAAAAATGTAAGCTTTTCATCACATTTCGTTATACAAATATACAGAAATGAAACAAATCATATATACAGAAGCGCAAGTTACCCAATCAAGAAACTCAGGCCTATCAGGCTGACGTTAACAAATGTAAATTTTATTTTTCAAATAGTTCTGGTTCTTATACTCCTACATGAAAATAAATCTAATTTGTGACATGAGTTATGGTACCAGTGTTGACGTTTCTATCCCCTAAGCGTTGCAAATGGGATTATCATCAGGACCCACATGTTTTGCTTGAGAGATGTGTATACACAAGCCGCTAGTAGCAGTACATTTTAGTCCACAATCTAATAGTGCAGCCTAAGGGATTCAGAGAAGGTACACGTAATGTAGTGCTGCTCATGATACATCAACAGTTAGGTATCTGATCAAAAATCTGTAATCTCCTGTATTGAATTGATTTATAACTCTTCAAGAATTGCATAAAAAGACACTCAGAACTCTGTAACTGTGACAGTCATCGGACCCCAACTCTGTACTGTGCATTTAACTAAACCAACTGTTCCTATTTGCCAAACACCGCTTGTCTTTCATTTCTTTAAAATAAATCTGCATTTGAGGAACATTATAATATACAAGGGACTTAGAGTGGTCTGTCATTGCCAATTGTAATTGTACATATTTACCATATATCTTTTTCATTAGAGGACTGACCCTGGGCCTGGTTAGTAGAGCCCAGGGCACAGTCAGAGTCAGCTACCACTTGTATCAATCAGAAAATAAATGGGGTGAACAGTGTTAAAAGGATTACTTACTCACAAGGTTGATATAAGCAAGACAAAAAACTTGTAGAGGAATCACAAAATGGATTTAAGAGAAACAGAAATAGCGGAACTGAGTCTATAGACTTTGTGAGCTGACTTCGAAGATTTAGTTGAGATCCTTAAGTATTAGAGAGATTTGAAGAAATACAAAGAAAAGTGGAAGAAAGCCAGTTCAAAAAAGAAAAAACTGGCACAGGGAAGAAAGTGAGAGTGATTATGATTGATTCATAACTAGTGGCAGTGGCTGAATTTCCTTGAAGGGAAATGAATTGAGGGAATTATGTGCATGTGCCTTAGAACCTGGGAAATCTCTATGCTTTTACTACAAATGTGCCAAAACCGAGAGAAGAACCTGACAAGTGCTATAAGAAAGTTTGCAGGTTGGTGATAATTTCAAAGGTGCTTTGGGTTGATTTGGGTACATTATTTGAGGTTGTTGCTCCTAGTGATTAATGCACAGAGTGCAAGGTTATTGTTGCTTTGCCGACTAAAGAACCAGTCAAAGCTCTCTCTAACAATGCTTCAGCTTACAAAGTTGTGGGAAAAAAAGTGGTGATAGAGCATTTGAAGATGAAGGTGCCAGAAAAAAAGTGAACTGGGCAAAAATGACAGCTAAACAAGAACAGAACGAGTCAGAACATTCTTAATATGAAATGGCTATGCAGATTTATAGCAAATATAGGGGAGAAGAAAATGAAAAAGAAAAAGAAGGTTTTAGCAGATGGATAGCAGCTTTTGTTTTGGGTTTGTGTCCGGAGCTTATTTCTCATTTCAGCAGAATGTATAAAATGTTGACAAACTACAAGTATTAATGAAATAACAAAGTATGCCAAAGAATGCACTGATTGCAAAACAAGAAGCAGATTTAAAGAAACTACAGAAAACGGTTGATGGGCTCTGATTTTGTGCAGACTGAGAATTGTGGAATGGCAGGCAAGGAATGCAAGGAGTGGGAATACGAAATCAGATGGCTCAGATTCAAGTTTGAGGAACAGGAAATTTGAATCATTGTAGGGTAAATGCAAATATTATTTTGCTGAAGAAGAGCACTGCTTTTAACATATGTGGTAAAGCTGAACACTGGAATTGCAAGTGTAGACAGAATTCAGATTGAATTCAGATAGCAAACTGTGTCCCACACCAATTGACACCTATGCATAATAGGAAAATCAAGAGCAGTTACGTGCAAATATGTGTTGTGACAAAACATAAGAAACAAGCTGTCATATAATTGAGAGTATCAGCAGAGTCCATTGATTTTTTTCTCAGTTTTCACCAGAGACAAACTCACAATGATGGTACCCGAGGAGAACTGCATATTTGGTGTAGTGCTAGAGGTATAACAGAGTGGCCCGTGTGTAAATAGTGAGGTGAATGGAGTACCCCATATCATTTATGATTGAAACTAGGGCTACCTCTGCTACCATTTTTTCTGTAGAGGTTCCAAACCTAACCTATCTTGGGAAAATAGGTCCAAGTAGTAGGCATGTGCAACAGATTATTAATCAGGTTACAGACATCCCAGTTCACATAGAATCAATGGAAAACAGTCAGCCATTCATATTGTGTGATTCGAGTCCTGCTAATTTACTTGACAGCGACGTGCCTTGCAAAATTAATTGTGTGATGTATTGCACATCAGATAGTGTCACAACTGAAACCCAAGATGAAGATTCAGTTTCTAAAATAAAATTGTAAGAATTGAGAGTTTAACTTTTCCTAGTTCTTACAAAGGAAGACTTGGCTCTAGACCTTAGAAATACTGTCAATGAAGATGTATGGGATTTTAGAGAAAATGAGATAGTACTGATCAATAACGCAGAGCCTGTTAAAATAAAAGTCAAACCAGATGCTGCCTACCCCAAAATGGAATGAAACCTATCATTGAAAAAATGGCAGAAGAAGGCTTTCTAGGAAGGGTGCTTGGTAGTGCTTGCAAGTTTCCTACTATGACTGTTAAAAAACAGAGTGGGAAGTGGAGGATAGCCCATACCTTAGAAAAGTCAACCAAATTGTTGTCCCATGTTGTCGAGTGGTACCAAATCCTGTTGTAATAATATGTTAGATTCTTGTGAATGCAGAATATTATACAGTCATTGACTTATGACAAGTGTTCTTTTCCATTCCATTGCATGAGGATAGTCAATATATATTTTTGCACTTTAGTTGCAAAATACAATTCTTGTGTGGTGTTGAATCCCACAATGGTATATGGAAAATCGCTCAGTTTCTAGTCAGATCCTGAAGAAAGATTTGGAAAGTTTTCAATTACCCTGTAACACAGTCAGTGCAGTTGATTGATGGCCTTTTACTGGCATCAAAGACAAAAGAAGACTGCAAGCTAGACACAATTCACTCTTGAATCATCTTGCTGACAATGGTCACAAGGTATCACCCAGAAGAATGAAGTATTGTAAAAAAATATGTGTTTTATCTTGATCATCATATTGAAAAAAGTGGGTAAGGAAATTCTCAAAATAATGTGGCAGTGCAATCTGAAGATTAATCTTCCACCCACCCAGAGGGAGGAGAGGATGTTTCTAGGAATAATTGGCTACTGTTGTCAGTCATCAGTCAGTTTTCCCGTTCTGCAAAGCCTTTAATAAGGCTTACTCGCAGAGATATCAAGGAGCCAGTACTAATTCATGATCAATGCATGAAGGTCTTCTAAAAATTAAAAGAAAATCTTTGTAGTGCACCCACTTTTGGAGTGTCTGATTATGAGAAGGCATTTTTTCTTTTTTGTCATGAGAAGAACAGGTGTGCACTTTCAATGCTGAGACAAAAATACAGAGGAATAATGAGAACTCAAACCCTAAAAGAATGAACGTACCTAATAACAACCCTACCCACCTACCCACAACAGAGGATTTCCTCAGAAGGTGTATGGGTACAGCCCTGAATTAGGGTTGATATTAAGGCAACTTCATATTTTTAGGGTTTGTGTTTACGCTAGGGAGAGCATGAACAGTGGTACTTCATAATCTCTTTCTTCCTCCCAAACTCTGCATGCTATTGGGGTTGTTGGAATAATGAGAACTGTCATCTACTTTTCTATTCTATTAGATCTAGTAGTTGTAGATCTTCTTAGTTGTCTGAAACCTGTTGCAGTGGTTTGCCTGGAAATAGAACAAAGTAAAGGGGTTGGTAATAGTCATACACATATTATTTCTGTCCCTCATGTAGCTGAAATGTTCTTGGAACTCAACATTTGACAGGAAAACAGCAGATTGTATAATGGCAGCTGAAAATGTTTTAATAAAAGAGTTCAATATCTTAAATGCTGCACTGCTGCTACCATTTTCAGACAATGATGAAGATGATGTTAAGAAGCATGATTTTGTTAATGTGAAGAAATGTTATATATAATTTATAATTTATATATATATATATATATATATATATATATATATATATATATATATATATATATATATATATATATATATATATATATAAAGTTTTATATATTTTATATTCAAGACATTCCTCTTGAAATAATGTATCTGACATTATTTGTAGATGGTTCTTCTCTGACAGACCATCAAGGAGCACTGAACAATAATGACTCAAATATTCTTGATCTTTTGTGGCAGCACAGCAACCTAGAGAAATATCTGTGGTTAGATGCGAAGCCCACAAAGCCGGTGATAAAATAATCAGGATGAGAAACAATTATGCAAATCAAGTGGCTAAATATTATGCTTTTTTAAATGCCACTATGCAATTAAACTCTAGTTCAAGAATCAGAATAATGTGAAATGTAAGAATTGCTGAGATTAAAAAATATTCTCAATTGTTTTTGTTTATTCCAGTACAGACCATATTAGGTTTAAGACCCGAAGATAAAAGAACACACAGGAAATTGACTGGTTGTAAGAGAAATATCACTGATTTGTTGCTTACTCCAGATCATCAATGTGTACTCCCTGACTCCATGTTACATTCAATAGTATGTTATCTACATGGCCATACACACATAGGGAGAGATGCAATGACCAGAATTTTAGAAAGTACTAGTACAATACAAAATTGAGAAGTGTAGCAAAAGACTTATGTCAGAGATGTGTTACTTGGCATTGACATAATCAGAATAAGCAGACAATGATAGAGATGAGCCATATAGGAAAAGCAGAGGGCCCATTTACAAACTCCCAGCAGACTTCATTGAAATGCCTGTTAGTAATTGGCTTAAATATGTTCTTACAGTTGTCTGTTTATTTTCTAAATGGGTAGAGGCCTATTGAATTTGGAGAAGTGACAGTGGCCAAACCCTTCTTGAGAAAGGTAATATCACGATATGGCTTCCCAACTTCAATTTAAAAATGAGATCCTAAAGTTACTATGTATTCCACTTCAAATTCATTGGTAAGGTTCCACTGTAGTTATCGTCCACAATCATCAGGAGTGACTGAAAAGATGATGGCACCATCAAACCTAAGCTGGCTAAGTTGTGTGCCACCACAAATCGTAAGTGCCTGATGCCCTTCCTATAGTTCTCATGAAAAGTAGAGACACTTCAAATAAAAAGATTTATCTCTTGCCAAATGATATTTTGATTGGCAGAGCTTGAGTTGCACACATCCCTTCACCAACAGTTATGTCAATAATAGATTACAATGTACTGGATTACTGCAAAAGTCTGGCTGGTGTGGTAAAGTACTTCTCTCATCAAGTGAACTTAGCAATAGCACCGACAAAAAAAAACTCTGTGACATCCATTAAAACCTGGTAATTGAATTCTGGTCAAGAAGCATGTTTGCAAAAACTACTTAGAACTGAGATGGAAGAAGCCAGATCAAGATGTGCTTGTGAACAACACTGCTGTGAAGAGTGCTATAATCCTGCTGTGGATCCATGAAGTTCACATGAGTGAAGATAGCAGATATAAAAGTGGTGACAACAACCCCTGATTCATTGAGTCAAGCTCAGGTTCACAGTGTGGATCCAAACGCAGGAAAAAGAAATCCCGAAACTCGACAAGTTGATGATGCTGATGACACTGAAGATCCAGGAGAAGGTACTAGCAGCCAATTGTAGTTTGAGAATCAGAGTGAATATCTGTTGCAAAGTCACAAGAAACAGGAAAAACGGTCTCTAATCCAGTTCATGAAAAACCTGAGCTGCAATTTCAGGTCTTGAGAAACCCCAAGGAAAGGAAGAAATTCACAGTGAGTCAAGTTACTGATGCTGACTAAAGCACAAGTTTAACTGTGAGTGGACAAGATTCAGCACTAGTGAAGACACATAAGTCAAGAGAGTGGATCAAAGACATAAGTGCATAGGACAGCATTAAGAACTTGTAAAAGAAGACATTGGGATAATGAAAGATCCGAGTCAAACAGATAAGAACGTGGAATAATTGAAACAATTCAGAGTATAGTTACAGTGAATAGCCTGTTGTGAAGAGAACAACAAGAAACATAGTCCCAAACAGAAAGTACACTTTAACTGAGTGGGCATATCTGGCATGTTTATGCAGAAGAAGAGTTAGTTGTACAGGTGTATAAGCTCACAAACTGTTGCCCCTTCATCTTTGAAGATGAACTAGAAGACGAAAAACCCTATTAACACTTTTCAAATGCTGATAGCTTTGAAATGTTGAAGCTGATGTTTTGAATTTTACAAGAAATCCAATGCTTTTCCTCTTAGCAGAGTATCTAGATGAAGATACTGGGCCTGATTTAAGAAAACTGTCGCTGCATCCAATGCAGCACCGCTTTACTTGTGCCCCTTAAGAGACGCGCACCATGGTGCAGGGTAAGGGCGATAGCATCAAAAGTTTTGAAGCTATTGATGTAGTGTGTAGGATTAGTGCCAACATTGTGGTCCTAATCCTGCTCAGTAGATAGGGGCCTATTGAAAGCAATGGGGTGTCCCCTTTTAACATCTGCTCTGTGCAGGCATCAAAAGTAGCTGCAAAACATGATGCAGTGGAATATCTTAGATTCCACTGTGCCATTTTTCCAGTTCCCGTAATAGGGGAACTCCCCCCCTTATAAACATTATACCTGACGCCGGCATAATGTGGCACAAGTGGTTATAAAGTAGTGCAGTGAATGCATTGCATCACTTTGTAAATATGATGCACTGATTTTGGCCTTGTAGGGCCACATTAGTGTAACAAATCATGCTACTGTGGAGCAAGAAGACGCTAGGCCCTCTTAAATCTGGGCCATAGAATCTTGAATCTATGACTGAATGAACTGAACTGAAGAGAATAAAAAGCATTGACTTCTTATTTAGATTTGTGATTATTGTTCTAAAGAAAAAAAGATTAATATTGTTTTGAAAAAATCATGATGATTAAAATGTTTGAGTCCTGAATTCTTTCAATTTTTGTTTTTGATCTCAATGGAAATGGCATACTGCAAATGCTGTAAATGTGTTAGTATGATTTCACTATAGTGGGATTAATGCATTAATTGCTTTACTGGTGTGCCTAATTTCTCCAGTTAAATATGTTTCATCACAAGTTGAATTAATTACATTACATAATACACTTGAACATGACTCATAATGAAAGATAAGTGCTTTACTTTGAGAATAACATTTTCATAAATTTATTGGAAGAATGTGTAGATATCATGGGAGCTGGAATTTGTTTTGTGTGTTCCTTCCCTTTTCTCCTGCAGGTGAGGGATCAATATTTTATCAACTGCTAATGTCCTACAGTTTGTCATGTAGTATTTTGTTAGTACTTTTCATAAGCAAGAATGTTTATTATCATGCCTGTTAGATTTTAACACTTCTTTAGATCTTCCTGTTTCTGGATGTCTTAGGGATTCAATGACCTAAATTAAATATTTAAATCCAGTTCTACAAACAAAATAGCTTACTAAAATAACTAATGGGCAGGAGTGCGTACCTTGAGTAAGGATGAACATGAATTCATCAAAAATATAATGAGAGGAGAGTTAAATTAAACATGAAGAAAGATGTGGGTTTCGAATTTTGCATCCAAAATTGCGAACGGAGCATGAAAGAAAGAGTGAATTATGTATGGTGCAGCATGAACAATACAGTTTATGGTAAAGATTGAAAATGAAAGAAGTTGCGTTGTTAATGGTGAATAGGAAAAGATACGAGATGGATATGGAAGATCCAGAGATTGAGTATATAATCAACTCAAGATGTTGAAAGAATCTAAATACAATTGACATATAGAGATGCAGACTGTATTTGAAATAGTTGAGAGTTTTATTGATGATAGAATCACCAGAAGAGGAAAATTAAGGGAGCTCTTACCTTTTAATCAAGAATGTGCATTATTAATAGTGTGCTGAGCAAGTATATTATACTTGACATGGAACTATTAACAATTTTGATATGACCTGCTGAAGTGCATTTTCTTGGCTTCTGCTAACTGGGCCTCAATTAGACCTCAGCACCATCTTGTCCAGTTGGATGTTTCAACCAATTTTTTGTTTTTTCTACCACACGAAGTCAAGCAAGTCATGTTTGTTCAGTTACAAATTACACTGTTCTTGAGAAAGTCTATCTAACATGGGCTCACTCTTGTAACATTTTTCAAGGATCTTCCACTTGCACAGAGTATTGCACTCATTCACAATGGTTCACTGTTGTTTATTTAACTGCTTTGTTCTGACACCTCCAAATGACATTAGGTCTGAGGTCCTGAGTCATTATCCATGTAGTGGGTTAGTTCATAGCTGGTAGGGTTGTATGACAATCTTACATTCTGTATTCCAATCTGTTGAAAATGTATTTCTTTTCTCACACCACAATGATTCTGCACTGTTCATACTGTTCTATATGGAAATTTCCTATTTAAACCCTTACATTTGCAGTTGAACCATGAGACCTTTCATATGCTTCTAGTGATTCTGTTTGATATCTTACTGATTCTGGTGTATATTCATGACTTTGGGGCAGATTTATAATTTGGTGGTGGCCCACTCTCTACAAGGGTGACTGAATAAAGTAAAGTTCTGCCAGCCAAATTTAGAAATGTCAGCTTTCATTGCTAGCACTGGCAGGAACCAAACTACCGTCAAGGCAGTTTCTGCCAATGCATTATAAGCTTACCATACAGCTCCATCAATATGATGAAGCCATGCAGACAACTTTCAAAGTTCTTTTTAGTTTCAAAAATAAAATCCCAAAACAGGATTTTCTTTTTGAAAACAAAAGAAGTGCATCCTTCTGTTAGGTTTTTCCTAGCAGTGACAGGCATTGGAAAATCGCTTTTTGTCCACCCATCTAAGTTAGGCGGTCAGCATATAGCCAAACATCCAATGGCCCTTACTCCGTCAGGCCATTAGAGGGGTTTGTCAAAGGTGGAGAGAGAGTGGTCTCTGCCTTCGTCAAACCATTGTCCGCCTGCTTCAAAATCGAGCGGGTGGACAATTATGTTGGCACGGAGGGAACTCCATTGCAATTGCGACAGAGCTGTACTCCGCCATCACATAAATCACTCTGTGAGAAAGTGGCCTCTTTCTAGCATGGTTACCCCCATTTTTGGCATGATTGTCAGTGTTTGTCAGTGTGTTTTTACTGTGTCACTGGGATCCTGCTAGTCAGGACCCCAGTGCTCATAAGTTGTGGCCTATTTGTCAATCTGTTTCACTGTTTTTGTCAGTATGCTTAACTGTGTCACTGGATCCTGCTAACTTGAACTCCAGTGCTTATGCTCTCTCTGATTCCAAACTTGTACTTGCATACTGGTAACCCAGTATTCCACTGCAAACTGGTATACTGGACCCCTCTTATAAGTCCCTAGTATATAGTATCTAGGTACCAAGGTCATTGGGGTTCCAGAGGATCGTTATGGGCTGCAGCATTTCTTTTGCCACCCATAAGGAGCTCATACAAACAGTTCTTCAGGACTGCCATTGCAGCCTCAGTGAAATAGTGTAAGCACTATTTCACAGCAATTTTTACGGCACCAGGTCACTTATAAGTCACCTACATGTCTAGCCTTCAGACCTTGAAGGCTAGGTACAGAGCACCTGTGTGTGAGGGCACCCCTGCACTAGCAGAGGTGCCCCCATGGTGTCCAGGCCCATTTCCCCAGACTTCGTGAGTGGCGGAATGCCCTTATAAGTGTGCACTACATGTAGGTCAATACTTATATGTAGCTTCACAATGGTAACTCTGAATATGGCCATGTAAGGTGTCTAACAACTGGGAATTGTACCATAATACTGATTCCAGTATTTGTGGCACAATCCCATGCACACTGGGGATTCCATCATGGCCTCCCAGTACTGCCAAACCAGTCTTCTGAGGTTTTCACTTCAGCCCCGGCTGCGACCACCTCACAGACAGGTTTCTGCCCTCCTGGGGGTTAAGCAGCTCAATCCCAGGAAGGCATAACAATGCATTTCCTTTAGGAGAGGGGTGTTGCACCCTCTCCCTTTGGAAATTGGTGCTAAAGGCATGGGAGGGGTAGCCTCCCGGAGCCTCTGGAAATTCTTTTAGAGGCACAGGTGGTGCCCTCCTTGCCTGGCACGGTACTGGACACAGGAAGGGGGAGTGACCACTCACCTGTCCATCACCACCCCAGGGGTGGTGACCAGAGCTCCTTCAGAGTGTCCCAGGGTTCTGCCATCTTGTTTTCAGGATGGTTAGGGAACTCTGGAAGCATCTGAGTTGCCAGTGCCAGCAGGTGACGTCAGGGACTCCTTCTGATAGGTGCTTACCTGGTTAGGTGACCAATCCCCCTCTCAGGGCTATTTAGGGTATCTCCTCTGGGTGTTTCTTTAGATTCAGATTACAAAACTCCAGCAGGAATCCTCTGCATCCTTTACTTCATCTTCTACCAATGGATCAATCTCTGGCTGCTCCAGAAACTCTACAAAACTGCAACAAAGAAGCAAAGACGACTTCTGCAACCTTGTAACTTCAGCTCCTGCCAGCAACTGCAACAGTTTCTAGGTTGTGTATCCTCTGAGGACTGCCTGTCTTCAGCCTGCACCAGAAGAACCAAAGGAATCTCCTATGAAGTGACGGAGTCACTTCCCTGCTTCAGCAGGTACCTCTTTGCAGTGACGACCCGTGGCTTGGACTCCCTCTCCAGACAACAGGCGTGGATCCAGCAACACGGGTGGTGGACTAAAGTGACTTAGGCAGTCCCACTTTCCAACTGTCCAACTTTGGTGGAGGTAAGAACTTGCCTCCCCACTCAAGACAGTACTCCCTTGAACTGCATGATTTGCAGGTGCTAAGGCTTGTGTGCAACCTTCTACAAAATTATTTGTGCACATCCCAGCTTAGGCCACCAGCACTCTATCCTGCAATGCACAGCTTCCTGAGTGGTTCTCCGGAGGCGTGGGAATCCTTTGTGTCATGCTGCATGGGCCTCCATTTGCACCTCCTTTCTCCCCATGCTATGGGACTCCTGTGCATGCTGCTTGGTCTTCTAAGGGCTCTCTAAGTTGCTGAGAGCCCCCTCTGTCTCCCCTTCCTGAGTAGTGGCCATCAGGTCCTTCGTGGTCCCGGGCAGTGCCATTTTCCACTAACCACAAGCTTTGCGGGTGCCAAGGCTTGTTAGTAGAATACAGCGACGCAAACCAGACTGCATTCATCCATCCAGCTTGGGACATCTTCTGCACCAACCAGGAACCCACATCTGTCTTCTTTGGTGCAATACTGACTTTGTCTTCTTACCGGTGGTTCCATTTTTGCACCTTTATCCAGGTTAGCAAGGGCACCTGTTGTCCCTGGACTTTTCAGTGCTTCTTGGACTTGCTCCCCTTCTTCCACAGGCCTTCAGGTCCAGGAATCCATCATCAGTGTCTTGCAGTCTCTTCTGGTTCTTGCATTATCTTCTATCACAACTCCTTGTGTGTTTTAAGAAACTTGCTGTGTTTTACTCTTGCTTTCCTGGGCTCTGGGGTGGGGTCTATTACTCATCTTGGGTGTTTTCTTACACTCCCAGCGCCCCTCTACACACTGCACTTGCCTAGGTGGGAAACTGACTTTCGCATTGCACTATTTTAGTATATGCTTTGTGTTCCCCCTAGGCCCATTGCAACCTATGGTGTTTTTCACTATTTGCACTATTTTCCTATTGTGCACTTACCTGTTTCTGGTTACTAGTGTATATATTGTGTGATTTACTTACCTCCTAAGGGAGTATAGCCTACAAAGTATTTTTGGCATAGTGTGACTAAAATAAAGTACCTTTATTTTTGTAACACTGAGGGGGTCATACCGCCCAAACACCGCCCCGCGGTCAAATGACCGCGGGGACCATTCTAACATTCCCGCTGGGCCGGCGGGCGATCTTCAAAAGATCGCCCGCCGGCCCAGCGGGAAAGCCCCAGCAAAGATGAAGCCGGCTCCGAATGGAGCCGGCGGATTTGCTGGGGTGCGACGGGTGCAGTTGCACCCGTCGCGATTTTCAGTGTCTGCTAAGCAGACACTGAAAATCTTAATGGGGCCCTGTTAGTGGGCCCCTGCACTGCCCATGCCAGTGGCATGGGCAGTGCAGGGGCCCCCAGGGGCCCCACGATACCCGTTCCTGCCAGCCTCTTCCTGGCGGTGTAAACCGCCAGGAACAGGCTGGCGGGAAGGGGGTCGGAATCCCCATGGCGGCGCTGCATGCAGCGCCGCCATGGAGGATTCCCCCAGCCGGGGGAAATCTGGCGGGAAACCGCCGGACCCGGCTGGGCGACCGCGGCTTCACAGCCGCGGTCGGAATACCTGATGTAGCACCGCCAGCCTGTTGGCGGTGCTACCTCCGGCCTCCACCCTGGCGGTCTATGACCGCCAGGGTCGTAATGAGGCCCTGAGTATTGTCTTTCATGTGTGTAAGTACTGTGTTACTACAGTGGTATTGCCAGAGCTTTGCATGTCTCCTAGTTCAGCCTTGGCTGCTCTGCCTACAGCTACCTCTAGACAGCCTGGCTTCTAGACACTGACTACATTTCACTGATAAGGGATAAATGGACCTGGTATAAGGTGTAAGTACCTTGGGTACCAACTACAAACCAGGTCAGCCTCTTACACACTCTCTTAGTCTATTTTTGATTTCTATATTATTATTCTATATTGTTCTATTCTGAGTCTTCATGGTGATGACTATATGCATTAAAATCAGATTTGCTGCATCTGACCTTTATTATTTATATATTGTACCTATTTAATTTTTGTTATACATTTTCAAATATTGTCTGATTTCGCCCTAGAACTCAATTACTGAGTCAGTCTTTTTGGTAATTGACAGTTTTTTTGATACACTGCTATGTACTTTATCTTAGGACACATTACCCTATGAACTTGAGGTTAAAACAATCCCCAATCCATCCAGTCTCTGGATAAAAAAACACAATAGGTCCATGGAGTTAGGGAGGGATTGTAATACCAATTTAGCTGGTAAAATGTGATTCCACCCATTGTGAAGTCAAGGGTGACTCAAAACGAGGCACTCAACAGGATGTAGCAAGGATGTGTACCTCACCTATTCTTTTAGTCTATATTGTAATGCATATACAGCTGTGCTAAAATACACAAGACTTTCCATTTAAACTTTGCAAATGAAGGGGCATAATAATGATATGGTGGCACAGTGCTGCACAACAATTCACCTTGCTGTGCTGCACTGTGTCACTGGGAAAGGGCAAGCATGCACCATATTTAGGGAATAGTGTACATTCCTGCCTTTTTCTCCTGTGCTGGTGCCCTTTTGGCAATGTAGCACCAACGCAGGCACTCTTGTAGCAAGGTGCACGGGTGCCTGTATTTCATGCAGGATTGTTTTTGCACAGGGAGAGACACCTTCCTGCACAAAACCAATCTCTAAACACATATTCCTCTATCTATGTGTGCTGCTAAATGCAGCACACATAGAAAGAGGAAGTAATGAGAAGAAATAAAGATATTTCTCCTTGTTATGCCTCTCCTGGGAGGAGTATCTTTTTGGCACATTCACAGGTTTACATGTTCTTGGAAAATCTGGGAATGCATCAAAAACCATGGGAGTTGCATTGGAACACCCACACAATGTCCAATGAACGCCTTCTCAGGGTAGAGTAAGGAGACACAGTGATTTGTGCTACATTGTCTTACTCCAGATTTTTGGTGCCTTTGTGTGGCTTCAAATATCTCAGACGTTTGCGTCACTCATATACCACGTTGCATGATGCACACATGAATCAACCCTCTCATAAATATGCCTGAAGTCTATTTGGCTCCAGAGATTTATTTTTAAATCCATTTGAGGGTAAACGTCCACCCATTTTACTAACATGTTAAATGGGCCTCCCTACTGTTAGCAGAGCAATGAGAGAAATGTTTATAGCGATCTGTTATGATGATCACCACTGCCCTAAGTTGGGGCTCAGAAAAGCAGCTGCCCCTGCAAAGGTGCAAGTAGGCAGTGGTGGGCAACACAGACGGGTTGGAGAAACCTAAGCGCGCATGTCAGTTTGGCTGGCCTGAGACAGCCAGCCAAACTGACATGTGCACATAGTGCACTGACTCCTCTCTCCCCCCTCCCTCTACCGTGGACCAGCCCCACCCCTAACTGCACCTGCTGGCTGAGCCAGCAGCCAAAAAATAAAACAATCACAAAACATTGTTTTATTTTTCAGCCTCTGGCTCTAAGCCATGGTAGCAATGCTCCTTGCCATTGCGAAGGAGCTGCCCCTGAACCTTTGGGCCTGCCTGTGATTTGCTGTCGTAGCATCAACATTTTTGACACTAGTGTAGTTAAGCACCACAATAGCGTCAAAAATGTTGATGCTATTTTGCTAAGGACCGTCATAGTGCACCGTATGATAAATATGGCGCAACTATGGTGCTGTTAGGAGGCCGTAGGGGGACACAAGAAAAGTGTTGCATCGGGTCCTATGCGTCCCTTTCTTGTTAATCTGCCCCTTGATCTGGTGTGATGTGAGTATTCTACATTAAACTGCTTAGCTGAGTTTTGTTTTGTTTTTTGACGTGGACTTGGTCCAATACTGTTTACACATTTAAACAATGACTTAGCAGTTGGGAGTTGATATGAGGTGAATTTAACTTGTTTTAAAAAAATATCTTTGAAGTACAATACATAATTAGCTGCAATGCATTTTTACCTAAACGCAGTAAATGAAATGTAAATCTCAGCATGGTTTACATTATTAGTTTACTATTATGCGTTACAGAATCTGTAAAGATCAATTAAAACATAGAGCAATTCCATGAGATAGCATCAAGTGCTCAATAAGCTAAAGTTCATCTGATGAGTCACGATGTCAAACTAGAGAATATAAAACCAACTGCTTCTAACTCATTACAAAAAATACAAAACGTTTAAAACTAAAAAGACATCAGATTTTATAGTTTTTGAAAACAGATGTGAACTATTGTGCATTATAAAATCCCTTAAATGAAAAAAATAACAGCAAAATCAAGTGCATCACATGCACTGCTTTTTGTGAATAATCTGAATATAGAATCAGCATCTCTTTGTTGTCCTTTAAAAAACACAATGTTGTAATTCTCAATTAAGTGCGAAACGTAAAGGAAGGGAAAAAGTGTTTTGCTCTGTATTGCTTTATCTGAAGTATCATCGAATGTTTCCGAGTGTTTTGTGACCAGTCTAGTCTTTTGTTTAAGTAATGAAAGAACACATCTTTTACCCACTCTTCACCGGTGCCCTTTATAGGAACAAAAACCGTCATTATTTTATTGCAGTCTAATTAATACCACGGTTAATGGGTGCCTCACTTTATATTACATTCGGGTATTCTTTATAAAAGCAGTTAGCGCAGAAATTTGTACAAATTTAATTGAGAGTCATTTTAAATTAATTGTATAATTAATCTTGTCAAATTAAGCAACATTTCATACCGTACCTTATTAAAAGAACTTGAACAATTTAAATTGCCATGCTATTAGACATTAATAAAGAAGTTCTTCTCTATTGTTCTGCTTTGCAACACAAGGGAGGTAATTGCAATATACAATTGCGATAGAAAAGCTATTTTCTAAGGTGTGTTGCATAAGTGGATAGTCATTATTCGCCATAATATAATTTTGTTCATTATTTCAGCCGTACAATACACAAGTCCCTGATTTAAAAACAGCGAAGCACAGTTCGAAGAACGGGTGTGGGAGAAAAGAATTGGCACTGCTGACAACTGCGCACTTGATGGAGACCAGTATTTGCATATCTATTTCCCATACTGCACCATATTGGTATTGGTCTCTTTAAAGTCCTTTTTTATCTTGGGCAAAGCTGGTAACTGGATGCCGAGAACGTGGTTATGTATTATGCACTGGTCAAGGGCTTAGTGCAAATTGATGGGACGTTCTTGCAGAATGAAGTGAGGGCCCCCCGAGACTCCCATATTTCACATAAATGTAAGAACTTTTGGCTGAATTGGTGTCCCCTGAAAGGTGCCCCTCTCCCTGCGTCGCATGGGCTGCGGGGGGCCGCGATACCCTCACGCCCCCATTACTGTTACCTTCACAGTTGTCCAAGGTGTGCGAGATTGTAGAAGCCCTGCAACGCAGCAGCAATAGAGGTAGTGCTGCGGAGCACACCAAGCATTGTAATAGAGGAATAATGCGCAGAAGCCACCTGAGGGTGGTAGGTGGTAAGTGCAGTCCCAAAACCCATCCACCCTCGGTCAGTGCCACAGAGCCCCTTCAAGCAGCTTATGCAGGATTCCCTGTAGCAGAGGCAGCTGCACCATTCTGTCAGCATTGCCTGGATCCCCGCCAGGGAATCCGAGGTTCACTTTGAGATGCAGCCAGATGAAGAACAAACCTGCACTCACGGGGTTGACTGTTGCAAGAGTCTGCACCATCCTTAACAACTCCTTGTTTAAGTCGACCTCAAAGTGAAAGTCTGTGGCCCATATTTACAAGAAATTACGCATTGCTGTGTTGCGTCAACAATGCGTCAAAATACCTTGCACTTCGGTGCAACAGAATCCTATGCCATGGATGCATCGTATTTACAATACTGCACAGAATGGCGCACCAATCCTGGTGTATAAAAAATCGGCGCCTCCATGTGCATCAAGTCATAGAGAAATCTGACGCTCCTGCTGCAAAAGTGACACAGCACTGACTTGCAGGGCGTACAGTGATGCTAATCGGCCCTGAGTCACTTTTGAGTGGGGAATGAGTCAAAAAAAGTTTTTAAAACGACGGATCAGGGAGAAAAAATGGCACACTTCACAGAAGGCAGCCATTTAGCAGGTAGCAGGCAGAAGAAGCAAGGACAACAACCCTAACATCAGCCAGGATTTCTAGACAGACTCCCAGGGGGAAAGGAAGAGGAAGTGCAACTTCAATGAGGAGGAGAATGACATCATGATTACTGAGATGTCAGATCACCAACATCAGCTCTGTGTCACCTCTAAATTGCAACTAGGAAGAAAAAAAAACATTTGTCAGTCCATAGCGGAAATGGTCAGCAGTGTGGGACGAGCGATGACGACCATTACTGACTGCAAGAAATGCTGGCATGATTATAAGTGCCAGGTGTAGGAGAAACTGGCCAACAACCTGAAGGCAGCATTGCAGACCGGATGTGGGAGCCCTGCACCACAGGAGGAGCTGGTTGCCTTGGAGGAGCGGGTGGCAGCTGTCATCCCAGACGAGTTGATGGTTGGAGTCCCAGGACACCACAGTGCAGCACCTGAAGAACAACCACAGCCACAGGGTAAAAATTAACAAGGGGCAATGTGGGCAAAAAGGTAATGTTGTGCAATGCAGCTAGCTATTTCTCAAGGCTCCACTGTGCTGTCTGCAGGGCAAAGGGCAGGAATCGGGATAATGTACCATTAAGTGGGTCAGAAATGTCAGTTACACTGCCCAGTTACATGTTGCTCAGCTCAGTCAGGTTCCATGATGTTTCTAAATTAAATGTGTGAAGTGCAGCACCAGTCCAAATCCCCCTCTCTATTCTGGCACATGTAGTGGAATGGACAACATGATTCACCAGAACTACAAGTCCCACAATACAAAGAAAAAAACATTGGGGTCCAATCACAAAGTGGTGCAGGGAACATTGCAATCACTGTGTTGAGCTGGCCTGTGCCACATGGAAAGGGGTGGAATGGGCCATACCTATAAGATAACTTGCATTCCTGTCCTCTTCCCTTGTGCTGGCACACACTGGGCTGCCTAGCACCAGTGCAAGCACCCTTGCACCATGTTGGCTTGAGACCTTCCTTGCAGGTAGGATTGTTCCTGTTGAGGAAGGGACACCTTCCTGCACAAAAGCTATCATATCTGGCTGTATTCTCTTCCTATGTGTGCTGTAGAATGCTGCACACAGAGAAAGAGCAAAAACAAGGAGAAAAAAATACACTTCTCCTTGTCATGCCTTCCCTGGGGAGGCGTAAGACTTAGGCGGTCATTACAACATTGGCGGTAAAAGCCACTTACCACCGTGCAGAAGACCGCCAACACACCGTCGCAGCAGCAGAAATCCGCCACAGCTATTATGACCCACAGCACGGAATCCGCCAAAATTCAGACACCCACACAAGTCCGCCACACCAAAGGTCAGTGATAAACTGGCGAAAAGAAATCCTCCACCGTCACGCCAACAGAAATACGCCCACACTATCACGACCCACGAATCCACGCAGCGGTCTTTCAACCGCGGTATTCTATTGGCGGTACACACCGCCGCGCTCAAAATACACACACTCTTAAAAAACACTACCACATTGGACACTGATACACATACACACACCTCTCCCACACACCCAGTACAATATAAAACACACACCCACATCACCCACAAACCCCTACGACCACAATTACTGAGAGAAGGCCAGAGAGAGAAACCACCATCAACAATGCTAGCATCCACAAGCACACAACACCATCACCCACATAACTTCTACGCACGTCACACTACACACCACTACATATCAGCACACTTATCACCCCACACACCACCCCACACATCACCTACACCACCCCATGGCACGGCAAAGACACCCCAGGTTCTCGGAGGAGGAGCTCAGGGTCATGGTGGAGGAAATTGTCCGGGTAGAGCCACAGCTATTCGGATCACAGGTGCAGCACACCTCCATAGCTAGGAAGATGGAGCTATGGCGCAGAATAGTGGACAGGGTCAATGCAGTGGGACAGCACCCAAGAAATCAGGAGGACATCAGGAAGAGGTGGAACGACCTACGGGGGAGGTGCGTTCTGTGGTCTCAAGACACCACCTGGCGGTTCAGCGGACTGGCGGCGGACCCCCACAACTAACAACATGGGAGGAGCAGGTCTTGGCGATTCTGCATCCTGAGGGCCTCGCAGGAGTAGGTGGAGGAATGGACTCTGGTAAGTCAAATCTTAACTATTACATCCCCCACCCTACCTGCATGCCAGCAAATACCCCCACCCTCACCCTCACCCCCATCACTCTAACTCCTCACAAATGTCCCAACATCACAAACCACACATCCTAACACCAAGCCCTGCATGCAACAACAAAGCACGGACACCCATCACTAAAGCATGGCCACTGCACATACCCATACACCCCACTAAACCATCATCACACAAGGTCCCACAAAGGAATGCAAGCACTGGGGTACACGGTCACCCACCTATTGCACACCATGGCACACACAGATGTAATAAACATCCTTTTATACCCCTGCAGGACCCCTACCCAACATCTCTGGACAGGAGGGTCCACACATGTCCACACCACCAACAGAAGAGGCCCACAGTGATGACAGCACCTCTGTCCAACTGGATCTAGATGACCAGCCCGGCCCATCGGGGACCTCTGGACAGTCGGTTCCCCTCACCTAGTCACAGGCCACCACAGACCTTCCCCCCTCTGGAAACACCAGCAGAGCACCCACCCAGCGGGCCCATACCTCCGTCCCCAGGACACGTCAATCAGCAGTGTGTCCACCACTACAGGGAACCCAGGCTAACCCACCACCCCAACAACAACAGGGACCTGGGGGCAGTGGTAGTGGGCACACGGTCCAGGGGACGGAGGCCCAGGAACACAGGGGAACTGGGAGGGCTGCTCTGGGACAGGGGGCGGACAGGCCCAGGGAACCCACTCTCCACAAGGCCCTCTCCAACATCATGGGAGCCTACCATCACTCCCAGGAGACAATGGCAACGGTACTGGCCAAGTTTCAGGACACCCAGAGCCTGCAGGAGGAACAGTATATGGGCTTCAGGGAGGAAATCAGAACCATCAGTTCTACCCTGGGCACCATCGCAGGGGTGCTGAAGGACGTACTCAACACCAAGAAGGACACTGTGGCACTACAAGGGGGCCCCTGACATAGCATGGACGATGAACTGCCCACCACCTCTGCCGGCGCTAGTGGACAGCAGGCACCGCCACAGGACCACCACACCAGCACCCCACCCCCCGCAGAGGGAGAACCACCTCGCAAACAGTCCCTGAGATCCAGGACAAAGACAGAGAACAATGGCAAGACCCCCGCCAAGAAATGAGACCACCCTGAATGTCATCCTACTGTCCCACTTTGTCACCCTGTCCATCCTTAAACTGCCCCAGGTCCACTTCCTATGCCCATTAGGGCAATGCACCTGTGAGACTAATAGACTGGACTCTGCCATGGACATTCCTCCACCATCACCCCTCACCATTTTGCTACCTCCTCCAATATTGAGCCCTTAAATAAACACCCTTAAAGCACAAAACAATCTGGACTCAGTCCGTGATTTCGGAATAGTGTATTAGCAATTACTGTGGCAAAAATCTCTTTCATTTGTAATGTCAACATACCTATGTCACACAGCTGTAGTCCATGAGGAATCAAAGCAGATGTCACACATTGGGACCCACATCTGTGAAATCATAAGGGAAAGTGACAACTCAGTGACCATACACTGGGTGAAAACGACAGACAGTAGAACGGTAGTAGTGTTTAAGTATATGTAGTAGGCAGGTTTGTATTCTTACCTGTGTTTCAGTGGAAATATTGCTGGATCCCTGAGTCCCTGTTGTCCATGTCTTCTTCTTCTGCTTCCTCGTCTTCACTGTCCACAGGCTCCACAGCTGCAACAACACCGCCATCTGGACCATCCTCCTGCAGAAAAGGCACCTGTCGTTGCAAAGCCAAGTTGTGAAGCATACAGCAGGCCACGATGATCTGGCACACCTTCTTTGGTGAGTAGAATAGGGATCCACCTGTCATATGGAGGCACCTGAACCTGGCCTTCAGGAGGCTGAAGGTCCGCTCGATCACCCTCCTAGTTCGCCCATGGGCCTCATTGTAGCGTTCCTCTGCCCTTGTCCTGGGATTCCTCACTGGGGTCAGTAGCCATGACAGGTTGGTGTAACCAGAGTCACCTGCAAATGGCAAGGGACAACTGTTAGACACACACTAACCTGTAGGGATATCCCCAGACAACCATTCCCACTGTCTTGCTTCCAGGTGCTCACCTAATAGCCACACACGGTGCCTCTAGAGTTGACCCATCACATAAGGGATGCTGCTATTCCGCAGGATGTAGGCGTCATGCACTGAGCCAGGGAACTTGGCATTCACATGGGAGATGTACTGGTCTGCCAAACATACCATCTGTACATTCATCGAATGATAACTCTTCCGGTTTCTGTACACCTGTTCACTCCTGGGGGGGGACCAAAGCCACATGTGTCCCATCAATGGCACCTATGATGTTCGGGATATGTCCCATGGCATAGAAATCACCTTTCACTGTAGGCAAATCCTCCACCTGAGGGAAAACGATGTAGCTCCGCAAGTGTTTCAGCAGGGCAGACAACACTCTGGACAACACGTTGGAAAACATAGGCTGGGACATCCTTGATGCTATGGGCACTGTTGTTTGAAATGACCCACTTGCAAGGAAATGGAGCACTGACAGCACCTGCACTTGAGGGGGGATTCCTGTGGGATGGCAGATAGCTGACATCAGGTCTGGCTCCAACTGGCTACACAGTGGCATGGTCAAGCCTGTAGGTGATGATCACATGTCTTTCCTCCATTGTCGACAGGTCCACCAACGGTCGGTACACCGGAGGATGCCGCCATCTCCTCACATGCCCCAGCGGACGGTGCCTATGAAGGACAACAGCGAGCACAGAGTCAAACAACTCAGAGGTACATACCCACAGCTTACACAGAACACAAATCATAATCTAAAAAGTGGCCTGTATGTGTGTTGAGTCTAGGCCTAGGTATGTGAGATGCAGTTAAAAATGAAGCCATGTGGGCCCCTGAAATGGCGGCTGCCTGACCTCTAAAGTGGGACAGTGGGATGTGAGGTAACTGCGCTGGCGTTGTACACCGTCGCGGTAGGCAGTTGAAGACCGCGGCGCAATGCTGCATTGGTTAGCATTGGACCCTATGGGTCCCAGGAGCTAATGACGATGTACGACGGCAGTGACGGTACGCACCGCCGCGGACATGACCGCCATTTTCTGTCTGTTCAATCACTCGAAACCTGATCTTCGACAGGAGAGGACCTACACTGCAAGTGCTGCTGTGACCTCGGTCTAGAAGAGACAATGGCTCGAGTGTCTGGGGAAAGGGCCCCTGCCTTCACATCGGAGGAGTTGGTGAAACTCGTGGATGGGGTCCTCCCCAGTACACGCTACTCTACGGTCCTCCAGGAAAACAGGTAAGTACACTGGGAGCATGCTGTATGGGCTATGCCTGTGTGAACAGGTGTGGATGTAAGAAGGAAGGGGGGGAGAGTGCGGCGTGCATGAAACAACGGTGAGTGAATGTGCCACATGGCAAGGGTGGGGATGGGGGCCAATGACTGTGACAGTGCAGTTGGTAATAAGTTTCTCTTGCCCCTGTACAAATCATGTAGGTTAGCGCCCACCAGAAAAAATATATTTGGCGTGCCATCACCAAGGACGTCCGGACCCTGTGGGTCTACCACAGAAGGAGCACCCACTGCCGGAAAAGATGGGAGGACATTCGCCACTGGAGCAAGAAGACAGCGGAGGCTCAGCTGGGGATGGCCTCCCAACGTGGGAGGGGTGCCCGTCGCACCATGACTCCCCTGATGTTCAGGATCCTGGTGGTGGCGTACCCGGAGTAGGATGTGCGCTTGAGGACATCACAGCTGCCACAAGGGAGTGAGTACACTCTCATTCTGCTGATTTTGCGCGCAGTGGAGGGGTCTGGGTGGAGGAGGTGGGCTGTGGGTATCCCTTGGCCAGGGCGAGTTCCGTAGGCAAGGTCCCTGCGTAAGGCAGGCCATGTGGCACCCCATCGCACCTCTGTAGAGTGCCAAGTACACCATGTCATGCCCCTGTGTCATCCATGTGTGCAGATGTTGTCCATAGCCTATTAGGCCATTTCCCAGGAACTGAACAGTGGAGCCCAAGAGCGCGGCGTAGTGCAGGGGGCTTGTGTGTCTGTCATGTCCGCCAATGGTAGCGGTAATGCATGCACTCAACATGTCTTTCTTCTGTCACCCCCCTTTTTTGTGGTCTCCCTATTCTTGTGTGCATTAGCATCATCAGGCGGAGGAGCAGTGGCACCGGAGCACGAGGGGGCTGCATCCCACATGGCCATGGAGGGCCACACTACGGAATCAGACTTCACCAGTGGGACGGAGGGCGAGGGGAGCTCCACGGCGGGGAAAGGAGCTGAGACCAGTGACACAGACTCGTCCTCTGATGGGAGCTCCCTTGTGGTGGCGGCAACATCTGTGCCCCCCCATCTACAGGTACAGCCGCTACCCCCCCTTCCAGCACCGCCCTTCCAGCAGCCCCTCAGCCTTTGCCCCGTGCCGGCTCACCAGGGAGGGTGGGCATCACCTTCGCCCCAGGCACCTCAGCCCCTGCCCCAGTCACCCCTGCTGCCATCAGAAGTTGGCCAGTGCCCGGCGGGAGAGGGGGAAGACTCCAGCCACCAAAGCCGCTCCCAGGGGTCGGGGTGGGAGTGTGGAGTCAGCTGCGACACCTTCCAAGGTGGGGAAGGGCCACAAGAAACCAGGAAAGTCTGGGAAGAGCAGCACAGCGGAGGAGACCGCCATCATCCCTGCTGCCCAGGAGGCCACAGCCGTCATCCCCGCTGCCCAGGAGGCCACAGCCATCATCCCCGCTGACCAGGAGGCCACAGCTGTCATCCCCGCTGACAAGGAGGCCACTGCCGTCATCCCTGCGGAGCAGGAGGCCACAGCCATCATCCCCGCTGACACAGAGAGGACCGCCAGCACAAGCCCCGCTGGGCTAGAGAGGACCGCCAGCCCAAGCCCCTCTGGGACAGAGAGGACCGCCAGCACAAGCCCCGCTGGGCTAGAGAGGACCGCCAGCACAAGCCCCGCTGGGCTAGAGAGGACCGCCAGCACAAGCCCTCTGGGCTAGAGAGGACCGCCAGCACAAGCCCCGCTGGGACAGAGAGGACCGCCAGCACAATCCCCGCTGGGCTAGAGAGGACCGCCAGCACAAGCCCCGCTGGGACAGAGAGGACCACCAGCCCAAGCCCCGCTGGGACAGAGAGAACCGCCAGCACAAGCCCCCCTGGGCTAGAGAGGACCGCCAGCACAAGCCCCGCTGGACTAGAGAGGACCACCAGCACAGGCCCCGCTGGGACAGGGAGGACCGCCAGCACAAGCCCTGCTGGGCTAGAGAGGACCGCCAGCACAAGCCCCGCTGGGACAGAGAGGACCGCCAGCACAAGCCCCGCTGGGCTAGAGAGGACCGCCAGCACAAGCCACGCTGGGACAGAGAGGACCGCCAGCACAAGACCCGCTGGGACAGAGAGGACCGCCAGCACAAGCCCCGCTGGGCCATGAAGGACCACCAGCACAAGCCCCGCTGGGCCATGTAGGACTGCCAGCACAAGCACCGCTGGACCATGAAGGACCACCAGCAGCTGAGTCACTGCAAAGGAGCCTGCTGCTCCAAACACTGCTGAACAGGGCACCTCCGTCTCAAGCAACGCTGAACAGGGCACCACCGTCTCAAGCAATGCTGGCCCATGAGCGCCAAGGGCACTGATGCTACTGAGTCCGTCACGGGCAGAATGAAGCACTCTGAGCACCATGCCCCCTCCAGAACCAGTGGAAAGATACATCCACTACCTCTGTCCTTAGCAGGATGAAGCACTCTGGGCACAATGCCCCCTCCAGAACCAGAGGAAACTGTTATCCACTTGAGAGACTGTGGCTTTGCACTCCCCAGGATTGAACAGTGGGCAACCCACCCACTGTAGAGACTTGAGAGACTGTGGTTTTACACTCCACAGGATTGAACAGTGGGCAACCCACCCACTGTAGAGACTTGAGAGACTGTGGCTTTACACTCCCCAGGATTGAACAGTGGGCAACCCACCCACTGTAGACACTTGAGAGACTGTGGCTTTGCACTCCCCAGGATGTAACAGTGGGCAAACCACCCACTGTAGAGACTTGAGAGACTGCGGCTTTGCACTCCCCAGGATTGAACAGTGGGCATGTGGCCCTCTCGTGGATTTGGCGTCGTGCACTCAACCAGCTGAGGTCCCCCCCTTTTCCTCCCACTGTGGTGCCTGTTTTCTTGCTCTCTGATGCCCCTGCAGTGTTCTCTCCGTCATGGTTGGGGATCTTGTGTGGGCCTCGCCCATACCGTGTGGGCCCAGTGTTCCACAGATTTAATTGGAGCACTACCTGGACTACTATGCTTGGTGTATATTCTGTTAATGGTGTATATATATATTTTTGCATACTTGATTTTAATATATTACAATGGTTACACTCATTTTCTTTTGTCTTTGCATTCTTCCGGGGGGGTTGGGGGTGTAACTGTGATGTATCAATATGTATTAGTGTGTGTGTTGTCACGGGTGAGGGTGGGGGTGGTGGTGTTGCGTGTGTGTGTCCCTGTTTTTTCCCTCCCCCTCCCCTGTGTCGTAGGTGCAGTACTCACCATGGTCTTCGCTGCTAGCGTTTGTGCTCCTGGTAGAGGAGCAGGAAGACTATCGCAGGGAGAATTTGGAGTTCCGGCTCCATGGTGTCCTAGTTCCTCGTGGAGTGTGTAGGGGTGAACGTTTTCCCTTCGGAATCCTGTTTCCGCCGTGTTTTTATCCGTGATGAATCCGCCCCGGAAAAGGTGGCGGATTGGTAGGTTGTGACACTGTGGGCGGTACTTTGTCCTCCGCCTGTCTGTTGGCGGTGACCGCCGCGCTGTTTGTTTGTACTGCCGTGGCGGTCGGAGTGATAAAGTGGCTGTCTTTGTTGGCGGTTTCCGCCACGGTAGTAATTGCAAATTTTTTACTGCCGGCCTGTTTAACACCAACCGCCAGGGTTGTAAGGACCACCTTAGTCTCATTCCATGGTCTACAGATCCTTGTAAGTCAGGGAATGCAATAAAAAACGTGTTTTGCATTGCAAAAGCCATGCAATGGCCGTGGTATGCCCCGTGACGCAGTGTAAAGCAACACAGCGACTTGCTATGCCTTTGCCTCTCTCCATTTCAACAAGGCCATGAAAATCCAGGCAAAGTGGCTTTGCATGGCCTTGTAGGTATGGGTTTGTAGCCTGTTCTATCTGTGTGTCACAAAAAGTGATGGACAGGTCTCAAAAGCTGCATGATATTTCCCCAGGGGTGGTGTCCAGAGCTCCTCCATTGTGTCCCAGACCTCTGCCATCTTGAATGCAGAGGTGTGAGGGCACAATGGAGACTTCTGAGTGGCCAGTGCCAGCAGGTGACGTCAGAGACCCCTCCTGATAGGCCCTTACCTGGTTAGGTAGCCAATCCTCCTCTGAGGGCTATCTAGGATCTCTCCTGTGGGTTCCTCTTCAGATAACGAATGCAAGAGCTCACCAGAGTTCCTCTGAACTTCTCTCTTCGACTTCTGCCAAGGATCGACTGCTGACTGCTCCAGGACGCTGGTAAAACCGCAACAAAGTAGCAAGAAGACTACCTGCAACATTGTATCCCCTAATCCTGCTGGCTTTCTCTACTGTTTCCTGGTGGTGCATGCTCTGAGGGCTGTCGGCCTTCACCCTGCTCTGGAAGCCAAGAAGAAATCTCCTGTGGGTCAACGGAATCTTCCCCCTGCTACCGCAGGCACCAAACTTCTGCATCACCGGTCCTCTGGGTCCCCTCTCATCTTGGCGAGTGCGGTCCCTGGAACACAGAATTTGTGTCTAGGTGACCCCGACAGTCCAGTGGTCCTTCTGTCCAAATTTTTTGGAGGTAAGTCCTTTCCTCCCCACGCCAGACAGAAATCTTGTGCACTGCGTGATCTGCAGCAGCTAGGGCTTCTGTGCACTTTTGCAAGATTTCCTTCATGCACAACACAGCCCAGGGCCCCAGCACTCTGTCCTGCATTGCCCAACTCGCTGAGTTGACCTCCGACCTCGTGGGACCCTCTTTTGTTGTGCTGAGATGACTGCTGTGCTCAGATTTCTTGAACGCCTGTTCAAGTGCTTCTGCAGGTGCTGTCTGCTCCTGCGTGGGCTCTCTCTGTTGCTGAGTGCCCCCTCTGTCTCCTCCTACAAGGGGCGACCTCATGGTCCTTCCTGGGCCCTGGCAGCACCCATTATCTTCAACTGCGACTCTTGGAGCTAGCAAGGCTTGTTTGAGGTCTTTCTGCGTGGAAATAACACTGCATCCTCCAGCATGGGACATCTTCTGACCAAAGGAGAAGTTCCTCACACCTTCCATTGTTGCAGAATCTTTGGCTTCTTCCACCCAAAGCTAGCCCTTTTGCACCTTCATCCGGGGTTTAGTGGGCTACTGCCCACCTTGGACACTTGCGTGACTCTTGGGCTTGCTCCCCTTCCTTTGCAGGTCCTCAGGTCCAGGAATTTGTCTTCAGTGCATTGCAGTCAGTTGTTGTCTTTGCAGAATCCCCTATCTCGACTTTACTGTCTTTCTGGGTTAGTAGGGTAACTTTACCCCTACTTTTCAGGGTCTTGGGGTGGGGTATCATGGACACCCTTAGTGTTTTCTTACACTCCCAGCGACCCTCTACACACTACACTAGGCCTGGAGTCCATTCGTGGTTCGCATTCCACTTTTGGAGTATATGGTTTGTGTTGCCCCATAGGCCTATTGTCTCCTATTGCATTCTATTGTGTTCTACAGTGTTTGCACTACTTTTCTAAGTGTTTTACTTACCTGATTTTGGTTTGTGTGTATATTTTGTGTATTTTACTTACCCCCTAAGGGAGTATATCCTCTGAGATACTTTTGGCATATTGTCACTAAAATAAAGTACCTTTATTTTTAGTAACTCTGAGTATTGTGTTTCTTATGATATAGTGCTATATGATATAAGTGGTATAGTAGGAGCTTTGCATGTCTCCTCGTTCAGCCTAAGCTGCACTGCTATAGCTACCTCTATCAGCCTAAGCTGCTAGAACACTAATAATCTACTAATAAGGGATAACTGGACCTGGCACAATGTGTAAGTACCATCAAGTACCCACTATATGCCAGGCCAGCCTTCTACAGCTTCACAATGGTAACTCCGAATATGGCTATGTGAGGTGTCTAGGAACTGGAAATTGTACCCGCAATCTGATTCTGGTTTTTGGGGGCCAATTCCATGCACCCCCGGGGCTCCACCACGGCTCCCAAGTACTGTCATAACAGTCTTCAGAGGTTTTCACTGCAGCCCCAGCTGCTGCCACCTCACAGACAGGTTTCTGCCCTCCTGGGGATTGAGCAGCTCAATCCCAGGAAGGCAGAACAATGCATTTCCTATTTTCATTAGGAAAGGGGTGTTACACCCTCTCCCATTGTAAATAGGTGTTACAGGCTTGGGAAGGGTATCCTCCCAGAGCCTCTGGAAATGCTTTGAAGGGCACTAACGGTGCCCTCCTAGTGTAATCCTGTCTACACCCATTTGGGGACCCCCAATCCCTGCTCTGGTGGGAAACTGGACAAAGGAAAGGGGAGTGACCCCTCCCCTGTCCATCACCACCCCGGGGGTGGTGCCCAGAGCACCTCCAGAGTGTCCCTGGTGTTAGCCATCTTTAATTCTAAGGTGTGGGGACCCTCTGGGAGCAACTGAGTGGCCAGTGCCATCAGGTGATGTCAGAGACCCCTCCTGATAGGTGTATACCTGGGTAGGTAGCCAATCCCCCTCTCAGGGCTATTTAGGGTCTCTCCTCTGGGTGTTTCCTCAGATTTGTTTTGTAAAACACCACCAGGACTACTCTGCATCCTCTGCTTCATCTTCTGACCGTCTGATCAACCGCAGACTGCTCCAGGAACTGCTGTAACTGCAACAAAGTACAGGCTACTGGGACCTGAACTTCAGCTCCAGCCAGCAACTGCAACAGTTTTCAGGTTGTGCACGCTCTAAGGACTGCCTGTCTTCACCCTGCACCAGAAGAACCAAAGGAATCTCCTGTGGAGTGACGGAGTCACTTCCCTGCTTCAGCAGGCACTTCTCTGCAATGACATCCGGTACTCTGGGACTCCTCTCCTGTCGACGAGCATGATCCCTGGAACACAGGTGGTGGACAGAAGTGATCCTGACTAGCCAAAGGTCCAGCTGTCCAAATTTGGCAGAGGAAAGAGCTTGCCTCCCTTTGCCACGACAGTACCCCTGTGCACCATGTGTTATGCAGCTCCTTGGGCTTCTGTGCACTTCTTCCAAAAGTCCTTCGTGCACAGTGTAGCCCAGGTCCTCAGTACTCTATCCTGCAACGCTCAGCTCCCTGAGTTGTTCTACGGCGGCATGAGATTCCTTTGTGTAGTGCTGCAACAACCGCAATTTGCAACTTTTTTGTCCCCGTGTCCTGGGACTCCTGTGGGTGCTGCTTGGTCTTCTGAGGGCTCTCTAAAGTGCTGAGAGCCCCATCTTTCTCCTCAGTCTGAGTCAACACCCCCAGGTCCCTCCTGGGCCCGAGCAGCACCTCTCTGACACAAAACGCATATTTATGTGAACCAAGGCTTGTCAGCGGAATCCAGTGACAAAAACTGCCTGCATCCAACGACTTGACTTGGGACATCTCTTGCACAAAGCAGGAACCCGCAGCTGTCTTCTTTGGTGCATTTCTGTACTGTTCTTCCAACTGGATAATCCACCTTAGCACCTTTATCCAGGTTGGCAGGGTCTCATGTTCTTCCTGGACTCTTCATCGACATCTGGATTTGGTATCCTCTCTCCACAGGTTTTCAGGTCCAGGAATCCATTGTTGGTTTCTTGCAGACTTGGTTGGTTCTGGCATAATCCTTTACCACTACTTCTAATGTGTTTTAAGGAAACTGGCTGTACTTTACTCCTGTTTTCCTGGGCTCTGGGGTGGGGTATTTTACTTACCTTTGGTGTTTTCTTACACTCCCAGCGCCCCTCTACTCACTACACTTACCTAGAGGGAAAACTGACTTTCGCATTCCACCAATTTATTATATGGTTTGTGTTGCCCTTAGGCCCACTGCAATCTATTGTGTTTTTCACTGTTTGCACCATTTTATGACTGTTTACTTACCTGATTTTGGTTCCTAGTGTATATATTGTGTATAATACTTACCTCCAGAAGGAGTATTGCCTCTAAGATATTTGCGGCCTTGTGTCACTAAAATAAAGTATCTTTATTTTTGGTAACACTGAGTATTGTCTTTTCTTGTGTATAAGTACTGTGTGACTATAGTGGTGTTGCAAGAGCTTTGCATGTCTCCTAATTCAGCCTAAGCTGCTCTGCTACAGCTACCCCTAGACAGCCTAAGCTGCTAGACACTGCCTACATTTCACTAAGGTGGATCACTGGACCTGGTATAAGGTGTAATTACCCAAGGTACCCACTACAAACCAGGCCAGCCTCCTACACCCATGTTGCTGAATCCATGTTCATCGTCAGGAGAGGGGATGGGAGCTAGTTGAGCATCGCAGGATTGAGTGCTGGGGATCTGGGCCAGGCTGTGTAAGAAGGAATTTTGCAGAGTGCACAGAGGCCTCAGGAGGTGAAAAAGACACAGTACGCAGGGGTACCGTCGCTCTCGGGGAAGGCAAGGTCTTACCTCCTCCAAATTGCGTCAGCAGGACCTCAGGACAGTCTATGTTGATGATGTCTACCCTCTGTGTCCTTAGAAGCATGCTCATTGCTGTGAGAGCAGTCCCAGGGTACCAGTTGTCGTCATGTAAGGTGCCTGCTTAGAGCAGGGGAGTGACTCTGTCACTCCACAGGAGATTTCTTTGATCCTTCTGGTTCAGGAGGAAGACAGGGAGTCCCCAGAGCGTGCATACCATGGAAACTGTTGCATTTGCTGACTTGGAGCTCAGGTTGCTGAAGAAAAGTGTCTCTTGCAGACACTTTGTTGCAGTTACAGCGTTTCTTGGAGCAGGCTGCGGTTGATCTGACGTAAGATGAGTCTGAAGTTGTTGCAGAGGATTCCTGAAGGAAACTTGCAATCAGAATATGAAGAGAACCCACAGGAGAGACCCTAAATAGCCCAGAGAGGGTGATTGGCTGCCATCAGCTAAGGACCTATCAGGAGGGGTCTTTGACATCAGCTGCTGGCACTGGCCCCTCTGAGCCCTCCAGAGTGTCCCCACACCTTGCAAAGCAAGATGGCTGAAGTCTGGGACACACTGGAGGAGCTATGGGCACCGCCCCTAGGGTGGTGATGGACAGGGGAGTGGTCACTCCCCTTTCCTTTGTCCTGTTTCGTGCCAGAGCAGGGGACAAAGGGTCCCTGAACTGGTGTAGACTTGTTTATGCAAGGAGGGCACCACCTGTGCCCTTTAAAGCACTTCCAGAGGCTGGGGGTGACTGCCCCTCCCCAGCCTGTAACACCTATTTCCAAAGGGAGAGGGTGTAACACCCTGCTCTCAGAGGAAATCCTTTGTTCTGCCTTCCTGGGACTGGGCTGCCCAGATCCCAGGAGGGCAGAAACCTGTCTGAGGGTTGGCAGCAGTGGTAGGTGCAGAGAAAACCCCAGAAAGCTAGTTTGGCAGTACCCGGGGTCCATGCCGGCGCCCCAGGGATGCATGGGATTGGCACCTAAATACCAGATTTGACATGGTGGGACAATTCCATGATCTTAGACATGTTACTTGGCCATGTTCGGAGTTACAGTTGTGAAGCTACATATAGGTATTGAACTATATGTATTGCACGCGTGAAATGGTGTCCCCGCACTCACACAGTCCGTGGAAATTGCCCTGAACAATGTAGGGGCACCTTAGCAAGTGAAGGATAGACATATAGGTGACTCATCAGTTACTTAAGTGCAGTGAAAATGGCTGTGAGATAGCGTGTGCGCCATTTCACGCAGGCTGCAGTGGCAGTCCTGTGTAAGGGTTTGTCTCAGCTCCCTATAGGTGGCAAAAGAAATGCTGCAGCCCATAAGGATCTCCTGGAACCCCAATGCCCTGGGTACCTAGGTACCATATACTAGGGACTTATAAGGGGGGTCCAGAATGTCAATAGAAATTGGTAACTGAAGTCACTGGCCTATAGTGACACATTTAAAAGCAGAGAGAGCGTAAGCACTGAGGTTCTAATTAGCAGAGCCTCAGTGACACAGTTAGGCACTACACAGGCATACACATTAGGTCACAAACTATGAGCACTGGGGTCCTGGCTAGCAGGATCCCAGTGAGACAGGCAACACCCACTGACATATAGATGTTTATCTATGAGCACTGGGGTCCTGGCTAGCAGAATCCCAGTGACACAGTAAAAACACAGTGACACGCACTCACAAACAGACCAAAAGTGGGGGTAAGCATGCCATAAAGATCATACTTTCCTACAAGGGAAAGTAATGCACTGGAGGTAGGATGGAGTAAATGTCTACAAGGCTTAGAGGTTCAAACCAAATATATTGTGGTTAGAAGACATCTGTGGGGATTCTTGGAGTGTCTTATGTACAGTATGTGGGACTAATGCTTATTTCCATTTCCCTTCTAATTGGGTGGTTAGTTGTTTTATTGGTTTAGTGTTTCCAAAAGTATATCATGTAAATGAATTAGAAGACAAAAGTAGAACCATTCATGGGAGATATTTTCACAGTGCGTCACAATTAGTAGGTGATATTTTGGGTGCTTTTATTCCTTCTGTAATTGTCATTTTGAATTATATGAAAAATTCGAAAGTTATCCACTTTGGTTGTCAGGATAGCAGCTGATAAAACAGGTGCATTAGGTTCCAAAAACTCTGAATTAATAGCAATACGAGCCATATTTTTTCAAAATAGATTACCTTTAGGATGAATTTATAAAGTACTACATGTCCAACAACGCTGCACTTACGTGCCAGATAAGAGCAATGAGATCAACAAGTATGTAAAGAAAATTACATGTCTATATAAAGACATGAAAGAGTAAGAAGAGACAGGTGCTTGGAGAGCAATTGGGAAATTATTTTCTGCTGTAGGCAAATGGTTTAGAGGACCTTCAGGAGTTAGTGGGCTTGGAGGTGCTATATTGAAGCCTATTTTGATTAATGCATTTTGTTTAATGTGATCGTTCTTCATGGTAGTAGGATTCAGACTGATGAAAGAGGAAAAACATACAGGACAGGAAGGTGTAGAGAAACCAGCAGACTGCAAGGGACTGAAAAGAAAGGGAAGAAGTAGAACTGGAGGAGAGACAGTGTTCGGTTTATGATGAGTTAAAGAAGCTAGAGGAATTGAGACATAAGTAGCAGTGGTCAGTAATTGGTTCCTGAAATGTCACGAGGGAAAGTGGTGGATGTTTTGCATGATGGATGGGGGAAATTGGTGATGCAGGGCCACCATCAGTAATTTGTGCTGATGGAATGTTAACCTGTAAAACATCTAACTTTTGCTTATACTTGTGCACCCATTTTGTACACTTATATTTAGTGAAATAAGTGATTTATATGTTTTTATTAACTATAGTTAGAATGTGCATATTAAGTGTCCAAATCCATCTTGGAAATAAAATGTTGCATTTCTGTTTGCTGTGCATAACTAATTTTGTTTTAGGCACCAGTGTCATCATTAAATGTATTAGTATTATTTTCTGTTAGCTTCATGCTTGAAGATCATGGTTATTACAATTAATTGTTTGGATGATGATTCTCATCACCTGCACAGGACAAGAGGCAGGAGAGGTGAATACTTGTGAGGTATTGTGAAGGCAGTAATGATGGAAGAATCTGTCATTGTATTAACCGTGAGAAGGAGGCCAACACCATGTACAGTAGGAACAGTGATTTTTGATTGGTTCTTAATCACTAGTAACATATGCATTGCATTACTTGGATGAAATGTCATGTTTTAACTTCATGAATCTGCATTAGTTAGTTAGAAAACTCACCTGGTCTAACTTTGCAAGAGGTCATTCTCTCCCTTTCTCTCAGAAGCCTATGCTCCTTTTATATTTCTGCTCAGAGACTAACTTTCCAGAGTAGTCCTGGTCCCATGATATACCTCCTTAAAAAATGTTGTCCAGAGATTTTCATTTTTGATTTGTGTTCTTGTATCATTAGGGATGTAATTTAGCTTAGGTAGACATTGCTTATCTGGGCCGATTTCTTCTAGACAGAGGCCCTCATTCTGACCTTGGCGGGCGGCGGAGGCCGCCCGCCAAAGTCCCGCCGTCAGTTTACCGTTCCGCGGTCGAAAGACCGCGGCGGTCATTCTGACTTTCCCGCTGGGCTGGCGGGCGGTCGCCTTCAGACCGCCCGCCAGCCCAGCGGGAAAGAGGCTTCCACGATGAAGCCGGCTCGGAATCGAGCCGGCGGAGTGGAAGCTGTGCGACGGGTGCAGTTGCACCCGTCGTGTATTTCACTGTCTGCACAGCAGACAGTGAAATACATGTAGGGGCCCTCTTACGGGGGCCCCTGCAATGCCCATGCCAGTGGCATGGGCACTGCAGGGGCCCCCAGGGGCCCCGCGACCCCCCCTACCGCCATCCGGATCCCGGCGGTCCGACCGCCGGGATCTGGATGGCGGTAGGGGGGGTCGGAATCCCCGCGGCGGTGCAGCAAGCTGCGCCGCCGTGGAGGATTCAATGGGGCGGCGGTACACTGGCGGGAGCCCGCCAGTGGTGCCGGTCCGACCGCGGCTTTACCGCCGCGGTCGGAATCCCCATTGGAGCACCGCCGGCCTGTCGGCGGTGCTCCCGCGGTCCTCCGCCCTGGCGGTCAAAGACCGCCAGGGTCAGAATGACCACCAGAGTTTTTTAAAATGGCGGATGTGTTTCAGTGATGATTTCATATTTCAGGAACCATGAGACCTATTTACTTAATTTTGCTGTCAAAACATAGGTTTTGAGGGTCAAGTAGTCTTATAGAGACAAAAAATATCTCCTCAGAGCAATCCTTCCACCATTTTCCAAAATGACAGCTCTATAACGATGTGTTTTAGTCATCATAGGTAATTTATTTCAGTAAAGTTTTTGTTTCAGGTTTTCCGATGATTCAAATTTGTAAACTTGAGTGAAGCAGGTGGTAGCAGAGGATCTTTAACTCCTGACAGTGTTGCTAACAACAAAGTCTGAGAACTACTTCAACAAAGAAAAATGTGTCATATGCCAAACTAATCCGAAAGAAAATCTAACAGCAACTGCGGCTGGACACTGCAGAAATACGGCAGGACGAAGTTCACAAAAGGTTGAAACTCATGGCTGAAGAGGATCAAATATTTTATAATTGTAACATGTGCCACAAGTCATCTTCAATGGAAAAAAGCCTGTAACAAATCATCAAAAATAGCAGAAACCAGTGAATCACAAAGGGAATCTGAGTTTTCTGAGAAAGCAATGACAGCCAAACACAATGCCCGTGATAACGCGTCCCACCTTTAATAATTTGACTTACACGGGGACTCGTTTTAGGCCAATGAATCTTTTGACCCTGATTCGAGGCACCTTAAGAAGAGATATCTATCTATACAGCATTTCAATCAATAGATCAACAACCTCATCAATATTTACAATAACAAATCAATCAAATTAATTAATGACATTAATGAGTAGTGAATCTCACCATGACCTTTCAGCCATGACTAACCACGCAAAGTTTAGTAAGATTGTGATATTTATTCCCTATTTGTTACACTCTACTAGCAAGTTTATGAGTCTCAATACCAGAAAATACATCAACAATGTCACAATATGGCAACTTGAGTAAGACTTAAGCAAAGCAAAGATTATAAACATTAGAACAAAACACGGAGTCAACATGTATCTATTTCAGCAGCGTATCATTAGTACAACATTCAACAAAGCAAGGATTCTGTCATTTGTCTATTTGCACCCATAATTAGTGAACTCCTTAACTAACCTCTAATTAGCATCAGCATGTTGGGCTTTATGCAAAACAATTTAGCAACACAAATTTGGAAAAACCTCTAACTAAGAGCAGTTGGTACCTAGAAAGAAAAGGCAAATAGACAATTACAATTTCATTATCATATAGTTACCCTCCGTAATGGGTCAGCATACAGAGTCAGTCTTCGTCCTCAGGACAGCAGTCGATTCGCCATCAGCCAGGATAGAACAGCAAATTCTCAGCAAACAGGGCAGAAAACCCTTCCCTCATAAGGAGGAGAAGTATGTTATAGAGTAAGGAGAAGATGAGGATGGTTTAGGATATCAGGCAGCAAAGTTTTAAGGCAGGACTAAAGGATTAAAAGGCACGCAATGGCAAGTGGCATAGAGTGGCTCGCAATGACTAGGTAAAGGCTAAATAATGGCTGACTTCTCCTTGTGGCTTGTCATTATATCAAATCTGTCGAACAAAACCCTAATTTCCAATTGGGCAAAATCGGGGGCACCACTATCTCTGTCCAAAAGTTTGTTGATCACCTTACTGGAATTTTCACCTAAGACAGTTCTCATGCAGTTTATTGGCTCCTGTGATTTACGTCTTCATCGGGTAAAATGGCAGGTAAGAAAAGTTACACACATGGCTTCTGTCAGTAGCTCCATTGTCTTTACCAGTTCAGGCGACCTTATACCTGTTGCGAATTACACTGTTGCATTCAGCAAGAATATCTCCTTGAGCAAGTCGGGTCTCATGAGAAAGAATTTACTACAGCACGCACACATCTCTAGCTTTTGGAAAAGTACAGCTACATGTCCTTCAGCAAAGACAGCACATCGCAAGTTAGAAAAACACAGTTAATATGAGACCAGGCAGCTAGGCCCGACTCTTGCTAACTAAGGCCTAGTGACTAATTTAGCAAAACATTAATACATGATTCATAAAGCTAGTATAAAATCACACATTAGCACATTATTAATTCATTATTATTCAAGTTCATTAATTATCATATACATTGGTGGCCACTCCCGGTGGGCACATTTCAAATGCGGACATTAGTAGTACATTAATCCAATTCTCTGCAATTTCGTTCTACATTATTTTGCAAGCATGTCATGTTAATATTGAATATGAAAGCTACACTCCAACACCCATCCACTTAGAAGATCGATGGCTACCCTCGTCCACCTCCAACAACTGATCAGAAAGCAGAGGATCTTCAATGTGTTATCTGTGGTTTAGCCAGAACAAGGGCCAAAGGGATTGACAAAAGAACAAAGTACAGAGTATGTGAATCTCAGAGGGCAAACCTGTTGTTATCTGCAGCTAGTTTCTTCCAAGATGAAGTTTTCAACCTAGTAGCTGTTCTAAACAGCGAGGTGTATGTATTTGCAGCGGATTTGTATGCCCACTCGAAGTGCATAGATTTGAAAATATGAATGTACAATGAGCCCACAGCAGCAACATAGCCACCAGTCTTTAGTAAATGTGTCACTCTTTGAAAAAGAAAATTAAGTTTTAAACCTACTTTTGAGTGCTGACTACGAGTTCACACTCAGTGAGACCAGAGAAATAATGGTCAACATCGATCAAACTGTATTGAGCCATAATAATGACATTATGATTTTTCTGGTGAGAATATACTATGACAGAATTTGTTTTTGTCCTTCCAATAAAAGCGATTGCTGAACCAAATAAATAAAGTGAACTATGAAAATGTGTCTAAAACAGGAGTGTTAATTTTTTTTTTTCATATGCACATCATCAGCATTGTTCATTGTATACATAAAAGGATTAAAACCATTATTATTTGTTTTATTTCTATATATGTCTCTTCTTCCTTTTTTATAGCTGCCATTTTGGAAAATGGTGGAAAGTTTGCTTTGAGGAGTTATTTTCTGTCTCTGTTTGAACACCAAATGAAGTATATAGGTCTCATGGTTCCTGAAATATTATATCATCACTGCAACACATCTGTCATTTTTTTAAATGCTGTGCAGAAATATTTGGCCTGGATCAGCAATGTCTGCCCAAGCTAAATTCTCTAATGATCCAAAACCGCAAATCTAAAATGAAAATCTCTGGACAACAATTTTTTTTACGGAGGTATATCACGGGGCCGAGATCAGAGCAAAAACATTCCTCCTTTTCTTGATTGGAGCCTTTATTTCGTTTTCATTCAATGCCATATTTACTGACACTTGCTGCTTAAATTTTTCTGACTTAACTCACAAACCCTACCTTAGTTTTAGGGAGTTTAATTTCATGAAAACAGGAGTTTTTCTTACTTAACATATCCTGTCTTTAACCCCTTAGCTGTTGGACCTTCCCCCCGAAGTGCTGTGCCCCTTTTGGCTAATTGGGGTAGTTCGCAATTAGAGCTCCATAACCTTTTTTCCACATAATGTATCCATACCAAATTTGCGTCCTTTTTTTCAACATCCTGGGGATTGTGAAGGTGGCCATAGGTCTGTGGATTCCTATGTAGGGGAATGAGTAAATAGGCAACATATAGCAACATGTTATATTTTTTAAAGAAAAATAGGGAAAAAGTGCTCCAGTTCAAAGTGTATGTTTTTTTTCCTAAAAATGGCACCCAGGAACAGTATACTGTTCGAATATCACAATCCTCCAAGCTTTCAGAAACATGCTGAGCTGAATCCAAAAACCCTAATTTTGCAACGCAGTTTTGCCATTTTTCTAAGAGGTTGCCTATTTTTTGTGCTCTCAACATACTTCCAGTGTGTGGTGTAAACCAGTTGGAAACACATCGTTGATTCAGAAATGCTATAGATTTCTGAAATGTAGCCAAACTTATGAATTCATCAAAAGTTCATATGTGTAGATCTCCCAAGCCTTTGACAAAAAATATAACTGTTGAAATAAAGAAATATTGAAAATGAGTAGGAAAGAACAGCCATTTGTGACAACATTTTCATCTGTAACTTTTTGTCCCAATGGGTGATTGACAAAAGCAATATACTATTATGTCCGCTAGACACGTCTGGTTACTAATATATTTAGGCTTTGTTGGTTCTTTAAGAACCCAAGGTATCCAGAGCCAACAACTGAGCTCCACTGTACAGTGATTTTTCATTGAATATAGACCAGTTTTTATAGTGAAATAGGCTGAGTGAAAAATGTGTTTCAAGGAAACTTATGTATTTCTGAAATGTGTACAAGATATGGAGTTTAGGAGCAGTGGGTATTTGTACATCTCTGAATTTGTGGATACCCATGCTAGCGTGATTTGGGGGGTATTTTTCAAAATGCCGTCTTTCTTATACACTGGCTTACATTTAAAAGGCACAAAAGCAGCAAAATCCAATAGGAAATAACAAATGTTCTACTATGCTATGCCTTCACAAGTCTCCCCAGAATAATGGCACCTCACTTGAATGGGTAGGTCTAGAGCCCATGACACCAAAAACTGACCCTTTTTTTTCCAATGTGGGTAGGTCAAGATTTTGGACCCTAGTTCAGCCGGCACCTAAGGAAAACTAGCCAGCCTGTACATTTTTAAAAACTAGACACCTAGGGTGAGATTGGATGGGCTAACCTGCGTGGCTCTCACCACCCTTTTTTTTAACCCAGGATTCTTTGCCAATCTCAAACTTTGACTAAAAAACTACATTTTCCCCACATTTCTTTGATGGACAGCTCTGTAATCTGTGGGGAGCTACAAACTTCCTGCCACCCAGCATTACCTCAGGTTTCCCCACAAAAATGGTACCTCACTTGTGTGGATAGACAGGAAACAGCCTAAAACGTACTGTCGAGATATCAAAATTATCTATCAATAAATGATCTGGTTTTGCAAGGGGGCACCTGAGTTTTTGGTCATAGGGAAACCTACCAAATCCAGACATTTCTGAAAACTAGACAGTCAGGGGAGTCCAGGGAGGTGTGGCTTGTATGGATCCCTTAAAATGTTCTTACCCAGAATCCCCTCAAACCTCAAATGTAGCTGAAAAGTCACATTCTCCACACATTTTTGTGTGGGAAAGTTGTGGGATCACCTAGCCGGCACAAACATTTTACCACTCATCATTCCCCCAGGTCCTCCAATAAAAATGCTACCTCACTTGTGTGGGTGGGCCAAGTGCCTGCGACAGGGAAGGGCCCAAAACATATTGTGGCCATAATGATAACTATGGTTGGTGTACTAATTGGTCCCGGTGTCAGCAACCATGTAGGAAACCTATCAAACCCAGACATGTCTGAAAAGTAGACATCAAGGGAAGTCCAGGGAGGTGTCACTTGTGTGGATCCACCCAAGTTTTCTTACCCAGCATACCCTGCAAAGGTGAAACATTGACTAGAAATGCTATTTTTCCTTGCATTTATGTGACGTAAACTACAGGAATATGCAGGAATCCACAAACCTCTTACCATCCACCATTCAGCTCTCTTGTCCAGATAAAAATGCAACCACATGTGTGTGCCTGGGCCTAGGGCCCACGAAAGGAATGGACCATATGCGGGTCAACGGTAGTCCTTACATGAGCCGCCATGCAAGAGCCCGTCATATTCATTCACCACAGGACGGAGTAAGTTTGACTACATTTTACCACCTGTTAAGTAACCGCATCCTTCTTTCTGAACATCAACGAACATGTGCCTAGTGAACCTTTATGACTGGCTCCCATGACAGCCACATGAGGCTCAGGAAGACATGTCTTTCGTGCCCCTTTAGCTTACTCACTGTACTAAATCCAACTCCTTCCAGTTTGTGGAAGCAAGTTGGCAGTCTCGGAGTATGACCCGAGGCATCATTCCTCAGACTAAGTGAGCATATACCTTTGAAACGGAGGCAAACATGCTGGAAATTTTTCTGAAGTTCCCTAAAGAGAACATCGTGACCTGTGAAAGCTAGTAGTTTTTGACACACAGGGTAGTCTGTGAGAATGTAGCATATGTCCTATCCACCATTACGTGCAGCAATGTGACTGTAATGCACTAATTATACTGCAAACTGAGCATCTACTAAGTTCTGAGGGAGTGTAAACATGGCAAGCAGGTCAAGCATTGCCCCATACATGCCATAGTATTTCAGATTTGGTGGGGAGTGCAACACTAATGGGTTTGAATCAATAGGTGAAGATGAAGACATGACATGTGTATCTGTACCACATTTACTATCTGCCTTCTACCTAAGCAATATCCTGGGAAAGCACACCTACCATAAACATTTCTTGCCCTTTCATGTCTCTGTCCTCATCAGAGTCCTGACTAGTCCTGCATAATTGCCAAGTGAACCTATGCTAATGCCTTCTGTCTCTAGTTACTATAAGCTCAAGAAAATGTGTTTTTATGCACCATCAGTGCACTTATTTTGTTTAATCTAAATCTATCTAATTTGTCGATAGAAGATGGGGGTGTCTGAGTATGCCTTCTGAGGCTTATCCCTCGTACTGAGCGAGCATAGCTACGTTAAAACTAATGCTAACATGCTGGGGAATACTGCCTAAGTACCCTACAGTAATGAACCAAACAAATGTCCTGTGGGACTCATTCAGCAACACTTCTATTCTAGCTTTGACAGTGTAGAAACTCAATTACTAACTTGTGTCATACCCAATTTTATTGAAGGAGGGCCCAGGACACAAAGGCCCTCCTTATGAGGCTGGCAGTCATCAGACTGCCAGCCTTGCCGTTGCAGTCTTACAGCCGGGGACGCAGTGGTAAATACCGCCACATCACAAGTTGTAGGGTTTGGCAGAAACCAAACCTCCACAACACTGCCTGGCCTGCCTGCGCGGTCTCACTGACATGGCTGGCGGTGAGCACCACCAACCCGGCGGCAGGCCTCAGCCTGCCAGCTGGATTACGAGGCTTCAGGCCATCAGACTTTACGTGGCTGTCACCGCGCCACAAAAACCCTGGTGGTAGCGCACCTGGTGACTGGAATCCCCATTCCTGCTGCTGGCATACACACCCCACATGTCCACACACATGCAGACACCCCTCCACCTGTCCACACACTTACAAACACCCCCGTCCCTACACGCATGCATGCATTCACATACCCACTCACGCGCATACATGCAGACACACACCCCTACTCCCTCAGAAACATGCATTCAAACACCCCCATTCATGTGCATATACCCGCACACAAACATTCACATTCAATCGCATACACGCACGCATTCACCACCCCGCTGTCCCCTCCGCATACTAGCACTAATACTACACCCCCTCTGCATACTAGAACTAATACACCCACACAAACAGACACCCCCTTCACCCACTCCCATGTCAGACGATCAAATGACCTTTTCCGACAAGCTGGTCGTCTGGGAGGGGATGGGTCCTGGCGCTTTTGCATTGACAGTGCCACCATGCCAGCAAGACTCTGCCAAGCCGTATTACGGCTCGTAATACTGCAGGCGGAGTATTGCTGGCATGCAGTGATGGCAATACAAACGCCTCTTCGGAGTCGGATTCCTCCAATGACTCTTAATATTACGGTCAGTAGACCGCCAGCACTGGCATTTTGTTGGCTGCATCGGCTTTGGAGGTCTTACTAAAAGACCGCCAAAGTCTAATGAGGCCCAATATCTTGTATGATGATTTTTTTCACATCTTATACTACAGATGTGAAAAAAATCATCAGGCATAATATTGTGTCCTGTACCCGTTTTCAATGAATTGGTTATGATACAAGTTACTAATTGAGTTTGTACACTTTCAAAGCAAGTTTAAATGTTGGTCAAAAAGTCTCAGGGGACATTTGTTTAACTTATTACACTTACTCTGGCTCTCGTGGGCAATTAGGGTAGTCCTTGTGTAGTATACATAAGTTCCCTAATGAGCAATTCAAAATCCAGTCATGTCTTTAACATTTTGCCACACAGAGTACTCTATGACAATATGGCATATTTTCTATCCACCACTATATGCAATGCGGGGAATATAATGCACTTTTCAATCAGCGAACAGAACACCTATCACGTTCTCATGACGGATGAAGGTGTCGAGCAGGCCATAAAAACTCCATGATTTCCTGAAGTAGAGGAACTAAACATTTTACGGCTGCTTGCCTAGCGAAGTAGTGACCCATGGATGCTAGGTATCCATGTACAGCCATTGAAAGGTTTACTTAATGGTAGCTCCACCTCAGTCATTTTCGCAGTAGTATGATACAACATAAGGCAAGTAGGAAAACACAGGGTGGCTGAGATAGACACTGGGGACAGTAAACATGACTCTCCTGCCTCTTTCCCTGCTTGAAGCACACTTTACATCCTTTTTGGGTGTTTTAGAAATGTGACAATCAAAGTGTCGCTCCTGACACCTTGAAATGTCCTCCAGAACATATCAAGTAGAGGCTCCTGCTTCTTTAGAAATTAGACTTTCAATCCCAGACAACTGAAAGTCAAGGAAAGGTCTTCTTGTGGTTGTCTGATGATAAACAACACAAACATTGTTTGTTGCCATCTGGACCAGATGGGTAAGCAGTTTCTTGTACTAAGTGTGAGTTTTAAGACTGCCATTGCATGGCTGAAGAACCTGTTAGTTCTTGTCCACTCCACTCATGTACTTGTTGTAATTAAATATACAGGTGAGCTTGTGAAATTCTGCCATCTGACTCCAAACCATGATGGGAGAAGTGCTCTCATCATGAACTGTACTGAGCATGTACACATCACGCCTATAAAATAAAATGGACATTCACTTAAAAAAACAAATGTTATAGGGATGTTATAGTTAGGTTCTGAATTTACTTGCACAAAACCAGAGAAATTCAGCAGTTATAGTTAGAGGTATTTCAAGTAACTTTAATTCGCAGCCTAAGGTAACTATAACTCGTGCCCCCACCATGCATGTTATAAAAGTTGTCATAAGTGTTCTAATACCTGGGGTAATTAGCAATGCATGGCGAAGGCACAAGTTATAGTTACCTTATAATAATGACACTATTACCCCCTACCCTGCGCAATGATGCGCTGTATTTTAAATACAGCACATGCATGGTGGCGGTAGGGGTGCGCCAAGGAGCACAGGGAAAGTGGTGTTGCACTTGGTGCAGCGCCACGTTCCATAAATCTGCTCCTGAGTTTTTTAGGCTTTGGTGAAGGATATACTAAGTATGAGATATTTCTGGACAAATTGAAAATAGAAATGTATTTGAACATAAAAAGAATGTACCTTGAATGTGTTAAATAAATTAAAATCGGGAAAAGACCACAGACACACCCAGACTAGAACCCTCAACTTTCAGTGTAAGTATATGGGACCTTACCTATTATACCATAGGTGACTGCTTACTGTTTGTTAAGTAATTGCATGGGGAGACCATTGCAATGACCATATCTCTCGCTCACTCTCTTCCATCCCATTATGGGATAGAAGAGAGAGATAATGTGTGACAGGACCGCAGGGGAAGCCTGAAGGTCCCCGCGGTCCTAGCCAGCTCCTCATGTCCTGTGGGAGCCGGCGTTGCTCCCTCAAGCAAGGAGCTGCTTTTAATAGCAGCTGACTGCTAGGGGGAGCAATGTTTTATCTGTCTTCCCTGCACACATATTTGTGGAAAGGGGACTTTGTTAGCTTTTGCTTGGTGGGAGCTGCCAGATCCCAACAAGCAAAAGCAAACAGCTATGTCCCTGGGGTGGGCACCCAGAAACATAGCAGGAGCCAGCCCTGGGGGGTGGAAGCCCCCGGGGCCACAGTGGCTGCTCGTGGGGGGGGCCATGCGGCCCTCCCATCCAACATTCTTTGCCCCAGGGCGGTAGAGGTCCCCAGAGCTTGGGGTCCGAAACAGACCCCATTCACTTTTTTTTATTGTGGCCCTGGAGGGTGGCAGTCCCCGGGACTGCAGGGAAGCTGCACAGCCCCCGGGCACTGTATAAATTGATAGCCCCAAGGATGTTGTGGTCCCTGGGGCAGCGGGGGGCCACGCGCCCCCTACATTCAATCAGAGTTAAACCCTGGGGAGGTGGTGGTCCTCGGGTCTGCCGGGGCCCCCTGAATATTACTTTAAAGCCCCTGTGAGGTGGCGGTCTCTAGGGCTGCGGGGTGGCCCCGTTACAATTCTTTTGTGCCCCAGGGAGGTGGTGGCCCCCATGGTTGCAGAGCGGCTGTGCCCACACATCATTTTCTTTTAAAATCCTGGGGAGGTGGTGGTCCCTGGGGTTGTGGGGGGGCAGGTGGCATCATAGGTGATGTCATCAGTAATGTCACTGACCATGTCATGACTGAAGTAATATGTGAGGTCATTAGCAGTGCATTACAGGGGTGCAAGTTATAGTTAGCGGAGGTAACTATAACTGATGGATGTTTTTTGTTTAATACGAATAAGATTAAACACTAACTATAACATTGATGTAACCTTTGTTTTTTTCAGTAAATTTCTAAGGTTTTTTATTTGTCTTTACTAACTATAACATACCTTTAACCTTTGTTTCTTTCAGTGAATTTCTAGGTTTGGTTAAAATATATTTCGTATCTAAAACGTCCCTTTAAGATTTTTTTTTTTTATGAATTTCTAGGGTTTTTTAATTATATATCCTAACTATAATGTCCCTTTAACCTTGGTTTTTTATACTGAATTTCCAAGATTTTTTTAATTACATTTCATAATTATAATGCTCTTGAATCCTTTTTTTAAAATAATTTTATAGGGTTTCTGTACTAATATGTTATCTACATTTATTATTGCTGTAACTAATTAATACAATATCTAGTACATATGTCTATAGTGGTAAAACTAGTATCTATTTTTTAAATAACAAAATATAAAGTTAAATTCATATTAGAATAAAATTCTATGTACTAACATATAGACTATATACAATAATGTTTACCTCAAATATACATTTATTATGTATATATATATTTTTAAATAAAATTACTGGAGCCATGTACCCATTGCGCACATTCGTGACTGGTCCGCGACTTCGACGTAGTTTCAGTATCATTAAAAAACTAACATAAAGTGTATATAAACCTTTTTAGTTCTCAAGAGGTTCTCTAAGAAGTTCCTTAATGCATTACAAATCTGAAATAAACAAAGGTTTATACTAATTTAGTATGAAATTGTAAAGTTGCAACTCCACCGCATCTTTATGGCCCACGTATTTCCAGATTTGCGCTGGGTCCGAGACTCCAATGTAGTTTTAAAAATTAAAAATGCTGTATTATACACTTCTAAATTAAAATTTAGATAAAGAGGTTTAATCCTGGACATAAACAATTGCAATACATGATGAAAATATTGACTTTTAAATTAGTTTTATTATATTTTATGGCATCACAATCCCACCGGGAAGGATCCGCGTAGTGGTTGCACATCCCACGTGAATAAAAAATAAAGGCTTCTGATAGGTGGAACACCTTTCCATCAAAAATATGAAAAGGTTCCACCTCTTTCCAACATCAGTTTGGGGGGGGGGGCAGTACATGTCTTCAGTTGCTTTGGAAGAGCTGGAGGGAAGAGACGCAGATGACATGGCAGCTGCTCCAGGAAATGTTCCTGAAGCATGACAACCTTTTCTTGATGAAGAAGAAGAAGTGGAGGAACAACCATTTAAAAGGAAGACCAGCATTGTTTAGGAATTTCTTTCTTTCTCACAAGGAGAAAAAAAAGTGAATGCCAGAAAAGTGACTAGCAATATCTGTAAGAAAGTCCTTTCAAGAGGCAGTGAGAACAAAATACAGCTGCCGAACTGGCAGCATGTACAAGCATCTCAGTACGATGCACAATACTCAGCTGGCTTGAGCAGAGATTGGCAGGTTTCAAACTAAGACAGGAGCAAAATCTAGTACCAATAAACCAGGAACATCTTCTACCACTCCTCAATTCCACCAATCATTCCAGAACTTGGAAAAGTAGGCATTTTTTCCAAAATTTAAAGCTACTTTAACTGTAGGGGACCAAGCTATTTCTATAATTGTGCAAATTATAAATGCACATAAATGTTATTTTTTTCCTTGTTACTTTGCCTGTTGCATTGTTCCAGATTTTTTTTACTTGCCGTTGCAAGTAATGTTACTTGTATCTGTTAATTTAAAAAACACAAATACCCCAAAAATTACAAAAAAACATAAAACTCTTCCAAAAACACAAACAACGGTTCTTGTTAGAACCATCTTTTTACTATTACAAAAAAGGATGAATGAGTGCCTGTTATAGTACTTATTTAAAACAATGAATATTTGAATAAGTGCCTCTGTTGTTGAGTAACTGGGTGTGTGAATCCCTCTAGAAGTAACTAACTGGGAGTGTAATTGGCTGTATTGGTGAGTGAGTTGATGCATCAGTGTATGTATTTGTGAGTGGCTGGGTGCATGATTGTGTGCATGACTGTATGTTTGACTGAAAACAACTGAGAGTGGCTCTATAGCTGATTAACTGGCTGTATGAGTGTGTGACTGGGTCAATATTTTTGTGTGAGAGTGGTTGTACATCATATTGAATGTCTGCCGCAGTGTGCGTGTATGGATGACTAACTGTGCATTTGAATGCTTGTCTATATGGGTGACTGGCTGACTGCGTGGCTCTAAGAGTGAGTGAATGATTGTGTATCTGTATGGGTAAATGACTGAGTGTATTTCTGGCTGTATGATTGACTGTGTGTGTGCGTGACTGGATGGGTCATACACTGGCTGCATGAGTAGCTGTATTCATAAGTCACTGACTGCATTGATGCCTGTATGAGGAAGTCACTGAGTGTGTGAGTACATCAATAAGTCACTGAATGGGTGTATGAGTAGCTCTACAGATAAATGACTAGATGTGTAAGTAAGTGCACAGCTTACTCAGTGGATGTATACATGTATACATGAGTGGGTAAATGGGTGCATTATTCTGTGTATGTCTGAGTGACTGTGGAATTGCTATTTCTATGCTAAACTGATTATATGGGTGAGTGGGACTACAGTTGATTGAGTATTTCTATCAGTTACTGCATGGGGGCTTATGTGGGTGTGAGAGTGGGGATAGAAATGACTGAATGAGTGAATGAAAGCCTGAATCTGTGACTGAGTGGCTCTATGTGTGACTGTATGGGTGAGTGAGAGGGTATGTAAGTGAGAATAAGATTAAGTGACTGGGTGCATAACTAAGTGGGTCATTTTGAGTTTGGCGGGTGGAAAAGCCTGCCTGCCAAACTCCTGCAGTCAGGTTGCTGCGAGTGCGGCCGCCTTCCCGCGGGCCCCATTACAAGTTCAGTGCTGGCCCAGTGGGGAACAGCCCACAACATTGACGCCAGCTCATAAAGTCCATGGGGGCCCCTGACCCAATGGGGCCTCCTGCATCCTATTTCTGTCAGCTTTTACATGGGAGTGCTAGCGCCATGCAACAACTGGCAGAGAGGGGGCTCGTAATCCTCAGGGTGGCGCTGCATGCAGTGCTGCCCTGGTGGATTAGGACCACCAGCACCACCAGTCCCTCCAGTGGAGGGAAACTAGAGGTGCTGGCAGTTTGACCGTGCCCGAACCACCAGGGTCATAATGTGGCAGTCCCACCGCCACCAAATTTGGCGGACCACCACTTTGGCGGTATTCAGACCGCCAATGCAGCCCTGGCGGTCGGTACACCACCAGAGTCATAATTAGGGCCTAAGTCTTTGGGTGAATGAACCAAAGTATGAGTTCCTGTATGGGTTAGTGAATGTACGTGTCAGTGACTGAATTAGTGAGTAAATTGCTCCATAAGTTGCTGTATTAGAGAGTCACTGCATGTTTCCTTGCCTGCATGGGTGAGAGACAGTACATTAATGGCTGTATAGCTGCATGACTGGATCCATGACTGACTGTATACGTGAATCACTGAGTGCATGAGTGACTGACTGTACGGGTGGGTGATCGGCTGCAACAGTGCTTACGTAGGTGAGTCACGCTATTTATTAGTGAGTCTGTTGTTGACTCAGGACCTTTGTAAGTGCCTCTAAAGGTGGATCAGTTCATGCATGTGTATCTGTATAGGCGATGCAATGAATGCATGAGTAACTTTCTGGATAACTACATTTCTACCTCAGAACTTGTATGGGTGAGTGAATGCCTGCATTATTGTTGCATGTGTGAGTCAATGTATACATACTTAAATGGTTCTATCAGTGAGTTACTGGGTGCATGGATAATTGATTGTGCAAGTGGATGTATGGGTAAGTGAATGAGTGTGTCAGTGACTATCTGGCTGACATAATAGGTATATGATTGTGTGTGTAGATGAATGAATAGGAGCCTGAGTAGTTGTAATGGTGAATGACTTGATGTATAAATAGGTGTGTTACTGAGTGAATGTGTGCATGAGTTCCTCAATGCATAAATAATAGTATTCATAACTACCTGTATAGGTGAATGAATGGATGCATACATAATTATATGACAGAGTGAATGGGTGTATTAGGTGCTCAATGGTTGAGTTAATAGGTGTACAAAGAGCTTATTGGGTGACTAAATGTGTGTTTTTGTACTTGTAGTGGTGAGTTACTGTGTGTGTAACTATAAGTATACATAGGGCCTCATTACAACCTCGGCGGTCTTTCAAAAAGACTGCCGAGGCTGCGGGAGCCAGAATACCGCCATTGCCGGCGGTATTCCTGGCTCCCTAGTATGACTTTTCCGCTGGGCCAGCGGACGGTAACAGTGTTACCGTCCGCTGGCCCAGCGGAAAAGTCACATCAACATTGCTGCCGGCTCGTAATAGAGCCGGCGGCAATGCTGATGTGCAGCCGGTGCAGTAGCACCCGTCATGCATTTCACTGCCCGAAATTCGGACAGTGAAATGCGCGACGGGGCTATGCCTAGGGGCCCCTGCACTGCCCATGCCAAGTGCATGTGCAGTGCAGGGGCCCCCCAGGGGCACCCCAAGTCCCCTTACCGCCAGCCTTTCCATGGCGGTGTTTACCACCACGGACAGGCTGGCGGTCGGGGACTCATAATCCCCAGGCCCTGGGGATTATGACCGCCAGGCGGAAGCCTGGCGGTATGTTGGAGGGGCCGGCAGTATGGCCATGGCTATTGTGCCACGGTCATAATAGCTGGCGGAACACCGCCAGCCTGTTGGCAGTGTTACCGCCAGCTTACCGCCGGCCGCCAGGGTCGTAATGACCCCCATGATCTCTTAATGGAATATTATTATCCTCCAATTTGTTCTGACCTGTTTTTGTTGGCTTTAGAACTCTGGGCAATTTACCACTGCTAACCAGCGCTGAAGTGGATATACTCTGTGTAAATTGTATGGTTGATTGGCTTTCCATGATTGGCATATTTGATTTACTAGTAAGTCCCTGGTAAAGTGCACTAGCGGTGCCTAGGGCCTGTAAATCAAATGCTACTAGTGGGCCTGCAACACTGGTTGTGCCACCCACATTAGTAGCCCTGTAAACATGGCTCAGACCTGCCACTGCAGTGTTTGTGGGTGCAGTTTTAAACTGTCAATTCAACTTGACAAGTTTACCCACTTGCCGGGCCTTAACCTTCCCTTTTTTATAGATGTAAAGTACCCTTAATCTAGGCCCTAAGTAGCCTCCTGGGCAGGGTGCAGTGTATGTTAAAGGTGGGACATGTACTGATGTGTTTTACATGTCCCGACAGTGAAATACTGCCAAATTCGGTTTTCACTGGTGCAAGGCTCTCTCATAGGTTAACATGGGGGCTGCCATTTAATATCCTTAAAGTGTATATTTCCTTTGGGAGCAGATAGAAATATGGAGTTCAGGGTCTCTGAACCCACAATTTAAAAATACATCTTTTGGTGAAATTGGTTTTTAGATTGTGTGTTTGAAAAAGCCACTTGTGGAGAGTAGGCATTTTCTTGCTCAAAGCATTCTGTGACTCTGCCTGTTTGTGGATTCCTTGCCTGGGTCAGTTTGACAATTGGACTGTTTGCACCTATCCTCTAGACAGTGACACAAAGGGAGCTGGAGTGCAGCCTGCATATCCTGATGGGCTGAGGGGAGGGGAGGAGTGGTCACTTACACCTGAAAGGGCTGTGCCTGCCCTCACAAAATGCATTCTCCAACCCTCTGGTGTGTGTCTGGGGCCTGGCCTGGGCAAGGCAGGATCTTGAAAACAACATATACTTCTCTTTGAAGTAGGCCTACTTCAAAGGCAGAAAGGGGTATAAGAAGAGCACCTAAAACCCCTGAAAATCAGATTACTTCTGGGACCAGGAAGAACCTCTGCCGGGGAGAACAGCTGGAGAAGCTGGAGGAGGAATACTGCCCCTTTACCTGTGACTGTGCTTTGCTGGGTTGGCCTGCAGTACCTGCTTCTACCTGAGAGAGAACAAAGATTGTCTTTTGTGTGACTTCCCACTGGTGAAGGATCTCCAAGGACTTGAACTGAACTTGCCTCCTGTTGTTGAAGTCTCAGGGACAACAAAGACTTCTCTCTGCCTGCATCTGGGCTTTCTGCTGAGAGTCCTGCCTGCTAAGTGGTGCCCTAACCTGTCTCTGGGCCCTTGAAAGGTCAGAAATCCACGCAAAGACAGCCGTGCTGGGAGACATTCGACACACCACCTGCCTTGTGGCTGATAAATGACACGCTGCAGGCCTTGCGACTAAAATTGACTCTCTACATGCAGGAGACCGATGCGCAACACCCACAGAGGCTGCTTTTAACAGCGCAAGCCCCCACAGAGCACGGTTTCTTGACACCGTTTGAACGGATTTCAACACAACATCACTAGGCGTGGAAAAAAAATCTATGCAAAGCCTGCCCGGACCAGAGGTGCACGAGGTGCACGTTCGGGACCAATGCATCGTTCTGTTGCGGGAGAGAAGAAACAATGCATGCTGACCCAACTGGAGGACGAATGACTCACGGTCTCACTTGCGAGTGGGAAATCGGCGCATCGCTGGCCTTTTCGACACACACTCATCCATGTGACTTTATTTTGACGCTACCCAGGTACCATATAAAGAGCAAGGCGATGAATCCAATGCAACACAGACAACTTACCCCCAGTACCGCCACCACCGACGAGCAGCAGCCGGCAACGGTAGCCAACTTCAGGCTGGCGGTAACCAATGTCCCGTCGACTATATTTCGAGTCACCAGACCGCCAGGAAATCCAGGGCAGGGTGACTGCGACGAAAATCTTGGAGGAAACAGAACGTACAAAAGGAGACACTCACCTCCAGGTACACAGACGCATCCACGGCCGCCATGGCAAATTACTTGCAAGTCCTTTCAGCATTGTATCTCTCCATATACCTTTATGGCCAGTGACAACGACGAAGACAACAACCGTAGGTACGCCTAGCACATAGTGGAGGAAACAGCAGTGATACACACCCACACATAACACACACTCTCAGCACGGACAGCAAAGTCCATACACACACATGCATACAAACATACTGTACCAGCACACACATATACACACTCACATGCACACACACATTATGTAAAAGCCGAGTACCCACTAAACACAAAGCCAAGCAGATACATGCTAAACACACAGCACAACACACACAAACACCACCAACAGTCATACACATCCATACACAACACCCCATAATCACCCAATGACAACTAGACCACAAACACTTCAATGCAGTCATAGACAGGCACGTTGTGAGACACCACACATCCACAAACACAAAAAACTATGTAGCAATGACACACAATCAATAGCAGTGAACACATATCCAAACAATGACACATGTGACACATCACGTACAACACATACAACCAACATACAAAGAAATCCACAGATGCAGCATCATACACGGATGCACATAACACCCATACAATCCCACAACCAAACAGTCAAACACATTACAACATGCACATGGCACAACTCATCTAGCCAGCGCACGCAACAACACAGACACACAAACCTCACACACCGTTACACACAGATAACGCACTACCATGTAGAAGGAAACCTGGACAAGCATCTCATCTTGACAACCACTGCAATGTGGGCAGATGTAATATAAAAATAACAAGAAATATTAACTACATACAGAGGGTGCCAAATTGCAAGTCCAGCATGCAGAACGGCAAGACACATAGTTCACATATCATGGTCTCAACTTGTTTCCTGACAGCGAATTGACACCCATGTCATAGGGGCATCAATTGGACATGCAGGCACCCAAGGGGCTTGGGGGTGGTGGTAGTGAGGGTGGCTTGGATTTGGAAGGGGGTGTCTCTGTTTGGGCTTGGAAGGGGAGACTTTGGCTCTGGGAGGGGTGGATGTTTTGCTGGGTGTAGGAGCAGGGGAAACACTAGAGGGAGCACTAGAGGAATGGGAGGTGGGAGGGCCTGGGAGGGGCAGAGGATCATGACATTTAGGGGCAACACTGGGTGGGACAGGAGTAGGGAAGAGGTCAAGGGTGGAAAGGAAGACTTTTTTAGGTACACGGGGTGGTCACATGCATGAGGGACGGGAGTAGAGGTAGAGGGAGTGCTCGTGTGATATGTTGGTGTGCTGTACATATATGCTTGTGTGTACAATGTGTGCATGTGAACGGTGGGTGTATGTTGGGTGGGTGAGTGGGTGCGTGTGCATATCTTAGGAGGAGGGGGTTGAAATGCTGGGAGAGGGAATAGAATGAGTGAATGAATGTTGGGGTAGTCTGTGAAAGTGAGGTGGATGTGCTGCAGGTGGCAGAGAAGGTGGTCATGGTGAGTGCGGATGTGGTGTGGGTGTCTGAGTCTGCTGCTGTGGTGATTGATGGTATGACAGGAATGCTAGCAGGACCAGTGTGTGATGATGCAGTGCTGACAGGTGTGAGTGGTGATGTGACTGTAAGGGAGGCAGTGTGGGAAGTGTCTTGTGTTGCATATGCAGAGGTGTGTTGTGTGTGTGCATGCCTGTGGGTTTGTTTGTGGTACTTATGCTTGTCTTTGTGCACCTTGTCTGTTGTAGTGGGTGTATGCTGATCTGTAGTTGTGCCCTAGATGGGTGAAGGGAGAGGCGTTGTGGATTGGGAACAGGTAGCTGAAGGGGTCACTGAAGATGAAGGGACACTGGCTGCCATCAATGAGGAGGCCAGAGCCTGAAACAATCTCTGAAGGCCAGAAAAGGCACCGTGAATGCCTTCCAGGTAGGCATTGGACTGATGCATCTGGGATGCCAGTCCCTGGATGGCATTCACAATGGTAGTCTGCTCTCACAAAGAAGGACCTCAGGAGGTCAATAACCTCCTCACTGAGGGCAGCAGGGCTGACTGAGGCAGGGGCAGAGGTACCTGCTGCAAAGGAGACGCCCACCATCCTGGGTGAGTGGAAACGGGCAACTGGGTGGGGAGCTACAGGGAGGGCGGTGCTGGTAAGGGGGATGTCAGACAAAAATGGTGCTAGGGTGGTCCCACATGCGTCCGCCACCACCAGGGAGCTGTCATCGGAGGAGGAATCTGAATCAGATGTTGTGGTAGCTCCAGTCTCCCCCGTGGTGCTCCCCTAGGCCTCTGTCTCACTGGTCTCCTCGGCTTCGCTGGTGCCAGCCTGTTGGGTCCCGTGGGCTGCTGCATCCCCACTGTCCGGTGCCCTTCCTCCTACACCAGAGGATGCTAATGAACACATAGACTGAGGTGGACAGAGAAGTAGGGTTGAAGCAAAAGAAAGGTAGGAAATGGTAAAAACCCACCGATTCACTTCACATTCAAACAATACACACATTTTCCCCTGTCGGGAAAACAAGAGCCCATTTTGCAGTCATGAACAATAGAGTCCTGCCAGCTATATCCAAACTTATCACCGATTACCTCATCCCTGCAGCCTAGACACCTGATTGAAAAGTCCTATATGTCTGTCAACTGGCTAAATGACTAATCCAACAATTTAATCCATTAACATACCCAATTAAGTGTCAGTCATGACAGGATGAAACAAATCTGACTTCAGAGGAACCGTGCACACAAACTAAATGTGTGGATTACATTCGGTACAGATGTCCATTGATAGTGCAAATAAATCAATTGCAATGTTAACTAAACATATCTGTCAATACCCAAATACAGTGCCAACAAGATCACTTTGGACTACTACAGTATACGCAGAGATGGAGTATGAAGCCAGTAAAATGCCTGAACATTTGAATAACCCATATGTACAGTAGAATGTGTGTTACAGTACCATCACTTCTGTTCCTGCATGGCTCTACATACCTAACGTGTCACACTCCAACATGATTGGTGTGACAATCAGGACTGTACACTTCCAAATTTCATCTTACCACGTTAATCCCAAGTCCAATGAGGGTCACAGTAGACAACCATGCAGAAGTCACCTAACAGTCTACACTTACCCGCTTGTGGCTGCTGTGCTGCCCTCAAGCACCCTTCCAAATCTGGGTAGGCCACCGCCAGTATGCGAGCCATTAGGGGGTCAGGGTCTGATGGGCACCCCTTCAACATTGGGAGGCCATCCCCAGCTGGGCCTCTGTGGTCTTCCGGGCCCAGCTTGTCAGGTACTCCCACCGCTTCCTGCGGTGGGTGCTCCACTGGCTATGGACCTCGATGGTCCGCACTTCCTTGGCGATGGCTCCCCACAACCCTTTTTTCTGGTGAGCGCTGACCTGTATGGGAAACATTCAGAAAATGGAGAACATGAATGTAAATGATACCAATACAGCTGTAACCTTTGTTGACACACAACATACACGGCCAATGCACATTACCAATATACCACACGCTATAGACATAGGCCCTCATTACAACCCTGGCGGTCACCAACAGGTCGGCAGAAAAAAAAATGGAATAACGACCACGGCTGAAACCGCCAACATAGACAGCCACTTACACGGCGATACAAACAGCGCGGCGGTAACCGCCAACAGACAGGTGGAAGATAATGTACCACCCACCCTATCACAACACGGCTATCCGCCACCTTTTGCGGGGTGGAACCAACGCGAATAAAAACACGGCGGAAACAGAACACAGAAGGGAAAATCACTCACCTCTCCACACCCCACGAGGAACCAGGACGCCATGGAGCCAGAACTGCAGTTACTGCCGGCGATGATCTTCCTGCTCCTCTATCAAGAGCTCCAACGACGGAGGCGACGACCACGGTGAGTACTGCACCTACAACACAGGGGAGGGGGGAGGGAAAAGAGAGTGACAGACACACGCAACATGCAACACCCCCACCCTCACCCACAACACCATACACACAAACACATGCAACAACATTACATATACACCCCCCACCCCCCTTGAATAATGCAAGGACAAAAGGAAATTATTTGAACGATTGTAATCAATAAAAATCCATTAATCAAAACTCAAAACCCAGTATATACAATTATGTACACCAACTACACAAGTCCGGATAGTGCACCAATCATTGTCCGTGGACCACTGGGCCCAAAATGCATGGGCGAGGCCCACACTAGATACCTGACTCCAAATGGAGAGAACACTGGAGGGACATCACATAGAAAATATACAGGCACCTCAGGGGAAGAGGGAGGGTGGGCACCTCAGCCTGATGAACGCACAATGCCACTGCTCCACGAGGGGGTTCCATGCCCATTGATGTATCCTGGGGAGTGCAAAGCCACAGTCTCACAAGTCTCTCCAGTGGGTGGTTTGCCCACTGCTTTATCCTGGGGAGTGCAAAGCCACAGTCTCACAAGTCTCTCCAGTTGGTGGTTTGCCCACTGCTTTATCCTGGGGAGTGCTAAGCCACAGTCTCTCAGGTCTCTCCAGTGGGTGGTTTGCCCACTGCTTTATCCTGGGGAGTGCAAAGCCACAGTCTCACAAGTTTCTCCAGTGGTGGTTTGCCCACTGCTTTATCCTGGGGAGTGCAAAGCCACAGTCTCTCAAGTGGATAACATTCTCCACTGGTTCTGGAGGGGGCCTGGTCCCCAGAGTGTTTCATCCTGCCAAGGACTGAGGTAGTGATGCTTTTCTCCACTGGTTCTGGAGGGGACTTTGTGCCCAGAGTGCTTCATCCTGCCAAGGACTGAGGTAGTGGATGTGAAACTCCACTGGTTCTGGAGGGGGCTTTGTGCCCAGAGTGCTTCATCCTGCCAAGGACTGAGGTAGTGGGTGTATCTCTCCACTGGTTCTGGAGGGGGCTTTGTGCCCAGAGTGCTTCATCCTGCCAAGGACTGAGGTAGTGGATGTGATACTCCACTGGTTCTGGAGGGGGCTTTTTGCCCAGAGTGCTTCATCCTGCCAAGGACTGAGGTAGTGGATGTGATACTCCACTGGTTCTGGAGGGGGCCTGGTGACCAGAGTGCTCCACGTGCATTATGGCCACAACATTACACTCACCTGGGTGTGTGTGCCACAAGATTGCCGAGGTACAGGTAGGTTGATACTCCATGGAGGCAGAGACATACCCCACACTGCTGCGGCTTCGCATTCCATGTGCAGGTGACAACTGTGATGACAGTGATGCTTCATGGAAGCTGCCCAGGCTCCTGGAACTCACCACCAGCCTCGGACAACTGACCACTGGGGTTGGCAGCCATGTCTGCGGTGGTGTCACTGGCTCAGGATGTTGCGGGACCGCTGGCGGTGCTTGCGGCGGTGTCAGTCGCGGCGGTGCTTTCGGCGTGGCAGTCACGGCAGTGCTTGTGGCGGGCTCTGTGGCAGCAGTGCTTGCGGCGGGCTCTGTTCCAGCGGTGCTGGCTGCGGCCTCTGTGGTGGCAGTGCTAGTGGTGGCCTCTGTGGCAGCGGTGCTTGCGGCGGGCTCAGTGGCAGCGGTGCTGGCTGCTGCCTCTGTGGCAGCGGTGATTGCAGCGGGCTCTGTTCCAGCGGTGCTGGTTGCGGCCTCTGTGGTGGCGGTGCTGGTGGTGGCCTCTGTGGCAGTGGTGCTTGCGGCGGGCTCAGTGGCAGCGGTGCTGGCTGCTGCCTCTGTGGCAGCGGTCCTTGCGGAGGGGCTCTGTGGCAGCGGTGCTGGTGGTGGGCTCTTTGGCAGCGGTGCTGGCTGCGGGGTCTGTGGCAGCAGTGCTGGTGGCTGGGACTGTGGCGGCAGTGCTGGCTGCGGGGTCTGTGGCAGCAGTGCTGGCGGTGGGGTCTGTGGCGGTACATGTGCGGGTACAGGTGGCGGTGCAAGTGGCAGTCTTCTCTGCCAGACAGGTTGGCGTCGTATTGGACAGAAGGTGTGACACTGGTCCCTCCGTCGATGCCACCATGCCCTCTCCTGACCTGCCCTTCAGTTTCTGGCCCTCCCCCACCTTTGATGGTGGTGCAGCTGTCTTGCCACTATACCCTTTCATTTTCCCTGACCCCTTGGTGGCAGGTGTTTTCAGCTTCTCCCTCTGGGATGCGGGCACCTTTTTCACTGTGGCAGGTGGCGGAATATCCTTGCCCTCTCTCCGTGGCACACTGGCAGCCCTGATGGTTGGTGAACTACATAGCCCTGCAGTTGCTGGGAGCACTGTGCCTGGGATGTGGTGGCTGAGGTGCTGGGCTGGGACCCCGAAAGCCTGTCCCTAGGGGAGGGACGGGGGGGAGGTGTAGGGAAGAGGTCAATATTAGCCAGGAAAAGTTTTTTAGACACACAGGGACTGGTAGATGGAGGGGGTTTGGGAGTGGAGGTAGAAGTAGTGGTTGTAGGAGGTGTACGTCTGCTGAATTTGGGTGAAGGTGCATGGGCTGGAGGCTGTTGTGAGGTGGATGGCTGTTGGGTGGGTGTGTGCCTGCGTTTGTGTACTTTGGGAGGAGGGCTCACTGACTCAGTGGGAGAGGACACTGGGGATGTGTGAATGGTAGTGGGGGTGGTGAGTGCACGTGAGCGGTGTGTGGTGATGGGCGTGCTGGTGATGGAGGTAGTGGCTGCGGTTGTAGTGCATGCAGGTGTGAGTGGAGACGAGACTGGGAGGGAGGAGGGAGACTTGGAGGAGGGGGACACAGCGGAAACAGTGGATGTTGGTATGTGTGCAAGGGTATGATTCTTGTGTTAGTGCAAGTGGGATGTATGGTGCGTATGTTTGCCTGAGCCACCCTTGTGTGTTGATGTGTGTGCATGCTGGTTTGATGGTGTGCTTGGGATAGGCTGAGGTACAGGGGATTGGGTCTGGGTGGAGGAAGTTGGAGGGGGGAGGCTGGACACAGGGACAATGGCTGCCATCAGTGCTGAGGCCATAGCTTGAAATGCTCTCTGTTGGGCTGCCTGGCCAGAATGAATGCCCTCCAGGTATGCATTTGTTTGTTGCAAATGCCTCTCAACACACTGCATGGCATTCAGAATGGTAGACTGCCCAACAGTGAGGGATCTCAGGAGGTCAATAGCCTCCTCACTGAGGGCAGCAGGGCTGACTGGGGCAGGGCCTGAGGTGCGTGGGGCGAAGGAGATGCCCACCATCCTGGGTGAGCGGGCACGGGACACACGCTGAGGGGCTGCTGGGAGAGCGGTGCTGGTAGGGGGGTGGCAGCTGTACCTGTTGATGCGGGGGGCACAGAGGGGCCCACCACCGCAAGGGAGCTCCCATCAGAGGAGGAGTCGCTGTCACTGCTGTCTGCTCCTGTCCCCGCTGTGGAGCTCCTGCCGCCCTACGTCCCACTGGTGGCTTCAGACTCCGTTGTTTCGCCCTCCAGGGCCAAGTGGGATGCAGCTCCCTCCTGCTCCGGTGCCACTGCTCCTCCGCCTTATGATGCTATTGCACACATGAACAGGGAGACCACAAAAAGGGGGGGGGATACAGAAGAAAGACATGTTCAGTGCATGCAACACCACTACCGTTGGCGGACTCAACAGACACAGCAGCCCTCTGCACTACGCCATGCACTTATATTTCATAGATTTCACACCAGCATATGGGGTACAAGGCCTAAGCCCGATTGCTGCACACCTGGAAGTCACAGGAGCCTGACTAGGTGTAGACGGCACTAACCACTAGTGGGGTTGGGGTGCCACAGAGCCTGCCTCACAAGGGACCTCGCCTACAAAGCTCTCCCTGGCCTAGGGGAACCCACTGTCCACCCCCCGCCCAGACACCTTATAATGTGCGCAAAGTCAGCTGAATAAGAGTGTACTCACCCCCATGTGGCTGTTGTTATGCCCTCAAGCGCCCATCCAACTCCGGATATGCCACCACCAGGATCCGGAACATCAGTTGGGTTATGGTGCGGTGGGCACCCCTCCCACGTTGGGAGGACATCCCCAGCTGGGCCTCCGCCGTCTTCTTGCTCCAGCGGCGCAGGTCCTCCCATCTTTTCCGGCAGTGGTTGCTCCGTCTGTGGTGGACCCACAGGGTCCGGACGTCCTTGGCGATGACACGCCAAATATCCTTCTTCTGGTGGGTGCTGACCTAGAGGAATAGTACAGGGGAAAAGGAAAATCTTTACCCATCCGGACCGTCATCCTCATTGGGCCACTTCCCACCCTTGCCCTGATGCACATACACTCACCCTCCGCACATGCAGGCCTCAGCCCCCCCCATTTATCTTCCATCCACATCACTTAAAACAGGCATTGCCCATGCAGCATTCTCACAGTGTACTCACCTGTTTGTCTGGAACACCGTACAGTTCTGTGTACTGGGGGAGGACCCCATCCACTAGTTTCTCCAACTCCTCTGAAGTGAAGGAAGGGGCCCTTTCCCCAGACAAATGAGCCATTGTCGCTTCCAGACTGAGGTCACAGCAGCACTTGCAGTGTAGATCCTCTCCTGTTGAAGGTCAGGTATCAAGTGAGTGAACAGAGAGAAAATGGTGGTCACGTCTGCGGCGGTGCGTACCGTCACCGCCGGCGTACATCGTCATTGGCTCCTCGGACCCATAGTTTCCAATGTTAACCAATGCAGGATTGTGCAGGGGTCTTCTACCGCCTACCGCGACGGTGTACAACGCCAGCACAGTTACCTCATATCCCCTTGTCCAACCTTACAGGTCAGGCAACCGCCTTTCAGGGAGCCACATGGCATTCATTTTAACTGTGTCACACCAATGTAGGCCTTGCATACACACAGTAACAGGTGCATTACAGATTAATAAATGTGTGCAAATGACATTTTGTGATACGTCAGTGTTGTCTGACTCTCTGCTCTCTGTTCTCGTCCATAGGGCATGTCCGCTGGGGCAGGTGATGAGATGGTGGCATCCTCTGGTGTACAGACCGCTTGTGGACCTGTCGACAATGGAAGAGAGACACGTAATAGTCACCTACAGACTTGATCGTGCAACAATCCATGAACTGTGTGCCCAGTTGGAGCCAGACCTGATGTCAGCTATCCGCCATCCCACAGGGATCCCCCCTCTAGTGCAGGTCCTGTCAGTACTCCATTTCCTGGCAAGTGGTTGCTTTTAAACAACAGTGGCCATTGCATCAGGGATGTCCCAGCCGATGTTCTCTAACGTGTTGTCCAGAGTGTTGTCTGCCCTGCTGAAACACATGCACAGCTACATCGTGTTACCTCAGGTGGAGGATTTGCCCACAGTGAAAGTTGACTTCTATGCTCTGGGACATATCCCCAACATCATAGGTGCCATTGATGGGACACATGTGGCATTGGTACCCCCCGCAGGAGTGAACAGGTCTACAGAAACCGGAAGAGCTACCATTTGATGAATGTGCAGATGGTGTGTTTGGCCGACCAGTACATCTCCCATGTGAATGCCAAATTTCCTGGCTCAGTGCATGACACTTACATTCTGAGGAATAGAAGCATCCCTTATGTGATGGGGCAACTCCAGAGGCACCGTGTGTGGCTAATAGGTGAGGACATGGACCCTAAACAGTGTGAATAGTTGTCTGGGTATGGGGTTGTCCCTACGGGTTAGTTTGTGTCTAACAGTTGTCCCTCGACATTTGCAGGTGACTCTGGGTACCCCAACCTGTCATGGCTACTGACCCCAGTGAGAAATCCCTGGACAAGGGCAGAGGAACGCTACAATGAGGCACATGGGCAAACTAGGAGGGTGATCGAACGGTCCTTCAGCCTCCTGAAGGCCAGGTTCCGGTGCCTCCATTTGACAGGTGGTTCTCTCTACTACTCACCAAAGAAGGTGTGCCAGATCATCGTGGCCTGCTGTATGCTGCACAACCTGGCTTTGCGACAACAGGTGCCTTTTCTGCTGGAGGATGGTCCAGCTGGAGGTCTTGTGGCAGCTGTGAAGCCTGTGGACAGTGAAGAAGAGGAGGCAGAAGAAGAGGATATCGACAACAGAAACAACGTTATCCAGCAATACTTCCAGTGAGACACAGGTAAGAAGATGTCACTGCCTCACACATCTCATACTATTGTTTGAGCTATCATACGTCTGTCATTTTCACTCAGTGTATGGACCCTGACTTGTCACTTTGCCTTTCCATTTAACAGATTTGGGTGCCACTTTGTGACCTCTGCTATATTTCCTCCATCCCTACAGCTGTGTTTCATCGGTATGTGAACAATTAAATGGAAGTGGAGGGCTGTTCATCATCCAAGCTAGTGTCAGGGGCCCCTTGTTGTGCCACAGTGTCCCTCCTGGTGTTGACAAGGTCTTGCAGCACCCCTACAATGGAGACCAGGGTGGTGTTAATGGACTTCAGTTCCTCCCTGATCCCCAGATAGTGTTCCTCCTGCAGCCGCTGGGTCTCCTAAAACTTGGCCAGTACAGTTGCCATCGTCTCCTGGGAATGATGGTACGCTCCCATGATGTTGGAGAGGGCCTCGTGGAGAGTGGGTTTCCTGGGCCTGTCCTCCCCCTGTCGCACAGCAGTCCTCCCAGTTCTCCTGTTTTCCTGTTCATCTGTCCCCGTGTGCCCACTGCAACTGCCCCCAGGTCCCTGATTTTCTTGGGGTGGTGGGTTTGCCTGGGTTCCCTGTGGTGGTGAACACACTGCTGCTTGACGTGTCCTGGGGACAGAGGGATGGGCCCGCTGGGTGGGTTATGTGCTGGTGTTTCCTGAGGGGGGAGGCTCTGTGGTGGCTTGTGCCAGTGTCAGGGGAACCAACTGTCCCGAGGTCCCAGATGGGCCGGGCTGGTCATCTTGATCCAGTTGTGCAGAGCTGCTGTCATCACTGTGGGTCTCTTCTGTGGGGGGACTGGATATGTCTGGTACCACCTGTCCAGTGACATTGGGTAGGGGTGCTGCAGGGGTTTAAAGGCATGATTATTGCATCTGTGTGTGTCATCGTGTGCAATGGGGGAGTGACCCTGTACTCCAGTGCTTGCATTATTGTCTAGGTCCTTGTGTGATATTTGGTGTGGGGTCTGTGTGGGTATCTGTAGTGGACATGCTTTGATGATGGGTGTCCATGCCTTGGTGTTGCATGCAGGGCTTGGTGTTTGGATGGGTGGGTTGTGATAGTGGGAAATATGTGAGGCGTTGGAGTGATGGGGGTGAGGGTGAGAGTGGGAGTATGTGAAGGCATGCAGGTAGGGTGGGGGATATAATAGTTAAGAGTTGACTTACCAGAGTCCATTCCTCCTGCTACTCCTGCAAGGCCCTCAGGATGCAGTATTCCCAAGACTTGCTCCTCCCATGTTGTTAGTTGTGGGGGAGGAGTTGGGGGTCCACCGCCAGTCTCCTGTACTGCAATCTGGTGTCTGGAGACCACGGAACGCACCTTCCCCCGTAGTTCATTCCACCTCTTCCGGATGTCATCCCTAGTTCTTGGATGCTGTCCCACTGCATTGACCCTGTCGACGATTCTGCACCATAGCTCCATCTTCCTAGCAATGGAGGTGTGCTGCACCTGTGATCCGAATAGCTGTGGCTCTATCCAGACGATTTCCTCCACCATGACCCTGAGCTCCTCCTCAGAGAACCTGGGGTGTCGTTGAGGTGCCATGATGTGGTGTGGGTGATGTGTGAGGTGGTGTGTGTTGTGATGTGTGAGGGGATTGTTGTTGTGTGTTGTTTGAGGTGTGTGGATGTTGTGTGAGTGATGATGTTGTGTGTCTGTGGATGCTGGTATTGTTTCTGGTGGTGTCTCTCTCTGGCCTTCTTTCAAAATTTTGGTTGTAAGGGTTTGTGGGTGATGTGTGTGCTTTATATTGGATTGGGTGTGTGGGTGTGGTGTGTCTGTGGTGTGTGTATGTGTATCAGGTGTGTGTATTTCGAATTGTCCAATGTGGTTGTGTTTTGTAAATGTGTGTGTATTTTGAGCACGGCGGTGTGTACCGCCAATGGAATACCATGGTTGAAAGACCGCCGCATGGATTCGTGGGTCGTGATAGTGTGGGCGTATTCCTGGTGGCGTGACGGTGGCGGTTTTGTTATCACCAGTTTATCACTGACCTTTGGTGTGGCAGACTTGTGTGGGTGTCTGGATTATGGGGGATTCCGAGCTGTGGGTCGTAATAGCTGTAGCGGAATTCCGCCGCTGCATCGGTGTGTTGGCGGTCTTCTGCACGGCGGTAAGAGGGATTTACCTCCAATGTTGTAATGAGGGCCATAATGTGCATGCAAAACCCTAAATCAGTCATCACATGTCAATGTGCACACACATTCGCCGTCAAACACCACCTGAAATGTGGAACAAAGGACGTTGTGCTGACCTTTTGCCTGGAGCCCCATACGACTGCCCTTATTGGGGTAGGACCCTTTCCACCAGTGTATCCAGCTCTTCAGCTGTGAAGGCTGGGGCCCTATCCCTTGCAGTGCGTGCCATCGTTGCTCCAAGATTCAGGACACAGCAGCACACGAAGTGGAGGTCTTCCTTGCCTGAATGCCAGTAGTCAAGTGAGCGTGCCCATACAAAATGGCGGTCATGACCGCAGCCGTCATGACCGTCAGCACCGGCGGTGGTCATCATTGGTCCCAGTTTCCCATAGATGTCAATGATAACCAATGAGGAGTTGCACGGTGGTTCCGACCGCCTTCCGCCATGACGACTGCCAGCGGCGGAATGAGGTCATTTCCATCTGTCCAATGGATGCAGCAGGCGGATGCCACTTTAGTATGTTACATGACTGTCCTGGGTTCACACTGCGTCATTACCTGGATATCATCACAAAATGATTCATGTAGGTTACATATTGTGAATAATCACATATGTAGTGGGTGTCAGGTGATATCACCACACTTGTCACTACATATGTTTGTATTGACAATCCGTATGGTGGAACACATGGAAAGACTATGTTTACATGTCCTGTACCAGTCCTTTGTCAGAGGGATCACGTGGCATTGTCTGGCTAGGAATGGAGTGTGGAGTAATGTGTCTTTCCACAACATGACAGCCAACTTACATGACCAATATTTCATGATTGTCGTATGTCATACTTGGTTCACAGCATTGTGAGAGGTGCCCAGATTGTTGTTGGTCTCCCTGCCTAGATACCACCAAAATGGAGTGAGGAGGAATGCACCAGTTTACCAACCCCTAGTAAATCTTGAAACCATGAAAGAGCGCCACATCATCATGACCTATTGACTGAACCGTGTGTCCATCAGGGAACTCTTCACCCATTTGGAGCCAGACCTCCTGCCGGCTTTGAGAAATCCCTGTGCCATCCCTCCATCCCTTCATTTTCCAGTGAGTGGCTCATCTCAGGTGACTGTGGGACTGGCTGCAGGGATGTCACAGCACAAGTTCAGTAAGGTGTTACAGGATGTGCTGGATGCCCTACTCATGCATGTGAACAGATACATAAGGTTCCCACAATGTGCTGAATCGCCCACTGTTAAAGCAGCTTTCTACAATATATCACATGTCCCACATGTAATAGGGGCCATTGATGGGACTCACCTTGCCTTGGTAACTCCAAGGGCTAAGGAACAGGTCTAAAGAACCCGGAAGAGTACATATTCGATCAATATACAAGTGGTGTGTCTTGCAGACGAGTACATAACACATGTAACAGCGAAGTATCCTGGTTTGGTACATGATTCCTATGTCCTGAGGAACAGCAGTGTCCCTGCATTGATGTTACAGCTACATGGAGAAAGGGCCTGGCTAATAGTTATGTGTACTGCTCTTCATGTCAGATGTTTGATATCCCTCCCTACACAGTCTGCACCATGCCTAGCATTGTTACCTATTGTCATATCTCCTTTTCCACTCAGGTGACTCTGGATACCCCAACATGCCCTGGCACCTGACACCTGATAGACAACCAACTACAGGAGTGGAGAACAGGTACAATAAGGCACATGGCCGGATGAGGCGGTGATTGAGAAGATTTTCGGCCTCTTGAAAGCTAGATTTCGTTGCCTTCATGTGTCCGGTTGTGCCCTACAATACCAACAAAGGAGTCTGCAACATCGTGGTTGCATGCTGCTTGCTCCATAATCTGGCCCTCAGAAGGCACATCCCACTGTTGGAGGAGGGGGGCATGGATGCTGGAGCAGTAGTTGAGGCCGGTGACTCTGATACTGAGGAGGAGACAGGCGAGGGTGAGGCACATGACAACAGGACTGACCTGATTTGTCACTACTTTCTATGATAAACAGGTATGTGTGATTTGGATGTCATGTGCACTTGGATTATGTATTGGTGAAGCTAGTTTGTAGCAAAAACAACAAGTGATGGACGGAATGCTAAACATTGTCAAACACTCACCCCCAGTCATAGATCTGGGTTTAATCCATCGTTCTTTTGCTCACCATGCCACCCCAGTTTGGACCCAGCCATATACAAATCAGTCTTGACCCTGTTCCTCATGGGAACAGTCCAGACCGAACTGCAAAGCCAGATCCTCACTGGACCGGAAACAAGCATCTTGGGACCGGTTTCAGGGTTTCACCCCTCATCAGCCAGGCTAGCTTCAACAGGGTGTTGACGTCGGAGTGTTTCCTGCTCTCCGGGAAGGTGGCTGTCTCGAAGGAACTGTTGATGATGGCGCGGAGATGGGGGGCAATGATGCCGCTGGCTTTGTTGAAGATCTGGTGTGGGTAGGGGTCCAAGGGGGAGCCTGAGTGGATGGAGGCCATGGTGTTGATGGTGTCTTCATTGTTGACGTGGGTCCAGGCACATAGAGGGTTAACGTTGCTTGGTGCGTTGGGTTCGTGGCTGTCTGGTGTTTGAAGCTGTTGTGGATGTCTTCGATCTTTCGACTGAAGTAAGTAGCGAGGGAGTTGCAGAGCCACTGTGATGGCGGGGGTTCGTAGGAGCAGGGCCTGGGGTTGGAGAGTTCTTTGATGATGCCGAAGAGCTCTCTGTTGTTGTGAGCATTGGTGTCTATGTGTCTGTTGTAGTAGGTTCTTCTGGTGGTGCGGATCAGCTGGTGATGTTTGCGGATGGCAGTCTTGAGGGCGATGTGGTTGGATTCGTTAGGTACAAGGCGCCAGATCTTCTCCATTCTTCGGAACTCCCGTTTGGAGGCCTGTAAGTCGGAGGTGAACCAGCTGGTCTTGGATCTGTGGTGGATGTCCAAGGGTTGTTTAAGTGGTGCGAGGGTGTTGGCGCAATCGTCTATCCATTGATGCAGGTTGGTGGCGGCTGTGTTGGGGTACTGCGTCCTAGGAGGAGGTGCCCGGGCGAGGGTGGAGATCAGCTGTTCTGTTGAGATTCTGTTCCAAAAGTGGAGGGGGGTTGAGTGGTGAGGTGGTGAGTGAGTGGCTTCTGGAAGGAGAAATGGATGCAGCGATGGTCGGTCCAGTGGAGTTTGGTGGAGTGGCTGAAGGAGACGTGGTTGCTGGCTGAGAAGATGGGGTCGAGTGTGTGTCCTGCAGTGTGGGTGGGCGACGTGACGAGTTGCTTAAGGCCGAGGTTGGAGAGGTTGTCGAGTAGGTTGGTGGTGTTGATGTCGTTGTTGTTTTCTAGGTGGAAGTTCAGGTCGCCGAGGAGGATGTAGTCAGTGGAGGCGAGGGCTTGGGCGCTGATGATGTTGGCGATGTCGGTGCAGAAGTGAGGTCGGGGGCCAGGCGGCCTGTAGACCAGTGTTCCTCTGAGGGTGGTGTTGACGTTGACGTGGATTTTGAAATGGAGGTGCTCGGCTGAGTTGATGGTGTTGTGGGAGCTGGTGGAGACTCTGATGGTGCTTTTGTGGACTATGGCGATTCCTCCTCCTGGTTTGTTGGTGCGGTCTCTTCTAGTGATCTTGTAGCCTTCAGGTATGGCTATGGCTATGTCGGGTTCCAGGGCCAAATTCATCCAGGTTTCGGTGAGAAATGCGAGGTCAGGTGATAATGAGGTCAGTAGGTCCCATAGTTTGATTGCGTGCTTGTGGACAGAGTGGGTGTTGAGCAGAATGCAGCTGAGGTGGTTGTCTGCGGCTCTGTATCGGAGCTTGGTGGTTAGGGTGCAGGTGAAGTTGCAGGCTCCGCAGGAGAAGGGTCCTTTGGTGTGCTTCGGAGTGGACTGGAAGCAGATGGTGGAGCGTCCTGGATTGAGGGCGTGGAGGTCATTGGCTGTGTAGTGGTGATTGGAGGTGTGGGGGGCGCGTGGGCCAGGGGAACAATGAAGACACATGCACTTTGGCTTATGCAAATTGGTGTTGATTGAGTATTTAACATCACAGTCCAGAGGAGTGGGGACTATGTTTAGGTGAAGATCAGAGTGGGTGGTCCAATTGTATGTTTCACAGCTCCTGTATCCATTAGCTTTGGGATGATGGGAACTTGGCATTGGACAGCCAACAGGGTGTAACAGTGGCACACAAGGGTGTAGGACGCTGGCCTGGTTTGTAGTAGGTACCAAAGGTACTTACACCTTATACCAGGCCCAGTTATCCCTTATTAGTGAAATGTAGTCAGTGTCTAGAAGCCAGGCTGTCTAGGGGTAGCTGTAGCTGAGCAGCCAAGGCTGAACTAGGAGACATGCAAAGCTCTTGCAATACCATTGCAGTCTGGTTTGCATCACTGGATTCCATCAACAAGCATTGGCACATGCAAAGCTTGCAGTTAGTGGAAAATGGCACTCCTCAGGACCGGGAGGGACCTGGTGGACTCTACCCAGGAGGGTGAGACGGAGGGGTCTCTCAGCAACTCAGAGAGCCCTCAGAAGACCAGACAGCGTGCACATGAGTCCCACAGCATGGGGACAAAGAAGGTGCAAATGGAGGCCCATGCAGCACAACACAAAGGGATCCTACCCCACCGGAGAACCACTCAGGAAGCTGTGCGTCTCAGGATGGAGTGCTGGGGGCCTAAGCTGTGCTTTGCATGAAGAACTTCTTGGATGGTCGTACACAAGCCTTGGCAACTGCAAGTCATGCGGTGCATGGCAGTATTGTCTTGCATGGGGAGGCAGGCTCTTACCTCCACCAAAGTTGGACAGCTGGACCTTGGGAATGTCGAGTCACTTTAGTCTACCACCCATGTTGCTGGATACACGCTCGTCTGGAGCGGGGACCCACGCCACCGGTCGTCACTGCAGAGTGAGTGCATTGTGAAGCTACATATATGCATTGACATATATGTAGTGCCCGCTAATAATGGTGTCCCCGCACTCACGAAGTCCAGGGAATTCACCCTGGACAACGTGGGGACACCTTTGATAGTGCAAGGGTACCCTCACACACAATAACTTTGCACCTAACCTTCAGTAAATGAAGGTTAGACATATAGGTGACTTATAAGTTACTTAGTGCAGTGAATATGGCTGTGAAATAGTGTGTTCACTCAGGCTGCAGCAAGGTTTGCCTGAGCTCCTTATGGGTGGCAAAAGAAATGCTGCAGCCCATAAGGAACACCCAGGACCCCAATGCCCTGGGTACCTTGTACCATATACTAAGGATTTAAAAGGGGGCACCAGTATACCAATTGTGGGTGAAATACTGGGTTTACCAGTATGCAACAACAACATTTAGAGGAGAGAGAGCATAATCACTGGGGTCCTGGTTAGCAGGATGCCAGTGAGCACAGTCAAGCACACTGACATCAGGCAGAAAATGGGGTTAACCATGGAAAAAAGATGGTACTTTCCTACAAAGTCCATATGCAAAAAAGATTACATTTAATAATATCAAAGTCAAGTGCCTCAGAACTTTGGTTGAAGAAGCAGTTATTAAGAATTAGGAAGTTTAAAAGCTAGTCTTTGTTTAAATTGCAGACTAGTATCATTGCATTGTGTCCATCCATTATGAGTCTTCAAGTATACAATATAATTTCAAGAGGTAATGTTTATCCCTTTATGGAAGATGATAGCCAAAGTATAATATGTTCTACCGGAAATATACATTTGGCCAGTATTAAATTTAGTAATTTCGGTGCCAAATTGTGTTCCATCAGCTCTGCATCATTGTAACATTGTTATAATATATTTACCAGTCCTCTGTATCATCAATGTAGAAAACACACTTGAATTGCAATTTGCACACATCATAGTTTGATCCCTCGTTTTTAGTAATTTTTCAAAAGACACAATTTTGCAATATGGCAGATTTAAGCACAGAACTCCCTTGGGTTCAATTTCAGTAGCAGATGAGAAAGAGCAAGCTTCACACTCATGATTCCATGTATAACTTAGTCCAAATATATCTTCAGTTTTCAGATTTGCTTCTTCTAAAATTCCAAAGACTACCATAATAAACTCCTTAGCATCCTGTTGAGCATTTGGAGTAAATACAACAGAGCCTCTGTGTTTGTCTACGACATCTCTAATTCCTGAAGCTGTTTGTATTACAGTTCTCTTACGAGATAACCGTTTAAGGCAATTAAACAGTGATGCACACAATGTATTTTGTGTTTTTCCTATATTGCAGTTACAACATGTGGGAGATGAAACATGACATTCAAAATAACATTAGCATAGCAGTTAACACCAGTAATATTATCAAACATGTAACCAACCATGTCTCCCTCCTTTTCCACTTTCTGCTTCTGAACACATTCTTCTTTAGCTGTGCTTTCAGACTTTTGTGTAACCAATTTCTGCTTAGGACATAATACCCTTTTCTCACAAACAGGATATTGTCCTAAATAAAGAGCATACTTAGTTATAAGTCTGTTATACTCGCTGACACAGTTTGAATCTGCACTAACCTTCTTCTCATCAAAATCAACCAGAAAGCAAACCAGATTATCTTTGAACTCTTGACAGTGTTCTATTTGACATTCCCTCTTTAGAAACTGTACTTCCAATGTTTGTGAATGCAGCATTAACACTTAACCCCTGAGTCTTGTGGATTGTTACATCATATGCTAAACAAACTTGTAGGAAGTTGGCTCTGTATGCACTATTTCAAAGTAAGGAATAGTGTGCACAGAGTCCAAGGGTTCCCCTTAGAGGTAAGATAGTGGCAAAAAGAGATAATTCAAATGCTCTATTTTGTGGTAGTGTGGTCGAGCAGTAGGCTTATCAGAGGGTAGTGTTAAGCATTTGTTGTACACACACAGGTAATAACTGAGGAACACACACTCAGAGACAATTCCAGGCCAATAGGTTTTTGTATAGAAAAATATATTTTCTTAGTTTATTTTAAGAACCACAGGTTCAAGATTTACAAGTAATACTTCAAATGAAAGGTATTTCATGTAGGAACTTTAGGAACTTTGAATTAGCAAAATAGCATATACAGTTTTCACACAAATGACATATAGCTATTTTAAAACTAAACACAGTGCAATTTTCAACAGTTCCTGGGGGAGGTAAGTGTTTGTTAGTTTTTGCAGGTAAGTAAACCACCTATGGGGTTCAAGTTTGGGCTCAAGGTAGCCCACCGTTGGGGGTTCAGAGCAACCCCAAAGTTACCACACCAGCAGCTCAGGGCCGGTCAGGTGCAGAGGTCAAAGTGGTGCCCAAAACGCATAGGCTTCAATGGAGAAGGGGGTGCCCCGGTTCCAGTCTGCCAGCAGGTAAGTACCCGCGTCTTCAGAGGGCAGACCAGGGGGGTTTTGTAGGGCACCGGGGGGGACACAAGTCCACACAGAAAGTACACCCTCAGCGGCACGGGGGCAGCCGGGTGCAGTGTGCAAACAAGCGTCGGGTTTTCAATAGGTTTCAATGGAGACCAAGGGGTCTCTTCAGCGATGCAGGCAGGCAAGGGGGGGGCTCCTCGGGGTAGCCACCACCTGGGCAAGGGAGAGGGCCACCTGGGGGTCGCTCCTGCACTGGGGGTCGGATCCTTCAGGTCCTGGGGGCTGCAGATGCAGTGCCTTTACCAGGTGTGGGGTCTTTGAAGCAGGCAGTCGCGGTCAGGGGGAGCCTCGGGATTCCCTCTGCAGGCGTCGCTGTGGGGGCTCACGGGGTCAACTCTGGCGACTCACGGTCTCGCAGTCGCCGAGGAGTCCTCCCTGAAGTGATTGTTCTCCACAAGTCGAGCCAGGGGCGTCGGGTGCAGAGTGGCAAGTCTCACGCTTCCGGCGGGAAACCCGTGTTGTTTCAAAGTTGCTCCTTTGTTGCAAAGTTGCAGTCTTTGGTGAACAGAGCCGCTGTCCTCTGGAGTTCTTGGTCCTTCTAGATGCAGGGCAGTCCTCTGAGGCTTCAGAGGTCGCTGGTCCCTGTGGAAAGCGTCGCTGGAGCAGTGTCTTTAGAAGTGGAGAGACAGGCCGGTAGAGCTGGGGCCAACGCAGTTGGTGTCTCCGTCTTCTCTGCAGGGTTTTTCAGCTTAGCAGTCCTCTTCTTCTTAGGTTGCAGGAATCTGAGTTCCTAGGTTCTGGGGAGCCCCTAAATACTGAATTTAGGGGTGTGTTTAGGTCTGGGGGGTTAGTAGCCAATGGCTACTAGCCCTGAGGGAGGCTACACCCTCTTTGTGCCTCCTCCCTGAGGGGAGGGGGGCACATCCCTAATCCTATTGGGGGAATCCTCCATCTGCAAGATGGAGGATTTCTAAAAGTTAGAGTCACCTCAGCTCAGGACACCTTAGGGGCTGTCCTGACTGGCCAGTGACTCCTCCTTGTTTTTCTCATTATCTCCTCCGGCCTTGCCGCCAAACGTGGGGCCGTGGCCGGAGGGGACGGGCAACTCCACTAGCTGGAGTGCCCTGGGGTGCTGTAAAAAATGGGGTGAGCCTTTGAGGCTCACCGCCAGGTGTTACAGTTCCTGCAGGGGGAGGTGAGAAGCACCTCCACCCAGTACAAGCTTTGTTACTAGCCACAGAGTGACAAAGGCACTCTCCCCATGTGGCCAGCAACATGTCTGGTGTGTGGCAGGCTGCTAAAACTAGTCAGCCCACACTGGTAGTCGGTTAAGGTTTCAGGGGGCACCTCTAAGGTGCCCTCTGGGGTGTATGTTACAATAAAATGTACACTGGCATCAGTGTGCATTTATTGTGCTGAGAAGTTTGATACCAAACTTCACAGTTTTCAGTGTAGCCATTATGGTGCTGTGGAGTTCGTGCATGACAGACTCCCAGACCATATACTCTTATGGCTACCCTGCACTTACAATGTCTAAGGTTTTGCTTAGACACTGTAGGGGCATAGTGCTCATGCACCTATGCCCTCACCTATGGTATAGTGCACCCTGCCTTAGGGCTGTAAGGCCTGCTAGAGGGGTGACTTATCTATACCTGTAGGCAGTGTGAGGTTGGCATGGCACCCTGAGGGGAGTGCCATGTCGACTTAGTCCTTTTATCCCCACTAGCACACACATGCTGACAAGCAGTGTGTCTGTGCTGAGTGAGGGGTCCCCAGGGTGGCATAAGATATGCTGCAGCCCTTAGAGACCTTCCCTGGCATCAGGGCCCTTGGTACCAGGGGTACCAGTTACAAGGGACTTACCTGGATGCCAGGGTGTGCCAATTGTGAAAACAAAAGTACAGGTTAGGGAAAGAACACTGGTGCTGGGGCCTGGTTAGCAGGCCTCAGCACACTTTCAAATCAAAACTTAGCATCAGCAAAGGCAAAAAGTCAGGGGGTAACCAAGCCACGGAGGCATTTCCTTACAAAACTGGAAACTGTTTTCATCTTACATACAAATCTTTAACAAGCAAAAACTGCATAACACATTGCCCAATTTGTTTCATGCCATCTATCTCATCAAACTTTATTGCTAAGAATTCAACCTGATCACGATTAATGAAATCAACAACATTACCCATGGCACCATTTACCAATCCTTCTACATGTAAAGTATGTCCTAAAATTACTCTGTAGTTTTTAGAAACACATAAACATTTCTCTAGAACAGCAGTCCCTGATACAGGCTTTTCCAAAGATTCTAATTTATCTTGTAATTTTGGACTCAGAATACAGTTACACGTTGATGTTCCATCTTGTCAATTGCAGTACTCTCCAAAATCTGTTCATTTTCAGGGTTCAGTAATTCCTTATTAAATGTAACATAGTCTTGAATAGTAGGCATCAACAAGACTATCTGTTTCCTCTCTTTACAAAATGTATACATCAGTTCTGCTAGTGTCTTATTAGAGGGAAACCGCTTTTTCATAAGACGACTTTCCAACTTCACTTTTACCTCTTTTGTTAGAACCCCTAGTCTAATGCCCTTTAGAATATTTCCACACTCCATATCAGACGCTTGATGCATATTTTTAACAAGTTCTTTGTATTCAAAATACTGCCAAATGTTTACACAGCCAATACTTCCCAATGAGTTTCAAGTTTGTTCATGTGAAAGAGTTTCGAAAACAGGCTGTCCTTTTACTTGAGTGAGTTGTAGTTGATCCCCAAAAAACAATCAAATGCTCTCCTCCAAACAAGAAATATTCAGTTTTTAAAATCTCCTGTATTCTAAGTGCACAAAGGCAAGCATTAGATTAGAAACCACGTTCTCCTCATCAATAATCAAAAGCTTCATTTTCCTCAAAACTCTTGCTATCTCATTACAAGCTTCACCTGATAATTTCTATTATTCCAGTTTATTTTCATGCTTAATTGGCAGCATCAAAAGTCTATGTAGAGTAATTGTTTTGATATTCTGTGCCGCTAGTCCAGTGTGTGGCATTACCAAACACAATAAGTTTGAATCTGTAGTGTTTGGTAGATAAGTTAACAGAACTTTAATTAAAAAGCTTTTTCCAGTACCAGCTTGACCACTAATATATTACCATATTGGCTTGAAAGATGAGCAATTGCATTAGTTCTTTTCATGTTGCAATCCATTTTCTATTTTGCTTTTTACTTCAATACAATTGTAAATTTGCTTATTATTCAGTTGCTTAACTAACTATTCCAAATCTACTAATTCTTACTTAGCTTGTTCCATTGCAGTTTCCACTTCTTTCATAGCTACTGCAGCTTCTTTTCAATTATAGGTTTTCCAAGAGGATCCTGACATGGAGGTGCTGAGCTTTAGCTGCTATGAGATATATCCTTAGCTACCTCACCTGCAATAATTTCTTCATTTTTTCAATACTATCTTTGACAGCATTAAAAAACTCTTTGTAGCAGTTGTAATCCCCAAGTTTTAATTTACTACACCAAGGTTTGAACAACTGAAGGAGTGCTAAATAAAAAAACCCTCTCTTTTGTTATGAGATTAACAGGTTAATTTCCGATGGTTAATTACATTTCTTTTTTAATGTTTTACCAAACATCCATCACAACCATGAAGAGCATATTTTCCTTCTTCTATGTTCTCAGAGACATTAATTTTATACCTGTAGTTTTGAGGAATTTCATAAAGACACTTGTCCTCTAGATGTAGACTTCTTCTGCATCCAACATATTTGATTTCATTATATCAGTACTTTCAGGTTCAAACTCTACCAGATTCTGAATTTCAGGAAAGTACATCAATTCTCTGTTTCTTGTGTAAGACAAACCAAGACTAACTCACACAATTTCTTTACATTTTGAGTACAAACTGTCACAGGCCTCATAACTCCCCATTTCCCTATGAGATAGCATTTTCAAGCTAAATTAATACAATTTCTTGCTAAGAGTTTTTTTTCCATATTTACAAAAGGACAGGATTGTAGTCATTAATATATTTGGAATCTTCACTTCTTTTTAAGTTATATATTTTCTTTGGTAATTTCCAAGTTATTGTATGTCTCACTGAAGACATAAACTGTTCACTCTTCCTTTTGAAATAAAAGGGCGTGGAAAACCAAATCGACATAGTGTACAATTTGTTTCTTTTGATCTGTATCTACAACAACAATACTTTCCACATTCATGAATTTGAAACACAAAACGTGTTCTCTAAGAGCTCTGTCAGCTGTCTGTTTTGGGACAGCACATGTGACATACTGCTCTATAAAAGACAAAACAAAGGCATCACTTTCTGATCCAAATGTTGGTGTATCATTTATCCATAGTAGCATATGAATATGAGGAGCACTTCTTGCCTGGTACGTTTTTCACCCAAAAAAAACCTGTTACTTCTCCAAGTGCAGGATTGTTTTTGATGCAGATGAAGGCAAAGATAGCTTAGAATTGGTGATTAAAATATCTGCAAACATTAGCAGGATCTAATGAGCACAGATCTCCAGCTGACTTCACATTAACATCTTTCAAATTAGAGTTTGCTTCTCCCCAAAATTCAATGAGATCATCCCATGCATACTCTGCACACCATGTTGGTGGTCCTAGATTTCTCAGCATACATTTTCCTTCTCCATGACAGCGGAACTAATATTAATTTGTACCACATTGGCACGCCATTAAATTAATTATATTGTACTCCAAGTTTTCATCCTTTTCTTCAACTTAGTTAACAAATTCTCTTACAGATATATTCTGAAGATGAGCTCCTGTTTTTAATGTGTGATTCACTGCATATGATAGTCCAGACAAGTCGCTTTCAAATAGAAGGTGAAATATGTATGGAATGCACAGTCTAAATCTTGGATCTTCTGAGTATAATCTTGTTGATTGGTATTTAGCTGCTGGTATTTGTATAGGCCCATCATCATACCGACCTCCTACTCCTGTAGGAAACAAGTTTGGGAAGCAGCAAGCCTTCTAGCTCTTTTCCCACACACTCATTGGAGCTCCCTTCCCTTGCTTCATCAGGTAAAGATCTATAGCATCACCAATGACTTCTTTTGAATGTAATGGATGGATGCTGTAGTGCTCATAGATTTTTTCAGAATGGCTTGAATCCACTTTTCTTACTTGTCCCACTCCAGACAAACACTCATCATCTTCATCAATATTTTCAATATGATTCTGCACCATCAACATCTTTATAATAAACATTATTTTGTACCAGGTATAATTTGGATTGTTTAACTTTATTAACATTAACCAACTCTTGTCAAAGTATTTTATTTTTAGTAGGTACACCATTTACCAAAATAATAACTCATTCTTCATTATCTTTGTCAACATCTTTGATAGTTTCAAAATTGCTCTTAAAATTGAATGACAAATACAGTCGTCTTCATTTAAGGCCTTTCAATAACTCTGTGGGATGCAATGTACCTGTGTTTGGTTCCAAATGTATGATTGCTTGAAATGTATGTTCAGATTGTATAATGGATAGATTCATATATGTTTAAATCTTGTAGTTGTTCTGGAATAGTTATAAATTCTAGACTATTATACACTGCTCTAGCTGGTGTTATCTGATCCTCTAACTTGTCATAGCAGTGCTTCCAAATTATTTGTCGGACTGACAAATCAAACTGTTCTTCTACAAATAAATAAGCAGCAAGTTCTTGCCACTTTTCCTTGTTGTCCCCTTCAGACATAGTTTTGTTACATTTTGTGATCTCTTCCTGGAAGTTCTCAGTGCCACTTTGAGAACTCTCTTCTAAAATATCTCTACCTACAAAATCCTCATTCATATTACAATCCTCTTCAGAACCAAAGAACCGAAAATGGACATTGTCACAAACCTTTTCTACCTCTTGTACAGTACCGTGCAAAGGTACTCTTTTCATCTCTCCTAAACATATCGCTGGAGTCTTCACATAGTAAAGTCTCAGAACAAAACTTCTCATCTCCGAATGGTGAACTGTTAGCATTCTAAAGTGACGAAAGATGCTCTGGCACACTTTCCTAGATAAATATGCTAAGAATGCCCTTGTTAATGTGTTATATTTCTTACTTTGCAAGGATCTGAGCCTTGCAAAATAGATTTGTTTTCTCTTCAGAGTTTTACTTGGAAATTCATGTACAAAACTTCTAATAAATCATTAGATCTGTGCTGAATGCTACAAATAATACTTCGACTCCACAGGTATACCGGGCGCTCAGTACATGTCCCCGAAACACCTACAGCAACAGATCTTTCAACATCTCTAGGAACAATCTTTTCTTTTTCTTTTGGAGTCCTTTCCTTCATTTCATAATATCTACCGGTTAAATCCACTGCATGTACTAATGTAGTCTCTTGTAAATATGCTTCTTCATCAAACTAAGGTTCTGTGCTGGATGTATGGTTCCGTTCTCCTCCAAATGTTTTACAAGAATTACATTTATTAACAAGTATTTTCCTTTGGCTGCATCTTTTTTACCCAACACCATTTTGTCCGGACCTCTCATTATATTTATGATCAAAATAGAAAGTTTCCTCTTCAACTCAAACCCCTTATCAAATATATCCTCAACCAATTTTTTTGTTTAAATACTTTTGTTCTCTTTCTGTATTGTTTCATACTCTTAACAAGATTCTGAAATACTCTAGGACTAAACATTCTGACTCTAATTTCCTTGAACTGTTGTTACCTCCTGGTTGACCTTTCAACTTTTTTGTTTAACTTCATCTGTCTATTTTCACAGCTTTTTTTAGTTTCCACAACTTATTCACACGTTTTATCTTTATTTTTTTCCAGTTTACAAATATTTCAGTTTGCCACACACAGCTTTTAAAAACGTTTTGGTTGGCTTGCCAGCAACTTCTATGTGTTTACTGGCATTTTCCACATGTTGTTTTTCTGTCTTATGACTTGCTAGTAGATAATAGAAGTTGCACACTTTCTTTTTCTGTTGTATTTTATTCAGCATTTTTCACTTCTGTTCCACTCCAGAAATATATCTGTACAAATAAAAATATATTTTAGAATTCCCTCATTATAAAATGCCCTCATTGTGTCAATTACAAAAATACTGTTTTGCACAACTGAACAGCCCATGCAGCATGTTGAAAGATTCTCTCCATTCAACTTCCACATAAAATTCAACAACATTACAACAACAAGCAATGCAAATTCATTTTAATTCCACAAACATTTAAATGTTGTTACATGTCAAGATACAGTTAAACAACATACACATAAGACCCTACATTACTTTACAGCATAGCCTGTAGATATCTGGAGCTATATGTGATTTACTATAATCACATACTATAGCAAGGGCAGAAACCAGCGCCCCCCCAAAAATAAGGTTGTGACAATGTTTTCTTAATAACACAATAGACACACCTGCCACATAATCCATCATCTGTCACATAAACAGCAGATTTTTACAAAAATGAAACATTTTCTTTCTAGCTGGACTGTTCATAAATTAAAAATATTACACCACAAACTCTGGCACTCAGTATAAGGCCCTTTCCATAACAATTTATTTTATTGATATATTGTGATATTTGGCTGTTGAAATGTTACTAATTAGGTCCAAGAGCACCCATACAATCTTACTGCATTATGCCACATATTTTCTTTTCTTTCTAACATACCTTACTCAATCTTACCAATAACATTCAATTGCATCTACTACACAGTTCCAGTACTCTCACAATACCTCTCATACCTTACAAATCTCCTATTTCAAATATTACCTGTATAATAAAACAATAAACCTATAATGGTTCAAAGGCCTTTCCACTTAAAACTCAATTTAAACTTTCAGACATTCTGCCAAAAAGTCTACTACCATATTATAATTTTTTTTATTAACTATTAAAAATCTCTGTCAGTACTCCTTGCTTACAATTGTTTTTTAAAAAAAATATAATGTACAGTTAGTTTTTTTTACATTTATTAGGGGACAAGCCTCCCTCCGAAAATAATACTACAATTTACATACCTCTAAATGTCTTTTGATGATAAATCAATCACATTCACAATTTCAGTTCACTTTTTTTATCTCAATAAAAATATAGACTAAGAATGGTAGAACACTCTCATGCCAAGCAACCAGTAATGGCAGCTTATTCAACTTTGCTTTATGTGATATGTAATGGCAAATCACAAACTCTGTTTAATCTTTTATTTATTTTACCTTACTTTTCAATGGGTACAGTTTGTAAACCCTATTTTGTGCTCCTACTCAGAAGCCCAAAGTCCTACTGTGTGCTACCGGATTCGCGACTCCTTTGCATCCCCCTGCACAGACCCCCATAATTCGTGACGGAGTCACAAATCCAGTCAGGGATAAAAAAAACTATTTCTAGTTATTTCATTCCACACTTTTCACTTCATTATAAAAAAATTCACATGCTATATATCTAGAAAACATTTTGTTTGAAAACCTATTCCACCAAATTGTCTATTTTAGTCTTAAGGGATTGTCTCCTTTAAGAAATGGTCCTGCCCCCACACTGAATGTCCACAGGTACCATAGCAACCTCCTCTAGACCACTGCACTGTACCAGGAGTTCAAAGGTTCAGTACATTTACTGGTAGCAGCAGTCCAGCGCTACTCTATGCTGCAGCAGGTGTGGTTTACAACCACTAAATGTAATCACATTAAAAACAAAGTTACTGGTGCTACTAAAATAAGAACCTATCATTAATTCACAACCTTCTATTTGTTAGTCACAACCTAAATTGATATATAACTCTTTTCACAACATCCAATCAAATAAATGTTTTTAAAAAAATGTGCAAGCCCCTCCATATTAACCACCTCACATTTTCAGACCTCCTTCAATCGGCTGCAGCCTTCTCTTGTGTGCAATCGCTCCTTTCCTTCAAAATGTTCAGAGTGTGGATTGTAGGCCACAGCTATGTTTTTTGGGCTAATGAGTATGCATGAAAAAGTGGCATTAGCAGGGACCTTGGTTTGCCTAGTGTGGATATAACTTGGGTTGCCAATGACCTGGGCACAGTGACTTCAGTAGTACTGAACACACTAATGAAGGACACCTTTGTTAAATTAATGTACCTTTTCCCTCACACTGTCTTTGTGTTCTCTAATATATGCCAGAGGCAAAATGGAAGTCTTCATCTCCATTTTGTCACAAATAGAAAAAGCCAGGAAACATTTCTCAGAGGCCATAACATGGGCTCAGTCTACAATAATAGCCTCCACTTTGACATGGATGACATATACAGGAGTGATGGAGCGCACTTCACAGATGAGAGCAAAAGAGTATTTTTAAGTAACTTTAAACTGCATTCGCTCATATGTACACTAAACATATACAACCAACAAACACAAAGGCTCTTCTTAGAGCCACCCTACATACCACACACTTTTAAAGTTTTTAAAAAAGACTACTTTATTTTTTTAACAAAAAATTAGATTCACAACTCCGTCACTGATCCACATACCAAAAGCACAATATAATGCACAACAGCCAACATATTTATCATATATTTTTATTTATTTGCTATATCTATCAGTACATTTTGCACTAAATAACAGGAATTAAAATTGCCTACTATGACTCAATGGACAACATTCACAGAGCTTTTTAAGTGGGTGAAAAACTCTATAAGTACATCTGTCAGTGGCTGAATAACTGTATAAGTCACTATGTCATTGCATACGTCACTTTATGCGAAGGTCTCTTACTGGGTGCATAACTGGCAGAATGAGTACCTCAGTGCCCATGTGACTATCTGAGTGGGTGTCTCACTGTCTGTGTAAACCTGTGCGTGGCTGCCTCAGGTTCTGTGACTGAGCTGGATTTCTGAGTGGTTGAAGCAGTGTGTCAGTGCATATGTCAATAGGTATACAAGTATCTCAGTGGATCTGTCAGTGGATACATTACTATCTCAGTTGGTTTGTAAATGCATATGTGGCTATCTCACTGATTGTGTCAGTGGGTACCTGAGGTTCTCAGTGGATCTGTAGTAGGGTACATAAAGGTGTCACTCGGTTTGTCACTAACAGAAAAGTGCTGTAAGTAGGTCTCTGACTGGTTGCAAAGCTATCTATCAGTGCCTACGACTGAGTATATAAGTTCCTCTGTATGTCTGTGACTGACTGCCACAGTGTTTCAGCTGATATGGGAATAGGTCCCTCAGGTTCTGAGTGGATTTCTAAATGGGTGGAAGAGACTATGAGCAGCACTATCAATGGGTGCATGACTCTCCCAGTGGGCTTGTCACTGCCTGCATCACTGTCTGAGTCACTTTGTCAGTACACACACAGGTGTCCAAGTATGTCTCTGACTGCATACATAAGTATCAGAGTTTTAATCCAAGAGGCTGTCTCAGTGTCTCAACGGCTCTATCAGTGGGTCCATCACTATTACATAAAGGCTATAGGTGTGAGCATCAGTCTCTCACATGGTCTCTTAGTGGGTGTGACATTCTCTAAGTGCATCTCTGAACGGCTCCATCACTGTCCAAATCGGTCTATCAGTACCTACATAACTATCTCAATAAGTATGTAAGCATCTGCATAATACTGTGAGTGGATCTCTGACTAGCTGTCACAGTGTATGAGTGGCTCTGTCAATGAGTGTATGAGGGTTTTATTAGGCCTGTGACTGGCTGCTTTAGGCTGTCAGTGGATCTCTGAATTAATTAGTCTCTCAGTGGCTCTGTAAGTAAATGTGTGAGTGCTTGAGTGGGTCTCGAAGTGAGCTCATGAGTCTATGACTGCTTCTATGAGTTGGTACATTAGATTGTCATTGGCTTTATGAGTGACTGGAATGCTCTTTGAGTACGTCTGAGTGGGTGCATAAGTGCTTCAATGTGTTTCTCAGTGCGCACGTCACTATCTGAGTGGGTCTGTGAGTGGGTCTGTGAGTGTCTGCATGGGGGTGTGATTGTGATCATCAGCCTATTATTGGTTCTGTGAGTCAGTGCATGAGCTTCATATTGAATTTATGAGACGGTGTGTGAGTGGGCGCATTAGTTCCTTAATGTGTCTCTCTGTGGGTACAACACTATCTGTTTAAGTCTGTGTATACATGTGTGACTGTCTCTGTGAGTGGATTAATCGGCCTATAAGTGGCTCTGTGAGTCGGTGCATGAGGTTCTGATTGGGTTTATGGGTGAATGAAAAACTCTGTCAGAGTGTATGTGACTCAGTGTGACAGTGTGTGCAGCATTAGCTGATGAAATATATATTTTTGACTACAGGTGTGAGTGGGTGCATGACGGTCTCAATGTGTCGCTCAGTGAGTACATTACTAGCTGAGTGGGTCTGTGAGTGGGTTTATGAGTGTCTATTTGGGTTTCTGAGTGTGTGCATAAGCTTTTCAGTGGATCTGTGAGTGGGTGCATGAGACTTTGAGTGGGTTTGTGAGTAGGTAAAAAAGTATTTTGAGGTGACTGTGACTAAGTATGACAGTTTGTGCAGCATTAGCTGATTAAATATATATTTTTTACTACATGTGTGAGTGGGTTCATGGCTGACACCATGTGCCTCTCAGTGGGTACATTATTATCTGAGTAGGGATGTGAGTGGGTGCATGAGTGTCTATGTGGGTTTCTGAGTGCGTGCCTGAGCTTCTGATTGCACCAGTGAGTGGGTGTATGAGGTTTAGAGTGGCTCTCTGATTGGGTGAAAAAGTCTCTCTGTGTGTCTCTGAGTAACTGTTGAAATATATACGTTTTTTAATTTCATTAGCAGGATTCGCTACTCCATCGCAGTATGACACTGGGGGCTGCGTTGAGTGCCGCGATGGAGTCGCGGATTTACGGTCTTTCGCAAAAACACATTCTTACCTCTTTAAACTCATAATATATCCCTCTCAACCCCTTACATTATTCTCATGGGGTCAGAGTACCTCTACCCGACCCCTTATACCCATTTCACAAATAAAACCCATCCCTCGGCACCGTTCCCGTTGAAGAAATCAGCGGCTGAAATGTTCTGAAGAATTTGCACCCAGCCAATCAAACTCCTCCCTGTGGCTCATGGATTTGTAGTGCTCCATGTCGGAGTTGTGAAGGATCTGTGTCCCTAGATATACAAATTTGTTTTCTCCTTAATTTCTCATGAACTACTGAAGGGAAATACACCAGAACAAAAAAGCACTCTTTCTGAACCAGGATCTACCTTCCTGCCAAATTTGGTAGTTTTTGTGCCAGTGCTGTTCAAAATCTCTATGAAAAAAATGGGGAAAATGTGTTTTGGGATCCCCTCTTTTTTTTCCCTCCACCCAGACAGATCACCCCAAAACATCCCAGGCAGCAGCTGATCCGACTGGAAATGTTTTTGGGAAAGTTTCATGAAGGTTCGTCTAGCAGCACCAAAGATATATGTAAGTTAAAAAAAAAATTTTTTTTATATAGAAACATATATATATTCCCATATTCCCTGGAAAAAACTAAGATTACAGGGATGTTATAGGTAGGAAATAGATTTTTTTTTTTAAACGTATAAAATCATTTACATTTATGGTCACATGCTAATGGAAACCTATAAATAAATACATAATGAATAGAATATGTCTTAACCCACATACTGTTTCTTTGCATGCTCTGTGGCTCACATAATAAAACTGTGCCCAACAAGCCAAACAAAAACCATCGTCCCTGTGTATTCCTGTGCAATGAAATGGAAAAATTACCTAGCAACGAGCTACACAAACTACTATATGAAGGAGATGATAATTGAGCGTTAGGATGAAAAATAATAATCTTAATTTTCTAACAACAGTGATGGGCTTTCATTCACTTTGGGCTTCGTGTGTATCTCAATCCTATTAAAAGTAGCTTGGAAGGCCAAAACATAAACTAGACTGCATATGTAAGGTTTCAAAATTACTGCATGAACAACTAAAATATACATTTATGGTCACTTGATCATGTAAACCAATGGGCAAATACATAACAATACAATAGATAAAAAGAAAGAAATCACATTAAATCTGATTGCCAACCTGCAGTTAAATTTAGTATTCCCCAAAGGCAGGAATTCCTCAGATATTAGATCCCTAATAACTTTCCACCCATTTGACAAATCACCACAAAACTTTCCAACCCTGTAGCATTTTCTACATTTTGAGATGATGTTAATGTTTCTGGTGAATCCTTAAGATAGTGCAAAGATAAAAGAGAGTCCCAAAATTGTGTTTTTCCACCAATGCATTTTCCATACACTATTGTATTTTATGTAGCACAAAAACAGCTGAATGGATTTACATGGAATTTGGCAGGATTATACATTATGGTGCAGAGATGATGCTTTTTGTTTAATGCAGTTAGGTAGGGTAAGTACTTTTTAAGATATAAGCCATTTAAACTTAGTGATTTCTGTTACTTTTTAACTATTACAGAATTTCAAACATTTTGTGAAATTAGTGCAGTACATGGCCATAAATATATGTAAAAAATACAAATCAATGTCCCTACCTATTACCACTTAAGTAAATTGGTAATAGTTAGGGACCCACAACCTACCTATATTTAAGGCCCTAGCAATGAACACACTCAAACAGTAGTAAAAAACATATGGTTGCTTTTTAATTCTCTGAAAACAGCCTTTACTCAATTATATACTGTCTGTCATTGACATGTACCACGGTATACTGCAGACTTATCATGGTATACCATGAATCAAGATATAACTAAGGCCTAGCAGTATTATTGGTTTGCAGCACCCTTGCATCACTCATGGTGTCACTTGGGCAATCCAATACTTAAGTCAGATTTACATACGAATGCAAGGCCACCATTCGTTGTTGCGCCGCGTGGTGCGGCGCGAGCCGAGCATTCAGCTTGCGCCGCGCAGCGCGTTCTCAGGACGCGGCGCGCCCCGAGTCTTCTTTGTACAGCGCGAGGCCCCAAATATTATTTTGGGCCTCGCTCTGCCTTCTGTTGTGTCCCTGTTCTCCCCTGACCCCTCCTTACCTGTTTCTTTTTCTTTCTTCTTCTTCTTTTTCTTCTTTACTTTTTCGAGGCATTTTCTGTCCTTTCTTTATGTCTTTCCCCCTTCCCATGTTACCTTTTTCTTCCCAGCATTCCCTGGTCCCTATTTTCTATGATTCCTGTTCTATTCTATCCTATGTACTTTTTCCCTATCTAAAATGGTGTCTTTTTACTTCCTGTTGGTCACTTCCTGTTTCTTGGTATATAAGGGCTCCGTTTTCTCCCTTTCCTTGCGCTGCATCACTTTCTGCTCAGATTGTGTCTTCGCTCCTGATTCTTAGCCTTCGGTTCTGAATCTTTTCAATTTTGCATTTACCTGCATTTTGTTCCTGTTTGATTCCTGGTTTTGTTTTCGTTTCAGGAATCCATTTTTTGGAGGTTTTTTCCCCTTTATTGGGGTTTTTTCCCTCTGGCACTAATTCTAAAGGGCACGGTCTGTTCTTGGCGTTTCCACTGCCTGCAGCACCGTGGCTACTAGAAAGAGTCGCCCTTTTCTGGGCCAAAGCCGAACCCTCAAGACCTACGCCACTAGATCTGCGGTTTCCAGGCGCCAGCAGCACGTGAGTCGTGACAGAATGCAGCGCCAAACCATTCCGACATCTTCTGATACTATGGATGACACAGTGGCGGCGGCTGCAGATCCTGATTCATCTTTTTTGACTACTATTCAACAACAAGCTCAGGAATTGCAACAATTGCGCAACGAGAATGCGGTCTTACGACAGGCTTTGGCCCTCCGCAGTGGCGATGTTCCGACTATCTCCGCCTCAACGCCTCGCTTCTCTGGTGAACCAACTAAACTGCGTGAATTCCTGGATGCATTAACGGTTTACTTCGCCTTCAGACCTAGCCAATTCTCTCATGACAGGACAAAGGTGGGATATCTTATTAGTGCATTATCCGGTCCTGCCTTGGCCTGGGCAACCCCGATGGTGTCATCCAACGATCCAGTATTGTCGGACTATTCTGCCTTCGTGACCCGCTTCAAACAAATGTTTAGTCGCCCAGGATTGGAAGCCTCGGCAGAGGAAGCATTATGTGATATCCAGCAAGGTTCCCAGGATGTCCTCCGATATATTACACTTTTCCGTCAATTAGCGGCAGAGACCACTTGGGTGGAGCGTACCCTGGTAACTTTGTTTCGCAGAGGACTTAAGGAAGAAATTAAGGATGAATTAGTACATTCCACCAGAGTTGAAGATCTTCGTGGCCTCATGGATCAAGCACTTTCCATCGAGTATCGTCTTCAAGAACGACGAATGGAGAAGAGAAGGAGTAGAGGAGTGTCTCAGCAAAGCTCTTCACGGATGTATCCACCTCATCCTGAGGAATCTCGTCCTCCTGCTAAAGATATAGAAGGGGAACCCATGCAAGTGGATACTGCTCGAGGGCCACTCTCTGCTAGTGAGAAGGAAGACAGACGGAAGAAGGGATTGTGCCTCTACTGTGGTTCTGCTGGTCACATGCTTCGTACATGTCCTGTACGTCCACCTAGACCCTTGGGAAACGCCACCTCCCGTCCTCTGTAAGAAGGGAGGGGACGGGATCATCGGCTATACCTTCTATCAGCTCATTCAACGACAATACAACTTACTTGTTCGTGTTACCAGTCATATTACAACTACCTGATGGCCGCCAAGAAAGAACTATGGCATTATTGGATTGTGGTGCTAGTGGTATATACATGGATAAGACATGGGCCACTAATCTGCAAATTCCCACTCAACCCAAAGACATTCCTGAACAAGTACACACCGTGGATGGTTCTTTAATATCCTCAGGTCCAGTCGATACTACGACCTTGATGTTAAATTTACAGTTTGGTAATCATCAAGAACACCTCTCTTTTGATCTCATTTCATCTCCCAACCATACCATTATTCTCGGAATTCCATGGTTTACTAGACATAACCCATATGTGAACTGGGTAACCCGGACAATTTCTTTATCCTCACAGTTTTGTCAAGAAAATTGCTTTGCTTCCGATAAATATTGGTCACCAAACAGATTAACACCTATGAAGAGTACTACGGAGTATTCCAACAACACTGTCCAAGGGGTTCCTGAACATTATTTAGAGTTCCAAGACGTGTTTCAAAAACCATCCAGACCTGTATTACCTCCACATCGAGAGTACGATTGTGCTATTCCTTTGGAACCTGGAACAGTCGTTCCCTTTGGGAGGATGTATTCTCTCACGGAACCTGAAAAGGAAGTTCTTAAGGAGTATCTGGAGGAAAATGTACAGGGTGGTCTCATTGTTCCATCATCTTCTCCAGCAGGGGCTCCTCTCTTTTTTGTACCTAAGAAGGCCAAAGATCTTCGTCCTTGCATAGACTTTCGAGGCCTAAACAAGATAACTATAAAGGATCGTTATCCTTTGCCCCTCATTAAGGATATTTTAGAGGCAGTCAGAGGGGCTCAACGTTTTACCAAGTTGGATCTTCGGGGAGCTTACCACCTTTTACGTATAAAAGAAGGAGACGAGTGGAAAACAGCGTTCAGGACACCGTTCGGTCATTTTGAATATAAAGTCATGCCCTTTGGTCTTACGAACGCTCCTGCTATATTTCAAAGGTTTATGGACTCAATATTTTCCGATCTCTTGAACCAGACACTCGTAATCTACTTGGACGACATCCTTATTTTTTCCAGACACCCCGAACTCCATTCTTCTCATGTGAAACAAGTCCTTCACAGACTCCGAGCACATCAACTATTCTGTAAACCCGAAAAGTGTGAGTTCGATAAGACGGAAGTCAAATATCTGGGTTATCATTTAAGTTCCACCGGCATAGCTATGGACTTAGAAAAGGTACAAGCAATTCTAGAGTGGCCTTCTCCCTGTTCTATCAAAGAAACACAATGTTTCCTAGGATTAGCAAATTTTTACCGACAGTTCATTCAAGACTTTGCTAAACAGACCAGCCATATAACCCATACCTTAAAGAAGGAAAATCTAAAACAGGGGTTTGTCTGGACCAAGGCGGCTGAAACAGCTTTTCAAGAATTAAAGAAGGCATTCACTCAAGCTCCCATCTTGAGACATCCAGATACCAATAAACAGTTTATCGTAGTTACCGATGCTTCCGAAAAAGCTATTGGAGCAGTCTTGCTTCAACTTCAAGAAGATGATGGTCTTGAACATCCTGTTTTCTATTTGTCCCATATTCTCTCTTCAGCTGAACAACATTACTCTGTACTAGAAAGAGAGTTGTTAGCTCTGAAGACAGCCTGCATCGAATGGAGACAGTTTCTGATGGGATCCAAGGAGCCTTTCGAGGCGAGAACAGATCACCGTAATCTGCAATGTCTACGTAATTTTGTATGCCAAAATAGTCGCCAGGCGCGTTGGGCCTTTTTCTTTAGTCAGTATGACTTTTACATCACCTATATTCCTGGATCTCAAAACATTCTGGCTGATGCTCTGTCTCGACGCTATCCAGATTGTACTCCTTCCCCATCTCAGTTTCTACTGGAGCCTAGTAAGATCCTTGGAGTTGCTCAATCTTTTCTGGATGAGGTACAACTGGAGTATTCCAGCCTGTCTAATAGCGAAATAGAGAAATTAAGAACCTTTTTATGCAAGAAAGAAGGATTCTTTTTTCATCAGAAGTTGTTATTCCTCCCTACTAACAGAGTGCGAGACAAAGCCTTACAGATGTGCCATGATTCACCGGTTGCTGGACATAGAGGTATTAAGGCCACACAAGAACTTCTTTCGCGATCTTTCTGGTGGCCTACCTGGAAATCAGATGTCGAAAGATATGTTCAGGCTTGTCCCATATGTGCCCAAGTCAAGATTCCCCGTAGCAGACCTGCAGGATTACTACACCCTTTGCCAGTTCCACCAACGCCATGGCATACTATTTCCACTGACTTTATGTGTTCACTTCCGCCATCAGCTGGAAACCAGGTTATCATGGTCACTGTTGATTCTTTCACTAAGATGGCCCACTTTACTGCTCTAAAGAAATTACCAACATCCCAAGAATTGAGCCAGATATTTATCGACCATATTTTCCGTCTCCATGGACTTCCACATACCATTGTGTCTGACAGGGGTCCCCAGTATATTTCCCGGTTTTGGAAACATTTTTGCAAGACACTGAATATCAATATAGCACTATCATCCGGTTTCCATCCTCAGACCAATGGACAAACTGAGCGTTTGAATCAAGGACTAGAACAATACCTTCGTTGTTTTTGTAATTCCACCCAAAGCAACTGGAACACTTATCTTCCTATTGCTGAATATTCCTACAACAATTCTGTCCATAGTGCCTCCAAGGTCACTCCCTTTTTCTGTTCCTATGGCTATCATCCGACCTCTTTTCCTACTGCTCCTCAATCTACCTCTCCTCTGCCTGCCATTACATCTTTTTCCAAACGTCTCCTGCAACTCCATAAGCTAATTAGATCTAATTTATTGCACACTAAGAGATATATGAAGAAGATCGCTGATAAGAAACGTGGACCCACTCCTGATTATCACCCTCAGGATAAAGTCTGGCTTTCTTCCAAATTCTTGCCCTCTCGTCTTTCTCTGAATAAGTTCACGCCTCGCTATTATGGGCATTTTCGTATTCTTCAGTTGCTCAATCCTGTCACTGTTCGTCTTCGCTTGCCTCATACTTGGAAAATTCATCCGGTCTTTCATGTATCCCAACTCAAACCTTATGTCCCTGATCCTTTCTCTCGTCAGTTTCCTTGTCCTCCTCCTGTGTTGGTGAATGATGTCCCTGAATATGAGGTTCAAGAAATTTGTGACTCTCGCCTTTTTCACCGGCGTCTTCAGTATTTGATTCACTGGAAGGGTTATCCTCTTAGTGAATGCTCTTGGGAAGATGCTTCTTCTGTTCACGCCCCTCTTTTGATTTCTCGTTTTCATCGTTTGTTTCCCTTCAAACCTAGACCTTCGGGGGGGACCTACTGTTGCGCCGCGCAGCGCGTTCTCAGGACGCGGCGCGCCCCGAGTCTTCTTTGTACAGCACGAGGCCCCAGATATTATTTTGGGCCTCGCTCTGCCTTCTGTTGTGTCCCTGTTCTCCCCTGACCCCTCCTTACCTGTTTCTTTTTCTTTCTTCTTCTTCTTTTTCTTCTTTACTTTTTCGAGGCATTTTCTGTCCTTTCTTTATGTCTTTCCCCCTTCCCATGTTACCTTTTTCTTCCCAGCATTCCCTGGTCCCTATTTTCTATGGTTCCTGTTCTATTCTATCCTATGTACTTTTTCCCTATCTAAAATGGTGTCTTTTTACTTCCTGTTGGTCACTTCCTGTTTCTTGGTATATAAGGGCTCTGTTTTCTCCCTTTCCTTGCGCTGCATCACTTTCTGCTCAGATTGTGTCTTCGCTCCTGATTCTTAGCCTTCGGTTCTGTATCTTTTCAATTTTGCATTTACCTGCTTTTTGTTCCTGTTTGATTCCTGGTTTTGTTTTCGTTTCAGGAATCCATTTTTTGGAGGTTTTTTCCCCTTTATTGGGGTTTTTTCCCTCTGGCACTAATTCTAAAGGGCACGGTCTGTTCTTGGCGTTTCCACTGCCTGCAGCACCGTGGCTACTAGAAAGAGTTGCCCTTTTCTGGGCCAAAGCCGAACCCTCAAGACCTACGCCACTAGATCTGCGGTTTGCAGGCGCCAGCAGCACGTGAGTCGTGACATTCGTGGCCCTGTGTTGATTGGTAAATCTGGAGAAACACAAGGCAGTGTAATTTGCTGTTTTGCGTTACTCTGCACACCATAATCTACATTGCTGCTAAATTTCAAATACACCTGTATGCCATGCCCTGGTGGACACTCCACTATACACTTTTCCAATGTACGCCATGTCAGTCTATGTTCCACTGTATGCCACTCAACTGGACACTTCTCCACTGTACGCTATTCCGCTCTATGCCATTCTACTGTATGCCTCTCCACTCTACTTTTCCCTGAACAGCAATCCACTATACAACACTCCACTGTACACTGTTCCACCGTATGCCACTCCAGTGTATGACACTTCACTCTATGCCACTTTATTCAACGCTATTCAATTCGACCCCATTCCAATGTATGCCCCTGCACTGTATGCTATTACACTCTACCCCCACCACTGTACACCAATCCAGTCTATAACACTCATTTATATGCCACTCCACTGTACACTATTGCATGCTATGCTGCTTCGCTCGACAACACTATTCTATGCTATTACATTGTACACACCTCCACTCTATGCCAGTCCACTCTATGCTATTACAGTGTATGCAACTCCAATGGAGGCCTCTTCAGTGTGCACCACTCCAATGCATACCACTCTGCTATATGCCATTCAAGTGTATGCTATTGCACTCTGAGCCATTTCACTGTATGCCACTCCTACTCTATGGTATTCCACTATATATCAATACACTGTACGCTATTCCACTCTATGCCACTCCCATTTGTGGCCTACCACTTCACTCTACACTATTCAATTGGATTCCACAACACAGTGCATGGTAGAGTGGTGAGGTATAGCTAGTGTTCTCTGGTTAGTGAGCTGAAAAAGAGTGCATTACGAGGTCCGCTATTTATAATAATTTGAAGGTGGTGAATAAACTGTAAATGAAAGTTATACCTATATGTTTAGAAGTTTTCAAATTTCTGTAGTTTAAACTTGGTTTGTAGAGGGAAATGAAGTTTTTCTAACTATAATTAAGCTTTAACTTTTCTTCTTTTCATTTTATATATCCACACACACAAACACACATTTACAAATACATATATTAGAGTTGATGTTAGCAACTTTTAAAGTATGGTTAGTTTTCATTGAAAAGCCGATTTTTACTTTGCTTCTAACCTTTGCTCTGTTTCACAGATTTGCACGGAACCAACCAAATAGTGAAACAGGCTTGGTCTTGGCAAGTCTTATTTGTCTGGGTGTTACAAAAAGGACGTCAAAAAGAATGTTTCCCATTTTAACTGCCATAAAAAGGGGCATGTTTACAAGCCCCTAGCACACCCTTAGCACTTCCATAGCATCATTTTGTTTATGCTAAGGCGGCACAAACATGACTTTTTCCACACACCATATTTACAAAATGGCACATGAATTGCTCCACTTTGTAACCACTTGCACCATATTATGCCTGCGCTGGGGATAATGTATGCAATGGGGGCATTCTGGCGCCAGGAGGCCCTCATAAATGGTGCAGTGAGATTTAACAGATTTCACTGCATCATTGTTGGTGTTGTTTTTAACCGCTACTCAAAACAGGCATTAGTAAGACGCTCCCATGGAAACCTATGTGCCTCCTTGCACTTTGCTACACTACCGTCAATATTTTTGACTCTAGTGTAGCAAAGCGCCACAATAGCGTGAACCCCTTGGACACTATTGTACTAACCAACTCCATGGTGCACCGTATTATAAATACGGAGCAACCATGGCATTACTAGGTGCAGTAGGGGGAGCGCAGAAAAGGTGGTGAATTATCTAAGATGCACAACTGTTTTTTAAATATGGGCCAAAGCTTTGTTCTCAACTACTGAAAAAATTGCTAAATGAAATTTAACCATCCTTGGCTTAAAACCTGAACTTTACTCAAAAGGTGTTACAAAAATGTGTTTGTTTATAGAAATTATTCATTTATAGAATCATTGAATGTTGGTACATGGGCAATTCACAAATTGTTTTTTGATCCAATTTTTTTTAAATAAAGGGATACGCTGGACTAGGGAGCTTTTCCTCCTGTATTCTATTTTGGTTGGGTTCACAAACTCAACACTGAATCCCAGATCCAAAGCCTCTAATTTTCTGGTTGCAACAAAAAAATCTGTTGTAGCCCTCATTACAAGATATAGAGGACAGTCCCCTGAAAAAACAGATAGAGGTCTAGAAGGTGAAGTAAAAGGAGCATGGTGAGTACACTTTGACCCCCAGACCTATGCCCAGGACTAGGCCAATGTTTAAATTAAAAATTTAAAAACTTGACTGCCACCTAGAATTCATGAACCCTGAACTCAGAGTCTGTGATCTCAAGGTGGCTAACAGGCCTCAATGCTTGTATAAAGTCGGTGAACTACGAAGGTCATAGACAAATGAGTAGCCTCTTTGAGTGTGAGAGCCCCGACCTGAGTCCGTGGGCTCAAAATATTTTGACCATTTTTGGGTCCCCTCCTAAAGATTGCAAACTCTGAGTAGATTCCATATGCTCAAGACGTTGTAGAATGATGGCAGATCCAATTTCTGAGTTTGAGAACACTGAGCCGAGTTTGCGGACTACACTTGACATTTCGTGTGTTGTGAGTTAGCAGACTTTAATTCAAGTCTGAAAACGCAAAACACATCTGGCGGTTGTTTAAAATATGTTAAATAAATGGGCCTGTAGACAGAGGTTTTTAGAACATTACCATGTGGAGGAAAGTACCATTTTCCTTGGCATGTTACCCCCATTTTACCTGTATGTCAGTATGTTTTGCCTGTCTAACTGGGATCCTGCTGGTCAGGACCCCAGTGCTCATAGTATATGGCCTAATGTGTGTGTCTGTGTAGTGTTTAACTGTGTCACTGAGGCTCTGCTAATCAGAACCTCAGTGCTTCTGCTCTCTCTGCTTTTAAATTTGTCACTGTAGGCTAGTGACTTCATTTACCAATTTCAATTGGCACACTGGACCACCCTTATAAGTTCCTAGTATATGGTACCTAGGTGCCTAGGGCATTGGGGTTTCAGGAGATCCATATAGGCTACAGCACCCATAGGGAGCTCAGACAAACCCTTGTACAGGCCTGCCATTGCAGCCTGCATGAAATAACGCACATGTTATTTCACAGCCATTTTCACTGCACTGCAAATTTACTAAGTGTGAGGGCACCCTGGCAATAGAAAAGGTGCCCCCACATAGTTCAGGGCCATTTCCCCAGACTTTGTGAGTGCAGAGAAACCATTACACGCGTGCACTACATATAGGTCAATACCTATATGTAGCTTCACAATGCTAACTCCGAATATGGCCATGTAACATGTCTAAGATCATGGAATTGTCCCCCCATTCCAAATCTGTTATTGGGGAGCCCATTTCATGCATCCTGGGGGCTCCACCATGGACCCTTCAGTACTGCCAAACCACTCTCTGAGGCTTGCACTGCAGCTACAGCTGCTGCACCTCACAGACAGGGTTATGCCCTCCTGTGGTCTGGACAGCCCAGTCCCAGGAGGGCAGAACAAAGCATTTCCTCTGAGAGCAGGGCGTTTCACCCTCTCCCTTTGGAAATAGATGCTACAGGCTGGGGAGAGGTATCCTCTCCTAGCCTCTGGAAATGCTTTGAAGGGCACAGATGGTGCCCTCCTTGCATAAACCAGTCTGCACCGGTTCAGGGACCCCTGCTCTAACAGGAAACTGGACAAAAGAAAGGGGAGTGACCACTCCCCTGTCCATCACCACTCCATGGGTGGTGCCCAGAGCTTCTCCAGTGTGTCCCAGACTTCAGCCATCTTGCTTTGCAAGGTGTGGGGGCACTCTGGAGGGCTCTGAGTGGCCAGTGCCAGCAGGTGACGTCAGAGACCCCTCCTGATAGGTCCATACCTGATAAGGTAGCCAATCCCCCTCTCAGGCTATTTAGGGTCTCTCCTCTGGGCTCTCTTCAGATTCTGCTTGCAAGTTTCCTTCAGGAATCCTCTGCAACAACTTCAGCATCCTGGGACCTCGGATCAACCGCAGCCTGCTCCAAGAAACGCTGTAACTGCAACAAAGTGTCTACAAGAGACACCTTTCTTCAGCAACCTCATCTCCAAGTCAGCAACTGCAACAGTTTCTATAGTTTCTAAAGTGCCGAGAGCCCCTTCTCAAACAGAGTTGAGGCCCCCAGGTCCCTCCTGGGTCCATCCAGCGCCATTTTGATGAAAAACACACTTTTGCCGTACCCAAGGATTGTTGGCGCCTTCCAACACGAAATCTCATCTGCAACAATCTTCACACAGTGGGACATCGTTTGCATTATGCAGGAACCCACTGGCATCTTCCTAGGGTGCATTTCTGCAGACTTCAACTAACCAGGGACTCTTCTTTTGCACCCTCTTCTGGGTTGGCAGGGGCTCCTGTCCTTCCTGGAACTTCTTTCGACTTCTGGACTTGGTCCCCTTCCTTTGCAGATCTTCAGGTCCAATAATCCAGCAGTTGTTCTTCGCAGACTTGGTTGGCTGCTGCAAAATCCCAAAAACGAGGTGTAGTGTGTCCTAAGGAAATTTGCAGTGCTTTACTCCTGCTTTTCTGGGCTCTTGGGTGGGGTAGTTTACTTACCTTTACTGTATTCTTACACTCCCAGCGATTCTGTACACACTACACTTGTCTGGGGGTAATTTGTGATTCACATTTTACTTTTTTAGTATATAGTTTGTGTTCCCCCTAGACCTATTTTCTCCCATTGCATTCTATAGGATTTCGTACAGTTTGCATTGTTCTATGACTATTTACTTTTCTAGTTTTGGTGTCTAGTGTGTATTGTGTATAAGACTTACCTCCAGAAGGACTATTGTCTCTAAGATATTTTTGGTACTGTGTCGCTCAAATAAATACCTTTTTTTGGTAACACTGAGTATTGTCTTTACTTGTGTGTAAGTACTGTGTAAGTATAAGTGGTATTGCATGAGACTTGCATGTCTCCTAGTTCAGCCTAAGCTCCTCTGCTATAGCTACCTCTATCAGCCTAAGCTGCTAAAACACTACTACATTCACTGACAAAGAATAACTGGACCTGGTGTAAGGTGTAAGTACCCAAGGTACCCACTACACACCAGGCCAGCCTCCTACAGGGGCTGACCCCAAGAACACTCTAACACAATCCCTAAGTGAGACCTACTGAATGGGCATCCACTTCCATTGTCCTCTAACTAAACCTTATTGGTGAAAGTTCAATTCCCCTAACCTCTAATCAGAAACTGCTGAGTGAGCATCCACATTCGGCACCTTTAAGTATTAACATTTCCAGTTGAGTTTCTATCAATGTTGTGATGAAAGGTAGGATGTGCAGGTAGTTGAGAACCGCAGCACATAGAATGGCACCATGAATGAATCAACAATTGTCAGCATCAAAAAGATTCTGATCAGAGACTTTGGTAATTCTCTATACCAGTGTCTCCAATGAGTGGCTCTCTTGTGTGCAGCTGAGGCACAACAACTGAAAAGTGTATATTTAAAACACACATGTAAACTTGTCTGATGTGATCAGTATTAAAATTCTCATAATATTCATAGCTCTAGATAGTTTTTAGTGAACATATGCAGCTTTTACTACAGAAAAGGTTGGAGACCCCTGCAAGTTTCTGACTAAGCAGAAGTCTTACTCCATGATATTTTCAGGTATAGTGCTGGAAAGGGACCAGAGACCTTTTTGAGAGCTGGCAGAAAGAGCAGGACCGACCTTCCCCTGTGGGCCCGAGCTCCTGTGGGCTAGTTTTTAAAGCCCAGGGCCCGTCCTGGTGCCTCAGTCGCTTTTCCCAGCTCCCTGACGTTAATTGCAAGGGGCATGGGTAGGCTTCAAGAAAGAGAGATAGGGTAAGGGAAGGTAGAGAGAATGCAATAAGAGAGGGAGGAGAGAGAAGGATACCGACAGCATAGATGGATGGCAAGAGATTGCACCAGGCAACAAAGGGAGAGGGCTTGATTTGAGCATTTTTGCCAGGGCTTCTTTTGGTTCCCCAGTCTGGCCCTGAGAAACAACAGGGGGGGTAAAACCTATCCAAAAGGACACACAAGGCTTTTGCTCAATAAAGGGCATTTCTTCTTTGGCTCCAACCTTGCCAACTCTCTCTGCAAAGACAGTAGCTGCTTTGGCATGAGGTAATGCACTCACTTGACATCCTTCTTATAAAATATTCTGTCTTTTTTAGTTCATGAAACTAAATATGGCCTTTTAATGTGTAACACCTCCAATATGGTAAAGCTTACCAACAGCAAGTTCCTCAAAACTTAAAAGACTCTGGATACTAAATGGGATAGCAAGATATGGTATAAAGGGTTTAATAATAAATTATCACGTTATATACATATTATCATATACTTTTAGCACAGATTCTGTTTGGTGCATCTGTGCTTTCAAAACAATTACATTTGTTTAAGCACGCACACCTAAAGGCGACTCTGCCATGCTGTGCAAAATATTATTCAGTTTTGCAGCGATTCCCACACACTAAAATAAAGTTTGATTTTGTAAACGCCGTATTTTTCTTCAAGGGTTTATTAAATTATGGAATCAAACCTGAACGTGGCTGAGCAATTGATATTGATTTAAATGGTGATCATCTCTCCTAAATGCTATTTCAATCACAATCTTTTTAATGATGTTTCATACTGCTTCATATTGTGAGAGAAAAACATTACAACTGGCGTTTTGCCTTTGTTGGCATTGGAGATTGGATTTCGATCACGTTTGCCTCTGCTAAAGCCACCGTGCGACTTCTGCAGGGAACATTTACTCAGTCCGCATTTTTGAATCTTTAGCTCTAAATAAAAAAATAACTGTCCACTCTCTGGATTACAAGTCGGATTCCTCCTACTCCGTATTCTGCTACAGACTGGTGCAGGTCTGTAAACCAGCTCACCGGGGCAAATTGTGACGAATGGGGAAACCACCACTTTGCAAAACTGTACAACCACTTGAAGTCACATTCACGAATTCAAAGATGAAAACGTGTCTTTTCCACGTAGGTAAATGTTTAAACGTACGAGTTTCCAAAGAATCTCTGACCTTCTTAATTTTCCAGGAGTGCTCCGCTAATTCATGCGAAGTCTTAAAAAAACTGCAATTAGTTCCATATGCAGGAACAACTATACTAAGCAAATTTATGCTATTTACCCACAAGCGTTTGTGACTCAGACAATGTACTCAATTCTTCATAGCAACGAACAAAAAGCATCTCTGCTACTTCATGAATTGTTTAAACCCCTGGCACATACACGTTGTTATACCCTCTTAAAAAACAGCTTTTAATTTTCGAATCATTTGACACAAGTCAAGGGGCAGCAATAGTGTCTTTGCCTGCCTTTTGATGCCTATGACAACACGATAAATAACAAGCATACAGTTTTTGACTCCTGTGAAAGGCTCTTGAATCTTTCTTTTGTAAACTGTTAATTGGAACCTCAGCGTTTCAGCATGTTACTAAGAAGTGGCCGGTAATAGGTGCAAAGGGCCAGCAACTAAAACTAGCAAAGGTGAAACGTTTTACTTACATTCAAAAATCATTAATCACATTAGTAGCACCAGGGGAAGCGAAGCAGTCTTAATAAAGGTTTAGCAAGATGTAACCTGGAGGTATGTAGTGCTACAAATAGCCACCTTTAAATGCTATATGTCACCATGCCTTCAATCTCCCCAGGTACACTAAACTTTAGGACTCTCCCTCTGAAGTCCTCCACAAATTCCTATTTGACATCTATTCCAAAGGAACAGTCATGGTTTAGTCCAATGAAAAGAACTGATTGCTCATGTAGGGCTCTTTCACAGTTTTTATTTTTTTCGGTGTCCTCATTTGCATTACACACTTCCATACTGATCTTCAAGATCTTTCTCTACTGGTATGGGACGGCCCCAGGAAAATCAAAGGTTCTCAGCATGGGAAGCCAGGGAAGACTGACATGCGGGTGATCCCTCCCGTCACCACATCTTAATCCCATGTGGCTATAATCATAGGACTTTCACCTCGCTGCCAAAAAGTTAATTTCCTGCCCTGCCTTCCCTTTCAAACCACCTTATCCAGGGGGTCCACAATTTGTTTGCCTTTTTTGTATAGATTCGATCAGAGTCCTTCTTACAAATGTGAATTACTGCATTCAGCCATTCACTCTTTGAGGGGGCCTTCAAAGATGTCCATTGTTTGCAGATTTCCCTTCTACCCAGTAGCATCAAGTAGAACAACAAGTTTCTACTGTGTCATTATGAGGTGCCTACATTAGGTGACCACCCGAAGAAAACCAACTCCGGGCTTACATCAATCTGCAAGCAAAATACTGCATTTAACACTTTGCTGACCTCTCCCCAAAATTCTTGAATATAGGGGCAAAATCCAAACATGTTGAAGTCATCCGCCTTCATTAAGCTGCATTTTCTGCAACACATGTTCCCTGCATCTCTTAGTTTTGCTAATTTCTCTGGGGTCCAATAAACCCTATGGAGTGCAAAGAGGTGTTTTTTTCTTAGGTGCACACGTTTTACCACTTGATACAAGAGGCGCCACAATACCTCCTGTGCTCTTTCACAGTCTTACATTGAGGCACAACCTTGCCAGTAAAATCTGACAATTTGTTGCTACTAGCCAAATGGGGAATGATTCAGACTCAACAAAAGACATGCTTCAAGCATTCCATCACAAGGAATGACAATAAAATGACACAATCCCCACAACAACAACATTGGCTTCAACCACTCTCTCAAAGATCTGTTGGAAAAAAACTTGAGACTTTCCTTCTCTCATACACTGATTCAGCTCCCTCATTCCTTACTCTGAACCACATACTGCTCTTGCACTGAGATCCTCCAGAAATGCACTAGTTTTCAACAGAAAAGTGGGAATTAGCCTTCATGTAAATTTGGACCTCACCCACAGTGACCGGGCCCAAAAGCATGCTTTGGACTTACCTCCTTTTGGAAATCACTTGAGATGTAGCTGGGCTGTTGGAATCTTGTTTCTATACCAATTCAATTGCCAGCTTCAATGACCTCCTGCCAGAAAGATAAACAAGCACTGCCAAGTAGCTCTAGTTGAAACTGCTGATTTAGCAAGCATAGAGCTTGCTGGCAGCGTACTGCCATTCTTTATATGTCTAAGTTCCCGCTGCGCAATCAATAGAAACAGTTTCCTCATCACAGCTCTGATATATTGATCACTTCATTCTTGGATGAACATCTTGATAATTGAAGATTGCATGTCACAGGTTGATAAATCATTATCAAAATAAGGAAGACTTCCTTGAAGATATGTAAACACTGCACTTGAACCAGATAATTTGTGGGGCAAAGCGCACAACCAGTCACTCTTTGGATCTTGAGCTTACTCATAACATAGAAGCCCCCTTATCAGTGAAATCACAATCTGTATAAGTCAACTCTCTAATGTCTTTTCACCTCTCAATCCTTTTATACTTTTCTGTAATACATGGGATCACGCAATCCCTGTGTGGCATCACTATCCACTTGTAATAATAAAACGAAATAGCTGCTCTACTGTAATAACTTATTAACGTCTCTCTTCCTCAATATAGGCACACAGCAGGTTCAGGGCCTTTGGCAGCCATATTAGCCCTTTGAGGCAGGCTATAAGGCTATATTACTGTTCAGTTGTGACATCACAATGCCTACTGACAGAGCCGACAGGCAACGTGAAAAACAAGCCACAGATGCACATGTTTAGCTTTTAACAATTTTCTCAAATGAACAGTCAATAAATGGAAAGATCCATTCAATTTAAACAACATATTTGTTATCATAGAAGAATCAGCAGTTTCAATTATTGAATACGATTTAAGGATAATAACATGCCACCTGGCATCCATTTACTGCCATGCACGAGGATTCAAACTTTCATGTAACAGTGAACTGCCCAACAGTTCACTGTGTATGGGATGTGTATCGCAGTAGCTCATATTTTTCCTACTAACGTTTAACTCTTTTCCATCCATAAAGTCAAGCACTACCTTCCATAGACGTTAGGGCATGATAAAGACTGAACATTTAATATTTGGCCTAGACTAGGTCTGTTCCCCTTCTTTTTTTGCAATTTGCCTAGTGTGCTATTTTGTCTCGCATTTGTGTTTCTGGAAGGGTACCTGAAAGGCTCTTGCTTTCTTGTAGCGTGGCTCTTTGCTTGTATATGTATTAAGCTTCTAAAAGCTCAACGGAATCACACTAATTTCTTATTGCCAAATGAAGGGATCAGTACTCGTTAAAAAGTATGCAAGGTTTCGCACATCTCTGAGTGTGAAAACTATACAATGGTCTGAGTCTCTCTGACAATTTACCTACCCTCATAACCTCTACGTTCAACGTGAGAAGAAGCAGCTCATCTGGGGCTCTATTACAGAAGTGCCCCGGGGGAGCAACAGGCATGTGCACGTCCCTGGGGCACTTTTGTATTACAGAAAGGGCCGCAGACATTTGTGCGACCCTTTCTGTAATACAGATAACGCTGGTGTAAATTTATAGCACCAAAGCTATCAGTAGAGGGTGTTCCCTCATTTGCATATGGGTGTGGCCCCATGCAAATGAGGGAATCCCTTTGCTTCTGCGCCCGCGATGTATTAAAGACGCAAGTGCAGAGGCAAAGAAGCTGTCAGTGCACCCTATGATGGCAGCCTTCTGAAGGGAGTAAAGGGGGTACTACAGACTCCACAAACTTTCCCTTTCAGGTGGGTGCTGTCACTCTCTGCACCATCCTGCAAGGGGATCTCTAATCCCCCTTAAAAGTGCAGACAGGTTGCCACCTCCATAGTGAAACCCGGAGTGCCTTTAAAGCAGCCATTCCGCTTTTCAGTGGAATGCGCTCCCTCTAGGGCAGCGCACGTTTGCAGCTGCCATGGGGCAGTGCATTCAAGATAATACGGCACATTTGAGCCGCATTCAATAATACAGCCCATGGTGCGTAATGGATGAGATTCTCATTACTTAACAATTCTGTGATTTCTTTAAATCCTTGCAATAAGAGAGTCACCTGAGCAAGAACAATAATGAAGGGAGTAGTCTGAGATGGTAAAATGACAATGGTTTGTGTAGCATAAGTTCTTTTGGTGTCCTTCCAGTAAAGTAGCTTGGATACCTTGGACCCTGATGCAAGCAAGAAAACTGGTACAAACCACACAGAGGTCCTGGTTTGTTTGTTTAACATCCAGTGTAATTGACCCACTCGAGCGGTGCCGCCTCCCTCATTAACCGCTCGTCACCTTCAAAACACGGCAGTCATTTTCTCATCGCACGAGCACGTTTGGGATTCAACTAAACGCTTGAGCTCCCTTAACCCGCTCGTGCGCAATCTAATATAACACATCCCCCTCCGTCACCACACATTTTTTTTTTTGTTTACAACAAGGATACAACAATATTAACGAAATATTCCAAAAAGGATAATAAACCGTTTAATTAAAAAGAAAACATAAAAATTAACCAATAACTCAAAATAAACTAAGGAAGATACACTTCAATTGAAAATTTCATTTCCATTTCATCATTTGTTTCTTTTCCTCACATAGTCATAAGATTTCATTTATTTTTTACGTCTCTCACATAGACATTCAAATAAGCAGGTGGTCTTCTCACTCTTCCACTCCTGAACTCTATCTTATTTCCTTCTTTATCCACACATGTTTGTACCTCCAGATCCTCCATCCCATTCTCACTCTCATGTGAAGCGTCAGCACCCAGTCACTCAGCACCTTCCTCAGGTAGTATAAACCCACTGCATTCTTCATCTTCATCAGTAACATTTAAGTTTCCTGCACCTCCACCACCTTTCTCATACAAAGCCACCCTCCTTTTGTTCCATCTAGTGCCATTGACCAAATCCACATAAAAATTCCCTGCATGTTTATCCTCAAAAGGGCCGCACAACTTTGTCCAACCTGCCCCCACACGTCCATCCTTGACTTTCACCCAATCGCCAACTTGTATATCGGTGCAACCGCCTGTCCGTGGCATCTCCATCTGATTCCTTAGTTTGGTCCGATCAACCTCTAACCAACCAGGCACTAACTTCGATATGGCCTTACGCCATCTCATGAACTCAATTGACGTTTTTCCCTTATCTCTCAACTGTGTGGTACGATGAGCCTAGATCGCCTCCTGTACAACAGAACCATCATTTTGGTTTCCCTGTACAGCCAACTGAATTGTACCCTTGACCATACAATTCATACGCTCCACAATACCATTGGCTTGAGGATTATAAAGTGCAGTACGCCTATGAGTGATACCATGGGTTAACAGAAACTCCTTCATCTCCAGGGAGGTCAACTGTGTCCCATTGTCGGTAATGAGTGTATGGGGACAACCTTCCCTCCGAAACAGGACCTTTAATACAGAAATAGTACTTTTTGTCGACACTTCCCTCATAAATTCAACCTCCACCCACTTAGAAGACACATCCACCAGGACTAAAGCACATTTTTTATCATGACCCACCCCAGGCAGTGGTCCAATGAAGTCCATACTAACAATATGCCATGCTTCACCTGGATCTTCAATATGCCCCATCCCAGACTTTTTTCCCAGCTTTAGCCTTTTTTCACTCTCCTTACACTGAACACACTCTTCCACCCATTGCGCAGTTTGCAAATCGACCCCCGGCCACCAAAAGTTTTCCTTAACTCTTCTTTGAGTCAATGTTAGTCCCAAATGCCCTTCTTGTGCCAAATGTATAATTTTCCTTCGTAACTTTTCCGGAGGTACAAATCTGTCACCCCTCATTATTACACCTCCGTCCCCCGACAACAGCTCATCCAAAATGTTGATGTAGGGCCTTACCGACACTGCCACAGCACTCTCTCTCCTTCCTCCCTCAACAATCATTTACTCACGTACTGCAGTAAAGAGTCATCCCTCTACCCTCGCAACCACTCTTCTTTAGAGAAGACCGCCACTCCATCTTGCACCAAGTCCTCCACTAATGCCACCGCTCCTTCTTCTCCCTTCATCAGTAGTGCCTCTCCGTCAACCAATTTCCAATCCACAGCCATCCGTGAGAGAGCATCAGCCTGTACGTTCCTCCATCCCTGAATGTATTCAACATTGTATGCATACTCCTACAAGCGAGCTGCCAATCTGGCCAACCTTGCAGAACCCTTACCAGCACCACCTGCTGATAACACTTTAACTAAAGGTTTGTGGTCAGTTCTCAACTTGAAAGAAATACCCCACAAAAATGTTCTAAAATATTCTACTGCCCACGCAGCCGCTAAAGCCTCCCACTCAATCACCGAGTAGTTCCTCTCACTCTCAATGAGAGAGCGCGAAGCAAAAGCTACCGTCCTCTCTGCACCATGGTGAATTTGAGACAAGACAGCACCTACACCAGACACACTAGCATCGACCGTCAATATAGTGGAAGAAGAAGTTACAAAGGGTACTAAAATCTTCACAGCACATAGCTCTTACTTTATTTTATCAAAACACTCCTGTTGCACTTCTGACCACACAAAATTGCAACCTTTGTGCAATAACATTCTCAACCCCTCTGTTTTGTCAGCAAAATTCTCACCAAATTTAGAGAAGTATTCTATGAGACCCATAAAGGACCTCAACTCATCTTTGTTCTTTGGAGATGGAGAGAGTTTGATGGCCTCCAATAAATCTTTTTTCGGTTTAACTCCTTCGCCCGAAATGGTGTGTCCTAAATATTCAATCTCTTTAGTCAAGAAAACACACTTCTCTTTTCTTAGTGTTAGTCCCACCTCCAAAAGTTTCCTTAATACTTTCCTCAAAATTTGATTATGTTCCTCAATAGTTGACGCAAAAATTAAAATGTCATCCTGAAAGAATAAGACATTACTGAAACCCTCAAAAACACGTGTCATCATATGCTGAAAAACACTTGCAGCTGATGATAACCCAAAGGGCATTCTAACAAAACGGAAAGTACCATCTATGGTGATGAATGCGGTAACATCGTGCAAATTGTGATGTAGGCGTATCTGATGAAAGGCGCTTTTGAGATCTAATTTGGAGAAAAAAAAATCCCCCATTAATTAACATTATGAGTTCATTGATGTTTGGTAGAGGGAAGTTGTCCGTCACAATGTTCTGATTGACGCTGCGGAGATCCACACAAAATCTTAATTGGCCATTTGATTTTCTCGTGATGACCACTGGAGAAATCCATTCAGGAGCTTCAACCGGTTCAATCACCCCCTCTTTCAACATATCCTTTAACATCTTGCTCACCTCTTCCCTAACAACAATAGGTACTTTCCTCACTTTATGTATCACCGCAACAGTTCCTTGCTTCATGTGAATTTTATGGACATAACCCTTAAACTCTCCCAACTCCGCTCGAAACACCTCCTCCACTTCCTCCAGGATCGCACTGACATCTCCGTCATCCACTACCAATATTTGTTCTTTACCTCTGGGATTCAAAATTATATTCAAGTCGTACTGGTGCATCCAACCCAAAATTGGTGGCCCGGACTCGGCCACATACACTTTGGCAAAGGTTTCTCTTGATTTGAAGCTTATAACCGTTGAAAAGAAGCCCAAGATCTCAATCTCCTCCCCTTGGTAGCCCCCATGACAGATATCTTTAGACTTCAACTCAAGCTGTGGCCAATTCTTCACAAAAATATCTTTGGGAATGATTGTGTACTTAGATCCAGTATCCACCATCAACTCTACACTCACCTTTTCAACAGTGAACCATGCTTTGGGTGTACTTTCCCTCTTACCGCGGTAGACTTTATCATCCTCGCCTAGGCTAAGTATACGGTCCACCATCTCACCTGTATCTTCACACACCGCCACCCCTTTTAGGTTGGACCATTCAGCACACATCCATGCATAATGGCCTTTGCTCCCACACTTTCTACATTCCTTACCCACTGCAAAACACCCCTTGAATTCACTGTTGTGAAAACTGCTACCACACCTGTTACACCTCTTCTTGTTCACATTCATTCTCTCGGTTTTCTGAACATCTTGTGTTTTCTTTTCTACCCCAGCCACACTGTTGCTTTTGGTTTCCACATCTCCCACAACTTCCTGCAGAACTTGTTGCTCCCTACTCCCATACCTTCCCATTTCTTTCATGCACAATTCCGACTCTACGACAACTTTCGCCATGTCAACAGCATCTCTCAAACTAGGATTCTTTGCAGCCTACAGCCTTTCCTGAATCTTCCTGCTCTTACATTGAACCATTAATTGATCCCTAATCATCTCGTCACACATCTCCCCAAAATTACATTTATCTGACAACTCCCTCAATCTGGACACAAAGGCCCTCATTCTGACCTTGGCGGGCGGCGGAGGCCGCCCGCCAAAGTCCCGCCGTCAGATTACCGTTCCGCGGTCGAAAGACCGCGGCGGTCATTCTGACTTTCCCGCTGGGCTGGCGGGCGGTCGCCTTCAGACCGCCCGCCAGCCCAGCGGGAAAGAGGCTTCCACGATGAAGCCGGCTCGGAATCGAGCCGGCGGAGTGGAAGCTGTGCGACGGGTGCAGTTGCACCCGTCGCGTATTTCACTGTCTGCGCAGCAGACAGTGAAATACATGTAGGGGCCCTCTTACGGGGGCCCCTGCAATGCCCATGCCAGTGGCATGGGCACTGCAGGGGCCCCCAGGGGCCCCGCGACCCCCCCTACCGCCATCCGGATCCCGGCGGTCCGACCGCCGGGATCTGGATGGCGGTAGGGGGGGTCGGAATCCCCGCGGCGGTGCAGCAAGCTGCGCCGCCGTGGAGGATTCAATGGGGCGGCGGTACACTGGCGGGAGCCCGCCAGTGGTGCCGGTCCGACCGCGGCTTTACCGCCGCGGTCGGAATCCCCATTGGAGCACCGCCGGCCTGTCGGCGGTGCTCCCGCGGTCCTCCGCCCTGGCGGTCAAAGACCGCCAGGGTCAGAATGACCACCAAACTCTTCAATAGACTCCCCCACCCTGTGCGGTTGGGTATAAAACTTGTACCTTGCTAAGACCACATTGGTTTCTTTAGCAAACCTATTGCTCAATCTTAATCTAGCTTCTCTATATTCATCTGAAATGCGTGCCCCATTGTCTGTAGCCACTGGCATAAACTTGAACAATCTCTGCGCTTCTGAACCCAGACAGGTCAATAAAATTGTTTTTTTACGCGCAGCAGTAAACTCTTCGCTGTCCAACGCCAACAAATAATTGTCAAACATGTCTATCCAGTCTTCCCACTGCATCGCTGGCGTACCTGGATGTGTAAGGAAACAAGGTGGTGCAATAATTGAAACGAGCTCCATTGCTCACAGAGATATTTGAGCCCACACCTCAAAAAACAAAGTTTCAGGAACAGCACGCAAATCCCAAGCAACTAAGATGTGCACGATACCGTGAAATTATTCCACAAATATCCACGGTTGTTGACACCAACACAAGAAGAAGTGTGTGTCACTGTGTGCACTATCACTGCACACAGTTGTCAGTTCAAGTCACAATAAAATCATCCAGGAACACTGTCAGCCAGAATTAGCAGTTTCAGAGGTGACTTCTCCTTTAAATTCCTAGAAACCAATAGCTGCAAAAGTGGCTTCCCCTTTAAGAGCACTCTACTTTAACCCCTTTGTCGCCATGGACGTAATGATTACGTCTATGGCAGCGCCCGTGTGGCCATTACGTCCTGCGACCGGCCCTTGGGGGAAGCGCTAGCGCTCCCCCGAGGGCCACCCCCCCACCCCCCCAGGCCAGGGCTGAAAGGGGAATCCCTTCCACCCCGACCCCCCCTGTGATGTCAGCACACGAGCGCACGCTGACAATCACAGAGCCTCCCCCATTGCGCTGGAAGCTCAGCTTCCAGCACGATCGTGGGGGAGGCCGAGAGAGGCTTCAAAGGGAAGGAAATGTATTTCCTTCCCTTTGAAGTCTCTCTCTGAGTATTGGCAGCCGGATTGCAAGCAATCCGGCTGTCAAAACGCCCACTAGACACCAGGGATGTCTTTTTTTATAAATTAAATTGGCATAAGGGAGCGACCCCTTGGGCAAGGGTCGCTCCCAGGGGGGGCATTTTTTTTAAGGCCTTTTCTGCCCCCCCGGGGGCAGATCAGCCTATTATTAGGCTGATCTGCCCCGAGGGGGGGCAGAAACCTCTAGGCACCAGGGATAATTTTTTATTTTTTTTATTTTTTTTGTTTAGTTTTTTGTTTTAGGTGTGGGGAGCGACCCCTTAGGCAAGGGTCGCTCCCATAGGGGGCAAATTATATTTAGGCCATTTCTGCCCCCCTTGGGGGCAGATCAGCCTATTTTAATTAGGCCGATCTGCCCCCAAGGGAGGCAGAAACTACTAGGCACCGGGGATTTTTTTTGTTGTTGTTGTTTTACAGATGGGGAGCGACCCCTTAGGCAAGGGTCGCTCCCCTGGAGGGGCAAATTGTATTTAGGACATTTCTGCCCGCTTTGGGGGCAGATCGGCCGATTTTAGGTCAATCTGCCCCCAAGGGGGACAGAAACCACTAGGCACCAGGGATCTTTTTTTTTTGCGCTGTCAGGCAAGGGGAGCGACCCCATAGGCAACTGTCGCTCCCTTGGGGGTTGGGGGGCATATATATTTTAGGCCATTTCTGCCCCCTCGGGGGCAGATCGGCCTATTGTTATTAGGCCGATCTGCCCCCGGGGGGCAGAAACCTCTAGGCGCCAGGGCTAATTTTTTGTTTGTGTTTTTTTTGTTTGTTTGTTTTTTTAGAGATGGGGAGCGACTCCTAAGGCAAGGGTCGCTCCCCTGGAGGGGCAAATTGTATTTAGGCCATTTCTGCCCGCTTTGGGGGCAGATTGGCCGATTTTAGGTCAGTCTGCCCCCAAGGGGGACAGAAACAACTAGGCACCAGGGATCTTTTTTTTTGCGCTGTCAGGCAAGGGGAGCGACCCCATAGGCAACTGTCGCTCCCTTGGGGGTTGGGGGGCACATATATTTTAGGCCATTTCTGCCCCCTCGGGGGCAGATCGGCCTATTGTTATTAGGCCGATCTGCCCCCGGGGGGCAGAAACCTCTAGGCGCCAGGGCAAATTTTTTGTTTGTGTTTTTTTTGTTTGTTTGTTTTTTTAGAGATGGGGAGCGACTCCTAAGGCAAGGGTCGCTCCCCTGGAGGGGCAAATTGTATTTAGGCCATTTCTGCCCGCTTTGGGGGCAGATTGGCCGATTTTAGGTCAGTCTGCCCCCAAGGGGGGCAGAAACCACTAGGCACCAGGGATCTTTTTTTTTGCGCCGTCACGCAAGGGGAGCGACCTTGTAGGCAAGGTTCGCTCCCCGAGGGGGTGGGGGGAATTTATTTTAGGCCATTTCTGCCCCCCCTGGGGGCAGATCGGCCTATTGGTATTAAGCCGATCTGCCTCCAGGGGGTGCAGAAACCTCTAGGTGCCAGGGCAAATATATATATATATATTTTTTTTTTTTGGGTTTGTTTTTTTAGAGATGTGGAGCGACTCCTTAGGCGAGGGTCGCTCCCCTGGAGGGGCAAATTGTATTTAGGCCATTTCTGCCCACTTTGGGGGCAGATCGGCTGATTTTAGGTCAATCTGCCCCCAAGGGGGGCAGAAACCACTAGGCACCAGGGATCTTTTTGTTGTGCCGTCACACAAGGGAAGCGACCCCGTAGCCAAGGGTCGCTCCCTGGGGGGGGGGTGGGGGGAGCAAATTTATTTTAGGCCATTTCTGCCCCCTCCTGGGGCCAGCTGAGCTAGAGGCCAAAATCCACAGGTAGGCACTTTGCAAAAAACACCTCTGTTTTCTGCGAAAAAATGTGATGTGTCCACGTTGTGTTTTGGGCCATTTCCTTTCATGGGCGCTAGTCTCACCCACACAAGTGAGGTACCATTTTTATCGGGAGACTTGGGGGAACGCTGGGTGGAAGGACATTTGTGACTCCTCTCAGATTCCAGAACCTTCTGTCACCGAAATGAGAGGAAAAAGTGTTTTTTAGCCAAACTTTGAGGTTTGCAAAGGATTCTGGGTAACACAACCTGGTCAGAGCCCCACATGTCACCCCATCTTGGATTCCCCTAGGTGTCTAGTTTTCAGAAATGTGCTGGTTTGCTAGGTTTCCTCAGGTGCCGGCTGAGCTAGAGGCCAAAATCCACAGGTAGGCACTGTTTTCTGTGAAAAAATGTGATGTGTCCATTTTGTGTTTTGGGCCATTTCCTTTCGTGGGCGCTAGGCCTACCCACACAAGTGAGGTACCATTTTTATCGGGAGACTTGGGGGAAAGCTGGGTGGAAGGAAATTTGTGGCTCCTCTCAGATTCCAGAACTTTCTGTCACCGAAATGTGAGGAAAATGTGTTTTTTTAGCCATATTTTGAGGTTTGCAAAAGATTCTGGGTAACAGAACCTGGTCAAAGCCCCACAAGTCACCCCATCTTGGATTCCCCTAGGTCTCTAGTTTTCAAAAATACACAGGTTTGGTAGGTTTCCCTAGGCGCCGGCTGAGCTAGGGGCCAAAATCTATAGGTAGGCACTTTGCAAAAAACACCTCTGTTTTCTGTAAAAAAAAATGGGATGTGTCCATGTTGTGTTTTGGGCCGTTTCCTTTCGTGGGCGCTAGGCCTACCCACACAAGTGAGGTACCATTTTTATCGGGAGACTTGGGGGAACGCTGGGTGGAAGGAAATTTGTGGCTCCTCTCAGATTCCAGAACTTTCTGTCACCGAAATGTGAGGAAAATGTGTTTTTTTAGCCAGATTTTGAGGTTTGCAAAGCATTCTGGGTAACAGAACCTGGTCAGAGCCCCACAAGTCACCCCATCTTGGATTCCCCAAGGTCTCTAGTTTTCCAAAATGCACATGTTTGGTAGGTTTCCCTAGGTGCCGGCTGAGCTAGGGGCCAAAATCTATAGGTAGGCACTTTGCAAAAAACACCTCTGTTTTCTGTAAAAGAAAATGGGATGTGTCCACGTTGTGTTTTGGGCCATTTCCATTCGTGGGCGCTAGGCCTACCCACACAAGTGAGGTACCATTTTTATCGGGAGACGTGGGGGAACGCTGGGTGGAAGGAAATTTGTGGCTCCTCTCAGATTCCAGAACTTTCTGTCACCGAAATGTGAGGAAAATTTGTTTTTTTAGCCAAATTTTGAGGTTTGCAAAGGATTCTGGGTAACATAACCTGGTCAGAGCCCCACAAGTCACCCCGTCTTAGATTCCCCCAGGCCTCTAGTTTTAAAAAATGCACAGGTTTGGTAGGTTTCCCTAGGTGCCGGCTGAGCTAGGGGACAAAATCTACAGGTAGGCACTTTGCAAAAAACACCTCTGTTTTCTGTAAAAAAAATGGGAAGTGTCCACGTTGTGTTTTGGGCCATTTCCATTCGTGGGCGCTAGGCCTACCCACACAAGTGAGGTATCATTTTTATCGGGAGACTTGGGGGAACATAGAAGAGCAAAACAAGTGTTATTGCCCCTGGTCTTTCTCTACATTTTTTCCTTCCAAATATAAGAGAGTGTGTTAAAAAGACGTCTATTTGAGAAATGCCCTGTAGTTCACATGCTGCTATGGGCACCCCGGAATTCAGAGATGTGCAAATAACCACTGCTCCTCAACACCTTATCTTGTGCCCATTTTGGAAATACAAAGGTTTTCTTGATAGCTATGTTTTACTCTTTATATTTCAGCAAATGAATTGCTGTATACCCGGTATAGAATGAAAACCCAAGGCAGGGTGCAGGTCATTTATTGGCTCTGGGTACCTAGAGTTCTTGATGAACCTACAAGCCCTATATATCCCCCCAACCAGAAATGTCCAGCAGACGTAACAGTAAATTGCTTTAAAAAATCTGGCATTGCAGGAAAAAGTTACAGAGTAAAACGTAGAGAAAAATTGCAGATTGTTTCACCTCAATTTCAATATATTATTTTTCAGTTGTCATTTTCTGTAGGAAACCCTTGTAGGATCTACACAAATTACCCCTTGCTGAATTCAGAATTTTATCTACTTTTCAGAAATGTTTCGGTTTCTGGGATCCAGCATTGGTTTCATGCCCATTTCTGTTACTGACTGGAAGGAGGCTGAAAGCACAAAGCATCGTAAAAATGGGGTATGTCCCAGTAAAATGGCAAAATTGTGTTGAAAAATTGGGTTTTCTGATTCAAGTCTGCCTGTTCCTGAAAGCTGGGAAGCTGGTGATTTTAGCACCGCAAACCCTTTGTTGATGCCATTTTCAGGGAAAAAACCACAAGCCTTCTTCTGAAGCCCCTTTTTCCCATTGTTTTGAAAAAAATGAAATTTTCACTGTATTTTGGCTAATTTCTTGGCCTCCTTCTGGGGAACCCACAAAGTCTGGGTACCTCTAGAATCCCTAGGATGTTGGAAAAAAAGGACGCAAATTTGGCGTGGGTAGCTTATATGAACAAAAAGTTATGAGGGCCTAAGCGCGAACTGCCCCAAATAGCCAAAAAAAGGCTTGGCACCTGAGGGGGAAAAGGCCTGGCAGCGAAGGGGTTAATTGCAGAAACCAGCAACTTCAAAGGTGACTTCCCCTTTAAATTCTTGGTAACCGGCAGCTTTAATAATGACTTATCCTTTAACAGCACTCTCCTTTAATTGTATAATTAAAGCTTCATGGGTGACTTTTCCTTTAAAATCTAGGTAACTGGCAGCTTCAGGAGTGACTTCCCCTTTAAAAGCACTCCCCTTTAATTGTATAACCCAGCAGCTTCTTTGGATTGAGAACACGCCACGCCTCAATCTCCTGAAAGAAGGCGTTGTTCCATAAAGGGAACCAACATCAGCATGCTGAAAGGATATTATACACGCCGCTCGGTAGGCCAATGGGTCGGGTTTTCCTCGTCGCCAAACAATGTGGTACAAACCACACGGAGGTCCTGCTTTGTTTGTTTAACATCCAGTTTAATCGACCCACTCGAGCGGTGCCGCCTCCCTCATGAACCGCTCGTCACCTTCCATTTTCTCATCACACTAGCGCGTTCGGGACTCAACTATACACTCAAGCTCCCTTAACTCGCTTGTGCACAATCTATATAACAAAAACATTGCTCCATTGACTGCTGATGGGTTTGTAAAGTACAGCAAGTATCAGGGTTCTATGCCCCCTCATGGCTCTGGGCCACTGTACCCGCTGCACGAATAGTATCTAGCCCCTGCTTCCATCCTTTTATCCTGTCTGCGTAGTCGTAGGGGAACAGTTTACATTTTCCTTTAATGTTCTTTTGACACTGTGTGGGTGGATTCACTGACGTTTATATCCTGATAGCCTGTTTGTAAACATGTGTCACATCTATCTTTGTACAGACCCTAAGGGCATTCAGAGCGGCTTTAACTGTTTTCGCAATCAAAACAGGGCATTTAGAAAACAATAAAACCATTGCCTCAATTGATTGCAATTGATACAGAAATGTTTTCTGTCACTATTAATTGTTTAAGAGAGAATGGAATGAAATGAATTGATAACAGACATATAAACATTTCATTTAAATGCCTCATCGGTCCCTTACAATATTATTTGATTTGTTTTCCAAAGAAGTGAAATATGGGTCAAATTCTGCTTGTGGTCCATTTATTTATGATGGTAACTGTGTGTGTGTTTTTTATTGCAGCGTAAAGAGAAAGAGGTGCTCGTCCGAAAGCAAAATCTCTGTTTCCTTAATTGGGTTATAAATTACTTCAACCTTTTTATGGTCTGGCACGATGGTGCAGCTGTCGCCAGACGATTATGTGAGCATTAATAGAGAAGAGCTTTGGCTCATCACGTTGTTTGTACACAAATACATATTCTGTCCAGTGCTATATGTTTGTAATGCTTCCAACTATCATACAATATTAATTTCAAACAAGACCTATTCGCATTCCAAATGCATGTTTAGATATGCACTGATGAAGTGCTGAGCCCTGTTCTTACCATTCCTGCTGCAATAGACCTTTTAATGTGCCTGGGTGATACACGAGTTACTTTAATCAACAATTCAATTAACAGTGTAACCCATTTGGCCACACAGTGAGGACAAATAAACTATTAATAGAGTTAAATTAGTTTTAATACAGATTTAACTAATGCAGATGATTCTCAAAAACATGCTAAATAGGTACAGAATCACCAAAGGTGAACGAAAAATGTCAGATACAATTAAACCACAATAGCATAAGGCATACAAGGATTTCAGTTGAAGCAATACAAAAGATAAGAAATAGAATCAGATAATCAGTGTACAAGCTTTGATTCTCTTGTCTATGATTGAATACATCTAAAGCAGCTTAAATAATCCTAAACTAGGTTATAGTGAGAAAACTGTAGTTAATTCTGGGGAAATAAAAATGTGTCAGCATAGTGGGGACCTCAGTAGAAGTTCTCCAATCGGGGTGTTATATAGCATATAGCCACACAAAAAGAATAAGGGAAGAGAGGTTTGTATCCCTCAGAGTCTAGAAAAAATCAGCTTTCTCCACTGACAGTGTGAATATTAATTAAGCCCACAGAACCTTTGAGAAATCCACATCTTCAACACCAGTAGTTTTCTGTCTTCTCACAGAAATTGGCAAGTCCATTTGAATCTCCTATGCCACATTTTGAACATCATGGTGACCTTGAGTGTCTCCCTGCTCCGGATACAACATGGATAGGAGACTTTTCTTCTTTGTTTGTTAGCACCTCTCATCTTTGCCAAAATAGCCTCCTAAACCTACCGATTTCTAATTCACAGTATGCCTTTCACTAACTGTGAGATCGCATGAACACACCTACAAAGAAAAGAACATTGTAGGTCAAGCAAAATGTCATGTTGAAGGTCAAACACAAGAAACCAAATGCATAAGGCCTTTGGTCTTGCTAACTTAGTAAAACATTGAATGCACATTCAGAAACACAATTATAATGGCCTCTTACAATAACAGAACAAATGTAACAATTATAAATGAAAACATTTGCATATAAGAAAACTTCAATACAGCGATATAACTTAAATGCTTAAGTGTAAATGTGAATGAAAACTACAAATGTTCATGTTAGGGTTAAACATTAAAACACATGCATATATGAATCCCTAGTCTTTTACAGTGAACACACCTTCAATAATACTTTTGGTGTTTCACTTTACATTAGCAATGTTAAGGCACGTAAAATATATGATGTTAGTCACATGTTTATATGATTTCTGTAATGTTCAAGGGTGGAACCAAATGTTTTGCTTCTCAAATCCCCTCTCTGATGGCAAATCAAGCCATCACAATCAAGATAATGGGGGTCATTCTGACCCTGGCGGCCAACAGGCTGGCGGTGCTCCAATGAGCATTCTGACCGCGGCGGTTCAGCCGCGGTCAGAAGCGGAAAGTCAGCGGTCTCCCGCCGACTTTCCGCTGCTCGTTTGAATCCTCCATGGCTGCGGAGCGCGCTCCGCAGCCATGAGGATTCTGACCCCCCCTACCGCCATCCTGTTCATGGCGGGAAAGCCGCCATGAACAGGATGGCGGTAGGGGGGGTCACGGGGCCCCTGGGGGCCCCTGCCGTGCCCATGCCAGTGGCATGGGCACGGCAGGGGCCCCCGTAAGAGGGCCCCGCAAGGTATTTCAGTGTCTGCCTTGCAGACACTGAAATACGCGACGGGTGCTACTGCACCCGTCGCACCTTCCCACTCCGCCGGCTCGATTACGAGCCGGCATCCTCGTGGGAAGGGAGTTTTTCCCTGGGCTGGCGGGCGGTCTTTTGGAGACCGCCCGCCAGCCCAGGGAAAAACTCATAATACCCTCCGCGGTCTTCTGACCGTGGAGCGGTATTATGGGGGCGGAATTCTGGCGGGCGGCCTCCGCCGCCCGCCAGAATTAGAATCAGCCCCAATATCTTATCAGATAGACCAGTTAAAACCTTGCAGTTTTCATCATTTTTCATCTAGACTTCTCCTGAAGCTTCAAGTCATCATAGTATCTACACTGATTCTCCTCCAATCCACACCCACTCTCCTCCTTTTCATTCCCTGTTTTCACTCTATTTTATACTTCAAAAACCACAGCCAAAGATATTGCACAGCGGGTATTTATCAATAAGGGTCTCAAGACAGAACCCAATATTCCACTTTCTAGGTTTCCATACCATCTGCCAACTGCATCAAACTCATATCCAATTAACTACCAAGTACCCGTTGCTTCCAACTTTTTCAGATCTTCCTTCAGTCCAGAAATACTCACAATATGTGCCTTCAGATCTTTTCTTTTACAGGGTATATATGTACAACACTATTGAACTTTCAACATCCAACAGACTACACCCTCCGTGGTGAATAGAATGTCTAATGCAAGATGATTCTGCAAAACCATAGATCTGGTTGCTACCATTTCAATATCTACAACCATTAAGGGTCCTGCTGTGTTAGTGGACAGTTTATCTACTTTAGTAGACAACTTCCTGATCGTCAAATCATTTAAAATCACCCCTACAGATGGAATTCTTGCACTAAAAATATCCCCTACTGTTTCTCCAGCACTAACACCTCCTCCAGGTCTGGAATTTGTGGTGTCCCAAACAGGATTTTTGAAATGTTCTACATAATATATTTTCGGGAAAAATATCCCCAAGTAGCATATACCATAACATCCCCTGGGCAAGGTGAAATAAGCATGCTGTACACAAATAAAATAAACTCCTGGAATAACAGGACCTTTGCCATCTAAAAATAACCACCAGTTTACTCTAACTTCAAATGTGTGATCACATTCACTCCTTTCCACAAATAGAGTATCAACTGTAGATTTAACTGTACAGAGACACAATCTCTGTTCATGCTTCCAATCTAAGAGCAACACTGGAAGATTACCTGCCACTTGTTGTTCAATTTCGTCCTTGGTCTATTTATGCTGAGTCTTAAGGTCTTTGGTTTGGCCTCCAAATCTCTCCTATCTTCAACTAAATTAAGAAAAATATTTTCAAAATCTGTTAAATTACAGGTCAGATGATTTTAATGTACATAGGCAGTATCTAATGATGCAATGTGTTTAAAGACCCTCACAATTATCACTAATTCTTTATGTGCAGGATGTCATTTCAAATGCTTTAACTTGGGAACACTCTGAAAGAACCAAAACATAATTTGAAAATACTGTATATGTCCTGTTCCATAGAACAAACTCAGCAAAAGACTACAAGTGACACCATATGGCAAAGGAATGTGATGGTAAGTAATATCTTCTGCAGCTTATGCTGGCAATTGCATGCACACATAGCAAGACCTCACCTCGATTTTGTCAATGTCTCCAAAAAGCAAATTAAAATAAGCCTTTGAAGACCAATCTCCCCTGAAAGCATCGACATGTTATTCTTTCTCACTTTGTGTGTATAATCTATTACCTACAGAATTCACTGCTAAAGGGATTTCACTAGGTAGTGGTTTAACTACTGTGGAAGATACAGGAGAAGATAACCCTACAAAGAGAACAATTGACACTACAACTACAATAATAAGTGTACCTACTATTATGTATCTATGTCTACTATGATTTGCACTTGCACTATGATTAGAACTAGTTTCCACCACTTTGCTAAAACCAGAGCTTTAGGTGCAATATAACAACAGTAGAGTTTTCTCTGTCGATTTCCACTTGTGCAAACTGCAAAAGAAAGTAAAATCAACAATTTTGTTTACAAGATCTTTGTGAGTCTTTCTTAGACCTACTCCTTGTCCTACTAAGGGACAACCTTACCGTCCTTTAGCAGACTTGGGCCTCATTACTCTTCTTTAATTCTGTAGCAATGTCAATGCAAATGTCTCTGCTAAAGGCACAGTTCAAATTCAATAATAATTACATCTAGGATAAAATGTCTCAGTCTATCCAAAAGCAAAGGAAATTCAAAGTGCAAGTCAGGCAAAATGTTCAATTCAAGGAGGTTCAGTTGGTTTTGCACTGTTATCCCAATATTCCCAGAACTCTCTCTCTCTGTCATTGGCAGCAAAATATGTCCATTCAGTTGAAGAGTACCTCCGACAGGGCACTCTAGTTCTTTTTGATCTCATTGGTGCAAGCCCTTTGTCCTAACTTCTACTCAGATCGGAATTCTCAGCATCCTCTTGGATAGTTTGAGGTACTGATTCCTTGGGCAAAATCATGGCCAGATTTACAATAAACTGGTGCAATACTGTGCTGCACCAAAATTAGCAGCACCAGGTTGGAAATGCAGGGATGCAAAATATTTACAATAATACAGCACACCCCCGTATTTCCCCCAGCAGCGGTGCTAAAGTTGCTGCAGAGCGCCCTTGCGCCATAGTGCAACGATGACTATGTTGAGGGGGATATCTTCCTGCACAAAAAACAATCTTCTATGGAGATTTGCTCTTTCTATGTTTGCAGCAGAATGCAGCACACATAGAAAGAGCAAATAACAATGACATATGAAAGCAATTCTCTTTGTTGTGCCATGCTCATGCCACTCCTCGGGTGGCGTTACATATTGGCGCTGCCTCAGATTTATGTAATCTGGGGTAGCGTCCAAATGCAATGGGTGTTGCTTTGGAATGCCAACAGCAACAACCATTGCACACCCCTTCCACGGAAAGTGCTGAGTGTGAAGTAGCCGTATTTACAAGGTGTTGTTAAGCCACAAAAAGTGGCTTAACGCCACCTTGTAAATACAGCGCACTACACAGCGCCACTAGAGCGTCATTAACAACATTGAGAATGCAAATAAATACAAGGCAAAAAGTGTGGCTAACCACAACAAAAGAGGCCTTTTCTCACAAGTATAGACCTTGCCAATGAGGTTCCAAACACATTTCTTCACATGTTTCTTTACCAAGACCCAGTGGTCAGGACTGATGTCATGGCACTGCTCCTGATGTGGCAGAACTGCGGCTGCTTTGAGCCGATGAGACACAGAGCGTACCACGTCAGCCAGTCCTTTGCAGTAATCACAAATCATATATAATATAATGTTCACAAGTGCATTTGGGGGTATAGCTGGCAGTCTCATTGCTCTGCCCATGATTATCTCATGGAGGTGCAGTTCTGTTCTCTGATCAGGAACACTGCAGAGGCTCATCAACATAAGATGCGAAGCATCAAGCCATTTCAAAGATGTCAAAGCACACACTTTAGCTAGTGTGAATTTTAGCTGCCGTTCATTTGTTCCACAATGCCAGAGGCTTTTGGTCGATTGCTGCAGAGCAGTCTTTGCTCCACTTGTAATGCTGCACACAATAGTTTCAGGACCTCATTGTTAAAGTGCATCCCTCAGTCTGACTCTAGAGAAGTCGGGAAACTGAACCTGGGAATAAATTCCCTTAGCAATAGTAGGCCCACTGTGAGATTGTGATTTCTTCTAGTCGAGTAAGCCTCAACCCAATATGAGAAGATGCACAAAACCACTAGGACATACTTCAGCCCATTGCAGACAGCCATTTCGATGAAGTCTAGTGCCCTCCTATTGAAGGGACTTCCTGATCTCCCTATGTGACTCAGTGTTACTGCAATTCTCTTTCTTGACATTATTTTGCTTGCACACAACACATCAATGAGATAATGCTTCAGCTATCAATCTGAACCTGGGATTAAATCACGTCTGCCTGAACAGTCAAACCATGGCATCTCCCCCTACATGAGCAGGACCGTGAAAATGTCTAGCTATTGGGAGCAACAGACTATTTGCTAATGCAGGTCTTCCATCCACCAAAATCAAAATGTCATTATCCATCTTAACACAACCTGCCCTTACCCAGCTCTGCTGTTCTTCCTCTGACACCTCTTCCTGAAGCCTCTTTACCTCCTCCCATGTATCTGCAGTTATTAATAGAAGGCTCTAATTCATCTCATCCATTCCCTCATTTGTGTACTCTCCGTTAGAGATACAGACATTATGAGCACAATACTTTGCAACTTCATCAGCAAAAATATTGCCTAATGATACATAGTTATCTTCGCTGTGGTGTGCTGAAAATCTTACCACTGCAACTTGAGTGGGTATTTTTAACGTTTCGAGAAGCTTTTTTACTTGCCCACTGTTATGGACAGGGGATACTGAGGAAGTCATAAACCCCTCTCTGGGGCCATAACTGTCTGTAATCATGAACGACACTGAAGCCATCCTGAATATTAGTAAACGTTGTCATCTCAACTGGTCTGAGACACAATAGGCTCTGGTAAAAGCAATAAATTCTGCCACTTGTGCGGAAAATATTCCTTGCAGCCAGGAAGTTACAACAACTCCTGAAACTATATAGACTGCGAAGACAGCTCTCAAACTTCCTCTATAGTCTTATAGACATGAGCTATCCACAAACAACACAAAATCAGATTCAGGAAGTGGTTCACCTCATACACCTGGTCTTGGCTTGGTGCTTAGTCATCATTTTCATTGTCTGGTGTGAGTAACAAAGTAGCAGAATTTGGAACAGCACAGCACTTTAGAGTGACGTTCTCATTTGCAAGGATAACTTGCTCATGATTGGTAAGGTGACTGTTGGTCAAGTGCTGTGTTCTAGTTCTTGTCAACAACAATTAAACAGAATGGAGAACAAAGATAGTCAATGGGTGACCCATAACAATATTTTCACACCTCTTTATGCTAACACTAGTCACAGCCACTGTTTTAAGGTAGCCTGGCAGCAAAGATGCTATTGGGTCAAGAGTAGCAGAGAAGTGGGCCACTGGCATTCGGACACTGCTGTGTAACTTCGTAAGCACTGAGAGAGTGCAGTGCAAATGACGTATTGTGAACAAGCATTCCCAATGCTGGAGACTTTCTCTCAGCTCTAGGAAGGCAATCAAGTAATTGTTATCCCAAGATACTAGAGCATACACATCCTTGTGTGTCAGCCTCTGTAAAGGGTTGGCCACTAGGTAAAGGTTGAGTATTCACTGGGGACAGTATTCCACCATTGTTGGAAACATCGTGATTTTTCTCTGGGTGGTTGGCAAATTCATTTTCAGAATTGCCGAAATTCTGTCTTGTGATACCTTCCTTGCTCCCTTCTCAATGTGATGTCCACGGAGTTGGACCTCTTTATGACAATATTGCAACTTGCTTGAGGACACTTTGGGGGCACCGCCAACAGGCTGGCGGTGCTCCGTCGAGCATTCTGACCGCGGCGGTTCAGCCGCGGTCAGAAACGGAAAGTCGGCGGTCTCCCGCCGACTTTCCGCTGCTCGGGTGAATCCTCCATGGCGGCGGAGCGCGCTCCGCCGCCATGGGGATTCTGACACCCCCTACCGCCATCCTGTTCCTGGCGGGTCTCCCACAGTCTCTGCAGTCTCTGCAGACACTGAAATACGCGACGGGTGCAAACTGCACCCGTCGCACATACCCACTCCGCCGGCTCCATTCGGAGCCGGCTTCCTCGTGGGGAGGGGTTTCCCGCTGGGCTGGCGGGCGGCCTTCTGGCGGTCGCCCGCCAGCCCAGCGGGAAAGCCTGAATGGCCTCCGCGGTCTTTCGACCGCGGAGCGGCCATATGGCGGTTCCCGCGATGCGGGCGGCGACCGCCGCCCGCCTCACTCAGAATCAGGCCCTTTATGTCCATTTTCAGCTAGGAGGATCAACAAGGCAATGGTGTCTTGCTTGCAAGCTACTTGTGTATTTGACGCCACCAGCAGTTTGTCAATGTACTGTACCAAGACAGAATTACAGGGCATAACTAGGGACTCCAGATTCTTTTTGACGATCTGGTTGAAAATGGAGGGACTCTCTGTATACCCTTGTGGGACTGGGCCAAAACACAATTTTGGAACTGACATGTGAAGAGGAACTGGGTTTCCTTGTGTAATGGTATGTAAAAGAAATTCCGTCACAGATCATTGATAGTGAACCACTCAGCCTTACAGGAAATCTGGAATAAAATCACAACTGGATTTGGTACAACAGGACAACAGGGAACAACAATAGGATTCAGATTTCTCAAATCCAGAACAATGCAGTACTTACTGCTAGGCTTCTGTAAGCCCATAATGGGTGAATTACATGAACTCCCCATTAGCTCATTAAAAATACATTGTTGTAGCATGGACACAATTACCAGAGTAATCCCAGATAATGTTTCAGGAGTCAGATTATATTATGGTGTTTTTGGATACTCAACGTTTGGCTTCACCATGATACGGACAAGTCCACTCCTTTTATCAAACCTATGTCTTTCCCTGAAAAGTCCCAATTCTCAAACTTAACTGTCTTTCTAAGGTTTGGTGGCAGATAATCAACGGTCATGGTAGTGAACAATGCATCATGGGAACCATCATTTACCAGATTAAAGCCAATGCCTTCATCATAAATTTGCATTTCCACACATTTTGGAGTGCAATAAATGACACACTTAAGCTTGCAAAGGAGGTTTCTTTCCCTAAGACTCACTAGACTGGAATCACACACCACAAATTGATTGGTGATTCTCTTTAAGGACCCTGTTTTCTCAGGTATTTCTGCTGTTACTGGGCTTGTCATTTGCTTATTTGCAGCTCCTATAACTTCAATCATTTTACCCGAAAGGGCAAGGTTTGGAACTTGTACTCTTTTCACAGTAGTTCTCACAGAGTGGGTAGCACCAGTGTTAACCAAGAATAACACAAGGTGACCATTCACCCCACCATCCACAAATGGACCCCTTGAGTCTACCTCCAAGCCTGCGTCAGACACAATATCTTCCCCTCAACCTTCAGGCACTGTCAGACTGACTGATCAGAGCCATAATTGTCAGATGGTTTGAACAAAGGATACTGTTGGAATGGATTATTGTCCTGGAAAGTATTCTGATTCATGTTTGGAACTTGGTTAGAGTTCATTCTGGAGCCATTCACATTTCGCTGCTGCAGCAGGGGTTGTGGAACCTGCATCACTGGAGCTTGTGGCACATTGAAATTCAGTACTTTCTGTCTCTGCACATTCTGTGACTATAAGTTATTAATCTGGGGCTGTGATAACCTTTAATTTTGGACCTCATTAGTTAGAGTATGGTGGTATTCCCTCTTCCAATGCCCCAACTTATGGCAATAGTGACATAAGGTTGGTCTCTTCATACTGATTATATCCATTCCAGATCAAGTGGGATACCTCGACCTCTACCTTGCATCAGAGGAGCTTCCTGCTGAAACACTTCTTGCATAAGACCAACATTCCCTACAAAAGGCTGAGGCTGACTGCTTCTCTGGGTAGCTTTCATCTGTGCAACCAGAAACCGCTCCTCCAATTTCTTCTGCTTCATTTCTGTCTCATCACTACAATACTTCACATTTCTCAAGATCTCATCAACCTATTTATTTTGTCAACAAATCAAATGCTGCCAGATCATCGTGCTAATTTCAGGTCTCAATCCTGTCACAAACCTTGACACAAAATATCCCATATACTTAGATTCCAGAGTCTCTATTCCAGTACACTATTTGAGCACTTGCAAACATTTTTCATAATAAGCATGAAACAACTCTTTGGTTTCTTGAATAAATCTTAATCCAATCAATATCTTTGAGTGACATTTTTGATTTCAGGAAAGTCATCACCTGCTGATACTTTTTCATCACCAAAGGCGATGGGTTTTTTGTCACTATATTTCTCAGCAGCTCTTTCTCAGGCCATTCTATGGCTATTTTACATTCTGCTCACAAGTCACTCAGAACCACAATACAATGTTGAAGAAAGTATTCAAATCAACCCACAGAATCTGTAAATCTTCACAAATTTCTCAACCTGCTGCTTGAAGGTCATCAGTGCAATGCAAGATCACTCCTACTCCAAGGCATATGGAAGTTAGCTCCACTGAGCAATTCCATCAATAGGAAATCTGAAGCACCCACTTCTCCTTCTACAGGAGGGGCCAGTTCTGCCACATGTCTCTTCGGTTCTTTCTTTCTCATCCATTTACTTTCCCATTTATCTAGCTCATTCAATTTCCCAATATTCTGAATCAATTATTTAATCTGTCTTTTCATTCCTGCAGTTCTCATAAGGGTTATGTCTTACTTATTAAAACAAACAGGGAAGCTCTTCTGCAAAGCGCTTGTCTTATTCAAATCTACCTCATAGTTTTGGACTAACTGGGACAGTCAATCATGAACTTGTCCTGCATGATGGGTTACATCCTTGCACATGACTATAAGTTAATTTTCTTGATAGAAATCTATACGAGCCAATTCAACATTTACACTAATCATCTCATTCAATATTCATTTGGCCACATTCAATAAATTTACTCTCACTGGTGTCCGACTCCCTCCTTGACTCAGCTTGGAGCTTTCATTGTCACTAGATGGAGTCTTAAATGCCTTCACCCACTCATCTGTCTCCTTAGCACTGAGACTACTTTGTACAGCAGGGGCACTTGATATAATCCCTTTTCTAGGGGAGCTACTGTTAGCATTTAAAGGGAGGATCCCAGACAAACATACCAGAATTTGGCATCCTCTGGGGTGTCCCTGCGGTGCCACTTCCCATTTAAGAGTTGAATCAGCACTTGCAGCACACAGAGAATTTGTGTTTGTTGGAATCAGAGCAAAAAATCCTCTTGTATTTGGACTAACAGCAGCATTACCCTACACACCTACTACACTAGGAACAACCAGATTGCAAGTTGTGCTTCCTAGCAAGTCAGGCTTGTACATAGGAACCACAGGACCAATGGTAACCAGGACAGTCAGCACATCCGGAACATTAAGGGCTGTGGAGTTGACAGGTGCACAAATCCCTGAACTCTCTCCTATTGAGTTATGAGTCACACTCACTGGGGTGACTCCCACCGGAACGGAATTTAAATTCACTGGTGCGGTAGCCACTCCAAAGCTCCCACCAACACTGACACTATTTTCTCTCTCCACTCGGGTCTCATTATACCGAGGTGAGCGTTCTGACAGCAATGCTTCCAAAAGGCTGTCACTAGAATCACTATCATTGATTTCACTTATATTGTTTGTCTCCTTTGGCTTTCCCTCTTTCCCTTTCCTTTCCTTTCCTTTTCTTCTCTTTCTCCCTCTCAAATGTCCCACTGGTCAAGGCTGGATACAATCTAACTCCCTCTAGCATGTCAGTGCTCAATGTATTTTCTCAATATCCCATCTAACATCTTCATAAGTATGGACTGCCTTTCCTCCTCTTTCTTTATAGTTTTCCTTTTCTCTGGCATGAGCCGCGCACTCCAAAGCACTGAGCACTTCAACTGTGCAGGTCTAGGGGGCGGTTTCATCTTGTATAATATTCTCCTCAACTTTTCAATAATTCTCAGATTAAATGTGCCACAACCTGGAAACCTCAATAAGCCTTCTTTCTCTGTGATCTTGTACCACTGACTAAGCCAAATGCATGTATGAAGTCCTATATTTATCATCATATTATGTTCTGGGGTATTCTCAGGTGGTGCCTCTTATTTCTCTCTGACAGATATTGTCACATCCCCTCTAATTAGATCTCATAAGGACATAAAACACTTCAATTCAACTCAAAATATAAATAATTACAGATAGAATTTCATTCTGAACCAGGAAATAACTCTTTACACACAGTTCTCGTTCAGCAATAACAACCAATGCCAGTGTGACACCTTATGACACAGACAACCAATACTAGTGCAACACACTGTAACGTCAAACTTGCTCCCTGCAGTGGCTTGGCTCCCCCTCCTTTGCAATTTTCATGCATGCACTCTTCTCAGCATCAAACATGCATAACAAAATACAACACAAATAACTTTTGGCTGCCTGTTGCAAAGTCATCTTTTTGCCCTGTTCACTCCCATTTTTTGTTGTTGCTGACTGGTGCTGATGGTAACTGACTCTGACTGTGCCCTGGGCTCTGTTAGCCAGACCCAGGCCAGTGTTATGTTAAAACACACACATGAAGTAGAATACACTAGATATTAGGGTACCCTTCCAATTAGCCTGACAGACCCTCTAAGTACCTAGTATAGAGTAGGGTAAGGTGGTACAATCTGCCTAAAAGACCCTAGTAGATAATAGGTCATGGAGATTAGATGCCAAACAGATTTTCTGAACTTGCATGTGGGCACTGCTGTGTACTTTCTGTCATTTTAAATGCAAGCCTGCCTTGCAGCCTGTATTTAAAAGTTAAATTCATACCATTTGTATGACAGCCCCTATAGGTCCCTAGTAAATAATATGGCAAGGGGTTGCCAACTACCTATAAGACCCTAGTACATAACAGGGCATGGAAGTAGAGGCCCAGCAAAATTGCTGCCCTTTGCATGTGGGTACTGCTGGAGAATTTCTGTCATTTTTAAATGCAGCCTGACTCTACAGACTGCATTTAAATGAAAATGATGTCCCAATTTGACTTTGGTGCTACGGGCTTTAAATGTGATGATCTACCTTATTATTACATATTAGGTACTCCCAGGGTCATGTAACTATAGCAGAGGCCTTACAAAGATGTTTTATAAACCCTGGTGAGAGAAAAACGGATCATTTAATTTCCCCCATTGTAGATACTAGGCTCCATAGGCTATCATAACAGCATTGTATTTTATTGTAAATACAGTAAGGAAAAGCATAGAAAAGTCATTCAAGTCCTTAAAAGATTTGTTTTGATAAATCCAGCAATTTGACATTGGTGAAATTATTACACGTTGAACAGAAAATAAGTTATAAGGCTTATCTTTCTGTAAGCCAAAATCCATCCTTCTGAATGTCCCCTCTGATTGGTCAGTGCTAACAGGATTAGCAGAGCCCCTTGATTAAGTGATAAGTGGCTGTCCAGGGAAGAGCCTTCCGGAGAAGGGCAGCTCTGGGGCTACATAGGAAAGCCAGAGCAGGAGTAGGGGTAATAAAACATAAAGCCTCAAAGGAAAGTTGGACAGGAGGGAATGCCAGACCACCTAACCCCTCAGCCAGATACCAGGCTTAAGGAAGGACTTTGCGAATGTTAGGAGGAGGGGAGCTATGGAAATGAGCCACACTGGGGGTTGGTTTAGTCAGCTCTTACTGCTCTGCTGAAATTTCAGCCATCATGGATTTTGAAAGAATAGTGCTCTCTGGAACAGGAATATGTCACATTTTGGAGAAAGTGGGCATACTTCTGGGTGTCACTCTGCATTCTATAGGTCGGTGTGCCCCCCTTCTGATGCCCAGGCTGGGAATACATATGTGAGAGGTGCATAGCCTCTCAGGTCTGCTATCTGAAACTACAAGAGAAAGAAGAACTGCCCTACTAGAATCTGGATGTGCACCCTTGGCCCGTACTTCTGAGTGAACTGCACCTGCTGCACAATCTGGAACTACAGCCCTGGGGATGGTGCCTGCTTAAAGAAAGACTCACTAGTCGACTCCCCGCAGATACAGGTTAACAGAGCTTCACCTGCATCATCCCCAGCAAGAGTCCCCAGCCTGGAGTGCATCCAGTGGACTTTTAAGGATTTGGACAGGTGCATTGTGGGAATTGTGGTCCACGTTTCCTAGTACCATCCAGGACATTCCAGACCCTTGGATTTTGTGGTATGAACCCGTTGTACCTGCAGGAAGAACTTCAGGAAACACATCCTGAAGTTTGGAGAAGTTTGGAGAATTTTGGTAAAGTTGTTGCTTTGTGTTTCTAAGCACTAGTAAGTGTTTATTCTTTAAAACAATCATATATGTGGTCCCAAGCACCATCCAGGAGATTCCAGACTGTTGTATTTGTGTTTTGGACCCTTTGTACCTGAAATGAGGACTTCAGGGAACATATCCTGAAGTTTGGAGATGTTTGGATTACTTTAGTAAAGTTGGCAATTTGTGTTTCTAAGCACTAGAACATGTTTATTCTTTAAACATTCATATGTCTGATTCCCTACATTGGATTTGTGTCGTTTTGGTGTGTATTTACTCATACAAATACAACCTATTTTAAAAATTGGCGTGGGGTTTCTATTGTGTGGTGTGTCTCACTTATTCATTGTATTGGTGTTTTTGAATGCTTTGCACTCTTCTCTCCTGAGTTAGGCCTGCCTGCTTGGTTACAGCTACCAAGGGTTGAGCAAGGGCTAATTTACTGAACCTATGTTTGGTTAGTGCCCTTATTGCCAGTGGTAGGTTCATACTTACCACTACCAATAACCCACTTTCCAACACTGCTCCACTAGAGAATTGACAGCATTTCAACACAAAAGAATCAATGCAACCAAGCACGCAAAGAAAACCTCGACCTGCATGGTATCAGTCGGATTGGTAAGTTTCTCCCTGTGCACTAGGGTTCACTATACCAACTGCACCTCACACACACACAAAGATAAATGTCCCTATCTCAATTTTGCCACGACATGCACCACCAAACTAAGCAGACAATTGCAATTTGGTGCTCTCTGCACTTTTTATTACCATCCTGGGATCGTAGCTCACTGTAGACCTGATAATAACTTCAACATCTCCATACTAAACACCACACTCACCCTGCATCCAAAGAATCTCTGCAAAACACCATGCAATCTCCACAAAACTCCACAATCTAAGCATGTCACTGCAAGGTGCAACCCTATTAATATTTTAGCAACACAAAAGGATGATGGACGGAGTGTTGAAACTTTTCAAACACTCACCCCCAGTCACAGAACAGGGTTTAATCCCTCATTCTTTTGCTCACCATGCCATCCCAGTTTGGACCTAGCCATATGCAAATCAGTCTTGGCCCTGTTCCTCATGAGAACAGTCCAGCCCGAACTGCCAGGCCAGGTCATCCCTGGCCATGAAAAAAGCATCCTAGGACCGATTTCAGGGTATCACCCTTCATCAGCCAGGCTAGCTTGAATCCATTGACATAGTGAGAAAGGGACCCACGTCTAGGTGTTGTATGGCATATAGCCACACAAAGAGAATAAAGGCAGACAGGTTTGTACCCCTCAAAGTCCAGGGAAAATCTGCTCTCTCAACTAACAGTGTGAATATCAATTAAACCAACAGAATCTTCGATAAATACATATCATCAACACCAATAGTTTTCTGTCTTCTCACAGTTGAAATTGGCAACTCCATTCGAATCACCCATCCCACAGTTTGAGCATCAGGATGACCTTGAGTGTCCTAAGACAAAGTGGGCAGGAGTCTTTTCTTCTTAGTTCATTAGCACCTTTCTTCCTTGCCAAAGCATCCTCTTGGACCTCACTATCTCCAACACACAATATGCCTTTCACTAACTGTGAGGTCGCATGAACGCACCTGCAAATAAAAAAACATTGCAGTGCAAGCAAAACGTCACTAAAGTGGCGCTAACTAAACTCCTTATTTAAATTTTGACGTAGACCCGTCTAGCGTCAAAATATTTGAGTTGGTGTCATTTCTAGGAAGCGCCAACCCACCTTGCTTCAGTGAGATGCAAGGTAGGCGTTCCCTTCCTAAAAAAGACGCTAGTTCCCCTGCTCCATATTTAACTCCGAATGATGAAACGATGCACAATAGGAGGTGAACCTAAATAATTGCAATAAGTCCACTTAGTACCATTATTTAACGCCTGATCAGACCAGGCGTTACTGTGCAGGTAGGCCGATTTCCATGGGGAAACACCATGGAATGGGCACAAAGATGCCCACCCAAATCTCCAGCATCACCACCACCCACCCCACAGAGACACTACAGGAGGAGGGAGCCCTTCTCAGGCAAGTTGCAGGTAAGTGTATATGTGTGTGTGGTGTGCCACTGGGGGCCCCTTACATGGGGCCCCCTGGCTTGCACTTGGTATGATGGGCTTGCCCTCGGGAGACTGGTCCCCTGTGGTTGGCACTGGGGTAGTGGTAATGACTCCTGTCTGTACTTAGACAGGAGTCATTGTTTGGCTGCTTGTGTGTCAAACAATTACACTAGGATGACTAGTGGCAGATATTTTGCTTCTAATCAGCCTAACGTCATTTTTAACCCACTAGCGCCCTTTTTTTCTAATGCCATCTGTCCCCCGTAGTGTCTTTTATTGAGACGCAAGCCATTCTTTAGAGCCGTTGTGTGTCATTTTATAAATATGGCGCACGGATAGCGTTAGGGACTGGCGTTAGCTTGTGTTAAAAAAATGACGCACAACTGCGCTAGCGCAATTGTGTGCCATTTTTCCTAAATATGTGCCCGCTTAAGGCCTTGGGTCACTTAGTAAAGCACTCATTGCACATTAGGAATATACGATTATAAGTGCATCTTACAATTACAGAGCAAATGGAACAATTATAAATGAAAACATGAGCATATAAGGAAAGTTCCACAAAGCGATATAACTCAAATGCATAAGTGTAAATGTGAATGAGAACTACACATTTTCATGTTAAGGTTAAACATTAAAACACACACATTTATGAATCTTTAGTCTTCTACAGTGAATACACCTTCAATAATATACTTTGTTGTTTCGCTTTATATTAGGAAGGTAGCCTCTTTCTAGCCTTGTTACCCCCACTTTGGCCTGTAAGTGAGTCTATGTCAGGGTGTTTTTACTGTCTCACTGGGATCCTGCTAGCCAGGGTCCCAGTTCTCATAGTGGAAACGCTATGTTGTCAGTGTGTTTGATATGTGTCACTGCAATCCTGCTAGCCAGGACCCCATTGCTCATAAGTTTGTGGCCTGTATGTGTTCCCTGTGTGGAGCCTAACTGTATCACTGAGGCTCTGCTAACCAGAGCAAAAACAAGTGATGGACAGAATGCTGAACATTGTCAAACATTCACCCCCATTACAGTGATCTAGGCCTAAATCCATCGTTTTTTTTGCTGCCCATGCCATTCCAGTTTGGACCCAGCCATATGCAAATCAGTCTTGACCCCGTTCCCCATGGGAACAGTCCAGCCCAAACTGCTAGGCCATGTCTTCCCTGGACTGGAAACAAACATCCTGGGACCAGTTTCAGGGTTTCACCCCTCATCAGCCAGGCTTTTTTGAATCCAGTGGAATGGGAAGCACGGGGCCCACGTCTGGGCATACCCTTCCCACTTAGGGCGACGAAGCAAAAACAACAAGTGATGGACGGAATGCTGAACATTGTCAAACATTCACCCCCAGTACAGTGATCTAGGCCTAAATCCATTGTTTTTGTGCTGCCCATGCCATTCCAGTTTGGACCCAGCTATATGCAAATCAGTCTTGACCCTGTTCCCCATGGGAACAGTCCAGCCCGAACTGCTAGGCCAGGTCTTCCCTGGACTGGAAACAAGCATCCTGGGACCGGTTTCGGGGTTTCACCCCTCATCAGCCAGGCTAGCTTGAATCCAGTGGCATGGGAAGCACGGGGCCCACCCTGCACTGGAAGCCAAGAAGAAATCTCCCGTGGGTCGAAGGAATATTCCCCCTGCTAATGCAGGCACCAAACTTCTGCATCACTGGTCCTCTGGGTCCCCTCTCATCTTGACGAGCATGGTCCCTCGGAACACAGGAGCTGGTTCCAAGTGTCCCCGACAGTCCAGAGGCCCTTCTGTCCAAATTTGGTGGAGGTAAGTCCTTGCCTCCCCATGCCACACAGTAAACCTGTGTACTGCGTGAACTGTAGCTGCTAGGGCTCCTGTGCTCTTTTGCACGACTTCCTTTGTGCACAGCACAACCCAGGTCCCCAGCACTCCTTTCTGTATTGCCCAACTCGCCGAGTTGGACTCCGACTTCGTGGGACCCTCTTTTGTTGTGCTGAGAAGACCGCCATGCTCAGATCTTCTGAATGCCTGTTCAGGTACTTCTGCGGGTGCTGCCTGCCTCTCCGTGGGCTCTCTCTATTGCTGAGTGCCCCCTCTGTCTCCTCCTCCAAGGGGCGACCTCCTGGTCCTTCCTGGGCCCTGGCAGCATCCAAAACCCTGAACCGTGACTCTTGCAGCTAGGAAGGCTTGTATGTAGTCTTTCTGCATGGAACTACCTCTTCATCCTCCAGCACACCGTGGGACATATTCTGACCAAAGGAAAAGTTCCTGGCACCTTCCGTTGTTGCAAAATCTTCATCTTCTTCTACCCAGAGGCAGCCCTTTTGCACCTTCATCCTGGGTTTAGTGGGCTCCTGCCTCCCTGGACACTTGCGTGACTCTTGGACTTGGTACCCTTCCTTTGCAGGTCCTCAGGTCCAGGTATCCGTCTTCAGTGCTTTGCAGTCAGTTGTTGTCTTTGTAGAATCCCCTATCTCGACTTTACTGTCTTTCTGGGGTAGTAGGGTAACTTTACTCCTACATTTCAGGGTCTTGGGGTGGGGTATCTTAGACACCCTTAGTGTTTTCGTACACTCCCAGCGACCCTCTACACACTACACTAGGCCTGGGGTTCATTCTTGGTACGCATTCCACTTTTGGAGTATATGGTTTGTGTTTCCCCTAGGCCTATTGACTCCTATTGCATTCTATTGTGTTCTATAGTGTTTGCACTACTTTTCTAACTGTTTACTTACCTGATTTTGATTTGTGTGTATATTTTGTGTATTTTACTTACCTCCTAAGGGAGTATATCCTCTGAGATACTTTTGGCATACTGTCACTAAAATAAAGTACCTTTATTTTTAGTAACTCTGAGTACTGTGTTTCTTATGATATAGTACTATATGACATAAGTGGTATAGTAGGAGCTTTGCATGTCTCCTAGTTCAGCCTAAGCTGCTCTGCTATATCTACCTCTATCAGCCTAAGCTGCTAGAACACTACTAATCTACTAATAAGGGATAACTGGACCTGGCACAAGGTGTAAATACCACAAGGTACCCATTATGAGCCAGGCCAGCCTCCTACACAGACAGAAGGAGGAGATAAGGTATTTGTTATAAAAGTACAACTGAACAAGTTAAAATATTGACATGATTGGAGAAGGTCCTTCTCTCTCATTAAAGTTTTTAAAAAAGTCAACATTATAATGTGTTAATATTGTATTTGTTCCTTTTATAGTGTAGATTTTACAAAGCCAAATAATACATGAGACCCCTGGCCTTCACTGAACAGTGAGGAATTGGAATGGCTCAATGGCAAGAAACAATAAATATTAGGTAAGGAAGCCAGAAGCTTCTTGCCTAGATAAGTCTAGTTTACACATGTGAATAGTTTAACAAGGACAGTTGTACTGTGTGTCGTGTAACAGAAGAAAAACGTTTGCCTGTCTTACTCCTAGACTGTCTCTTCAGCCTGTCCTGTGAAACATTTCGCTCTGGTCTGTGTTTTGCAGGCTGTATCTTCTGTTTTTTCTTGTGTTTACAGCTTCTCTGTATCCCATCCTTAAAACCTGTCTTAGTAAACTGTTGTCTACACACTGACTTCTATGCTTCAATCTGCAACCAGTCTTCTGAAAACAAACTCTGCTGCCTGCAATCTGAAGTTTTCTCTTCTGCTGGCTCCGTCCTGCACTTCTCCACCCTCTGCTGTCTGCCTTCTTGCCACCACCCGCCTTCCCTCCTTCTATAGTTGCCAGTGTTGCTTACCCCACTCACCACCTCCATCTGTTGTTTCCCATCCTGCTTTCCCCACCCACTCGCTCCTTTCATTATTGCCTGTATTACATGCCCACACTTTTCTCTCCTTTCCTTCCATAGTTGCATGTGCTGCTTGTCCCTTCCACCTCCCCTCTTTCCACTGTTTTTCACGCTCCTTTCCACCATCCTTCCCTTGTTGCCCATGTTGCTTGCAACCCTTCTGTTCTTGTCCATGTTGCCTGCCTCATTCTCTCCATCCTTTGTTGCAGTGTTGCCTACCCCTTCCCAACTCCCTCAGTTGCTCATTTTGCTTGTTTCCCACCCACACCTTCCTTCCGTTGTTGTCTGTGCTGCTTGCTGTCACCCCTTCTCTCCTTCTGTGGGTGCAGGCTCCTTCCATCCATCCTCGGCTGTCCCTGTTAATAAAACAAAAAAAGCACTATGACGTGGACACCACTAGCCACATCACATTGCACTGTTCTTCACCTCCGATCTATTTTGCCTCCTTCCTCCCTCGCTGTTGCCTCATGCCCCGTCCTCCCACCATCATTGTTTCTCTTGTTTGCCCCATCCACCATAAAAAAAAGAAAAGTGGTGTTATGCAGATACTGCTGGCCTTGTCATATCACATTTTTCCCCACCTGTCCCCTTTGTTGCATCATCCTTCTCTCCTTCCTCCTTCTTGTCCCACCCCCTCCATCTAGCAAAAAAAAGTGCTGAGACAGGCCAGCGCTGACAGTGAAATATAAAGTTTTTGGGGAAAAAAAGGGTTAGCTTTGGTGTGCAGCACCTGTACTGCAGCAAAACATGGCTAAAGCAATGGCAAAGTCAATAGCCTGTGCAGGCAAGACCTATTGGCTTTGCCAATGTTTGTTTTAGTTAAGCATCTTTGTGACAGCAGCACATGGAGTAAATCAATAGACATGAGGCCCCATCATGTTGTATGCCGTGAAGTCAGGGCTCTCGGTAGAATGATAGTTGAAAGCGGGGCTGCTGTTTCTTCCTGAGACCTGAGGACTGACAGGTCAATCAAGCATTTGCAATGGGTCAAGCGTTTGTTCGAGTTAAAGCTATTAGCGTTGTAAACTCCTAACCAGACTTTTCTTGCAACACAAACTGAAAATGAAAAGTAAAACAGTTTAACATAAGTGAGCCGACGGCAGCCATCAGCGCCAAACAGACACACAAATGGAAACAGACACACAAAAGGAAACAGAAGTTTGCTCGCAATGAAACATAGATGCCAAAAGCGCAATTATCTATGTAACCTGCAAAAATGCAAATATCCATGTAACAGGATCGATGTCTTGCAAAATGCTCAACTACTGCCCAGCGAGATCACGCTGCCTATGAAATAAAGAGAAAAAGTAGTCCAGAAACCATACCGAAAACATGAAGCCTCGTATGTTTTCAGAAGTTGGCTGGTGCACTCGAGGCGGGATAAACACTGGAAAAAGCATTACGTATGCATGCTTTTCACTAATTAAATCAAACAAATTTTAAAAGGCAAGCCCACGAACCAAACAAACTGATGTGTGTGACATGGGCGTGGTTAAAAGCCTACAGAGATTTCACCAGGGACAGAGCACTTTGCACGCTCGACCCTAAAAACTGAAGGCGACTGCTGGAAATCAAGCTGCAAAGGGAAATGTTTGACTAATTGCAGGAAAGTTACCTCCAATTTCTACCTGTTTGTCAGTGTGTTTTTTCTGTCTCACTGGGGTCCTGCTAGTCACGACCTCAGTGCTCATAGTTTGTGGCCTATATGTGTTGTCAGTATGCTTGACTGTGTCACTGAAGTTCTGCTAACCAGAACTCCAGTGCTTATGCTGTATCTGTTTACAAATTTGGCACTATAGTTTAGTGACTACATATACCAATTTTAAATGGCACACTGGACCCCCCTTATAAGTCCAAAGTATATGGTACCTAAGTACCCAGGGCATTGGGATTCCCAGGAGATCCATGTGGACTGCAGCATTTCTTTTGCCACCCATAAGGAGCTCATACAGACACTCCTTCAGGATGGCCACTGCAGCCTGAGTGAAATACTGCACACACTTTTTCACAGCCATTTTTCACTGCAACAGGTAACTTATAAGTCACCTATATCTTTAACCGTTAGGTACAGAAGGCTAGGTGCAAAGTTACTGTGTGTGAGGGCACCCTTGCACTAGCAAAGGTGCCCCCACGTTGTACAGGCCCAAATTTCTGGACTTCGTGAGTGCAGGGACACCATTATAAGCGTGCACTACATATATGTCAATACATATATGTAGCTTCACAATGGTAACGCCGAATATGGCCATGTGAGGTGTCTAAGATTGTGAAATTGAACCCCCAATCCAAATCTGGTATTGGGGGCCAATTCCTTGCACCCTGGGGGCACCACCATAGGCCCCCAGTACTGTCAAACCAGCTCGCCGAGGTTTCCACTGCAGCTCCATCAGCTGCCACCTCACAGACAGGTCTCTGCCCTCCTGGGGATTGAGCAGCTCAATCCCACGAAGGCAGAACAATGCATTTCCATTTAGAAGAGGGGTGTTACACCCTCTCCTATTGGAAATTGATGTTACAGGCATGGGAGGGGCCTCTGTAAAAGCTTTGCAGGGCACAAATGGTGCCATCCTTGCATAATCCAGTCTACACAGGTTCAGGGACCCCCAGTCCCTGCTCTGGCGTGAAACTGGACAAATGAAAGGGATTTGACCACTCCCCTGTCTATCAACACCCCACGGGTGGTGCCCAGAGCTCCTCCAGTGTGTCCCTGCCATTAGCCATCTTGTATTCCAAGTTGTGTGGACCCTCTGGGAGCATCTGAGTGGCCATTTCCAGCACATCAGAGACCCCTCCTGATAGGTGCATACCTGGGTTGGTAGCCAATCCCCCTCTCAGGGCTATTTAGGGTGTTTATTCAGATTCGGTTTGCAAGACTCCTCCAGGACTCCTCTGCTTCAGCTTCTGACCGTCGGATCAACTGCAGACTGCTCTAGGAACCGCTGTAACTGCAACAAAGTATCCAGGAAGGCTACTGTGACCGGCAACCTCAGCTCCAGCCAGAAATTGCAACTGTTTCCTTGGTGTGCATGCTCTGAGGACTGCCTGTCTTCACCCTGCACAAGAAGAACCAAAGGAATCTCCCGTGGAGTGACAGAGTCACTTCCCTGCTTCAGCATGCACCTCTCTGGGACAACAACTGGTACGCTGTGACTCCTTTACTGTCGACGAGCGAGATCTCTGGAACACAGGTGATGGACTGAAGTGATCCTGACCGTCCAAAGGTCCAGCTGTCCAAATTTGGTGGAGGTAAGAGCTTGCTTCCCGTGCAACGACAGTACCCTGTCTGCAGCTCCTTAACTTTCTCTGCACCTCTTCCAAATGTTCTTCGTGCACAGCCTAGCTCGGGTCCCCAGCACTCTATTATGTGATGCTCAGCTCCCTGAGTTGTTCTCCGGCAGTGTGGGATCCTTCTGTGTAGTGCAATTTGCAACTCCTTTGTTCCCATGTCCTGGGACTCCCATGGGTGCTGCCTGGTCTTCTGAGGGCTCTCTAAAGTGCTTAGAGCACCCTCTGCCTCCTCTGTCTGAGTTGAGACCCCCAGGTCCCTTGTGGATCCAGGCAGCTCCTCTTTAATGCAAACTGCGTCCTTGCATGAACCAAGGTTTGTTGGGGGAATACAATAACGCAAACTGCCTGCATACAACGACTCAACGTGGGACATCTCTTGCACCAAGCAGGAACCCGCAGCTATCTTCTTTGGTTAATTTCTGTACTTTTCTTCCAACCAGAAAATCCACTTTTGCACCTTCTTCCAGGTTGGCAGGAGCTCCTGTTCTTCCTGGACTCTTCATCGACTTCTGGACTTGGTCTCCTCTCTACACAGGTCTTCAGGTCCAGGAATCCCTTGTTGGTTTCTTGCAGTCTTGCTTGGTTCCTACAAAATCCTTTACCACATCTTCTAGTGTGTCCTGAGGAAACTTGCTGTACTTTACTCCTGTTTTCGTGGGCTCTGGGGTGGGGTACTTTACTTACCTTTGGTGTTTTCTTACACTCCCAGCACCCCTCTACACACTACACTTGCCTTGAGGGGAATCCGACTTTCGTATTCCAATATTTTAGTATATGGTTTGTGTTTCACCTAGGCCCATTGCAATCTATTGTGTTTTTCATTGTTTGCACTATTTTATGCATATTTACTTACCTAATTTAGGTTACCAGTGTATATATTGTGTATATTACTTACCTCTAGAAGGAGTATTGCCTCTAAGATATTTTTGGCCTTGTGTCACTAAAATAAAGTACCTTTATTTTTGGTAACACTGAGTATTGTCTTTTATTGTGTATAGGTACTGTGTGACTATATTGGTGTTGCAAGAGCTGTGCATGTCTTCTAGTTCAGCCTAAGCTTCTCTACTACAGCTACCTCTAGACAGCCTAAGCTGCTAAACACTGCCTACATTTCTCTAATAAGGGATAAATGGTCCTGCTAAGGTGTAAGTACATTAGGTACCCACTACAAACCAGGCCAGCCTCCTACAATAATGTCCACCTAGAGTTGGGACGGCAGCCTAATGGTAGCAGCGTAGAGGGTGAATCGATGAACGCTTTCTTCAAGCAAGTACAAATAAGTGTGCTGGTTTTTCTAATTTATTTGACATTCTTCGGCTTTTCTGTACAGATTTATTTTTGTGTTCTTTGTACAAACCAGCAAGAAACCATGTTAAATCAATTAAAACAGACTTATAAAAAATTTAATATTTGAAAAAACATTAATTGCCATCTGCAGTGTGAGACACATAATTGTGTGTTAGAGAGTTTTTCTGCCCAAATACCTCTCAGAAAAAAAGACATGAGAAAGCGCTTTCTATAGCAGGTCCACTGTAGTGGATGTCGCTGCAAATAGAACTTTGTATTATTTTCTTCCTTGTCACAATTCAGGATGTAAGTTAAAAGGTAGCAATTTTGGAAGCAATTGTTAGATTGTGGTAGGCGCTGTTCAAAGGTTTTCTCTTCTCCCTTTTCTTGATTCAATCTGACAGACAATTGTGGTGTGGAATGGAAACTCTGCCACCCTTAAATGTGAAACTACTGCGATCGGGGAAGGCTTGTTCCTTCTGAGGATTACTTTAAAACCTTGAAATGACGCACGCATTTACAGTACTATGATCACTTGTATCTTCATCCTTGGGATGGAACAAAGCTACAAATTGACCACTAACCTATAGAGATACCACACAGACCCAGACAAAGTGCTTCAGATGGCTTCTAGAACAGAAGCTCCCGAATGCAATATGTCTCTTATAAAGCTGCTATTGCAGTGCAAAGCAAACCAATATTATTTCTAACCAGGGAATGAATCAAATACTTAGCAAAAACAGAGAAAGCATATTACAAAAAGTCATGTCAGTTGTCCTTGGTTAGGGGACATCTATATTTTACTCGGTTATATAAATTATTTCTTAACTACTTTATGCCTTAGTTCGCGCTCCTTGGACATTAGATAAATCTGCAGCTTACTTGAAAGGCGTACATATCGTTTTCAAAAGCTAAAAAAGCCACTTAGGGCCAGATTTACTAAATAGTCGTGCAGCGTGGTTCTGCACCAAAATTTGCAGCGCCTTGCTGCGTCACTTCAGAAACACATCGATGTGCCATACTTACTAAAACTGTTTTCTTTCTGCATCAGTGCTAAATTTAGCTGCCTAGCGCCAACGCAGGCATCCTTGCACCATTATGCAAGGGTGTCTGCATTGAGGGGATTGTTTATGTGCAGGAAGGTGTCCCTTCCTGCACACAAACAATCTACAATGGCAACATGGCAGAAAGCAGCACACATAGAAGTACCAAATCGTAATTTTTTCATGATTATTTTTGTGCAGGAAGGTGCCACTGGCAGCTAACTTTACTTTCCAGGCCCAGAACTCCCCTTTTATTACATGTAAGTCACCCCTAAGGTAGGCCCTAGGTAGCCCTATGGGAAGGGTGCTATGTATGTAGAAGGTAGAACAAGTACATAGTAGCGTGGCCTGTCCCGGTAGTGACAAACAGCCTATTTGATTTCTCACTGCTGTGCATCCTGCCTTCTCATAGGATTGTCTGATTTATGAGGGGTAACGTAGGAATGTTTGGTATGGTTGTAATGGTAGTGAGAAATGCTACTTACTGGGTTGGTAGATTTTTTATTATCATTACTGAAATGCCAATTCTAGAAAGTGAGCATTTCTCCGTGCGTATGACTCTGGTGTTTTGCAGCTTGACTCCAATCCACATCTGGGCAGAGTGACAGTTAGACCTTGTGCATACTTCTCAGACAGCCTGTACAAAGAGAGGGTGGAGATGTCACAGAGACGAATTTGCATTTTGCATAGTCTTCCTGGCCTGAGAGAAGGGGGAGGCGGGGCACACATGTATCTGTAAAGGCTGTATCCTGGCCTTACACAAAAGGGTTGTTTAACCCCAACTGATGTTTGGAGCCTGTGCTGGAGGAGAGAGGGTACACTCCCAGAACCAGTTATAGCTAATTAAACCCCCCTCTCCTCTTCATTGGAAATGCTTTGCAAAACTGATTTTAAGTACAGGGGATTTTTCCCCACAATTCATGAAACAAGAAACATACTTGAAACTGGGCACAGAATGCCGCTGGAGGGACTCACCAGGAACCTCCTAGGACTGCTGCTGCTGTGCTGCCCTGTGACCTGCTGGTTCACTATGAGGAACTACCACTGACTGCAAACATTTGTGCTGGCCTGTTTATTGGGCCTTGCTGCCCTTTGCTGTCCCTTTTCTGTCTCCAGGGGCTGGGTGTTGTGGCCCCTGCCCCCTGCAACTATTTGTTTGGCCATGAAGAAATGTTTTGGCCAGGTTCTCCTATGAGCACTTCCTTTCCTGGCCAGCGTGCTGTGTGAAGCGCTTAATTTTTGGGGCTTCTAGTGCCTCGAGAGCGCATTAACTGGCCCCCACAGTGCTTGTAAGCGCATCGTCGTGTGGAAAGGATCACCGCCCCGACAAGGCTCCCTGGAAATCCGAGTGTGTCAGGGACGCGCTGCACCTGGTGCCCTCGGGCCACGAAGGAGCCACAGTTAGAGCTGGTGGGCTCCTACAAGTGCCCCTGGGATGAAGCGTGCCGAGAGAGGTGCCCCAGGGGCACAAGCAGGCATCTACTTTGGTGCTGCTTCAGTGCTGCAGCCTGGAAAGGGCTGAAGAGCAGCACATGCACCGCGTCAGTGCGGCTGCTCCCAGAGTGGGGTGGAAGCCTTATTGGAGGCCCTCCTGCTCCACCAGGCCGCATTTCACCTAGGATCTTGGACGGGGAAGGAGGCCTCAACAGATGGTCCCTTCCCCACTGGGCCCCCTTATTACCAGTGGAGATGTGGGTGGGGGAAATCCTCATCAGAGGCCCGCACCACCAGGTCTCCCCTTCTCCCCCCTTGGTGGGGTTTTTGTTTTGCCCCTCATTTTTGGAGGGGCCCATAGTGGCCCAGGAGGGACCCAAGAGATTGCGGGCCCCGGGAGAGGCCCATTATAAAAACACATAGGGGGTTCGTGCCGCCCCCCTCCATCCCAGCATCACCACGAGGCCCTTGTTGTGCGCCTGAATCGCCGGGGCCCCCTTGTAAGTTTTATGGCACTAGAAGTGCCCTTCCATCAACCACAGGCACTGTTATTCAACATATGCTGCCCCCAATCCTTTTATGGGCCTGCTGCGACTGATAGGTTAATCTGTTTCTTTTGTTGATGTGCCATACATGTGTTAATGTTCCTTCTAGGGACATTCTATGCCAATATGAGTTTATGATTTGCTATACGCTGCCTAATGTTCCTGATATTGGCATTGCATTTCTTTGGTAATGTGATTCCTGACTACTACTTTATGTTGCAGAATGATAGGTAACTTATGTGTTCTGTTATGACTATGCTTATTACGCAGGGTACCATATGATGTTCTGACATCTGCTTGGGTAGCAGGATATTACTGGCATGTTATGTATGGTCTAATTATGTTTTGTGCAATACAGTTTATTTTTACATAACTTGGTGTTGTGTTCCTTTGTTGTGTATTTATTGTGTCACGTGTGTTGTGTGTGTTGTGCCAACACTTTGCCTCCAGGGTAGGTCTGACTGTTTGTGCCAAGCTACTAGGGGGGTGAGCAGGGGTTATCTTGGAAGTGTAACTCCCTTGCCCTGACTAGAACGGGTGGGTTCAGCCTGGTTTAGGTGCATGCCCTAGCCAACCAGAAACCCCATTTCTACACCTCTCTACCGGCATTCTCTTTTGTTCAGCTCCTCTTAACTTCTGTTTTTGAACTCGTTAGTGTACTCTCTTCATTCATTGTTTGTGCTCTCTCACTCGTTTTGCTATTCTTTTTGTGCTCTTTCACTCTTATTTGCTCTCTCACTCTTTTTTTTCTTATACTTATCACTGTATTCTTTTCACATATTTTTTAAGTTCTCTCACTCCTTTTGCAATCCTTTTTGATACTCTGTCGCTCTTGTTTTCTCTCTCACTCTTCCTTAGCACTCTCTCACTGGTTCGTGCATTCTCACTCCCTCTTTAGGACTGTAACATAATTATGTGTTTCTCTGATTCTTCTTATTATTCTTTTTTGTGCTTTCTTACCCCTCCATTTTCTCTTTCTTTTGCCTTCTGCCCCCACTGTTGGGCTCCCCACAGCTGCCCCCCTCACCTGTGCATTCTTCCTGCCTTCCCCATTCCATACCTGCTCTTCCTGCCAAATCTCCCAGCTCTTCATTCCCACGCATCTGCAGCCCTAACCACTACCACCAGCGTTCCTCCCCGCCCTACCTTCCTAGTGACAGCTGCTGCACGAAAGGCAAGTCCGTATGCACCTGTCTATGCCATGACCACACCCAGAGGCAGGAACCCTAGTCTGGTCAACCCCCTAGCAATACTCTGCAGATCTCCTCCAATCACTGGACCGGAGATGTCACTCCACCCCAGTGCTTCCGTGCCCCACCTCACATGATGGTAGGTTCCTTCCTCTGCACCCACTGCCTGTTCACCTCCAGCAGCTTACCCACTCAAGCTACACAAGCACCAGCGATGCCAGCAACACCCTCACACAGCATCACATGCTTCAGCAAATCCACTTCCTAACACTTGCTTACTTGCATGTCTCTCAACACACAATCACTCAGCAAACACACAACTGAAATCTGGGACCTGCTGAGCAGTGACACACCGGATCTCCTCTTCCTCATGGAAACCTGGCTCAATTCTATGTCAACACATAACATTGCGATGGCCTCCTCAGTGGACTACAAGATTGCATGCAGGGTCACCTCTACAAGCCAGGAGGAGGACTCAATCATTTTTAAAGAATCCATCAAGTACTCAATGTCCACAGAAAGCACCACCTCATTCATGGAACATCTGCACTTCAAGCTGCAAATCTACAAAAACTTCACCCTAAATAGAACCCTCATCTACTGACCACCCGGACCATGAGCTACCTTTACTAACCTCAACACTGACTTCATTGCCCCTCTCACCATTGACTCCAGAGCCTTGATATTCCTCAGCAGCCTCAACTTCCACCTAGTAGGCAGAACTGACCCCAGCTCTACAGCACTCCTTGAAATCCTAAACAACATTGGACTAACCCAGCGTGTCATAGAATCAACTCACATCGCACAACATATACTAGACCCCATCTTCACCACAAATGATAGCATCAAGTGCAACTCCATCTCACCACTCATATGGACTGACCACTCCATTATCCACGTTCAAATCAACACACTGCAGGTTAGCTTTAGACTTGGGTGGAGCTCACGGAATTCTGCTATGCAGAACTGAGCTCCAGCACACCCAGCTGCAGTTAACGCACCACTGGGTGGACATACTGGACCACAGGCATGATCTGCTCGACCTGCTGGGCATCAAGGAGTCAGGACTTAGTGAGTAATTATTTATTTGTTGTATTCTACAATGCTAATTCTTTTCACATAGCAGGCTGCTCATACTCAGAGATAAATTAAGTTTACATTACGATGAATATTATGTGATCGAGTTTGAGCTAGCCAGGTACTCAGAGCTACCTAGTCGTACTCATCAGTGCTAGCTTGGGCTGAATATTTAAGAAGTGATGCATACTCCTCTGTCCTGTCACTAAGATAGTGGTAGCAGTACTAAGTAATATCCATGAGTTAGCATTCTCTTTGCCTTTCTTTATGTAGCTCATTAGGCCCAATCGCAATCTCCCAGCGAGGTGTAGTATGCATCTATGCAATGAAAAGGGAGACTGAGTTGGCTTATCAAAGGTGGTTGAGAAGCAAAGATCATTTGTTGTGTTGCATTAGTGGTTGCAAATATAGTTTAGCTTGAGAAATGTTGGAATACGACTTAGGCTTTTAGAAATTAAGAATAGGTCAACTTCATACTAGTAGTATAGGTGATCTGATTTAGAAGACTACAATGTTACTGTGTTTGCCTTTGCCTGTCAAAATATGTTTTGGGAGAGTAACTGTACCACTAATCTATTTTTTATCTTCTTTATTTCTTATCTGAGCACCCAAGGGCAAGAATAGGGCTTCGGAGGTGGGTCAGGGAGATGGGGTTCCACCACCAGTGCGGCAGATGGTGGATCTGCTGGCCCCAGAAAGTCCTCCTGTTATAATATTGTCATTTTCCTAACTTTTACCTCTCCCCATTAAGAATGTGGTTTCAATCTTTTTACTGTGCCTGTCTCCTTTTATTTTCATACTCATCTTGTCTCTTGCTAACATTTGGTAAATTCTTGTTATCCCAGCATTATCCTGTTTACTTACTATATTTCATGTTTCTGTAGCTGATGTCCTCCTCCCTATACTAGTCTGTAGCTTTCTTCTGCTTTGTCAGTAAGCTTTCCCTCCCCCTTTATATATACTGTGGACTGATACTGTAAGGGTCAAAATGCAGATTTTAGGACAGGTACTCTACCATGAAAATTGCTTGCTCAGGGAAATCAAAGACCTTGTGATTAGAGCTTCACCATCCCCAGAGCCACTCAGACCAGGTGGAACTTTGTCACAGAATATCCCTAGGGAGCATGGTGCTTCTCTGCAGCCCCTACGCAGCCCATTCAAAGTTGTGCCTGTGTCCCAAAATAACGCTAGTGAGAGCAATGCTTCTCTGCAGCCCCAGCGCCACTCTTCTCAAACTGTGCATGTTGCCACAGAGTATTGCTAGTGAGCACGGAGCTCTTCTGCAGTCCTGTGCCTCTCTTCCAAAGTTGTGCCTACTGCCCCAGATCACTGTCATTGAGTGCAGGCCTCTCTGCAGCCCGTGAGCAGATCACCCAAGTGTTGTGTCTACTGCCTTGGGTTCCTGTTAGTGTGTGGTGCTTCTTTGCTGCCCTGCTCTCCTACTGTGGCGCCACCCTCCACCTCTGAACCACTCTGCAGCTGGGACCCCACCTAATAGACTGCAACAAGCATCTCAGGAGGAGTGGGTGTGCCCAATGATCGTGTCCAAAGCTGAGTGCCTAGTACGGCTGCACTTTCCGCACAGGGACTTACTCAGTAACCGGGATTCAGAGAAAAGAAGTCGAGGCTGTACCCAACAGGCACTGGAATAAGAAATGCCTCATTGGTACAGGGAAACTGGGACTAAGATTCAGAGGAAGTAACTCGAGGATGTACCCAACAGCCACTGGAACAAGTAATGCCCTGCTGGTACATGGAAACTGGAACTAGGACTCAGAGCAAGGAACTTGAGGCTGTACCCAACAGGTACTGGAGAGGTTATGCCCTGCTGGCACATGGGATAAACACAGGAATTCAGACAAGAACAGAACTGAGATTCAGAAAAAGGAAATAAAGAGAACCCCCTCCGGCTATAAATATGAGGCAAGAAGCTTAACAGGAAAAATTGTTAAGGAAATCAGGATATCAGGCCAGAAAGGAAGGTGAGAATGAGAAACAAGGAAAACACATGAACATGCCCAAGGCAGACACAGGAAAACAGGAAACTGCAAAAAGCAGTAGCAGGAATCAGAAACTCTTCTCAAGGTTTGAAGGATTCACAAGTGCAGGCAACTCGAAGGAAAAGCAGGAACATCCAGCAATACGAAGCACGAGTTCTGAAAGCAGAAGCCAGGCTTAGATCTCTCCTCTCAGCTCACATTCCCACAGGGTGATTGGAATTCAGGACAGGTGTGAGGAGGCTGCAACACAGTGTAGGTAAGAGGAGCCAAATTTCCCCCATCCAGCTCTCTGCCTGAAGGAATGCACAGAGGTCCCAGGAAGCAGAACAAAAACCCAGAGTGGAACATGGATGGGATCTTATTTCGTAATATGACAGGGGCTCATGCAAGGCAGCACATGGGCATGCTGGAAGTGGTAATCTAGAGTTCCAAGTATGATAAAACTCACCCAAAGTCTCCTCTCCAGCACTCATGATTGGGTACAGCATACAAGTATCAAAATGTGTTAGTGGTTGATAAGTAAACTCTGGAATGGAATCTTAAGTGGCTCTGATTTCTTGGAGGTTTTCAGTACTAAAGTTCAGCACAGGTACCAATCTATTATTCATGATGGCAGCAGGCGCATAGAAAGTCCTCACATAGTACCACCCGATGGCAGGATCACAGAATCATGAAAGGCCATGATAGCAAAATGGATGAGAACTGATAAAAATTGGGTCTCTGTTTGGCAGTCAGTTTGCACTCTGTCCAAGCAGGGACCCTCACTATAGTCAGGCAATGGGAATTACACTCCTCAGCTAACCCATGCTCACCACCTTGGTAGTTTGGCACAAGCAGTCACGCTTATCTCAAAGGCAATGTGTAAAGTATTTGTACCAACACACATGGTAATACAGTAAAAACACTACAAAAGGGACACAACACCAGTTTAGAAAAATAGCCAATATTTATCTAAATCAAACAAGACCAAAATGACAAAGATCCAACATACACAAGGTAAAGTTAATGTTTTTTAAATTAAAAAGAGTCTTAATCCATAAAAATCAATGGATCTGTTGTTTTTATACAAAGCACCTGGTTTGCATGATAAATAAAGCCGCACGTGCGAGCGTGCATTGGAAAAATCAGCGATACATCAATTCCTTACTCACAAGTGAGGCTGTGCATTGTTTCTTCTCTGGTCGGGTAGGCGATGTGTTGTTTTTCTCTCCAGCAGAAGAGTGATGCAACGATTTCCGGACAGTCAACCTTGGGTCAGCCTAGGTTCACGATGATTTTGATGCCCAGCGATGATGCGTGTGAAGTTTTGGCCCACGGTGTTGAAGAGCTGCATTGCATAGGGTGATGTGTCAATTTTGGCAGCTGCACAAGGGTGTTGCATTGATTTCTGAGCCGCGATGCAAGTGGTGCATCGATTTTTCAGCCATGAAGCAGGTGCAGTATCGATTTTTCTCCTGCACAGCTCCTAAGCATGAATTTCAGTCTTGGTTCCACCAGACTGTCCTTTCAAGTGCCGAGGGGCTGAAGTAGGCACCACTTGGCAGGGTAGAAGTTTCAGCAAGAGAGTCCAAGTGCTGGCAGAGGAAGTCTTTGATGGTCCTGAGACTTCAGAACAGGGGGCAAGCTCAGTCCAAGCCCTTCACAAGCAGGAAAACACAGCAAACTCCAGTCTTTGTCCTCTCTCAGGTAGACACAGCAACTGCAGGCCAACCCAGCAAAGCACACTCACAGGCAAAGGGGCAGTACTTCTCCTCCAGCTCATCAGCTCTTCTCCTTTGCAGAGGTTCCTCTTGATCCAGAAGCAATCTAAAAATCTGGGGGTTTGGGTCCACTACTTATTCTCTTTTCTGCCTTTGAAGTAGGCAAACTTCAAAGGAAATCTCTGTTGTTCACAAGATCCTGCCTTGCCCAGGCCTAGCCCCAGACACACAACAGGGGGTTGGAGACTGCAGTGTGTAAGCTCAGGCACAGCCCTTTCAGGTGTAAGTGTCAGGTCCTCCCTCCCCACTCTAGCCCAGGAGATTCATCAGGATATGCATGCTACACCGCAGCTCCCTTTGTGTCACTATTTAGAGAGAATTCACAAACAGGCAAACTGTCAGTCTGACTCAGATGTGGATTCCACAGGCAGGTAGAGGCAAAGAATGATTAAGTAAGAGAATGCCCTCTTATTAAATGTGGCATTTTCAAACTGACAATCTAAAAACCAACTTTCCCAAAAGGTGTATTTTTAAATTGTGAGTTCAGAGACCCCAAACTCCAAATCTCTATCTGCTCCCAATGGGAAACTACACTTGAAAGATATTTAAAGGCAGTCCCCAAGTTAACCCATGAGAGAGATAGGCCTTGCAACTATGAAAACCGAATTTGTCAGTATTTCACTGTCAGGACATGTAAAAAACATCAGCACATGTCCCATCTGTAACATATACTATACCCTGCCGAGGGGCCTACCTAGGGCATACCTTAAAGGTGCATTACATGTACAAAAAGGGAAGGTTTGGCCCTGACTAGTATGTACACTTGCCTGTTCGAACGGGCAGTTTAAAACTACACACACAGACGCTGCAGTGGGAGGTCTGAGCCATGTTTACAGGGCTACCCATTTGGGTGGCACAATCAGTGCTGCAGGCCCACTAGTAGCATTTGATTTACAGGCCCTGGTCACTTCTAGTGCACTTTACTAGGGGCGTACTAGTAAATCAAATATGCCAATCAGGGAAAAGCCAATTGCACATACAGTTTACACAAAGAGCGCTTGCACTTCAACACTGGTCAGCAGTGGCAAAGTGCCCAGAGTACGAAAAACCAGAAAAAACAAAGTCCAGCACATAGTCCAAACATATGAAGCAGAGGCAAAAAGACTGGGGAAACCACACCAAGGATTCTCGGTCTAACACATGTCCCCCAAGCTAAAAGTGGGGAGAACTACCCAACCTCATGGGAGTTCTCATCACTAAGGCGAAAAAATCTGGACAGACCATCAGCATTGGTGTGTTCTGTACCAGGGCGATGCTCCACTGTAAAGTCCATTCTCTGTAGGGAGATGGACCACCTCAACAGTCCTGGGTTCTCCCGCCTCATCTGCATTAACCATCTGAAGTGCCTGTGGTCGTTCTCAACCTGGACGTGAGTCCCAAACGAGTAGGGCCTCAGCTTCTTCAGTGCACAGACCACAGCAAAAGCTTCTTGCTCAATTGGACTTCACCTCCTTTCCCGGGGAAGTAATCTCACATTATTGAAGGCTAGAGGTTGGTCTAGGCCCTTTTCATTTAGCTGTGAAAGAAATGCTCCCACACCATGCTCTGAAGCATCAGTCTCCACAACAAATTCCTTAGAGAAGTCTGGTGCCTTCAGCATGGGTGCCGTGCACATGACTGTCTTCAGGGCATCAAAAGCGGTTTGGCAAGCCTCAGTCCAGATTGCCTTTTTGGGCTGCTTTTTAGAGGTCAACTCAGTCAAGGGGCAACTATAGTGCCATACCCCTTGACAAACACCTGTAGTACCCAGTGAGACCTAGAAAGGCTCTCACCTCAGACTGGGTCTTGGGAAGCTCCCAAGCCAGAATGGTATATATTTTTGGTTGCATGGGTGCCACCTGGCTACTCCCCTCTTGGTGTCCCAGGTAAACCGCAGATCCCTCCCCTTCTTGGCTTTCACCAGCCTTACTAGTGAGGTCTGCCGTCCGCAGAGCCTTCAACACCTCACAGAGGTGCTGCATGTGTTCCTCTCAGCTGGAGCTGAACACTGCAATGTCATCCAGGTGGGCTGCACTGAAATCCTTTAACCCATCCAAAACCTGGTTGGCCATCCTCTGAAAGGTGGCAGGGGCATTTTTCATCCCAAAGGGCATAACCCAGAACTGGTAGTGCCCATCTGGGGCGGAAAATGCTGACCTCTCCTTTGCCCCCCCAGTTAAGGCAATGTGCCAGTACCCAGACGTTGTCAAATGTGCTGAGAAACCTGGAAACTACCAACCGATCTATGAGCTCATCAGTTCTGGGGATGGGGTGTGCGTCAGTCTTAGTGACGGCGTTGAGTCCCCGGTAGTCCACACAGAAGAATTTCTGGGGTGGCACCAGGGGTAGTAGCCTTTGGGAACAAGACCACAGGGCCGGGACAAGGACTGCTGGAGAACTCAATAAACCCTAACGCCAACACCTTTGAAACCTCATCCTTGATACTAGCCTTGATCTTGTCAGTCACCCTATAAATCTTAAGTTTTACAGGTGGACTGTCCCCAGTGTCCACATCATGTGTACACAGATGAGTGACCCCTGGTGTCAAGGGAAATAAGGAGGAGGCAAACTGTCCCAACAACTGGCAACAGTCCCTCTGTTGCTCTAAGGTCAATGTGGGAGAGTGTTTCATACCCTCCACAGAGCCATCTTTCTCCTGAGCAGACAGGAGGTCAGGAAGAGGCTCACTCTCCTCCTCCACCCCATCATCTTTTGCCAAGAACATTGTTAGTTCAGACCTCACAAAGTGAGGTTTGAGGCAGTTCACATGCAGGAGCCTCAAAGGGTTCCTAGGAGTCTGCAAGTTCACCAGATAGGTGACATCACTCTTGTGCTCCACCACCTCAAAAGGCCCAGTCCACTTATCCTGGAGAGCACAAGGCTCCACTGGGGCCATGACCCACACTTTCTGGCCAAGCTGAAACACAACCAGAGTGGCATTCTGGTCATACCAGCATTTCACGTCCTCCTGGTTTGCTTCTAGGTTCTCCTAAGTGAGTCTTCTGAAGTGGGCTGTCTGGTTTCTAATGGCCAGCATGTAACTTAACAGATCCTGGGGGGGCTTACTGAAGGTCTTCTCCAAACCCTCCTTCACAAGACTCAAAGGTCCCCATACAGGGTGGCTATACAACAGTTCAGATGGGCTAAAACCAAGTCTCTTCTGCGGTACCTCCCTGAAAGCAAGCAGAAGGCATGGAAAGAGTATGTCCCACTTACGCCTCATGGGTTCTGACAGATCTATAATCATGCCCTTCAGGACCTGGTTGAACCTCTCAAGCCAGCACATTTCCTTGGGGGTGGTAAGGAATGGTGAACTTGTAGGTCATCCCACACTCGTTCCACAGAGACTTCAAATAAGTAAATATGAAGTTGGTACCCCTGTCAGATACCACCTCCTTGGGGAACCCCATGTGGGTAAAAATCCCCATCAATACCTGGGCCACCACAGGGGCTGTAATTGACCTCAGAGGGATGGCTTCTGGTTACCAGGTGGCATGGTCCATCAAGACTAGGAAAAACCCATCCTGAGGCCCCACAATGTCAATCCCCCCGCCCAAAGGATATGATGACCACAGGGAAAAGTTGGAGGGGAACCTTACATTTCTCCCCAACTCTTGTCACTTTCTTGACAAGTTTGGCAATACCTTGAATATGCATCTGAGTGTCTGCATATTTGGGACCAGTAAAAGAGGATGACAAGCCTCTCAAAGGTCTTCTCCTGCCCCAAATCTCTTGCTAAAGGCACATCATGAGCCAGACACAGTAGGAAGACTCTGAAGCACTGGGGTACCACAGGCACGTGTGCTGCCCCGGCTCAGCAACCTTAGGCTCACTATACAGGAGGCTATCCTCCCAATAGAACCAGTGTGATCCAGACTTCTTGCCAGATGCCTGGTCTGCAGCCTGCCACCGCAGACCCTCCAGAGTAGGGCATGAGTTCTGTGCCTCACAGAATTCTTCCCAGGTAGGATCATCTTCCTGCTGCCAATTGGTCAGCTGGGGCACCTCCCCCAGTTCAGCCATTGGTCCCCTTGTAGGCCTTGGTGCATCTCTCTCAGATTCAGCCTCCTCCCGGACCATGAGCACTTCTGGGGATGGTTTCCCATGCCCCTTGCTCTCCCTTTTCCTGGCAAGCACCTGGGCCACTCTTTCAGGCTCCAGGGCCTCCTGATCACCCGACGGGCTGCCATAGACCAATTGGTCACACAAACCCACGCAGGCAGACCCAACATCTCCAAGTGTGACTGGCATTCTACCTCACTCTAAGGCGAATCTAACAGGTTATTGCCTATCAAACAATCAACAGGCCTGGTTGGACTCACAGCTATCCTCAAGGAACCTGAGACCCCGCTACTCAAAGGGAACCTGTGCCACCTTACACAGGTGCTCTGAGTTGTCTACCACAACTACTTGGTGAAGTACATGGGGAACTACCTGTTCTTCAGACACCAGATGACATCTCACAGTAGTCATGCTGGCTCCTGTGTCTCTCAGAGCCTCAACCCTCTGTTCGTTGATGGTCACCCACTGCCTGCACTTCTTAGTTTTTTCAGGCATGAGGGTCTTGTGGACCATCTCACTGTCCCCTAGTGAGACAAGGGTCATCTCAGCTGGCTCCAACCCTCCTCCTGGAACCAACTCCTACACTGGCCAAACCCTGTGACTGAGCACCAGTGGGTGCCTGTGTGCACTTGGGACATTTGGGGTCCCACCTCATGTGACCCACCTGATCACATGCATAATATTTGTAGGGACCCTTCTCTGTAGGTTCTCCATAGAGATCCATGGTTTCTTCTCACTTGGGGACTGGAAATCCTTACCCTGGGAAATAGGTTGAGGCTCTTCAGAGAACTCCTCCTGGTTACCCTTACCCCTCTACTTCTTCTGATGTGGACACTGCCCACGCTTGGCAGAGTCTCCCCTATACTGCTTTTGGACCCTGGTACTCTCCCACCAGCCACTTCCTGGGCAAGCTTCCTGGGGACAGTGAGCTTGCTGTCAATAAGTTGCTGGCACAGCTCTGGAAAACAAAGACTATACTAATGCTTCCATGCAATCAAATTGTACAGCCTCTCATACGTTGTTACCTTACTGCCCTTCACCCAACCACCCAGAGACCTACAGAAAGAATCTACACATTCCAACCAAATTTGGGATTCCTTTTTCTAACAGGATCTCAACCTTTTCTTGTACTGTCCAGGGGTGAGACGATACCTAGAAAGTAGGGCATCCTTCATGATAGAATAGGTGAGTTCCTGAGGATCTTCTAGGGATATGAGTGGTCCTCCTCTCTACCTCAAAGTGCTTCCACAGACCCACCCCTAGTGTACCTCAGGGACCATGTTCATGTGAAGAGCTTACACGTACCCCTTAAACCACAAGTATATGTCATTCTCCCTTTTGTAATCCTTCACTAAATCCTTTGGAATGTGTACCCTTCTTTCAGGATGCATTGTGGTATTACTGTCACCATCTCTGCTGGACTGGCTCTTTTGGTCCAGCTCTCTCAAACTTAACTCATGAGCAAAAGCATATTTTTCTCTTCCATGGCTAATCCTTTCTCTTCCATCTCCATTTTAATCTTCACTAACTCAAATTGGTATTTTCTCTCTGCTTGTCTGTCCTGAAACTCCTCAGGGGTCAGACCTTTGGAAGAAACACTACTGCCTGCAATGGAGGACTTCCCCCCAGGCAGTTTGGGATTACCCAACACAACATCATGTATGCTGTGCACCTCCTCATCCACATTCTCCTCCTCTGTGTGCCCCCCAACCTTCTTAGCTGCCAATCAGGCCCTCAGCACCTTTTGCAGCTTCTCCTTACTAGCAGAGCTTTTGATTGGGCAGGAAAGTTCTTTGCAAAATTGTTTAAACTGAGCCACTGTATACTCCTCCAGTTTTCCAACTCAAACACAACGTTTGTAGCAACAGCTGGTGCATCCCCAGATTGAGACATGCTTGTGGGTGAGGTTCAATAAAGATGCAAGAGTTCCAAAAACGCAGAGAGTTCCCAAGGAGAAAGAACAAAAAGGAAGCAGGAAAGATCCACAGAGTAAAATAAGTAGTATGTTGCCAAGTGATGTACACCAATCACTGTATGTCAAGTACAAATACTAGTTCTATCCCAACCGCTGATCACCAATGTTAGAAATGGGGTCTCTGGTTGGCAGTCAGTTTGTACTCTCTCCAAGCAGGGACCCTCACTCTAGTAGGGGTAAGTGAGTTACACTCCTCAGATAACCCCTGCTCACCACCTTGGTAGCTTGAAACAATCAGTCAGGCTTATCTCAAAAGCAATGTGTAAAGTATTTGTACCAACACACACGGTAATACAGTGGAAACACTACAAAAGGGAAATAACACAATTTTAGAAAAATAGCCAATATTTATCTAAATCAAACAGGACCAAAACAACAAAAATCCAACATACACAAACAACACTATGGCTCTTTAAATTAAAAACAGTCTTAATCCATAAAAATCAATGGATGCGTTGTTTTACACAAAGTACCTTGTTTGGATCAAAATTAAACCGCACAGGCGAGCATGTGTCGGAAAAGTCAGCGATGCACCGATTCCTTACTCATAAGTGAGGGGTGCATTGTTTCTTCTCCAGTTGAGTAGACAATGTGTTGTTTTTCTCTCCTGCAGAAGAGCGATGCGTCGATTTCCGGATGGGCAACCTTGGGTCTGCGTAGGATCACAATGATTTTGACGGCCAGCGAAGATGCGTGTGAAATTCGGGTGCACAGTGGTGAAAAGCCAGGCTGCGTGGGTGATGCGTCAATTTTGACAGCTACACAAGAGTGTTGATTGATTTCCCTGCCACGATGCAGGTGGTTAATCAATTCTTCAGCTGTGAAGCAGGTGCTGCATTGATTTTTCTCCTGCACGGCTCCTGTGCACAAATTTCAGTATTGGCTCCACCAGCTTGTCCTTTCAAGGGCCCAAGGGCTGGATTAGGTACCACTTGGCAGGGTAGGAGTCTCAACAAGAGAGTCCAGGTGCTGGCAGAGGACGTCTTTGATGGCTCTGAGACTTATAGGGGACAAGCTCAATCCAAGCCCTTTGACATACTTCACAAGCAGTAATTCACAACAAAGTCCAGTCTTTGTCCTCTCTTAGGCAGAAGCAGCAACTGCAGGCCAACCCAGCAAAGCACACTCACAGCAAAAGGACAGTACTGCTCCTCCAGCTCTTCAGCTCTTCTCCTCGGCTGAGGTTCCTCTTGATCCAGAAGTAATCTGAAAACCTGGGGTTTTGGGTCCATTACTTATACTCCTTTCTGCCTTTGAAGTAGGCAAACCTCAAAGAAAAGTCTCTGTTGTTCACAAGATCCTGCCTAGCCCAAGCCTGGCCCCAGACACACCAGGGGTTTGGAGACTGCATTGTGTGAGGACAAGCACAGCCCTTTCAGGTGTAAGTGTCATGTTTACAGGGCTACTCATGTGGGTGGTACAATCAGTGCTGCAGGACCACTGGTAGAATTTGATTTTCAGGCCCTGGTCACCTCTGGTGCACTTTACTAGGGACTTACTAGTTTTTTTTTTTTTTTACTTTATTTTCATTTCATTCAACTCTCAGAACATTCTGAACATTGCACCATCAACACGTTTGCACATAAAGGCCGCCCCCCCGCTCTCCTTCATGACAATCCCTCTCAGAAGTAGTCCCCATACCAATTTCAGGAGTTAAAGTGCGTCTGCATCGTACATACAGACATTCCGGTCCCTGCGGTGGTGTAAGTACTGTTCCTTATAACATAGCTTGCACATCATCTATCCCTGAGTGCCCATAGAAACATCAGCCCGGGTTCTTCAATATCCTCAATTTGTATAAGTATCGCCTGCCATGTTTGTATATCTTCCTCAAGGTGTTCGTCCCTTCTAATCTGCTGTAGCCGTATTTCTTCTGCCACTGCTCATTCCTTGACATCCTTGAGCCATCCCTGTACATTGGGTCTCTGCGTGTTCATCCAAGCAATCACCACTCGATGCTTGGCCAATACTAGGGCTAGCTGCACAAATTTCCATTCCATTTTTTTACCTTTCTTTTTTTTCGGAAATGGTCAGTCTCCCAGCGCAGGGACATGGCTGGTAGAGCCCCCGGTGGGAGCTGTGCTAGACTCCCCAAAGGGAATATCAATGATTTATTTACATTAATGTGTAGGACGGACAATTGACTTAAGGTTTCTAGCTCTTTCATCAATATAGGGAGGGAAAATCTCGAGTCTCTAAGGTAAAAGAGGGTATCAGACGCATACAGTGACAGTAGGTTTCATGTCCCACCCACCGGAATGCCCCACCCCTCCATGTCAAGCTTAAGTCTCCGCGCCAAAGGTTCCAGGTCCATTGCGAAAAGCAAGGGCGACAAGGAACACCCCTGCTGTGTTCCCCTACGTATCTTCAGTATGTCGGAGCAGCGTCACCCCATTCTGACCCTACTGAAGGTTCCGTGTAGAGAATTCTGACCCACTTCTGAAATGGTGGCCCAAACCCCATGGCATCCAGGACCTGGAGGAGATAAACCCAGTTGAAGGTATCAAACGCTTTAGCAATATCTATCGAGACCAATGCTGGGTGCTCCTCCCTATTTTTGACCCCATGGAGGGCATGCATCAGCCTACTGGTGTTCATAGTCATATTTCATCCTGGTACGATCCCACATTGGTCAGGATGCACCAGGTGGGTCATCTCGGGGCCAAGCTGCGTTGCAAGGATCTTACATAAGATCTTTCCTTCCAGGTTAATCATAGTGATAAGGTGGTAGGATGCTGGGTCGGGTGAGGCTGTCCCCGACTTGGGGATCATAGCAATGAGGCCTTCATGCATCAAGTCTGTCAAAATATTAGCAGTTAGCGCCTCAGTATATACGTCTAAAAGCTGCGGAGCAAGTGCGGTCACAAATGTCTTATAGAGCTCGGCTGTAAAGCCATTACTACCCGGTCTTTTACCCAGTGGGAGAGATTGAATGGCCACTTTAGCCTCTTCAAGTGTAAGGTCAGATTCCAGCGCATGTACCCCTGTCTCACTCGGTCAAGGGAGGGGCAACCCAGTTAGGCACGCCATTAAACTTTCTGGATCTAGGTCTTCCGGGTTCTCATATACTCCCTCAAGTTGATCCCTGAAGGCTGTGACTATCTAATGCTGTGTTCTCGCCTCTCCCCCTGGGGGTTTGTGAGATGGAAAACTAAGGAGCGTGGTTGCTCCCATCAGCGGATCCATGCCAGAAGCCTCCAGGATCTGTCGCCCTCAAGATGTAGGAGTTGGCGATATGATTTTAAAGTGTACCGACCGCGTCCTGAAGAATCTCTGATGGGAATCTCCAGCTATACATGGTTCGGGAGCCACAGCCCCATTGAAACACACATGTCACCGGGGCGTGGTCTGATAACTATCTTGTAAAATGGGATACATTCTGTACCCTGGGGGTGAGCAATATACGATCGAGCCTACTAAATGTTCAAAGGGTATTCGAGTAACACATATATTCCCTGAGGGTCCGGTGTGTGTCCTTCCAGAGGTCCCTGAACCCAAGGTGTGACATTGTTGTTTTTAAACTTGTAGTCATTCGTGGCTTGGTACCTTGTCTGGGGGGATGTCTATCCATATCCCCGTACGTAATGCAATTAAAATCCCCCACCCAAAAAGTATCAGTCCCCATGTGCATAGACAGTTCACTGGCTAACGTGGGGTTGTCTGTATTTGGGGCATTTAATTTAGTATCTCCAATTGCTGACCATCCAATGCCCCCACTAAGCAGGATGTATCTGCCCTCTGTATCTACCTCCATAAAATGCAAGGCAAAGTGGACCCCCGGGGCTATCCATATGTGCACCCCCCTGACGAACCGTGAAAAAGTAGCATAGTAGTTTTGTCCCCTCCATTTTTTGGCCAGCTTCTGCACTTCGGTGTCCGCCAGAAGGGTTTCCTGAAGTCAAGCGATACTTAGCCCCTGGAGCCTAAGCAATGACATCATCCTATATCGTTTTGCAGCAGTGCCAAGCCCTCTCACTTTCCAAGTGAGAAGTTTATCTGTTTCGGACTACCATTGGGCTTGATATTCTAAGTGTCCCCTCTGTGAGGGTGTCCTTGGGCTGACACGGCCATGTTGTGAAAAATGAACCAATGTGTAAAACATATAAAATTGAACAGTTAACTTCCTCAGTTCCTCCCCCCTCCCATGAACAACCATAGATTTAGCATTGATCTATCGGAGCCCACCCAGTATTGCGTCTGGATGTTGACACTCCCCTTACCGGTCCAATCTGGACCTGTTCCCTTAGTTTTCCCCCAGTTTTCATCTCCAAGTTACCCAGTCATCTGATTACTGTAATGGGATGAAGGATGTAATAAGCTCAGTTTGCTATTTCAAAGCATCTTTACGTTGTGGTGGCATATGTCTTCGAAAACCTAGTGAGAGTCACTCTATTGAGTCAGCCTGCCAACCAAACGTTCATTTCAGCGTTGATGGCACCCCAAAGTTCTGAACAAATTATAGCAATTTTTCCTCTCTGGTGTAATGTTCCTCAGCCTTCCCGCAAGGCTTTCTCGCATGGCACTGTATCCGTCACAATCTCTGGGCTGGAGTGCAGATTGCGTGAGACAACCTCTCCCGAGGGTGCCCACTCTCCCTGGGGAGCTCGATTGCAACAATTGCACAGTGCCGTCTTCTCCTATATGAATTCTGTGAGAAGTCGATGAGTCTCACTCCAGGTTCTCTCCACCGGTGTCGATAGATACTCTATGTGGTAGATTATCCCGTGTTCTCTTCCATCGTCTGATCTCTCGACCCAGGCCAGTGGTCTCAGCTACCCCGATTTCAAGCCAGTCCCAAACATCCTGTGGCTTATCAAAAAAGTATGCTTTGCTATTATGTAGGACTTTCAATTTGGCAGGATATAACAACATATTTGTCAGTCCCGTGGCCTTTAGTTTCTTTTTTGTTGCCAAGAAAGACTTGTGCTCTTCCTTCGCCTGTTTAATATAGTCTGGGAATATGGAAATATTGCAGTTTCCATACTGGGGACCTGCTGTTCTCAGGATACAGTCCCTGTCTCTGTAGTTAAGGACTTTAGCGATGATGGCCCTCGGAGGAGCCCCCAGTGGGGGAAGGGGGACCAGGGCCCTGTGCACAGTTTCAATGACAAAATCTCTGACAGGTCACAGGGTTTCAGGGATGACCTAACACAGTCCTCCAGGAATTGCTGTGCTGAGGCCCGCTCTGTTTTCCCGGGAACCCTAGCACCTGATGCGACGGGAGCGTCCTTCTGCATCATTCGCCCTCCTACCAAGTTCGGCCACTTCGGCGCTTACTGTGGTCATTTGCCTTTTCAGTGTGGCCATTTCCCCCTGGAGGGTCCCTATGTTGGTTTCCGCTGTGGTAACTTTGTCTGAGACTTTGCAGAGGCCCACCCTCAGCAATTTGGGGTCAATAGACACAGTTTCTATCTGGTGTTCCAATGCTGATAGGAGTCTCTTAATGGCTTACATCAAAACCGCCCTTGTGGGCTCCACTGGGTCCCCACCCACTTCCCCCGCCTGCCGTGGAAGCTGCTGTGTAAGCTGTCTTGGGGTGATATATTGCGTTATGGAGTGTGCGCCATCCACCCCCGCCGCCATGACTTTCCCCATCAGTCCATTCCCTAGGAGGCCCAGAGCATCTCTGCTGGCACGCAGGGGGATGTCTTCCACAAGCAAGTAAGCCCTCCACTCAGCAGGATGTGCCCGTCCATTGGAACCTAGTGGCTACCCGGGCAGAGCCACCGGTCAGTGCCCCCAAGGTGCCACACTATCAAGGGAGGCAGAAGGCCTAGATATTGACTCTTCTCCAGGGCCCCTGGCACAGGTCCGCTGTCTTCTGGTCACCTAAGTGGGCACCCGGCCGGCCAGCAGGCAGGGTACTCCCCGATGCTGCCACACTGTTAACTCAGGGGCCCCCCTCCACCCCAGACTTTGGACTCCACTACTGGCCAGTCCAAGAGACCGCCCGATGGCCAACATGCGTTCCGCTTGCACAAGGCCCAAGCAGCGCCTGATGAATCACTCCTGTAGGGGCCTGCTAATTTCCCATGCTGAACTCCAGGGCTGGCCCCCCCGCTCTGGCCCGTGCCCCTCTCTCTCTCGGCGTCTCCCTTACGTCTCCTCCCCGATCCTCCGCTGCCAGTCCTCACCTTTCAAGGGGGTTGGCCGTGCTACTCCAGAGCCCCCTCTAGCTGCATCCAAGCAGAGATCTGCCCGACCTTCCGTTCTTCCCGACCGCTGACCCCCCTGCACTTCAATGCCAAGAGCTGCCAGCTCTCTAGGAGGGCAGCAGCCCACAGCTCTGCTCCTTCGCCCACTGGACTTCTGAGTCAGGGGAAGGTTACCTGGCTGGCTGAGGCCGCTGCAAACCAGACGCCAGAGCCGGCCCGCAGTCCCAGCCTGTGGTGTTCTTTCTGCCGACTTCTCCCTCGTGTCTCCCTCTGGTCCTCTGCTGCCAGGATACACCCTCCACGGGGATCTGCTTTAAGGAACGAGACCCCCCTCTATAAGCGGCTGTGGAAAAGGGCTCGCACGGACCCCAGACTCTTGCCACCGCTGGCCTCCCAGCAGCCCAACTCCCAGGGTTACCAGAGCTCTGGGAGGGCAGTGGCCCCCACGTCGTCCCCCTCAATCTCCAGGCCTCCAAGTGTCGGAAGCTAGTTTCATGGCCCACCCAGGCTGCCGCCAGCCCTCCATTGCCTTCCGCGGCTGCGGGCAGATAATTTCTGGGGGCGCTGGGTTCCCCAAAGTCTACACCTTTCGTGCTCATAAAATGGTGCAGTAGGTGTTAGGATTCTCCAGGATTTAGGGAGGAAAATCCTCTGTGCTGGGGGAGAGCTCGGAGATCACGTCCTGGCGGCCATCTTGTTAGGCCACGCTCCCCATTAGGGACTTACTAGTAAATCAAATATGCCAATCATGGAATAGCCAATTACATATACAGTTTACACAGAGCGCACTAGACCTTTAGCACTGGTCAGTAGTGTTAAAGAGTCCATAGTACCAAAAACCAGCAAATACAAAGTCCTGCACAGAGTCAAAACATAGGAAGAAGAGGCAAAAAGGCAGGGGGAAACCACACCAATAATGCCATGTCTAACAAGAACCATCTGCCGTAAACTTAGCTCTGTCAAAGAGAAAGTACTAAACTACTGAAACAAGACGTCCTCCTTGGGCACCGCCTGGTGGCCAACTGAGCTAGGACCAACAACAGCACCCATCAACCACTCCAAAACCCTGGGGATCACCCTGGACAACAAGCTCAATATGACGGCATAAGCCAATGTTTCACAACCTACGCATGCTTGAAAAGATCTTCAAATGGCTACCACAGAACACCAGAGAACGATCACCCAGCCACTCATCACTAGTAGGCTTAACTACAGCAACAAATTCTATGTCATAATCTCAATATAGCTCACACACAGATTACAGCCCATGCAGAACACAGACCCAACCACCCATGCTGCACCCATATCTTACCTCACCTCAGAGAGCTCCAATGGCTCTCGTTCAACAACACAGCCAATTCAAACTCCTCATGCACAGATAGAAAGTCTTGCACAACATGGAAGCAGTATAACGTAATAGCCGAATACCCTTCCACCAACTAGCCATACACCTGCACTCAGACTCACTCTCATTTGCACACACCCTCCGCATTCACAAAAGCAAAGCAGAAGGGTGCCCTTTCTTCTACATTTCACTGAAAACCTGGAACAAACTCCCATAACACATCAGAGCCTCCTCCTCACTTCTTGAGTTCCTCAAGAAGCTGAAGACCCGGCCATTCAGGCAATCATGCGAGGACTACATGCTTACACACCTGCTTGGTCCTGGATATCCCCCTGGATGATAAGTGTGCTGTGTAAATCAACATAACATAACATATTGGCAAGCAATGCAACTATCTACATAAAAGACCCAGTGCTCTCTACATAGTTTATCTGTCAGAAATCTAAACCTTCATCCTTAAAGTTTGATTTCATTGGAGTTCCATTGTTGGGGTCCTTGGAGATCTTCTGAGACCTCACTGAGATGATAGTCCAGGCTGAGGAACAGTTGCAGTGCCAAATTCTAATGGGCAAAAACATATATTAAAATCTACAAGTAAACTAGTCAATGAGATGCCAAACTAAGGCATGCTACACTGTCCCACAACTATAAATGTATAAGCTTGAATTAACCATTGGAAAAAGTAACAAGCCCTTCTGTGAGTAAATTCTTAAAAACTCTTGAAGCAATGCTAGCACACTGCTGTATATGGGAAACACTTAGTAAAAGCGTCATTTAGACCTGTGCATGCTGCCTCCCAATATCAGCAGAGGCCATGGATTCAGCTCCTCTAGAAGAGGGCCATCTGTCCAATTTATAGATCCCCTTCTATACTGGAACCACTAAACTGACATTTTCAATGCAGGCTCTGAGAAATGTAGAGCAGGCACCATGTTATTTTCACTCCACTCAACATCTCTATTTGTTTTACATAAACAGACTCTCAAACCAGAAATCTGTATGAGTTAAAAACAATTAATGGGCCTCAGATGGAAATGTTTTCTGACTGTGCGTGGGAGCACTTATTGATTTCCCTGTCTAGGACTGCCATGGCAGCCTCGGGAAGGAAAATCTAGTGACAGTCGGCCATCCTCAATATGGGGGAGGGGGTTGACTATCACTATCATTTGGCAGCTCAGTGGTAAATCAGTTGCCCGGATGAGGCTTTTCTTCTTCTGAGCCATCTGAGGCTTCACTGGTAGAGGTCAATGCTTTGTCCACCTTTAAATCGCAGACTTGCTGTAAATGTGGAGGAGCGAGAGCCGTACCACTGGGGCTTTCACTCTGAAATTCTCTGGCCACAAACCATTTTCAACCACAAACTGCGCACCAGATACAAGCAAGAATACCATTGTTGTGAGAAAAATGTGGCGATGGATAAGGAAAAGGACAAGATTGCATATTAAGAATAGCTCTCCATTGAACCTCAGAAGACTAATGGAGTACAGGCAGGAAAAAGAACATCTGGAGATGAACTGTGGAAACAGAAATGAAGACCCTGAACCATAGCTGTGGTACCTTACTGAAACTTGCCCAGGACAGACAGAAGTGGAGGTCCTTCGCTGCTGCTCTATACGCAATTCTGCATAATGAGTAGTAATTAAGTAGTTAGTCCCACACCACCATCCACCATCTGGCCGAATTAATGAAAGCATTGAAAGACAGTTTTACTTGATTGAATGCATCTTTGGCACACAGTGATAATGCACAGGAATCATAATCTACAGGGGGGAGCCTGCACCCGGGGAAATCTGTTTTTTCCAGGGGCTATTGTTGTGGCAGACAAGGGGGGTGGGCTGTTGAAAAGTGCCCCTCAAGAGATCTCTCCTTCTGGGGTCTATGCTTTGTATTTTACCAATACAGGAGAGCTACTTTGTGCGAGCTTATACTAGGCATTACTTCCCAACCATCACTTCCCCACCAAGATGTGTAAGCTTCCTAGTTTACAAAATCTTTCTAACTCTCTTGGAAATTGAACAATACGTTCATGAACCAAACTGATCTCACAAGTCAATGGGAGGCTGGTAGAGCATCCCAGAGTCACTGTCAAAGCTGAGCCACTTCCTGAGTCTTATATTTTTATATGGTCTCTTTGATGGTAGGTGATCAATTGGTGTTGTAATCAAGCTGAAGGGACGCTCCCAACACCAATACAATATCTTTAACAGCATTGAGTACCATGACTTAGGAAAACACCCTGAACAACGAGGTGTGAACAATGACCTGCCTGAACAACTACTCCTAAACAACTAATAAGTCTCCACCACGAAGTACAGAACAACTACTGTCTAAAAAACGTTTTTGCCTCAACAACGATTGCATGAACAACAGATTTTAAGGTACGTTTTTGTTATGGTTTATTATTTGTTTAGATTTTATTTTTAGGAAAGTTTTTATATGAATTGTTACTTTTTTAGAATTATTTATATACATATATATATATATATTCTACACAAGTTGACATAAGTAAAGCACGCCACTCACAGGAATCCTTAAGTTCCTTCTTTATTCAATGCCCCATTGAGGTATGAAATGTGAGAGACTATGGCCTCATTATGAAATTGGCGGTCTGGGCCACCATGCCAGCGGTGGCGGTTAATACCGCCATCCGGCATGGCGGCCAAGACCCTCACATAATTAAGACATGGAGGGCCACCATAGGCGACCCTCCTCCACCGCCAGGCTGCCTCCGACAGGCAGCCTGACAGTGGACGGCATCATTATCCGACAGGGCAGCGCTGCTCCCACTCGGATAATGATCCCACTTCCTCCAGCCTTACTCTGGCGGGTTTCCCTACCAGGGAAAGGTTGGCCGAATGTTGTGCATGGGCAGTTCATGGGCCCCTGTGCAGTGCCCCATCGCGTAGGTCACTGCCCGATTTACAGGCAGTGATCTGTGCGATGGGTGCAGCTACACCCGCCGCACAGAGGCATTGACAATGTCCCGGCCCAGCAGAATGTTTATTATACGGCCAGTGGGGTCCCAGGGGGGCTGACGGTCTATAGAAAGACCACCAGCATGAACACGGCGGTGTTAACCGCTGTGTTCATAATGAGGGCCTATATATTGTGTGTAAATGGATCACTCATTTACCATGATCAAGATCTTGTTGGTTGAAACGCTTTGGTGTTGGGTAAATCGATCATTGAATAAAGAAGAAACTTAAGGATTCATGGGAGTGCCATGCTTGACTTCTGTCAACTTGTGGAGAATTTCATACAGGGATTGGCCCTTCCCTGACACGAGCACCGACTTTATGGAGGGCACCTAGAGGGGGCCATTTGGAGAAATATATTTATAAGCATATATATATATATATATATATATATAAATATATATATATATATATATATATATATATATATATATTTAAATGTAGAAATATATATATTTATGTATATATAAATTTATACATCTATATATATTTTATATATATATCTATGTATATTTATATACATATAAATATATGTATATATATTCATTTTTATGTACTTTCTTGTATGGACGGAATGTTAGGAATAGAGGGGTAGTATTTTTTTTGTTTGTGGCAGTAGTATTATTACTAGGGTTATTATTTTTGGGGAGTGTATATATTTTTTAGGTTTTAAAATTTAGAAGATCATTTTAAAATGGAGCTGAATAAATAGTGGGAAAAATGGGATGCAGGGGTTATGTGTGGGGAAGTGTATTAATACTCAAGTATTAATTTAAAAGCTGCATAGTTTTTTGTATTTGTTTACAAAAATGCAGCGCAATAAGGTGCAGGATATGTGAGATGATGGGTTATGGGTGGGGAAGTGTATTAATAATCAGGTATTAATTTTAATGGGTGAGTATTTTTTTGTATTTAAAAAAAATATATATATGCATTTTATTTGTGAAGAATATATATATTTTTTTTTCTGGGACCAACATTATTACTAGGGTTGCTTTGGCGTGGATTAACATTTTTTTTATAGGTTTTAAAATCTAGAAGATTTTACTAAAATGTAGCAAAATAATGAGCGGGATATATGGGATACAGGGTTATTGGTGGGGAAGTGTATCAATACTCAGGTATTAATTTAAACATTTGAGTAATTTTTTTTTTTTTTAAACATGCTGCAGAATAAGGGGCGGGATATATGGGATACAGAGGTCATGGGTGGGAAAGTGTATTAATACTCAGGTATCAATTTAGGCACCAGAGTAATCGCTTTTGTAATTATTTGCAAATAAACATGCAGCAGAATAAGGCGAGGGATATATGGGATCCAGGGGTTATAGGTGGGGAAGTGTATTAGTACTCAGGCATTAATTTAAACACAGGTTTTTTTTTAAAATAAAGATGCAGCAGAATAAGGGGCGGGATATTTGGGATGCGGGGGTAATGGATGGGGAGTGGATTAATACTCAAGTATTAAATTTAATACCAGTGAACTATTTTTTTTTCTTTTTATATACTTTGCTGTCCTCTGTAAAATGTTTTTGTTATTTCTTTTTAATCTAAAATAGTTATGTATTAATATAATACTTAAATATTTATTATAAATGTATTTTAGAGACTAATATGTTTATGGTTAATATGTAAAATGTTTCCTATTTTCAAAAGAGTTTTCCTTATATTTCCATTTTAATGTCTACATTATTTCTTTCTTAATTTTTAATACTTGTACATTTTTGGGGGGATTATTCTGAATACTTATTAATTTTTATTTTTATTAATTTGGAAATGATAGAATTTGTTTGTTAATATAAATATTTACATGTATGTATTATGTGTTTTATAATTATTTTTTTAGATGCATAATTACACAAATATATTTTATTTAAATATTAACGTCTTTTTTCAACTTTATTATTTTATTTAAAAATCAGAGAAATTATATTTTACATTTTTTTCTTTAATTCTGTTACAGTTTAGACATTTTTTTGCACCAATAATAAAAAAATTCTAATGCAAACATATTTTCTTAAAATTAAAATCACATTTTCAGATTTTTTGAAAATGTTTATTTTGTTTTTAAAATAGTTTATAAAATGCAAAGAAATATTTGTATTCATAACTTAATATCTATATATTTTAACATATTTTTAAAAAATTTATTTACATTTTTTTAACCCTTTTCAGTGGTATTTCTTTCTCTTTTCTCTTATTTCCTATGAGAGAAATAGTCAGTTTTCTATTTTTACTGTTTTTCTCTGTTTACGTCGTTTGACGTCTCTGTCTTCAGTCGGTGGAGCGTCGTGGTCAAGACTGGATGGAAGCAGACACCTCGGTCAGGTAAGTTAAATTAAAATTATTTTTACAGTATGTTTGAGTTTACTTTTATGACAGAGATAGATATCGGAGGTAATTGTAAGTCAGAGAGTAGCTTTCTAAAGTTTAAATTGTTTATAATGTTTAATTTTTGTTCCGGTACAGGTTAGCATTGGATACTGGCATCAGTTTAAAAAAAAAAATGTCTAGCAGTGTTTCTGTCCTTAAAGAATTGTACTGCTTTTTAAATAGAAATGTAATGTTGTATTTTTGCCTTCTATTTTTGCCTGTAATTATTTTCTTTTTGTGGTCGATGGAGGAGGCAAAAAAGAATTATTTACAGTATCCTAACAGCCTTCGTACTTTTTTTTTTTTAATATTACTCTCTTTTGTTTCGTTTTCATGTCTTTCATGTCTTTCTTTTTAAATGTTGTAGCTTTGGCCAGTTGGTGAGTCACTTTTTTTCCTTTGTTAGGGATAAAATGTTTTTTTGGCCTATATAATTTTGGGTATTTCACAAAGTTTGTAGTTTGGTAAAATGTTTTTTTTGTTTTTTTTTGTAATGTTCTTATCGTATATATATTTTTTGTTATCATCCATTTTGTATGACCAATTTTAATTATTTTCAGGATGATTCATTTATTTATTTTTAATTTTGCAGTCTAAAATGCTTCTTCTATATCACTCATGAAGAAGATTTCTACAGTGACAGATGCAGCGATGGTATAATTTTAGCGTGAAGACATGAAAACTGCCAAAGGTAGGAACTTTTGTTGTTGGAATAATTTAGTTTAAAATAATTTCAAAAATTTCAATTTAATTCATGTTCTTTTTAAAACTGGCAAGTAATGGTGATTAGGTTAGTGTTTGTTAGAAACGTAATATATATGCTAGACTGTCAAGGTAGTCTGAAGCCACCATTAAAGGAAATTTTTGTATTTTAGCCAAAAACAAATCTGACATTTCTTTGCTTTTTTGGGTTATGTGTGGGTTCAGGCTACCTGACAGTGACTGAGGAAGCCTCATTCCTTGGAAACTTTGCTCCTTCTTCAAAATTTCCATGAAATGATATAGGTTTGGATGGGGTTTTCCAATTGCTTTGTTGAAGGAGTTGTGCCATCCCTCAATGGCATTATTAGTCTTTGCACTCCTTCTAAACAGGTCATGTAGCAGTTCCACCACTCTATTGGAAATCTTGGTTTCCTTCTGCAACCTGATCTGCTTAGGTGTCCAATCCACGTTTCTTCGAAGTAATTTGGTAATAGTGCCAATTTGTCCTCATTTGCCGTATAAAAGTTAGAATCTGTGATACTTGTGTAATATTCATCTACTTTTTCAGGTGGTACAAAGCATAATGCAGTTAGTTTCCTTAATTCAAATTGTAGTATGAAAGCTGAGAAATATTCTCTACTTAAGGATGACTTTTGAATTCTACGCCAATATGCCTGTGAAAAATGGAAAAAGCATCCTTGTATTTGTGTTTCTGGATATATTTTTATTATTGTGTTTATCACTGACAATTCAAAATCAATTATTACTTTTCTAGGTCTTTTATTCATTGTTTTAGTTCTGATTGCTGATAAAAACTCAGTGTAAGCAGATTAATATTTGCCAGGTAACAATGTATACACTAGGGGGACCGTAGTGTTATTTTTTGTTGCATGTAAAGTGTAAATTTGGGTCAATGGATGGGGTATAGATTTAAATGTTCCATCCCTCATCCAAATTTCACAATTCCCTAGGATTAGTAATTTGCGGGTTGTGCTTAATAATAAAATTCTCTTTTGAGGGTTTTCATTGTCATGCATGAGAAAAGATTCATTCAAGAAGCTGGCCATGGCCATTGGACACAATGGCATGTAAAGGGGCCCAAGTCAGGCGCCCCTATGCAACTTAAAAAAATATATTTATATACTTACATGCACTAACCATGGATTGGTCCCCCCATCCATGGGTGTCCTTGTCAACATCAGGGCAGTGCGCGCTCTACAGGCGACTACAATGAAAAAACACAGCCTTTATGCAAGAACATAATTCATGCATTGTGTTTATATGCAGTATGTTAACCTTTTGCATTGCAGACTTTAACCTTGAAAAACACTATTAATGATGTTTTCAATAACTGTTCTTTTGCAAGGTATTGCTGCAGACTTACTGAGTGTGTTAGGGTGTGGTCCCTTTCTAGGACCTTCCAGAAGCTTTCTCTGCAGCATGACTGGGGGTGGTTGTGGCCTGGGCCAGGCTCTATATAAGGGAGCCAGCCCAACTCCACGTGCTCACTATTCATAGGTCCCGGTGCAGAGCAGCAGCAACTTCCTGAGCTCCTGTTCCAGAGACCTACTTTGACCTTCCAGGCCTTGCCCTCCATTGCATTGGTGATCCTTGAACAGGGCGGTAAGACGGAGGTCGGGCTGGGCCCCTGTAGTGCTTTCCTCTTATCTAGTTTTAAGCACTAACATAACACACCAGAAATGCACTTCTGAGGTCAAAGAAGACTTTTATTGTTGTTAATTCTTCCCCAACCACAATATTTATGAATGACAAATTAGTAGCTTTCAAGCCCGCGTTAATCAAACAAAATATATCAGTTTGCAATATACACAGCAGGTTATATTTATAAGATATTGAATGCAAAGCAAAACAAATACTTCACCGTGTGGGAAACTATTTACAGCTTCATCTTTCTAAGGTCTGCAAGCTGATGACCCCCTGTCAGCCGCGAGAAAGAGATTCATCTACCCACACGGGATTGCTGGCAGCTGGCGCCAACCTCCAGCACGAGGTCCGGCAGATTCGAATCTGAATCTCTGCAGCCTGTGTCATTCGTTACAAAGGTGTGCCCCCTCCTCTCAGACCTGGGAAAACTGAGCAAGCCTTTTGGAGACTGGCCAGGTCTCCGAGACTACTCCTGTTCCCAAGCTCAAGCGGAGAGAAAAACACCCATGTACCCTCTCTTATCAGGTCTAGTCTACTGTGAGAAAAACATCTTGGTTCATCTTGTGCAAAAACACAGCTTGGAAAAATACAGCTTGGATTCTCAACTGCAAGATCTAACTCCACGTTAAAGGCAATAGGCAGCTAAACTGAATACATCATGTCAAAGCCAATAGGCAGCTAGACTGGATACAACATGTCAAAGCCAATAGGCAGAATACAGAATGTACTAATGCAATGTCAAAGCCAATAGGCGGTGAAACTGGATACAGCATGTCAAAGCCAATAGGCAGAATACAGAATGTAATGACTAATGCAATGTCAAAGCCCATAGGCGGCTAAACTGAATACAGAAAGTAATGGCTAATGCCATGTCAAAGCCAATAGGCGGCTCAACTGAACAAAACATACCATGTGCTACTGGTGAACATTGAGCAACTAATATGCGCAGTGGTGAAACACAAAATCATTGGTCAAACAAACTCCATTAAATGGCAGTACATTCCGCCCTTTGACCAATGAATTTTTGTTTCACATATCTCTTGTTTCAAACAAAAACAAAAAAAACATCAGCACAAAAAAAAAAACATTATCAGCAAATCAGATTTGAATGATCAAAGCAATCCCTGTAAAGCAATAGAAGTGAATTAACACATTAATTTCATAACCTTTCACATCAGATACATCTACATAGAAAAGACTGAGCAATTTGTACTCTAAATGAGTCTCTAATTCAACAGTGTTGGCAATTTGATGTAGCATGAGTTCTACTCAGGTAAAGGTGCACGGTCCACCGAAAGGTTTGCTGGAAGATAAGCAAAAGTCAGAGTTCCATACGAGAAGGGGAAAAAAAAAACACAGCTTAGTTCCAGTGGAAGAATGCAATCAAACAAGTTGAACTTGAACTGAAGGCGCAGTTTGCGCAAAATGGATCCATGGCGCTGGCACTTTACTCAGCCAGGTTCAGGTTGGGGGTTCGGTCCCTTCCCCGACCCCACACGCACACACCGGAAGGGGGACCACACAGCACACTCAGGGACAGTGGTGAAACGTGGTAGGATCTGCAAAAGAAACAAGTATGACTTTTCTTGCAAACAACATTTTTCATTTAAACTGCACCCTTCCTCTTTCTTTACCTGTTTTATAATCAGCAGGACATTTTTGGGGCCCTTTGTTATATTCACTGCAGGTTCTGGAGGATCACTTGGGGCTTCAGCCCACACATCAGCACGGAGGTTTTTATCTGCTGCACCACAGCTTCCCTTTTCTTGCACTGTCAGAAGGGCTGGGGCAGACTCATTCTTTACCAAACCTCCATTCACTGCACTTTTGTCAATTTGGGCCATTCTGTCTCCAATTTGTATGAATGAATCAGATTCTTTTCTAGGTATCAGCATAATTTCGATTTCTCCTTGGTAATTTGCAGAAATCACTCTCCCTAAAACCTGATCAATTTGCCATTTCTGTCCTGGTAACTTTCCTCTCCCCAACTGCTCTGTGACTGCTTGCATGACAGATTGCTTTTGTGCGTGCTGCACAGTTTTTATCAAATCTAGGGGAGTGTGCATCTCCCTCATCTCTGCCCACCTGTAAGTGGCTTTTTCTCTCAGCTGTTCACATTTCTGGGGCACCCACTTAGCCATTCCCACTAAGGCAGAATTCTGGGTGTACACTTCTCTCTCTGAATTTTTCTCATTATCATCTGCAAGGTAATTGAACCAGTTAGGTGCTAAAACATTAGCAATGAACCAAAAATCAGTGTAAAAATGACACATCTCACGTAGCTCTTGCTTTAAAATCTGACACACATTATACAACGCTGTTCCTTCTACTGTGCCAGAAAACAACATTTCAGTCAATGAATCATTAGTAAAACAAACATGCTTTTTATCTTCAGTGGACACGAATTCAAATGGTGCACTCAACTTCATTGGGGACTCTTTTACCTGTGGTACTCTAGCCCTGTCTTGCAAGTACCAGATCCATTGTATGACTCTAGCTAGGGGCACTATTTTCTTCCCTTGTTCTTGAATTAAATGTATATAAGTATTTGCTTCTTGCACTGCGCAAAAACCTAAAGTCTGCATTATTTCATTTACCAAATCACAAGCGCGCAGCTGCATATAATTTTTCACAGTGACCATATACAAAAGTGTTAGGATTTCTCTCAAATGAGAGCTATTCTTTTTCCAAAAATCAAACAAGCTAATGAAACTCGGGGTGTCTTGCTCTAAAATCCTTCGTTTTACTTGTGCATTTTGCAACGGTAACTCTTCGTGTTATCAGTTAAGGAATGCGCTTTCACTGCCAAAAACCCTGGCTCACACGGCTCAAAGCAGCTTGGAGCTGTCTTAACCCCCTCATTACTGGAATGGGAAAAGAAAGATTCTTTTACAACAGCAGTTTTATAACTTTCAGAATTATTTTGAATTATTGTATCCTGGCTAATTTGCTCACGTAAATTCCTATTTTCATGTTCCAACTTCCTACATTTCTCCTGCATTTCTCTGTAAGCAGATAAAGGTATCCAGACCTTTCTGTCATCATTACTTCCAAAAGACACGTTTTCTACATATGTACAACCAAAATTATTTCTCAAAGCATTATCAGGCATTTTAGCTACACATGCAACTTCAAACATGGTCTGCCGTGCTTCTGTAATTCTCCAAACAGAAAACAATTCACAGTTTTTCTTAGCACCATCGGGCAGTTTAACAACACATGCATTCCCAGACATGGTCTGCCGTGCTACTGTGATTCTCCAAACAACAAACAATTCACAGTTTTTCTTAGCACCATCGGGCAGTTTAACAACACATGCATTCCCAGACATGGTCTGCTGTGCTACTGTGATTCTCCAAACAAAAAAACAATTTCTGTAATTCTCCAAACAACAGAAACAATTACACTTTTAAAGTGTGCACTTAGAAATCTACCAATTCGTCAATACCCCTTAATCAACTCTTAATGATCGACCCCTTAATCGACCCCACTTCTGGTACCAATTGTAGTGCTTTCCTCTTAGCTAGTTTTAAAGCACTAACATAAGACACACCAGAAATGCACTTCTGAGGTCAAAGAAGACTTTTATTGTTGTTAATTCTTCCCCAACCACAAAATTTATGAATGACAAATTAGTAGCTTTCAAGCCCGCGTTAATCAAACAAAATATATCAGTTTGCAATATACACAGCAGGTTATATTTATAAGATATTGAATGCAAAGCAAAACAAATACTTCACCGTGTGGGAAACTATTTACAGCTTCATCTTTCTAAGGTCTGCAAGCTGATGACCCCCTGTCAGCCGCGAGAAAGAGATTCATCTACCCACACGGGATTGCTGGCAGCTGGCGCCAACCTCCAGCACGAGGTCCGGCAGATTCGAATCTGAATCTCTGCAGCCTGTGTCATTCGTTACAAAGGTGTGCCCCCTCCTCTCAGACCTGGGAAAACTGAGCAAGCCTTTTGGAGACTGGCCAGGTCTCCGAGACTACTCCTGTTCCCAAGCTCAAGCGGAGAGAAAAACACCCATGTACCCTCTCTTATCAGGTCTAGTCTACTGTGAGAAAAACATCTTGGTTCATCTTGTGCAAAAACACAGCTTGGAAAAATACAGCTTGGATTCTCAACTGCAAGATCTAACTCCACGTTAAAGGCAATAGGCAGCTAAACTGAATACATCATGTCAAAGCCAATAGGCAGCTAGACTGGATACAACATGTCAAAGCCAATAGGCAGAATACAGAATGTACTAATGCAATGTCAAAGCCAATAGGCGGTGAAACTGAATACAGCATGTCAAAGCCAATAGGCAGAATACAGAATGTAATGACTAATGCAATGTCAAAGCCCATAGGCGGCTAAACTGAATACAGAAAGTAATGGCTAATGCCATGTCAAAGCCAATAGGCGGCTCAACTGAACAAAACATACCATGTGCTACTGGTGAACATTGAGCAACTAATATGCGCAGTGGTGAAACACAAAATCATTGGTCAAACAAACTCCATTAAATGGCAGTACATTCCGCCCTTTGACCAATGAATTTTTGTTTCACATATCTCTTGTTTCAAACAAAAACAAAAAAAACATCAGCACAAAAAAAAAAACATTATCAGCAAATCAGATTTGAATGATCAAAGCAATCCCTGTAAAGCAATAGAAGTGAATTAACACATTAATTTCATAACCTTTCACATCAGATACATCTACATAGAAAAGACTGAGCAATTTGTACTCTAAATGAGTCTCTAATTCAACAGTGTTGGCAATTTGATGTAGCATGAGTTCTACTCAGGTAAAGGTGCACGGTCCACCGAAAGGTTTGCTGGAAGATAAGCAAAAGTCAGAGTTCCATACGAGAAGGGGAAAAAAAAAAAAACACAGCTTAGTTCCAGTGGAAGAATGCAATCAAACAAGTTGAACTTGAACTGAAGGCGCAGTTTGCGCAAAATGGATCCATGGCGCTGGCACTTTACTCAGCCAGGTTCAGGTTGGGGGTTCGGTCCCTTCCCCGACCCCACACGCACACACCGGAAGGGGGACCACACAGCACACTCAGGGACAGTGGTGAAACGTGGTAGGATCTGCAAAAGAAACAAGTATGACTTTTCTTGCAAATAACATTTTTCATTTAAACTGCACCCTTCCTCTTTCTTTACCTGTTTTATAATCAGCAGGACATTGTTGGGGCCCTTTGTTATATTCACTGCAGGTTCTGGAGGATCACTTGGGGCTTCAGCCCACACATCAGCACGGAGGTTTTTATCTGCTGCACCACAGCTTCCCTTTTCTTGCACTGTCAGAAGGGCTGGGGCAGACTCATTCTTTACCAAACCTCCATTTACTGCACTTTTGTCAATTTGGGCCATTCTGTCTCCAATTTGTATGAATGAATCAGATTCTTTTCTAGGTATCAGCATAATTTCGATTTCTCCTTGGTAATTTGCAGCAATCACTCTCCCTAAAACCTGATCAATTTGCCATTTCTGTCCTGGTAACTTTCCTCTCCCCAACTGCTCTGTGACTGCTTGCATGACAGATTGCTTTTGTGCGTGCTGCACAGTTTTTATCAAATCTAGGGGAGTGTGCATCTCCCTCATCTCTGCCCACCTGTAAGTGGCTTTTTCTCTCAGCTGTTCACATTTCTGGGGCACCCACTTAGCCATTCCCACTAAGGCAGAATTCTGGGTGTACACTCGTCTCTCTGAATTTTTCTCATTAACATCTGCAAGGTAATTGAACCAGTTAGGTGCTAAAACATTAGCAATGAACCAAAAATCAGTGTAAAAATGACACATCTCACGTAGCTCTTGCTTTAAAATCTGACACACATTATACAACGCTGTTCCTTCTACTGTGCCAGAAAACAACATTTCAGTCAATGAATCATTAGTAAAACAAACATGCTTTTTATCTTCAGTGGACACGAATTCAAATGGTGCACTCAACTTCATTGGGGACTCTTTTACCTGTGGTACTCTAGCCCTGTCTTGCAAGTACCAGATCCATTGTATGATTCTAGCTAGGGGCACTATTTTCTTCCCTTGTTCTTGAATTAAATGTACATAAGTATTTCCTTCTTGCACTGCGCAAAAACCTAAAGTCTGCATTATTTCATTTACCAAATCACAAGCGCGCAGCTGCATATAATTTTTCACAGTGCCCATATACAAAAGTGTTAGGATTTCTCTCAAATGAGAGCTATTCTTTTTCCAAAAATCAAACAAGCTAATGAAACTCGGGGTGTCTTGCTCTAAAATCCTTCGTTTTACTTGTGCATTTTGCAACGGTAACTCGTAAATCACATTCTGAGCTCTCTTCGTGTTATCAGTTAAGGAATGCGCTTTCACTGCCAAAAACCCTGGCTCACACGGCTCAAAGCAGCTCGGAGCTGTCTTAACCCCCTCATTACTGGAATGGGAAAAGAAAGATTCTTTTACAACAGCAGTTTTATAACTTTCAGAATTATTTTGAATTATTGTATCCTGGCTAATTTGCTCACGTAAATTCCTATTTTCATGTTCCAACTTCCTACATTTCTCCTGCATTTCTCTGTAAGCAGATAAAGGTATCCAGACCTTTCTGTCATCATTACTTCCAAAAGACACGTTTTCTACATATGTACAACCAAAATTATTTCTCAAAGCATTATCAGGCATTTTAGCTACACATGCATCTTCAAACATGGTCTGCCGTGCTTCTGTAATTCTCCAAACAGAAAACAATTCACAGTTTTTCTTAGCACCATCGGGCAGTTTAACAACACATGCATTCCCAGACATGGTCTGCCGTGCTACTGTGATTCTCCAAACAACAAACAATTCACAGTTTTTCTTAGCACCATCGGGCAGTTTAACAACACATGCATTCCCAGGCATGGTCTGCCGTGCTACTGTGATTCTCCAAACAAAAAAACAATTTCTGTAATTCTCCAAACAACAGAAACAATTACACTTTTAAAGTGTGCACTTAGAAATCTACCAATTCGTCAATACCCCTTAATCAACTCTTAATGATCGACCCCTTAATCGACCCCACTTCTGGTACCAATTGTAGTGCTTTCCTCTTAGCTAGTTTTAAAGCACTAACATAACACACCAGAAATGCACTTCTGAGGTCAAAGAAGACTTTTATTGTTGTTAATTCTTCCCCAACCACAATATTTATGAATGACGAATTAGTAGCTTTCAAGCCCGCGTTAGTCAAACAAAATATATCAGTTTGCAATATACACAGCAGGTTATATTTATAAGATATTGAATGCAAAGCAAAACAAATACTTCACCGTGTGGGAAACTATTTACAGCTTCATCTTTCTAAGGTCTGCAAGCTGATGACCCCCTGTCAGCCGCGAGAAAGAGATTCATCTACCCACACGGGATTGCTGGCAGCTGGCGCCAACCTCCAGCACGAGGTCCGGCAGATTCGAATCTGAATCTCTGCAGCCTGTGTCATTCGTTACAAAGGTGTGCCCCCTCCTCTCAGACCTGGGAAAACTGAGCAAGCCTTTTGGAGACTGGCCAGGTCTCCGAGACTACTCCTGTTCCCAAGCTCAAGCGGAGAGAAAAACACCCATGTACCCTCTCTTATCAGGTCTAGTCTACTGTGAGAAAAACATCTTGGTTCATCTTGTGCAAAAACACAGCTTGGAAAAATACAGCTTGGATTCTCAACTGCAAGATCTAACTCCACGTTAAAGGCAATAGGCAGCTAAACTGAATACATCATGTCAAAGCCAATAGGCAGCTAGACTGGATACAACATGTCAAAGCCAATAGGCAGAATACAGAATGTACTAATGCAATGTCAAAGCCAATAGGCGGTGAAACTGGATACAGCATGTCAAAGCCAATAGGCAGAATACAGAATGTAATGACTAATGCAATGTCAAAGCCCATAGGCGGCTAAACTGAATACAGAAAGTAATGGCTAATGCCATGTCAAAGCCAATAGGCGGCTCAACTGAACAAAACATACCATGTGCTACTGGTGAACATTGAGCAACTAATATGCGCAGTGGTGAAACACAAAGTCATTGGTCAAACAAACTCCATTAAATGGCAGTACAGCCCCTGACCCCATTTTCAAAAGCATTCGAGTTTTTGGGCCTAGCTTTCATGTTGAAAGATTTTCCTTGTGCGTGTGAATGTGCTTGTGGTTTCTGGCATTTACATGCACATCAAAGCAGGTCTGTGTGACTAAAAATGGATTGTCACATAAGAGCAATCAGGTTGGGATATTCATAGCAAATCTGACAATTTTACTTTGGATTTGCCTACAAAGGTTTTGCACTTTGGTTCATTATTTCGTTTGGCTCCAGCAACCCACTTGGGGCAAAATGAAAAAATTGCAGGACCACCACAACCAGCATGCACTGTTACTCACTTGAGAGGCCCACTGGGGCGGACTGGTAGTCAAAGAGACTAATCAGGTGCCTGTAATTAGACAAGCTGAAGCCATGCCGGTCTTTTCAGTAAGAAAGAAATGCCTGGAACACTTCCAGCACTGGCTGCACATACGAGGGTGAAACACTTTTATATTTTTCTCTGCTGAAGAAAGGATTGACCTAGAAACACGTGTCCAGAGATGATTTTATAACCTAAGGCCTGGAATAATGAAACTGCTTAAAGAATTCACTGTGAGTTGCTGGCTTTGCTTTTTCTTCTCGTTTATATAACCTGTTGGGAGTGCGCTTTCACATGAGGACAACTTCGTTTTTGATAATTAACCGGCCTGTCCAGCCGGGAAAGCAGCACCACTGCACATCGAAGCAGGTCTGTGTGACTAAAAATGGATTGTCACATAAGAGCAATCAGGTTGGGATATTCATAGCAAATCTGACGATTTTACTTTGGATTCGCCTACAAAGGTTTTGCCCTTTGGTTCATTATTTCGTTTGGCTCCAGCAACCCACTTGGGGCAAAATGAAAAAATTGCAGGACCACCACAACCAGCATGCACTGTTACTCTCTTGAGAGGCCCACTGGGGCGGACTGGTATTCAAAGAGACTAATCAGGTGCCTGTAATTAGACAAGCTGAAGCCATGCCAGTCTTTTCAGTAAGAAAGAAATGCCTGGAACACTTCCAGCACTGGCTGCACCTACGAGGGTGAAACACTTTTATATTTTTCTCTGCTGAAGAAAGGATTGACCTAGAAACACGTGTCCAGAGATGATTTTAAAAGCCTAAGGCCTGGAATAATGAAACTGCTTAAAGAATTCACTGTGAGTTGCTGGCTTTGCTTTTTCTTCTCATTTATATAACGTGTTTGGAGTGCGCTTTCACATGAGGACAACTTCGTTTTTTATATATATATATATATATATATATATATATATATATATATATATATATGTTTTACAGGATATAATCATCAAAAATAGTGCAAACAATTTCAACATACAAAGAATTTGTAATAAAAAAACAATATTAAACAATCTTATACAAAGTAAAAAAATAACATTCTATTTTACACAATGGTAGGGAAAGTGTTGGACTTTGGAGCGGCTTGATTTATTATTTCCAGCACAGTCGAAGCAAAAGTGGGGAGGATTTTTGACTCCAGATGGGTTAGATTTACTATTCTCAATCCGTGTTTAAACAATAGGATTAAAAATGTTGGACTCTAGTGGGGGTAGTTTTGCTACTAATATTTGAACATGGAAACAAAACTAATGAAGTAGCACATTGTTCTTGCATGCAAACCATATTTTCATGGCTGACCCTTATATCCACTGATTGAGCTGAAACACAATGGGATAAAACCTGCAGGTTCCAGAGAAATAGAAGATTTAATACAGACACTACCTGTATGTTTTATCTCCACAAAACACAAGTCATCAGCAAGAAAAGAAGGTTTTAACACCTGCTCTGAGCAGGCATTAAAGGTGCCCAAAAATATTTTTGCCCCCCTAACGACGGAACACCTCTGTCGCATACATTATGCCTGGCGCAGTGCACATTAGCAGCAAAAATGATGAATGGAATGGCGCTAGGGGCTCATAAATATGCTCCTTAGGTCCCTGATTAGCACTTCAGAAAAAACGTAGATATGCACATTAAGCAAAAGCTCATCAAAGACCTTCTTATTGGTAGGCATGTTGCTTAGCAACCTATATAAATGAAAGATTGCAGAGTGGGCCCCTTATGAAACAAACATAATGGGGCATGGGAAACACTTAGAGAAAAGCTGATATCCTGACCTTGAAATGGATCAGGAATTAGCTCTTTTAGAGGATGTTGGAGATTGAAATTCATGATTGATGAAGCTGTAATGATTTCCCTTCAATAGGAGCAACCACTACAAACATTATAGGAGGTTGATCCAAAAGAAACTCTCTGGAATCATTGAAAGGGACTAAATTAACAGAGGTGGTGACATAAATTCTAGAATATTTGCGGTTTGAAATGCCAAAAACCTTCTCTAAGGATCTTCCTACCCAATACCAAACAGACTCTTCAGATGCACCTTGACTACACTAACAGAGATATGGTGTTCAAAGAATGAAAAAATGTCGATCAAGCTATATTCCTCATTTTCTTGCCAAGAAAACGCCTTTGAAGAGTTTAAGATCTGTTTTTCTCTTCTGAAAGTAGCCACTTTACTTGCAAATATGGCTAGATGTTCTTCAACTGTGAACAATCTAAACTAAAATGATCTTACTTGACCATCAGCTTTTCTCTTTCCCCTTGTTAATGGCATCCTCGATGACGATGCCGGATCTTTCATCAAAGCCTTACAGCTCCTCAGAACCGCCGCTACCCAACACATCCTCAACTTGAGATCCTGCAGTGTTCCGCAACCAGGATGTACCCTTGTTCAATAGGCTTAACTTGGTCCCTGTTTCTGGCCCATGCGTGGGCAGACTGAACTTGTGGTATTGTCCAGGTAATGTGCAATCAGATAACCACAGTTGGTGCTTTGCGCTTCCAGGCACTATTTTCACTTAAATCTGTAAAACTGCATATCTCCGGTTCGACTGATGGATTTTTATCATCTTGGTGTCACGTAATTAATTAAAATGTACTTTATGTTTCTAAATTGGTGTGGGATATGTCTATTCTTGTGTTTTTACTTTATTACTGTCAGTGTGCTGCATAAATACTTTACATATTTCCTCTGAGTTAAGTCTTGCTGTTTTTTCCAAGCTACCAGAGGGTTAAGCACAGATCAATTTAGGACTTTTTGTAGTTCAGCCTGACATGGATTCTGACTGTTACTTGAATAGGGGGTCACACCCTTCCACCAATAACACAATTTCTCACAAGTCCAAAAGGTAACAAAACAGTAGCAAATGTTTTCCAGCTCTGCATTATCATAGGTCAAGCACTACAAATGGCCACTTGCAGATACTCTTTTACACTCCAATAGAAAATAGTGGAGATAGCTACTTAAGATAACAACCGATAGAAACTAATGCTAAATAAATAAAAAATATTTTTGACTTTTCAAATGGTTAAATGCTTTAATTAATGTTGATAAAAAAGATGAATAATTATTATTTATTATTTTATTTTTTAAACGTAATAATGAACCTAGTTAAAATTAAATGACACTTTTGATGAAAAATTAAAAATAATTGAATTTCATTCAACATATAAAATTTAAGAACATTTAATACAAATCAATCAAATGTTATTGTGGGAGGGGTTATGCATATGTTCTTTAAGAAATTGTATATATGAGTTACAAAAATGTACATTAATTCATTATTTAATACAGGTCTAAATTAACGAGCTAATGTGCTGTAACATTTAATTATATTAATTCTATGTTAAGAATAAATATTTTAAATGATGATACAAGTGCATTTTACAATACACTCACCATATGGCACAGGAAATTCTCATACAATTGTATCATGTCCCCAGTACTGTGCAACTCCGAATGAAAACCTTGGTTGTAAACCTACGCTCTGAAATGGTGAATAGCTTATAGTTGTAGATTTATACCTGGGTGCAGTGGCGTAACATAAGCCCCGCAGTCCCCGAGGTGCGGGGGGCTCCTGAGCTCCAGGTGGCCCCCTTAGCACAAGTGGTAGGTGGTATGCTGGGGAGGGGGCCCCCTCCATGTACTTTGCAGGGCGTCCCCCTCAAGTTTCGTTACACACCTGTCTGGGTGCAGTAGTAGATTTACCCACGAGCAGTGGCGTAGCGTGGTGGGTGCAGGGGGGGCCGGCCGCACCGGGCGCAACATCTTGGAAGAGACTAAATCCACGGGTTAGGGGGCGCAAATTACTTGCCTTGCCCCGGGTGCTGACAACCCACGCTACGCCACTGCCCACGAGCAACTTTGCACATATACATTTACCTTTATGAATAGAGTGTTGGCTCCAGTTCTGGCAAAGTTACTCAAAGAAGGAATTCAACACTTATCATATCTTGATGACTGGCTAATCAGTGCTTCGTCTCTTCCCCGGACAATATCAAAAACATCTCGGGGATCCAAAGTATTCAAGTACCTTGAGAGTTAACAGTATGCCACATAAATATCATATCCAGCCATCTTAGGAAATAAGTTCATTGGACCAAGATGTGGATTGTGTCACTCCTACTGGACAGTCGAGCTTTGCCCTTTTTCTGCTTTACAATTCCCACTACATTCATTAAATAATGTATTCATATAATTATCACTATTTTGTCACATAATTTAAAGTCCTTGGTTTTGTTTGTTGTTTCATTTCCAAATAATCATAGCATAATTTTGCGTTCTTCAAGTTTATAACGCATCAGTATTAATTTCTTCAATTCGATTTATGGAAAGAAACGCAATAGATTAAGGCAAATATGCAAGAGAATTCACACGTTTCTTTTCACACTTTACATTGCAAATGACAAGACACGTTTTTATCATGATAATGTGGGGAATCATTGTATAAAATAGATACATGGGAATGTTTGTTTAACTCTGCTTGAATGCCACACCATGGAACGGGCTGGTGCTATATGTCTCTTTCTCATGAGCAGTACAACATAACAGCAACAGAGACTGGCCTTGCTTCTCCAAGCAAGAAAACAGACTGAGAAAAAATATGATGGCATATTAATAAGAATAGTGGTGCAGGGCAGCGCAGCGCAGCAAGGTACCTTGCTGTGCTCTCCTGCGCCACAGAGAAAGGACAGAAATGCACTGTATTTATGACACACGGCCAGATTTATGTGAAAGTGGTGCAGCGCAAAAAATATCAGCGCCACGCAGCGCCACTTTAGAAATGCTGAGGTGTGCAGTACTTAGAGCAATACAGCGCACCCCTGCGTTTCCCCCTGTGGTGGTGCTGAATAAAGCAGCCTAGCGCCAACGCTGGCATCCTTGCATCATAGTGCAAGGGTGTCTGCATTGAGGGGATAGATTGTTTATGTGCAGGAAGGTGTCCTTTCCTGCACATAAACAATCTATAATCGAGATTTGGCACTTCTATGTATGCTGAAAAATGAATGATTGTTTATGTGCAGGAAGGTGTCCCTTCCTGTCCATGCCTTCTTGCTTTTTCTTTGTGTGCTGCAGAATGCAGAACACATAAAAAAGGAAATAACGAGGAGGAATAAAAGCATTCCTCCTTGTTTTGCCATGCTAACGCCACCCTTGGTGGCGTTACTTTTTGTAGCTGCCTCAGGTTTAAGACAACTCGTAAACCTGAGGCAGTGTGAAAAGCAATCAGTGTTGCGGTGTAACGCCCATCACAACACCCATTGCACACCCCTCTAACGCAGAAAACTGTGTCGGAGGAGCCCATATTTACAAGGAGGCGTAACACCACAAAAAAGTGGCGTTACACCTCCTTGTAAATATGGAGCAATGCTTAGCACCACCAGAGCATCACGAAAAGTGATGCTCCACTGGCGATAGGGGCTCTTAAATATGCCCCACAGTGCATTCCTGTCCTTTCCCCCTGCACTGGTGCTGTTTAGGCTAACTAGTGCCAATGCATGCACCCTTGCACCATGATACAAGGTTCCTGTGTTGTCAGCAGGATTGTTTTTGTGCAGGAAGGGGCATCTTCCTGCACAGAAACAATCCATGGTGGCGTTGTCCACTATTTATGTGTACTGCAGAGTGCAGCACACGTGGAAAATGAGGAGAAATTAAGATACTTCTGTTTGTTACGCCTGCCTTGGAGAGGCATAGGGTTTTGGCACATTCCCAGGTTTACAAGTCCTTGTAAATGTGAGTATATGTAAAAAACCATGGGTGTTGCATGGAAAAACCCACCACAATGCCCATGGAAACCCCCTCTAATGAAGAGTAAGGCAACACAGCGACTTGCGTTGCTTTGCCTTCCTCCATATCTATGAGGCCATGAAAAGCCAAGCAAAGTGGCTTTGCAAGGCCTCACAGATATGGGTCTGCAGTCTCTCCATGGGGCTTGTAAACATGCCCCATGTTACTATGAGCTAAAGGTAGGCATGCTAAAGGCCAGTGGGAAAACACTTAAAAAGGCACGTGGTGCTAATGTAGATATAATCTAAGCTTCAAGAGGGGGAATGCCAGCAAAGATTGCTTTCATCAATTAATTCATTTATTGATTGCTATCTAATAAGTTGTACATTTACATTTTTTGTATGTATTATGTTTCATTTTCACCAATATTGTCTTAGCTGCAATAACGTTAATTCTTAAGATCTACACTAAAACCAGGCTTTACTGTTTAATAATGCCTTTTAAAACTGTAGTGTGTGGATTTCTTGTGTGTGTCCATGTTTTAGGAAGAGGTGTTCCAGAATCCACTAATGTATTCTCCTTGCAATCTCTGATAGGATTGATCGTTACACAACATGCCTTCTTCAAAGTAAGTTTTGGAAAGGGCTGGGTTTAGATCCAGTGTGTCTTTCCAGCTCAAGTTAGTACGTTAATCTAAACGTGATCCCTCCAAATGGCTTCTGGAAGTCTAACTGGGCAGTGTATGCAGGATGGCATTTAAAAATTATGAGAATAGTCCTGAGGTCTCCAAAACAACCTATTGACAACTCAGTCTGCCTTCAGAAAAGGTGATGGCTAAGATTTGGCTTAGGGTTGAGGATTGCTGCCCCAACTGTGGTAGTTCTGTAGGCTCAACTTCATCTAAAACTTTAGGTGCAGTTTCTAAAATACCATCAGAATTGAGTAGAAGTAATTTACACTATTCTCATTTCAGGGAATCAGATCTACAAGGGCCTGGTAATTTAGTGGATGATAGCATGTCAGGGGTGTCCCCTGTTTCCTCTTGTCGAAGCAATCCTGTGAAAAACTCCATACAGATTCTGTGGTTGTTAGTAGAAGGCAATCAATTTTCCAATTGAGGGCAACAGACAGTTATACACACTGTTCTAGCTTCACCCTGTTAATTTCAGGTAACGTTGTCATCTTGAGGGCAGGCAATAAAATATCCTTGGTGTGAATCAAATGTTTTGGAGGAACTAAGGGCCCATGGCACAGGGCGGTGCACAAAGTGCCTTGCTCCACCTCCCAGCGCCACTAGGAAAGGGCAGAAATGCACTGTATCTAGAAGATAGGGCGCATGTCTCTACACAAATTGCTGGCATTCACCAATGCAGACACCCTTGCACCATGGTGCAAGGGTGCCTTCCTCTTTCTATGTATGCTGTAGGGGGGAAAAACAGGGAGAAATAAAAATATTTATCCTCGTTGCGTCACTCTTACGCCACACCTGAGGTGGCATAAGAATCTGATTCATTCCCAGACTTGTAGATCTGTGAATGCGTCAGGTTCCTTCAGGTTCCATGTGTGTTTCGTGGGAGGCTCTGGGGGCTTTGCAGATTTTGCATCAAAATCTTGGACGCTAATCCTGCAAAGCGTCGGACTAGCATAAAAAATTGTGATCTAAGAGATTTCATTGCACCATTTTTTTGGCATTTTCAAAGCCTACTCAGAGCAGGCGTTAAAAGGAGGTCGCTGGGTGCTTTGCAGGTTCAGCGTCAAAAATTGCAAAGCTTCGGACAAGCTGCAAAAATTGTGACGCTAGTCCCCTAACTACCACCATGGTGCTCTGTATTTTAAATACTGCGCACACATAGTGGCTTTAGGGAGACGCTAAGGGGTGCAATAAAAGTGGTGCTGCATTGTGTGCAGCACCACTTTTCTTACATATGCCCCTAACATTTTAGCCTTTTTCAGTTAACTCAGAAAGTTGACAACCAAAACCGCAAAGCGGGAAAGCTCACTCAGCTGGGCCATCACTGACTTGTGACCTTCTGCCCAGCACCCTCCCCGCCTTTCCTCTGCAAAGGGTCAACGTGTGCCGGAGACCATGGTGCAATATACTCAGCATGCTTTCATCTGGACAAATGGTACCATTGGCGACACAAACAAAAACAGGAAATGACAACGTGGAGCAGGAAACTGTGCAAATATGAAAGAGGGAAGTCTGAGGTCAATTGTTGGAAACAGGAAAATTTGTCTTCAAAATTGTCTAGTAGCTTTTGAGGCGGTCTGTCAGTGAGTCTCAATATTTAACTGGGATGAGGAAGACTGGTGAGGAGGTGTCCTGCATTTAAAGTCAGCAAGTAACCGTTGCAACATGCACCTCCCTGAAACACTGTAAATCAAAAAGGCTGTCCAGGAAAATTGTCACTCACAAATCCACAGACTGACCCTCACATATAAAATTACATCTCATGTATACACTTAACCAATTGTTTCTAAATTAAAAGCTGCCCATGCAAATCCAAAATATTTCTTATTTTAATTCCTGTACAAAACCCATTTATCCTTCTCAGACATAACCAAATCTTACCCCACAAAAGCTATGGATGTGTAAAATTGATTCCTCATACATATAATTTTTTTCTCTGGCATGTAACAAACTTGTCACTCCCATATGTAATGGGGAAATGCATGTCAGAATATTTCGCATGGTCACCCCCAAATCTTTAGATTGCTGCTGGTTTTTCGACTCAGAGAATGCCCGCTAATGATACCTCAGTGCCAGTATCCTGACCCTACAAAGTATTTGTCTGCTTCACCTACACCCAATTGATATACCTTCACTTCCTTATAAGTCCCTAGTATATGGTATCAGTGATACCCAGGGCCTGTAAGTTAAAGTGCCCCATGAAGGCTGCTGCACCTATTGTGCCACCGTGTATGTGACAGCACAGCATGCTACATGGCTCCCATCTAGCCACTGCAGATTGGCAGAGCAGTTTTAAACTGCTAATTCGACTTTGCCATTCAACCTAATGTCAAAGCCCAAAACTCCTTTTTAATATATATGTCACCCATACAGCAGCCTATAAAGTCCTAAGGCAAGGGGCTGTATATTAAAGGGTAGTACATTTTGTATATGTCCTAGAGGTAAAACCCCCAAATTGTTGTTTTTATTGTTGAAACATTAGTAGCCTCATCAACAATTACAGGGTTACACACTAACAACTCAGCTGTGCTAACTTCTAAATGGGACTACTAAATTTGATAGTTCATGGTACCAAAGTAATCATTGCATTAAGTCCGACATGATGTTTAAGGCAAATTTAATGTAACTTTGTAAAAAATTAAACTGTTACAAAGTTTCCACTATGTTGCCCAAGCCTTCCTGTGATCACTCGCAGATGTTGGCAGGGAAACAGCCTTCTGCTGTCCTTAGGCAAAGTGTAAATGACTTTCAGGAGTAGGAACAATGGAGTCCTGCCTTTCGGTGACGTGTCACCTTTCCCTAGCAGGAAGCCATACAGGGTGTATGCCCAAATCTCAAGCTTCAAAGGGGAAGCCACCTTTGATGGGAAAATGGTGAACAAACATGTGAGGGGCTGCTCTTTTGTTGAGGTAGATGGGTTGGCATAATAGACAGAAAGGGGAGACCAGTTCCAAAAACCACTTTTTCTTTGGGGGGTGTAGCCCTCAGTTAGCCACAACTCTGAGGTGGACTACCAAGCTCTATACACCAAGTGAGGTGTGCTGCCATCCATCTCAGGAATGGTTAGACTGCCATATTATGAGGTTGGCGGGCAGACCTGTCCCAGCCAGGATCAGTGATCCTGATGGGCTGACTGCAGTCCTGGTTGTAATCATCCAGGGCAGTGCTGAACTCAGCGCTGCCCTGTTGATTTCAACCTTGTTCTTCCACCACCATGAAAAGACTGATGGAGAACAAGTGCAGGGGGCCACAGGAGGGCCCCTGCTCTGCCCATGGCATGGCATGGGCAGTGCAGTGGTCCTCCTTCCCAGCACCCTTGAAATGTGCACTGTTTGCTGTTAAGGTCGAAATGTGCACTGTCTGCTGTTAAGGTTGCTAGTACACCCTGCATGCGGAAGCATGGCCACCGGCTCAATTATGAGCCGCAAACAATGCTGCAGCACCTTTCCCACTGGGCTGATGGTCCGTAACCTTGGTCCCACCCATCAGCCCAGTGGGAACATTTTAATAGGCAGGTGGGGAGACTGCCACCTCAACTGCCACCTCAACAGCTGTCTCATCACCACAGATCTGGCAGTTGTTTTTTCTGACCGCCAAACTTGTAATCAGGCCCTAAGTCTGAAGGCAGTTTATAATTGTAGGGGGCTGGCCTGGCTTATAGTGGGTACCTGATGGTACTTACACGTTGTGCCAGGTCCAGTTATCCCTTATTAGTAGATTAGTAGTATTCTAGCAGCTTAGGCTGATACAGGTAGCTATAGCAGAGCAGCTTGGGCTGAACTAGGAGACATGCAAGGCTCCTACTATACCACTTATATCATATAGCACTATATCATAGGAATCACAATACTCAGTTTTACTAAAAATAAAGGTACTTATTTTAGTGACAATGTGCCAAAAATATCTCAGAGGATATACTCCCTTAGGAGGTAAGTAGAATACACAAAATATGCACACAAACCAAAATCAGGTAAGTAATCAGTTAGAAAAGTAGTGCAAACACTGTAGAATACAATAGGATGCATTAGACCTAGGGGCAACACAAACCATATACTAAGAAAGTGGAATGCGAACCACTTAGGGACCCCAGGCCTAGTGTAGTGTGTAGAGGGTCGCTGGGAGTGTTATAAAACACTAAGGCCCATATTTATACTTTTTTAGCGCTGCATTTGTGTCGTTTTTTGACACACAATCGGCGCAAACTTACAAAATACAATTGTATTTTGTAAGTTTGCGCTGGTTTTGCATACAAAAATGATGCAAATGCGGCGCTAAAAAAGTATAAATATGGGCCTAAGGGTGTCCAAGATACCACACCCCAAGACCCTGAAAAGTAGGAGTAAAGTTACCCTACTTCCCCAGAAACACACTAAAGTTGTGATAGGAGATTCTGCAAAGACAACAACTGACTGCAAAGCACTGAAAACGGATTCCTGGACCTCAGGACCTGTAAAGGAAGGGGACCAAGTCCAAGAGTCACAAAAGTGTCTGGGGGGCAGGAGCCCACTAAACCCCATATGAAGGTGCAAAATGGCTGCCTCCGGGTGGAAGAAGCTGAAGATTCTGCAACAACGGAAGATGCCAGGAACATCTCCTTTGCACAGAAGATGTCCCACGGCGTGCTGGAGGATGCAGAGTTCTTTCCACACAGAACGACTGCAGTCAGCGGTCAATCCTTGGCAGAAGGCAAAGAGGGAGATACAGAGGAACTTTGGTGAGCTCTTGCATTCGTTATCTGACAAGAAACCCACAGGAGAGACCCTAACTAGCCCTCAGAGGAGGGTTGGCTACAGAGAAAGGTAAGCACCTATCAGGAGGGGTCTCTGACGTCACCTGCTGGCACTGGCTACTCAGAGGTGTCCATTGTGCCCTCACACCTCTGCTTCCAAGATGGCAGAGGTCTGGGACACATTGGAGGAGCTCTGAGCACCTCCCCTGGGAGGTGCTGGTCAGGGGAGTGGTCACTCCCCTTTCCTTTGTCCAGTTTCACGCCAGAGCAGGGCTGGGGGGATCCCTGAACCGGTGTAGACTAGCTTATGCCCTTCAAAGCATTTCCAGAGGCCAGAAGAGGCTACTCCTCTCAGCCCCTTCACACCTATTTCCAAAGGGAGAGGGTGTAACACCCTCTCTCAGAGGAAATTTATTCTGCCTTCCTGGGACTGGGCTGCCCAGGCCCCAGGGGGGCAGAAACCTGTCTGAGGGGTTGGCAGCAGCGGTAGCTGCAGAGGAAACCCCGGAAAGTTAGTTTTTCAGTACCCAGGCTCTATACTGGAGACCCGGGGATGCATGGAATTGTCCCCCCAGTACCAGAATGGTATTAGGGTGACAATTCCATGATCCTAGATATGTTACATGGCCAAGTTCAGAGTTACCATTGTGACGCTACATATAGGTATCGACCTATATGTAGTGCACGCGTGTAATGGTGTTCCCACACTCACAAAGTCTGGAGAATTTGCCCTGAACAATGTGGGGGCACCTTGGCTAGTGCCAGGGTGCCCTCACACTAAGTAACTTTGCACCTAACATTCACAAAGTGAGGGTTAGACATATAGTTGACTTATAAGTTACTTAAGTGCAGTGTAAAATGGCTGTGAAATAACGTGGACGATATTTCACTCAGGCTGCAGTGGCAGTCCTGTGTAAGAATTGTCTGAGCTCCCTATGGGTGGCAAAGGAAATGCTGCAGCAAATAGGGATCACCTGGAACCCCAATATCCTGGTTACCTAGGTACCATACACTAGGGATTTATAAGGGTGTTCCAGTGTGCCAATCAGAATTGGTAAAATTAGTCACTAGCCTGCAGTGACAATTTTAAAAGCAGAGAGAGCATAAACACTGAGGTTCTGGTTAGCAGAGCCTCAGTGATACAGTTAGGCACCACACAGGGAACACATACAGGGCATACTTTATCAGCATTGGGGTCCTGTCTAGCAGGATCCCAGTGACACAGGCAAAAACAAACATACATATAATTAAAAATGGGTGTAACATGACAGGCAAGATGGTACTTTCCTACACAATGGATCGAGTGTCTGGGGAAAGGGCCCGTGTTCACTTCGGAGGAGTTGGAGAGACTGGTGGATGGGGTCCTACCCCAGTATACGTGACTCTATGGTCCTCCAGACAAACCGGTGAGTACACTGTGAGCATGATGCGTTGGCCATGAATGTATGGGGTGCTGTGTGTGTATGCCTCGTGTGGGGGGGCTGAGGGGTCCTGGGTAGAGTGCTGCATGTCTGGTGGTCAATGTCTGTGCGTAAGGGGATGTGAGGGATATTGTGGGACTTGAGTGTAACAGTCCGGACGGTATTACTAATCCCTTTTTTCTATGCTTATTTCCCTGCAGGTCAGCGCCCATCAGAAAAAGGGTGTTTGGCGAGCCATCGCCAAGGAGGTGCGGTCCCTGGGGACCTTTGACAGGCGGAGCACCCACTGCCGCAAACGGTGGGAGGACCTGTGTGGCTGGGCAAGGAAGATGGCTGAGGCCCAGCTGGGCCTGGCCTCAAAATGAGGAAGGAGTGCCCATCGTACCCTGACCCCCCTGATGTTATGAATCCTGGCGGTGGCCTATCCTGAGTTGGATGGGTGCTTGAAGGCATCACAGCAGCCACAAGGGGGTGAGTACAGATTCAGAATCTTGACTTAGCACACGTTAAGGTTTTACCTGGGTGGGGGATGTGAACTGTGGGTGCCCCTAGGCCAGGGCGAACTAGCAGGGTAGGTCCCTTGTTGGGCAGGCTCTGAAGAAGCACTCCAACCCCAATAGTGCTAGTGGGCATCTACTACTGGGCAGGGTCCTGTGGGTTTCAGGTGTGCAGCTCATGGCGTTAGGCATTGTACCCCATGGACTCGTGACTAGTTGTGTAACTGGTAGTGCATGGCCTAGTGCATGGGGCAGCTCCCTGTGTGTTGTGTGTGCCAACGGTAGTGGTGTTGCTGGCATTGACCAAGTGTATCCTCTGTCTCTCCCCCCTCATTTTGTTTTGTCACCCTGTCCTTGTGTGCATTAGCATCATCTGGTGGAGGAGCAGAGGCACCAGCGACGGAGAGAGCTGCATCCCAAATGGGCCTGGAGGCCGAATCCACCGACAGTGGGACAGAGGGTGAGGGGAGCACCACGCCGGAGACAGGATGGGACACTACAGACAGCGACTCCTCCTCCGATTGAAGCTCCCTGGCGGTGGTGGACACCTCTGTGCCCACCTCAACAACAGGTACAGCCGCCACCCCCCATCAGCACCGCTCTCCCAGCTGCCCCTCAGCGTGTTTCCCGTGCCTGCTCACCCAGGAGGATGGGCATCTCCTTCGCCCAAGGCATATCAGGCCCTGCCCCATTCAGCCCTGCTGCCCTGAGTGAGGAGGCTATTGACCTCCTGAGATCCCTCACTGTTGGGCAGTCAACCATTCTGAATGCCATCCAGTGTGTCAACAGGCATTTGCAGCAAACAAATTCATACCTGGAGGGCGTTCACGCTGGCGTGGCGGCCCAACAGAGAGCATTTCAGGCTCTGGCCTCAGCACTGATGGCAGCCACTGTCCCTGTCTCCAGCCTCCCCACTCCAACTTCCTCTACCAAGTCCCAATCCCCTCAACCCCAGCCTATCCCAAGCACACCTTCAGACCAGCATTCACCCAAATCAACACACAGAAGTGGCTCAGGCAAACACAACACCACACATCATCCCACAGGCACTCACACAAGCACCATCCAAAAGCAAACACTCCAACATCAACTGCCTTCACTGTGTCCCCCTCCTCCTCCTCGTCCACCTCCCTCCCAGTAGCGTCTCCACTCACCCCTGCATGCGCTACATCCTCATCCACTACCTCCATCACCTACATGCCTATCACGATATGCCCCTCACTGGCAGCCACCACCCCTACATCCATGCACATGCCCCCTGTGTCCTCTCCCACTGTGTGACCCCCTCCTCCCAAAGTACACAAATGCAAACACACACCGACCCAACAGCCATCGACCTCACAACAGCATTCAGCCCATGCACCTGCACCCAAACACAGCAGACTGACACCTCCTACAACCACTCTGCTCCCGAACCTTGACCCTCTTCCCACCCCAGTGTCCCTAAGAAGCTTTTCCTTGCCACCCTTGACCTATTCCCTACCCCTCCCCCCAACGTCTTATACCTCGGGCTAGAGTGGCCAGAACCCAGCCCAGCACCTCAGCCACCAAGCCCACGTCCGCTGTGGTTTCTGGAGCTCAGAGAGGCTCTGAGGAGGCACCCGTCAGCCCAGCCAGTGTGCCACCAACACCTGCCAAGGATAAGAAGGTTCTGCCACCAGGAAAGGGCAAAAAGGGGAGAGCATCCAGCTAGGAGAAGGACGCACAACCAGCCAGCAAAGCCAAGGCAAAGACTCTAACTGTCAGAAGCAAGGAGGGGCCACCATCAGCCAAGGGGAAGAAGGGGCACAGAACACTAGGCAGGGCACTTCAGCCATCCAAGGCTGCAGGGAAAGGACTGGAGCCTCCCCCCTCCGCTGGTAGCACCGCCACCTGCACCGCAGCCACCACTGCCAGCTGCCTTGCGACCAGCACAGACACCTGCACCGCGGAAAGCAGCATCGCCACCAGCAGCAGGAGCCCCAGTGGGCAGCTGTCTGAGGCTGCAGGTGAAGGGCTGCAGCTTCCCCCAAACTGGCAGCACTGCCAGCTGCACCACGGCCACCACTGCCACCTGCACCATGGACACCACCACCAGCTGCCCGAGGCCAGCACCACCACCTGCACTGCGGACAGCAGCACCGCCACCAGTAGCAGCAGCCACAGTAGGCAGCTGTCCGAGGGTGCAGGGGAAGGGCTGGAGCCTCCCCCCTCCACTGGCAGCACCGCCACCTGCACTGCAACCACTGTACAGCCATCCCCATCGGTGGATGGACTGTGTTCATGCATCCATGGTGTGTCATGCATCCCGCCCACAGAAAATCGTGTGGATCTGACACCCAGGTGAGTGATTGTGACCTGGCACACCCCATGTGCTGCATCACTGGGCACCAAGCCCCCCCCAGAACCAGTGGAAAAAGGCATCCACATACCCTATCCTTGGCAGGATGAAGCACACTTGGCACCAAGCCCCCACCAGAACCAGTGGAAGAAGGCATCAACTCACCCTATCCTTGGCAGGATGAAGCACACTGGGCACCATGCCCCTCCAGAACCAGTGGAAAACCGTCACCCACTTGAGAGACTGTGGCCTTGCACTCTCCAGGACCAATCAGTGGGTAAACCACCCACTTCAGAGCCTATGGCCCTGCACTCCCCAGGACCAAGAAGTGGGCAAACCACCCACTTGAGAGACTGTGGCTTTGCACTCCCCAGGACCAAGCAGTGGCCAAACCACCCACTTGAGAGACTGTGGCTTTGCTCTCCCCAGGACCAAGCAGTGGGCAAACCACCCACTTGAGAGACTGTGGCCTTGTACTTCCCAGGACCAAGCAGTGGGCAAACCACCCACTTGGGAGACTGTGGCTTTGCACTCCCCAGGACATCTCTGTGGGCATGGAGCCCCCTCCAGGAGCAGTGGCATTGCACTATCTTCTGGCTGAGGTGCCCCCCCCTTCCCTGTCCCCCTGAAGTGCCTATGTGTTTTTGACCTGATGCCCCTGCAGTGTTCTCTCCATATTGAGGCAGGAGTCAAGTGTGGCCTTGGCCTATGTGTTTTGACCCAGTGGGCCACGGACATTTTGAGTGGACATTGTCCCACCTTTTGTAAATATTGTATATTTTGTAAATGCTGTTTTTGAATTACTAACTTATTTATAAGTATTTCTAATATAACACTCATTTGACTTAATTGCTTTTGTCCTTGAGTTATTCCAGAAGGTTACGGGGTGTATATGTATTGTTGTTGCATGTGTTTGTGTGTATGGTGTTGGGGGTGAGGTGGGGGTGTTGCGTGTGTGTCACTCTCTTTTTCCTCCCCCATCCCCTATGTGATAGGTGCAGTACTCACTGTGGTTGTCGCCGCCGCCGTTGGTACTCCTGGTATATGGACAGAAACACCAGCATGGGGAAGACCTGCAGCTCGGGCTCCATGGCGTCCTGGTTCTTCCTTGAGTGTTGAGAGGTGAAAGGTTTCCATTCAAAGTACTGTTTCCGCCGTGCTTTTGATGGCTTTGGTACCACCCCAGAAAATCTGGCAGATGCGCCGGTTGTAATGGGGTGGGTGGTACATTGTCTTCCGCCTGGCTGTTGGCGGTTACCGCCGCGGTGTTTGTTGCTACCGCCGTGGCGGTTGGAGTGTTAAAGTGGCTGTATCTGTTGGCAGGTTCTGCCGTGGTCATGATTCCATTTTTGTTACCGCCGGCCTGTTGGTGGTATTCCCGCCACTTTAACACTGACCGCCAGGGTTGTAATGAGGGCCAAAGCCTTTTACTATTTGTACAGCAAAATCATTAAGATAAGATTGGCACAGTTCCATCCTCTCAGAGCTGTAAAATAACAAAAGCCTTTCACCACTCCAGGCACAGTATTACAGATTTGGACTGGTAAAATACCATTCAAGGCAACCTGGAAGTAAAAGTAAAAGCAACCCCTTACATGTGTTGTGCTATCATTATAGCTTTTCAGAGAGATTAAGCTTTGTCCAGACACAAGGGATCACCCAGAATAAGTCTAAAGAAAGCACTTTCACGGTTAGAGTGACTCATAAATTATGCAAAAAATAAGAGAGAGCTTTGGGTTGTTCACAAGTTTAGGTGGACAGCAGCTCCAGTAAGTTATACCGTGCAAAACCACCAACTCTCTAAATTGGCTCACCTCAAATGTCAGTTTTTTTAGCAAAGTTTTTAAGCACAGGATTAGCACTTTGCCATCCATGCTGAGCTAGAAAGGGGCAAAGTATTTTGCAATTGTTACAGCAAAATCTTTAACAATGGGATTGACATAGTACCATTCTCACTAAACTGTAAAATGACAAAAGCCTTTCACGGCTCCAGTCAAAGTAGTAGAACTTTGAACTGATAAAATACCATCAAAGTCAAACTAGAATGATTAAAAACATTGCATGACACGTGTTTCACTATCATTATAGCTTTTCAGAGAGGTTTAGCTTTGTCCAGAGACAAGCGAGCACCCAGTATAGGTAAAAAAGACCCTTTCAGACTTAGAGTGATGCATACATTGTGCAAAAAGAAGAAAGAACTCTGGGTAGTTCCCAGGTTTAGGTGGAGAGCAGATCCAATAAAGGGCACCCTGCAACACCACCAACAGGTTTGCTCAACCTCAAATGTCTGTTTTTTTGGCAAAGTTTTTAAGCGTAGGATTAGCACAGTGCCGTCCATGCTGAGCTAGAAAGAGGCAAAGGGGCTTACCTGCAGCGGCATTTTTTTTAATGCAGTGGCGGTACAAAAACAATTCAGAATTTGCAAAGTGATGCTAGAGGCCTATAGTGTCATTTTTTCCACCGCAACGTCATTTTGTAGCAGCGCCGGATCTGGCTGCGTCAGATACTGACAATGATATGCAAGGTAGGCGTTCCCACTTAAAAATGATGATGCATTGACACAGCCATATTTACAAGCTTTCCAAAACACGACACACGCTAAGGAAAAGTTGCACTAAGTCTGACTAGCATCAAAATTATAATGCCTGGTCAGACCAATCGTTAAAATGACTCTTTGGCACAGGTACATAATGAGAACACACACAAAACACTCTGGAAACCTGGATGACAAAATGGGTTGACTCCTACTACTGCTTGGGGCACCGAGAAGACCACCACAACACCCATCATCACCACCACAACCACCAAAATACCCACCACCCATACCACAGAGGCAGCGCAGGATAAAGGAACATATCATTCACCACTGGACATCCCTGATTTCCCTCAGAGTGCAAGAGGTCATGACCTTTTACCGGCTGTGCAGGGAGTCCTTTATCCAACTGTTCCATCTAATTGCTCCCAGACTGCGGGCTACTGTCAACAGGGTCACCAGCATACCACCACTGACAAAGTTCCTGGGCATGCTACATATTCTTGTGTCTTGCTCCTTCCAGGCCACTGCAGCACGACTGGGAGGAGTGTGACAGCCATCCCTGTCAGCATTCCTCCCCTCTGTACTGGATACCATCATCTGCCTCACACCCCACCAAATCATCTTCTCTAACACCCAGCATTGCAGCAGGAAATAAAACAAGGCTTCTATGCCATTGCTGGGTGCCGTGGACTGTACACATGTGCAACTTGTTTCTTCTGCTACAACTGAACACTTATACAGGAACCCGAAACATACCCAGTCATTGAACGTACAGGCCATCGTTGACCCTCGTGGGTTGATTCTGAATGTGGTAGCCATATACCTGGGCAGTGTACATGATTCCTACAGCTTCAGGTAGTCCATCATTAACCAGAGATTCCAGGTTGACAATATGTAAATGGACTGCTTGTAGGCAAGCAAGCAGAAAGTACCTAACTGGCATCATAACTAATAGATATGGGGGACATAATACACAGATAACTGTCTGCCTGCACAGATAGGGACTACCGGATGAGGTCCTTTACACATATATGCACCATGTCTGGGTACACATATGTAATGGAAAACACCATGACATACAGATGAAGGCATCTCAACCCAGTTTTTCACACGCTGCATGATATAAAGGCACAGAGCCATGCATGGCAGCTAGGAAATCTGCCACACATTTCTGTGTGCAAGGGAGGTGTACCATGTACACTGGGGAGTGGTCACATGCAACACACATCGGCCATCAGCTGTGTCATGGCTTACACATCAGTGACAGGGGGCCTCATGTACAAGCCCCTACCAGCACAATGTACTACTGGAGCAACATTTCACTCACGCTCCAGTGGCACAGTGTGCCAGTCAATATTTACAAGGCCATGCAAATCCACCTTGCATGAATTTTCATAACCTTGTAAATATGGACAACTTTCATGTATAACACTGTGTGAAAGGAACATTCCATGGGTGTTGCTTGGGGTTTACCCATGCAACACCCATGGTAGCAGAAGGTATCTGATGCATTCCCAGATTTACAAGGCTGAGAATGCAGCAGAATCTTACGCCGCCTCAGGAGTGGTATAAGAGTGGTGCATGCTCTTACTATGTGTTTTGCATTTTGCAGCACACATAGAAAGAGGGAAACACCTCTTATGATGGTTTTTGGGCAGAAAGGTGTCCCTTTCTGCTCAATAACAATCATCCTCACAATGTAGGCACCTTTACACCATGGTGCAAGGCTGCCTGTGTTAGAGCTAGGCAGCAATTTGTGGACAACTGCAGGGGGACAAAAAGGAGCTATATCTTGTAGGTGCATTTATGCCCTTTCCTGGTGCTGCATGGCAGCACAGCAAGGGACTTGATGTGCCTTCCTGTGCCATGGGCCCTGTAAATGAGGCCCAAGTGCTAGATAACAAACCATGGCCCATGGGTAGGTGACATGTAACCGTACAAATGCATAATGATTTCTAAAATAACTCCCATCTCACATGTGTGAAGTGTAATGCTACACACATACATCACTTACCATGCTTCTAAGGCAGAAGCCTTGGCTGGAAGGTGCTCCTACATACACAAATTCAATCCTGAAAGCAAAGAAGAACACATACAGCCCCTGATGAAACTGTGACTGTGTACTTGCTAGCCAACCTGTGTGTAAGTCTAGTTGTATGGACCCCAGATCTGCAGGAGACCCCAAGTATTGTGTACCAGTTCCCCTTCTTAGAGACATAGCACAGTGCAGGAAGTTGTGTAGCTGGACTGCAGATGACCATCAACAAACTGGCAGTGTTGTGTGCACACATTTGGCACAATGACATCACACATGTACACAATGTTCCCTCACCGTAACATGCAACCATGGATTGAGAAATGGCAGTTGTCACATTGTGTCACTCAGTTGGGGTGTGTGAGTGCAATGTAGGACAATCAAAGGCATGAAAAATATAATGTGTGGCAGCACCAACATCTAGGTATGACCATAAACCCATACATGTGTTTTTGTGAGCCATGTCTAGCATGTCACCAACAACCTAGCTTGGACCTAGAAAAAAGATTCACATCCACATTCTGACACACCACACATGTATTGTGAACACAAAACATTGAGTGGACTTGAGCGATGGGAATCAACCACCATCTAAATCTGCTGCAGAAATATGACAATCAGGAAGTTGAATTGTATGATGCATCTGCCAATGCCCTGCATTTGACATACCATACAGTGAGTGAACAGGCCCTTGGAAACAGCAGTGCACTGGCATGATCGACATACCATGGGGTCATTATTGGGAGAAGTGCATGATAACACACCAATGATAATACCAATAATCCAGAACACATAACATACATGAGCAAGATGTATGAGAATTCAGTAATCCACAACAATGACATTGTTCCTTTTCTTTTACATTTCAGCTGACAAAGAATATGGCATACAACAGTGGGTCATGACACCATTTGGAAATCCATAAACTGAGGCAGAAAAGGCCTACTACCAGACGCACAGTTGTATAAGAAACATCAATGAGCGGACCTTTGGTCTACTCAAGGGTCAGTTTTGCTGCCTGGACGGTTTGGGTGGGAGACTCTTGTATTCCCCCCCTCCCACACTCTTGTGTGCAAGATAATATTGGCCTGTGTATTGTGTCAGGACAAATGGCCCCTGGGACAATGAACAGGAGGCACAAAGAGACGAGAAAGAGGATGAGCCACCACATCAGCCTGACCTCTAAAACACTGCTGCTTGTGCCTGGAGACGTGCACACATCGTCAAGAACGTCTTTAGTAAGCATGTGAGTCTGAAGGCATGACTGCCAAACATGTAAATAAGTGAGTCAATCTAACATATATCTTGGAATGTTTGTCACAATCCCACTTAAAAAATAACACTCCCACATCCAGGAAACCATAAGTAGGCCACAACAGTTGTCAATCAAGTGTGAACACTGTCATCATCTTCAATGTACCAGACACAATGCACTGATCTCTGAAAAGTGTGGTGTGTAATGTATGCATTGACTGTCAAACAAATATGTTCAACTGAAGACACTCATATCTGACACTGAATTTGTACAAAAGGAAAATAGATAGATATGAATCACTATGTGATGCATTAGGGCTAAACGGTATGGCAAGGTATGTAAATAGTAGTCATAAACTGCAACAGTGGATCACTGTGAGATGTGTGTCAACTCAATGGATAAAAGAATTATGACACTGGTGGCAACTTACAACATACACATCTTTTGCACTCACATTTATGACAAATAGTAAGTGTATCACGGTGTACAGTACACCTGTATGTGTAGTACAATGTCTGACAAATCTGTGATCATTGTGCATGTATGGCAATCAATGACATACCATGTCACATACTGTTGCCAATATGCCTGAGTACATCAGGGCACAGAAGGGCTCGTACATGTATGTGGGAATACTAGCTGTAATGCCCATTCCCCCAATTCACCCCTACTCACTGTGCAGCTGACAAAGGATATTGACTGCAGCTGTGGGTGAGTACTCCTCACAAGCACACCCATATGTAAGCCCAGCAGAGTTATAATCATGTCCTAAACAGGACCTGCAACATTGTGGAGGTGACTTCCAGAGTTCCCCACTACTACTTCAGGGGTCAGGATATATTTGGGGAGCAATTAGCCTACTCCACACCAAGAGCAACTAAACCAATACTAGTATGCTGCGAACTGCAGAACACATGAGCAGAGCATAATCTCTCATGGCCCAATGACAATGAGGACCATAAAGAATGGGACGATGAGTATGGTGAACATGGGTAGCAAGTGGAAGATGCAACATCAATAGCAGCAACAGTGCTGATGTCCCATCTACTAGTCATGTGTGTTGTACATGCATGAATGACTCACACAGTGTCAGAAGAGAATGACTACAAGAACAAATTTATCGATGTAAGATAACACATATTATCACAAATGTTGGTGACTGACCCTGGCTGTACCCTGGGTCTGCTAACCAGGCCTAGGGCTACTACTCTGAATAAAAGGCATATGCAAAAGTGGTACAAGTACAACCGCCAACAACAGACTTCTGTAAGTCCCCAGTAGATAATAGGGCAAGGGGGAATCAAATTACATATAAGTCCCTAGTAGTTAACAAGGTAGGGAAGATTTGAATTCCACTGTGTGTAAAATGTGATGTCAGGTACAGAGCCAGTCTCCGGAGGCAAACTGACAGTGTGTCCCATGATGGCAGGCCCCTTAATGGCAGAGCGTGAGAAAACTGTACCATTCACATATTCCTTCACATGTGTGTGCTAGCTATCACAATACTTGCCTGCACTGGAGACTGTAACCCCCTACCCCACATTGCCTGACAGCCTGCTGTCTGCACTGTGGTTCACAACACATATTGACAGGTGTCTGCACTGTCTATGAATGTGAGTGTGTGGCCCACATTCCAAGGCAAGTCCATGGCATGCCTGGGGGTAAACTAAGCAATGGATTCAGGTACCAACCCATAGTTGGTTCAGGGGGCAACCCTTCAAAGGTATAGTGTGAACAAAACATAAGAAATGTGCCCTATGCATGTTCTGATCCTTGTAATGTATGTACTTCCACCCATGTATACGTACAAAACATACATTGGACACATTGCAAGAGAGGAGAGTGCAAAACACATAGAACTCAACTATTCACAGGCAACACAGCAATCCATATGACTTTAAAAATGAATCCCACATGACAGCATACACAGATATACATATTTCATCCATTGTGTCAAACAAATCAATGCATTGTCCCAATGTGTGTTTTTTCAGCCATTGTGCATGCCAGAAATGTATGCATTCCATGCGACGTGTCGGGCGTCCTTATGGTGCTTCAGCATGCGTCCTCAAAAATTCATGCATTGGTGTATAGCATTAACAAAATGACATAATGGCTCAAAACGTGCCTCATCAGCATAGGAAGGATCCAATGGATCAGCCATGTTGCAAACCAAGAACTGTAAAGTTACTCTCACTTTCTCTTACACTCACAGTCTATGTGTCTGTGCTTGTGAGAGGTTGTGTGATGCTGGAGCTCTGTTGAGGAATGCTGTTACAGGAGTCTTTTGTGCTGTTTGCTGGCTCTGTTGTGTCCCTAACGTCTGTTTTGCTGTGTCTATTAATATAGTTTGTTGTATTTTACTGTGTATTGTCTGTGGTTTGTCCTTGGGGTAGATTAGTCTGTTGGGGTAGTTGGGGGTAGTTTGGGGTTTTCTTTTTGTATTCAGTAAATTGTAGGTCTGGGTTGGGATATGCTGGGGAAGGGAAGGCCCAGTGGCATGAGTGTCGAGGATTTGGGGGGCTTCATCTGGCTAGTCACTGACTGCCTGACAAATATGGTGGCAATGGGCGTGCTAGTGATCCTGGGGTACATAACATAGGCACGCCAGCAGTGGTGGGGGAAGGTCCACTTCTACATGCAGCAGATCTTCAATGTGGAACGGACAACTGTAGGAGGCTGGTCTGGTTTGTAGTGGGTATCTATGGTACTTACACCTTATACCAGGTCCAATTATCCCTTATTAGTGAAATGTAGGCAGTGTCTAGAAGCCAGGCTATCTAAAGGTAGCTGTAACTAAGCAGCCAGGGCTTATCTAAGAGACGTGCAAAGCTCATGCAATACCACTGTAGTCACATAGTACTCATCTACATGAAAGAAAATACCCAGTGTTCCAAAAATAAAGGTACTTTATTTTAGTGACACAAATACCAAAAAAACCATAGAGACTATACTTCCTTAGGAGGTGAGTAATACACAAATTATATACACTAGTATGCAGAAATAGGCATAAAAACAGTTAAAAACAATGCAATTAGTGAAAATCACAATAGTTAGAAATAGGCCTGGGGGAACACAAACCTCATACTAAGAAAGTGGAATGCGAATATCGGTTTCCCCCCTAGGCAAGTATATTATGTAGAGGGGCACTGGGAGTACTAGAAAACACCAAAGGTAAGTATTAGAACCCACCCCAGAGCCCAGGAAAGCAGGAATAAAACACAGTAACCTTCCTAGAACACACAGAAGCACAGGAAAGAAGATTATGCAAGAACCCGAAGAGACTGCAAGACACCATCAGTGGATTCCTAGACCTGAAGACCTGTGGAAGAAGGGGACCAAGTCCAAGAAGCACAGAAGAGCCCAGAGAGAACAGGAGCCCCTGCTAACGCGTATGAAGGTGCAAACGAAGAATCACCGGTGAAGAAGAACAGTCAGTACTGCACCCAAGATGGATTTGGGTTTCTGGTTGGTGTAAGCGATATCCCACGCCGGATGGAGGATTGCAGTCTCGTTTGCATCGCTGGGGTCCACCAACAAGCCTTGGAACACACAAAGCTCGCGGTTAGCAGAAAATCACGCTGCTCGGGATCAGGAAGAACCAGGTGAATCTATCTAGGAGGGAGAGTCAGAGGGGGCTCTCAGCAACTCAGAGAGCCCACAGAAGATCAGGCAGCATGCACAGGAATCCCAAAGCATGGGGACAAAGAAGGTGCAAAAGGTGGCCCATGCAGTACTATGACAAAGGTTCCGACGTTGCCGCAGAACCACTCAGGAAGATGTGCTTCGCAGGATAGAGTTCTGGGGGCTGGAGCTGCAAGTTGCATGAAGAACTTTGTGGAAGAATGCCGACAGGCCTTGGCAGTTGCAAAACATGCGGTGCATGGGAGTACTATCTTGCGAGGGGAAGCAAGCTCTTACCTCCACCAAAGTTGGACAGTTGGACTGCAGGACCGTTGGGACCACTTCAGTCCAGCACCTGTGATGCAGGATCCATGCAGCCCAGCGGGAGAGGGGATCCACACAGCCATTCGTCATTGCAGTAGGTGCCTGCTGAAGTAGGGGAGTGACTCCTTCACCCCAAGGGAGATTCCTTAGCTCTTCTGGTGCACGCTGAAGACAGGCTGTCCTCTGAGGATGCACAACCAGGAAACAGTTGCAGTTGCTGGCAGGAGTTGAAGATGCAATGTTGCAGAAGTCGTCTTTGCTTCTTTGTTGCAGTTTCTAAAGTTCCTGGAGGGTCCAGATGCAGTTTCTTCAGCGTGAAGGTGAATTGGAGGATGCAGAGGATTCCTGCTGAAGTCTTGCAATCTGAACCTGAACAACCACCCAAAGAGTAGACCCTAAATAGCCCTAAAAAGAGGATTGGTCAGCTAAACAGGTAAGCACCTTTCAGGGAAGGGCTCTGATGACACTTGCTGGCACTGGCCATTCAGATGCTCCCAGAGTTCCCTGCCAACTTGGAATCCAAGATGGCAATATCTAGAGACCCTCTGGAGGAGCTCTGTGCACCACCCTCAGGATGGTGATGGACAGGGGAGATGACATTCTCCTTTCCTTTGTCCAGTTTCATGCCAGAGCAGGGACTAGGGGTCCCTGAACCGGTGTAGACTGGATTATGTAAGGACGGCACCAAATGTGGCCTTCAAAGCATTTCCAGTGGCATGGGGAGGTTACCTCAACCAAGCATGTAACACATATTTCCAAAGGGAGAGGGTGTAACATCCCTCTCCCAAAGGAAATCCTTTGTTCTGCCTTCCTGGGCTTGAGCTTTTCAAGCAACAGGAGGACATCAACCTGTCTGAGAGGTGGCAGCAGCTGGGGGTGCCAGGAAAACCTCAGAAGGCTGGAATGGCAATACTCAGGGTCCTCTAAGGAGCCCCTAGAGTGCATGGAATCATACAACCAATGCTTGCAGAAGCCTTGGGGTATGATTTCAACATGTTTGATACCAAACATGCCTATGTTCTGAGTTACCATTATGTAGCTGGACATAGGTAGTGACCTTTGTCCAGTACACACGTAAAATGGCATCCCCGCACTCACAAAGTCATGTTGTGGGGGCACCTCTGCTAGAGTATGCAGAAGGGACATTGATGAGCAATCAATACGATGAGTGTGTCACAACATGATCACAAAACAGCATTTATCATAACCGTATTCAATGATGACACGGTCATTGAAAGATGTCCAAAGATGGGGCTTTGCTATTGTGCAACATTCGCGTGGCCTTGATAGCTTGACCATAATCAATAGGGAGATGATGAACATTGGTTAGATATCTATTCGCTTTGCCCTCCAAGATGTTATTTTGATCTGTGATGTGCATCATGTGATGCCTGCAGATATTATTCACATGGAATGCTTGACATTCATTTGCCAAATTAACCTTTACATGACATGTATGCCTTCTGTTTAATTAGGAAACATGACTCCATCCCAGAAGCAGAATTTTGAAAAAAGGGCCAACCGCTATTGCTACATCCGCCATGTGTGAAAGGCCTTCAAGAGGACGGGGAGAGAGCATTTGGGTCCTGGAGTGCCTTTCACCAATGGGCTCCAGCCATGGAACCAGCCACCTCCACCCACCATGGAATGGGCAGAGCTTGGGCCACAGGCAGGGGTGCAGAGGCAGGTCCATCCACCTCCATCACCACAACAACTGCCCCATCCACACCACAGGCCCCACCAAATGTACTTTGAGCAGATTTTGAGTGGGACATTCGGCAGGAAGAGGCAGACAAGAAGTTGCGGTTGCCCAGCCTGGAGCTCAAGCATGAACAGGTGATCATCATGCTCTGGGAGATCAAGGCAGCTGTGATCATACAATGAGGAGCAGGATGGCCCAAAAGAACACTTATCTCCTTTTCCCTTGTATACAGTTTTCTATTGCTGAGGTTTTTAGATAGTTGGTGCAAGGTAAGTTAGTGTAGTATAGGGTAGTTTAGGTATGTCATAGTTTTTATTAGGGGTGGTGTAGGAGGCTGGCCTGGTTTGTAGTGGGTACCTAAGGTACTTACACCTTATACCAGGGCCAGTTATCCCTTATTAGTGAAATCAGTGTCTTGAAGCCAGGCTGTCTAGAGGTAGCTCTAGGCAGAGCAGCCAAGGCTGAACTAGGAGACATGTAAAGCTCTTGCAATACCACTGTAGTCACACAGTACTTACACACAGGAAATACAATACTCAGTGTTACCAAAAAGAAAGGTACTTTATTTTAGTGACACAAGGCCAAATATATCTTACAGGCTATACTCCCTTAGGAGGTAAGTATTATACACAAAATATACACTAGTTACCAAAATCACGTCAGTAAACAGTCATAAATAAGTGCAAATAGTGAAAATCACCATAGGTTACAATGAGCCTAGAGGGAACAAAAAGCATATACAAAAATAGTGGAATGTGAATGTCGGTTTCCCACCTCGGCAAGAGTAATGTGTGGAGGGGCGCTGGGAAAGTAAGAAAACACCAAAAGTAAGTAAGTACCCCACCCCAGAGCCCAGGCAAAATGGAGTTAATTACAACAAGTTCCTCAGAACACACTAGAAGTCGTGATAAAGAATAATGCAAAAACCAAGCAAGACTGCAAGACACCAACAATGGATTCCTGGACCTGAAGACCTGCAGAGAGAGGAGACCAAGTCCAAGAACAGCAGAAGAGTCCAGGAAGAACAGGAACCCCTGCTAACCTGGTTGAAGGTGCAAAAGTGAAAACTCCGGTTGGAAGAAAAAGTCAGAGATGCACCAAAGGGGACAGCTGTGGGTTCCTGTTTGGTGCAAGAGATGTCCCACGTCGAGTAGATGAATGCAGGCTAGTTTTTGTCATTTGATTCCGCCAACAAGTCTTGGCTCACGCAAGAGACGCGTATGGCAGGAAAAGGCACTACCCAGGTCCAGGAAGGACCTGGAGATTTCAACTTGGACTGACAAGACAGAGGTGGCTCCCAGCACTTCAGAGAGCCCTCAGAAGACCAGACAGCACCCACAGGAGTCGCAGGACATGGGGACAAAGGTGTTGCAAATCGCAGTCATCACAGCACTACACAAAGGGATCCCACGCAGCCAGAGAACAACTCAGGGAGCTGAGAGTCTCAGGATAGAGTCCTGGGGACCCGGGCTCGGCTGTGCACAAAGGATTCTTTGGAGAAGCACACAGAAGCCCTTGGAGCTGAAAATCACGTGGTGCACAGGGCTACTGTCTGGCACGGGGAGGCAAGCTCTTACCTCCACCAAATTTGGACAGTCAGACATTTGAACAGTCAGGGTTGCTTCAGTGTTCCAGGACCCACGCTCGTCATCAGGAGAGGGGACCCAGAGTACCGGTCGTCACTGCAGAGAGGTGCCTGCTGAAGCAGGGAAGAGACTCTGTCACTCCATGGGCGATTCCTTCACTTTTTCTGCTGCAGGATGAAGACAGGCAGTCCTCAGAGCATGCATGACCTGGAAACTGTTGCAGTTGCTGGCAGGAGCTGGAGTTACAGAGTTGCAGTAGCCATCTTGGATACTTTGTTGCAAGTTGTATAGTTCATGGAGCAGTTCTGTTGTTGATTAGACAGTAGAAGTTGAAACAAAGGATACAGAGGAGTCCTGCTCGAGTCTTGCAATCCAAATCTGACGAAACACCCAGAGGAGAGATGCTAAATAGCACTCAGAGGGGGATTGACTACCTAACTGTAGGAAAGTACCATATTGCTTGGTATGTCACCCCAATTTTTACTGTATGTATGTTTGTTTTTGCCTGTGTCACTGGGATCCTGCTAGCCAGGACCCCAGTGCTCATAAAGTATGCCCTGTATGTGTTCCCTGTGTGGTGCCTAACTGTATCACTGAGGCTCTGCTAATCAGAACCTCAGTGTTTATGCTCTCTCTGCTTTTTAAAATTGTCACTGCTGGCTAGTGACTAATTTTACCAATTCTTATTGGCACACTGGAACACTCTTATAATTCCCTAGTATATGGTACCCAGGTACCCAGGGTATTGGGGTTCCAGGAGATCCCTGCGGGCTGCAGCATTCCTTTTGCCACCCATAGGGAGCTCAGACAATTCTTACACAGGACTGCCACTGCAGCCTGAGTGAAACAATGTCCACGTTATTTCACAGCCATTTTACACTGCACTTAAGTAACTTATAAGTCACCTACATGTCTAACCTTCACTTAGTAAAGGTTAGGTGCAAAGTTACTTAGTGTGTGGGCACCCTGGCACTAGCCAAGGTGCCCCCACATTGTTCAGGGCAAATTCCCCAGAATTTGTGAGTGCGGGGACACCATTATACGTGTGCACTACATATAGGTCAACACCTATATGTAGCATCACAATGGTAACTCAGAACATGGCCATGTAACATGTCTAGGATCATGGAATTATCATCCCAATACCAGTCTGGTATTGGGGGGACAATTCCATGTCCCTGGGTCTCCAGCACAGATCCCGGGTACTGCCAAACTACCTTTCCGGGGTTTTCTCTGCAGCTACTGCTGCTGACAACCCTCAGACAGGTTTCTGCCCCCCTGGGGCCTGGGCAGCTCAGTCCAAGGAAGGCAGAACAAAGGATTTCCTCTGAGAGAGGGTGTTACACCATCTCCCTTTGGAAATAGGTGTGAAGGGCCTGGGAGGAGTAGCCTCTCCTGGCCTCTGGAAATGATTTGAAGGGCACAAATGATGCCCTCTTTGCATAAGCCAGTCTACACCGGTTCAGGGATCCCCCAGCCATGCTCTGGTGCGAAACTGGACAAAGGAAAGGGGAGTGACCACTCTCCTGACCAGCACCTCCCAGGGGAGGTGCCCAGAGCTCCTCCAGTGTGTCCCAGACCTCTGCCATCTTGGATGAAGAGGTGTGAGGGCACCATGGACAGCTCTGTGTGGCCAGTGCCAGCAGGTGACGTCAGAGACCCCTCCTGATAGGTGCTTACCTTTCTCTGTAGCCAATCCTCCTCTGAGGGCTATTTAGGGTCTCTCCTGTGGGCATCTCACCAGATAACGAATGCAAGAGCTCACCAGAGTTCCTCTGGACTTCTCTTTTTGACTTCTGCCAAGGATCGACCGCTGACTGCTCCAGGACACCTGCAAAACCGCAACAAAGTATCAAGAAGACTACCATCAACATTGTAGAGCCTCATCCTGCCAGCTTTATCGACTGTTTCCTGGTGGTGCATGCTCTGAGGGTTGTCTGCCTTTACCCTGCACTGGAAGCCAAGAAGAAATCTCCTGTGAGTCGACGGAATCTTCCCCCTGCCAACACGGACACCAAACTTCTGCATCACCGGTCCTCTGGGTCCCCTCTCATCCTGACGAGCGAGGTCCCTGGAACACAGGAGCTGGGTCCAAGTGTCCCTGACAGTCCAGTGGCACTTCTGTCCAAATTTGGTGGAGGTAAGCCCTTGCCTCCCCACGCCAGACAGTAATCCTGTGTACTGCGTGAACTGCAGCTGCTAGGGCTTCTGTGACCTTTTGCAAGACTTCCTTCGTGAACATCCTAGCCCAGGTCACTAGCACTCCGTCCTGCATTGCTCAACTCGCTGAGTTGGACTCTGACTTCATGGGACTCCCTTTTGTTGTGCTGAGTCGACCGTTGTACTCAAATCTTCTGAACGCCTGTTCAGGTGCTTCAGAGGGTGTTGCCTGTTTCTGCATGGGCTCTCCGTGTTGCTGAGCGCCTCCTCTGTCCCCTCCTCCAAGGGGCGACCTCCTGGTCCTTCCTGGGCCCTGGCAGCACCCAAAACCTTCAAACTGGACTTTTGCAGCTTCCAAGGCTTGTTTGCGGTCTTTCTGCGTGTAAACAACTCTACATCCTCCAGCACGCCATGGAACATCTTCTGACCAAGGCAGAAGTTCCTGGCACCTCCCGTTGTTGCAGAATCTTCGGCTTCTTCCATCTGGAGGCAGCCCCTTTGAACCTTCATCCAGGGTTTAGTGGGCTCCTGCCCCCCTGGACACTTGCGTGACTCTTGGACTTGGTCCCCTTCCTTTGCAGGTCCTCGGGTCCAGGTATCTTGGACACCCTTAGTGTTTTCTTACACTCCCAGCGACCCTCTACATACTACACTAGGCCTGGGGTCCATTCGTGATTCGCATTCCACTTTTGGAGTATATGGTTTGTGTTGCCCCTAGGCCTATTTTTCCCTATTGCATTCTATTGTGATCAAAGCATTTCCTCTGAGAGCAGGGTGTTACACCCTCTCCCTTTGGAAATAGGTGTTACAGGCTGGGGAGGGGTAGCCTCCCCCAGCCTCTGGAAATGCTTTGAAGGACAGAGATGGTGCCCTCCTTGCATAAACCAGTCTACACCTGTTCAGGGACCCCTTCTCCCCTGCTCTGGTGGGAAACTGGACAAAGGAAAGTGGGGTGACCACTCCCATGTCCATCACCACCCCAGGCGTGGTGCCCAGAGCTCCTCCAGTGTGTCCTAGACTTCAGCCATCTTGCTTTGCAAGGTGTGGGGGAACTCTGGAGGCCTCTGAGTGGCCAATGCCAGCAGGTGACATCAGAAACCCCTCCTGATAGGTCCATACCTGATAAGGTAGCCAATCCCTCACTCAGGGCTATTTAGGGTCTCTCCTGTGGTTCTGTTCAGATTCTGCTTGCAAGTTTCCTTCAGGAATCCTTGCAACAACTTCAGACTCTTCTGACCTCGGATTAACCGCAGCCTGCTCCAAGAAACACTGTAACTACAACAAAGTGTCTAGAAGAGACACTTTTCTTGAGCAACCTCAGCTCCAAGTCAGCAACTGCAACAGTTTCCATGGTGTACATGCTCTGGGGACTCCCTGCCTTCATCCTGCACCAGAAGGACCAAAGAAATCTCCCATGGAGTGACGGAGTCACTCCCCTTCTCCAAGCAGGCACCTTCCAAGGCGACGACCGGTACCCTGGGACTCCTCTCACGGTGACGAGCTTGCTCCTAAGGACACAGAGGGTGGACATCATTGACATAGACTGTACTGAGGTCCTGTTGAAGCAATTTGGAGGAGGTAAGACCTTGCCTTCCCTGAGAATGACAATACCCCTGTGTATTTTGTGTATTTTGTATTCTTCGTCTCCTGAGGCCTCTGTGCACTCTTGGCAAAATTCCTTTGTACACTGTCTGGCCCAGGTCCCCAGCACTCCATCCTGTGATGCTCAACTCCCTGAGTTGTTCTCCGGCGGCATGGGACCTTCTTTTGTTGTACTGCATCAACTGTGTTTTGCACCTCCTTTGAACCCAGATCCTGTGGCTTCTGAGGGTGCTGGATGGCATCCTGAGGGCTCTCTAAAGTGCTGAGAACTCCCTCTTCCTCCTCACACAGAGTTGAGGCCCCCAGGTCCCTCCTGGGTCCATCCAGTGCAATTTTGATGAAAAATGCACTTTTGCTGTAGCCAAGGGTTGTTGGTGCCTTCCAACACGAAATTTCATCTGCAACAATTTTCACGCCGTGGGACATCCTTTGCATCATGCAGGAACCTGCTACCATCTTCCTAGGGTGCATTTCTGCAGTCTTCAACTAACCGGGGACTCTTTTTTTGCACCCTCTTCTGGGTTGGCAGGGGCTCCTGTCCTTCCTGGAACTTCTTTCAGCTTCTGGACTTGGTCCGCTTCCTTTGCAGGACTTCAGGCCAATAATCCAGCAGTTGTTCTTTGCAGACTTGGTTGGCTGCTGCAAAATCCCCAAAACAAGGTGTAGTGTGTATTGTAAGGAAACTTGTATTACTTTACTCCTACTTTTTCTGGGCTTTGAGGTTGGGTAATTTACTTACCTTTACTGTATTCTTACTCTCCCAGCGATTCTGCACACACTATACTTGTCTAGGGGGGAATTTGTGATTCACATTCCATTTTTTTAGTATATGGTTTGTTTGCCCCTAGACCTATTTTCTCCCATTGCATTCTATCGGATTTCCTACTGTTTGCATTGTTCTATGACTGTTTACTTGTCTAATTTTGATGTCTAGTGTATATAGTGTGTATAATACTTACCTCCAGAAGGAGTATTGTTTCTAAGATATTTTTGGTACTGTGTCACCCAAAGAAAATACCTTTATTTTTGGTAACACTGAGTATTGTCCTTACTTGTGTATAAGTACTGTGTAACTATAAGTGGTATTTCATGAGCTTTGCATGTCTCCTAGTTCAGCCGAAGCTGCTCTGCTGTAGCTACCTCTATCAGCCTAAGCTGCCAGAACACTACTACATTCACTAACAAGGGATAACTGGACCTGGTGTAAGGTGTAAGTACCCAAGGTACCCACTACAAACCATGCCAGCCTGCTACAGTGGAGCCCCCAGAGTGCATCGGATTGTGCAACCAATAATGGAATCAGTATTGGGGTACAATTCCCAGTTGTTAGACACCTCACATGGCCATAGTCAGAGTTACTACTGTGAAGCTAAAAAAAGGTATTGACCTTTATATAGTGCACACTTATAATGGCGTCCCTGCACTCATGAAGTCTGGGAACATGTGCCTAGACACCCTGGGGGCAGCCATGGTAGCGCAAGGGTGCCCTCACTCAAAGGTACTATGCACCTAGCCTTCAGGGTCTGAAGGTGACTTATAAGTGACCTTGTGCAGTGAAAATGGCTGTGAAATAGTGTTTACACTATTTCACTCAGGCCGCAATGGTAGTCGTGAAGAAGTGTTTGTATGAGTTCCTTATGGGTGCCAAAAGAAATGCTGCAGCCTATAACGATCTCCTGGAACCCCAATGCCCTGGGTACCTAGGTACCATATACTAGGGACTAATAAGGGGGAGTCCAGTATACTAATTTGGAGTGGAATACTGGGTTACCAGTATGTTAAGTACAAATTTGGAATCAGAGAGACCAGAAGTACTGGAGTTCTATTAAGCAGGACTCCAGTGTCATAGTTAAGCATACTGACAAAAACTGTGAAACAGACTGACAAGTAGGCCACAACCTATGAGCATTGGGGTCCTGACTATCAGGATCCCAGTGATACAGTAAAAACACACTGACAAACACTGACAAACACTGACAAACAGGCCAAAAATGGGGCTAACCATGCTAGAAAGAGGCTACTTCTCACAGGTGGGTACTTTATTTGGGGTTTCTTATTATTGGGGGTTATTAGAGGATGATGTTTTAAGTCTGTGTACTTTTTCAAAAAATCAACAAGAATACATAAATATTATATCTTTGTTCAAGCCTAGATGTTTAGCTAGAGTATGTATAGCTGTAGTTACTGTTGTCCTTGCCAACAGATATGTTTTAAGGGGTGGGGGGTTGATGTTTATCACGTGGCATTAAATGTATAAGGTAAGTTAAGTTAAGTTAGTTGTAGTTATAAATTAGTTTAAGGTAGTGTAGGATATGTAAAGATAGGTTAGTTTGTTTAGGTAGTTTTTAGTGAAAGATTCATAGTTTTATTAAATTTTGTTGTTTTATACATTATGGTCTCTGTCATGATTTACTATCTAGGATTTAGAATGTATATACAGACTGTTAGGTACATGCATTTGGCTTTGCAAGCAGTATTTGGAAACATGTGGCAAGGTGTATTCCTTATGGGCAAGTACGTGCCAGGTTGTCAATGGGATCCCATCAGTTATCTACAAACATCATTGAGCAATGTATGTGACAACCTGAATGTCAATGGATACACATCCCTTTACAGGTATTCATGTGCATTTGCTCTGTGTTGGTAAGTCATGGTGCATGCATTTGTGGAATGCTGTTGTTATTGCAATCACCCTAAATCATGGATTTGTAACTCACACATTTATGCCTGCCCCTCACACACTTAAACTAGCATCATTTGATTTTCACATCAATGTAAGATTGCTGCTATTGTCCTTGCTTAGACCAGCCACTTCATGTGTGTGTTACATCACCTGTCACAATGACTGCATGATACCTGTTGCATTGCCTGCTTGGGAGCCTAAAAAACAGTTTTTTTCATCAACGTACATATCATATTCATCAAGTATGTTCACACAGTCTGTGCGGCTTTGTCTTGGCCTCAATCCACACATATCTCTTTGGCAAGTCCATTGGGGGTGAACATGTCATGGGACATTTGTAGGATAAGAATGCTTTAGTGAGGAATAGGACCAGATTGCCAATAGGGAAGATTGGCACAATGACAGTCCACGTATCTGCAAGGTCAACAGTGGAAGATTCCAATTGAGGATGGTGCAAGGTGTTTTGACACTTGCTTGATCTTAGGCACAGAGCAAAGTCGAAAGGCGCCCATTTTTCCCTATTTCAATGTCTGTTGCATTCTGCAGTACACATAGAAAGTGGAAGACGCTATTCATGATTGTTCATGTTCATGAAAGTATCTCTTCAGCACATGAGCAATCATCACTACAACGTAGGAACCCTTACTCCATGGTGCAAGGAATCCTGAGTTGGTGCTAGGAAGCAGTGAGTACACCATCACTGAAGAAAGAACAGCTATGTGTTGCATTTTGGTAAATACAATACATCCCTATACTTTTAAAATGATGCAGCACAGCAGAGCAAGCTGGCCTGCAGCACCACGTTGCATCATTTCATCTTACATGGGGCCCTATGTTGAACAGTAATGTGTAGTTCACCTGTTGGACATGAGTATAGCTGCACAGTTTATCACAATTTATATTACAAATGGATTGTTCTCACAGACACTCTGTGCCTGCTCTGAGGAGATGGGCTTTGTCCGACTATGTAGTTTAGCTTACTTACATTCCCCCATAACATCCTGATTTGAGTTGCATATCTGCAAAGTGTCACACGTCATATGGCCCTTACCATTGTATGTGTACAGACCTCCTTAGATTGCCCACTTTTGGGTCCTGGTACACAGGTAAGTGGCACACAGTGATCCTACCCAAATCATACATTCATTCTCACGTGCCTACGACCTGCCGATCATGCATGTCCATATCCAGTGGGACTACATGTTCATTTGTTATAGACAGCAAGTGTTGGAGCTTCACCCACATTGTAGTGGTGGTGTAATCGGTTCAGTTTCTTAGGCAAGGCCGCTGCGGGACTATGGCTCAGAGGTAGAGGTGCGCCGGCGGGCAGTGTGTTTAATAGGCGCGTACGGTACCCGCGGGGTCTGCCAGGCGCAGGGCGCTGCATCCGCTCCCTGGAGGAGGAGGAGGAGGAGAAAGCGGCAGCAACAGCGGTCGGGTAGGATGGAGGAGAAAAAGGAAGAGGGCGAAGCTGAGATCCAGGAACACGGGCCTTAACATTGGTTCACGAAGTGGGAGCGACAGTGCTTAGCAGAGGCTGAGCAGGATGATTCGCCCAAGGAGGAGGCAGATGGCACCCAGCAGAAACTCTGGCACCTCTTCCAGAACTCGCCCACCGCCGTAGCGCAACTCTACAAAGACCATGCATGCCAGCAGCAGGGTCTATCTCTCTGGGTCCCCTTCCAAAATGCAGCTACTGCAGTGACTAATGTTTATAAAGAAAGCGTGGATGCCCACCAACAAAGTTTTGATCTAGGAATTCAAATTGGATATCAGCGACATAATAAGAACGTGTTAGCCTGGTTAAAAAAAACGCAGAAGAACTATTCGTAGAGAGGATTTGATCAGCTTTCCTTGTGGAAAAGTTCCTCCTCCATGTAACTCTAGAGCACTCCCAAGACTGACTGTTGTAACCCCTAGTCGGGCGACTTCGACAGAAACTAGTTCCTCTGTAGAGACTGATTTGCAGCCCTTCAGGGAAGCCATAGCTCTCCATGGATTGAGTGGTGCAATGGCTAGTATAAGTGTCCGCTCCAGTACTCCTGGATCTCCCACTCATGTTAGCAGTGGTTCTAATGCTGGTCGTAGGAGAAATGGACTTCACGATGATGATTTGAACACTTTCATATCCGAAGAAATGGCACTCAACTTGGACAATGGTGGAACTAGAAAACGTACCTCAGCCCAGTGTGGTGATGTTATAGCAGATTCACCAACGAATAAACGCAACCGAATGATCTAAACTCCAGATAATTCAAATACACCATGCTGCTTAAAAGCCACTTGATCCTCAACATAAAATTGAAAAGGAAACTTAAGGCCATCTTCCTGTTTCACTGTTTCAAACAAGCAAATTCAATACTGATTGCCATAAAGAAAGTTAGGTATTGCAGTAGATGCCTCTTGTAGCTTTTGCTTTCTTTAACTATATTCATGTCAGAGGAGAGCAGATATTGTGTAGTATTTAGCAAGATCATCATAGGCAAATACGTACACGTTTTCAGTGCGAAAAGTGCCCTTATTTGTATTCTTAAAGAGAAAGGAAGTGACAGTTGTATGGTTATAGAAAGATATTTTATTTCAATTGTGATGAGTATTTGCTTCAACAGTATTGCCAGTTTGACCGATTTGTCTTCTTGTTTCAAACATAACTTGGCATCTTTTTGTCAAATCTGACGGCTTCCATTTCTGCAGCACTACCATGCACCTAAGTTTGTAGTACTTTTGTGCAAATTAAATATTGGACTGTAGTGTGATTGGTGGCAAGTCCCTCCATCTGAATCCCACATCAGTAGGCCCGCCCACTTCAGTCTGAGTCCCATCATTTGTCGTGGCTTGGTGTTTCTTGGTATCCCTTTGTCAAATCCCTGTTTTACAACCTCCAATTTGTACTTGTGGCACCGGAAGAAATTGTTGCATCATACACCTTCCTGGCATGTGCCACATGCTCTCCCCTGGTCCACATGACATGTAGGTTGTGGTCCACCAATGGGTCTTTCTTGTCCATCCCTTCCCAGGTGTGCCAAAAGCATTGCCCAGTCAGACCCAGTCGCGCATGTGTATTTGTGTAGGTACCATGCAGCACACATGTCCATTCCCACCTCCCCAGCAGGTACAGACTCCCTGTTCAAACCAAATGTAATTTTACCATGAGTGTCAGCACCTACCATGCAGAGAAGTAGCAGTGTCCCACGGTGCCCACACACAATCATTAGTTTGTACACATATGGTCCAGTGTTGCACATTTTTCATATCACTTACCCTCTAATTGAATATTTGTGATGAGTTAATGTGGTGTCTTCCATGGCAGCTGACACATGTGTGCACTCCCCTGCCCGACCGTATCAACTGTGTGCAATTTAGTTTCATGCAGGGTACAAAAGACATGTTTATTGCCTTGTCCCTATGTATGTATGCCTACCATCGCCCACACCTGACCCCTTTCAGATGAGTTGAGTGTCCTGTGACACAACCATTCCACTCAGAGGATTTACATCTAGATTAGTATGCATAGGCCCAACTTCCAGGGGTAGCTACATGTGTAAGGATACCTGCTTTGGAGCTAGGCAGCAGTTTGTGCGCCATCGCTGAGGAAAGTACAGGGATGCATTGAATTTCAGTGAATACAACGCATCCCTGCACTTTCTACATGACACAGCACAGTGCAGTAAGCTGGCTGACTACAGTGCACTACTTCATTTCCTCGTATATGAGGCACAAAGTGAGGTAAACATGAAATGATGCTGCACTTCACAAAATAAAGAAAGTGAAGTGACGGTTCCCAGCCTGAGACGTGCTAATTGTGGGAGGTCAGTGCACATTACATATCTTTTCTGTTTAACCATAAGTGTGCCAACATACTACCCTTTAGCCTGCAGACAGTGCGTTTTAGCACTGAGTTATGGCTGCCTCCCCCTTTTGGCATTGCATAATTACCACATTGCTCCCCACTCCAACTTACCCTGCGGGTGTTGTAGTGCATCAAATGCTGTACTATCGTGTCCTGGGACTCTTGTCTCCCACTCCTCAGGGATGAAGTTGCCACACTTTTCCTCCAAGTCATCCAGCTCCTCCTGGGGTGCTGGACTTCCACCTTCGGTCTGCAATGCTGCCTTATAGTTGCTGGACAGTTTCTCCTTTGTTCTGCGCTTGCAATCTTGCCAGTGCTTCTTACAGTCAATGACTGTCCTCTTCACCTCTGCCACACTGTTGACTTTGTCCTCTTTCTTCCGTAATGGCAATTTGGAGGTGACACAAAGCTGTGGTTGAATCTCCGTCACTTCCTCTTTCTCTTCCCCTTCTCCTGGGAGTCTGTTTGGACATCCTGGCTGGTACAGGGGTTGTTGGGGGTGTCCTGGGGTCTCTGATCTCCTGGCCTCTCCATTTCTGCTTCTGCAGTGTCTCGTGTTCTTTTTCTTTTTTTTTGCAAAACGGCATTTTGCGGCTGTTTTCCCAATGATTTTAGAAGCATAAGTGAAGCAAGGTTGGCTAGCATCACATTTTCTGCTTCAAATTAGGGGAACATCACTTTTGCAGCACTAGCATCATTTATTTTACGATGTGGCGCACAGGCTAGCATCTTCTTTTTTTTAACGCTACCCTGATCCTAACGCCATGTGGCTCCATTTTGTAAATACAGTGCAAGCATGTCGTTAGGATCTGTTGTTACACGGCGTTAAATATTTTGATGCAACGCTGTGCTGCGGTAGAGGTGCATCATTTTTTGTGAATAAGTCCCAAAGTCTTTTTCCATTGTACAGCAAAAATATTGGCACAATGCTCTACTCTCTGAGCTGTGAAATTACAAAATCCTTTCACCACTCCAGGCACAGTATTACAGCTTTAGACTGCTAAAATACCATCCAAGCTATCCATTAATGAGTACAAGCAACCCCTGGCACGTGTTTCACTATCTCTCTATCTATCTATCTATCTATCTATCTATCTATCTATCTATCTATCTATCTATCTATCTATCTATCTATCTATCTATCTATATATATATATATATATATAGAGAGAGAGGGTCTCATTTAGAAAGTTTTGGTGTAGGGCAGTGCCACAAGCCTTTTTGCTGTGCTGCCCTCAAGGAAACCACCTACAGGGTGACATACACAGGGGCCGGCCCTTGAGGAGGAGGGTCGACCCTTTGTCAATATCAAGGCTTTTTTTTTTTTTTTACATTAAACACCCTGGGGGGCAATCACATCCCCTGAGAGGAAAACCAACTCTGATTTTGCAATAATATCCCCCACAAGGGGGTGGCTGGTCCACGTGGAAGGCAGATTGAATTCCTGGTGTCTAGTGCAGTTTCCTGGCTGTGGATCGCAGTGGGCAACAATACTCTGACAGGAAATCCTTTCAGGAAGGTCTTGTTTGAAATGGGAGACTCTCCACTTTCAGAGGAGACCTCCCTGAAACTGGGGAGGCTTTTTTGGCCTGTTGTCACAATAGGAATCGAGCGCAGACTTACCTGCTGCTCCCTCAGATCCAAAAGTGGAAACCGTGACGTCAGCACACCAGCATGTATCGCTGAATGCTGATATCACAGATGGGTGCGAGGGGGAGTGGGGAGAGATGCACAAGTGATTCCCTGTCTCCCCTCTGGAGGAAAACAAATAATTTTCTGGTGCTTTGCACCAGAGAATTCTTTTAAGCCCTCCATGGGCGTCAGATGCACCAGATGACTTAAGAGGATAACAAGAGCCCCAGTAAACCCACAGATGAAAGATTAATCAGAAACCCCTGCAAGCCCTAACTCAAGGCTTCTGTGCAATTTAAACTGACCTCAATGAATCCTCCATGCTGAATGTGCAGATTAAACAAAAGAAAGGAGTCTGATGAAGCCAGCTGACAGTTAGGTGAGTGGGTCCTCTTTCTTGTATTGGTAGCATTACTTCATGGTTAGGGTCGGACCGCCTTATTGTCCTACTTAGGATTGTGACGGACCCCGCACTACAGTTTTCAGAGAGGACACATAGGAGCATATTTACAAGGAACTGGTGCATCAGCTCCGATGTGCCAGTTTCCTTGTGCTCCGGTGTGCCCCCTAACAACACCATGGTAGCACTGTATATACAATACAGTGCACCATGGCACACGTTAGCACAATATCATCAACATTTTTGACGATACTGTGACCCTTTGCTGGACTAGCACCAAAAATATTGACACTAGTTCAGCAAAGCTCGCGGAGGCTTAAAGGAAATAGCCTAATGTCACTTTAAGGCCTGCCCTGGATATGGCACAGTAAATTTCACTGCACCATGTTTTTGGGCTTCCCTGCTGGAGAATGGCCCCCTTGCATACATTATACCATGTGCAGGTATAATGTGGCGCAAAAGTTTACAAAGTGGCAAAATGCTAGCATTGCACCACTTTGTAAATATGGTGCAGGGTAAAGGACTGTTTAGCACCAAAAAAAAACATTATGGTGGCGCTAAGGGGCGCAATGGACTTGTAAATAGGCCCCATAATGTTGTAATGGAACCACCTTTGAAACTTTGCATTGTTATGCCTCAACTCATACTAAACAACTTCTCTGGAGCACAATGCCAACCAAGCAGTATTAAAAAGTGTTCAGAGATCAGTCTCACCTCCTTGATGCACTCTTATCCAATTATCATCTCTGAATGCTTGCCTTCCAATTGGCATGCTATGTGTTCCTCTCATTTTGTTTTCATTCCCTCAAAAGTGTAGATCATGTAGTGGCTGATCCACATGTCCCTTAGCTGTAATTGTACTGTGTGCATTTTCTCCCAAAAGGTGTACAAGTTGTCTTGAATCACATTATAACTTTCTTAGTACAGTTTGGTAAATTTGGAGTAACAGATGACAGCGACTTGTATTACTTCCATGGGTGGAGTGAGGGTCTTCCCACACATCCACCCATGGATTTACCAACACTGATGAACCAGGGAATGTGTCAAAATGCTAGGCCTTCCCAAGGGAGACATAACAAGGACAAATATCTCTACACTTAGAAAAGAAAAAAAAGCCTCAGAGTATTGTTTTTGTGCAGAAAAATGTACCTTCCAGCACAACAGCAATCCTTCCTGCAATGCAGGCACCCTTGCAGCATAGCGTGTGGGTGTCTGCATTGCTGCTAAACAGTGGATTGTGCACCAGCGCAGGCAGAAAACAGGAATACACCACATATTGGTAAATATGGTGCATCACTGCCCTCTGCCTTTCACACAACCCAGGGCAGCAAGTTCACTTGCTGCACTGGGTTGTGTTGCGTGAAAGCTTGATAAATCTGTCCCTGAGTGTGTACCCATCTAGACTATGGGCCTGATTACAACTTTGGAGGAGGTGTTAATCCGTCCCAAATGTGACGGATATACCACCAGCCGTATTACGAGTTCCATAGGATATAATGGACTCGTAATACGGCTGGTGGCATATCCGTCACTTTACCGTCACTTTTGGGACAGAATAACACCTCCTCCAAAGTTGTAATCAGGCCCTATGTCTCATTAAATAAAAACAGTTTCAGCTTGGATTTAATGAGCAAAAATGCCTTTCACTTTTTCACAATTTTAAAACCTGAAAAATGACAGGAAATGGTTAATGTGTTCATATGGCTTCTTGTATTAGATGGTCCAAGTTTGAAAGGGCCACCATAAAAAGAGCCATTGCTATATGTCACTAAATTCTCAATAATCTTGTGGCACAAGAGAATGGATTGGATCCCAAGTTCACAACAGAGATGAAAAGAGACACCTTAATTTTGTCCCGCCCTTAATGTCCAAAATGTCTAAAAAATATTGCCAATTCTTTTTGCTCTAAACAGAAAACCAGGGTTGAATCACTATCATACTTATTATCGAGGCAGAAGGACATTTATTGCTTGACCTAGTATTAATTATATTAGCTGACATACACCCTTGATACAATACCTGGTGTTACTTCAGTTATCAAAAACACTGATAATTAACCCAAAACATCTAACTACTTTGGTGTATCCTTAGCTCAGTCCAGTCGCCAGAAAGGAACATAAATACTTCTGGTGGCTAGAGCCAGCCGCAAGATGTAGGACGTCACCAAGATCATCAAAATCAGCCAAAGAGAGTCAGGGAAACAGATTATGGAATGTTGGTCCCCTGAGTCTTCAAAAATCAAAAGAACCGCTCCTCTTCCCAATTCAGATGCCCAGGATCTCTGTCTCCCCAGGCCCTGATGCAACAGAATGAGTGCCCCTGTGCTCCTGTCTTAAGCAAATGTCCTCAGAAAACTACGGGCCAGCTGTATCAAAGGATTTTGCATCGGTGCAAATTGGTAAATTCCACCATTTGCGAATGCAAGATCGCCTTTTACGATGTATGAAAGGCATTCGCAGTTCTAATTTAAGGTATCGCTAAAATAGCGATTCCTTAAAACTGTGATGTCAATTTGCGAATCACACTCAGCGATTCACAAATAACAACATCAATTTGCAAATCGCACTCTGCGATTCGCAAATAGTGATGTGAATTTTTGGATCGCACTCTGTGATTCACAAATCCCGTATCACAAAGCAATGCATCAACAAATCGCAAATTGCGAACACATGCAATTTACCACAAATTTAAATCAGGTGGTAAATAGGTGCAACCTGTATAAAGAGGCCCAGGCTCAACACAATGGCTGCACTCTACGCCATGGTGAGGGGGATGAGGATCCTGGCAGCTTTGGGGAGAGGGAGGAGGAGACAGGAGCGCATTTTCAGAGTGCGCATTACCCTTTTTGACCAGACAGAGGAGAAGATATATGATAAGTACAGGTTAAACTCAGCCATGATACTTGACCTGATAGCTGATCTACAACCCCTAATGCAGCAAAACACACACAGGACCAAAAGCAAACCCACCTATGTCCAGGTATTATGCTCCCTGCAACTCTAAGTCTCAGGGAGCTATCAAGGGGTAATAGCAGCAGCTGAATGTGTCTCACTGAGTGCACTTTCACTCTTCCTCAATGCGTTCCTCAATGCCATGCTTAGCAAATCCATCAGCACAAAAGATTCCCCAATACTCCACAGGAATTTCTACAAACCAAATACAATTTCTACCAGATTGCCCAATTCCCACATGGCATTGGCTGCATTGATGGGACACATGTAGCTATCTGTCTACCATCGGCCACAGAGTATGTTTATCGGAACAGAAAGAGTACACATTCCATGAACATACAAGTCATAAACAATGCCTCCAATGTTATAACAGATCTTGTGGCCAGATACCCAGGTAGCACACATGACTCCTACATCTTCAGGCACAGTGGAATACACACAAGACTACTTGCTGGGGAGTTTGGCGACGGATACCTACTTGGTAATGTAATAGTTGACAATGTATGTGATGTCACGGATAACAAATACTAATTTTACTCTCCTGTCATTCTAGGAGAAGGTGCCTATGCAGTGCGCTTGTTCATACTTACACCCTATCTGAATCCTGCTATGCCAGAGGAAAGGAGGTATAATGCAGCACACAGGATGACATGAAGCGTTGTAGAGAGGACCTTTCAGCCTGCTGAAGAGCCGTTTCCGATGCCTGCACAAGAGTGGTGGTGCACTGCATTACAGCCCTGAAAACACCTGCAAAATCATGGCCACATGTGCTATGTTGCACAACATCGCAACAACGTGGGGCATACCAGTGGAACCCACAGAGCCTGACTCAGATGAGGATGACGATCCCTTGCCACTCCTTCAGCCAGCAGACAGAAGCACTGCAGCAGAGGGCAAACTATGTTTGATGTAAGTAATGACAACACCACGTCAACATTTATGTATTGCTGTAGGTAGCATCTTTATTGCCTTGACTTCAGGTAATATATGTGTGATTAGGACATAGGTAAGCACTATACACAAACAGGTGCTAGTTACAGTGTCACACTATTAGCATCATAGTATTACTGCATTGCTACATGATATGCAAGTCCCCTGTACCTTTCAGCATTACTTCCTATGTCCACGCACTCCACTTGAGTGCTCAGTGGTCTCTGTGGCACCTCTTGTTGGGGGTTCCAAGACAGTACTAGGATACATCACAGAGGCTGCGAGACTGCTGAGGCTAGACAGCTCCTCACTATCCTCACCACCCAGTTCGCTGTTTGTAGCACTCCGTGCTGTCTGCATTATCTCCAAAACATTGGTGATTTGCACCAATCCCTGTGCAACGTCCCGACTGCAATGTTACATCTCTACTTGCATGCCCACAGCACATCATGATACCAAAGCAGTTGTGGTAGTGAGCTGATTGACAGATCTGCAGAACCCATCCAACCTGCCCATCAATTGGTGATGGCTCCTACGGTGGCTGACATGCTCCTGCTGCATCACAGTGCAGAGTTCCCTAATGGCATTTGTCATCTCCTTTGCATGTTCTGCTGCTATTTGCTGTCCCTCATGCAGCTTGCACATGTTTTGATTGAGAGACTCCAGCTGCTTGTGCATTGATCCCATGTTGTCATTGTGAGACTCAAACTGCCTGTGCATTGCTCCCATGTTATGATCGATTGACACCAACTGACTGTGCATTGACTTCATGTGTTTACATTGCAGACACTGCACTTTCAGCATGGAAGCCTCAAGGCCACTAAACAGTGATGGGTCCTCACCTCCCTCTGTGCACTGTCTGTCTTCTTCGCGACCCCTCCTGAGGGGAGTGTACTGACGCTGGGGCAGGGACTGCTGTCTTTCGGTGCATGTAGCCTCTGGGGGTGGTGTGGGTACTTCATCTGGCATTTCATCAGAGTCCAGGTCATACTCAGGGAGGTGTATCACTCTTGCTCTGCGTCTAGTTGGTGCTTGTATGAAGGACTCACTGTGTTTGAGGCAGACTGTGACTGACTTTCGCTGCCCCCACATTTCCACCTTCTGCTGCTCCAGGGCCCAGAACATCTGCAACAACAATGTGCAGCATGTCATTCTTTGATATGTACTCACACAGTGGCGTAATAGGATTACATTTACCCCGGCATGGTATCTCTGAAAGTCTTTTGTGTAACGTATGTGTTTAGTTTTACTCTATCTCGCTAGTTACGTTGTAGTTGCACTTTAGGGGTGTGGATTACCACTCCCATACTGCATTGTTGTGTTGTGTGTACGATGTGGCATGGACTACTTATCACACTACATAGTGCCATAGCTATTTTATAAGGGCCATTTGTACATGCACATATGGTGAAACACATCATTACTGCCCTTACCTTTGCTGGGTGTGCCTGAGGTGTCAATGTCAGTGACACCACTGACAGCTTCAGGAAGCAGTGTGGACTCCACCATGTCTTCCATTGGTGTAGACAGTGTCTGGGTGGGTGCTCCTCCTCCGGTGCTCCTTGCCTCCTTCAGCCTGCTTGCTACCCTCTCTTTGGCACATGAACGCAAGTCATACCATCGCTTGCATATCTCCTGGACGGAGCGCTGCACAACACCCACTGCGCATATTTTGGTCTGGATGTCTGACCACAGTTTTCTCTTCTCACTTTCAGGTACCTGTAGTGAGTGTCTTCCAAATAGTTTGTTGTGGTTCCTCACCACCTCCTCTGTGAGCACCTCCAATTCCTGCTCACTGAATTTTCCTTGTGAGGCGCCCACTCCTGGGAAACCTCAGGGTGAAGCCAGGCATCCAAGCGCTGTCAGGGCCATTGTGGAGATTAAGCAAGCTATTGCCCAGAGTTACAGAGTGGGACCCATTAATTAGATTAGGCACCGAGGCGAGAATTATCTGGTTTAAGGGAATTGAGCCCAAGACCCGCCGAGGCAGGAATTGAACCCTGGCCCCAGACCAGATCTCTGCATCAGGGTCTGCCGCTCTAACCATTGTGCCACACTTCTCCAGCCACTTATGTTGCCCTAAATCTCCAATGGGGTACAAAGATGACCACAGGAAAGATGTGTTTAATTTTCTTGCATTTCGGGACTGGAGATGTTGTTCAGGATTCTCAAGTGCGGTGCAGTTAGTTAGTTTCACAGCCACTCGCTTGCAGTGGCACCATGCTAAAAGTGCAATAAATTAATCTAATTTGTAAATACTTTGTTGACACTTACAAAACTGACCAGGAAATGTTATATGACTTAATCAAGCTCATGAAAATATTATTGATAGGCCATCCATGGTGACTTTTATTCTGCACCATTGGTTGTGTATGACATTTCTGCTTTTAATATCATTGTGACGCCCTAATAAAGGCAGTAAGCCTTCCTTTAGATAACTATACCGTATTGTGCCTTGTATAAGTGTGGGGTTATTATGGTGTTAGGGTGTAGGGTTTTCTAAGGGGGTGAACTATGAGGAGGGTGTTACAATAGGGTTTTCTATCTGCCTACTTGTACTTATTCATACATTTGTGCATACTAGTTATAGGAGGCTGGCCTGGCTCACAGTGGGTAGCAATGGTACTTACACTTTGTGCCAGTTCCAGTTATCCCTTATTCGTAGAGTAGTAGTGTTCTAGCAGGCTAGGCTGATAGAGGTAGCTATAGCAGAGCAGCCAAGGCCTATAAGATGTAAGTGGTATAGTAGGAGCTTTGCATGCCTCCTAGTTCAGCCTTGTAACACCCTCTCTCAGTGGAAATTCTTTGTTCTGCCTTCCTGGGACTGGGCTGACCAGACTCCAGAGGGGCAGAACCCTGTCTGTGGGGTGGCAGCAGCAGTAGCTGCAGAGGAAACCCCAGAGAGCTGGTTTGGCAGTACCCCGAGGTCCATAATGGAGCCCTGGGGATGCATGGAATTGACTCCCCAATACCAGATTTGGAATGGGGGGACAATTCCATGATCTTAGACATCTGACATGGCCATATTCGGAGTTACCATTGTGAAGCTACATATAGGCATTGACCTATATGTAGTGCACGTGTGTAATGATGTACCCGCACTCACAAATTTCGGGGAAATGGCCCTGAATGATGTGGGGACACCTTTGCTAGTGCAAGGGTGGCCTCACACTTAGTAACTTTGCACCTGACCTTCAGCAAGTGAAGGTTAGACATATAGGTGACTTATAAGTTACTTAAGTGCAGTGAAAATGGCTGTGAAATAACGTGTGTGTTATTTCACTTAGGCTGCAGTGGCAGTCCTGTGTAAAGGTTTGTCTAAGCTCCCTAATGGTGGCAAAAGAAATGCTGCAGCCCATAGGGATCTCCTGGAACCCCAATACCCTAGGCACCTAGGTACCATATACTACGGAATTATAAGGGTGTTCCAGTGTGCCAATTGAAATTGGTAAAAGTGGTCACTAGCCTAAAGTGACAAATTTAAAGGCAGAGCGAGCATAAGCACTGAGGTTCTGATTAGCGGAGTCTCAGTGACACAGTTAGTCACTACACAGGTATACACATTCAGGCCACAAACTATGAGCACTGGGGTCCTGGCTAGCAGGATCCCAGTGAGACAGGCAAAAACAAACTTACATACATGTAAAAATGGGGATAACATGCCAGGCAATATGGTACTTCCCAACACTAGCGAGTAGTGTGTGCTTATTAATGTACTTTTCCTTTTTATAAGAACAAGCACTGACTGGACAATGGTTTTTTGGGTGTTGCTTGTTTTGTACCAGCATAGTTCGGTTCCAGTCCGCACAATCTCCTCCTGAGTAGGCCTTGATCTATTGTGCTTCGCTACCCTGAGAAAGTCAAGTGCTACAACTGGGTACTTGGTTCCCAAGAAGGAACGTTACAAACGTATCACTTCTGAAGTACTCACATCCTCCGCAACTAATATCCCATTTTCCTACATCTACTTGAATAAAAAACAGCAGAACTATAGCAGCAACTCTGATGTTATGGTCTGTGCGCCAAATGGCCAGCATCAAAATACCAATATGTGTTTTACATGTGGCTAACAAGGATTGGATCATACATCTTGTTAAAAACTAGAAACATTATTTCTTCTGCTTTAAGATCTTCACATTCATTTATCAAAGTAGCTAAGCCATCATGCTTTTTACTACACGTTTGCAAGTTTAGGGGTGGAGGAATGGTGTCAGGTGTGGAAAGTGTGTCTGCCGGAGGGTGGAAGCAACTATTGCTTGTTTATTTTCTGGGTACATTTGATACTGAGTAACATAAGGCAGGGTAACAAAGGAAAGGGAAAAAATTGCAAGTTGTATGAAGGATCTAGACATTATTAAATATTTGTCCTTATTTTGTAACCAATTTTCGTATAAGTTTGTTACAGTTTTGACAGGATAGGAGCATGAACGTGAATTCACCAAAATGCCAGGGGTAGTGTGAATGACATCAGTTGCCTTTTGGCTTTCCATTTCACTCACAGACACACAGGCTTTCACATGAACACATTCACACATATACTCTCTCTCATGTAAACACACACCCACACCTCAGCAAGCACACAAAAGATATTTAAAACCATGTTTTTGCTTACCTCAGCTGCCAGGGAAGGTCATATCCCTGCTAATTGTACTCCATTTTTTATTACATTAATCATGAAAAATAAACAGTATTTACTAATAAAACATGGACGTCAGTTAGGACTCCACTCTGTCCAAGGGAAGCTTGATTCAATCTGATTCCAGCCACGAGGGAAGGAATTAGGTGGTGCAAACCACCAGGGTGGTGTATTTAATCTTCCTCCTGAAGTAAGTCATTTGGTGGCATACCAAACTTGCATTCAAATGCAACAGAATCCTTTAAAGTATTGAAAAACAAGGTCCTTCATTGGTTGCATGTTAATGCAGACTTTCCATATCATTTAGCAACTTCTGTACTTATGGTGAGGAAGGTGGAATGGGTGAGCCTGCTGCTCAAGTAACATGAGGGAGAGTGTGTTGTTATTAATTTCATTTCACCCCTGATGGTCAAGCAGATTTTTACTAATTGCCAGAAGGTAGGTGCAACCATTGGCAGAATTTTATCCTTGGCCAGGTTTTGCTCAGCCTACTGAGGATCCACAAGCGATACTGGCAGTACCTTGCATGCTGAGGCAATGCAATTGATCCAGTACACCAATGGAACTGTTCAAGTAGGGGTTATCATTCTCTGTCAGAGGTAGACTGGTGCCGAGAAGAGAATTGCAGAGTATTGCAGGGGCCTTTTCCATGTTATTCACTTCCCCTTACTGTTGGGTGGCTGTCTTCGGGGTTAACTCAAACTAGTACCAACATTTTTCCCATCCAAGTACAAGAACCTCATCTGATGTCCCCAGTTTAATTACCCTATTTGAATTTAATGGCTACTTTCTCGATCAGGCTGTTATCCAGGTTAAGTTGGTACCATTTTTCCTGTTGAGGTACAAGAACCTCATCTGATGCCCCCAATTCAATCCCCATCACCAGGATCACCTTCTTCTAATCTAATGGCTACTTTCCCAATCAGGCAGCCAGACAACTAAGTTTATCTGTCGAAAATAATCAGTAGGAATTTGGCAGAAATTGGGCCGAAGCTTGCCAACACGGTTTGGAGGGACTTCATACATAATCATCAGATCTGATTCTTCCAGGAAACATGGGCTTTAGAACCTAAGTACAGGTCTGGTTTTCAAAGTTATTGGGTTCCTGCTTGTGGAACAACAGCTGGGAGGGCTTCAGGAGGGTTACTTATTTGGTTTAGTGGGTCCCTCAAATGTACTGTGACTGAACTGAATTTGGGCTCAGGTCATTTGCAGTGTCTTGTTTTGTCAACAAATACAGAGATTACCATGCTGTTAATTACCCTGTACAACAGACATGTTGGGAGAAGCAGAGAATCAGAAACTCTGCACAAATTAGACAATCTCCTCGCAGGGTTAAAGGGAGCTTATTATCTGATAGAAGCAGGCGATTTCAATGCTACCTTTGAGCCCTATCCGGTAGCCCAGGACTTTTCTTGGGATGAGGATAGACTGTGGGGAATACCTGTCCTCTAAGCGCCAGCTAACTAGAGTAGCACTCAGGTAGTGAATATCACCTTGATGCATTGGCTCCGGGCGTGTAATGGGCGCCCGCGCTCAGATGCCCATCTAGCCCCTACATCCAGACAAGGAAACTATAAGATCCACATAGACTACATACTACTAGATGTTCGATTGTGGGAACATATGGCAGATATAGAGGTACGGGAGCATGAAGAGTGTGATCATGATCCCTTTATACTGTCCACCTGAAATCTCTTCCCCTATATTCACGGTTGTAATCCAGATGGCTTTGACCAGCAACTTAAGCTGACCAATAACAGGAGGAATGGTAAATGGGAAGTTGTAAAATGTTCTCTGTCTACTACTGCCACTCTGTATCAGTTGCTAGCCAAACATATCGAAGCCATGACCTCACTCTGGGGGGACCATAGGAGGATAGTTGATGAGTATTTGACCTTCTATGATTTTCTTGGCACTTTTTTTGTGTCCGACATATCAGGGAAAACTGGGTTTAAGTTTAAAAAACAGGTGGTTTACCAATGGGTGCAGAGCAGCTAAGACTAACCCGCTGAAGGCAATGAAAGGAGGTGACAGAAATGAGATAAGGCTAACTAGAGTGGACTCTATGCAGGAATTAGCACAGGCAAGAAGACAATGGGAGAGTGAATGCTGACATGATTTGCTTAAGGCAGCTAGGGGAAATGACCACAGCCACTTCTGGAAGCTGGTAAGCAACTGCTATGGTGCACGTCATCCCCTTCTGGATCCTCAATATTGCCGGGTGAATAGGTGAAATACTTTGGTTCCCTCTACTTAATTCCTGAGGAGCCCCAGAATATTTTTTTAGCTCATCTAAGAAGGAGGTATTAACCACCATGGAATCCACTATCTCTGAAACTTTATCGGCTGTCAACTCACTCAAGCTGGGTAATGTACCAGGTGATCTTTACAAATCTTATACGAATATCTGGGAGCCCTATTTTAATACTGTTTGTAAAGCAGTTCCAGCCGATGCTCCGATTGCACCTTTGTGGAAGGGAGCTGAGATAGTGCCCATTTTTAAAAAGGGTAATCCCTGTGTCCTGTCCAACTTTCAGCCTATCAGTCTGCTAGACAATGTACAGAAGATTTTCTGTATAAGTAGATTTTAGACCGGTTGTTGAATGGATCAAAGAGAGCGGTGCCACGTCAAGTTTACAGACAGGCTTCAGACCACTGACTAATGCTGTTAACAAGATTTTCAGATTATTGCAGACCAAGAGGAAGACGTGGATCTTTGTGGGGAGGATCCGCTTGTGACTTTTATAGATCTTCAAGAAGCTTTCGATCTAGTCCCAAGAAAAAAGTTATGGAGTAGATTGCAAGAGATGGGGGTTCTGCCAGAATTGTTTGACCTTATTGCCCACCTTCATGAGGGCACATTTGCATTATTTAGGTATTGTAATAAGGGGGAGCTAACTGATCCAGTTAGGGTTGAGAGGGGGGTTTGCCAGGACTGTGCCCTGGCACCCACTTTCTTCCTCTTGTATACTAACAATTGTAATGTATATTTGAGTAGGTATGTCAGTGACTTTCCCATTCTCGCTGGGCAAAAAGTATCAAGGCTGTTCTATGCTGACAATACCCTCCTACTTGCTAAAACTAGGATGGGTCTCCAGAACTTAGTAAATAACTTCAGTGAATTATGCAAGGACTTTGGGTTGGAGGTAAATGAAATGAAAACCAAGTTGAGGATTTACACTAGGAGAAGGAAAGTGAATGTCAAGGTGACTCTGAACACCGGCATTTTAGAAAGGGTCAGCGAATTTGATTAGATTCAGGTGCCTGGGGAGCACAAATAATGAAGAGCTTGCATGCTATCAGCTACAGAGGGGCTGCTATAAGCAGGATGGCAAATAAAGCTCTGCATTTCCAGTAAGCCCTGTCATAGACATTTATAAAATGCAGATATGGGTAGCAGCCCAATATGGGGCTGAGCTGTGGGACCAGAGCAATTTAAAAATTCTTGCTGTAAAGGAAAATTATTTCTTCAGGAATATTATGGGGTTGGGGAAGAGCACCCCTTTGGTTCCCCTCAGACCTTGGAATACATTCAGTAACTGATCTGGCAGTTTTGAGCACTCTGCTTTACTGGATAAATATATGGAGAATGGAGGAATTGCACTATTATAGGGCTGGCATCAGTGACATATTAGGACATGAGCAAGTGGTAGAGAAAATAGGGTGGCTGAGGAATTTGAGGTCTACTTGGGTAATGTTAGGTCTCCCAAAATTCTAGGCTACCCTTGAAGCAATACAGTCAAATGCTGGTATATGGTAAAGCAGAAATTCTGTGAGATGATTTCCCTTTGGATTCTTCAGTATCGTGACAGTGGCTCATTGGTTAGTGACGTCCTCCAGTACAAGTATGAATCTGCCGCATAGCCCTTCCTGGATGTGATTAGGCCTGCCTGTGCTCGATCGCTGTTCTTAAAATTTAGGTATGGTACATTGCCCACAGTTGCTTTTAGTGCATGTTGGGCTCCTCTGACAGGGGAAGACAAAAAGTGTAAGGTCTGCTGCTTGGCTAATGAAACAGATGAGCATTTGCTTTTCATCCGTCCTAAATATACTGTTCCCAGGCGAAGATGGATTGTGCCCCTTTGCAAAATCTCTCTATAACTGAGTGTATGTCTGCCTCTAGAATAGGTAAGAGTGATCCCCCTCATTGATGATAGTGATAACAGTAATCTAAATAAAGGGGGGGGAGGACTCGGAGGTTATGTGGTCCAGTGTACAATCTCCCAACTATAGTAGTATAAACAAAGGTACACTGTTCCAAGTATGCTCTAATGACCTAGGCAACCTTAAATCTCAGGAGCAAGAGCCCTCAAGCATCACAATGGATGACTAGCATCATCATCGGGAAATGCTCCTCGCCAGGCCGGCACTGCAACGCCTTACGGGCTCCCTGAAAAAGGGGGGCTCTAAGCCGTACTGTTCTGATAGTGACTGGTGGGTTCAAACTATACAGACAGGAGATGACTGTATTCAGGCACCAGTGTATGTAGGAGAGAACAGAAAAAATATACTTAAAATTGGTTATTCATCTCGTAATAGACATCATAATTTTAATCAGTACAAAAGGATGAAGACCAAGATTAAAAACAGGCAGGAAAGTAACTAAATGAGTTATAATGCTCAATTACTCTCAAAGAGCAATAAACCACAGAGGACTATAATTATTATAGTACCGCTAAACCAGAGTCAACATGTTTCCCGTCTTACGGTCCAACCGGATCCAATTACTCTTCATCAGGACCAAAATCAAAACATTTAATCAACTCTTCTCCTAAATAAAAAATAACCTTAATTTAGGGTTTAGAAAAACCGGTCACTTACATTTAAGTCAACTGGCTAAGTCAGAGTCAGGTCATCCTAGAAAACATAAAGGTTAAAAAGACACACACCAACAATACCCAAAATGTGGTTAAAGAGGTGTAAAAGTTAAATGCATGTGAGATGGGTCAAAGACAGAGTGTAATGAGTCAAGCTTACCATCCCCAAGTCGGGAACAGGCTCCTTGGGAGGCACGTTCCAAGGACTCTAATTAACACTGTGCGTCATAAACGAGAAATGATCAACATAGTTGTGCTCCAACAAAGGTTATCTGTGTCAAAAGTATAGTCTGTCACATATTAGGCTTTTAAATTTCAAAAACCCAGAAAAAAACACACACTGTAGTAAAAAAGGCAATATAATATAGAGAGTCTCCCTGATAAAACCACATGAATGTGTATACATAACTGATATTTCAAGGTTTGTCAACCGGCATTGTTCAGCGAGTGGCAGAAAGCGGAAGTTATCCTGCTCTAGGTAAGATCCTCGGTGATATCGGCAAAAATAAAAAGAACCCCCATATAGGCAAAAGCAGAGGTACTCACGCACTGGTTAATGGTCCTTCGTTAAGGACCTACCCTCTGGAACAGCGTCCCGTAGCAGACTGAGACGGGCGCTGTCAGAGATACATGAAGACGCTGCGAGAACCGGAAGAAACCGCTTCTTCTGGCTTGCACGCGTCTCTGATGCACAGTCATCGAGGACGGACTCCCTTACGAGCCTAGTGGGGCCGGGAGTCATAACAATAAAGGAAGGACTATCTTCCTACTGTTTACAGTGTTATATGACAGCAAGCCGGTAAAAGCTCCGCACAAAGGGAACCATTAAATCAAATCTTGTTAGGAACAGAATGGGAAGGCACATGTGTGACAAAACTAATTATTACTCACTAAGGTAAAAATAATATACTGGAATACAAACAGGGTACCATCCAAATTAGTGCAATAGAGAACACCTTGAAAACTACTGTTACTTTGACAGCTTTTAAAAGCCGTCTTTCTGAAATTACTGCTGAACTCAATGAGTCTAAGGAGTTTTTAACTCTACAGAAGATTACTAAACTCCAGAAGGACATTGTAAAATTCAGAAGAGAGAAGGTCTACCCATATATTAAGGATGACTACAATGTGGACAACAAATCACAGTCATTAGATGAATCCACCTCTTCTTATAAAAAACCCCGTAATTTGAGCAGTGGTTCCTCGTCTGATGGGTGGAGCACAGATGATAATCAACCCCAATTTTTTTTCAATTATCCTCCGTACCCTGTACATCAACCCATGCCCTGGTTTAGGGGTACTATAATAATTATAGTACTCTGTAGTTTGCTGCTCTTTGAGAGAAATTGAGAATTATAACTCATTTAGTTACTTTCCTGCCTGTTTTTAATTTTGGTCTTCATCCTTTTGTACTGATAAAAATTATGATGTCTATTACAAGATGAATAACCAAATTTAAGTATATTTCTTCTGTTCTCTCCTACATACACTGGTGCCTGAATACAGTCATCTCCTGTCTGTATAGTTTGAACCCACCATTCACTATCAGAACAGTACGGCTTAGAGCCCCCCTTTTTCGGGGAGCCCGTCAGGCGTTGCAGTGCCGGCCTGGCGAGGAGCATTTCCCGATGATGATGCTAGTCATCCATTGTGATGCTTGAGGGCTCTTGCTCCTGAGATTTTAGGTCGCCTAGGTCATTAGAGCATACTTGGGATAGTGATAACAGTGTCTAAATATTTATACGCAGCCTGGACCGTCAGACAGAAAGAACATTCGGCACTAACCTGAAGTCCCACAAAAGTATTGCATTTCTAACTATATCTGATTCAATGGCTTTAATGTACTTCTATCACATGGAGAATTGGATGTCCTATATTAGTGATTTTTAATTAAGTTTTTTTTATGACAGAAATTTGTGGATGCCATCTATCTAGGATTTTATTGTATTTTAACTGCATTTTATTTATAGGCTGCAATGATTTCTATTGTGAGTGATGATGACATTATTTATTTTGATCAGTTAATAAACTTTGAACTTTGAGCTGCACCTTGCAATGGGGTTTCATTGTGTACCAGGCATACAGCAATTCACTTGCGAAAATATGAAACATAGGTATCAAGGAAAACTATGTATTTACGAAATGGACACACAAAATGGAGTTTAGAAGCAATGAATATTTGCACATCTCTGAATTTGGGGATACCCATACCAGCATGTGCATTACACGACATTACTCAAAATGACTTCTTTCTTACACATTGTCTTACAATTGGAAGGTGCAAATGGAGACTAAGACTCCTTCTTCTATTCTGTGTTCCTCCAAAGTCTCCTGATAAAAATGGACCTCACTTGTGTGGGTAGGCCTAGTGCCTACGACAGGAAAAACTCCAAAACACAATGTGGACACATCACATTTTTCTACTGAAAACTGACTCGTTTTTTGCAAAGTGCCTAGCTGTAGATTTTGGGCTATGGCTCAGCCTGCAAATAGGGAAACCTAGCAAACCTGTACATTTGTGAAAACTAGATACCTAGAGGAATCCAGGATAAGGTGACTTGTAGGACTTTCACCTTGTTCTGTCACTCATTCTCATTTGCAAACGTCATAATGTGTCTAAAAACACATTTTCCTCACATTTTTGCTATGCAAAGCTCTGGAATCTGAAGGGAGCAACAAACTTCCTTCCACCCAGCATTCCCTCAAGTCTCCTGATAAAAATGGTGACTCACTTGTGTGGGTGGGCCTAGTGCCCGTGACAGGAAACACCCCAAAATCGAACATGGACACATAACATTTTTCGTTTTTTGCAAAGTTCCTAGCTGTGGATTTTGGCTTCTAGCTCAGCCGGCTCATAGAGAAACATTGCAAACCTGTATATTTTTGTAACCTAGACACAGAAGGGAATCCAGGATGGGGTGACTCGTGGGGCTCTCATCAGGTTCTGTTACCCAGAATCCTTTGCAAACCTCGACATTTGTCTAAAAAAAAACACATTTTCCAAATATTTCTGTGAAGCAAATTACTAGAATCTGAGGGGAGCCACAAAGTTCCTTCCACCCGGCAATCCCCCAAGTCTCCCAATAAAAATGGTGCCTCACTTGTGTGGGTAGGACAAGTGCCCGTGACAGGAAACGCCCCAAAACACAACATGAACAAATCACATTTGTTTCACTGAAAATTTACTCATTTTCGTCAAAGTGCCTAGCTGTGGATTTTGGGCTCTAGCTCAGCCGGCACCTAAAGAAACCTAGCAAACCTGTACATTTCTAAAACCTAGACAGCCAGGGGAATCCAGGATGGGATGACTTGTGGGGCTCTCACCAGGTTCTGTCTCCCAGAAATATTTGTAAACATCAAAAATTGTATGAAAACATACATTTTCTTCACATTTCTGTGATGGAAAGTTCTGAATACTGTGAGAAGCCACAACATTCTTCCCATCTGCATTTCCTCAAGTCTCCCAAAAAAATGGTACCTCACTTGTGTGGGTAGACTTAGTGCCAACAACAGGAAATGGCCCAAAACACAACATGTATACAGCGCATTTTTGCACAAAAAGCCGACCTTTGTTTTCGAATGTGGGTAGCTCTAGATATTGGACTTTATGTCAGCCAGCACCTAAGGAAACCTAGCCAATCTGCAATTTTTTGGAACTCGACACCTAGGGGATTCCAGGACGGTGTGACTTGCATGCATCTCATTAGGTTTTCTTATCCACAATGCCCTGCAAACCTCACACTTTTCCTGAAATTATCCATTTCCATTACATTTCTGTGATGGAAACTTCTGGAATCTGTTGGAATCCACAAAATCATCACCACCCAGCATTGCCCCACCTGTGGCAATAAAAACGTTGCCCCACCTGCACTGGCCTAGTGCTACGAAAGGAACGGATCAAACCAAGGACAAATGAAGACCTTGCTTGGAGACACCTCTTGACCTCTGTTGGAACGGTTCCTGTTGCTGCCACTAGGCCCAGTGCACAAATGGGGCAGAGTTGTTATCAGCACAGGTAGGGCAATGCAGGGTGGTTGGAATTTTGTAGATTCCTGCAAATTCCAGAAGTTTGAACCACAGAAATGTAGGGAAAATGCATGAATTCAGGCAAAGTTGGAGTTGCACAGGGCATTGTGGGTAGGAAAATGGTGTAGGGTGCATTTGAAGCATCACCCTGGACTTCCCCAGATGTCTACTTTTCAGAAGTGACTGGGCCTGGTAGGTTTGTTCAGGTAGCAGACTATCCAAGCCCAAAAAGTGCAACCACTCACCATTGCAAGTCAGATGATAATGTTAGCCAAGCTCTGCTGACGGATATGTAAAATCTACACCGAAAAGTGTCACATCTCCATTTCCTTCCCATTGGAATTGGATGCTTTAGTCAACTGGGTGGGCAGAAAAACTGTGCCCATTTTCGGGGATGGGGGCATTGCCATGCCCATTCTGGGTAGCCCCCGCCCCAAATAGTCCCTAGTTCCTAGTAGGTTTGCTGATCCCCTCGGGGGCAGATCAGGGCCTATTGCCCCATCTGCCCTCTAAGAGGGAGCAGAAAGACTGTACTTTATTTTTGGAATGGGGGTCTTGATAGAGCCATCATGGCCTGCCCTCATACTAAATAAAATAAAATCCCTGGTGTCCAAATGCTATTTTTGGCCCTCCGTGGGGGGCAGATTGGGAGCTATTTCCCCAGCTGCCTCTGAGGGTGGCAGAAAGACTGTTATAATTTTTTTTGGGGGGGGTGGCCGCATTGATAGGCCGTTGTGACCTGCCCCCACCCCTAAACCAAATAAACAAAAAAATCCCTGCCAATCTGGGGGGGTGGGCTGGTCAGAGGCAATTGCTCAATCTGCCCCCCCCTCGGGGGGGCAAGAATGACTATGCCCACAATTACTGGGGGGAGCAAAAGCCTTTTCCCAGAGGGCCGCTCCCCCATCCTTGGTGCCGAATGGATGGATCTTTGCTTGGGGTTAGCTATCCTTGAGCAAACCTCAAGCAGGGATTCACTCAGGAGGGGTACTATTTGAAAGAGGAGATTCTCCCCTATCCAACAATACCTTTCCCACCTGCCTCTGTGTTCGGGGGGCTGAGATAGCCCCCGGAGCACGAACGCAGGGAAAGTGAAATGAGCCGATCGTCTCATTTCATTTTCAATGTAATTGAAGTGACGTTAGCACGCCATGCATACTGATCGTCATTTCAATGAAAACCCAAAACAGACTCAGGAGGTGGGGAACTTATTTCCCACCTCCCAAGGCTGTTATTGGAGAAAGGAAATCTCTCTGGTGCCCGAACCAGAGGGATCTTCTGCTTGTGTGCAGACGACAGCTGGGGGCTGTCCTCGCCACACAAGAACCGTGTTTATGCACGGCTCTCAGCCGTCCTCAGCACTGAAGGGGTTAAAGTAATCAAGTGATAGGGATCAAGGGCCAGATGTATCATAGTAGCGTTTTGCATTTCCTAAATAGCGAATTTTAAGAAATCGCTACTTGATAAATGCTAAATATGTCTGAAAATTGTGAATCCCTAATAGCGATTTCTTCAAATTTGCAATTGCTATTATGGAATCGCTATTAGGGAATGGGACTCCATTAATCACTATGGGCCTGAGGGCCCATAGGTGCGAATGGTTTTGCATTTCTTAATTTTTTAATTCCAGTTAGGAATGCCCAGTTTAGGTAATGCAAATCCAAGGGTGCTGGGGGCCTAAGGTCCCCTTTGATGCAGCCCCCCAAAAAATGTGAATATGTAAAGCACACACATGCTCTAGGAGCATGTGTGCACTACAAGGCACTTTAAAAAAAACTTTTGGTTACCACAAACTTGGAGTTGGTGGTAATTGCGTTTCTTAAATGCCCAGTTCGCATTTAGGAAATGCATGATACATGTGCATAGGCAATCACAAATAGTTATTCTCTATTTGCGATTTCCTATTTGGGGAATCTTGATTTGTGATTTGCAAAATTGAGTTGCAATTTTAGGGAATCGTTATTTTTATCTTTATTTCAGAGATCATGAAAGGCTATTTTGCATTTGAAATGGTGGAATTTTGTGATTTGTACTGTTTGCAAATGCAAAATAGTTTGATACATCTAGCCCCAAGTTTCTTGAAAGAAAATTATTAAGTTACCACAAATTAGCATTGATTTTCTGCATTTCCCAGCATCTTGTATTCCAGAACATAGTTGAGAGATGAGTGTCAGGTGAGACTCCAACTCGTCCTCAAAAACAAAGTAGCCTCTTTTTCAATTTCATCGGCAGCTGGGCAGAAGGAGAGTTCCAAATTATTAACCTCATAATGTCATTCTCCTTCATGGTTTTGATATGATTAACTTTTAGAAAAAGCCACACCCTAGTTTGATTTGACAACTTCAAACCTCCTATTAATTATGGCTACATTATGAATGCACTGTAACATAATTTGTCTTTTCTGATCAAGATTTCATGTTTTTAATAAAGTTAATTAGCTCAATGTCTTTAGAATTTACTCTACACATGTACTATTTATTGAGTCACAGTTTGTTACCAGTATTTTTTAGAGCAGTAAATCCTTTTCCGAACTGTTCTATGCACAAAAGAGCAGTTCAGAAAATTCTGAATTTCAGTGGGTTGCAATTTGAACTACCTCATTTATATTGTTGAAGTAAATCGCAAATTGCAAGTCACTCTAATTAGAGGCTCTTACAGGGATAGTGGACGGCTGGGGTCATCTGACAATTAGGTCTGTGAGTGTCTTTCAATAAAATCTTTTTTTTTTTAATGCTGACCACTTTCCCTTGAGTAAATGGATCTTAGGTTAAAAAAGGAAAGTTTACTTTTTTTGTATGTTTCATTGTTGGAATGGTCCAGTGTACACATTTTTTCAAAAAAATCACAAAGAGAAATGGTTCATAAAGGTACCCTTAGCTTATGAAAATGGGTTAGTACCTCCAACCTGAGAGTCAGTAAAATTTCAATATTTTGCAATCAGACGTTGGTTGCAAAACATTGATATACATACCAACTCGGTATTTGGAAAGTGTGCATACATTACCGTACCAGATACCAAATGGGAATCCAAACGTAATCCCTTTTCAGAAGTTGGAAAATTTACCTGGCACCTAATTTGGGACTAGTACATAGCGAAAAGCATTGCAATGGTTCGATAGCATTTAAGACCTTTAAAACGTGCTGTACATCAGACCCTTAATACTGTTAGGTTTGCTTGTAAAAAAACAGAATCAGACTGAGTTACAATCCAACCTACCTAATTATTGTTTATGAGGTGCGTCTCAAATTGTCACTCAATCTGATTTGCTACCATTACAGGGATGGTGGCCAGCAATAGATTACTTTTTAATAAAGTAAACATTTTTTTTTTAAATACAGTCCATTTTCTATTTCGTTTCTTTAAGCGTTCCCTGGCCACTTCATAATCCTCCACAAACTTTTTTTTTACATTCGTTAAGGGGGTCCCCTGTGGCCTGGGTACCCCTTCCCTTTTGTGAATGAGTTTCCACCTACTTTGAATTGTCAATACATTTTCATTGTTTGACAAATGGATTTCAGATGCAAAACATTGTTACATAACATTTAGATTAATAAATCTGAATGTATTCGTAATCCCATCTCAGGAGTCAGGAAAACGTTTCCAACTCCGAAAATGGGATTAGTACATAGGAAAAGCATTATAAAGAGCACCAAAGCCAAATCTGGGCATTTTGTGACTGTTAAAATGCTCATTACATCTGGCCCCACACACCTTAGTGTTAAATCTCAATAACAGCAAATGTATGAAACACTGGTAGCAACAATACTGGTTGCAATTTGCAATCAGTAGTATGGCTACCAATGTGGAATTTTGTTACCCAATTTATGTACTAATCGGTCAGTTCACAAAATTCAGAATTGTAGTAGTTTGCAATCCGAACTATCTCATCAATATTCCTGAGGTAAGTCACAACTTATGACTCACTATGATTGGCAGCCACATCAGGAATGGTGGCCAACAGTGCAGTCCAAGGCCCACTCAGCAGAGATGATGTTGCTAGCAAACCAACACTCAATACATTATTGTCCAGTCTGTTTTTCCTTATCACAAGTAAAACTACATTTATTCCACACACTATTACATTTTATGCATTAATTATAAATTTATTTATTTTGGTAGTTTGAGGTACCTTTGGTGACACCCTTATCACTTTACACCCGTAGTGGGTCCTGAACCCTACAACCACAATACCCCTGCTTATAAAAGATGTAATATCACAATATAGGATGATGCCATTATCAATAAGGCAGGTCTGCTGGCCTCGTCAGGGTTTTACCACACTAGTAAAATCAGCAACATGTTATAATTCACCATTGCAACGCCAATGAAATCAATGGGATAGTACCAATATGCAATACATCTTATAACCCACCTTTGTAGTATCAATGACCAATAACATTCATTATACTGTGAAACCTTGAATTGTCAGCCATCAACAATGTCCATAAAGCATTGAACTGGAAAACTTGCCCCACAAATGTATTTATTTCTATTTTTACTAAAATACTACTGTAGCTCCAGGAACATCAATAGAAGTCCCTGATCTCCTGAGCCTGTGTGAAAAAGAACAAGCTCAAGAAAAGTTTTTGAGAGATCAAAAACCCATTTTGGTCAATATTTAACCCTCTGCAAGACTTACAGTGCCTTTTCAGTTAAACATGGCTAGAGGGGCTGCTGCACTTTGTGCAGCCCTCAACTACTGTGAGATAACCGTTGGTAGTGCCCCTGCACCTCCTTGGGTCATCACCACAAGCCAATATACGAATGTTTGCCTCTGCACGGGCTTATATGGTGCTCCCTCTCCCTGTTCTTACATGATTCATGAGCTGATTTTTGCCAAAGGGGCTTTACTGTGTGACCTTGTGCAGCACGATTCCACTGTAATTTTTCAATACTGGTGCCCTGGCCCCACCCGAGCACCCATGAGCCTTTGTTTATGTAAATGTTGGTGGCTGCGGGGGGAAACCCAGACCCCCAGAACTCCCAACAGCTCCCCACACCATAAAGGAGTTGGCATCTTTTGTGCTTACCACCCGTGCTGTTACCAGCTGATGAGGGCAGAATCTAGAGTTCCTCCTGCCAGTGCTTTATTGCAGGTTGGAGCTGAGAATAGAGCACACCGACCCCCAGACACAGGCATGGGGTGGGTGAATCACCCTCTGGACCCTCCTCCTTCCTGTCTTCTTCGCGTTTTTAGGGGACAAGGTTCCAAGGCCATCCATACCTGCATCAGGTACTTGGGATGTGGTACCTAGGGCCAAAACATGATTCAGGATGGCACCATGCCTTCGGACACCCTGGCCCTTCCCTGGAGAGTTTAGAAAAAGTCAGCAAAGTGCCACCTGTTTTTTTCCCTGGGGGAACAAGCTTTGCAGGTGATTTTGTCTGGCTCAATAAGGTCGGTTGCAACATTCTTGGGTTCATGTTGGCCAGCCCTAGCCACCAGGAGCATTTTATTCTAAATAAGTATGTTTTTGTGTGAGCTTGGATTTATGGCTCTGTGTGCCAGACGTGTCCTCTGCTTGGGCTCTTCGTGCTCCTTCCTGCTTATGGGGGTGCCTTGCACAGCCTCTCCAAAGTCAACAAGTAGACACGCTCCCAACCACAATCCCTAGGCCTCCAAGGTTTTGGACATATTGCCGGGCATATGTGTGTCAGCATAGTCAGTGGTGATCTCCAGCTGCAGGATCTGTCAACAGAAATCTCAAGGGAACCATCCAGAAGGTCTATTCCCCCAGTCATTCCTCATAGGGCATAACAGGGACAGTGCCATAGGCCTGTAGAGTCTCATCCTACTCCTGGGGTTAGCTTGAGTTAAAGTACTTTAGCCCATGCTTGCAGAGCATCAGGTGCATTCTGCTGTCACCAAGGCATTATTTCACCATTATCGCTCTAAGGTCGAGTCGTCTCCTCAGTACCTCCCTTGTGCAGGGGTTTATAAGTGGGGGCAGAAAGGTCTAGATGCTAGGCACTTCTGGCCATTCTTAAGGTGCCATATCATCACTCCACCCCTGTCACACCCCTACTGCACAGCATTCTTGAATATTTAAATATGCTGTCTTCAAGTTGTCTATGAAAGAGCTTCACTGAGAGCCTTCATTTCACCCCTAGCTGACACTGCTGCTTTTTTTTTTTAAGACAAAAACTTCAACGGTAAGCCCCTCTTCTGTTGAGCTCCAGAGGTCTGACCCTCCTACTTTGTTTTTTCAGGTCTTGCCTGTCCCAGTCCAGGTGCAGTGTTACAACCTAATGAACAGATGCAGATTTCTTCTCCACTCCTTCTTTTCCCATTAACTGGGTCATGCTCTGTTAATCGATTTATTGTGTGGGTGGGCCTTTAATCCCCCTGCTGGGCAGCAGTTTAATTAATTTGACCCAGTAGACGGGGCATAGGCCACAAATCTGAATATGAACTGAGCCAGGGAAATATCACAATTTTTAAGTGACATAAGAAGTGTAGTTCTAAACTCAGGATGAATGTTTACTCCTAGTCTGATATCTCACTGGACCCTGTAGGCCAAACTAGGGGTGGCACCTTCATTTGAGTGGCAGAGGGTCGCCCGCCACAAAAGTTCCCCTCATAACGGAAAAGTAAAATGATAACATACTTTGTTTATTACCATTTTATTTGTCAGCGCCCCGTCCTGAACCGAGTGTCAGGAAGGAGCGTGGCAATTGCTGCCGAGTGACAGCAGGCAGCTGTGCACTTGTTTAAAGTGTGCCTGTCCCTTTGGCCTGCCGTCTTGTGACAGCCAGCCTGAATTGCACATGTTAAACATCTCTAACCCAGCTGTCCTAACACAGCTGGGATAGGGAAAGCGCAGTCCTCCAGCGCTCTTGTGAGTGCTGAGAGAGCCCACTCCTACCAATTCTGATGCTGATTCCATGCATGTTACCAGCTTGAAAGCAGTGTCAGGATTGGTTAGTGGTGTTTCCTGGTCACGTGGGTAGGAGCTTCCAGGAGCAGGAGGAAGCCGCTAGGAAGACGCCTGCAGATAGATTCCTTTTCTTTTAAATAGATATTTTTTATTATTATTACTGTGCCCCCAGCCGTAAACATAAGCCAATGAGCAAAACTGTACTTTAGTGCTGCTTTTGCTTCTAATGTGTAATACAGTTTTAGCACCATAGACCTTCAGTAAGCATTACAGACCTAGACTTTGTATTCCCACTCATATTATAAGGCCTGCCTCACAGCAAAGCCCAATACAATCAAAGTAAAGCCCAGGTCAGTATCAGTCCCTGAAAGGTCCCTTCTGCAGCAGGCTACCTGTTCCAAGATGGTAGTCTAAGAGGCACAGCCTGCACACGTGCGCTCACTTGTTTATGTGTAACCAGCCCAGAGCCTCTTACTCTAGCTGTACATTAGGGGCCTTATATTAACAGGTGGATACTGACAATTAACACTTCCTGTCTATTTTCTGTGAATTTATCACAAAGCGAGTGCCCGTTGGGCCCAGGGGCACTTTTCGTAATAGGGCCCCAGGTTGATAAAGGGAAATGCAGGACCAGGAAGATAAAGATCTGCAAGCTGCACTGGGAGCTCTTGTTGTGTCAGTCACTTGTACAGTCTCTGTATCTACTTATCATTGAATTTTCTGAGTGCTAGAAACAAGGTATCATTACACCCAGCCTTTGTCATCACTCCCTTTTTGGACACTGGGCCTCACCTGAAAACATATAAGGCTTTTGCCACTGGCCTTCCACAAGCTATCATTTGGTTTTGCACTGTCAAAATATTATTCTTTACTTTTCTAGCTAGAGGAAAGTAATGAGATAATCATGCAATTTTGGTGTGAGCAAGACAGACTCACTTGTTTCCTATTCTATTTGATAATGGAGGTGATAATGGAGGTTGCTGGACTTCAACTTTTGTGAGAGGGGATGGTTTGGTTACAAAAGACACTGCTTAGCATTTGGAGAGAGTTCTGCCATCCCAAGAAAGACGTCTACTGTTTTGGATGGCTCAAAATGGGACCAGGAAGACCTTCTCCCTCAGATATTATCAGATGATGAAAAGAATTGACAATTATCGCAAAACTAGACCATTGCGTTAACAAAATACAAGGTTTTGACTTGTCTTGTTGTAAATGAGAATATTTATTTTGTGACGGCATAGATTTCCGTCAGGGGGGATTGAGGGAGAGCAAGTTCTTATATAAATAAATTAGTGGGCTAGAGGTAGCATATAGCAGCTAATAAATCTGCAGTTTCAAAAGCTTCACAGAGAAAATAACATAGAAATGAAAATGTGTATTTTTTAAATTGTGCTGGACATTTGTGCCTACTATTCGTATTTTGATACCATGTTTAACATGAAATTATTGACCATTCATAAATGTGTGAATTATTAATGAATATTAATAAGAAAGTAATTTATTTTTAGGTAGAAACATTATAAATAAAACGTATTATGAGTATTAAATGAATATGAATTAAACACACTTGCATTGAACTAAATGAATTCCACTGACATGCAAAGAAAATGTTATAGCTGTTTGAAATTTGAAATAACATGAATATTGTTTGAAATTAAATAATTTGCTTTGTACGTATGATTTGAATTGTAAGGTGCGCAATAGGTTTATTAATGTATTAATTGTATTAATGTGTATTTAGGATACTTTAACTTAGCTAGGCCTGAAGTATTATTTTGCAAGCAACAATGGAAAATCACTTGTTTATTTTGTCCCCTCTGACCTTGAATTATTTCCCAAAGCAACTAATGTAATGTTGAATGTCCTATTGTATTGTAGGCAAGAGACATGTTTCAGATGCATTAATGTAACACTATTTGTTCTAGCTGTCGAACCGAACAAGAAATTCACAGACTTTGTGTGAAAATGTATTTGTTTAGTTTATTGTGGTCCGTGTGAAAGGAACTGCAAGTAAAACATTATTAGAAAATATAATATGTGGTGGAACTGTATGAAGTCATGCAGCAAACAACACACTTTTGCTAAGAAGATCCTCAAAAGTATTAGAACTTGGTGGTGCCATCTGCAGTGATTGGAAGCTGAAATCAACCAGCGGGTGCCCACCTGAAGGACCAATTGAATGGGTTTTGGTTATTCTAACTAGTGACTTTGGAACTGAAGTCAGTCTTCTCCCCTGCTTGGTACTGTTTAGAACTCTGTTGGAGTTTGTCTATCCTTGTTACGTCTGCTCTCTCAAACCCCTATTCTCTGAGTTTCCTGATTACTTTTCTGATAATAGTCTTAACTGCCCTACACATTGTACCTTATTCTGTCATGTGGCTCAGTACTTATAAGGCCAACTATCTCTGAACTGATGATTGTCCTATGTGCAGCTTGTGTTCTGCACCATTCTGATGCTGCTGTCAACTGACCCCAGAGGATGGTGACTGACCTTCTTGATGGATCATCCTGTATGCCGTCTCATGAGGAGAGATATAGCTAAATGTGGTTCCTTTTTCCTTTTTAGCTTAGTCACTTCCACCAATGTATTGTTATAGTGAGTTATCATAGTTAGATGTTTTCCAAATTATTTTTGTCTTCCTTAATTTCGCTTTTGCCCACATGTTTTAGCCTTTACCCACACATGCAGATCCCAATTTTGGTTAGTGTCAGGAATGGCCACGCCCTGAAATTGATTGCTAAAACTGTATTTTGAAGATTTACTGATGTCACCACCATCTGCTTTGAAATTTGGTAATAATGTTCATCTTGTATTGTTACTAATATATATTATTCTTCTGGGGTGTCTAACAGTATTGCTGTTTAGCAGGTTGAATCTTTTCAGACATTTCGGTCAGCTTAAGGTTTTCATGTATGGTTATAATTGAGTTTTGCGCACCATTGATATGATATTGATTTGGGGATTGTAAAAAACTTTACATTTTATTTGTTTTGGAGTTACATTTAGTGTCTAAATTGTTATGGTGTTTATTGTTGTTTGTGATATAATGTCATGTTATGATATTGAATGATTCTGACTACTGCACTCTTTGCTAAGTCCAAAGATTCAGTTGACTTCAGTGGGTGAGATTGGTGTTGGTGTCTCACTCACCATGAGTTCTGGTGGTTGTAAAACCCAGAGCTGGAGAGTAGGAATTTTCAGGGGCCCCAGCAAACTAGCACCCCAATAAGGAACAGAGCATCTGCGTCTCTCTATGATGAATTACCACCATCTACTTTTATGATAAAATTGTTGCTATCAAGTGTATAACTTTTGTTGCTAATTCAAAACAGCAAAATGCTTGCCAAGTGGGCCCATTTTTTAAAGTCTTTGACGTTTTTAGGCATTCCATGCAGAAAACTGTTAGATAAGCATTAACTTTTTCCTGGTAAATTGTTATCCTCTTTTATAAAAATTTACTACTAAGTTTCAAAATTGCTTCCTTGTGTAAATCACATTGAAACAGAAGTGGCTTCCAAAAAGCTGACATCCTCACCTTTAAATATAGCTAGTTTGTCTAATGTAAAAACTATTTCAGTAGGTTACCTCTATTCAACTTCCCACCATAATGTACTTTGTTATTGTTGATAGTTCTACATGTTGCCGCAGGATGGATAGTGGAGTTATTGTTATTCTTTGTGTGTATGATGGCACTCCAGATTCTAGTGCCTCACAAATGTCTGGGATAACTGTTATGTTCGCAGCTTGCTTGGAATGAGTCATATCACTAGCCTATTTTCTACACTGCAGCAGATAATAATAATACACAATTTATAAAGTGCATGGCTACTTAAGGAAGGTTTCTCAGTGCTAAGCTTATCACCATAATATGTCAAACCTGTTCAATATCAGATTTAAAACAGCCACACTTTTAGCAATTGAGAGTGTGCAGCACTCTTTTTTTCACAACCTTAACTAAAAATATTTACGACTTAGTGCATGGGCTGCAGACTGGAGAGTTTGGAATCATAGGGTAGTAATTGCCTCTTTGTGTTCTGTGAGCAAAACATGCACTAACTTGAAGTTTCTCTGAGTTAATGCATGCGCTGAAGATGCAAAACTACAAGCGCAAAGACCTCTCCGGAGCAGTGTAGGAAATGGGATCATGGTAAAGCCTCATGTTCACCAGATTCCTATTTCCTGCTAGCTCCCCTTTCCAGCCTCCGACCACACTCCTTTTACATTCTGGTTACTCAGTAATGTGTTTTTTTCTTCCCCTTCCTTTTCACCATTTTCCCTCTGACATGTGACACTTTTGTGGAATCATGAGTCCATTTATTCCTGGTTTTCTTCAATCGCTTGCTGCTGCACTTGGTTTTGCTGAAAACTGTTTTTGGCTATTAGACATCTAGCTTCTAGCTTCTCTAAAATGGCAAAAACTTCCTTAACAAGGGCAGATGTTTTCCCAAGTTGTAATTTCTTATAAGATAATGCTGTGTACATCTATTTTTTACATCTGCCCACCGTGTTTTGTTCGATCTCCTTTGTTGACTGGGTTGGACACTTTTATTTTAGCATTAGGCCCTTAGCTTGTGCCTTTTACGAATGGACACATTTTTATTCATTTGATATTTTTTAGCACAACCAGCCTTTAGCTCGTTGTTTTTGTATTCTAACCAGCTGCCTCATTCTGAGAATGCATAGTTGTTCACATTGCACATTTTATCAGCCCTTTGCACACATTTCACTGTGTTCCCTGCTCAAGGCTGTCATGTTCAGTACATGATTTTCTAATGTGTATTGGCACTCCAGGAAGTCAGGAGTCAGTCATCAACTCCTAGACACATTAGTAGAACAATGCAGAATTTATTATATAAACACCACACAGTCCTACCAGTGGCAGAGGGCATTCCAATCATGACTGTCCTGCGATGTATATCATTCCACTGACAGGTTCGCTGATCCTGGTGCTGAATCTTCAGCTCCCCGAGAGGATTGGCATCCAGATAACAGGCAGACCCTTGTAAACTTCTTCAGGTATGGAGTTGGTGTCCCTCCCTTAAATCGGGACATGCAGAAGGGTTACCACTGCTATGCTCTTAGGTTTTAAACATAGGGTGTACGTAGGAATCCTTAGGCTTTTAGGATCATTCAAAGATGGTGTGCTTGTTTATTCTCTTCACACTATTTGTAATGATGATCACTGTTTTACGTTTCATCTGCCTAATTATTTGCAGGCCATGCTTTTTATAATAGGATGAAACTGCTCCAATAAATGTATTGCAATTCATTTTGCATCTCTTATCCTGCCTTGGTACTTGTGAATCTCTGATTAACTCAGTGAAAGGGGTGTGATCTTTTCACCACAACTTCCCTGAGGCATCAGAGTGTCGGGTTTAGGATGCCACAAAGCACGTCTTCTTTTCCAGAGTGGGTGAGGCTGACAGCTTCCAAGGTGATGTGGTATTCACTCAGTCACCCACACTCGGTGGCCTAAACCACACAGTCTTATTACCAAAATAGGAATTGCACAACACTAGTGCTGTGATAGCAGAAGCCATGGTGCTGGCCAAAGATATCAAAATTGGGAATATCAATTGATGGGCCTGATTTAGATTTCAGCAGAGGGATTACTCTTCCATCACAACAGTGATGGATATCCAAAAGAAACAATGGGATTTAGATCTTGGCCGATGAGATATCTGTCACCGTTTTGATGGAGTAACCCCTTCGCTGAAATCTAAATCAGTGTCCATATTTGGTATGCAGTTCTTCTTGGCTTTCTCAGGGTGTTTGATTTGTAATAGTTGAATATGTGGATTTCCTAGAACAGTGTAACATACTTCATTACCAATGGTCCTAGATCACTGTATCATAGGTTGCAAGGTATCTGGTAGCCTGCTGTTAGACCTGACATCATTAGCATGGTATTCCCCCAGACATTTTGGCTTCACTCCCTTATTTTTGCTATACACATTTCATTGACATTAGAACACTGTGCACTTTACTCCCAGCTGACCAGGGGTAAAATGTGTGTGCTCTCTTCTTCAAACATGGTAAAATTGGGATATACCAGCCTGTCAGACAATTTCAAACTGACATTTTGATCTGGCAAAATAATCATTTTACCAGACCTAAATCTCCCTTTCTAATACTTTTAGGTTGCCCTAAGGTAGACAATAAAAGCTAATAGGGCAGGGTACATAATATTTTAAAAAATAGGACATATGCAATTAAGTTTCATGTCCTGCCAGTGAAAAACTCCTAATATTGTTTTTCTCTGTTGCAAGGCTACCTCTCCCCACACTGAGTTACCGTATTACACACTAGGTGATGACTTCCGTAGGGGAAGAGATAGAGAAGTGCTTCTTCCACTTATTTCACTTGTAATTTATATCTCTCTTTAATGGTAAAATAAGATTTTAACTTACAATTCGGATAATGCCACTTTGCGCAAAGTTGGCATTTATCTGCCTAACCTAAATGAGTCTTTGGCAGTGCCCATTGTCACATGACTTGGAATTACTTTATTTAGGTTTTTTGTGTATTCCTTCCAGACAAAGGGACAAAAGAGGCCTAGGTATGGATAGAAGGGATATGGAGAGATAATGTATTTGTGGCAGGAGGCTAGGGATGAGGTGTGCCCAGCCCTGATTACATTTCAAAGTACCCTTCCCACAGCACAAACAAAGGAACCTGGCACCAGTTTTGTCTTTGTCACTGTAGACAGACGAAGATGCTGAGGTTTTTGGGCTCTTCGCAACATCAAATGGATTCCTTACGTCACTTAACAACCATCTGCCATGTTTGCCAATGAGAATCTGCAGTGATGACTGACTCTTCACATCTACTCCAAAAACCAGCACCAACAGTAACAGTCTGCGTTGACTGACATCTCAAAGCTCCAGCAACAACTGACTATTCCTGCCGCATAGCAACCATCTGTGATGCGCAACCTGATCCTTGTGCTGACAATAGTCTCCTCATGGCGATCACAACAGAGAAGCACTGCTGCAGCTGCCGGAGGGGACTTGTACTCAGAGATGTTAAAATCTTCAGCGAGATCATCCCAGTATTCGACCATCATGGTCTGCCTGCACTTGTGCCTTTGATTGGGTCCAGTGCGACGCATAAGCCACAATTGGCACTTTGTTCTTTTTTTGGCACTATTTTCACTAGAAACGTTAAAAAATCTACTGATTGGATTTTTGTCATTTTCCTGTCATTCTGTTGATTAAAATCAACTCTTTTTGTATTAATTGGTTGAGATTTCTTTTGTGTTGTGTTTTTGTTTTATGACTGTTTGAGGGCTACCTCTAAGTTAAGCTAAGCTGCTAAGACTGCTTTTGTGCCAAGCTACCAGAGAGTTAAGCAGGTTTATTTAGTGACTTTTGTGGTTCACCCTGACAAAGGATGATGTTTATTACTTGGATGGTGCTCCCACCTCTCTCAACTAATATTTCAATTTCTTACACCTGCCTCTCTCCTCCATAGCTGTAGTTTCAGTTCTAGACTCTCCTCCTTCAATGCAGTCTGTCTTGAAACCAATATATAGAATTATAAAAGTCAAAACTGAAGTGCATGAATGTTTTTCACAGAGGAGTTCTGAGTGTCATCAAATAGACAACAAGAGTGAATTTAGCATTGTCCATTATGTCATTCAAAAGAGTGAAATTAAAAATATCCTGGTAATTGCAATGAGATATTAGATTTAGAATCTGGTATAAACGACAGAGTCTACCTAAGGAAGCCATACATAACACAACAATTAATTATCAGTGGTAATTGGTTAATATCAGTGATAATAACCACACAGTAGTTATTACCAATAGCACTGTTACCTAATTCAGCTGTACTCTTCAGGGCAGATACTTTGGTTAGTGTTTGCTCATGCTCACTCACTGAACACCCCAGACCTTCACCACGTTGGGTAACATCACAAACATTAAAGGCTCTTAAACACTGAGATAGAAGTAATTGGATTTGTTTAGTCTCACTGCCTATTTGATCATTCTGTGCCACCACGATGGGATTTGCTTGGTGAGTTTTTGTTTGCCTGGTGGTGGTGGTTAGCTGTTATAAATTCCAAAGAGAAATGTGCAAAGTTTGCTACCCTCTGCCTTTCCTCCGTACTAGGTCAATAAGCATGTTGGGCCTAGCACACTGATGTGTGGCTGGCACTTGGGGTCAGCTCCGTAGGTGTTGTAGGGCTTAGGGTGTGTGTTCCACTTCAGGTAGCTATTCAGGGTAAAGAGGATGTAACTGAGACATTAGGACACTGGAACTATAATTAAGGTGTTTTCATGTAAAAATCAAAATGCAAATTTATTTTCCAAGGCCGCAGAAGTGGTTTAAAAGCAATATAACCAATTTGTGGAAGAAAACACCAGCAACTCTGCTCTTAGCAAAATTTCTTCTGGAATTAAACTTGATTTAAACTGGATTTAATTTGTATTGTTTCGTCATGTTAGTGTTCCAAAAGAAAGAATTGGATCCTGTTGTCAGGCATCACCTAGCAGACCGTGCAAACTGCTTGGTTACAAACGATGTGTTGTGGGCTTACTGAGAACTTACAGTGAGCTCACTGGGATCCCATTGCTTGTCATTGATAGGATTTATTGTTTCTTTTGTTTGCTTGCTTCTTATTCTACGGCTTCCCTTCATCTTTTTCTGTTTGCCCCTCAGCTGGATCGTAGTTACTTCACCATACGTTTATTCGGCTGACTTGTATCCTCCCGCTGCTCACTTTTAGGGAATTGTTTTTTTAAATGTGGTTAATCACTCCATGCAAGTGCATATGGTTTCAAGCTCTCTCGTGTGCTTCTCCCTCCGCCAAACATCCCCCATCCAAGCTCTATTTTGCCTTTACTTCTATGCTACTCAATCTCTCCTTTGTGATTTTCCCACTAAACTCCCTCACCCAAAGTTCTGTGTTGCTCTCGCCATTATGTGTGTCTTCCCTCACTTTGCTCACTCCCTTGTGTACTGCTTTTCCCCTTCTTCTCCCACCCATCTTTTTTTCATTTCATTCCTCTGCCCACTCCTCATTGCTTTCGTCACCCGGTCCTCCACGGGTGAAGCCAACATCATGGTGCTACATTCACATGCATGTGTGATAAAGCATGCCTACCTACACTTTATCACGCAGATGTGTTCTTACAAAATGACAGTGCCATCATCCTCACTGGCAGCGTCATTGTACATTTTTTTATTTTGTCCATTGGCCAACAAATGCTTTTTGCCAATTCTGCGCAGCATCATCAAACAGTACTAGCAAAGTCAAAAGGGGAAACCTATTGGCTTTGTTAATGCTTTTTATGCAACTTTATTGTTCATGTAAAAACAGGTCTAACTCATCCCCAAACTTCTAGTACTCATGTTAATGACCTCAAAAGGATGAAAGTGAGAGACAGCCCTGCAAAGCTTCAAAGTTCTGATCTTTGGATTGGTCCACAACACCTCTCCAGTGGTAGTGACCGACAGAACAAATGGAGTATCATGATTGGTCAATGTATCTGTTTGTTTCAACACAAAGTGATTTTATTGGTTGATTCTGGTACTCTGACTCACTTATGTCTGTTCCAACGCTGCATTACCCTTGGTTGGGGTTTTTTCATTGAGCTCCAAGATGTTGCATTACAAGTTAGGAATGGCTGCATTTACATCCCTGATGTCTGCAAAGGGAAGTAAAAGGTATTGGAAGAACGTATCAGGGTAGTGTTCACTATGAAAAGTAAGAATAACTCTTGGAGAGCCCCTTCTACTTTTTGATATTGGCACAGCCTTTGTGAACTCTGGCCAACAACAAGGGCAGTGCTAACGGCACTAAAGGTCATGCAGGGGTCGCCTTGCAAACCCTCGCGACCCAAATTAAACACTTTGGCCCATATTTATACTTTTTTAGAACCGCATTTGTTCCGCTTTTTAACGCAAAAGCGGTGCAAACACAAAATACAATTGTATTTTGTAAGTTTGCGCCGCTTTTGCGTAAAACAAATGAAGCAAATGCGGAGCCAAAAAAGTATAAATACGGGCCCTTATTTTTTTCAGTAACTGGGTTATGCTGAATATTTTTTAAAAATAAACCTATAACAATAGCTTAGATATATGGAATATTTCATAAATCTCTGGAAGTATTCAATGCTTATTCCTGGGACAGGCTCACACTTAACAAATGCTCTACATAAATGTTAATAAAAGAGGGGTTTAAACCACGTGTGTGGTTGTAAGTTTTTTCATGTGAACTTCATGTGCTTCTCACAAAAAAGTCACACATTGTATGAAGGTAACAAAGTTCTGTGGAGGTTGAGCTTCTGAAAGAAAATTAGGGGGCATATTTATACTCCGTTTGCGCCGGAATTGCGTCGTTTTTTTTGACGCAATTTCGACGCAAAACTAACTCCATATTTATACTTTGGCGTTAGACGCGTCTAGCGGCAAAGTCCATGGAGTTTGCGTCCTTTTTTAGCGTGGACACCTACTTTGCGTTAATTATATGCAAGGTAGGCGTTCCCGTCTAAAAAAGTGACTCTGCGGCATGTGCGCCGTATTTACACTCCCGGGCAAAATTCACGCCCGGGAGTGGGCGGGTCAAAAAAAATGACGTATGGCCGCTTTTGCTCCGTTTTTTTGCGCCTGCAAAAGGCAGGCGTTAAGGGACCTGTGGGCTCTGAAGGAGCCCACAGGTGCCCTCCCATGCCCCCAGGGACCCCCCTGTCACCCTTGCCCACCCCAGGAGGACACCCAAGGCTGGAGGGACCCATCCCAGGGACATTAAGGTCAGTTCAGGTAAGTCATTTTTTTTTTTTTTTTTGTGGCATAGGGGGCCTGATTTGTGCCCCCCTACATGTCACTATGCCCAATGACCATGCCCAGGGGACAGAAGTCCCCTGGGCATGGCCATTGGGCAAGGGGGCATGACTCCTGTCTTTGCTAAGACAGGAGTCATGTCAATGGGGGTTGGGAGTAAAAAAAACAAATGGCGCAAATCGGGTTGCGGCGCAAATTTTGCCTCAGCCTGACTTGCCCCATTTTTTGGCGGCCAAGCTCCATTTTCCCCTAATCTGGCGCTGCCTGGTGTACGTCATTTTTTTTAACGCACACCAGACAGCGCCGGCGGCTAACGCCGGCTAACGTCATTCAATAAATACGGCACCCGCATGGCGCTTCAGAATGGCGTTAGCCGGCGCTAATTTTTTTGACGCAAAACTGCGTTAGCGCAGTTTTGCGTCAAAAAGTATAAATATGGCCCTAGATCTTTTGCAAGTATTTTGTAAACTTGTGTAATATGTGCAGAATCATTGGCGAGCGAAACTTAGATAAGGTATGTAACTCACATGTAAAATGATCAGGAGTTCTATTTCCACATGGTTTCAGAGTTCTGTGCTGCAACATCTAAACAAGGGATCCAATCACACAACGCTCGCAAGTTAACTGCACCATCATCCAGTGGCATTGAGGAAAGTGATGTCCCTCCATTTTCCTCCATCCCCGCAAAATAGCAGGATGGGTCCTTGAGTCTAATATATATCACAGATATTCTCTAGAGTTCGGATGGATGGATGGCTCCCCTGGTGGATTAGCACCCCCACACATACAGCAGGGGCTGTAGGGGCCTGTGTTACACCCCTGCCATCACCTAATGCTAGTTGGAGAAAACTATGCAATAGTGTAGACATGGTAAGAAGCAGGAAACTGAAATACTTATGGGTAGGCCAATAACTTACACCCCTAGAAGACTACACTTATGAAATAAAAAAATATCCACACCTCTAGTTTACAGTTAAAACACACAGCACACAGTGACAGTTAAAAGCTGGAGCTCATAGTTGTTGGAAAGTGAATTATTTGCAAGGGCAGGTAAGTACCTACACTTAGCAATAGTTCACTAATCCCCACTAGGTCCAGACAGGTCTCAGTAAATTAATCTCTGCTCAACCCTCGGTAGCTTGGCAACGAGCAACAAGGCTTAACATAGGAGACAGATTTGTAAAGCATTTAAAACACAAAACAAAATAAAAATCCAACACCCATTTATAAAAATAGAATATATTTTCATCTTTAAAATTACAATAAAATGACAAAAATCCAATATGGGGAACCAGGGATATGAAATTTTAAAGATTAAAAGTAATTCTAGCACTTAGAAGCAAATAGCGCTCAAATGGTTAAAAAGGTCACACTAGACAAGGACAAAGTCCAGAGTTCAGGCCACCCAGGATGCAACTCTGTTACACGTGCTTTCAAAAGTGTTTTTTGATACAGGGAAGTGGTCCTCCGCACCAGCCAAGGATTCTGAGGCTCTGGTTTGCCACTTGGGGTCTGGGACTCCAACTCCCACAATGCACCTCTTCAACGTATGGAGCTGTTTACAACAGTAGCTCCAAATGTCTCCAAACTTCTGGGTCTTCTTCCAGAGGTCCTTTTTGGGTTCTAGAAGTGTCCACAACTTGATTCAAGGATCCAGAAGCTCTGGGTTGCTCCATGGGAGTAGGGACTACAATTCCCAGAATCCACCTGGTCAAAATCCTCAAATTGCCACTGGACGCTGATCAGCTAGGCTCTTCTTGCGGCACTTGATGCAGGGGAGTCTGGGCAGCTCCTCTGTACCTGTAGCTTACAGGGAGTCCACTCCTGGAGTTGCAGAAGCAAGGCAAAGTCCTTTTCTTGTTGAAGCCCAAAGTGTGCAGGTGGTGCAGTCCATGTGAGTGCAGTGTCAAGGTGCAGGTCAGGGGTCTAGCAGGGCAGTCCTTCTTCTCCAGTATCTTCTTCCAGCAGGGATCTGAGGTATGGGTGCAGCTCTGCCATATTTATCCTTGCACATGAGGTGAAAAGAAGGGGGGGGAACTGTCCAATCACAGGCAGGCCACTGTCCCATTGGATGACCACTTCCTTGGAAGAGTGGCAAAACTAAATCCCAGGGAGCAACATTCTTTAAAAATCCAACATGGCTGAAACTGAATTTTGGAGGTTAGGTCTGGCTGAGCCCACTCACTGGTGTGGGTAAAAATCCCTACCAACACCCCCCTGTTCTCTCCTTATCTAATTAAGAGGGCACCTAATTGTCTGGACTTGCATGAAACGGGGCAGGTCCTGAGCTGCTCCAAATGTCCTCCCTCTTTTGGCAAGTTGTGGGATTTATTATAACAATTAGTTTGATACCAAACTCGAAATATCTGCCTCCTATAGAGACTCTATTAATTAAAATAAAGTCTCCCCTATTTTAGCTTATGAAGCCCATTCACTACAGTGAGGGAAAAACGAATTTGCCTATTTTACCTCACCAGGACTTATAAAACACTTCTTACAAGGTACCTGCTTATAGTTACATGGCACCCAACCCTAGGGGCACTTAGGGTACACCTTAGAGATGACATATATGTGAAAGTAAGGTAGTTTAAGATTTAGGAAGTGCTTTTAATTCCAATATCGAGTTTGCATTTGATTTTAGTTTAAAAGGAGCCAGCAAGGCAGGCTTCTTTTACAATGTCACTGGGCACCTCAACAGTGTACCTATGGGTGCACTACCTATGCTGGGGTCCCTAAACCTACATGCCCTATCATATACTATAGACTTAACGGTAGGTTGACAAAGCCAATTATAATTAGCCTAATTTGCATACTCATCTTGCATAGAGCACACTCCCTGAGACTGGTTGGCAGTAACCAGGGCACCATCAGAGTCAAGAAAACGCCTGCAAAAAGTGAAAAATGGGAACAAAAAGTTATGGGGCCTCTGCAAGCAGCCCGATTTTCCCACAATTGTGTTCAGAAAAAAATGCGCACTCGCAGCTCCACTTTGATCAGAACATGAGATAGTGTCACTGTTAACCTTTTGTCAACAATGTAATCTTTTATTTCATGTTTCACTCTTTCCGTTTGAGTTAGTGTCCGAGATGACATTGAGTAAACCGTTTTGTGCTGGTTGTACTGGATTTTGCAAGTGGTGCTCGTCATATTAAACAAACAAAATTACATGTGCTGTACTTTAATTTTATGTTGGTGAATCTTATTAGCAATATTTTAATTGTTTTAATTTTAACTTTTTTTTCATTTTGCAAACTCATAATCGTGAACATAGTTGTCAGGGCCGTTTTAAAGCTACTATTATCATATGCTCCCTAGGAAGTTCTTCAATCTCTTTCGGTTAGACAGTGTGAAGTTTAGACATGCACATAAGTGTTTAGTTACAGGAGAAAATTATCTGCAACTACATCAAGATGACACCAATATCACCACAGATATTTGACGTGTTGGGACTTTGGTGTCAGTTATCAGCATCTTTAAAAAAATCAGGTATCTGACCATTAATTGGGGAGGCTTTGTGATGACATTATCATGCCAGAGGTCACGGTGGGTTGCTGTCACAACCAACATCATTTGGGAACTGGTTTGGTGCGTTGCAGAAAAGTGGCCTTCATTTCAGCACTGATTATAATTCCCAGACAAGGGCTGTGCTTGAGAATAGTAAAAAAGATATTTGTTATCAAGAGAAGGTATGCTGAGCAATACTTCTTAAGAGTCTCAGGGGTTTATTTACAAGTCCTTTGCCCCACCAGAGAGTCACTTTTAGTGATGCTCCAGTGGCCTAATGCCCTGCGCCATGATTACAAGGCCCCTTTGCACGCATCACTTAGCATGAAAGGGCCGTGCGATGGGTGTTGCTGTGGGTATCCCACCGCAGCACCAATTGCATTTTGTCGCTGCCCCAGATTTACGATAAATCATAAACCTGAGACAGCTCCAAAACCTAACGCCACCCCAGGGGTGGCATTAGCGTGGCACAACAAGGAGAAATACTTTTATTTCTCCTTGTTTTTGGTTTTTCTGCAACACACATAGAAAGAGCAAAATACACACTCATTAAATATTGACAATTTGCTACTTCAATGTGTGCTGCATTCTGCAGCACACATAAAAGTAACAAATTGCCATGAATTATTGTTTATGGGCAGGAAGGGGCACCTTCCTGCACATAAACAATCATTCCCTCCAACACAGGTACCCTTGCACTATGGTTCTGGAGAACAGCACACGCGCATACTGCAGAGTAAGAAGAAAGCTCATCAGTTACACTGACTATTTAACAACTTTGGCCAGGAAACAGGTGCTCTATTAAGATGCAGTGGTGATTTTCTTCATGTGTCCAGAGCGGTAAAAAGAAGGATCTACCCTTGCCCTGGGAAAGCAGCAGCTCCAGTGCTCCGGAAGCAGAAACAAGAAGGATACACAGCACGACACGGTGTAGCAGCAGCGGCTTTGCATGTCGGGCCATTCTGCTCCCGCACTGCACCAACTCTCTGCCGCGACCCCAACCACCGGCGCCGTGGTCAGTGCGATGTGGTCTAGCTGCAGTAGAACTTCCGCGATCAGGCCGACTGGGCCAATTTGCTCCCTCACCCGCTCTCTCACCCAACCACAACCAGCACCGGCCCGTGGTCCCCCAATCCGGAGTCTGTGTTTCCATCTACCCCTGCCAACCCGGGGGTGCACCAAGGACGTGCTGGGTGCATTGGGGTGTGTTGGGGGCTTAGGCAGACCAGGGGTCCAGAGGAGTACGGCGGATTTATGATAACAATTAGTTATAATAAATAGACAGCGAGCGCCGTGCTGAGCAGAGCCACCCCCATAAGGTAACTCAAGCATGATAGCCGTAGGCGGCTATTGCTAAGTGCGTGCAGACAGCCCCTTGTGGAATTGGCCCAACTAGGTCGGAGGCAGCTTGCGAGAGGTTGGAAGTGTCCCGCTCGTTACTTAAGCGATCCCGCTGGGCAAGTGAAGAATGAACCACATACGACACAGCACCCCACCACACCAGACATGGATAGGAGTTCCAGGAAGTGCCAGGAGCACCACACGTAACACGCAACATATGACCTGAACCCCCGGACCTTGATCCAAGTCAAACTAAATCCAAAAATAAAACCGATACAGATAAGAACCCCCAGGAACCTGCCTGAAAAAACCATTGGAGGGCATCCTAGCCTGTCCCAACTCACGGTCTTGGGAGGAGAGAAGGGTAGGGAGGCAGGATGATATCGGGAAAAACAAGCGGTAACATCTCCCGTGCCCCCGCCCCACCAAGAGGAAAAGAAAAGGAGATCTGGACGCCGATGATTACGTGATGACAAAAAAGAGAGCGAGTGGTACTGCACAGACCCCCAGCAATGCAAGATTTTGGGCGCAACTGCAATTGCCACAATCGAAGGGAGTCTAGTAATGAAGGAAGAAGGCTGGGAGAGGGTGTATGTTAAAGGGGCAAGTCAAGCAGCAACTGGTAATACCCAGGAGGAGGAAGGCAAGGGGGGAGAAGGCTAATTTCAATCTGAATATCACAAAATTACCAACTATTACACAGCAGTGTGTAGTAGTAGCCCCCGGAAGATCGAAGCGCGGCGTCCTGGGCCACAATTGCTAAGTTCTCAAGGTCAGTCTTCCACTGCAGGCAACCAAACCAAAAAAGCCCAGAGAGGGGCACGACATCGGGGGAGTACCATTACCATTATCATCATCAATCCCCCTGTCTCTGACAATAGTGATTGTGGAGAAGCACATAGCACCTATCTATTGGGGGTCCAGTTGATGCTGCCCCCATGAATGCTCCTGTAGATGCCAACACTGTAACAAAAAAAGCGGGAGTGAGGGGGTTGCCACTGCCAGGTATCAGTAAATTCACCAAACCGACAAAAACTGAGAAGGTAACCTGCTCTCCTCAGGACCCCCCATTCCAACCCCTGCAATGGTTAATCCCCATGAGACCTTTAGTCCATTTGATTTATCCAATACATCAAACTTGGACACTGTCAGTGTTCGTCTCTGGGATTGATGGCAAACTTGAAGAACTAAACGCCCTGATAATATGAGCCCAAACAAAACAACAGAATGACTTCGTTATCTGCACATGCAAGGACCTAGTGAAAACAATGGAAGGAATTTTAAAAGAGGTTTGCTCTTCTCAGATCAAGGAGCAACTACATGCTACTCCGTTATATGACAAAACTGGTCCACACGTAGAGAACGATAAGGACAAGTAGTATAGTCAGTGTTGGAAATGGCCTTTCTGCAGGCTCACCCTCAAACTTTTTGCCTTCCTCCTTGTATTTTTCTGAACTCATTTTTGCTGGCTTTAGGACTCTGCACACTTTACCACTGCTAATCAGTGCTAAAGCACATATTCTCTCTCCTTAAAACATGGTGACATTGGCTCATACCCGATTGGCTTATTTAACTTGCTTGTAAGTCCCTAGTCAAGTGACTACATGTGCCCAGGGCCTGTAAATTAAATGCAACTAGTGGGCTGCATCACTGGTTGTGCTACCTACATAAGTAGACCCCTAACAATTTCTCAGGCCTGCCATTGCAGGGTCTGTGTGTGCAGTTTCACTGCCACGTCGACTTGGCATTTAAAAGTACTTGCCAAGCCTTAAACTCCCCTTTTTCTACATGTAAGTCACCCCTAAGGTAGGCCCTAGGTAGCCCATAGGGCAGGGTGCTATGTAGGTAAATGGCAGGGCATGAACATGTGTGTTCTATATGTACTGGTAGTGTAAAACTCCTACATTCATTTTACACTGCTGTGAGGCCTGCTCCTTTCATAGGATAGCATTAAGGCTACCCTCATATACTGTTTGAGTGGTAGATCCTGATCTGAAAGGAGTAGCCAGGTCATATTTAGTATGGCCAGAATGGTTATACAAAATCCTGCTCAATGGTGAAGTTGTATTTTTATATTACTATTTTAGAACTGCTACTTTTAGAAAGTGAGCATGTCTCTACATTTAAATCCTTCTGTGCATTCCAATCCATGCCTGGCTAGGTTTAGTTGACAGTTCCCTTGTGCATTCACTCAGACAACCCCAAACACAGGATGCTCAGTCACACTTGCACACATCTGCATATTGAATGGGTCTTCCTGGGCTGGGAGGGTGGAGGGCCTGACACTTACATGTCAACGGACAGTAGCCTGCCCTCACACAAAGGATTGCCACTCCCCCTACTGGGACCCTGGCAGACAGGTTGGAACTGAAAGGTGACCTGGTGCACTTCTAAGCCACTCGTTGAAGTCTTCCCCAATTCAAAGGCACATTTGGGTATTGAAGCAGGGTCTCTGACCCTACCAACTGAGGCACTTCTTAAGTAGACACTTCTACTTCACAGACACTTTTGGACAAGATACCACTGGTGAAGAATCCCTGAACCACAACCTGCAACTTGCAAGAAAAACTGCCTGGCTGCCCAAAGGACTCCCCTGACTGCTTTTCTGCAAAGGACTGCTCCCCTGTTGTTGCCCTGGTGCCTTGCTGTCTTCTGGCTGTGCAACCAGAAATTTGCCGCACAGCCCACTGGATCGACGCAAAGCTGAACAAGAACAACGCAGCCCGACTTCCTGAGAGGAATCGACGCAGCGCCTGCCATGCGGCAGAAATTTCCACGCAACGCCCAATGGATCAACGCAACCTCTGTGACTTCGTCCTGCGCATCCAGGATTTCAACGTATCATCCCCGGGGCGCCCCAAAACCCCGCAACCTGAAGAGGATTCCAGTCTGGAAATCGACACAAAACCTGCCCCGCATGGAAACTCAATGATACATCGTCTGTGTGCGCCGGAAAAATCGTCGAACACCTCCCTGTTTTCCATCCATCTCCTCCTCTGCAGTCCTTTGTGCTTGCAAGAGATACTTGTTGCTTTTTAAAAGACTAAAGACACTTTACATCATTTTTACAGTGATATCTCAATGTATACTTATTGAACCTTGATTGTTTTGACCTGCATCTTACCAGATAAATATTATATATTTTTCTAAACACTGTGTGGTGTATTTTTGTGGTGTTTTACTGTGTTATTGCATGATTTATTGCACAAATACTTTACACAGTGCCCTCTAAGTTAAGCCTGACTGCTCAGTGCCAAGCTACCAGAGGGTGGGCACAGGATAATGTGGATTGTGTGTGACTTACCCTGACTAGAGTGAGGGTCTTTGCTTGGAAAGGGGGTAACCTGACTGCCAATCAAAGACCCCATTTCTAACAGTCAGCATATGCTCCAATTTGATCAATCTGTGGGCCAAACTATTGCCCAACTCAGGGAGCTGTCTGGAAAAACAAACCCACAGTAAACAGTACCCACCACCACGTGGCTAAAGCTGTCAAGGAAACCGGTAAGGATGCGTCCCACTTGCAGGACGAAAGGAACACTGGAAGTCCTGGAAAGACCGCGCCCCTGCCCTTAACAAAAAGAGAGAGAAAACGTGGAAGAAAGGGCAGGAATCGTACAAGTCGTACAAACATTACAATGATCATGGTATCTGGCCCAGGAGAACCAAGTAAAGAAGACACACTTACTAACCCTGAAGAAGAACCAAGTAAAGAAGACATACCTACTAACCCTGAAGAATACATAAAGATGATGAACTCTTAAGGGAATTGCAGAATCAAGACTGCACTCCACATTTTGATGGGAATCTAGCAGCAAAACATGTTTCCAAGGTGAAAAGCGCTGTGCAGGAGAGGGGTACCACCTCCAGGGATAGACAAAAACTAAACCATGAGCTGGGGATTGGCACCACAGAAGGAGACGGTTTGCCAACCCCAAGCCACGTAGTAATCTCAAGAAACGAGCCCCAGGCCATACAGCAGCCAAAACAAAACACAGATATACAGGAACAAATTCACCAGCTGCTATGGATCCCAGAATTTATATAGAGAACCTCAGCAGATGTGCTTAACCGGTCTACCATCTTAAGGCTCATAAAAGCTCTCCTAGATCTCAACCATGTCACCACAGATGATCTTGATGCGATAAAATTCATGCAAGCTAGAGGGAAACAGCACACTGACCCCACAGTGGTCATCTTTTCGGCCCCTGAATTACCAAACCAGATCCTTAAAAGAAGAGTTCAACTGAGAGCTTGGGACATTGAGGTGCCTAAATATCAAAGGGACAGATATCCCAAACCATTACTAGAGGACTATAAGCCAAACTAAAACATCAGGCCAAGGTCAGTCCTACGAGGGGAAAGTAGTGCATCTAATAGAAATGAAAATATGGAGGGTAAAATGTCTGAAAAATCCGTAGCCCAGCAGCCCTTAAGAGTCCAAATAAGGAAAGAAGAGGGGCGAAGAAAGATACTAACACACTGTGACCCATCAGATAAATGGAGCTGGCTCCCCTCGGTTCTAGTCACAGGAAGGGACCACAAAAGCTGAACAAGAACTGACAAGCAAAATGACAAACTGAATGTTTGCTCATGGACCATAGGTGGCCTGCAAGCAAAACTGGAAGACTCTAAGGTAACACAATTTCTAGGCTCCCATGACATTATAATGATACAGGAATCTTGGACCCAAGTGTCTATCCCTCTTATTGGATACAAAGAATAAATGAAGCCAGCAGAGAAAACCAGTAGATCTGGAAGGGCAAAGGGGGGGTCTAGTGACTTATATAAGCACAAACCTCCTAGCGAAATTATCAGAACCTATTAAGGACGATTCACCTTTCTTGCTGGTAAGATTGGACGGCTGGGGGAAAAACACACAGGTACCGTTAATATTAGTTAATATATACATTAACCCAAAAAAGAAGAAAACTGAATCTAACAAGCTGATAAAACAACTGCTTTACATAAAAAGCACAATACCTCCGGCACACTGGTTGATCTCGGGTGACTTCAACCTCAATTTATTCCATAGTCCAGATGAAGAACACAGTCAAATGGCAGAAGTACCAAGTCAAATCATCCCATCAAATATAAAGAAGGACAAATTGGGAGAGAAATTAATAAAGAGATGTGAGATCGCAGTTCTCCTCTCCCTAAGTGGACGGATTCCGGCCAACATGCCACCGGCATGGACAAGATAAGATAGGAAAAAGGTATTGTATATGGATTACACGCTGGTTAATTTTACACTGTATAACCGGGTTAGGGATTTCAAAATCCTGGAGCAGGCAGAAAGTGATCAGAACCCACAGATAATACAGATACAGTCCTCAGGGAGTAAGATGGAAAAAGCGGAATGCCTTATGGGGGAAGCTGGCACTGAAAACCTTAAACAACTAAAATGGTCCACCAACTCCATTAAAAACCAAGTGGAAGAGGCCCTGCAGAGACTGGAACTCACGAATATGGGGACTATACATCTGACCTCGGCCTGGGAGGCCTTTACTAAGGACCTCACTAGCCAGCACCCTCCAGTAAAAACCAGAAAGGGAGTTAAATTGGGGAATTGGAAGGACGTACAGTGGCCACGTGCAATCCGTATAAACAAAGCAGCTATATGTAAGCTGCTCAGGCAATTGCGAAGAGCCCCGAGGAAGGAGCACTCATCAGCACAATCCGAGATCAAAGGAAACTCCTAAAAAAGGAAAATTATGTTTTAAAAATATCTAGCAGGAAATACTTTGGGCTAAATTACATTATGCTGCAGGTTTCTTGGGCTCAAGATGCTTTTGGAGGCAGATTAATGACATTGAAAAAGGTCACAAAGCTGCTGCATATAACGCAAATGTAACTGAAGAAGTTTGGGCCAGATTCTTGAAAACTCACTTCAGGGAAAGTAACATTGGAAGAGAAATGCAAGCTCAATGGGAGAAAGACGACATGAATTCTCTGGAGGTCACCGTGTCCCAGAAAACAAAGATCATTGGGAATTCCAGATCTGATTGTGCGCCTGGCCCAAATGGTTTACCAAAAGCAATATTCAAAGAATCAATGAAAAGATGGGCAGTGTTTCTGGCAGCATTATTTAACTATGTTTTGTGAACAGGAAAAGCTCCAGCAATTTGGAAGGGCTCAATAATCCATCCTATATACTAAGGGGGAATGGACGCCTCCCCAAATAATTATAGACTAATCACCCTCCTAGATGAGGATCTTAAATACTTCTCTACATGCGTGTTGCAGCACCTTCAATTATGGGCAGCGGAAAATAGTAAGCTTCCATTAAATCAAACGGGCTTTGTCAAAAACCAAGGGACAATAACAAACCTCCTGGCTCTGGGTCTGACCATCAATAGGGCAAAAGCAACTGGGACTCCACTATTTGTGTGCTTTGTTGACTTTAATGCAGTATTTGATTGTGTACCCCGAAGTAACCTATGGACAAAACTACAGCTATGGGGGCTACCACCAAACATTTTAAATGCTATAAAACTATTTTACTCAGATACATGGTAAAGGTAAAACTGGGGGATGGCACACCTTTATCCAGGGCTATTAAAACAGCATCCGGTCTGAAACAGAACTGTGTTCTAGCTCCGCTAACTTTTTAATCTTTATATTGCAGACCTCTCCATAAGGCTAAATAGTCTAACCGCCCACTCGCCCACCATAGGGGGATAGCAGCTATCCAACATACTCTACGCGGATGACCTGCTCCTGTTAAGTAATACCAAAGTAGGGATGCGAAAACTGATGGATAGCCTAGGGGAGTATACTAAAATAAATGAGATGGAGATAAATCAGAACAAAAATAAAATTATTGACCTCAACCGTAGGCCCTCTAATCAATGCAAATGGTACCTAAATGGCAAGACAATAGGGAGGGTAGCCACTTATAGGTATTTAGGGGTCACAATAGATTAGAGAGGTAACTATGCATGTCACAGAGAAGGGATAACGAACAAGGCACATTCACTTATTCACGTGTTTGGAACCCCAGCTAAGACCATTCGTGGGCACTCCCTTAAGCCTTTAGCAGCATTACTGATAGTAAAACTACTGTCAACACTGGCTTATAGTACGGAGATGATGAGGGGGACAGAGACAACACTTTTGGATAGACTCCTGGTAAAATCATATAATCATATTTTCCATCTACCCAGAGTGGCTTCACCAGCCCAGGTCAGATTAGAATTCTCCCTGGTAAAGCAGACTATAGCTAGACCAGCGGCATTTGTCAAGTGCTGTCATAAGTGCCTACAAGCCCCTGATGGGACGCTGGCCAAACTAGTATGGCAGGAAATCAACCTAGAAAGGGGCAACACTAACTATAAGCAATACCTGGAAAAAGGCCCTAAGCAGCTAGATCTGGCAGATGTCTGGGAGCTGTCACTGTCCTGTCCAGCATTTAAGAAGGTGGTGAACAAATCAAGCAAATTGCTCAGTTGGCTAGAAGACAGAGAGGAACTGGCCAAAGTGTCGCACGGCTGGTTAGTCCCTAAATCGTATACAATACGCAGGGAATCATTATTACTGGCCGCACCAAATGCCCTGAGAATTAAATGTTTTAAAAAATTAAGGTTAGTGGACATGCCCACACTAGATTTTCTACCCAAATGGAAGAATGAGACATAAAGTGCCAACCAGGAATGTCGTCTATGCCACTTGGCCGTAGAGACATTGAAGCATGTGGTTTGTATCTGCCCACCCCTGGTGACTCAAAGTAAAAAAATGTTGAAGAATGAATTTAACAATCTAGGGATCAGAACATGTAGACATGCCTTAATTGAAGCGCTTGATCCCAGAAACAATATTCTAACCATCAGGCTGGTCCAATTTTTGGAGACTTTTACCTCACTCACCTCTGTATCCCCCAGAATCTTAAGAACGGTGTAGGGATCGTGTGCTAGCACAATTTTATCATTGGCTCTTTGAAGGGTCGGGGCTAGGAATCAAGTGCAGAAGTATCCAGCCATGCTTTTAAAATATAAAACAGGTTATCCATCTGTATATCTGCAAACAGTAATATGAGGGGCTCAGGGGGTGCATATGTCGTTGTAATTAAGATTGTAATGATGTTCGCTCTCATAAACAGCCACCCGAGGTATTTATGCGCCCATGGTATAGACTTTGCCCTCTTATTATTTAATTATAATTTTAATCTATGTTTTATATGTGTAAATCAAATGAGGAGTGTATGTATTATGTATTATCAAAGGTTATAATTTTTTGCATCTTTCCATGATGAGGGATGGATTCTATGGTTTTATGGTTTTTATTAACTAATAAACTAAATTTTGACTGACTGACTAGGGTGCGAGAGTGCCTGTGCTGGCACTAGGCAGCTAAATTTAACACCAGCACTATGGAAAACATGGGGGAGCACCGTAATGTCTTAAATACGGCACATCCCTTCGTTTCTGAAGTGACGCAGTGCAGCATATTGGCACAGCGCCGTGCTGCGACACTTTTTAGTAAATCAGGCCCTTAATTTATAAGTTTTCTAATTCCTGCTTCTGCTAAAGTTTAGCACAGTACTTAGAAGTAAAGGTAGGTGTTACAATGCTAGGCACGCTACACCCACGTTAGGGATGTTCATATTGTTTTTGCTGAATGGTTAGAGTTTATGCACTAAACTTGGCTGTTAGAAATAAACATTCTAAAGTATTATCCCGTGTAACCTATTACTATTTTGAGTGTATTTATTTATTTACTATAGAGGGTTGGAGTTCCGCTGCGTTCCTAAACTCATCTAGTGGACTATTGTGACCAAAAAACACTGCTGACACAGTAATGCTCAATGAGTTTTGTATAGGTCGCAGTACAATTGGATTTCTAATCCATGTTCGGACTGGAAGTAAATCCTTACCTCGAGGAGTTAAAAATCTGATGCTTGCAGTTTGCTGGGGGGGGAGGGGTGGCTGGATTCTGTCATCAATATTTAATTACTACTGGAAGCAATTAAAAATGCAATAGCTAGTGAAACATGGTATTAAAATCAAGCACTTTCCCAAACAACTGATGACTAAATACCTAAATACCAACAACAACATTTATCTTCATCAAATTAAATTATCGCTGAGACAAATCTGTTTGTGTAAAATGAACCATACCTCTGACAAATTCAAATTCAGCAGGCACCAAATTATATGTGATTCGGCCAGCGGTGTGTTTCCACTGTAAGCTAGTCTTACAAGAGACCTAAGTAACTTCTAAGCGTTACCTGTATGAATGTGAAAACATACCAGAAAGGAGACTTTTTTGCTTGCTTTTGGTAAAGACGGTTTATTGTCAGAGAGGGTGCCGTGCTGATCGCATTTTGTCTTGTTTGCTCCGATATATTTTATGAACCAGTCCCACAGTGTTAGTTATTTATTTTGCTATCCCATAATACCCGTGCAACTGCAAATAATTTAGCTGGCATAGCATGGTAATTTGTACTATAATTTCATCCCTGCTGCTACAGCCTTGCATGCTGCTATGATGTGATTTCTAAAATTAAGCTTTCTAGGCCACGTTTGCAGACAAGTGTGTGTCTTTTATCTTTCATTAGGTTCTCCACCTTAAACGTTTGGTTTTAATAAAAGCATTACAGAAGCGGAATACACTGTAGAATTGCTATGAACATCGAAACAGATTTGAGTTAGCTTTTTTAGAGAGATTTGTTTTTTAAGCTAAGGCAAATAGCCCTTGATTTTATCATTAATATTTTTAATTAAAATTCAAACTAAATAGAAAGGGATAAAGGATATCTAAATAAGATAGAGTTTTCTTTTAAACTAAAGCATCCTATGTCAATTTATCCAATGGCGTTTTCTGATTCTGTCTGCATAGGTTTCCAGGAAAGAAAGTTGTACATTCCTTTCTTGTACTATAAGAGAACTGCAAAGAGTTACTGGAGAGGTTCTGATTTAGAAAGAGAAGGTATATTTTACACCAAAAACACGATGAAAATCGAATTTTCATCACTGATTGTGGTCTGTTGAGAAATTGTTGGAAAAAGGCCAGCAAAAGTACTCATAGTCCACCCCTCGTCCACAAAGAAGTGGTTCAAGGTCAGTCTAAATTTGTCTCTGTGACACAGGAACAATGATCTCCAAATCAAACAATTACCCAAAAAGGTGGGTATTAAAATTCAAGAAAACCTGCCACAGAAAACATGGTTCGTAGAATTTAAAATTTCAAACACCTATTGAACAGGAACACTCCACCCACAACAACCACAAAAATCATGACTGCTGCTGCACGCCTCTTGCCATTGTGAATGCAGTAGCGTCTAACCAGCAAAACTGGGGACTATGTACTAAACTGAGCAGGCCCAGTGGAATAAAGTGATTTTGTGTTTTTCGCCTGAGTTTGGATTCATCCCATCTACGAGAGTTGTGTAATTCACATTGGGTGAATTAATTAAAAAACCACCCAAGGGCAGTTCCTTTATTAGAGCGAAGAAGCGTCACCCTTCCCCGCCACAGCGGCAGCTGCAAACCTTTTACCAAAAATATGATAATAAATTGTGTTTATTATCGTTTTTGTGTAAAAGGGTGGGGCCACGGGGGTCATTCAGCACTCCTCCTCAGAGCACATGTGTGTTTGGCTGGCCGTACAGTTGCCGGGCTGGAGAGAGCCTGCACAGGCTCCCAGTCTGCCCTGGAGCATCCATCCAGGGTGATCCCAGTTAATCCTGATGCTGCTTTGAACAGCGTCAGGATTGGCCACAGGGCAAGCTGGGAGCCTGTGCCTGAAGCGAGGAGACAGAGGAGCAGAGTGGCATGCAGCGTTAAGGTAAGTGTTTTTTAAATTATTTTTAATTCCCTTCCCCGCGAGCTGCCCGCCCTATCTGCTTGCCGCAAGCCGCTCCTGCAACCACCGTTAGGGCACTATTCACATATTTACTCATGTGTAAATTTACTCTTGCACCCAGGTGTAAATCTATGCTTCATACCTATTCACCATTCCCGGTGTATATTTACATCTAGAGGCCTGATTATGGATACCCTGATTAATTGTGGCATGTATGGTAAGTTATGTTACAACACCTTAACCCCTTCGCTGCGAGGCCTTTTCCCCCTCAGGTGCCATGCCTTTTTTGGGCTATTTGGGGCAGTTTGCGCTTAGGCCTTCATACCTTTTTGTCCACATGAGCTACCCATGCGAAATTTGTGTCCTTTTTTTCCAAAATCCTAGGGATTCTATAGGTACCCAGAGTTTGTGAGTTCCCCTGAAGGAGACCAAGAAATTAGCCAAAATTCAGTAAACATTTAGTTTTTTAAAAAGAATAGGAAAAAGGGCTGCAGAAGAAAGCTTGTGTTTTTTCCCCCTGAAAATAGCATCAACAAAGAGTTTGCGGTGCTAAAATCACCAACTTCTCAGCTTTCATGAACAGACAGACTTGAATCAGAAAACCAAATTTTTCAACACAATTTTGGCATTTTCCTGGGACATACCCCATTTTTACTATTTTATGTGCTTTCAGTCTCCTTCCAGTTAGTGACAGAAATGGGTGTGAAACCTGTGCTGGATCCCGGACAGCTAGGCATTTCTGAAAAGTAGAAAAAAATATGAATTTAGCAAGGGGTCATTGTGTAGATCCTACAAGGTTTTCCTAAGAAAATAATGGCTGAAATACAAAACTATTGAAATTGAGGTAAAAAACAGCCATTTCTCTCAACGTTTTCCTCTGTAACTTTTTCATGCCATGTCAGATTTTCAAAAGCAATATACTGTTACATCTGCTGGACTCTTCTGGTTGTGGTGATATATAGGACATGTAGGTTCATCAAGAACCCTAGGTACCCAGAGCCAATAAATGAGGTGCAACTTGCAATGGTTTTTTTAATGTTTACTGGGTATACAGTAAATTATCTGGTAAAATATAAAGAGTCAAAAATGGTATCAAGGAAACAATTGTATTTCCAAAATGGGCACTTGATGAGGTGTTGAGCAGCAGTGGTTATTTGCATATCTCTGAATTCCAGGGTCCCCATACTAGCATGTCAATTACAGGGCATTTCTTAAACAGACCTCTTTTTTACACACTGTCTTACATTTGGAAGGAAAAAATGTAGAGAATGACAAGAGGCAATACCACTTGTTCTTCTATTCTGTATTCCCCCAGGTCCCCCAATAAAAATGGTACCTCACTTGGGTGGATAGGCCTAATTCCCGCAACAGGAAACGCAACATGGACACATCACATTTTCCCAAAGAAGACTGACCTGTCTTTTGCTAGGTGCCTGTTGTGGACTTTGGACTCTAGCTCAGCCGGCACCTAGGAAAACCTACCAAATTGTGCATTTGTGAAAAGTAGACAAGTAGGGGAATTCAAAATGGGGTGACTTGTAGGGCTCTCATCAGGTTATATTACCCAGAATCCTTTGGAAACCTCACAATTTGGCAAAAAACACCTTTTCCTCACAGTTTGGTGATGGAAAGTTCTGGAATCTAAGAGGAACCACAAATTTCCTTCCACCCAGTAAATCTCCCAATAAAACTGGCACCTCACTTGTGTGGGTAGACCTAGTGCCCGCAACAGGAAATGCCCCTAAACACAACATGGACACATCACATTTTCCTAAAGAAAACTGACCTGTTTTTTGCAAAGTGCCTAGCTGTGGATTTTGTCCTCTAGCTCAGCTGGCACCTAGGAAACCCTATCGAACCTGGACATTTCTAAAAGCTAGACACCTAGGGGAATTCAGAATGGGGTGACCTGTGGGGCTCTTACCAGGTTCTCTTACCCAGAATGCTTTGCAAACCTGAACATTTGGCAAAAAAACACCTTTTCCTCACAGTTCGGTGATGGAAAGTTCTGGAATCTAAGAAGAGCCACATATTTTCCTCCACCCAGCGTTCCCCTAAGTCTCCCAATAAAAATGGTTCCTCACTTGTGTGGGTAGGCCTAGTGTCTGCGACAGGAAATGCCCCAAAACACAACGTGGACGCATCGCATTTTCCTAAAGAAAACTGACCTGTTTTTAGCAAAGCCTACCAAGCCTGGACATTTCTAAAAACTAGCCACCTAGGGGAATTCAGAATGGGGTGACTTGTGGGGCTCTCAACCAGTTCTGTTACCCAGAATCCTTTGCAAACCTCAAAATTTGGCAACAAAAAAAAACACATTTTCCTGACATTTCGGTGATGGAAAGTTCTGGAATATAAGAGGAGCCACAAATTTCCTTCCACCCAGCGTTTCCCCAAGTCTCCCGATAAAAATGGTACCTCACTTGTGTGGAAAGGCCTAGTGCTCGTGACAGGAAATGCCCCAAAACACAACATGGATACATCAAAATTATCTATCACAAAACTATCTGTTTTGCGGGGGAGGGGCGCCTGCGTTTTTGGTCATAGGTGTGGCGGTCATCTAGGGAAACCTACCAAACCCAGACATTTTTTAAAACTAGACACCCAGAGGAGTCCAAGGAGGTGTGGCTTGCGTGGATCCCCCAACAGTTTCTTACCCAGACTCCTCTGCACACCTCAAATATAGATAAAAAATCATATTTTCCACACTTTTAGTTGTAGGATCACTGTGCCAGTACAAATTTCTTACCACCCAATGTTTCCCTCAGTCTACCGATAAAAATGATACCTCACTTGTGTGGGTGGCCCAGGTGCCCGCAACAGGAAAAGGCCAAAACGTGTTGAAATTGAGGTGGATAGCACAGTTAGTTGATAAGCACAAGATTCCCCTTTCAGCCCTGCCCTGGGGGGCCAGAGGGAGGTCCTCGTGGGGGGCGCTAGGGATTCTCCCAAGGGCCTGGTTTCACCTGCTGACATTACGATGGGACAAAGGCATAGAAAATAATTGGACACTGTGCTGCAAGCACCAAAATCCACATATACAGTCCCATTTCCGTGGGGCAAATTGTAATTGGAGTTTTTATAGCATCTGAGATATATTAATCCCTCAAGATATTTTAATTTATGGAATGTAATAAATAAAGACCTAATACCAGTCAATGTATATGGAAAGATAATAAACTTTATTGATTCTTTAAAAAAAATAAAAATATATTGATGTAAAATAAAAATGTAAATTAAATTAAAATAAGTATTATTAACCTAGAGCTTAAAAAAAAGAGTTATAGACATTAACTTATCAAATTAAATGAGCCTTAAATAATTTTATAATTAAACAAAAATCTTAATTTAATCCCTATCTATTATTTTTTCAACAAGATTCAGACAAATTTTAAAATCCCGCCCTCATTAGCATTTCATCGTTTAATTAATACTTAGCAAATTTAAATAAAATGTATGTTTTACTTAATTTAAAAAAGTTATATATATATATTATTTCAAAATGTTTCAAAAATTATTTAAAAAGTAAATTCATTAATATTTCTTAATTGTAAATTATTTAACTTTAAATGTAATATAACTATTTAACACCAAATAGAATTATGTACGTATTTATTTTAAAAGTCAAAGTGATTTTAATGTTATTTTAAGTCTGTGCCTCTTTTATTTAAATAAGAGTGTATTGCAGCATCTGTGAGTGGCCATGTGTGGTTCTAGACTTACTCCAAGACTGAGCTGAAATACTTTACACTGTTTTGTGGCCTTTAAGGCTATACTAACTTTATAATGTGGTTTGTGAATAGTTCATACTCTTTTGCGGGTGGGTGTTTAGCATGTCCCTCCCTAAACTACTCATCTTGTGTAGTAAGTGTTCTCCATTATTGCAGCTACTCCCCTTTGTCCCTTTCACATTTACTAATAAGTAATAAACACATGCGTGGGGATCTCCTTATGGAAAATTCAGAATATGTGGAGGTAGAGATCCACTGTAGGCTTCTGAATTACATTTCGTATTAGGTCGTACTACTATAGTATAACCAAACATACTACAAAATGTAGTTTATGAGTCAGACACAGATGTTTTAATGTAAGAGATGTTTCACAAAACAACTGCCAACTCATAAAAGAAGAAACAACTGCTAAGAACTCCCATGGCTGCCCCCAGATCAGCAATAGAAGATGTAGACACAGCAGGATTCTGCAATGCTTTAGAGAAACTAAATAAGCAGAGATTGGTTCCTTTTGACTTCTAAATCAACACTAAGGCCCTCATTATGAACACGGTGGGAAAGAACACACTGCCGGGGGTGGCGGTAACTACCACCAACAGGCTGGTGGTCTGGGCTGCCAAATAATGAAGCACATGAAAAACAGGCAGCCTGAAAAACACTCACCACCAGCAGAGGAGTGCCGGTAACGACGGAATAGGCCGCCCACAGACACACGAAAAGGCCCAACCTGCCCAACAAATAATGAAGCACTAGACTGCCGTCAGTTGCGGGACGGGAACCACCGCCAGGCAAAGCCAGGCTGAAACAAACTAAATAAAAGGAAACACTCACCGGAGGCTCACACAACATGCCGAAGCAGACATGGAGAGAGTTGCAAATCATGACAGTCCTGCTCCTTGCCATATACCTCCGCGACCGAGACCCCCGACGAAGACGACGACGGTAAGTACCGCAACCTACTAAACAAGGGAAGAAAGGGCAAAGTTACATACCCACCCACTCCTCCCACCTCGCAACGCACCCACAACTCCTCACAATAACACAAGCCATACACCCCTGAGCCAGAGGTACTTACCCGACACAAGTCAAATTAAACCTGCCCAAAGTACACACATGTACACAACACCCCACCACAATGAAACGAGTAACCACGGATCCAGAGTGTGCCAACAACAACACTGGCCACGCAAACTTTATTAACTCTCCAGGAGCAATAGAATGTCCACATTAGGCCAATGGCCAGTCCATAGCTGAAAGGCTGATTGGCCCAAATGGCCCCAACTTGACTCCCACATGTGCACATGTACCTCCACCATAAAGGGGCATCAATGGAGCAGCCAGGCACCGCAGGGAACAGGGGCAGGGGTGACGGGGTGGGTACTTATGTCTAGGGGGGGCTTGGGCTTACGTTTGGGAGCTGGAGGGGGTTTGGTTTTTGTTTTGGAAGGTGGGGGAGCGGGCACTGACTTGGGTGTGGCAGATATACCTGGGCCAGCATGGGGCCTCTTGGTCACAGGGGAAAGTGCACGGGAATGTGAAGGGCGGACAGGGGCGGACTTGAACGTGGGAGGAGTTGACAGGGCAAGGAGGTGGGCACGTTTAGGGACGAGACGGGGTAGGCGGGTGGCTTCAAAAAGGTCTACACAGGATAGGAAAAGTTTTTTAGGGGCAATCAGGGTGGACTTGGAGGAAGGTGTGGAAGTGGAGGTAGAGGGTGTGGTCGTAACAGGTGTAGGTGTGTGTGACATGGATGCAGGTGACTGTACAGTATGCTGAGGTGTGGTAGATGTGTGTTGGGTGGGTGTCCGGGAACGTTTGGGTGTTTTCGGAGGAGCGGGGTTGACACAGTGGGACAAGACAGGCTGCCAGGGTAAATGGATGTTGTCTGGGTGTCTGCAGGTCTGGTAAGTGTGCTGCATGTGACAGTCAATGTTGTTGTGGTGAGTGCAGGTGTGGTGTCTGGGGTGCAAGAATGGGGCCAGAAACAGTGAATGAAGGTCTAGTGCCTGTGAGTGTGTGTGTAGTGGTGACAGACAGGGAGGCGGGAGAGGTGGACACACTGGGGGAAGTGGATGTTGTTGTATGTGCCTTTGTATGTTGGCTGTGTGTATGCCTGTGGTGGGAAGTGTGGTGCTTGTGTTTCTCTGTGTGCTTCTTGTGTGTTGAGGTGTGTGCATAGCTGTCAGAATGTGTGCATGGGATGGGTGAAGAGAGTGGGGTAGAGATGCTGGGTGGGGGGATGGAAAGACTAGGGACACTGGCTGCCATCAAAGAGGAGACCAGAGCCTGAAAAGATCTCATTAGGCCAGACATGGCACTGTGAATGCCAACCAGGTAGGCATTGGTCTGCTGCACCTGTGATGCTAGCCCCTGGATGACATTGACAATGGTTGTCTGCCCTACAGAGATGGTCCTCAGGAGGTCAGTAGCCTCCTCCGTGAGGGCAGCAGGGCTGACTGGGGCAGGGGATGAGGTGCCTGGGGCGAAGGAGATGCCCACCCTCCTGGGTAAGCTGGCACGAGCAACTGGGTGGGGAGCAACTGGGAGGGCGGTGATGTTATGGGGGTGGTGGGTAATGACAAAGAATGGGTGGGCCCACTGGGGTCCGCCACCACTAGGGAGCGCCCATGGGAGGAGGTGTCAGAATCACTCCATTCAGTGGTAGTTGCCTCCCCCGTGGTACAACCCACTGGTCCCATGGCGTCACTCGACCCTGCCTCCTTGGAACAGTGGGCCGCTTCATCCCCACTTGCAGGTGCCACTGCTCCCTCGCCAAATGATGCTGATGTACACAGACAACACAGGAGAACAGGGGTGGGAAGACAAAACAGGAGAGACATTTGTAAATAGCTGAATGGATGTACGTAACTGGTTCACACATACTCCTACCCAGCAAATATACCACCATCCAGCACCTACAGCTATACTAATGGCTATGTCATTGACTATTGGCCACAACCCTGGTATACACCCATCTCCAACTTCACAGAAGGACCTGAAGAACTGCAGACCTGTCCCTTATCATCTAACTGCCCATAGGGGCCACTATGCCAAATGACATCTGTCAGAGTCCCTGCCACTAGACAGCATACCTACTACAGCACCCTCAGACATCCAGAAAGGAGGCATACAAAGGTCTCTGTACTCACCTCATTGTGTCTGCTGTGCAGCCTTCAAGCGCCCATCCAAGTCTGGATATGCCACCGCCAGAATGCGGCACAATTGGGGGGGTCAGTGCCCGATGGGCACCCCTTCCTCGTTGGGAGGACTTCCCCAGCTGGGCCTCGCAGGTCTTCCTGGCCCAGCGCCGCAAGTCCTCCCGCCACTTCCTGCAGTGGGTGCTCCGCAGGTTGTAGACCCCCAGGGTCCGCACCTGTTTGGCGATGGCCTGCCATAGTCCCCTCTTTTGATGGGCGCTGACCTGTAGGGGACACACAGAAAAGTGACACAGAGGTCAGACAATGCCGATTTGATACAGCTGGCTATACATCCCCTATGGGACGGACACTTAAAACAGCATTACAGCACCTCACACATGCAGTATGCCACGCATTCCACGGCTGTACAGTGTCAAATCGTGCACACTTGTTTACAGCCATCTACCACCATTTCACACATCTATGCACCCCATTTCACCTACTCGCCTGTACCTCTGGTCGACCATAGAGCTTGGCATACAGGGGTAGGACTCCATCCACCAGCTTCTCCAGTTCCTCAGTAGTGAAGTCCGGGGCCCTTTCCCCTGCCATTTCCAGGATCAGGTGCAAAAACAACAGATGATGGACGGAATGCAGAACAAATCAAACTTTCACCCCTAGTCACAGATCTGGGTTTATTCCGTCAGTTTTTTTGCTTGCCATGCCATTCCAGTTTAGACCCAGCCATATGCAAATCAGTCTTGACCCTGTTCCCCATGGGAACAGTCTAGCCCGATTTGATTCGACATACTGACACGGGACATTGACATTGGTGTACATGTGTTTTATTAGGTGTCAGGGATGCCAGGGTGCTCTTTACAGTGATGGGAGTGGGCTGCTGGTGGATGTCCATGCTGGCTACATGTTCTCAGGGATTGTTGGCAGTGGTAAGATGTCCATCTGTATTTTACATGTTGTTGAGTTGATATTGCACGGTGGGGATGGCGGTTGAGTGGCACACTTGGGGGACAGTTCTTGTCAGAGTCACTTCTTTGAGGGTGCCTTGGCCAGGTGTTCCTGTCCCATATCTGGGCCTGAGAGACCGTTTGGGTGCCTGGTGTTGGCCTCTACGGGTGGAGGTGCTGGTCTCCAGTGTGTCCTTGGATTGTGGCACCACTCCAGCTGCTGCTGTTGCTATTGATGGCTGGTCTGTATCTTGGTCTCTGGTATGGGGTTCCTGGTCTGTGGGGGTCTCCTGCTGGGCTGGTAAGTGGTGCAGCAGCGCCCCTGCAATAGTGGCCATGGTGGCATTGAGCTGTTTCCACTGCTCCATGGCCTCCTGGTGATGTGCTATCTGCAGCCTTTTATTCTGTTCCAGGGTGGCCACGATTTGGCCCTTCCTGTCCTGGGTATGGTGGTATGCTCCCAGGACCTCAGATATGACCTCCTGGGCTGCAGCATCCATTCTTTGGCCTCTCACCAGGGCCACTGTTGCCCTCCTACTGGGCCTAGCCCCATGTGCCTGTGTCCCCTGCACAGGTCTGGTGGTGCCACTTGTACTGAGGTCATCATCTTCCTGACTGTTGGTTGGTGGTGACTGTGGCCTCTGTCCTTGTGTTCCACTAGTATGTGGCTTGGATACACAAGTGTAGGGCCGGTTGATTGGAGCTGATGTGGGTAGCTGGATGGTAGGGGTGTCAGTGGTGTCCTGCGTGGGGCTGCTGGATGGTGACAGCCCTGGACTGTGTGAAGGGCCAGGGTATTCCTCACTGTCCAGAGTTCCCTCTCCAGTGTCCTGAGTGGTGCCTCTGTCTCCATGTGGGCCACTGCTACTCCTTGTTCTGTCCGTCAGGGTGGCATGGGTGGTTGTGCCTGTTGTGGGGAATGGACATGTATATTACAATTGCAAAATCATATGGGGTGCACAGGGCAGGCCTATTTTGTGCAGGGCTTCCACTGGTGGGCCATGCAGGGTGCTTTTGTGAGGTTACCATTGCATTTTTCTTGGGATGTGGCGGGGCTTTGTGGGTGGTGTAGTGCCATTGTGATGCCTTCCAGGGGTAGGTGGCTGTGCACAGGGGGAGGGATTTGGGCCTATTAGTGGGTTTGTGGGCATGCAGGGTGACTGGAGAAGTGTGGCTCAATGGTTAGAGCGGCAGACCCTGAAGCAGAGTTCTGGCTCAAGACCAGGGTTCAAGTCCCGCTTCGGCAGGTCTTGGGCTCAATTCCCCTTGACCAGGTAATTCTCGCCTCGGTGCCTAATCTAAATCATGGGTCCCACTCTGCAACTCTGGGCAATAGCTTGCTTAATCTCCACAACGGCCCCAACAGCGCTTGGATGCCTGGCTTCACCCTGGGGGTGCTCAGGAGTGGGTGCCTCACAGGGAAAAGCCAGGAGGGGTTCCATAGCGGTATGAGTACAGCGCCTTGAGACCCTAACGGGTGAGTAGTGCGCTATACAAGTGCTAATTTACATTTACATTTTACATTTACTGGATTTAGTGATTGTGGCCTGGGTGGGGTAGTGGTCCTGGTGGTAGTTGGAGGGATGGGGTGGTGTATGCATTCAAAGTGTGGTGGATATGGGGTAATTGTGGATGACTAACCCAAGTCCATTCCTCCAGTTAGTCCAGTGAGGCCCTCAGGGTGCAGGATAGCCAGTAGCTTTTCCTCCCATTCAGTGCAGTCGGGGGGTGTTGGTGGAGGTCCTCCTCCAGTCTTCTGTACCGCAATGTTGTGACTGGATGCCATGGACCTCACTTTCCGGTGAAGGTCGTTCCATCTCTTGAGGATATCGTCCCTCGTGCGTCGATGGTTTCCCACTGCGTTGACCTTTGTTGACAATGGTCTGCCATAACTCCATCTTCCTAGTGATGGGTGTGTGCTGGACCTGTGCCCGAATATTTGTGACTCAACCTTGAGTATCTCATTCACCATGGTCCTTAGCTCCCTTTCAGTGAAGCGTGGGTGCTTGGGGGGTGCCACGGTGTGTGTTGTGAGTTGTGTGTTGTGTGAATATTGGTAAGGGTGCTGTTGTGTGGTTGGATCTGTGAGTCCTGTGATGTGGCGTTCAGTGTCTGCCTGTAGTGTTGTCCGTCTGGCTTCTCCTACTAGCGATGCAAAGGATTGTGGGGTGTGTCTGTGAGTGTTTCATAGTGTTGTGGATGTGTGTCAAGTGTGTGGGTTTCAAATTTGCCAATGTGTGCATTTCTTACTGTTGGGTCCACTTTCTGGCCGTTGCGGTCTGTACCGCCAATGCTCGTTCAACATCCACTGACCACCACGGTGATTTGTGCATCATTATTTTGAGGGCAGGGATTTGTGTGCTCAGCGATGGCGGGTAGGATGTGCAGCTTTTTTGCCGACAAGGCCCTGTCGGTGACTGGTGGTAGGAATATTTTTGGCGGATTCTGTTTTTTACCACTTTATATGGCGGGTTTCTGTTCACCGCCAAAGGCGGGATTCTGCATGCCGTTGCCACGGCGGGAGACGGTGTTTACCGCCATGCTAATAATGACCCCCTAAGTGTAAACCTTGCCCAGTGAGCCTAAGTAACACCATATTGTTTGCTTACAGGGCTTAAAGACTATGCAATAAGGACATCATCAATTAGCACTCAATGGGGCATATTTATACTCTGTTTGTGGGAATTGCGTCGTTTTTTTTTACGCAATTCTGACGCAAAACTAACTCCATATTTATACTTTGGCGTTAGACGCGTCTAGCGCCAAAATCCATGGAGTTTGTGTCATTTTTTAGCGTGGACACCTTCTTTGCGTTAATGATATGCAAGGCAGGCGTTCCCGTCTACAAAAGTGACTCCGAGGCATGTGCGCCGTATTTACACTCCCGGGCAAAAATTACGCCCGGGAGTGGGCGGGTCAAAAAAAATGACGTCCAGCCGCTTTTGCGTCGTTTTTTAGCGCCTGGTCAGGGCAGGCGTTAAGGGACCTGTGGGCTCAGAAGGAGCCCAGAGGTGCCCTCCATTGCCCCCAGGGACCCCCCCTGTCACCCTTGCCCACCCCAGGAGGACGCCTAAGGATGGAGGGACCCATCCCAGGGAACATAAGGTAAGTTCAGGTAAGTATTTTTTATTTTTTATTTTTTGGCATAGGGGGGCCTGATTTGTGCCCCCCTACATGCCACTATGCCCAATGACAATGCCCAGGGGACAGAAGTCCCCTGGGCATGGCCATTGGGCAAGGGGGCATGACTCCTGTCTTTGCTAAGAAAGGAGTCATTTCAATGGGGGTTGGGAGTCGAAAAAAATGTTGCAAATCGGGTTGAGGCGATATTTTTGCCTCAGCCTGACTTGCCCCATTTTTTGGCGCCCAAGCTCCATATTCCCCTACGCCGGCGCTGCCTGGTGTACGTCATTTTTTTTTACGCACACCAGGCAGCGCCGCCGGCTAACGCCGGCTAACGTCATTGAATAAATACGGCGCCCGCATGGCGCTTCAGAATGGCGTTAGCCGGCGTTAGATTTTTTGACGCACAACTGCGTTGGCGCAGTTGTGCGTCGAAAAGTATAAATATGGCCCTATGTATGTGATTTACATATACATTGACTTTATGGTTAAATTTACATTATAAGCACACTATGGCAATTAAAAATGTGAATGTAAAAAAGGCAGAACATGTTGCATTTGGTGTCTTCAATAACTGATTTTGCTTGTTACACCACATTTCTTCCTGTTGAGGGGGGCGTGGCCAACATGGCGGGCTCCGTGCTGCCCACCCAGAATCCTATAATAAATTGCCGGACCTGGGTGATTTTATTGCCCAAAAGTGGAAGGAACTGAACCCTATGATGGGGAGAGGGCTGTGAGCATCCTGTGGACGTCCGAGCTGGGGGGCCAAATGGAGTGAAGGGACACATGGGCCTTTCACGACCGGGCCTGCGGAGTGCAGTGATCGCCAGTCGTGGTGCAATGATGGAGGGGTGACGGCGTCAACTGGCTCACGGGCTATCGCTACCCAAATATGAGGTGGAGTGGAGCCAGTTGAGGAGACGACATCGGGGTAGCACGAGGGGCCACCCCTGAGAAAGGAGGGTGAGCGGGAGTGCCCCCTGGAGCTTGTAGCTGTGAGGGTCTGCCACCACTGGTGCCGTGAGGGTCATGGATAGCCATCTGTATTGAGATGTTGGTGCAGCAGATGTGCTAACAGGCTTGCGTGCTCCTCATTCCCAGCACAGAGGAAGAAGAGAGATTGCCCAGTTGACGGCGCTGCTGGTTTGCAGGGGCTTAGTCCCTGAAGACTGCGGGAGTAAAGGAGAACTGCCCAGAGTTTGCGGCTGTGTGGGACTGCCCGGGGGAGATGAAGGAGCAGCGAATCACTGACCGCATAGCGCAATTGGTGCGGTGCTACTTGTGGACCTGTGGCGGCAGTCGGCAAGGTGCCAGATTTGGGACACTAAGGCAGAGACATATAATCATGAGTGATTTAAGCAAAGCCTGTGAAGGGTCTCATGAAGTGGTACTCGAAAGCCATGTAAGAATAAATGGACTTTCCACTGCAGGGAACTGCAGATCAGTGATCCACAGCCTGCAGCAATCTATAGGAGGTGAACAGTGATTGCAAGCGGGGAAATAGCACACTGGAAGTGGATGCATGACATCTCCTCAGACCTCTGTGAGGGCAGGTATGACCTGAGCAGAGGGGAGTGCAATAATCAGCTAAGGGAACACTATCAAAAGTAAATTACACTTGAGGTTGGGGACCAGGCCTTGGTCTCTGTAGGCGGTGGAGGGGCGGTCAGTCCCACTCTGTGCCTTTGAGGTTGGCTCGGTTAGAAAAACAGTATATGGTGGTCATTATGAACATGGTGGTCTGGACCACCACGTTGGCGGTGGTGGTCATTACCGCCAACGGCATGGCGGTCCAGTCCGCCATATCCTGAACACAGTAGTGAGCTGGCTGCAAAGTAGCCAGTTCACTACAACCCACCGCCAGGCCCAATTCGACAGACGGGCCAACTGTGGGCACATTCGACCCGGCGGTGGAGGCCAGACAGGCGGTGGGATTATGATCCAATTTCTACCAGGGATTCCCAGGCAAGTTACCCCGCCAGGTAATCCCTGGTGGAATGCATACGGGTGACAGGAATAATCATTCCTGTCACCTGTATGAGACACGCCAGACACCCCCCCTTTCCACTACACCTACCCACCCCCCCAAGCCCCTAGAGCAGCCCGAACTCTGAAAACTGACCCTCCCCCCGAAAACCCCATGTAGGTCCCCCCAACCCGAGCCTCACTATCCCCCACTACCCACCCCTACATTCTGGTCCCCCTAAACCCAACACCCCACATCCACATGCACCCATTCACTTACATGCACACACACACACATTAACGCAGACACACATCCCTCCACATACACTCATGCACACCCTCATGCGCTCACACACACACCCCTCCCTCTTCCCTCTCGGACAGCACTTACCTCTTCTGTCACGCTGCTCTGGGAGGGAACGGGCTCCCTGGATGCTGCTTCGCCGCCATCGCCACCTCTCCATACACCACCACGCTTACAACTGCTTCAAAATAGGCGTGGTAGTGTATGGTCTGACATGGAGGTGAGGGTGGAGCAGCATCCACCCCCGCCACCGACCGCCAGCATGGCGCATGGCGGCCCTCACCGCCATCAATGGCGGTGAGGCTCCATGCGTCATTATTTGGCGGGATGCCGGCGGCCAACACTGCCAGCACGGCACAGTTGGCGGCGGGGCATACCACCAAAAACATAATGACCACCTATGTTTTTATGCACAATAATGGATGCGTACAAGGTCCCCTACTAGTCTCATCACTATACTTGTTGGCATGAACCAGCCATCAAGTCTGTCCTCTAAGACCCAATAATCCTTGGTACTCCACTATAATTAGGCAGCATGCTAAGTAACTTCCTACCTGTAGTCCAATTGGCACTGCCGAACAGGACGGCCTGCCGCTTGCCATCATGGTGTGCCCCAAAAACCTGAAAACTACTGAGCAGGACCCCATCGGGCTCACAACATAGGCTCCCCAAAGCGCTGGGCTAGAAGACTCATTCAATAGATTGGACGCCACTCTTCGCCATCACTCTGTTCTGTTTCAAAAGATACTAATGGCGATAGCTGACTCTGAGGATGCTCTGGAAGCTAAAATCAACACAGTCAAACTCCTCAGAGCGGATTATCATAAGTTAACAGAGAGAGAGGGTTTGATGTGGAGTCAGCACTTACTAGTATGAGACCCACTCTGGAGGGACTACAGACACTAGTTCAGGAACTACAAATGGAAGTAGACACACTTCACCGGCGAGCGGTCAATGAGGGGGTTCGATCCCACTGCAATAATATTTGATTTCTGGGTTTTCCGGAATGTGCAGAAGGGCCAAACACCAACCTGTTTTTAGAAAATTGGCTGTACTTAAAGACAGAATTTCTACAATTTTCTCGGTGTAAAAGGCACACCAGATTCCCGCTAGACAGCCTCCACCAGGGCATAACCCTCACCCACTGATTGCTTGATTTCTTAACTATTGAGACCACGATCTAATATTGCAACTGTTTCGATCAAAGGGACCATGGCATTGCAAGAATCAATCAATAAATGCATTTCCCGACTTCACAGCAGAAGTGCAAAGATGCCTTAACTCATACAACACAGTGAAACTGAAGCTTTGTGAACTCTCATTAGCATATGCCTTAATATATCCGGCCAAGCTGAAAGTTGTGCATGAGGGGTCCTCACACTTCTCATCCCCGGAGAATACCTGGATGTGGCTCCACGCCAAGGGCCTAGCGGAAACAGGTGATGTGGACCGCACTGCAGGAGAGTGGTCGCAACCCCAACATCGCTGGCAAAAAAAACCAACACAGACTGGATTGGGCACAGGTGGCAAGAGCACAGGCAAAAGCAGTGGAGGAGGTGACGCTTACCAGTGCAAACTGATTTGCACCACTTTATTCAACTCACCCAGCTCTGTGACTGATAATTCAGAGAGTTCAGGGAGCGCTGAGCCCCGGGACCCAGACCTGACGCCCCGTATGGCGGATGATTTGCTCTAAAAGAGGGATGCTGCAAGCACCTTACCCTTTCCTGGATCTAAAGCACACTTGAAGAGGTCACAATCAGCCCAAGAGGGGCGCTGAGCATGCGGGCCTGTAGCGATAGTTTTGATGACTGGCGGGCAGGCGAGCAGGACTAGCGCCTATTGAAGAGCACCACGCCCCTAGAGAAGAGCCAAATTGGATGACACTTATATTCAACAGAAATCAGATAACATTTTTTGCTACAAATGTTTTTGGGAGAAATTTAGGCTGGAGACTGTTAGGGCCATATTTATACTTTTTGACGCTAAACTGCGCTAACGCAGTTTAGCGTCAAAAAGTTTTGCGCCGGCTAACGCCATTCTGAAGCACCATGCGGGCGCCGTATTTATTGAATGGCGTTAGCCGGCGCTAGCAGACCGGCGCTGCCTGGTGTGCGTGGAAAAAAAACACGTACACCAGGCAGCGCCGGCGTTGGGGAAAATGGCGTTAGGGCGTCTTAAAATGGTGCAAGTCAGGTTGACGCCCAAAAATCGCCTCCACCCGATTTGAGCCATTTTTAACAACGCCCAGACGCCATTTACATGACTCCTGTCTTAGTAAAGACAGGAGTCATGCCCCCTTGCCCAATGGCCATGCCCAGGGGACTTATGTCCCCTGGGCATGGTCATTGGGCATTGAGGCATGTAGGGGGGCACAAATCAGGTCCCCCTATGCCAAAAAAAAATATAAAAAAAATAAAAAATTATACTTACCAGAACTTACCTGAATGTCCCTGGGATGGGTCCCTCCATCCTTGGGTGTCCTCCTGGGGTGGGCAAGGGTGGCGGGGGGGTCCCTGGGGTCATGGGAGGGCAGCTGTGGGCTCATTTTGAGCCCACAGGTCCCTTAACGCCTGCCCTGACCCAGGCGCTAAAATCCAGCGCAAATGCGGGGTTTTTTGCCCCGCCCACTCCCGGGCGTGATTTTTGCCCGGGAGTATAAATACGACGCATTTGCGTCGCAGTCATTTTTTTAGACGGGAACGCCTACCTTGCATCTCATTAACGCAAGGAAGGCATTCACGCAAAAAAATGACGCTCTTTCCTCATACTTTGGCGCTAGACGCGTCTAACGCCAAAGTATAAATATGGCGTTAGTTTTGCGCCGAATTTGCGTCGAAAAAAACAACGCAAATTTGGCGCAAACGGAGTATAAATATGCCCCTTAGTCGCTCCAGAGAGGGGGTATGTTCAGTTCTATATGTTTGCTTTCTATTCTCTTTCTTATCTATCCACCATAATTCTTGTACTGTATTGTGATACATGGGATTAGTGATACATGTCAGGCAAAATGATCAGGGCACTACACTATCTTTATAGAACTATGGAGCTCCCAACCCTTAGAGAAGACTACAGGAGTACACTATCAGACATATACATCGATGACTGTTCTATTGGCTCCACCCCTGGGTGAGAGTGGATCCACCCCACAGGTGAGTGTGGAGTCTTAACCCCTTACCCCAGGGATCGTAACAGAAAACTACAGGAGTGCACTATCAGACATATACATCGATGACTGTTCTACTGGCTCCACCACCCGGTACAGGTTTCTCACATGGAATGTCAGGCAATGGCTAAAATAACCAAGGGATGTTTATTACAGTCATATCTTAGACGCCGCTATATACATGTGGCAATGCTACAAGAAACACATCATACAGCCCATACTGACTCCAATACAAAGAAGATGGAGGGAACAGGTGTATGGCATATGCCAGGGGAGTGCTGAAATGCATTGCTCTAAATGTGCCCTATGTGGTGAGAACGACGAGGATTGACCAGGATGGTCGATATGTGGTCTTGGAGGGATGTCTGGATGGCTCTCCATTACTGATAGTAGGGATTTATGCCCCGAACATTGGCCAGATGGCATTCCTGGATACCCTCACGCCTGTGCTATTACTAAACCACCAGATACCGAGCATATGGAGGGGTGACTATAATTGGGCACCTAATACTCTAATGGATAGATCAGTTCCCACCTTACAGGGATCGGTGTGTGTCCGGGTATCACGTCACTTGTGGGAATGGATGGCACAAAATTGTCCTTGCGATGTGTGGTGAATGCCCAACCCCTTGGCAAGAAAATATTCTTATCACTCACTGGTACATGACATTCATATGCGACTCAACTTATTTCTGTGCAGTGATTCCTTGGGAGGGAGAACTGAAGGATCTGAATACCTGGTGCGCACACTTTCCGATCACTCTCCACTGACGTTTCTGCTGCACAGTTCCCACATGGCATCTACAACCAGAAGCTCTCCTGGATGCCCCATATAGGGCTGATCTTTTGACACTATTGACCACCTACTTTGAGCAGAATCACAACACATCAACAACCCGTTCCTCAGAATGGGAGGTTGTGGTGAGGGGCCGTTGCTTGGGAGCCACTTGGGGGGTCCGAAGACTATTCGGAGCCGAAGTGACCAAACTGGAAGCATAAACGAGAATCTGGGAGACGGAAATGGTGGGCCAACTTGTGGTGGTGGAGAAATTTCATACATTAGGAGGGGAATAGAAATGCTATATGTGGAGGAAGACCAATCCAGTCGATTGGTAGCTTGGCTATTCCAGAATGATGGAATTAGTCACCCAATTGGAGAGATCTGATTGGAGGATGGACAGATTGCGAACACACAGACCGCCATACATTCTGTGTTTAGGGCATACTATCAATCATTGTATAGTGCTATGCCTCTTCTCCCAGGGGATTGTGTACACGACTATGTTATTTAAAAGCCCTGTCGCTACCCACACTTTCACAGTGCATAGAGAAGAACTAGAAACACCACTGCAGCCAGCTGAGGTCCAACTGGCAATACAGCAGATCACCAGGAATAAGACCCCAGGGATCGATGGTCTCCCCATCAAATACTACGCACAGTATACAGTAATACTAGCGCCCAAATTCTTGGAGGTCTTTCATGAGGCCCAACAGACAGGTCAACTACCCAGGACACTCCGGGAAGCTCTGATAGTGGTGTTACTTAAGCCTGACCATGATCCATTAGATGTCCCTATTAAATCTGGACTGTAAAATATTGGGGAAAATATTATCCAATAGGTTTCTCCCCAAAATTAGTAGGATAACACATCCGGACCAATCGGGCTTCATCCCCAGCCGGAATACCTTTATCAATATTCCGACGCTGCTTCATCTTATGGATGTGATGCATTGTATTGGAATGTGTGCGTTGTCACTAGATATCGAGAAAGCTTTCAACACACTGGAGTGGGGGTTCCTATGGGCCATGCTTCAGCAGATGGGCTTTGGTCTGGTATTTATAAGCTTGATCAAAACACTATATGGAACCGCAATTGCAAGGGTGCGCAAGGGTACACCTATATCGGAGGCCTTCACCATTTCTCGGAGTGCTAAGCAAGGATGCCCATTGTCACTGCTGTTGTTTGTGCTCTCTATGGAGCCTCTAGCATGTAAACTGTGGCTCTGAGTGGAACAATGGGGCATTTGATACATGGGGTATCTCACATGGTCTTCCTAAATGCGGATGACGCATTGGTGTTCCTGCGCTATGCCCGCTCTACGCTCCCACGCCTAATGACCTTGATGAGGGATTTTGGAGAGCAGTCGGTGTTACGAGTAAATTAGAACTAATCATTCTAATCCCACTAGCTTCAGTCCCAGTTCCGGAACAAGACCTTCTTCCTAATTATCATCTAGGATGGTGCTATGACACTTCTAATACCTGGGAATACAAATCTATCATAACCCAGATGATCTCAGGGAGGGTAATTTGAACAAAGCTTTGAAGGAAATACATAAATCCTTGCCCTTTTGGACCTCCTTGCCATTGTCCCCTGTAGGATACATTGTAATAGCTAAGATGCTAGTTTTACCCAGTCTCCTATATTATTTTGCAGCTCTCCTACTTTACTTGTCTCGGGCCTTCTTTAGAGAAGTGCATAGCATTGTAACCGAATTGATCTGGTTGGATGGTAGACGACGAGTGGCTTTAGCAGCGCTACAGACATTAAAGCTAGAAGGGGGATTGGGAGCACCCAACTATGAATGGTACTCTGCAGCAGCCCAATTTCAATGGGCAATGTGGTGGCTGGGCTCTGAGGACTGTTCAGAGAGACCACGGATCCTGAGACTCCTCAATGTATTTTTGGTTTATGTCCCCAAAACCACACCAGATTGTAGAATTCCGACAGATGAGAGTAGCACACATATGTTGGGCGAAATATGTTGTGGGATGCAGCACATCCCCACTATACTCCCCCCAAACTCCTCTGTGGCAGACACTAGGCTTGATTTCTATACCTGGCTGAACTGTGGTGGAACTATGGAAAATAAAGAGTCTCTCGACATTGGGGGATCTATATAAGGACGGTGTCCTTTCATCATTTCAAGAACTCAGAGACAAATTTAAGATACCTATTGGTCATTTTTTGACATATTGTGCGTTGCGAAGATGGCTAGTAATCACATGGGGAGAGGACGGTAGGGAGCCTTCTTGTTCACAGACAGTGCATACTCTGCTTATGACTGGGGGCAATAAGCACGCTATCACTACCATTTACCCGGATTTGCAGGGCAAAGCACTTCAAGGGGCTACACAAGTGTGGGTGAGATGGGATACAGTACTGGCTGCCTTGTTAACTGACATCCTGTGGACACAAGCGCTGTAACAGATCAAGAGCGTCTCTCGCAATTCACGCTTTAGATATACACAATTCAATTATTTACATCAAATGTATTTGTCCCCACATAGAATAGCACTCATGGTCCCAGAGGCGAACCTGACATGTCCTCGATATTCATCCCCTGGAGCGAATTTTTACCACATGGATGGGACTACCCTACTCTTCAGCATACTTGGGACATAATAGTGTGAACTATTAGATCACGGAACATGTGGTGGCACATACACCGGAGTCCTGCATTTTGGGGATCCGAGCACGCAGTCCGAATGCAACACAAACCCACAGATTTATTGATTTAACTTTAATCATATTTAAACAGCAAAAAGCTATGCACTGGAAAGCCTCAACTGCTCCTGAGATGAAAGAGTAGTTGAAATCACTTCTTACCTGGACACGTGCTGAGGTTGCCTACTAACTCAATATGAAATTGAAGGGGATACAAATACAACATGGGAACGTTGGGATGCTTTTCTTGTGAAACTAGTAGCTAAAAATGATGAGTTGCCTCCCTGAGATTAGACTTCAGGGAGACACAGATACATGTTTGAAGACTGGACATTTTTGCACAACAAATTCCATTATGATACAGCATCGGTTGCAGTCCTAGTATGGGACATATTACGAGCTAGGGCCAAATGATTGCACCATCTACTGGTATTAATGAACGGATAATTTGCATGGAAACTAATGTTTTGTTATTAGACAAGTTGTCAACTAATTGCCATGCTAATGTTCACGATACTGGCTTAGTGCATGTAACATAGAATAACATGGTTCCTTTCACTTTTTTCTCTCTCTTTATTTTCTCACTTTTGATGCCTTTACTACCTGATATATCTATAAACAATACATGTACAGAAATATTATCGAGCTATGTATGGTTAGATGATAATATCTTTGACTCCCCTCTACAATGTAATCAAATGTAACTATTGTACTGAAAGTAAAGGCAACTACTATCTGAAAAATTAATAAAACAAATATAAAAAAATGACAAATCATAATCAGCCTCAAACTCTATAAAGAAATAGTTGAAAATACATTAAGTTGAAAATAAATACTACAAGATAAATTATTACTTAATGGAAGTTGATTATAGGTAACTCCCTCTAGAACACGAGTTGGAACAAAGGTGCAGCTATACCAGTCACTGATGTTCATCACCTCCCTGTACTCAGTGAGCAACGTAACATAAGAGTTATTCTTATAATTCTCAACAGAAGCATCTCTATTATCTAACCTACTATCCTTTGTAGTATTACTACAATGTGAATCAGCTTTACTTTTGAGAAGCATGCCCATCAGGAGCATTTACACTCAATAAATTAAAATAGAGACTAATCATATGAATATTATGAAAATTATTTTCATATCGAAGCACAATTCACTATTTATGTTAGCTTATGTTTTGGTATATTATGTGTATTTGAAGACTGCACAACTCACCAAGGTTGGTATCCTGGTGCTGAAGCTGGAGCTGAATGGGCTGAGCCAGGGTCGGAGCTAGGAGAAGAACGAGGTCTTCAGTTTCATGCTGCATTTAAGAACTACAGAGGAGGTTCTGATGTGCAGGGGCAGGTTGTTCCAGGCTTTAGGAAAGAGGTTGGAGGAAGTATGACCACCAGATCTGGTTCGGCACATGTGGTGAGTTTGTGCAAGCAGGAGTCTGACTGAATGGAGGTGTCTAATAGGTTTGTGGTACATTTATGCAGCTGTTAAGGTACATGGGGCCAATGTTGTGAGAGGTTTTGTATGTGTGCATGAGGAGTTTGAAGAGTGCTTGTTTGTGGATAGGGAGAATGTGGAGCTCTTTGAGGTGCAGAGTGATGTGAGTGGGGCTGTGAGGCTAAAGGTGAATTTTGAATGGTCTGGAATCTTCTTGTCAGTTGAACATTAAGCCAGCCTTTTTTTCGAAATAAAAACGTTTGAAAGCAAGAAATACATTTATAGCAGTGCAAAAATTTAAATGAATTCCTTAAAAATGTGTCTTAAGTTCTCAACAAAAGTTCATATAATGAGATTCGGGTACAGGATTCAAGAGTTCAGTTCATAGGTTTGATGTAGACAAAGAACTATCTTCCACAAATTACCTAAGGTACAAAATAAATGTTCTTCAACATAGGCATAAGCTGTAAAAAATGTAGGCATGAGGAAAATCGAACTAAATTCTTATTATTAATCATAAATCTCTTTATCAAAGGTTCAAAAATGTCAGTTTCATTACTTCACTCTGATATTGTTCAGTATAGATCACCATCATTTGTAGTTCATGACGATTTCATGGAGATTCTTCCAACAAAGATCAACGTTCTCTCAAATCAATGTCTCTTTCATCTAGTTCAGTCTTTGTCAAATATGCCCACTGAAGTGCAGTGTAGTTAATGAATAGTACTCTCACTAACTTTGATATTCTTCATGCAGGGTCAGATCTGCTACTGATTGTAACTCTCTTTTTCCTTCTCTCACACCTACAGACCATCGTCTACAATCACATTTTGCTCATTTAGAGTTTTTGAAGTTGGTTTCGTTGTTCTTCTTTTTATTGTTTTTGATTTGTTTGTTGTAGCAAAGTCCCCTTTTTGGATGTTCTCCCCTACACTGTTTGCTCTAGGTGCTGTTGGTGATGACTCTGGAAATGCACTGAAGCCTGCCAACCAAGCCTCAATGCCAGTGCTCACTATCTAAGTTGTTAACTGTGAATTGGTATCCCCAATGGGCAAGCACTTTAACCCCATATTATGTCCCTAGCACATGGTACCATCGGCACACAGGGCATGGGTGTTAAAGGGGTCATCAGGGCCTGAAGCACTATTTGTGCCACCCTGAGTGACCCAAGTAAACTATTGACAGCAGGCATGCCATTGCAGACTGCAGGAGCAGTGCATACTGCTTGAACCCGCCTATCACCACACCATGCGTGGAACAGCCCCAGCATTGTCTTTATTATATGTCTGTCACCCCTAAGGTAGGCCTCCTGAGCCTGGAAGACAGGATGTATTATATAAAAGGTGTGGACACATAAGTGCACACTTATATGTCCTTATAGAGGCCTTTCCCATTAAAGGCTACTATAAGTGAGCAACGGTCCATAGGATAACATTGGCTTGCACCCAAGTAAACCCGAAGTTGCCAGCTCTGTTATGGTACTGCCAAAGTGAGTCATGTTTGGTATCAAACAACATGCCTTCTCATCCCTGGCATGAATCTCATGTTGAGGACGATGTTGAAGGTACCCAGAAAACAACCTTAGTTAGTGCTCAATGAGTTAACCCTGTTTTCCTGTGCTGCTGCCACCAAGACAGGATTCTGACCCCTGGGGAGAGGTGCAAACACTCCCAGGGGTAATTATAATGGCATGACCGGAAGGAGACACACCTCCCACACTCCCAGGAAGGCTAGTGATATGGCACATCAAGGTAGCAAGCTTAAAAGGGCATACCGCCTCTGATGTGCAAGCAGGCTGTCTTCCAGTGGAGGACAAGGCTGTGCCCCTGCCCCCAGGCACATTTTGACCCAGGCAGACAGAAACATTATTTAGTCAGGAGGCATAAATCCCCAGACGCTAGCCACACTCCAGGGTGGGCAGCCTGGTTTGTACATCCAAGGAAAATGTCTGCCATCTTGGAAAGAGGCAGAATACAGCATCCTGGGTAGAAAAGGTGCAACAACCCACCGGATGTGGTCACCTTTGAGGCCGATTAGTCGCTGGGGCTAATAGACCATTGGCTACTTGCACCCACATCTGTTACACCTCCACATTTATGATTTAAGGGGCTCCTCTGGCAACAGAAATTCAGATCTGCAACAACTTGTGACAAGAGGACAAGAGAAGACCTATGCTGAGGACAACAGGAACCTGCACTTACAAAAGACATGATACCTTGAACCTGTGGCAATCTGCTGGAACTGCTTGACTCTTGCTTGTCCTGGATCAAAGACTGTTTCCCCCAGCAAGTGCCAAATGCAAGACCAGACTCCCTTTGTCTAGTGGCATTAGATCCATGCCCATTGCAAGTAAAAATTACTCACTGGATCTGAAAAAGTGCTGGCCATTGGGATCACTGAGGGATCACCCAAAGACAGGTGGTCCAGTCCATTGTGGGAATTGTAGGCTAGCTACCTGTCAAGTTACACCCAGCTACCATTTTCCATTGGACCTCCAGAAGGAGAGATAGCTTCTCCTCCAAATTACCACTGCCAAGGCTTGTTGGTGGCCAGTCCAGTCATCGCTACCTTTAAACAATGCTGCAACTCAACGGGGCAGTGCAACATCTTAATCTGATGTCACCTGTGGCTCTGTTGTTTAGTTTTTGCATCTGTTTCCTTACCTGCATGTCTCTGTGGTAAAACCATCTACCTCAGCTCCCGTTCAGTACCAAGGATAGCCAAGCACACTTCTGCGCCTGGGACACCAAGACTAGATGGAGTTGTTCTGCCTGGTGAATCCTGGTCGTGGGGCACGCACATGCTTAATTTCCAGTGGGCTTTAATGAATTCGACCTGCAAGTGACAGAGTTTCACAAGTATCATTTTCAACACCCTGTTGCAGCAACTCCAAACACCAAACTGCCAGTAGGCTCTGTCTCTCAAATTCCAAACACAAGCCCAGTCTTCTCATGCCCAAATACCCCTGTGTCGTAACTCTCAAATGAAGTTTACTCATCTGGGAGGATAACATTTGTATGGTGGTGGGAAGTAGAGGGAGTGACCTGAATGCTAAGCCTGATAGGCGCTGTGTCTCTAACTCCAACCACAAAATCAATGTTCACTTGCCCATATCTATCTATTTATGAACTCTCAAATTAGGTTTACTCACCTGGGAGGATAACATTTGTCAAGTGTGTGTAGTATGGAAAGTGACATGACTGCAACTTCCAGGAGGCACTGTTTCACTAACTCCAACCACCAGCCCAGTGGTCATTTGTTCAAATACCCTTGCTTGCTAACTCTAAATTCTCTCAAATGAAGTTTCTTCACCTGGGAGGGACCAAGATACAGATAATGCTTTCCTGAAAAATGTGTCTCTCCACGAGCTCCATCTTGACCATCTAACCCATGATGAAACTTTTGATGACGGAAAGGATAGATTACCCATTGTGCAAAACAATGTTCCCTAAGGTCCCAGGATGCATCAACAGAATGGTATTGGCAGCAGACACATTCACAATCCACTGACCACATGATGACTCCAGTCACATATACAACAAACTTGGGGTCTGCATGCAACTAGGCCCCAAAATTGCCAAAGACATCTTGCTGAGTCACAGTTTTTCCTGTACTGGTGGCAGGATGGCATTCTCAGGCCATCCTCCCAATGTCTAATGATCTTGGCATTTTATCAGCCGCTTGACTTAGATGGAATTGGCATGCTTCACAAATGCCAGGTCAATACAACCAATATCATGCCTACTTGCCACAATAAGATTAACTGCAAAATAAATGTGTACAAGGTCTATGCTTAATGTAACACTAAATTGTTGGAGGTAAATGTCATAATACAACCAGTAACATTGTATCTTTTACATCAATAAGTCGAGCTGCCACTACGCACCCAGAGGCCACAGAAGAAAATGCCACTACCCTCCTGGATGAAGCCCTCAGTGAAGAAGACACTCCTGGACGTCTATACATGGAGGAAGGTTCTGGCCCATCTGGGCAACCTGGCCAGACATTAACAGTGAGTTTCACTGTGGCCACATGAACACCTCCCAGCTTGATTGCCTCAACATCACAGGTAACCATTTGCCCCAACCTGCGTACCGAGCACAGTGTCTGCTGTCTCATGCCCTCCAGTGTTGAGTTTCTGCATAACATGTCCGACAATGAGGGTCCAGGAACCAGTGGGAGAGGGAACTCTGTGGCAAGGTCACAGGTCCGTGGGGTTAGGGTGCATGGGAGGGATGCTGTGGGCCAGAGGGGTGAGGCCACTGGGGTTGATCATGGCCAGGGCACTATCAGCCATGTCTTGGGGGTCTATCAGGAGTCTCAAGGCGTAATGATCCAGGTAGTAACCAAACTCCGGGAAATAAAGCAGCTGCCGATGAACCTGCATAGAGAAATGCATGGACAGTGGGAGGCTCACAATACCAACTTGGCCTCCATAACAGGTGTGATGAGGAACATTAACACTACCCTGTGCAGGGCTCTACAACACCACTCTACCCTTTTCTTTGGCACATCCACACGAGGCCCTTCTTCATTTGTGCCAGCCACTGGAAGGGAGGCCCTGCAGAGGAACAAGCCCCAGACACCCCTGCCTCTGTAGCTGCAGACCCCACCATGCAAGCGGGTACATCTGGAAAAGAATCCAGGCGGTGTGGATGGCAAGACACCCACCACAGCCAGCAAATTACCTCTTCCTAAATGAACTCCTTTGTGTGCCACACATTCACTCTGTTTACAATTGTGAACTACCCAATAGTTCCAATAGGATGAGTACTCTGTACTTTGGTCTCCAAATAGTGTGGCATCTGCTCCATTGATTTCATTCACCATGACTAACACCTTCACCTTATTGTTTTTCTTCTTTTCTGTCAAAATTGTATATACTGCATCAGCACTGTAATAATTCACCAATCACAAACTCATTGTCTGCTTGCTTAATTTCAAAATGTTGCTATGTATAGATGTAATACCATGTGAACCATATGTTGAACACATAAGTTACTTGTGTAAGGAGTGATATGTTACAGGTACACAGTATCCTGCTCAGGATTACAACCATTACATATTTTATTTTATTTTTATTTTGATTAATTCGGTCTAGAAGTCTAGACCATTTGACGTAATAATAACAATCGTACATAAAAGAAAAGAATGTGGTAAAAGCATAGTGACAATATAAAACCAATAATCGTCAGAACATTATAACAGTAAAAACAGCAGGACAAAGCATTTGATCATAAATATAAATGCAATAAATACAACATGAAAAAATATAGTAAAAAAAAAGCTAAAAGCTAAAATATAGGGCTTTTTGTCTAGAGGACCAGTGTGCACAACCAGGAGACAAAAGGACAAAGATAGAGTTCCCATTTGACTAAAAGAGACATTATCAGAATACCAGTCAAAAAAAAAAAAAAGAGCAACAGTAAAAGCTATAGGGAAGGACTCTATAAGCTTATGCAATCTCAGGTGATCATATAGAAAGCGACAAATTCCTAAAGGAGATTTCCTGCTAAAAATAATGCAAAGAAGATAAAAAGAGCAGATTAAAATCCTTCTAAACACTAATATAAAAATAACTCAGGGGCCTTTGGGTACAATGGACTTACGACGGATGTACCAGGCCTACGATAAGTATTTAGTGACTGGAATGACTACCCTGGGAGAGGAATCATGCGTACAGATTCTAATGGCAGTCACTCTATCCTGAGATGACATATTTTTGCAAAGGGGAATAATCCACCTCTTTCTGGGTATCTTATACAAAGGGCAGAAGAATAATACATGCTCTATTGTTTCTTTACAGTGTTGGCAAAGGATACACCTGTCATTTGAAGCGATGTTAGATGACCAGTGGGCCGTGAAGCCATTGGTAGGCAGTGTACCATATCTTAACTGCAGGTATAAAGCGCGGGCATATGGAGGGATAGGGAGGTTCAGGAAATTCTCAGCCCAGGGTTCATGCTTAATTTGCAGAAAATCCATTGTTAACCTACCTGCCCCCTTTTGGTGCAGGGAATATTCGTTAACTTTCTCCCAATATCTGCTTGTAACAAATTTCCTAGCATTATCAGGGATTTGGTCCGGGTATTTCCAATAATGGGGAAGACCCATTTTGTCCCAGGCAATTTTCATCTCTTTCAGCCAGGGGATTTTCTCCAGTGCCTTAGGGGCGGCTATCAACTCTCTTATAGCCAGCCTATATGGTTCAAGTTCAGCAGATTTCCATAATCGGATCCAATAGGAAAGGGGTCTTAAGGCCGCTATGGTTTTAATGCTATTTAAACCAAGGTCAAGCCTTAAAGGGGTCATTGGTGTACCCGTACCGAGCCTGGACACCTGCCTAAGGAAAATATTTTCCTTGGTTTGCAGAATGTCCAGGTTTTTGTGGGATCCCCAAATTTCCGCTCCATATAAGGCCGCTGCTCTAATTTGAGCGTTATAAATCTCCGCAAGAATGTTCAGGGGGGGGCTCGGAGCCTTTCTAGATCTACGGACTAAGGCTCCACCTCTTTGGCCTATGATTAGAGCCCCTTTATCAATAGCTGCCTTCCATTTGCCTGATGTAGATAATCTGAAACCCAAATAATCAAACTCTTCTACTTTCTCCAGTGGGGTCGAATTCATCTCGATATTAACACGCAATCGTTTTTTGGAGGTAGTGAATATCATAAATTTGGTTTTCTTGACATTTACATCTAGACCATAGTCGCTACAGTAAGCACAAAACTGGTTGATCAGATGTTGAATTCCCATTGGCGATTTTGATAGTAGGATCGTGTCATCTGCGTATAGCAGACAAGGGATTTTTGTCCCACCCAGTTTTGGAGAATCATTTAAGCAGTTCTCTAGGTAGTGGATACAATTATTAATGTAGAGCAAAAAAAGAGTAGGTGCCAGAACACAGCCTTGTCTAACTCCTTTTTTAATAGCTACGGGATCAGTCAGCTCGCCCCCCTGTCCACACCTGATTTGGGCAAAGGTATCTTGGTGCAATTGAACTATAAGTTTCAGGAGGCCAAATGGCACTCCCATATTTAATAATGTTGACCACAGAAGATTCCTGGGGATCAGGTCAAATGCGGCTCTTAGATCTATAAAAACCACATAAAGGTTACCCCTCCCCAGGTCTACATTCTTCCATTTTATTGACATAAATCTTAAAGCTTGGTCAACTATGCTCACTGCGGGTCTGAAACCCGCTTGTACATCAGAGAGAGCTTTAGACTCAATAATCCATTCCTCAAGATGGGACAGAAGATGTTTCGCATAGATTTTTTGGAAGTTATCGAGGAGACTAATGGGGCGGTAGTTAGCCGGAATGTTTGGATTTCCTTTTTTAAAGATCGGTACAATTTCAGCCCCTTTCCAAGTGGATGGAACTGGAGCTCCCGCTGCAATTGCATTGCAGATAGAATTGAGGTAAGGAGCCCATATGTCAGGTCTAGATTTATATAGATCACCTGGGATTTTGTCTGGGCCAGGTGCCTTCCCCCATTTCAGGGAGTCTATTGCTACTCTAGTTTCGGATAGGGAAAATGAAATTGGAATGATCTCTTGGTTTGTTAAATCATTGGGGGGCCGCAAGGAAACTTCGGGCGGACCTCCATAAAGTTGCCCAAAAAGCTCTACCCAAGTTGCTGAGAGGATTGTAGAGCCAGGCGCGGCAGGGGAATCACTGTCATTATCAGCTATTAGTTTCCAGAACCTGGATGTATTATTGGATAAGGCAGAATCCAAAATAGTGGCCCATCTGGCCTCCTCCCAGCTTCTACGTGCCTTTAAACATTCCTTCTTATAAGCCCCCCTGGCTGTTCTCAACGTCACAGCATGGCCTTCTTTAATTGCATCCAAGAGGGCTAGTTGTGCTATTCTGCAAGATTTATTGAACCAAGGGGCATTGTACTTTTTATTGAAGTTGTTAAGAGTCTCTTTTGTAAAAAGTTGTTTTAAAGATTGAAACAGATCAGTGTGGGCTATAAGAAGGCTGTCGCCCTCCTCAGACTCAATGAACCGAGTCATGCGCTCCATTTGATTTGCGAGCAAACTGTAAATAGATGCCAGGTGTTTTGGGGAAAACAAATACATTAATACAAGTGTCTGGGCACACCAATAATTGTATTCAGTGTACAGCACATAGGCACTCCACATGTCTGGATCTTTGTGACATAGTAATGTGTGACTCATACTGAGTCGAAGTACATATTCTAGGCTGCAGTCCCCCAAACCATGGAAGGGAGGGATTTGTCAGACATTGTCCTGTAGAATAGCAAACATTAAGGTGGATTATGTTAGCAGCTTGAGCCTTATTACATACCACACCTAATCCAACCTCACATAATCTAAGGTACAGACAGATGGCAGTGCAGCAGTCCCTGATCACAGGCCTTTCATAATCCAATGACTATGCATCTGGTGATACGATATAAACACTGTCAGTGTTGTGATGAAACCCATCTACAGCTACATACAGGTCAAACAAGAATAGTGTTTAGCCAATGTAAAGAATAAATGACTTGCTCGCAATTGATAACTACATATTTCATGCCCACATGATGACACACATGATGCAATCGGCCTACCACAGGACACAAAACAAATCCAATGTGCACTTCTGACCTTCCACCCAAAACCTGTGCAAGCTGCCTTGGCACAGGTCTCATACACCCCAAATCTTAGCCCCACATTACCTGGAACAATCCATGTACACTTTGTATGTCAGAGCAGCATCAGACGCTTACCAATGTCTCAACTGTGACATGCCCACATGAAGATTTAATGATGGAGGTACCTGTACAAAGATCAAAGACAAAACAAGGAGTATAGGCTTGAAAACATACCTATTACACAAATCACATAGAAAGCAACTGAAAAAGTAATTACATTGCAGGGAATATGATACAAACAAAGCAACATCATTAAGGTGGGGATATGTCAAAGGCTAACTGTTCAAGCAACATTTTATTGCAGAGTATCTGCTCCTTAGGTGTTGCTAAAACACTCAACTTCACACATTCTCATAACTAAAGTTCATTGTACAGTCATAGTCATTACATCACCTGACATACTTACACTTATGAAAAGTAGCTATTGATGAGATATTCCCACAGGTCAGCTCTTTCCTCCTAACCACTGTCATCCTCATTTGGCATTTCAGGATTCTCACCTGGTGGCACTGCAGGCTCCCCCTCTTCTGGGATGCACAGGCTATTTCTCCTCAGGGCAATGTTGTGAAGCATGCATGCCACAGTGGTCTGACACACTTTTCCAGGTGAGTAGAGAAGGGCTCTACCAGCACAGTCAAGACACCTTCATTTGGCCTTCAGGAGCCCAAAAGTCTGCTCCACTACTCTTCTTATACTTCTGTGGGCCTCACTGAAGAAACCTTCCCCTGGCCTAGTTGGATTCCTTAGTGGCGTCAACAACCAAGGATGGTTTGGATATGCAGAGTCTCCTGTTAATTAATGTGCAACAATGAGTCACTCCATGAATGTAGCACCACACATTACACACACACAAACAGGACAGATGTGACTTAACAATCACCCAGGCCCTTTCCGGGGACAGTTGTGACATCAGCTAGGGTATGGTGCTGTGCCTCATTATGAAGGAATCACGGACTGAACATGGATAACGGGCACAGACATGTGAAATGTAGAGATCCGCCAAACAGACAACTTGCAAGTTGAAGTAATGGAAGTTCATTCTGTTGCAATAGACTGGTTCATTGGCCTGCGGTGGGACCAAGCCAACATGTGTGCCATCAATGGCCCCCACCACATGTAGGACACATACACATTCATAAAAGTCAGCCTTCATGGGCAAAATCCTCACATCAGGGAAACCGGATATAAATGTAAAGGTGTTTCAACACTTTTGAGAGGACGTCCTTCAACACCAGACTGAACATAGGTTGGGACATACCAGCAAATAGGGCCACTGTATGTTGGAAAGACCCTGTAGCTAGGAGGTGCAATACTGGCATGACTTGTACAATGGGTGGTATGCTGGTTGGATAACTAACACCTGGCATCAGATCTGGCTCCAATTGATGACATACGTCCACTATTGTTTGACTATCGAGGCAGTAATATGTTATTATTTGGCATTGTTTCATGGTCTGAAGGTCTGGCAGTGGATGATAGACAGGAGGTTGTCGCCTCCTCCTTCTTCCAGGGTACCTATTTATGATAAGACGTGATTTGTAACATTAGTCACTGTGTCCACAGCAACATACATGATTCATGTCAATTATAATATGTCAATTATCTTATGTGTGTTGGAAAATGGGTTATTGGTGAGGGCAGGTAAGTACCTACATTTAGCAATAGGCCACTAACCTCCACTTAGGTCCAGTCAGGTCTCAGTAAATTAAACCCAGCTCAACCCTTGGTAGCTTGGCAATGAGCGACAAGGCTTAACTTAGGAGACAAAGCGTAAAGCATTCAAATATCACAAAACAGTAATTAAATAAAACACAGGAAACAGTTTAAAAATCCAAACTCAATTTACAAAAATAGATTATATTTTTATCTTTAAAATGACACCAAAACTAATAAAATCAGATAAGGGGAATCGGAGATATGAATTTTTAAAGAATTAATGCTTTCTAGCGCATGGAAGCAACTAGCGCTCAAAGGGTTAAAAAGGTCACACTGGAAAGGAACAAAGTCCAGAGTTCAGGCCACCCATGAGGTAACACTATCACACTTACTTTCAGAAGTGTTTGATTCAGGAAAGTGGCCCACAGCACCAGCTCTGGTGTGCCTCTTGGGGTCTGGGACTACAACTCCCACAATGCACCTCTTCAATTTATGGAGTTGCTCCAAACATCTCCAAACTTCTGGATCTTCTTCCAGAGGTCATTTATGTGTCCTTGAAATGTCCACACCTTGATCTAAGATTCCAGAAGCTCTGAGTTGCTCCTTGGGAGTTGGGACTACAATTCCCAGAATGCACCTGTAGCAAACAGGGAGTCCATTCTTGAAGCAGTAGAAGACAGGTAAAGTCCTTTTAGTGGTGAAGCCCATTTGGCTGTTTTACCTCACCAGGGCTTATAAAACTATTTTTATAGGGTCCCTGCTTATAGTTGTATGGCACCCAGCCCTAGGGGCGCATAGGGCACACCTTAGGGGTGACGTATATGTACAAATAAGGTAGTCTAAGACTTTGGAACTACTTTTAATTACAAAGTCGAATTTGCATGTAACTTTAATTTTAAAGCAGCCAGAAAGGCAGGCCTGCTTTTAAAATGACACTGGGCACCTCAGGAGAGCACCTATGGGTGCACTACCTATACTAGGGTCCCTAAACCCACATGCCCTACCATATACAAGGGACTTATAGGTAGGTTGACTTAGCCAATTATAATTAGCCTAATTTGCATACTGATTTTACACAGAGCACAGGCCCTGGGACTGGTTAGCAGGACCCAGAGCACCATCAGAGTGAGGAAAACACCAGCAAAAAGTGAAAAATGGGGACAAAAAGTTAGGGGGCCTCTGCAATCAGCCCTGTTCTCTCACAATGTGACAAGGCATTTCTGAATAGATAGACATGGAAACCAGTACACATCACAGCCGCAAATAACACAAGGGTCACGTGTGACCCCAATGGTTTGCCACATGTGTCCACAACATGTATATGGACCAAAGTCAACACAATTACCCCTCGAAATGTGACTGGATATCCTGACCGCCAAAATGGCCATCCGTGGTGGTGGACTGTGCCCCACTGTTAAATGCCATCTGTGCCCTGCAACATATTACAATGGTTTTTGAGTAGTAGGACCTGCATGTCAAGACCAGGTAAGCATGTTTGTGAGGTCAAAAACCCTTTTTTGCAGGTGTGAAGCAGTTTCTAAAGCCCAACACAGCATTTCAGGCAGCCAAAATGGCGGCTGTCTGACCTACTCCACTGGACATGGGGAACCGCCCCTGACCACCGGCGGAAGTCGTCATGGTGGTTGCAACCACGGCGGGCACGGCCATAGGCTAATATTGTTGCCAGTGGCGGTCGTGGACCAATGGCTGTGTCCTCGGGCGGTGATGACTGCGTATGTGTCAAACGTGACCACCATGTTCTGCAGATTCATGAACTTGACTCCTGACACTGCTGCCAGCAACACCTCTAAGAACTGAGCTGCTGTGTACCACCTCTGGGAGCAATCATGCCATGTCCAGCAGGTAATAGGGCCCCTGCCTTCGCACCAGAGGAGCTGGAGAGGCTGGTGACTGAGGTCCTACCTCTGTATGAACAGTTCTATGGCTCACCAGAGGAACAAGTAAGTACCTCATGTGCACAATTTTCTCTGTACTTCACCATCCTTTCCCTTCTCACAGGCTAGACTGTTCCCATGTGTGCCAGTTAAACTACTTGTGTGCCTGTTGCTGCAGTCTGTGTGGCATCGATGGGATGGACAATGTGCAGGTATTGGTGGCCAGTGCCATATGTTAAGTTCAGTCACATTGTCTCATGTGAGGTTTTTAAGGTCCAAGATCCTTCTTGTGTTGGATGCACTTAACTGGGTAAAGAGACATCACTGCCACCGCAGTAGCTCCTGTAATGTGCCCAATTTGAGGTTCTGGTACCAAAACTGGCCCTGAATGCCTTATTCATTGGTCTAGATAAGGAATGGGTTCAGAGGTAAATCATTAATCTGGTCCATATGTGCATTTGTCATCATTGTCAATGTGGGTCTCATGACACATCTCTTACTCCCACAGCTCTATTGTCACTTTCACACAGGTCATAATTGTTCTTTACAGGCGTTTTGCATACATGGCAGGCCCACAGTGCAGACAGTGGGTTGATTCCTGGGAGGCCATGATATGTGACTCAGTAGCCACAAGGGGGTGAGTACAGGGCATATTCCTCCTTGGCACATTGCCAAGTGAATGTGTAAGGTTCTGACATCTTACCCTGATGATTAGGTTTGAGGCATATGTAACACTGTAGATGAGTAATAGTTTGTGTAGACATGTCATGTGTTGGATACTGATGTTGTTTGCCAATTGGCCAGGGACCTAGGACACAACCGTGTCCAATCCACAAGCAACGTGCTCTCCAGGGATGACATATGGCAGTGTACAGTGATCAAACAAGTACTGATTGTTGTTTTAGTGAGTGTAAATTCTGTGCAACAGACCACTGCTCCTCAATGTCATGTGATGGATCACTGTCCTTACCCCTGTGTCTGGGTAAATGATTATTTGGGCATTTGCCACCCAGGGGCTGCTTGTGCTCAGAGTATGATGGGTGCTGGTGCCTCACTAGGGTGGTCATTACAACCCTGGCGGACGGTGTTAAAGCTGCGGTAATACCGCAAACAGGCCGGCGGACAAAAAAGGGAATTATGACCGTGGCGGAAACCGCCAACAAAGACAGCCACTATAACACTCCGCCCGCCACGGCGGTACAGACAAGCAGCGCGGCGGTCACCGCCAACAGACAGGCGGAAGACAATGTACCGCCCACAGTATCACAACCCGCCAATCCGCCACCTTTTCCGGGGCGGATTCACCGTGGATAAAAACATGGGGGAAAAAGCTTTTGCAATGGGAAAACGCTCACCTTAACACACTCCACGACGAAGGAGCCCACCATGGAGCCCGAACTACAAATGCTCCCTGCGCTTGTCTTCCTGCTCCTCTACGATCACCAGCAACGTAGGCACTGAAGAAAATGGTGAGTACTGCACCTACGACATAGGGGAGGGGGGAGGCAAAAGTCAGGAACACACACACGCAACACCCCCACCCCCAACCCGACCCTCACCCACTACAACACACACACCAATGCATTTCCGAACATCACAGTAACAACCCCCAACCCCCCCGGATAAATGCTAAGACAAAAGGAAATGAGTTCAAACATTGTAATGTATCAAAAATCAGTAAGCACATATATACATCAATATATACACATTCCAAATATATACATCACGAATAGTAGTACAGGTATGCAGATTTCAATGTCCGTGGACCACTGGGCCCAAAATGCATGGGCAAGGCCCACACACGATACCTGTCCTGGAACGGAGAGAACATTGCAAGGGCATCAGATAGGAATACAACAGGCACCTCAGGGGGAAGGGAAGGGGGGGCACCTCAGCCGGATGACAGCACCACGCCAGATCCATGACGGGGCTCCATGCCCATTGATGTATCCTGGGGAGTGCAAAGCCACAGTCTCTCAAGTCTCTACAGTGGGTGGCTTGCCCACTGTACCATCCTGGGGAGTGCAAAGCCACAGTCTCTCAAGTCTCTACAGTGGGTGGCTTGCCCACTGTACCATCCTTGGAAGTGCAAAACCACAGTCTCTCAAGTCTCTACAGTGGGTGGCTTGCCAACTGTTCCATCCTGTGGAGTGCAAAGCCACAGTCTCTCAAGTCTCTACAGTGGGTGGCTTGCCCACTGTACCATCCTGGGGAGTGCAAAGCCACAGTCTCTCAAGTGGATGCATGTCTCCACTGGTTCTGGAGGGGGACTGGTGCCCAGAGTGCTTCATCCTGTGAAGGACAGACAGAGTGGATACAGGTCTCCACTGGTTCTGGAGGAGGACTGGTGCCCAGAGTGCTTCATCCTGTGAAGGACACACAGAGTGGATGCATGTCTCCACTGGTTCTGGAGGGGGACTGGTGCCCAGAGTGCTTCATCCTGTGAAGGACAGACAGAGTGGATGCAGGTCTCCACTGGTTCTGGACGGTGAATGGTGCCCAGATTGCATCACGCTCCCCGTGACGGTCCCAGTTCCTTCACTGTCCCAACTGCACATGGGCTAACGATGCTTGATTTTGCGGTGCTTTGCCCTGTTCAGCGGTCTTCACCATGGCGGTGCTTTGCCCTGTTCAGCGGTGCTTGCCTTTGCTGTCTCTGACCTGTTCAGCGGTGCTTTGCCCTGTTCAGCGGTCTTCACCATGGCGGTCTTTGCCCTGTTCAGCGGTCTTCACCATGGCGGTCTTTGCCCTGTTCAGCGGTGCTTTGCCCTGTTCAGCGGTCTTCACCATGGCGGTCTTTGCCCTGTTCAGCGGTCTTCACCATGGCGGTCTTTGCCCTGTTCAGCAGTGCTTTGCCCTGTTCAGCGGTCTTCACCATGGCGGTGCTTTGCCCTGTTCAGCGGTGCTTGCCTTTGCTGTCTCTGACCTGTTCAGCGGTGCTTTGCCCTGTTTAGCAGTCTTCACCATGGCGGTCTTTGCCCTGTTCAGCGGTGCTTTGCCCTGTTCAGCGGTCTTCACCATGGTGGTCTTTGCCCTGTTCAGCGGTCTTCACCATGGCGGTCTTTGCCCTGTTCAGCAGTGCTTTTCCCTGTTCAGCGGTCTTCACCATGGCGGTCTTTGCCCTGTTCAGCGGTGTGTGGCATTACGGTCCCTCAGTGCCCAGCGGGGCTGTGGCTGCCGGGGCCCTCCAGGTCACTGACTCTGGCGGTGGTCTCCGGACCAGTGACGATACTGCTGCCCTCCAGGGCACTGACTCTGGCGGTGGTCTCCTGACCAGTGACGATAGTGGTGCCCTCCAGGGCATTGACTCTGGCGGTGGTCTCCGGACCAGTGACAATACTGCTGCCCTCCAGGGCACTGACTCTAGCGGTGGTCTCCTGACCAGTGACGATAGTGGTGCCCTCCAGTGCACTGACTCTGGCGGTGGTCTCCGGACCAGTGATGATACTGCTGCTCTCCAGGGCACTGACTCTGGCGGGGGTCTCAGGACCAGTGATGATACTGCTTCCCTCCAGGGCACTGACTCTGGCGGTGGTCTCCGGACCAGTGACGATAGTGCTGGCGGTGGTGTCCCGGCCGGCGGGGAGGATGGCGGCCTTCTCTGCCGTGCTGCTCTTCCCAGACTTTGGAGACTTCTTCAGCCCCTTCACCACCTTGGGAGGAGTCACAGCTAACTCGGCACTCCCCCCGGGACCCTTGTGAGCTGTTTTGCCGGCAGGAGTCTTCACCCTCTCCCGTTGGCCACTTTCCAACTTAAGGTGCTTTACAGGGGGTGGACTGGCAGTGCTTTGGCTCTGTGTCACACTGGCTGCCCTGGTGGCCGGTGCACTCCACACACCTTTAACACGCACCACTGGTACCAGACTTATTTTGGCTGAGGTGCTACTACGGGACCTATGAATTGGAGGGGTGGGGGTGGTGGGAAAGAGGTCAACGTTGCTCAGGAAGAGTTTCTGACGAACACTGGGACGGGTAGCTGGAGAGGGTCTGGGAGTGGAGGAAGAGGAGGTGGTTGTAGGAGGTGTAACTTTAGGTGATTTGGGTGCAGGAGGCTGTCGTGAGGTGGATGGATGTTGGGTGTGTGGGTGCCCGCGTTTGTGTACTTTGGGAGGGGGCGTCACAGACACACTGGGAGTGGACACAGGGGACGTGTAAATGGGAGTGGGGGTGGTGAGTGCAGGTGAGCAGGGTGTGGTGCTGGGTGTTCTGGTGCGAGTCCTAGTGCCTGTAGATGTAGTGCATGCAGGTGAGAGTGTAGACGACACTGGGAGGGAGGAGGGAGACGACGAGGAGGGGGACACAGTGGAGGCAGTGGATGTTGCTGTGTCTGTATGTGGGTGATGCTTGTGTGAGTGCCTATGGGTTGTGTGGTGCTTATGTTTGCCTGAGCTACTTTTGTGTTTTGAGGTGTGTGCATGCTTGTCTGATGGTGTGCTTGGGATAGGCTGGGGTACAGGGGACTGGGTCTGGGTGGAGGAAGTTGGAGGGAGGAGGCTAGACACAGGGACAATGGCTGCCATCAGTGCTGAGGCCAGAGATTGCATAGTTCGCTGAAGGGCAGCCTGACCAGAATGAATGCCCTCCAGGAATGCATTACCGTGTTGCAACTCCCTTTCTACCCCCTGGATGGCATTCACAATGGTAGACTGCCCAACAGTGAGTGACCTGAGGAGGTCAACGGCCTCCTCACTGAGGGCAGCAGGGGTGACAGGGGCAGGGGCTGAGGTGCCTGGGGCGAAGGTGATGCCCACCCTCCTGGGTGAGCGGGCACGGGGCGAAGTCTGAGGGGCTGCTGGGAGGGCGGTGCTGGTAGGGGGGGTGGCGGCTGTACCTTTAGAAGTGGGGGGCACAGATGGTGCCACCACCACAAGGGCGCTCCCATCGGCGGATGAGTCCGTGTCGCTGTTTGGTGATCCGGTGACCGACGTGAAGCTCCCCTCGCCCTCCGTCCCACTGGTGTATTCAAAGTCCATGGTGTGGCCCTCCACAGCCATGTGAGATGCAGCTCCCTCGTGCTCCGGTGCCACTGTACCTCCGCCTGATGATGCTGATGCACAAAAGAACAGGGAGAGCACAAAAAGGGGGGGGCAACAGAAGAAAGACAGATTGAGTGCATGGCTTACCGCCACCGTTGGCGGACAATACAGACATAGCAGCCCCCTGCACTACGCCGTGCTCTTGGCCTCTACAGATGCAATTCCTGGGATCTGGCCTACATGGCTATGGTGGACATCTGCACATATAGATGACACAGGGGCATGTATACCTGTATTCGGCGCTGTACAGAGGTGGGGTGGAGTGCCACATGGCCTGCATTCCGGAGGGGCCTAGCCTATGTAACTCGCCCTGGCCTAGGGAAACCCACAGCACTTCTCCCCCACCCAGACCCCTCCACTGCGCGCAAAGTCCACTGAATGATGTTGTACTCACCCCCTTGTGTCTGCTGTGATGCCCTTAAGCGCCCATCCAACTCCAGGTAGGCCACCGCCAGGATCCGGAACATCAGGGGGTCATGGTGCGATGGGCACCCCTCCCATGTTGGGAGGCCATCCCCAGCTGAGCCTCCGCCGTCTTCTTGCTCCAGCGGCAAATGTCCTCCCATCTTTTACGGCAGTGGGTGCCCCGTCTCTGGTGGACCCCCAGGGTCCGGACGTCCTTGGCGATGGCACGCCAAATGTCCTTCTTCTGGTGGGCGCTGACCTACATGACATGTACAGGGAAAGAAGAGAAGTCATTACCAACTGCACCGTCGAAGTGAGTGGCCCCCATCCCTACCCTTGCCATGTGGCACATGCATTCACACTCCTTCATGCTCGCTGAACTCTGCCCCCTTCCTTCTCACAACTAGCCCTCTCCACACAGGCATAGCCCATACAAGGTGCTCCCTGTGTACTTACCTGTTGGTCTGGAGGACCGTAGAGTAGCGTGTACTGGGGAGGACCCCGTCGACGAGCTTCTCCAACTCCTGAGCAGTGAAGGCAGGGGCCCTTTCCCCAGACGCAGCAGCCATTGTCTCTTCCAGACCGAGGTCACAGCAGCACTTGCAGTGTAGGTCCTCTCCTGTCGAAGATCAGGTATCGAGTGATTGAACAGATAGAAAATGGCGGTCACGTCCGCGGCGGTGACGTCCGCGGTGGTGTGTAACATCCCTGCCGGCGCACTTCATCATTGGCTCCTGGGACCCATAGGGTCCAATGTTAACCAACGCAGCATTGCGCCGCTGTCTACGACCGCCTACCGCGACGGTGCACAACGCCAGCGCAAATATCTCACATCCCATTGTCCCAGTTTAGAGGTCAGGCAGCCGCCGTTTCAGGGGCCCACATGGCTTCAATTACTACTGCGTCACACATACCTGGCCTACACTCAACACACATACAGGAAGAGTTTTGTATTTGGTGTCGTATTCTGTGTAGCTGTGGGTACATACCTGGGAATTTGTTGACTCTATGGTCGCTGTTGTCCTTCTTAGGCACCGTCAGCTGGGACATTTGAGGAGATGGCGGAATCCTCCGGTGTACCGACTGCTGGTGGACCTGTTAACAATGGAGGAGCGACATTTGATCATCACCTACAGGTTTGACCGTGCCACAATCCAGGAACTGTGTACCCAGTTGGAGCCAGACCTGATCCACCAATCCGCCATCCCACAGGAATACCCCCTGAAGTGCAGGTGCTATCAGTGCTCCATTTCCTTGCAAGTGGGTCATTTCAGACAACAGTGGCCATGGCATCAGGGATGTCCCAGCCTATGTTTCCAACGTGTTGTCCAGAGTGTTGTCTGCCCTGCTGAAGCACGTAAGGAGCTACATCGTTTTCCCTCAGGTGGAGGATTTGGCTACAGTGAAAGGTAACTTTTATGCCCTTGGACATATCCCCAACATCATAGGTGCTATTGATGGGACCCATGTAGCTCTGGTCCCCCCACGCAGGAGTGAACAGGTGTACAGGAACCGAAGAGTTATCATTCCATGAATGTACAGATGGTATGTTTGGCAGACCACTACATCTACCAGGTAAATGCTATGTTCCCTGGCTCAGTGCATGACACCTACATCCTGCGGAATAGCAGCATCCCGTATGTGATGGGTCAACTCCAGAGGCACCGGGTGTGGCTATTAGGGGACTCTGGTTACCCCAACCTTTCCTGGCTATTGACCCCAGTGAGGAATCCCAGGACCAGGGCAGCGGAACGCTACAATGAGGCCCATGGGCGGACTAGGAGGGTGATCGAACGCACCTTTGGCCTCCTGAAGGCCAGGTTCAGGTGCCTCCATATGACAGGTGGTTCCCTATTCTACTCACCAAGGAAGGTGTGCCAGATCATCATCGCCTGCTCGATGCTTCACAATCTTGCTTTACGACGCCAGTGATGACGAGGAAGCTGACGAAGAAGACATAGACAACAGGGAGTCAGTCATACAGCAATATATTCAGTGACACACAGGTGAGAAAAATTGTTTTACTATTATATTCACTTTCACACTTCTACCTCTATCCTGTCTGTCAATTAGTAGCAGTATTTGGTAACTGAGTTGTACATTTCCCTTACGGTTTCACAGGTGTGGTTACCAATGTGTGTCATCTGCTTGCATCCTTCATGGACTTGTGATGTGTGACATAGGTATGTTGGCATTACATTTGAAAAGGCATTTTGTCACTGTCATTGCTAATATACATTTTCCAAATCACAGACTGACTCCAGATTGTTTTGTGGTTCAAGGGTGTTTATTGAAGTGCTAATTATTGGAGGGGGTGGCAAAATGGTGATGGGTGATGGTGGAGGTATGTCCATGGCAGAGTCCAGTCTATAAGTCTCACAGGTGCACTGCCCATATGGGCATAGGAAGCGGAGCTGGGACAGTTCCAATCTGGACAGGGTTACATAGTGAGACAGTGGGAGGACAATCAGGGTGGTCTCATTTCCTGGCGGGGGTCTTGCCATCTTGCTCTGTCCTGTTCCTGGATCTCAGGGACCGCTTGCGGGATGGTTGTCCGTCTGCGGGGGTGGGGTGCTGGTGTGGTGGTCCTGTGGCGGTGCGTCCTGTCCACTAGCGCCGGCGGAGGTAGTGGGCCGTTCATCGTCCTGGCTAGTGTCAGGTGCCCCTTGGAGTGCCGCGGTGTCCCTCATGGTCTTTTGTATGTCCTTCAGCACCCCTACGATGGTGCCCAGGGCGGAGCTGATGGTTCTGAGCTCCTCTCTGAAGACCAAATACAGTTTGTCCTGCAGGCGCTGGGTCTCCTGAAACTTGGCCAGGACCGTCGCCATCGTCTCCTGGGAGTGGTGGTATGATCCCATGATGGAGGAGAGGGCCTCGTGGAGAGTGGGTTCTCTTGGCCTGTCCGCCCCCTGTCGCACAGCAGCCCTCCCAGTTCCCCTGTGTTCCTGTGCCTCCGTCCCCTGGACCGTGTGCCCACTACCACTGCCCCCAGGTCCCTGTTGTTGTTGGGATGGTGGGTTACCCTGGGTTCCCTGTAGTGGTGGACACACAGCTGATTGACGTGTCCTGGGTACGGAGGGATGGGCCCGCTGGGTGGGTGCTGTGCTGGTGTCACCAGAGGGTGGAAGGTCAGTGTTGGGCTGTGCCTGTGCAAGGGGAACTCACTGTCCCGAGGCCCACGATGGTCCGGGCTGGTCATCTGGATCCAGTTGGCCAGAGCTGCTGTCGTCACTGTGGGCTTCTTCTGTGGGTGGAGTGGAGATGTCTGGACCCTCCTGTGTGGTGACGTTACGTAGTGGTCCTGCAGGGGTATAAGAGCATGATTATTGCATCTGTGTGTGTCATGGTGGGCAATGGGTGGGTGAGCGTGTACCCCAGTGCTAGCATTCCTGTGTGTGGGCTTGTATGATGATGGTAGGAGGGTTGTTATGGGTATGTGCAGTGAGCATGCGTTAGTGCTGGGTGTCCATGCTTAATTGTGTCATGCAGGGCTTGGTGTTGGGATGTGTGGTTTGTGTTATTAGTACATTAGTGAGGAGTTGGAGTGATAGGGGAGGGGGTGAGGGTGGGGGTGTGTGATAGCATGCAGGTAGGGTGGGGGATATGATAGTTAAGATTTGACTTACCAGTGTCCATTCCTCCAACGACTCCTCCGAGGCCCTCAGGATGCATGATGGTCAAGACCTGCTCCTCCTATGTTGTTAGTTGTGGGGGAGGAGGTGGGGGTCCGCCGCCAGTCCGCTGAATCGCGATGTTGTGCCTGGAGACCACTGAACGCACCTTCCCCTGTAGGTCGTTCCACCTCTTCCGGATGTCCTCCCGATTTCTTAGATGCTGTCCCACAGCGTTGACCCTGTCGACGATTCTGCGCCATAGTTCCATCTTCCTGGCTATGGAGGTGTGCTGCACCTGTGCTCCAAATAGCTGTGGCTCTACCTGTAGGATTTCCTCCACCATGACCCTGAGCTCCTCCTCGGAAAACCTGGGGTGTCTTTGGCATGACATGGGGTGGTGTAGGTGATGTGTGGGGTGGTGTATGTGTTGATGAGTGTGGTGATGTGTGGTGGTGTGGGGTGTTTTGAGCGTGGATGTTGAATGGGTGATGATGTTGTGTGCCTCTGTGTGGTAGGGTTGTCTATTGCTGTAGTCTCTCTCTGGCCTTCTTTCGGATTTTTTGGTCGTAGGGGTTTGTGGGTGATGTGGGTGTGTGTTTTCTATTGTGATGGGTGTGTGAGAGTGGTGTTTGTATGTGTGTCAGGTGTGTGTATTTCAAATTGTCCAATGTGGTGGTGTTTTGGAGATGTGTGTTTATTTTGAGCGCGGCGGTGTGTACCGCCAATGGAATACCGCAGTTGAAAGACCGCCACGTGGATTCGTGGGTCGTGATAGCATGGGCGTGTTTCTGTTGGCGTGACGGTGGATGTTTTGTTTTCCCCAGTTTATCACTGACCTTTGGTGTGGCGGACTTGTGTGGGTGTCTGAATTTCGGCGGATTCCGAGATCTGGGTCATAATAGCTGTGGCGGTATTCCGCGGCGGTGTATTGGCAGTCTTCTGCACGGCGGTAAGCGCCTTTTACCACCAATGTTGTAATGACCCCCTAAGTCTCTAATGTGAAGAAGGCCATCATACATGTGACAGAGCATACATTGTTTTTTGGGTGCAGCTACAGATCAATACTTTCCCTTGGTAAGTGAGGAATATCCATTGATTTATCAGCCATCACTGTTGCCAACATTTATTATGGGCACTTGTCAGCATGTGTCCCTTTCTCTTTAGCAAAACATTTGTAAGCTGTTGTGTCATGCATGGTCTACCTGTGTTGATGGAATGATGCCTGTATTCCCTCACATATATGAGCATGGCAACCTGTGTGTGGAATAAGACATTTACAATGGGGGTGCATTTCATGTTGTGCCTCATACAGTAGTGTTTCACCATTGTTTATTGGTCAACACATACCCTCATGCATCATAGCATCTCATTTGGCATGTACAACTGCAGGCAGGTCTAAAGCTTTGAGCCATAATGTGCATTTCTATGCCATTGATGTGGATCATGTATCAAAGTGCACTGCACATGTGAAATTGAAGTTTGTAACCAGACTGTTGGCATGCATCACAGAGTGATCTGCACTTATGTTGAAATCACATGTGTATGGGTACAAGCATTCATCCACAGACATCTTGGTTTGCATGACCATAATGGAGACAATGACATAGCTTCCAATTGGGCAATATGTTGAGGGCCTTCAACAAGTACTTTCAAATCTCTGGGCCTCTCCAACATCCAAGGGGCTAATAGCGTCTACTGATGCAATCACAGTATGTCATTGTGAAGGGTGCCAGACATTAGTGGTGATTTTCTTGGGGCTTGCTGATTCATCGTGTTGTTGATTTTAAGGACATCTCTTCCTGACATTTTGTACATGATGTCTACAGTGTCTATTTCCATGCCACATGTGTGGCCTATCTGAGCAACATTAGTACTACCTCTATAACTCCACTGAGACAAATATCACTTGGTGAAGTGTGCATAGTGGAACTGCTTCCAGTGTGACATACGTATTTCAATGTCATCATCTCCATGCTATTGCACTTTTGTCAGCAACATGGCATGATTTAGGGGCATCATTCCTTAAAATTGGGTCATTATGTATGTCACAAGTAGATGTGTACATGACCTTGTTTGGAATCTGTGGAAATACAGTTGTCTTTGGCCTACTTTTGTATGAAAACAGGTAACTGAGGTCTGCTCCATGGGGCAAAGCTTTGAGGGTGATGAGGTCTCCTACTAGTTCAGTGGTTAAGGTGATTGGGCAACTCCAGCCATACAATTGTAGTTATCTGTGGTCCTGATTTTCCTGTGGGCAACTGTTGACAGTTCAGATGGCATGCATGCATATGGTATGGCACATGTATGGGCCACTTAGGTAGAGTTTGTTGCTGGGGCCTACTTTACATCATGGAAATGAATGCTAATTAGAGCTGTTATTCAAGTGTGATCATGGACATGTGATCACCCTATTTCTCATTGTATTTGCAGCATCAGCCCAGGGATGCAAAGGAGACAGGGCATAGCTGAGTTGGGAGACATCTGGCCAAGGGGCCTTAGGTCAAGACCCCATGGACACAGAGGGACCCAGTGTTCCCAGAGAGTGAGTAGAGTGCCACGGCAGAGACCAGAACATAATCTTCATCACTGGATTATTTCTCGTGGAGACACTCCCTAGGGGTGGTGAACCCATTGAGGTATACCCCTACATTATCTTTATCTGCCACCCCCCATTCTATCACCAACCCCCCTGTTGCTCCCCACCCAGTTGGCCATGCCTGCTCACCCAAGAGGGTGGGCTTCTTCTTTGCTGCAGGCAACTCTGCGCTAGCCCCTGTTACCCCCTACTATCCTCAGTGAGAAGGCTATTGACCCCTCGAGGAGGATCTCTGTGGGCCAGACAGCCATTGTGGATGTCATCGAGGGACTGGCAACCCCAACTGCAGCAGACATTTCTGGAAGGCATTCATGGTGCTATGTCTAGCCTACAGAGATCTTTTCAGGCTCCGGCCTCCACACTGACCACAGCCAATCACCCTCCACCTTCCGTCCCCTCTCCACCTCCCTCTTCCCATTCCAAATCTCCATTCTCCTATCTACCCTAAGCACACAGACTGATCTGCACGCACCCACCTCAACACACAGGAGCAGCACACACAGACACAAGCACCACAAAACATAGCAACATGCAAGCAAACAACGGACACCCACATACACAACATCAGTCACCACTTCCTAGACACCCCTGCCACCCCTGCCAGCCCCACCAGCACACCCACAGACACTACCACAACAGTCAGTGACACACCCACCACACTTAGCATACCCACAGACTGCACACCAACAGACACACAGACATCCATCACAACCACCATACCCGCAGACACCTCCCAAAAAGACGCACAGTCATCCACCACATCTAGCATAGCTGCAGACACCACCTCAAAAGGCGCACACACATCCACCATTCCATCCCCCAGCACCTCTACCAATAAGCCCCCAAGACACACAAACAGACACACTCACCCATGCAACAGCACCACCCAAAGACAAGCATACCTCCCACATGCACACACCCACGACATCCACTGACAGAGCAGACACCTCCTCCCTTGATCTCCAAATCCCCACTCACTTCTGCTGACCGTCCCCGTGTACCCAAAAAAGCTTTGTTTGACCTTGACCTTTCCCCTGTTACATTAGCTCCCTGTCCCAAACCCAAGAGGCCCTGACCCACCTTGCAAACCCCCCTTCCACCTCCAAGTCCTCCCCGTCACACCTATCCCCCTGCAAGCACCCATATCCCTTCCCTCAAAAAGAAATCCACACTCCCAAGAAGCAGTCCACCCCGTCAAACCCAAACCCATCCCTCCAGAATGTGACCCTCCCCCCGAAGATGATCCCTGAGGTGCCTGCCTGTCCACTTGTTGCCCCCTATTGTGGAGGTTCCCTGGCAGTTAGGGGTCAAGTGATAGCACAGAACCAAATGGAAAGAACTTTAAAAAGTTAGAATCAATAAACCCAAACAGTTGTTTTTTAGGCACACATTTGTCCTGCAATTCCTTTTCTACCTTCATGTTGTTCCTGAGTGACTTGTGTTGTGTGCTTACAGTTGTGTGTGTTTTACCCTGCTGGTTGATCTATTTGCTGTTATTTCAGTATCCGGCTTTGTGGGCAGTGCTGGTGTCCCTCAAGACAAGGGTATATGTTGACTATATGGATATGTGGGTGTAAATGCAATGGTGGCGTCATGGCATTATGCACTGTTTGGTATGGTAAGTATTTCATCTTGTGTTGTCCAATGTAAGCATGTGTGGTGTTAGACTTGTCTCCTTGATATGGTCTATGGATTCATCTAATGTGTGGCAGCTTGAGTTTTGTGTGTGCAGACATGGAGTGTTTTCGATTGTGCTACCTTTGTTTGTACTAGACTGTGCATGTGTCCATTTAGCTGTGTGTACTTGCAGCTACTTCATGTAGATGTCTCGCCCATGCTGTTGGAGTTGTATGTGCTTTGTTGACTTGCACTTCCAATTGTGAAGACAGGCATGTCATTTGGGTCTAGTATTATTTGTCCTTGAGATACATGTAGGGTCAGTTCCTGTGAAAATGTTGTTTTTTGGGCATGTGCAAAGTAACATCTGGCCCAGTGCAGACTCCTTCCCTGAGTGCTCCTGATGCTGCCATCCTTATTGTGCAAATATTGTTTGCATGGTGAGCTTTGGATATTTGTCTCTCTGACTATTGCATTCCATTGTCCTTCCACTGGGTTGCAATGTGGGTGATGTGTGTGTCCAATGGGAGTGCTGTTTGTGTTCCATGACATTAATATGTGTGTTGACTATGACAACAGTCCTTGGCATGTGTGCAATGTGAGTGTGTGAGTTATATTCGTAGATGTGATGTTGGTCTGGTGTTGGTGTTGTGTGAGACAATATTGTGTATACTTCACTGTCCCCTTGCCTGAGCTGAGCAGACGTGGGTTTTTGTGTAGTGTTGCTTTGCATTGTCAGTGACATGTCCAAAGGTGATGTATTGTGACTGTGAATGTCTCCTTCTTTATGTCTGATTCTGATGCGGGACACATTGACAAGTGCACTTGGTGCCCGTAGCGTAACCCTCATATGATGTGACTGACGGCGTGACGATTTATTGTTGGGTGTAGTGACACAGGAAGGTAGGTCTACTTACGGTAGGTTGTATCCACAGTGCCATGGATTTTGTGCTACATCAATGATCATCAGCAGCGGCAGGACATGTGTGATAGGTTCCATGGCGGCAGCAGACGTGTAAGGTTGCCTGCAGGTGAGTGTCTCCCTTTATAGACCCCGTTTCCACCTGCTGCGATGTTGCAGTTTGACCGCCAAGGTCACATTGGTGGTGTGTAACCTCATTATGTGTCCAGTGGAAACACAGCCTCTGCAGTCCGACTGCCAACCCAATGGCGTTTGGACTGCCAACCCAATGGAAGTTGGACCACCAATGCCACCATGGGGTCCACGGACTGCCAAACTCATAATGAGGCCCTAAGTCTTCCCATTTCTTAATCGGCTTCCATAATTCTTTCAGAGTATTTGCAATGTTTTAGGATTCTGAGTCAACAATTCATAGTCATCCCTATCTAATATGATTCTCAAATTATTATTTCTGCAAAATTCACTTTACAACTCCTGACCAATTATTGATGTTTTTCAAAATGCTTGATGGGCATATGTTCCTGTTTCTGCACTCATGCTAATTCATTTTTACTGTACTTTGAAATTTTGGGCCTCATTTACAAGCCCTTTGTGCCACTGTAGTGTCATTTTTTTTTTACGCAGTGGTGGCGCGAGCAGTGCACTAACTGCTCCATATTTACAAACCGATTCATTGTGCCCAATGCTTCAGTTTGTAAATCCATGCATCTCATTATACCTGTGCCAGGTACACTGAATGCACGGTAGGCTTTCCACGGAAAAGCCACGCAGAACTGACATAGTGCAATTTACAAACATTTCACTGCGTCACTCTGTGACTTCAGTGCGTCAAACTTTTACCACCTGCTCAGAGCAGGCATAAAATTGACGCAGGACTTTTTTCTATGGGAGACTCCTCGCTTTGCTGGAGATGCGTCACTTTAACAACGGTACTCCAGCAATGCATGAGTTTAGCGCCTACAGATGCGTCAGAATTTTTGATGCATCTGTGAAAACGTGCACCATGGAGCTCGGTGTTGTAAATACATTGCATCTGTGGCATTGTTAGGGGATATGTGGGAAGCCCAAGAAAACAATGGCGATGACTCAGATTCTAGTAAATGAGGCCCTCTGTTTTTCTCAAATCCCATTTTGCGATTGATTCCAAATCTCCTTGGAGATTGAAAGTATTAATTTCTACCATTCTAATCTCACTTTGTGAATGCAAACTGGACACAGTCACATCTCTCCTGACACGTGACCTGCCTGCCCTTTGTTCCTGTGCCTGTGTTTGCACATGAGCTTCTTTATACAAAGGTGATCTTGTTAGCGCGTCAGAGCCTTGATAAGTAAACTTACAAGGAGACACGCCTAGGTCGATGAACCTTCCCAGCACGAGATGTCTTTTTGGCATCACAGATCAATACATATCAATCACCCAATCAATATTCACTATAACTAATCGACAAGCTAATCAATAACATTTAATAAGATTCGATAGTTGAACACACCATGACCTTTCAGTCACGAATAATCATAACAAACTAGTTAATTGTTAGGATATTTATTTCCCTATCGGTTACAATCTAATATCATCTCCGTTAATCTCATTAGCAATCAATCTCATTAGAAACTCATCTAATTAGTACTTAGAACTCAGTTAATCAATGCATAGAGAATATTCATTCAGTATTTAGGCACGTCATTAATATAAAGCAACTCAGCAAAGATTTGTTAATACACGATTCAACAAAGCAAGAACTCAGTCATTTGTCTATTTGCGTTAGATATTTGTGAACACCTTGACTAGCCTTGAATTAGCATCAGCATGTTGGGCTTCATGCAAAACAATTTAGTAAACATGAATTTGGAAAACATCTAAAACTATGGCCTCTATCAAAGAGCAGTTGGTTCCTAGAAAGGAAAGGCAAACAAACAATTACAATTTTGCATCAGATAATTACCACTCCAACAGATCAGCAAACAGCATCAGTCTTCGTCCTCAGGACATCAGTCGATTCACAATCAGCAGAGATAGGACAGGGCAAAGTCTCAATATAGCATAGCCAGGAATAAGAGCTTCCCTCATATGGAGGAGAAGTAAGTATCGGGTAAGGAATAGGTAGAGGATGGTTTAGAGTATCAGGACGGATAAACAGCAAAGTCTCAAAAGGAATGGCCTAAATTGCTCGGTAGAATGACAAAGGATGGCGAAGAGTGGACTGGAGCGGAATGGCTGATTTCTCCTTGGGTCAAGCGGTTATATCAAAACTACCTAATTAGCACATAAGTCCTCATTGGATAATATTTGGTGCATCATTATTTCTGTCCAATACTTCTTCACGTGCTTCACCAGAATTTTCCACAAACCACAGTTCTCATGTCACTGATTGGTCCATGTTATTGACGTCTTCATCGGTTGGAATGTCAGGTAAGAAAGTTACACTTTACGCTCCAGTCAGTGGTTCCATTGTTTTCTTCTACTCCAGGCAGCCTTGCACCTGTTACGAATTACACTGTTGCATTCAGCAAGAATGTCTCCTTGAGCAAGTTGGGTCTCATGAGAAATAATTTACTACGGCTACACACACATATAACTTCTGGAAAAGTACAGCTTCGTGTCCTTCAGGAAAACAGTACATTGCACGTTAGAAAATGCAATTTAATATGAGACCTGGCAGCTAGGCCCAGACCCTCGCTAAGCTAAGGCCTAATGATTAACAAGCAAACTCATAATACATGACTTTAATTACGATATGTTAATATAAATTCAAAACATTAGTACATGATTAATTCATCATTAATACGTTTCATTAGTCTTCGTATACATTGGTAGCCACTCCTCGTGGGCACATTTCAAACGTGTGCATTATTTTTCTATGTTAACACATTTTCTATGCAGCATCATCACACAATATATTGCAAGCTTTTCAAGTTAATATTAATTTTAAAAGGCACACTCCAACAATCCCTCCTCTGATGGCTCTTGTCATCACATAAACTTTCCCCACAAATTTTACATCTTAAAATTTCCTCATCTCAATCTCTTCCCTTATTGGCTTCCCCTTCGATTTTGCCCTGAACAATTTTTCCCTTTGTTTTTCTTCCCTCATCTTAATATTCTTCGCCATCTTCAATTTTATTCTTTTACTAATTTTACATGCCACCCACAATCCGAATAAGCAAGCTATAACAATCAATATCCCCTGTATTATTTTAGACAATATCCCATGCCAAATCCTTTCCCAACCTTCTCCCAAACACCTGGTTCTTTCAAATCCTTCAAGTCTGTACTATCCTTAGTCAAGTTAGTAAGCATACTTCTAATCTTATTACTATTATCTGGTATGTAAGCACAATAATGACGCTCATTGAGCATCCTACAAACTCTGCCATTTTTCGGTAAAAGAATGTCTAAAGCAAGCCTGTTTTGAAGAGTCATAGCCCTCTGCGCAGCAAGTTCAGTATATATCAGGAGTATAGCCCCTGAAAAATTTGTCAGCATGTTATCCACAATAGTAGACAACTTTCAAATCTTTATGTAGTTTAAGATAACTCCCACTGAAGGAATTATCGCCCCAAATATGTCTCCTACTACACCAGCAGCAGTTTCTCTCTTCTGTCTAGTACGATGTAATTCAGACAATTTCAGAAACTTTTTCAAAACGTCAAGTTGATATATCTTTGGGAAAACTATCCCCAAATAACATGTCCAATATCATCCCTTCGGAATATGGTAATAATCATTAAGTCCACATACGTAATAGACCCCAGGGATCGCTGGATCCTGTCCATGTAACATGAACGTGAACGTCCGTTTACTCTGAAACAAAAACACATGCTTAACATTCACTCATTCCCACAAACACATTGTCATAATATGACTTCGGCCTAGATATGCAAAGCTTACCTACGTGTAATGCGTCTAAAGCACTCTAATCGCACTATGACCTTCATTACTAGCAAAAGCCCGCTGCTGCAATCCTTTTTCTAATTTACCCTTCAATGCCCTTCTTCTATCTTCCGTGTGATCTAAAAAAGCTTTTCTCTACAGGTGTAAGCAAGCACGTCAAATTATTGCGGTGTACGTAAGATGTACTAATTGTTAATGTCGGTTCAAAGAATCCTTTAACTAACTTTATACTATAGTACTTAGCTACCCCACTCAAATCCTCTACTACAGGCACATAAGAAAACACAAGATCATAGTTTGAGTAAAAATATTGAATCTCTTCCTGGTTATAGAATCCTGTTAGTAACAGACTACAGTTTATCCCGTAGGTTAATGGCAGACTATGATAAGTAACCCCCTCTTGCACCGAAACAGGAATCTGTGTACACACAAAACAATCTTTCGCATCCATTGTGTCAACATACTCACTCAGCAAACAATAGAAAACGTTAGTGGATAGTTCCCCTTTTGCTTTAGTTCCCTAATGCAAATAGTTTGTATCCATCTCAAACCTTTCCCAAGCTGTTAATGCAGTGGTAGTCTCAGGAATTGTAGCGTTGTTAGTTCCACTCTTAACCATTAGTGTCATACCCACAGCCATAATGATTATAACACATGCAACACCTAACCCAACACCCAAATATTTACAACGCCTACTCCCTCTATTATCCTCTCTAATGTTAGCCATGATCTGTAGAAAGTGAAGGATGGGTAATTCAAACAACAACAGAGGATGGTTAGAAAGATTCTGACCTGGAATTTCTCGATCAAAGCAAAATGCCAAGAAATCTTGCTGCCACTCGGCTGTTGTTGCATACGCCCATTCAGGACCTGCATACCTTCTGTTTGCTACTCTCTTTCTTTTCAACTTACGATCACCTTGCAACTCTCCTTCACTTAGATCTTCTGTCCTTGTTGTGTCAATCTCTTCCTCTATTGCATCTTCGACAACCACTTCTCTCCTTTTCACTTGTGATTCTGGCCACTTATCTCCATTCAGTGTCTCTCTGGTCTTTGATCTTTCATGTGGCAACCTTTCACCCTCCTCTGGCTCTATGGTGTTTTCTCTTGATGGACCTGCAATCTGCTCAGGAGGAGTTTGGACACTCTGACTGTCTTTCACCACAACTCCTTCGCCTTCTGGGTCTGTCAAATGCTCTAGCTCATTTCCATAATCGTCTGCTTCTGGGAGAACCTCTTTCTGATTAGGCTCTCCTGATGCCCCAGTTTAGATAGGCTCACCGTCAACCCTCTTGGTCTCTTCTCCTTCGTCTCTTACTGGAGTGACCAAGCCGTCCTCAACGGGCTCTCCTTCTGTCTCAGTTCCCCTTCGATCACTCTCTGGCCCTGAGACTTCCTTCTCTGTTGTTGGTACTTTCAACAACTCAACTTCCTCATCAGTTGGACACGTCACCTTTTTCGTGTGACTGGCATGGATCCAGTTCGGAATTCTCGCACACTTCACAGCAGTTGTAGTCGTTAGTATCACTTGGTATGGCCCCTTCCAACGTGGCTCCAAACACGTCTTCTGTACGTGTTTCTTGATGACAACCCAGTCACCAGCTTTCGGGTTGTGTCCTGGATCATTTATCGGTGGCAGGGTGGTAGCTTCCACCTGGTGAGAAAAAGAGCATACCACATCAGCCAGACCCTTGCAGTAGTCCAACACCATATCATCCGTGATATTCACAAGAGCATTCTCAGGCACTGCGGGCAGTCTCATAGCTCGGCCCATGAGAATCTCGTGAGGGGACAGTCCTGTTTTCTTGTTAGGTGTATTTCTCATTGACATTAACACCAAAGGCAATGCATCGGGCCATTTCAAATTCGTGGCTGCACACATTTTTGCCATTCTCGACTTCAGGGTACCATTCATCTGCTCCACTAATCCTGATGCAACTTCTGCTCAATGTTCAATGCTGCACACAATAGCTTAACCATCTCGTTGTTGAAGTGACTTCCCCTATCTGATTCTAAAGAGATCAGAAACCCGAAACGTGGTATCTATTCCCTAAGCAGCAGCTTCGCTACTGTGAGGCTGTCATTCCTGCATGTAGGGTATGCTTCAATCCAATGACTAAAGATACACACAATCACCAACACATACCTCAGACCTCCACAAACGGGCATCTCAATAAAGTCCAATTGCATTCTGCTAAATGGACCACCAGCTCCACCAATGTGGCTCAAGTTCACCACTGTCCCTTTCCCCGCATTCATCTGTTGACAGATGATACACCTATGGCAAATCACTTCCGCAGCTTGTCTGAACTTCTGGTTAAACCAGTCAATTTTGAACAACCTGATCATGGCAACCCTCCCAATATGTGCTTGATCATGGTAAAACCTTGCAAATTGTGACAAAAGACTGTTCGGCAAGACCATCTTCCCTTCATCTGAGACCCATAAGTCATCTGGCCCTTGTACGCATTGCATTTTAACCCAAGAACGCTTCTCATCTTTGCTGGCACGTCCCTGCAACAATCTCAGTTCTTCCAACATATGAATTACCCTTAATGCATAACCTGTGCAGGTCTCATTTTTTGTTTCAGGTAACAATTCCCACTGATCCTTGAACGATATACAGTTCAATGCATGAAACCTTGCGACTTGATCCGCGTATCCATTTCCCATTGAAACAAAGTCTTGTAACTTCAGGTGAGCACTGCATTTCACCACGGCAATTTCATGAGGTAACTGAATCGCGTGCACCAACTCCTAAATTCTTTCACCATTTTTCACTGGCGAACCAGAAGAGGTCAAGAAACCCCTCTGTGACCACAGTTGGCCAAAATCATGGACAGTTCCGAATCCATATCGGCTATCAGTATAGATAGTCACCCTCAACTGGGCATAAGCATGGCAAGCTCTAGTAAGAGCAACCAATTCAGCTACTTGGGCATAATATACTCCTTGAAGCCAAGACGCTTCCAGGATGCCAGAAATCGTGCATACAGCATATCCGGCTGTCAGTACTCCTACTGAGTCCCTCAAACATGAGCCATCGACAAAGATAATTTGGTAATTTTCTTCCAATTGGGTATCTTTAATATCAGGCCTTGGTTTGGTGCACATTTCTGTTACCTCAAGACAATCATGTTCTACATCTTCGACATTTTCAACCTCTGTATTTTCATTTGGAAGCAACGTTGGCGGGTTCAACACTGTGCATCTTTTCAATGTTACATTTGGTGACCCCAATATAATCATTTCATATTTTGTCAATCTTGCATTTGTCATGTGCTGCGTTTTAGTACGGGTCAACAGGATTTCAACTGAGTGAGGGACCATGACTGTTATAGGATGTCCCATCACTATGCCTTCCCACTGTGTGAGGCTTTGTCCAACTGCTGCTACTGCACTCAGACAACCCGGTAAGGCTGCTGCAACGGGGTCCAAAGTAGCTGAAAAATATGCTACTGGTCGGTTTATACCTCCATGGACCTGTGTCAGGACAGACCAAGAACAGGCATCACGTTCATGACAAAACAGAACAAAAGGCTTTGTGTAGTCAGGCATACCTAAAGCTGGAGCCCTGCACATGCTCTCCCTTAACTCAGTAAACGCTTTCATTTCCTTCTCTGTCAGCACTACGACATCTGGCCCTTCTTTGACTGTCAGTCTCACCAATGGCTTGGAGATGACTGAGAAATTCGGGATCCACTGACAACAGTAACCCACCATTCCCAGAAACATCCTAACGTGCAGTTACTCTTTCCCTGGATAACTTCCTCGACCCTTTCTCGATTTGATGACCCAAGTATTTCACTTATGTCTGGCAATATTGCAGCTTCTTTGGGGACACCTTGTGTCCGTTCTTTCCCAGGTGATTCAGTAAGGCAATCGAATCATACTTGCACTCATCCCTCGTTTTAGATGCGATCAGCAGATCATCAATGTACTGCACTAGAGTCGATTGAAAAGGCAGTTCCAATGACTCCAAATCCTTCTTCAGTATTTGATTGAATATGGAAGGTGATTCCGAAAACCCTTGAGGAATTCAACACCAACTGTAAACCTTGTCCAAGAATTTAAAACTGAGGAGAAATTGGCTGTCCTCATGAAGAGGCACAGAAAAGAACGCTTGGGACAGATCAATTAATGTGAACCATTCTGCATCACAGGGAATCTGGAACATGATCACAGCTGGATATGGCACCACTGGGCAGCATTTCACCACTATGTCATTGATCTTTCTTCAAATCTTGGACAATCCAAACTTTCCCACAAGGCTTTCTCAGGCCCATGATTGGTGAATTACATGAACTGCTCAACACTTCCTTCAAGACTCTCTGTTTCACAAAGTCTGCAATTAATTGTGCCACCTTTATAAGGACATCTTGCGCCATATGATACCGCGGTATCTGGGGGAACACAGCATGTGGCTTTACACTGACTTTAACTGGTTCTACTTCTTTTATCAGTCCTACTTCTTTCCCTGTCAAGTCCCCCACCTTCTCTTGAACTGTTCCCTGCAAGTCTTTCATGAGAAAGAATTTACTATGGCTACACACACATATAACTTCTGGAAAAGTACAGCTTCGTGTCCTTCAGGAAAACAGCACATTGCACGTTAGAAAATGCAATTTAATATGAGACCAGGCAGCTAGGCCCAGACCCTCGCTAAGCTAAGGCCTAATGATTAACAAGCAAACTCCTAATACATGACTTTCATCATGATATGTTAATACAAATTCAAAACATTAGTACATAATTAATTCATCATTAATGAGTTTCATTAGTCTTCGTATACGTTGGTGACCACTCCCCGTGGGCACATTTCAAACGTGTGCATTATTTTTCTATGTTAACACATTTTCTATGCAGCTTCATCACGCAATATATTGCAAGCTTTTCATGTTACTATTCATTTTAAAAGACACACTCCAACAATCTCACTTCAGTCATTAATCTATCCATCAACTCATCGTCATCCTGTGAGTCACTCCCATTCTTTCCTGTCTCTTTCCTGTCCTCATTTTGATCAACTTTGTGCTTTTTTGTCTGATTCTTCAGAAGTTGCTGGGAAAGCATCTATAGTTTCTATCACTTCCAGCCTCCATTTCTTATTCCATTAACACAATCTCACACCCATCCAATGGTTAACAGCCTTAGTAATTGGTCCTTTCAGAATTGCCTATGTGCTTTCTCATTTATCACGTACCCCGCTCACTCAAGGCATCAAACTGAGAAGGTGTAGGCTACTGCTGTATTTTAAACATGATACTGATCAAATTCTCAGTCTTTTTTCACTTCAAATGAATCACATATAAGACATTATGGGGGTCATTCCTAGCCCTGGCGGGAACTGCCAGATGACCGTACCGCGGTCAAAAGACCGCGGCGATCATTATGACTTTCCCGCTGGGCGGGCGGGCGACCGCCAAAAGGCAGCCCGCCCAGCGGGAAAGCCACAGCAATGATGAAGCCAGCTCCGAATGGAGCCGGCGGAGTTGCTTTTGTGCGACGGGTGCAGTTGCACCCGTCGCGATTTTCAGTGTCTGCTATGCAGACACTGAAAATCAATGTGGGGCCCTGTTAGGGAGCCCTTGCAGTGCCCATGCCATTGGCATGGGCACTGCAGGTGCCCCCAGGGGCCCCACGACACCCGTTCCCGCCAGCCTGGTTCTAGCGGTTGGCTGGCGGGAAGGGGGTCAGAATCCCCATGGAGGCGCTGCCTGCAGCGCCGCCATGGAGGATTCTGCAGGCCAAGGGAAAACCGGCGGGAAACCGCCGGTTTCCCTTTTCTGACCGCGGCTTTACCGCCGCGGTCAGAATGGGCCTGGATGCACCGCCAGCCTGTTGGCGGTGCATCCGCGGTCCCCTACCCTGAGGGTAGGAATGACCCCCTATATCTTCTTATTGTCAGTAGTAATTCTATACCATTCTTTCACACATAAATATGTATGTAATCCATGATCAATCAGCATTTCTTAGGCTGAGATACCAGTTAGGAGTGGAACACCTCCTTCATTCACGGAAATTGCACGCTTAATCACACGAGCACCCATTGTAACATCAGCTTAGCTCACACCACACAAACTAGTTCAATCAATCACAATATGATTTCAAACCTTGAAACTTGAAATACTATACATGAACAAATACCTTATCTGCCTACCAGTGCAGGATGCAAAATCAAACCTACTACAGGAATCTGAAAGGTGGATTTGTGTATCCATTCCACTACAGAAGAAATTAACAATAATATCCTGATTAGTTCATACACAACTAGGCCATTAAGGATTTCATAAGACTTTAACCTATAATCTGACATAATGTGACACGCCTTTTCAGCAGACAACCTTAATATTTTACCTCAAGATCTTGGGTTTCCATAAATTAACACATGAGCACTAGAAAATATTTACACACAAAGCACTTTGATTCACAATATTTTAATTAAAAGTACAATTTAAGCAATTCACACAAAACATTACAATACAATGCAGATTGCAATGCTTGCTGAGCATGTGCATACCACTGACATAACACCACAATACGATTCGCACCACTGATTTAACACACTGCGATTTGCACGTGCCCTAAAACAATTTCTCATTTCAAATCCTTCGTTGCAAGACAATATAAATACACCATCACAATCCACATAACAATTCACACAACACACGCAAGACAACTCAGGTCACAAAGTGCCCTATTTATACTCAAATAATGCAATTCCTGACTCCTCGAACAGGACCAGCATAATCCACGCAATTCCAGGTCAAGGAGTTAAGGGGACCCTAACTCTGACTTTTTTGGGAGTATAAATTTCAATTCATATTTTACACAATTTGGTGCACATTCAAGAAACCATCTGAAACCAACCTCTGCTAGTAAAATGTGTTGGTTTTTTGCTTTTTGCACTATCACCAAAGGGACGATTGGATGAATCAGGGGGCATATGAGTCCCTAATTACAGAGGCCCAAGGCAAATAAAGACAAGCATTTGCAATGCAATAGGTCTCGCATCTATTGCAAGAGTTAGGACTATTGCCATTGTAAATGTCAATTGTTTACCTGTGTGTTTTTGGTTCTGAGTATAGTGCCTGTATGTGGTGTGGAGTGGAATTATGTGGATTGTATTTGAATTGTCAATTGTGGAACTGTGCGGGTTGGAATTGTGTGAAGTATATTTGTGTGGTGAAATTATGTGGCATGGTGAAAAGATAGGGGTGAGAGCTGCACAGAATAGACAGAAACCAAGATAGAGAGGGATAGGCAGTTTGTGCAGGAAGTGGTGAAAGAACTTGATACAGAGGAGCAGAAAGACTGTGTGAGAAAGAGAACAAGAAGGGGAGATGCATAAAGAGGAAGGACTGGTGTATCCAGAAAACACCCGAAGAAGAGGAGGAGAGCGTGAGTTTGAGGGACGGACACCTTGAAAAGGTACAGAAAACAAGCTGTACTTAGTATGTGTGAGCAGGCAGTACAGAGAAGAGATGGGGAGTGTGATGGAGGGTTGAAAGGGGCAGTGGGTGTGTGGGGTAGAGTTGACAGGGTTGTTGGAAGTGTGAGGGAGAGATGTGTTTGCTTGGAATTGTTTTTTGTAGAATTGTGTGGTGTGGTGTGAAGTTGTATAGTGGAAATATGTGTAATGTCAGTGACTTACCTTTGAATGTTGTTTCGTAGAGGGACTACTCATGGTAAGTTACCAGAAAGAGCAATCATTTTCTCTTGTTTCCCAAGAACTGTGGAGCAGAGTGGTCTGCTTGCATGATACGAAAACAGCTCATCTAAAAAATCTTTTCTCACCAGGCACCTCCCATAAACAAAACAAGTCCAATCAAATGAATACAACCATGAATATCTTGAAAAGATTACATTTCTTTATTACATTTCACCTCAGAGTCTATATGAAAGTGTCCTAGTGTAATGTAATCCAGTACTTATGCAAATTGCTCCAATGCCATGGAGCTGACTTAGCACCATATAAACAATTGTGAACAGGGTGAAGGGGATGAGGGGGAGTGAGTTGGGCCGATGACTTACAGGAAAGAAGGGTTTGGCAAATGAAACCAGAGAAACATTACAGTAGGGTGACTGCAATAATTAATTGTGGATGTTACATTTCAGCTGAGTTTGAACAAAGCAGTATTTTTAAATTGATAAATAAATGAAACTGACCTGGTGTAACGCAGTTCGGTACTCATGTAAAGTGCTACAATGCCCTTCGGATGATTTTGCGCAGCTATATTAAGAACATTTCAAGCTTAGTGAGATGGGATAGAAGGAAACAGTCCGTAAAAATATGCACTCTTATGGAGTGCTACACTAGAAAATAAGGAAAAGTGATTGTAAATAGCAGCTGCGGACCACGTGTGCGGGTAGGGGCAGTGTGAGATTGAGAGAAATGCACAACCAAGTTAATTCACAGATGCACACCTCTGACCAAAGAATGAAGCAGTTGCGGGCATGATCAGGTCAGCCATCGTTGTGATGCACCCCATAGATGGTGGGAGACATGATGCAGAGGAGATACAGACGGACAGTAAGTAACACCTGATGAACAGCAGAGAATAGGCTTGTGAATCACTCTCTCCCCTGTGGAACGAAATCACTCCACCACAACAAGAGCCAAACACCGCCTCTTGCGGAAGACTGAAAGCCCTGTTTAAAGTCAGCCGAACCCATTCACCCGGTCCACTCATGTGAGTGCTTGGAAAGTGCCTGTATGTAGACATAAACTAAGGACAACAGTTCCAAATTAGAATTAATTTATAGAAAAAGGCTTTGGCTACGGAACGTCACGTAACAACTAGCGTGCGCAGAATCATTGTGTAATTTGTGAAAAATCTTAGTAGTATGATTCGAAAACTACACAATATATTGGTTTTAAATGTGTAAAAACACATTTTAGTCATTCATTAGTTTATAAAGTTGTTAAGGACTAATTTACTTAATTGAGACAACATTCTGAGTATGCCAGTAACGAGAACCCTGTGCAGCTGTGGACCACAATGAAGCTTGGTAAGCAGCCCCAAAAATAAACATGTTAATGTAAATATTCAACAAAACTGTACCTCCTAGAAAATTCTCTAAGTTACATCCTAGAAAGCCAAAGGTTATGTTAGGAGAGATCAACCACAACACTGCAGAAATATCGGTTTGAGCAAAACAGAGTCAAAAGTCGCTTGGGTTTTACTCTTTTTGGAGCAGCATAGCCATTGTAAATCAGCAAAACTACTGCCAAGAGAGGCACAAGAAGCCTTTAACTCGTTATGGTTAAATATACAGAATAAGAAAGTTCCGCAAAAAATATGATTAAAAATATGTTGAAATAATTCTGAAAAGGCTGAAGGTCTTACTTTAATGTTAAACTGCCAGCTGTGCAGCACGCATCATATCTGTTGAAAACGGGAAAAGGGTCTGAGGGTTCGGTGGGTGACAGAACCGATCGCAAAAATGTAAATACCGTGTGTGGGGCGGAAAATATGCCGTCAGCTGAGCTCATAAACTGAGACATGCCAGACACAACGCAAAAATGTTAATACTGTGTGTGAGGAGAAAATTAAAATGCTGTCAGCTATGCACATTTAGAATGATCACAACACAAGTAAATCCCTATCAGCTGAGACGGTGGCCAACTATTGCCCAAGCCCTTGGGGATCGTCACAGGGAGATTAAGGACTCCTGCAGGCACACTGGGGAGGAGGGCACAACAAACACTCTGGCACTCACTGAAGAATCATCCACGACCAGCCCAGCTGCAATTTAAAGGCACAGGAAAACGCAAGCGTTTATTAGGAAAATAGGCAAAACAGGGTTTGGGAAAGAGGGGGTTGACACGGGAAGCAGGGGATTGACATGAGGAGATTAAGTACCTCTGCTTGAACGCAGTGGAGGAGGGCGCAGCAGGGGTCTAAGTCACATCAAAACGAATGAGCATTTTCAATTCAACAGGTCACGCATTTGCTTGGGTTAGAGCTATTACCGTTGTAAATTCCTAACTGGACTTTTCTTGCCACACTAATGAAAAGAAAAAAAAAACACTGCACGATTGCACTGGGGTTTACATAGCGCAGTCGCACTGCGTTTTTCTTCATTTGTGTGGCTGAAATCAGCGACGGACACCGAATAGGCAGGAAACAAAAAATAAAAAAAAGCATTTGGAATGCGATGCTCTCGTGTTTGCTCGAGTTAGAGCTCCGAGCGTTGTAAATTACTGAGTCGACTTTTGTTGCCACACAGACTGAAAATAAAGAGAGCGAGGGCGAGCTTGCCCTGGAAAAGCCCCCCTCTGCTGTTCGTTTATGTTTACAGAGAGAGCTGGTGGGGAGGAGGGACTGAACAAGCACCCACACTGTTGAGGTGAAACAGACAAATGCCAAAAAAAAGTCCCTTACAGAAGAGATAAACAGGACATAGCGCACTTACACAGTACTTTGTGCTGCTCCCAAAGTAAAAAAAGGCAGGACAAAAAGGCAGAACTGACCACTAGCAAGCAAAAAAGTTTGAAGGACACTGCAACTAACAAATCAAAACGCTGGAACTCACTCTATTGTAAACTTTAGTATACAGCAGGCCGAACGCTAACTCTCGACCTAAAAAACTACATAAGCCAAGATTCCAAGTCCCAATCATGAAGGTCTATTTAGAAAGTAGCAATCATCTTAAAAAGGGAAGGGCATTTGGCCAATTGGTCAGTAATCAAGGAAAAGTCTAAGTATAAGATCAACAAAAGGGCTGCCATGAAATAAAGAAAAGAAATGTCTTGAAAATATTCTAAGTACAGAATTATTAGTAAACCGACATATGGACTGTTGATTTCGAAAGGCAAGAAACAATGTACCACACATTTCAAAAATACTTTTTATTGATGTTTAGTGGCAGAGAATTATGGGCCATATGTACAAACACATTTTCCCATTGACACAGAATGGGAAAACCCCTTTGCTACATATGGCCCTCTGCCCTTTGTGAAATGGCACTATAGGCTGTACTAATAAAGTTACAGTGACAGAAATCAATCGGCGTCAACAAATGTTTTATGTAAAACAGTCTTTCTCCAAAGACCCACCTAAAATGAATATTGTACTTTCCCCTTTAACCTAAATACAAAAGAATGACACAACAGAATTGAATGTATTCAATACAATGGACTTTTCAGGGGCCTGTAGGAACAAGAAAGATCATTTACATGTTTCAAATACAGGCACAGTTAAACATATCTTCTTTCAAAACATTAAGAAGTTACATTTCAATTCAGAATAGCAGGAGAGAAGAGAGCATATTTTGACTATTTCATGAGAAAGGAAAGAAACAAAGAATGAGAGAAACTAGGCATGCAGTCCAACTTTTTTTTAAAGTCACATTTTTCCAGAAGTCACTGCAACTAGGTCAGTGGCACAGTTGATTTAGTATGTAAAGAAAGTGAATTTTCACTAATAAATCTGCTCTCAATTACTCATTCTGCTCTGTGTCATTTTTTAATTTGAGTTACATTAAATCGATTCAAATGCTCATGCAGCAAGATAAAAACTGGCATTAGGTGTGTTTGTTTTCACACTACTTAATTTCGCTTTAATTCTTGATGTGTGCATACATTCTGTCTCTTTTCTGTAAGGAGCTAAAGAAAATGCATCTTTTTGCATGCTCACCCCATCTGCTTTTGGATTAATACTGTTGTTTTTTGGACTCTGTGACTGGGACCCTACTACCGAGGCCCCAGTGCATGTGTTCTGACCCCTAAAAACCGGTTGAATTGGCTAACAACATCAATTGGCACAATTAACTTATCTTTGAGTCCCTAGTATATAGTATCCCAGGTGCTCATGGCCTCTATGTTAAAATGTCACCAGTGGACTGCAGCACCAATTGTGCAACGACAAAAGTGGCACTACAAAGCTAGTCTTCAGGACTGAAATGTCTATAGGGCAAGGTGCATGGCATTTAAAAGGTAGGACCTGTGTGCTTATGTTTTACATTTACTGGCAGTTGTGAGAAAGTAGCCTCTTTCTAGCCTTGTTACCCCCACTTTTGGCCTGTTTGTGAGTATATGTCAGGGTGTTTTCACTGTCTCACTGGGATCCTGCTAGCCAGGGCCCGGTGCTCATAGTGTAGACCTTATGTTGTCAGTATGTTTGTTATGTGTCACTGAGACCCTGCTAGCCAGGACCCCAGTGCTCATAAGTTTGTGGCCTATATGTTTTCACCTGTGTGATGCCTAACTGTCTCACTGAGACTCTGCTAACCAGAACCTCAGTTGTTATGCTCTCTCTGCTTTCCAAATTTGTCACTAACAGGCTAGTGACTAAATTTACCAATTCACATTGGCATACTGGTACACCCATATAATTCCCTAGTATATGGTACTGAGGTACCCAGGGTATTGGGGATCCAGGAGATTCCTATGGGCTGCAGCATTTCTTTTGCCACCTGTTGGGAGCTCTGACGATTCTTACACAGGCCTGCCAGTGCAGCCTGAGTGAAATAACGTCCACGTTATTTCACAGCCATTTACCACTGCACTTAAGTAACCTATAAGTCACCTATATGTCTAACCTTCACCTGGTGAAGGTTGGGTGCAAAGTTACTTAGTGTGTGGGCACCCTGGCACTAGCCAAGGTGCCCCCACATCATTCGGGGCAAATTCCCCGGACTTTGTGAGTGCGGGGACACCATTACATGCGTGAACTGTACATAGGTACAGCTTCACAATGGTAACTCCGAACATGGCCATGTAACATGTCTAAGATCATGGAATTGTCACCCCAATGCCATTCTGGCATTGGGGGGGCAATTCCATGATCCTCCAGGTCTCTAGCACAGAACCCGGGTACTGCCAAAATGCCTTTCCCGGGTCTCCACTGCAGCTGCTGCTGCCAACCCCTCAGACAGGTTTCTGCCCTCCTGGGGTTTAGGCAGCCCTGGCCCAGGAAGGCAGAACAAAGGACTTCCTCTGAGAGAGGGTGTAACACCCTCTCCCTTTGGAAATTGGTGTGAGGGATGGGGAGGAGTAGCCTCCCCCAGCCTCTGGAAATGCTTTGATGGCACAGATGGTGCCCATCTCTGCATAAGCCAGTCTACACCAGTTCAGGGATCCCGCAGCCCTGCTCTGGCGCGAAACTGGACAAAGGAAAGGGGAGTGACCACTCCCCTGACCTGCACCTCTCAGGGGAGGTGACCAGAGCTCCTCCAGTGTGTCCCAGGCCTCTGCCATCTTGGAAACAGAGGTGTTTGTGGCACACTGGACTGCTCTGAGTGGCCAGTGCCAGCAGGTGACGTCAGAGGCTCCTTCTGATAGGCTCTTACCTCTCTTGGTAGCCAATCCTCCTTCCTTGGTAGCCAAACCTCCTTTTCTGGCTATTTAGGGTCTCTTCTTTGGGGAATTCTTCATAACGAATGCAAGAGCTCATCAGAGTTCCTCTGCATCTCCCTCTTCACCTTCTAACAAAGGATCGACCGCTGACTGCTCAGAATGCCTGCAAAACCGCAACAAAGTAGCAAGACGACTACTAGAATCCTTGTATCGCTTCATCCTGACGGCTTTCTCGACTGTTTCCAGGTGGTGCATGCTCTGGGGGTAGCCTGCCTCCTCTCTGCACCAGGAGCTCTGAAGAAATCTCCTGTGGGTCGACTGAATCTTCCCCCTGCAACCGCAGGCACCAAAAGACTGCATTACTGGTCCTCTGGGTCCCCTCTCAGCACAACGAGCATGGTCCCTGGAACTCAGCAACTCTGTCCAAGTAACTCCCACAGTCCAGTGACTCTTCAGTCCAAGTTTGGTGGAGGTAAGTCCTTGCCTCCCCACGCTAGACTGCATTGCTGGGTACCACGTGATTTGCAGCTGCTCTGGCTCCTGTGCACTCTTCTAGGATTTCCTTGATGCACAGCCAAGCCTGGGTCCCCGACACTATAACCTGCAGTACACAACCTTCTGAGTTGTCCTCCGGTGTCGTGGGACTCCCTTTTGTGACTTCGCGTGGACTCCAGTTCACTTTTCTTCCAAGTGCCTGTTCAGGTACTTCTGTGGCTGCTGCCTGCTTCTGTGAGGGCTCACTGAGTTGCTGGGTGCCCCCTCTGTCTCCTCCTCCAAGTGGCGACATTCTGATCCCTCCTGGGCCACAGCAGCACCCAAAAACCTCTACCGCAACCCTTGCAGCTAGCAAGGCTTGTTTGCGGTCTTTCTGCGTGGGAACACCTTTGCAAGCTTCATCGCGACATGGGACATCCATCTTCCAAAGGAGACGTCCCTGGCTCTCTTCTTTCTTGCAGAACTCCAAGCTTCTTCCATCCAGTGGCAGCTTCCTTGCACCCTCAGCTGGCATTTCCTGGGCTCCTGCCCACTCTCGACACTGTCGCGACTATTGGACTTGGTCCCCTTGTCTTACAGGTACTCAGGTCCGGAAATCCACTGTTGTTGCATTGCTGGTGGTTGTTCTTCCTGCAGAATCCCCCTATCACGACTTCTGTGCTCTCTGGGGGTAGTAGGTGCACTTTTCACCTACCTTTCAGGGTCTTGTGGTGGGCTAATTTTATAACCCTCACTGTTTTCTTACAGTCCCAGCGACCCTCTACAAGCTCACATAGGTTTGGGGTCCATTTGTGGTTCGCATTACACTTTTGGAGTATATGGTTTGTGTTGTCCCTATACCTATGTGCTCCTATTGCAATCCACTGTAATTTTACACTGTTTGCATTACTTTTCTTGCTATTACCTGCATATTTTGGTTTGAGTACATATATCTTGTGTATATATCTTATCCTCATTCTGAGGGTACTCACTGAGATACTTCTGGCATATTGTCATAAAAATAAAGTACCTTTATTTTTAGTACTTCGGTGTATTGTGTTTTCTTATGATATTGTGCATATGACACCAGTGGTATGGTAGGAGCTTTACATGTCTCCTAGTTCAGCCTAAGCTGCTTTGCCATAGCTACCTTCTATCAGCCTAAGCTGCTAGAAACACCTCTTCTACACTAATAAGGGATAACTGGACATGCACAAGGTGTAAGTACCTCTGGTACCCACTACAAGCCAGGCCAGCCTCCTACAGCAGTGAAAAAATTCTAAAGTTGTTTTATACTGTGGCATGGCTGGCTCTTCCAGAGAAAGGCACAGGGTGACATTACAACACCTTATAATGCATACCTTCTGTTTGGAAATATCTAAAACCATGATTCAGGGACTCAAATAATAGCAATTGAAATCACATCTAATGGTGAAGCTGGATTTTAAATTACTATTTCAGAAATACCACTTTTGTGAAGGTCTAAGCTAAATATGCCTTTCTACCCATATTCAGTGTCACATGACTGTCAATGGCTCTCCAGCGGTGAGATGTGTATTGTTCCCAGGTAGTGGACAAAAAGCTTAGGTACGGGGAGATGCTTTTCCCTCTGACAGGATGGCCATCTGGGCTGTGCCTAGGAATTCAATTAAACTTCAAAAAGTACTTACCCTTTCACAATCAGATGTCACATCTAGGTTTGTATCTTTGTTGCCCTGATAGCCAACCAGCCACTAACCCCAGTGAGACAGGGGTTGTTGCCAGAACCGGTTTTGAGTGACCACTTGAGGGGAATGTTTGGTCATTATACTTGCCACACCACTGGGTGGGCACAGAGAGCTGTGCACAAGGGAAGAAAGGTTCTGGCATATTGGTTATGTCTACAGAGGGGCACTGTGGGATAATTTGTAGTAACACACAAACAATGTGCTGCAAAAGTCAATAGTATTACCCTTGTGAACTTTTACTCCTTTGGTTAAGGAGTGCTCAGGAGTTCCCACCACCCATAGGCTGGCACTGGGCATACAACTGACACCCCAGCACCCCCTCTAGAACACCACTGAACCTAGTGAAGGAAGTACTGCACCTGCTGTTGAACCTATTGAGATTGACCCAAGTACTGGACCCGCTCCCACTTGTACACATTTGAAAAAAATAGTAAAAATATGTTTTGTACATTAATTAATTTGACATACTCATTTTAAATGTAGAACAAAATAAAATACTACAGCCTTTTAAAATTAATGTTTAACTAAATATTGAAATCATAGACATACATTATATTAAATTCACTTTGTTTTACAAAAAGGACTTCAAAAATCCTAACTAAAGTAAAATGTTTGTATTTATTATGTATTAAAATTACTAACATGTATGAACAGAATGCATTTAAATTAGGTTTGTGAATATAATTTTGAAGTATGCTATAGTACTAATGTAGTGCTACTCTACTTAATAGAAAATGCTGTTTGTGAATAGGCCAGATTGTGTTTATTTCATGGTGTTTATATCTCATGAATATCAACCATCCCACGTTTCGCAGGTTTGTCTACAGTCAGGACTCCTGTCCTGGTGCCTACAAAGAAGCCAACATCCATTGTCCCACATTTTGATTTTCTGTCACTTTTAACCCCTCAAAGACATGCTACTCTCACTCTTTCAGCTCTTTATGAGCTGTGTTAGAGGTACCTATTGGTAGCTGGGAGGAGGAGATGCTGCTGCACAGGCGTAGTCTTTAAAAATGTTGTTCCATGACTACGTTCATCTAGTGACAATCCAGTAACCTACCTGCAAACACCCCTGAACGTCATGGCTGGGCTCATGCTGGGAGTAGGCAACTGAAGTTTATTCCTATCATTAAGCCTGTTTCAAATTGCTGACAAATTGTCAGTTCAGTGGACAGAGATGCATGGAGAGAATGATTTGCTCAGGGTCAAACAGTTATGTAATAGGCACGAAAATTCAGCACACTGTAGCTACAAAGGGTATGAATTTTTTTAAATCTTGCATTTTGGTGAATACACCATGAAACTAAATAGTTTTTCAATGTTCAAGCCCTTTTTTTTAACCAAGCATGTTCTAGCAGCTTTTATCATGATTCTAGATACTCCCAATCGTTCCAAAAGAGAGCAGAGGAATAGGTTCAAAACATGATCGCACAAGAGCATACATTTTGGCCAAATAGGCAGATGACATTAAAATCAGGTCTGCTAGTTCTACGTTTTCATCTAGTCCAATAGACCACAACTTTAATAGCAGTAATGGTGGTAATGCCAATGGGCTGCTCTTCCCAGGGTACTATCATTGTGCTGTGGGCCCTCCACAGCATTAGAATACAGTATTTTTTTCCAGCATATTTAGGTGAAGTGGTAAAGCTGAGGTTAGATATCAAGGGCCTGATTTAAGAGGTCCTAGTGCACCTTAGTGCTGCCATTGCATCATTTTTGTATGCAAAGGTGGCCCTAAAGTGGCTTTTTACACATGCCATATTTACAAAGTGGTGCAATGCATGCATTGCGCCACATTGTAAACCCTTGTGCCACATTGTAAACCCTTGCTCCACATTATGCCTGCACCAGGAATAATATATGAAAGGGGTGTTACCCCGGTAGGGGAGCTGAAAAAATGGCACTAGGAAATCTAAGAGATTTTCTTGAACCATTTTTTCGGCCCTTTTAATGCCTGCTCAGAGCATTAAAAGGGGGCATGCCATTGAATACAGTGGGCCCCTATGAACTCTGCATGAAATGTAGGCGCTACTCCTGCAGAGTACATTAATAGCTTCAAGAATTCTGATGCTATTGCCCCCTACCCTGCATCATGGGGCACCCTATTTTAAATACAGCGCACACATGGTGGTGGTAGGGGGGCAATAAGAGGAGCAAGGAAAGTGGTGCTGCACTGGCTGCAGCACCACACTTCTTAGATTAGCCTCCAAGTGTCCTAGTTCCACGGCTAAAAGTGTTTGTTGATCCTGTGGCAGTAGGTGGTTACTGAGACCTATGCATGGCAGATATTAGTATTTACATTTGTTGTCATTCCATTTAGATACTAGTTTTGTTTATTTTTTTAACTTGTCTCTCAAAAGGTGCAATACCATACCGTAAATGCTTATTCAAGGATTAGGATTTAGAACTGAAATATGATATGAATAGTAATCACAAAAGAAAAGCTCTGACAGAGTTATATCTTTTAATATGACCTGCTTGATCCCTGAGAAAAGCAGGATTTAGGGTGAAACCCCCAAAATGTGCTCTGTGACTCACAGCCCTCCGCTCCCCAACAAAAGTCTATGTGCGTGCAAAGTTGTTTCCTCTAAGGTAATATGGAAAGTTGGTCACCCTATGCCCCATAGTGCAGCAAAACTAAAACTGCTTTGTTTCTGCCGGCACATTGCAAATGCTACGCTATGTCTGCTGGAAGGGCTATCTGATGTTTTTACAGCAAGAATGCAAACCCTTCCCAAACTTTATTGGTTGCACAGTAAATATTGATCTCAATGTCCAAAGATGAACCTAATGTTTCACCTGTATACATTGTAGTTTAAAGACAACAGCAAATGTCCTAGACCATAGACATTCTTGAAGCCCAATCCGGAAATTTGTTTGAAGCTATTTCCATAGCACATGTTATCTTAGGCTCAACAATGTAGACATACCCATGGAAAGGGAACTTAGGGATAGATATACAGAATCGGTCCTTTTGCAACTGCAAAATTGCTCTTTGTAATGTACAGACTCCAAACTGTGATTCTGTAACTTGTTACTGAATTGCAGCTTGGGTTTGCCAACACAAAAGGAATCGCTATATGGAAGGGGCATGTTCAGGGCATCCCTTTCAAATAAGGAATTTGAATTGTATGTACTGATGTTTTGCCACCAAAATGTGGGTGCAAAACATTTGCACTTTACCACCAGCTCCTAGTTGGTGGTAACCCATTTGAAAATTGGAAGGGGTCCCCAAACGTCCCCTACCCCTTTCAGAATGTTTGAAAAAATATTCTTTAAGAGCAGATATGGTCTCAATAAATAAGAAACGTTTCATTTTTAAACACATCCGTGTTTCTCTAGGGGAAACAGGCTGCGTTTGAAAAAGAAAAATTGCTTTATTGAAAGGCAATCACAGTTGTGGTGGGCTGCTGACTCCACAGGCCACCATTCCTGTGATGGCAGCAATTCCTAGTGGGTCACACATTGCTACCACCCTCATTCATTTTCATGAGGTAGGTCTATTGCAACCCACTACGCATCATTATTTATGGAATAAGGGCTAGATAGCATCTTTTTACCTCTGTATTAGCGATTACCAAATAGCAATTCACAAACAAAATCACCATTTGGTAATCACTATTACTACTAATCGGACATCTAGCCCTTAGACCTTTCCAAGCAATGGCTGCAAAGACTGTAAACATAACCTTAAGATACTTGTTGAATGTTTGTGATATTTTTTGTAGTTAACACAATTCATTATTTTGTTGTTGCTGTTTAATGTGAACCAGACAATAGCTCAAGCGTAGGAGTAGTCACATGTGTAAATTCTATGTAAAACACATTATTATGTAACTCAAGTTAATATTACAGCATTACACTGAATATACTGATGATTTTCTGTATTATTATTCATTTATTATTATTAATATTATTGTCATTATAATTAATATTATTGTTATTATTATTATTATTATTATTATTATTATTATTATTATTATTCAAGACAGGAAGTCTAGAACATCAGCCAAATCAGTTGTTTTTGTAGGCAAGCAGATTTGAGACAGGGCTATGACTCAAAGTGATTTGGGATCTCAACACTCCTTCAAGTTAATAGTCAGCATTCTTTTGGGCATGTCATTTTATTTAGCTGGATCTCACGTAAATCTAGCATAATTGGCTGCAACACTTACAAACTGTGGCTGCCAGCTTGAAAAGCAGTCCAAATCAGATAATTGATTGGATGATTGATTGATGGAGGGTTGTTGTTAAAAAATGTATTCAATCCACTGTCAAACTTTCCACATGTCTGAATTTGAAATGATTCTCAAGGAAATATGGAAATAAAACAGAGTAATAAATAACAGAGGAAGAGTAGATGGAACTTTCTACGGTGATTTCTGCAACTTTGGGCACTTTTGCTGCCAAAAAATGTGAGACACCATTGGGATGGAGGGACATTGCAAATAGGGCTACAGGATCCCAAATGTAGTGATTGAGGCCATTTGCTACAGGTGTCCAAAGCTCCATCACACTATGATTTTTGAAAACTGATCCAAGCACAAACCTTACTACACTTACCACTTAGGACAGTGAGGGCAAAAAGGCATAAGCTTCTCAGGGAGGTAGTGAGAGAGGCAAGAGCTGCTCAGAACTCAACAGTCAATTAACAGACGTAGGACCTGATTTAGAGTTCGGCAGATGGATTACTCTGTCACAAACATGACAGATATCTTGTAATAACAAGTAAATTATATCCAACTGCGCTTGTAATGTGGTGGGTGGGATATCCGGCAAGGTTGTGGTGGAGTAAGCTGCCTGCGAAAATGTAAATAACATAATGCCTTTTATCAAAAAATAAACCACTTTAGTTTCACAGCAGTATTAAATACTACACACTAATATGGGTACAGTACACATTTGTTCTAATCTACATTCTAAGAGTGAAGTGCTACACCCTTTCACACTTCCTAGTAATTGTTTTCCCTCCTGCAATGGTTGAGATCCTGCTATAACTATTCCCCAACCCGTTATAAGTCCAGGCAAAAATTAGTTTGAGGAGCAAATGACTTAAAATGTTCTCATTATTTTGAGGAATAGCTCAGTTCAATGTATTTAATGTTCCTTTTAGAAATAGTCTTAAACAGGTGTATTGGCATTGCCCACAAGCTTTACTCAGTAGAGTAACAAGAATGCCATGGGCCCGGGTGCAGGCACAGAAAATGGGCTCTTTGAGCAGTGGTAGGGTTTAAAATATGACCATTGTCAGGGTTCTAAGTCCTGGTGCCACTGCACCTGCTGTACCAATGGTAGCTACTCCCCTGGCTATTATGTCTTGTTCCCATGTTTTACCTACTTTGTTCAAGGAGGTCCAGGCTGTGCCGCAGATGCTGATTGCAAACCCGCCCTCGCAGCTTGACTCTCATTTCCCAGAGGAGCAGAGATGGTGACCTAACTCAAAACAAGGTTCATACAATATTCTCAAGAAAGTGGCTTGTGCCGCATCACTCTACTTTGGCAACACAGCCCTCTTGGTAGGCTGCAATTTGGAGCTCAGCCTCCAGGCTGATTCCCCACAGTGGTGACTTTGGGGGCAGTGGCAGCCTCTAATGTGGTCAGGGTTCTCTTTCTTGGTGCTGCCTCAACTCACTTCTCCTTGTCACACATGACAGCATCAGTCTTGACCTCACAGCAGAATGCCAATCTAGACAGTCTTGGTACACCAGGCTCCTTAACTGTGAACAGGGTCCATTTTACAGCACAGCGCGGCCCCGGATTAGTCTATTGTGGCATCAGCTTTTTCTGGGGCTCTTCAGACTGAAAACATACTGACCTTCTCATCATGGATAGTTTCTCCTCCTGCAGAGTCAGTAATCTCTTTGACTTTCTCAGCAGGCAGCAATGGCAGGATTCTACGCTCTTTGAGCAGACCCTCAGCTTTTCAAGCAGAAACTGTTGACTTCAGTTGATGTGCCCTATCCTCTAGGAGACTGCCAGTCAGAGAGACACTAGCCCTGTTTGCCCAGAAGTTGTTCAAGTACTCTGTGGATCACTTCCTTCCTTGGCAAGACAAACTTGGGACTGTAACCAAATGGGTGTGGTTTTTCCCAATTTTATACCGATTTTCCAGACGGGGAATGTGGATCCACTTTCAAAGCCTTCAGAACTGGTGTGGATTGGTTCTCTTTCAAACATAATTTGAAGGCTGCTCTCCAAACACAGCATTTATGCAAAGCATGCCTCTCATAGCAGATAGCAATGGAACTGGTTTCGAGCAAACGTAGCTGAAAACTGGGCACAATGTAGTGTGGGTCTGGTTGTCATTAGCCTTATTGAAGCAGTAATCAGGGACACATAAAAGGGCCGGCCCTGCCTAGTGATGTCTTCATTTTGAACAACAGAAACTGTACTCCCACACCTTCCCTTACCATCCACAAAGTGGTAGTGCTCAGAATGAACTAATCAGCAATTCTTTGTTAACAAAACCTCATGGAATTGTTAACTGTCTCCATCCTCCTCACTTGAGTTTCTAGGTCTTCACACTTCCACTGTCTGGGAAATTTTCATTACCCCCCATATTGAGACATGCTAAGCCAGGTGCATCTAAAATGGATCCTGTGGGTACCAGTTCTCAGAATCACACAACAAAGGGAGTCCTACATCCAAAAGTGCTAAAAACATGGTGTACATCTGTACTTACTTGACCTGAACACAGAATTTAGCATAAGGTTCTGGGTTTTGCAAAACAGCAGAAGTTTGCATGAGAGTGGAAGCTGGAATATCTTTTTATGTCTGGAAACTCTGCTTTCATAAAGATACTTCTAGTCATATACCTTTGTGAATAGCAAACAATTGTAAACTTACACAAAAGTGTAAGTTTACCTTTGTGAATCAGGCCCCTTGTGTCTTGTCCCATTGACTGAGGCCAGTGAGGTTGCCCCTTCCTTATCAAAAATACAGGACACCTGTTTGCGTTTTGCCTTTCTACAACAGCCAAGAGATGGTAGGAGAAAAATAACCTGTGTAAAATTGTCAGGACCCTCTTGTAACATGGCAATTATCTCTTTGCTTACATTAATAATAATTCTGAAACAATTTAGACAGTTCACAAAAGTTTTAACTGATTTCTATATGTATTTGCTGTTTTAGGTTTATGTTTCAAAGAAGCCCAGGCCAGGCTGGTTAACTGTTGCACAAATGAGGATTTACTTTAAAAACAAGAGAAACAAGAGCCATCTGGCAAAACAGGAAACAGCTTGTTTAATTAAACATTACGGCCGGAAGAGCAGTTACAGCACTGGGAATTGAGAACTGTCTCTCATAGTCCATTGAAATAAAGCATGTTTTAAACATTTTTCTGGAAGCAATAAATCCATAAAGCATTTTTTCCTGGTTAAATATGTGAACAGTTGACAAGGCATCATAGATACAATTTCCAGATAAGGAATGTAGGTGGGCATTGACCTGGCGTGGACACTATGTGGGTCAGCGAATATGTCTCCTGATGCCAGGCCTGAAGGGCACGTGGTCGTAGAGTGTGCTGTGCGTGCTGTGTCCTGATTGGCTAAGTGTACCTAACTACATGTGGCCTCTATTTTTATAGTGTTGTGGTAATGCATGCATCCCTCTGGCTATCTGTGCTTTATTGGGGCCTATCTCCGGGGACCATTGTAGTGTTTCTGCCTATCTGTGGGATCTGATCTAAGCTTGTGTGTTTGACTGTCGGCTAAGTGTTACCCCACCTGTCACCTATCAGTCATTAACCTTTAGGCCTGGGTCGCAGAGCCTGCCTGACCACATACCTACGTGCTGGGGTTGACCTAGAGTTCATGACAGGGGAATCCAACCGGGGTGATGTGACATGTATGAAAATGTATCATTTGTGTATGAAGGTGTCTTGTTGTTGTGTGCATTGATTTATCCGATATCAACAAAACAAATGTTCAAGTGGCAACCTTACCAAAGAGAGACCCTTCCAGGTGCAAATCCAGAACACATAATTTATGTTGACCTCGTTGTTAATGTCGAAAGGTGAGACTATTTGGCCCTTACTCCTGCTGAAACTTTTTTTTGCCTGTCATGCACACTCACCGCTCTCAGTCAGCTGCAGGTGCTGCCATTCACACAAGACTCAGCCAACGCACATTGGGGACATTCCTTTCTTTCACTCATGGAGATAAATGATGCCACAACCTCTGACTGGGTACACTAGGGCCCTTATTTATACTTGTTGGTGCAATTTCTGTGCACCAGCCGGGCTCCATATTTATGGAATGGTGCAAGCCGGTGCAAAGGGGAGGCTAGAGTAAAAAAAAAATAACTTTAGTCGGGTGGGGCTGACGGTATAGAAGAAGGGGGTTTAGCACCAAAAAATTACTTTAGGCAGGCTGGAGTAAATAAAAATGACTCTAACCTGATTAGCGTCATTTTATGGTGCTAAATCTACCATGCCTCATGACTACTGCCTTTGAAAAGGCAGGAGTCATGCCCACCACCCCAATGGCCAGCACAGGGGACAAGTGTCCCGTGGGCATGGCCATTGCACCCTGTGCCATGTATGGGGGCCCATTACAGGGCCCACTATGGCCCTTTAAAAAATAAAATGCAATACTTACCTGTACTCATCTGTACTTACCTCAGATGGGGTCCCCCATCCTCCGCAGTTCCTCTGGTGTGGGTGGGGGTGCCCCCGGGGCCTGGGGAGGATACCTGCTGGCTTATTCCATGGTGTTCCACCATGGAAATAGGCCCACAGGTCCCCTAACGCCTGCCTTGACCCAGGAGTTAAAACATGGGGCAAAGCAAGATTTGCACCATTTTCTGACCCCTCCTCACTCACTCACACCATTTTTGCATGGGAGTATAAATATGGCATTAAGGTCGTAGAGTCATTTTTTGCAGCGGAACGCCTACCTTGCATCTCATTAAGGCAAGGTAGGTTTCCACTTCCAAAAAATGACTTTAACTCCATAAATTTGGTGCTAGACAGGTCTAGCACCAAGGTATAAATATGGAGTTAGTTTTGCACCGAATTAGAGTTACAAAAAATGATGCTAATTCGGTGCAAACAGAGTATAAATATACCCTTAACTGTTGAAAACAATGGAGGGTCTACATTAAAATCACGCTCGCTCTGCTTCTGTCTTTATACAAGACTTAACACCCATGATAAAGGGTTTCATGATCTTGCTACTGAGGTCTCTGACTCTGTAGAGAACATCTCTGTCTAAAAGCTAAGAGTTATATTTACAAAGCAGTATGCACTGCATCATTTTTGTGATGCACCGATGGCACAGGCTTCACTCCCATATCTACAAGCCATGCAAAGTCACTTTGCATGGCTTTACATGGCCTTGTAGAAAAGGAGTAAGTCAGTGCAGCACAACTGGCTATGTTGCCTCACTCTGCGTCAAAAATGCATTACATGGGTATTGCAGTAGATGTTCCCAGGCAACACCCATGAATTTTGATGCATTCCCAGATTTACAAGGATTTGTAAACCTGTGAATGCATCAAAAGCCTACGCCTCCCTATGAGAGGCATAAGGGATGTGCAACGTGGAGAAATACCTTTATTACTCCTTGTTTTTCCCTTTTTTCTGTGTGTTGCGTTCTGCAGCACACACAGAAAGATGACAATGCCTCTTGTGATTGTTTTTGTGCAGGAAGGTGTCCCTTCCTGCACAAAACTAATCATCCGCACAACGCAGGCACCCTTGCATCATGGTGTAAGGGTGCCTGTGTTGGCACATGGCCGACGTGTGTGCACCATTGCTGAGGAAAAGGACAGGAATGAGCCATATCTTGTAGATAATGTGCATTCCTGCCCTTTTCCTTTGTCACAGGGCAGCGCCACAAGAAGGCTTGCGGAGCTGCCCTGTGTCAAAAGATTGTAAATATGCTCCTAAATCTTGAATCTCAAGATTGTTAACATATTCTATTTTTCCATTGTTCACAGCTTTGGGTTGCTATGGTATATACCTTCATCTCCACACTACTTGACAGTGAATTGTCCTTCTTACGTATGCTCTGCTGTACCTAAATAAATATGAAGGATCCAAATAAGGAGAGTGATGCACCCTAGTACTTTTGAAAATGAAGAAAATGGACATTCCTGAACCATTCTTGAACTTTGAGTGCTGTCATAACCATCAAAGTCAACTGGAAGGGAAAAAAACAATAGCTTTCTGTACACAATGTATCCATGAGAATGTATTTGTGTGATGTATTTTTGAGAAGTAAAATAGTCCCTCGTGCATTGCAATGAAAGCACAAAACGGGTATTGAAGGGTGCTGAATGATACACCAACCAGCCAATAGCAAGAGGAAAGAGAGTAATAATCCCCTGGACGCAGCTAAAAAACACTTGATGGGGCTTATTTATAAGCCCCTTGCACTGCAACTGTGTCATTTTTTTTGACATAGCAGCTGCGCAAGAATGACTCATATTATTTACAAAGTGACACTAGAGGCCTCTTGCGTCACTTTTTCCCCCCTGTGCATCATTTTCCATCAGCATCAGATCTGGCTGCATCAGATACCAACAGTGATATGCAATATAGGCATTCCCCCTTAAAAAATTATGCAGGTTTGACACAGCCGTAATTACAAGCTTTTTGAAAATTTATGTACCCTTAGGAAAAGTCATGCAAAGTCTGAAATGAGTCAAAAAATTAACTCCTGGTCAGACCAGGCTTTAGAATGAAGCATTGGCACAAGTACGTAAGGAGAACAGATCCAAAACACCCTAGCAAGCACTGGGACAACATGTTTTTACTCCTGCTACAGCTTGGAGCACCAAGAAGACCACCACTACCTCCACCAGCACCAACACAATCACCATCACATGCACCACAAAGGCAGAACAGGAGAAGGGAGCGCGTTTAACGGCAGTGGACCCTACTGATGACCTCCGGGAGGAGGACGTCATCACCTTTTACCACCTGCGCAAGGAGTCCATCATCCAGCTGCTCCACCTCATTGTACCCAGACAACATAAAACAGTCGACAGGGTGACCAATATACTACCACTGACCAAGCTCCTGGCCGTGCTACCTATGCTGGCTTTGGGTTCCTACCAGACCACTGCAGCATGAGTGGGAGGAGTTATGCAGCCATCCTTCTCAGCATTCCTCCCCTCTGTCCTGGATGTCATCATCTGCCTCACACCCCACCACATCCTCTTTCCTAACACCCAGCAACTGCAGCAGGAAATTAAACATGGCTTCTACAGCATTGCTGGCTTGCCCGTTGTGTTGGGTGCCATGGATTGCACACATGTGCAACTCGTTCCCAGTGCTACAACTGAATACTTGTACCAGAACAGCAAACATACCCACTCCATCAATGTCCAGACTATTGTGGGTTTATCCTGAATTGGTGACCAAATACCCAGGCAGTGTACATGATGTCTTTATCTTCCGGCAGTCCATCATCAACCAGCAGTTCCACGAAGAACAATTTGGAAATCACCTGCTTGTAAGTAAGCAAACAGCAAGTATCTAACAGACACAATAACAAATAGATATGCAGGACACAATACACAGGTCACTCTCTGCCTGCACAGATAGGGACTGCATGTTGAGGCCTGTTACACATGCATGCACCATGCTTCAGTACAAATATGTAATGCAAAACACCCTGACATATAGGTGAAGACATCTCCAGCCAGTTTTGCACGTGTTGCATTATGTAAAGGCACACAGTCATGCATGGTAGGCAGGAAATATGCCCAACATCTCCATGTGCAAGGAAGGTGTACCATGTACACTAGGGGTGTCACGTGCAACACACATGGGCTATTAGACATATCATGGATCACACATCAGGGACTAGGGGCCACATATATGAGTCCCTAGTGGGACACTGTGCCCCAGGAGCAACATTTATTTGATGCTCTGGTGCCACTCTATATTTACAAGGCCATGCAAAGCCACTCTGCATAGCTTTTCATAGTCTTGTAAATATGGACCCCTTTCACAGACAACAGTGCGTGCAAACTGCGTTCAGTGGGTGTTGTGTTGGGTGCACCCATGTAACACCCATTGAAGCAGAAGGATTCAGATGCATTTCCAGATTTAAAAGGCTGGGAATGTGTCTGGTTCATACGCCTCCTCAGGGGTGGGGAAAGAGTGTCACAACGGGGAGAAATATCCTCATGTCTCCCTGCTTTATTCTCTTCCTGAGTGTGCTTCATCCTGCAGCACACATAGAAAGAAGGAAACATCTCTTGTGATGGTTTTATATGCAGGAAGGTGTCCTGCACGAAAACAATCATCCCAATAATGTAGGCCCCCTAGGACCAGGGTGCAAGGCGGCTGACATTGGCACTGGGTAGCAATTTGTGCACCAGTGCAGGGGTAGAGAACATAAATGCGCTGTATCTTATAGATATGGTGCATTTCTTCCCTTCTCCAGTGGTGCATGGCAGTGCAGCATGGCACTTGCTGCCCTGCCCTGTGCCATGGGCCTCGTAGATGGGGCCCTAAGTTGCCAGATGACAAACCACGGCCCATGGGCAGGTGACATGTAACTGTACAAATGTATAATGTTATGTAAAAAATCCCATTACACATGTGTGAAGTGTAATGTTACACATATACATCACTCACCATGTGTCTGAGGTGGCAGCCTTGACTGAAAGCTGCTCACGCATACAAAAATTCCATCCTGAAAGCAAAGAAAAATACCTATAAACCCTGATGCAAGTGTGAATTTTTAATTGCTAGGCAACTTGTGTGTATGTTCAGTTGTACAGACCCTGAAATTGCAGGAGGCACCAAGTATTGAGTACCAGTTCCCTTTCTCAGAGATGTAGTACAGTGCAGGAAGTCATCTAGCTGGACCGCAGATGACCACTCACAAATCTACAGAATACATGTGTTGTGTGCACAAATTGGGCACAATGCGGTCACATGTGTACACAGTGTCCCCCTCCCGGACATGAAACCATGGATTGGGAAATAGCAGTTATCACATCATGTCATTTATGTGGGATGTGTGAGTGCATACTGTGTGGACGGCATCATGTCAATTGGCATGGACAATGTAGAACATTCAAAGGCACCTGCAAATGTAATGTAGGCCAACACGAACTTCTGAGGATGATAATGGACCCATACATGTGTCAGGTCAGTGTCAGCCACGTATGGCATGTTACTATAATCTAGGCTGGACCTCTAAAAGAGATTCACATCCACATTCTGTCTCACCACAAATGTAGTTTGGACACAAAATACAGAGAGAGCTAGAGCGATGGGAATCAGCCACCACCAAACTCTGCAGCAAAAATTTGACTGTCAGGAAGTTGAATTTTATAGCGTACCTGCTCATGCACTGCATGTGACATCACATACAATGAGTGAACAGGCCCCTGGAAGTGGCAGTACACTGGCATAATTGACAGATCATGTGGTCATAAATGGGAGAAGTGCATGACAATACCAATACACATAACACACGTGTTGCCATTTTTTCACATTTCAGCTGACCAAAGATATGGCATCCAGGAGTGGGTGATGATACCGTTTAGAAACCCACAAACTGAGGTGGAAAAGGCCTACAACCTGGCCCACATCCACACAAGAAACATTGTTGAGCAGACCTTTGCATTACTCAAGGGACGGTTTTGCTGCCTGAATTTTCTTGGGGTGAGACTCTTTTACCCCCCCACCACCACCTGGTCTGCAAAATCATATTGGCCTGTGCAATACTGCACAATATTTGTGTCAGGACAAATGTCCCATGAGACGAAGAACAGGAGGCTCCAAGAGTTGAGGAAGAGGATGAGCCACCACACCATCATGACATCCACAACACTGTTGCAGGGGCAGAGAGATGTGGACACATTGTGGAGAATTTATTTTCCAAAATACATGTGAATGAAAGCATGACATTGCCAAACATGTGAATGAATGGTTTCATCCTACATATATCTTGGATTGTTTGTCACAGTCCGACTAAATAAAAAATACGTCCTCATCCACAAAACTATAAGTAGGCCACAACAGTTGTCAACCACGTGTGAACACTGTTAGAATATTCAAAGTGCACTGATCTAAAAAAAAGTGTGGTGTGTAATGTTTGCATTGCCTGTCGAGCAAAGATGTTGAACTGAAAACACTTATATCGGCCAATGAACTGTTGGTGCAAATGGAAAACAGATATATATGAACCACTATGTGATGCTTTGGGGCAAAACTGCATGGCAATGTCTGTAAATAGTAGTCATAAACTGCAACAGTGGACCAGTGTGAGATAGGTGTCAATTTAATAGCTGAAAGATTCATAACACTGGTGACAACTCACAACATCCACATCATTTCCACTCATATGTGTGACAAATAGTAAGTTTATCACAGAGGACAGTACATATGTGTAGCACAGTGTCCAAAAAATCAGTGATCATCTTGCAAGGATGCCAATCAATGTCATAGCACGTCTCATACTGTTGGCAATATATCTGAATAAATCAGGATACAGAATGACTTGTATATGTATGTGGGGCCATTCCCCCAATCCATCCCTACTCACTGTGCAGCTGACAAGAGATATAGGCCCTCGTTATAACATTGGCGGTAAAAGCTGCCTAGCGCAGTGGAGCCGGCCACCAAAAGACCATCGCTGCGGCTACCAGCTGTCCGCCATATTATGACCACAGACGGATTTCCGCCACAAGAATGGCGGAAATCTGGCTGTCGCCATACCAGTGGATGGCGGTCAGGTGGCGCTGCTACCAACAGCAGCGCCACGCCAGTAGACCGCCACCAGCCGTATTATGAGAAATAACATGGCCTGGTGGTGTTCTGCTGGCCGGCGCTGCTGGCGGTAGCAGGGCCCCGTCCTGTCTCCTGCCAGAGTACATACTGGCTCCAGGTAAGTTGGGTATCCAACAGGGGATGGTAGTGGGGGGTGTTGTGTGTGTGTGAATGTATGTGTGTGGGTGAATGCGGGTGTGTGATGAGTGTTGAATGCTTGTGTGCATGTACGGACGTGTGAGTGCATGTATGCTGTGAAATGTGAATGCCTGTCTACGTGTATTTTTGGAACTGTGTACGGATGTGTGTGTTATTGGATGTATGCATGCATGTATGGTTGTGTAAATGAGTGTGTGTATGCATGTGTGTGTGTGAAGGGGCTTGGGGGGTAACTGGAGAGGTAAGGGGTGGGGGATAACTGGAGAGGTGGGGGGAGACCCATATCAGTGACAGAGAAGGAATTCCCTGTCACTGATATGGCCTACTGCCGTGGTTTTCGTGGCATTACGAATGTCACGAAAATCATGGCGGTGGGGGGGCGTCATAATCCAGCAGGCGGAACAATGGCGGCTGCCGGGATGGAGATGGATATCTCCAGCCCGGTGGCTGTTACTGCCGTGGTGGTCGGAGTGGTACATTGGCGGTTAGGCTTTAGCCAACCCGCCAATGACATAAAGTGGTGGTGAGGACCGCCAGCCTGTTGGTGGTACTTACCGCAACATTATCACCAACCGCCGGGGTCGTAATGACCCCCATAGTCTGTAGCTGTGGGTGAGTAAACCTCAGAAAAACACCCACACGAAAGCCCAGCAGAGTCATAATCATGTCCTAACAGGACCTGCTACATTCTGGAGGGGACTTCCAGGGTACACAGATATCAGTTCAGGAGTATGGATATTGTTGGGGGGGGGGGGCAATTACTCTACTCGTCAACAATAGCAACAAAACCAATACTAGTGTGCTGCAAATTGCAGAACACATGTGCAGAACATAATCTCCCATGGCCCAATGACAATGAGGAGCAGGAAGAACTGGCCGATGAGAATGGGGAAGATGAGAAGAATGCACCAAATGTACATCAATAGCAGCAACATTGCTGAGGTACCAAATACTAGTCATGTGTGTGGTACATGTGTGGTTGAGACTCACAAAGTCAGAAGAGAAAGAGTAGCTACATAAGATAACACATGTCATCACAACCAGGGTATAATTACTTGTCCAGTCACATTGTAAGAAAGTCATCCTGTTTGCATATACAACCACATTTTACTGACTGATAATGATGGTGATTGACCCTGGCTGCACCCTGGGGCTGCTATCCATCCCTAGAGCCACTCCTCTGAATAAAAGGTATATGGTAAAGTGGTATAAGTACAGTTGCCAACGTCAGACTCCTGTAAGTCCCTACTAGATAATAGAGCAAGAAGGAATCAAACTACCTATATATAACAGGGCGGGGAAGTTTAGAGGCCCAGTAGATTCTCTGCACGTGGGTTTGCACTGTTGTGTTGCCTGCTGTCATTCCTAAAGTTAGCCCTGCCTTGCAGACAGTAAAGTACATGTTAAATGTGTGCCAAACGTATTTGGGAAAAAACTTGTACTTCCAAGGAATAAAACCACATAATTCTTACCTACAATTCACAACTAAGGTGTTCCCCAGATGCCACCGGGATAGGGTTACATGTAACTGTGAGCAGGAACATATCGAAAGATGTGCGATATGTCCTAGTGAGGGAAACTGCACATCAAGGTCTTTTAACATTGTTGGAACTTAGCACCATAGTCTGGCATGGTAAGGTATGACCTAAGAACAAACAGGAGTGCAAGTCAAGCAGATATGACCCTAGGTACCACAGGCTAATGACTCTGGTGTCACCTCTCACATGGATCATCTGGTGGCACAAATGTTTCAACAACATCCATGTGGCCATGCAAAGTCCAACTATGTAGCACATCATGGACCATAGAGGTTGAGCAACATAATGCATCTCAAGAAGCTCACAAGTGTCACTCACTGCCATGGGTGTTGGTGATGGATATTGTTGGTGCATCACTATTGGACAGCCTACATCGACCACCTGGATGACAAATGTAAAGATGTGGCGGTCAGCTAAGCTGCTGAGCCGCGAGTGCTCCGTACGGAGGGCTGAGCGACGCGACGCAGACGGAGGAGGAGGGGCTTGCCGGGCGCGCTGAGTCAGCGCTAGGTCAGATGCTGGCGGCTCCGACGCGAACCCGTTTTTTTTTTTTTGTTTGTTTTTTGAACCGCGTTTCTCCCTTTTTTTTTTCCTAACTTCAATTCTAACACCAAGGCATACCAGTTATCGGCTACCAGGTGCTTGAGTTATTCTGCTGCAGTGATATTGAAGGAAATATATCCTCTGCAAATATTCTTAACTCTACCTGTCTCTATTTCTTGTTTTGCTCAGGGTTTAAGAGCATTGAATAAGATTGTAGCCCCTGAGATTGTGGCAACTCCGATGCGAGACAGTTTTTTTTTTTTGGGTCGTATTTTCCCTTCTTTTTTTTTTTTTCTCTTTCTCTCTCTTTCCCAGGCGGCAGCGGGAGGCTGTAACCCGCTGCAAAGCATTTTTAGGAGTTCTGGCACATATCTACGCTAGAGCCGCTGCAGCGGCAGGTAGAAGCGCAATTAAAGATACATGTGGAGAGAGACGTTGGAGGTCTTACTCAACCTCGGGAGTGTGGAGCGAGGCTGTAAGGGGTGTGCGTCGGGGAAGATGCTACACCTCTAGGTGCAGCCTTCGATGCCCAAGAAAATCTCCTGGGGCTGGCTTAACAGAAGGAGAGAAGCAAGGAGAAGAGACATCTGGACCAGCATTAATGTCACCGGTTAAGCACTATTTGAAAGGGCCCCAGGTAGGCGCTATCAAGCTAGGGGCGACGCGAAAAGGTAAGCCTGGCTCTCGGGGATCGGAAAATATTACAACTTTGGACAATGTATGTTTAACCAAAAGAAGGGGCCAATCTCGAATAAAGGGGAGTCTGGTAGAATTGGAGAACTATACGGGCGGGTACTGGTGATTCTGGGGGAAAAAGTGCTACCCTAGTCAATAACTAAATATTTTCAGCCAGGGGTGGAGGAGGCAAGTGAGATCTCTCCTTTGCCTATGGAAGCACAACTGGCCATAGAGGGCTCGGAGGCATTGGAACAGGAGCCTCTGGAGAGGCGTGAGGCTCAGATGTCCCAAATAAGGAGTGGCCTTTTAGGGAGAAGGGAGGATTCCTTGCCATTACAGGCCCCTCTTTTTGAGTCCAATACCTCAGCCCCTGCAGAGCCTAGTAATGGGGTTGTTTACGAACTTTTGGTTTCCCTTACAAAAGAGATTCGGGAAAAGTTTGAGATCTCTGAGAGCAACCAAGCTAAGATACAGGAAGCGTGTATGGTTTTGGAGACCAAAATTAATCAGTTGACAGATTGGGTTGGTAAGGTGGAGGGGACCGTGGAAGAACAAAAAGACCGGGTGTTGGCCAACACTCAAGATATCTTGCAGCTTAAATGTGGGGAGAGAAACCTACAGGATAAATTAGAATTTTTGGAGAACAATATGAGAAGAAACAATATTAGGGTTCTAGGAATCCCGGAGGGGACGGAAGGGGCGGATCTTAAGGAATGCATGATCTCAATGATAAAAGACACAATGCCAGGTTTAGCACATTTGAAATTGGAGGATGATATTCAAAGAATACATCGAGATCTGTTAAAAAAAAAACGCGGGTAGGAAATCCCCCAGAAGAATTCTAGTGAATTTTGCTTCTTATTCAATAAAATAGAAGATCCTGTCCGAGGCTTTGAAAGCGGGAAATTTTGTTAAAGGTTACTGGTCTTTTAGAATACGATCAGATGTCTCGAGAGCGACCTTGGACAGACAGTGGGAGCTGGGGAAATTAATGCAAGAGCTTTGTTCTTTGGGGGCAACAGCGCAGCTGAGATTCCCAGCGGCCCTACGGATTATGTGGCAGAATAAAACTCATAACATAAGAGATCCAGAGGAGGTTAGGGTCCTTATAGAACAGATGAAGGCGTCGCAATAATGTTGTAATGATGGCATGGTTGGATATAGCCCAGTGTACGCAGTGCTCTATGGGGTAATTATGGTTGTCCTGTTGAAAGAAAGGAGGGTTCCCACGGGTGGGTGGGTGGGTCACGGGCATGAGGGGGGTTTGTGTGGTATGGGGAGTGTGTTGTTTTGGGTGTGGGAGCATGGGGGGTAGAAAAGATAAAAATATAAAAGTCCTCAGGAGGGTTTTGTTACAATTGGAGAAGGGAAGGGCCCAAGAAGTCTCTCTAGAAGATGGGGAAGCAGGAGGGTTTACTCTTAAAAATAATTTCATGGAATATCAACGGGTTAAGGGTCGAGCGTAGAAGGAGAAAGATTCTGGAGTTTCTCAGACAGGCAGAAGAGGATGTGATTATTTTACAGGAGACGCATCTCTCACGAGAAGAATGGGAAAATGTCCATAGAAACACACAGTGGATCTCCCGTGGGATAGTGACTAATCAATTGTGCCTGATTAAAGGCGTCGCTATTCTTTTTAAAGAGAAAAAAACTAAGGGATTACGGATAGGTGATGTACAGGTAGACCCAAAAGGTAGATGGGTGGTGGTTGAGGTTTGTTTTTTGGGCTATGGCTTACCATTGCAGGCTATTATGGCCCCAATATGGATGATTTTACCCCGTTTACAGAACTTTATAACCTTCTCTTAAAAACAAAGTATCCGGTTGTGTTAGGAGGGGATTTAAATATATTGTTGGATTTGAATTTGGACAAATCCACCAACCGAGCAACGGTTAACTCCCCTAGTGGTAGGTCAGTGGTTAAACAGGCGATGATTGATTTGGGGCTTGCGGATGTTTGGCAGGTTAAGGGGGGGAAGGGCCCAGATTCACCTTTCATAATAAGAAATATGGGCATAAGTCTAGAATAGATTTCTTTTTACTGCAAAATAGCCTGCTTGAGAACGTCTCCTATATAGCTCATGCCCCGGCACACCTCTCAGATCATGCCGCTGTGAAGTTGTATCTTTCCTTTACGATGCAAGTCCCTAGGGTTTGGTGTACAATAAGTCGCTCATTATTATTGGATGATTTGATAATTGAGATATTAAGAAAAGACACAAGAGTATTCTTTGAGTTGAATCAGGGTTCAGCTAGCTTGCAAATAATATGGGATGCATACAAAGCTTATATAAAGGGAGATTGATTAGTTTGGCCGCATATAGGCGTAGTGAGGAAAGGGGAAAGTTACGTAATATTGAGACCAGAATAGCAACTTTGCAGAAGTCCATACAGGCTGCACAGAAAACGGACAATAAGGTTCAATTAAGGATTCTTGAGCAGCAGTATGAAAAAGCACACTTGAACTTGGTGTGTTTTTTAGAAAGGCAAGAAAGGAAGAAATGGGAAGCTAGTCAGTATGCGCATTATGAGTACGGGGAAGGATGCAGTAAACTATTAGCTTGGAAAACAAAGTCAGATCATTCAAAGAAATATATTTCTTCAATAAAGTCTGAGGCTACTGGGCAGATCTGTGTAAAAAGGACAGAAATAGAAGCTGTTTTTGTTTCCTTTTTTCAAACCTTGTACTCAGAGGAGCCTCGGAACTCTGAGAAGCAGATTAGGGACTTCCTGACTAAGGTTAGATTGCCTGGTCTGGAGAACTCAGCACAAAATTTACTAGAAGGAGAGTTAACTGAGATGGAACTAATTGAAGTGTTTAAGGGTTTGAAGAGAGGGAAGGCATCTGGTCCAGATAATCTCCCGAATGAGTTGTACTTGGTACTGAGGGAAGAATTAATCCCGGTTTTATTGAAATTGTTCAACTATATGCTTCTGGAATGGGCGCATGCATCGAGATCTTGGGCCGAGGCTGTAATTTGTTTGATTTTGAAACCCCGTAAAAATCCAACGCAATGTTCTTCTTATCGGCCTATCTCACTACTCAATTCAGATTATAAAATTTACACAAGTTTATTATCTAAAAGGTTGGGGAAAGTAATTTCTGGTCTGGACCATTCAGATCAGAAAGGGTTTATTAAAGGTAGGCAGCTATAGGAGTTAGTGCATGACTTGTTGGCTGCAATGGACTTGGCCTTAGATGAGAGGCTCCCTCTGGCAATAATAACTTTTGATGCAGCCAAGGCATTTGATCAGGTGAATTGGCTATTCTTGTAGGTTGTAATGGAGCTATTTGGATTAGGGAGCACTTTTATTAGAGCAGTTAAAGAGCTATATAGGTCACCAACAGTGAGAATTTTGATTAACGATGTGCTATCACAGGAAGTAGGAATTTTTAGAGGAACACGTCAGGGTTGCCCTTTATCCCCTCTACTATTTTATTTATATATCGAGCCTCTTGAAATATCGCTTAGAAATAACGGGGAAATTCTCTCCTTTCAGAGTAAGGGATGGGAAAAGAAAGTTGCATTGTATGTAGATGACCTGATGATTTACACTAGGGATCTTTCTTTTTCACTTCCCTCTATAAACTCGGTCATAGAAGGTTTTGGTAGAATGTCGGGCTATAATGTTAATGTTGAGAAAACAGAGATAATGTGCTGGAATATGCTATATGAATCCCCATTAGTTAAACAAGAGATTAGATATCTAGGAGTTCCGATTATAAAAGATCTGGGGGAGGTAGCAAAGATAAATTTTGAGAAAGTCCATTTCGAGACTAAGAAACTCCTTAGAGCATGGGCGGCTCTTCCTCTCTCTTTTAAAGTAAAAAATGAAAAACATAAATGTAAAGATGTGGATGTTGAAGAGGCTCACAAATCCACACAATCTTCTGCCATTCGGCATCACAGTTCATTCAACACAGTCATGCACATGTATCACCCATGCCCCGGTTCATCATGGCCAATGTGAGCTACATGATGCAGGACACACTGAAACAGGCCAAGGTCACTTCAATTCATACATCCTTGTTAATGCTCTCCTGGGGATGTCTGACAAGTTTGCAACTGAACCTGACCCACATGAGTCACATTACCTGCCACAAAGTTTAAAAACATTGGAATTGTAGGTGGGCACACTGCAATGCACAACCAACACCACCTTGATGCAGAGTGTAATAACAGTTTGAGGTATGTCGCCTTGCTGTCCTTAGTATGTTTTAGGTTACACAAAGGCATGCATGTTGTGTCAACAGTGCACCCACAGCATGAGTGTCAATCATGTAAACCACAAATCATGAGAAATGGACTAGTCAGGACACCTTCACATGCTAACCCATTTGACTGTGGTACCTTAAGTCCAACGGTATCCCCAACAATTCTAGCATGGTATGAGTAATGCAGGTGCACATTGGCCATTTGCATACACTGAGCTGTCCCCTGGTGTCCCTGCAAATGTGTGAGGGTCTTGCATGTGTATGTGCAGACATTCCTAACAAAACTGTAGCATACACACATTCGTAATGGGTGTGGCAGCAAGAGATTACACCCTCTTGTGCAGGGAAGTGTGGGGCCATGCTATTGTGAGCAACACTCTGATTTTGACTGCATGCTGTGAGTAAAATGTGGTGTCAGATGCAGAGACAATCTCTGGAGGCAAACTGGCAGTATGCCACCTGAAAAGAGGCCTCTGGACAGGGGGAACATGAGCAAGTTGCACCATTCATATATCCCTTCACATGTGTGCACTAGCTATCATAACACTTGCCTGCACTGGAGACAGTAACCCCCCCACAAATTGCCAGACAGCCTGCTGTCTGCACGTTGAGACACAGCAAATATTGGCAGACATCTGCGTTGGTCTAGATGTGGGTGTGCAGCCCACATTCCAGGACAAATCCCTGGCAGCTCTGAGGGGAAACTAAGCAATGGACTCAGGTGCCAACACATAGTTGGAACATAGGATAACACTTCGAAGATGTAGTGTCAACAAAACATAGCAAGTGTCCCCAATGCATGGTCTGATCCTTGTAATGCATGTACTTTCACCCATGTACACTTACAAAACATACATTGGGCACATGGAAAGAGAGGAGGGTGGTAACACACCTATTCACAGGCAACACGTAAATCCATCTGACTATAAAATTAAATTTCCACATGACACCATATATATATACACATATTTCAGTCATTGCGTCACAAAAATGTACGCATTGTCCAATTTGTGTTTTTTTAAGCCATTGCATGTATCGAAAATTACGAATCCTAAGCGATGCATCAGAACTTCTTCTTGGTGCGTCATCATGTGTACTTGAAAAACCACGCATTGGTGTGAAAAGTAAAAAAAAATGAAGCATTGGCTCAAAACGCGTAGCATCCACCCAGGAAGTGATGTAATGGAACAGCCATGCTGCGGACTAGGAATTGTAAAGTTACTTTCACTTTCTTTTACACTCTGAGGGCCCGATTCACAAAGGTAAACTTAGAACAAAAGTCTAAATTTAGTCCGAAAGTCTAAACTTGGACCAAAAATCTAGCTTCACCACAAGTATTGGTGTAATGTCTTCGGATAGTATTTACATGACATGCTTGATGTTCATTTGCCTACTAAACCCTTGTAGGACATGTATTCTTTATGTTTAGTCAGCAAAAACATTACCCAGTCCTGGAAGCGAAAATATGAACAGAGGTCTGAACTAAATCACCACATACGCAAGGTGCGGAAGGCCTTCAGAAGGCTGGGGAAAACATATGACCGAGGGAAAGCATCGGGGTCCTGGAGTGTCCTTCCCCGAGGGGCTCCCACCACGAAACAAGCAATCTCCTCCAACCATGGATTGGGCAAAGCTTGGGCCACAGATAGGGTTGGGCCTGCAGAGGCCGGTCCATCCACCCCCACCGCCACAACGACTGCCCCATCAACATCACATGCTATACCAAATGTACTTTGGGCTGACTTTGAGAGGGACATGTGTACTGATGTGGCTGATTTAAAGTACTGGTGATCCAGACTTGAGCACAAGACTGACCAGACGCTCATCCTACTCTGTGAGATTAAGGCAGCTGTCACCAATTCCTGAGGAACAGGATGGGCCAAATGGACCCTTACATCCCTTCCCCTTGTATATAGTTGTTTTTATTATAGGGTTATCTAGATAGGTAGTTTTAGGTAAGTTAGTGTGGTGTAGGTTGGTTGTATTACATAATCATTTTAATTAGGGGTTGGTTCTTTTTCAGGGGTTTCTTTTTATTGGGTGTTTTCAGGGTGTGGTGCAGGAAAGTACCATCTTTCTTTGCATGTTACCCCCAATTTGACATGGATGTCAGTATGTTTTTGCCTGTTTCACTAGGATCCTGCTAGCCAGGACCCCAGTGCTCATAGTTTGTGGCCTAAATGTGTATGCCTGTGTAGTGCCTAACTGTGTCACTGAGACTCTGCTAATCAGAAGCTCATTGCTCATGCACTCTCTGCCTTTAAAATTGTCACTATAGGCTAGTGACCATTTTCACCAATTCTAATTGGCACATTGGAACACCCTTATAATTCCCTAGTATATGGTACCTAGGTACCCAGGGTATTGGGGTTCCAGGAGATCCAAATGGGCTGCAGCATTTCTTTTGCCACCCATAGGGAGCTCAGAAAAACCTTTACACAGGACTGCCATTGCAGCTTGAGTGAAATAACGCTCACGTTATTTCACATCCATTTTCACTGCACTTAAGTAACTTATAAGTCACCTATATGTCTAACCATCACTTGCTGAAGGTTAGGTGCAAAGTTACTGAGTGTGAGGGCACCCTTGCACTAGCGAAGGTGCCCCCACATAGTTCGGGGCCATTTCCCCAGACTTTATGAGTGCGGGGACACCATTACATGTGTGCACTACATATAGGTCAATATCTATATGTAGTTTCACAATGGTAACTCCAAACATGGCCATGTAACATGTCTAAGATCATGGAATTGTCTACCCATTCCAAATCTGGTATTGGGGAGCCAATTCCATGCATCCAGGGAGCTCCACTATGGACCCCCAATACTGCCAAACTAGCTCTCTGGAGTGTTCTCTTCAGGTACAATTGCTGCCACCTCACAGACAGGGCTCTGCCCTCCTGGGGTCTGGGCAGCCCAGTCCCAGGAAGGTAGAACAAAGCATTTCCTCTGAGAGCAGGGTGTTACACCCTCTGTGTAGGAAATTACCATTTTGCCTGGCATGTTACCCCGATTTTTCACATGTATGTAGGTTTGTTTTTGCCTGTCTCACTGGGATGCTGTTAGCCAGGACCGCAGTGCTCATAGTTTGTGGCCTGAATGTGTGTACCTGTATAGTGACTAACTGTGTCACTGAGGCTCTGCTAACCAGAACATCAATGCTTATGCACTCTCTGCCTTTAAAATTGTCACTATAGGCTAATGACCATTTTCACCAATTCTAATTGGCACACTGGAACACCCTTATAATTCCCTAGTATAATGTACCTAGGTACCCAGGGTTTTGGGGTTCCAGGAGATCCCTATGGGCTGCAGTATTTCTTTTGCCACCCATAGGAAGTTCAGACAAATCTGACACAGGACTGCCACAGCAGCCTTAGTGAAATAACACACACGATATTTCACAGCCATTTTACACTGCACTTAAGTAATTTATAAGTCACCTATATGTCTAGCCTTCACTTAGTGAAGGTTAGGTGCAAAGTTACTAAGTGTGAGGGCACCCTAGCACTAGCCAAGGTGCTCCCACATAGTTCAGGGCAATTTCCCCAAACTTTGTGAGGGCGGGGACACCATTACACGCATGCATTACATATAGGTTAATACCTATATGTAGCTTCACAATGGTAACTCCGAATATGGCCATGTAACATGCCTAAGATCATGGAATTGTCCCCCCATGCCAAATCTGGTATTGGGGTGCCAATCCCATGCATCCCCGGGGCTCCACCATGGACCCCGGGTACTGCCAAACCAGCTCTCTGGGGTTTTCTCTGCAGTTACCGCTGCTGCCAACCCACAGACAGGGTTCTGCCCTCCTGAGGTCTGGGGAGCCCAGTTTCAGGAAGGCAGAACAAAGAATTTCCTCTGAGAGAGGGTGTTACACTCACTCCCTTTGGAAATAGGTGTTAAGGGCTGGGGAGGAGTAGCCTCCCCTAGCCTCTGGAAATGCTTTGAAGGGCACAGATGGTGCCCTCCTTGCATACGCCAGTCTGCACCGGTTCAGGGAACCTCCAGTCACTGCTCTGGCGTGAAACTGGACAAAGGAAAGGGGAGTGACCACTCCCCTGTCCATCACCACCCCAGGGGTGGTGCCCAGAGCTCCTCCAGTGTGTCCCAGACCTCTGCCATCTTGAATCAAGAGGTGTGAGGGCACAATGGAGTCCTCTGAGTGACCAGTGCCAGCAGGTGGCATCAGAGACCCCTCCTGATAGGTGTTTACCTGACTAGGTGGCCAATCCTCCTCTGAGGGCTATTTGGGGTCTCTCCTGTGGGCTTTTCCTCAGATAGCAACTGGCAAGAATTCACCAGAGTTCCTCTGCATCTCCCTCTTCAACTTCTGCCAAGGATCGACCGCTGACTGCTCCAGGACGCCTGCAAAACTGCAACAAAGTAGCAAGAAGACTGCCAGCGACATTGTAGCGCCTAATCTTGCCGGCTTTCTCGACTGTTTCCTGGTGGTGCATGCTCTGGGAGCTGTCTGCCTTCACCTTGCAGTGGAAGCCAAGAAGAAATCTCCTGTGGGTCAACGGAATCTTCCCCCTGCTCCAGCAGGCACCAAACTTCAGAGTCACCGGTACTCTGGGACCCCTCTCATCCTGACGAGCTTGGCCCTGGAACACAGGTGGTGGACCCAAGTGACCAAGACTGTCCAAATTTGGAGGAGGTAAGTCCTTGCCTCTCCTCTCCAGACAGTAATCCTGTGTACTGCGTGAACTGCACCTGCTAGGGCTTCTGTGCACCTTTGCGAGGAATCCTTTGTGCACAGCACAACCCAGGTCCCCAGCACTTACTCCTGCATTGCTCAACTCGCTGAGTTGACCACCGGCTTCGTGGGACCCTCTTTTGTAGTTTTGAGATGACCGCCGTGCTCAGTTTTCTTGAACCCATGTTCAAGTACTTCTGCGGGTGCTGCCTTCTTGTGCATGGGCTCTCTGTGTTGCTGAGGGCTCCCTCTGTCTCCTCTTCCAAGTGGCGACCTCCTGGTTCCTCCTGGGCCCGGACAGCACCCTTTGTCTTTAACCGTGACATTTGCAGCTAGCAAGGCTTATTTGAGGTCTTTCTCCAAAGAAACAATGCTGCATCCTCTAGAACTCAGTGCAACATCTTCTGCACAAAGGAGAAGTTCCTGGCACCTTTCGTTGTTGCAGAATCTTCAGCTTCTTCCAGGAGGCAGCCATTTTGCACCGTCATCTGGGGTTTAGTGGGCTCATGCCCCCCCCGGGCACTTTCGTGACACTTGGACTTGATCCCTTTCCTTTACAGGTCCTTTAGTCCTGGAATCCATCTTCAGTGCTTTGCAGTCTGTTGTGGTCTTTGCAGAATCTCCTATCACAAGTTTTGTGTGTTTTGGGGGAAGTAGTATCACTTTACTCCTACTTTTCAGGGTCTTGGGGTGTAGTATCTTGGACACCCTTAGTGTTTTCTTACACTCCCAGCGACCCTCTACACACTACACTAGGCCAGGGGTCCCTAAGTGGTTCGCATTCCACTTTCCTAGTATATGGTTTGTGTTGCCCCTAGGCCTATTGCATCCTAATGTATTCTACAGTGTTTGCACTACTTTTCTAACTGTTTACTTACCTGATTTTGGTGTGTGTGTATATTTTGTGTATTTTACTTACCTCCTAAGGGAGTATATCCTCTGAGATATTTTTGGCACATTGTCACTAAAATAAAGTACCTTTATTTTTAGCAACTCTGACTATTGTGATTCTTGTTATATAGTGCTATATGATATAAGTGGTATAGTAGGAGCTTTGCATGTCTCCTAGTTCAGCCTAAGCAGCTCTGCTATAGCTACTTATATCAGCCTACGCTGCTAGAACACTAGTAATCTACTAATAATGGATAACTGGACCTGGCACAAGGTGTAAGTACCCTCAGGTGCCCACTATAAGCCCAGTCAGCCTCCTACACTCTCCCTTTGGAAATAGGTGTTAAAGGCTTGGGAGGAGTAGCCTCTCCCAGCCTCTGGAAAAGCTTTGCAGGGCAGAGATGGTGCCCTCCTTGCATAAGCCAGTCTACACCGGTTTAGGGAACCCCCAGTCCCTGCTCTGGCACGAAACCGGACAAAGGAAAGGGGAGTGACCACTCCCCTGTTCATCACCACCCAGGGGTGGTGCCCAGAGCTCCTCCATTGTGTCTCAGACCTCTGCCATCTTGTTTTCAGAGGTGTGGGGGCACTCTGGAGACCTCTGAATGGCCAGTGCCAGCTGGTGATGTCAGAGACCGCTCCTGATAAGTGCATACCTAACTAGGTGACCAATCCTCCTCTGAGGGCTATTTTGGGTCTCTCCAGTGGGTTTTTCCTCAGATTACGACTTGCAAGAATTCATCAGGGTTCCTCTGCACTTCTCTCTTTGACTTCTGCCAAGGATCAACCGTTGACTGCTCCAGGTCACCTGCAAAACTGCAACAAAGTAGCCAGAAGACTACCAGCGACATTGTAGTGCCTAATCCTGCCAGCTTACTCGACTGTTTCCTGGTGGTGCATGCTCTGGGGGCTGTCTGCCTTCACCCTGCACTGGAAGCTATGAAGAAATCTCCCGTAGGTCGCCTGAATCTTCCCCCTGCTCCAACAGGCACCAAACTTCAGCTTCACCAGTACTCTGGGACCCCTCTCCTCCTGACGAGCGTGGCCCCTGGAACACAGGTGGTGGACCCAAGTGACCCATACTGTCCAGTGGTCCATCTGTCAAAATTTGGAGGAGGTAAGCCCTTGCCTCCCCTCCCCAGACAATAATCCTGTGCACCATGTGATCTGCAGCTACAAGGGCTTCTGTGCACATTTCTAAGAAATCCTGCATGCACAGCCAAGCCTAGTTCCCCAGCACTCCGTCCTGTGATGCTCAGCTCCCTGAGTTGATCTCCGGTGTCGTGGGACCTCTCTTTGCAGTGTTGAGATGACCGCTTGTTCAGACTTCTTGAACCTGTGTTCAAGGACTTCTGTGGGTACTTCCTTCTTGTCCATGGGCTCTCTATGTTGCTGAGGGACCCCTATGACCTCTTCCAAGTGGCGACATCCTGGTCCTTCCTGGGCCCGGGCAGCACCCTTTTTCTTCAACTGCAACTCTTGCAGCTAGCAAGGCTTGTTTGTGATATTTTGACAAGGAAAACAACTCTGTATCCTCCAGCATGCCGTGGGACATCTTCTGCACAAAGAAGAACTGCCTACCTCCTTTCGTTGTTGCAAAACCTGCAGCTTCTTCCAACCGGAGGCAGCCATTTTGCACCTTCTTCTGGGGGTTTAGTGGGCTCCTGCCACCCCTGGACACTTTAGCGACTCTTGGACTTGGTCCCCTTCCTTTGCAGGTCTTCAGGTCCAGGAATCCATCCTCAGTGCTTTGCAGTCTGTTGTGGTCCTTGCAAAATCCTCTATCACAACATTAGTATGTTTTTGGGGAAATAGTAGGACTTTACTCCTACTTTCCAGGGTCAATTTACCCCCTTACACACTCCCAGCGACCCTCTACACACTACACTTGCCTACGGGTGCATTTGGGGTTTGCATTCCACTGTCTTAGTATATGGTTTGTGTTGCCCCTAGGCCTTTTGCATCCTATTGTGTTTTACAGTGTTTGCACTACTCTCTGCCTGATTTGGTTAGTTGTGTATATTTTGTGTATGTTACTTAACTCCTAAGGGAGTATATCCTCTGAGATATTTTTGGCACATTGTCACTAAAATAAAGTACCTTTATTTTTAGTAACTATGAGTATTGTCTTTCTTATGATATAGTACCTATATGATATAAGTGGTATTGCATGAGCTTTGCATGTCTCCTAGTTCATCCTTGGCTGCTCTGCTATAGCTACCTCTATCAGCCCAAGCTGCTAGAACACTACTACACTCTACTAATAAGGGATAACTGGACCTGGCATAAGGTGTAAGTACCATTGGTACCGACTACAAGCCAGGCCAGCCTCCTACAGATTGATTATGTTTTAGGTATGTGTTCTTATGAAAAAAAAAAAAAAAATTAAACAACTTGAAAAATACATATTCGTTAAGATGTTTAGTTAGCTTATGTATAGCTGTAGTTAATGTTTTCCTTGTCTAAAGATGTGTTTTAACAGGAGCGGGGTTGATGTTTATAATGTGGCATTAAGTGTATAGGATAAGTTCAGGTTAATTGTAGGTATAACTTAGAATAAGGTAGTGTAGGTTAGATAGGTAGGTTAGGTAGTTTTGGTAGTTTTAGTGAAATATTTCTAAGTTTTATTAAATCGTGATGCTTTCTACATTATAGCCTCCATCATGATTTTCTATCTAGGAGGTAGGATGTCTGCACAAATCATGTTAGGTACCTGCCTTTGACTTTGCAAGCAGTATTTGGAAACATGTGTGACTAGGTGTATTCTCTATGGGCAAGTACCTGTCAGGTTGGCAATGGGGTCACATCAGATATCTACAGACATCGTTGAGTAATGTATGTGACAATATAGATATGAATGGATACACATCCCAAAAGAGGTATTCATATGCAGTTGCTCGGTGTTGGTAAGTCATGGGACATGCATTGGTGGAATGTTGTTGTTATTGCATTCACCCTAAATCTAGGATTTCTTACAGACACACTTATGCTTGCCCCTTACAGTCTTACACTTGCATCATTTGATTGCCACATCAATGTACAATTGTGGCTACTATCCTTGCTTAGCCCAGCCTCTTGAGGTGTGAGTTATAACAGCTGACACAATGAATGCCTGAAACTTGTTGCATGACATGCTTGGAACCTCAGGAACTGTTTGTTAAACATCATCCATATATTCATTAATTATGTTCACACAGCCTGTGTGGCTTGTCTCAGACTCAATCCACACGTATCTCATCAGCAAGTAGTCAGTATATTTGCTTTCCACAATGCAACATGTTCACATTGGTCCTGCCTCAGAGAAAAGCTACTGGGCAATTTTTCTGGTGAAAGATGTTCCTTCCACATCGTCATCCTCTGATGTATGTGGTGCCTTCCATGATAGAGGTGTTGTAGGTGCTGAAGTAGAAGGCGGCACCCACATATCAGGGGCTGAAGATGTTGATGCCATGTTCCCTGCAGCTCTCACCTGTGGGAGCACGAGGCAGCACAGCAGCAAGGACGACCTGAGGGTCTAAACACTGCAGCAACATCACAGTGAAGGGCACACAAGGTAGAAATAAGGGAGTTCTGATTCCACTGCATGGACTCCAAGACATTCTGTATTGCCCCCGGCCTGGTGGCAACCTCGCTGTTGCCACTTTGGCTGGACATTTGTTCATGCCTCTGCCTCATGACACCAGTAATGTCAGCGAGGGACAGGTGAAGGCTCCATCCTCACCCGCATCATATCTGTCAGCTCCCTCTGGACTCCTACCACATTTTTTTGGAATCTAAGTGCTGGGTCCTGGGAATACAGGGCTCTTGGTGGGCTTTCAGGTGATGTATGTTGTATGTTGGGTGGATCATCTGGAGACCCAGCAATGCTGTCTAGCCTCCCTGCAACCGGAGATGGTGTCTGAATGCACCCAGGATTTTCTGGAGGGTATCCGGGTGTGTGGTTTGCAGCTGGCCATCAACCTCATCAAAGAAGTCTAGGACAGACAGCTGACCAGGAGGTGAAATGGAGGTAAGTTAATGTTGAGCTCTGCTAGATGTTAATATGAGTAATCAGGTTTACAATCATGGTTTCCAAGGGAGCACTTTCAAAGTCTCATTTCCAACCCTCTACCAGCACACTGCGCAATTAGAGTGTCATTGTATTTGACGCTCCAGTGGCATAGTGTGCAGGCCCGTAATTTACAAGGCCACACCACATCAACTTGTGTAGCTTGTCATGGTCGTATAAATGTGTATACCTTCCACACATCATACTTCATGTTCTCCTGAAACACCCATGGAATCCAAATGAATGTGAGACATTCCCAGATTTAGATATCTGGAAATGCGTCAGATTCCTACACAACCTCAGGTGTGGCACTGAAGTGGTGCAACAAAGATATTTGACATTTTAATCCCCATTTTTTTCCTTTTCCAAAGTGTGCTGCATTCTGTAGCACACATAGAAAGTGGAAGACGCCATTCATGATAGCTCAAGTTCAGGGACGTATCCCTTTCGCCACATGAGCAATCATCCCTACAACGCAGGCACCCTACACCAAGGTGCGATGGTGGCTGTGTTGCCACTACAAAGCAGTTAGTACACCATCACTGAGGGAGGTACAAGTCTGCTTTGCATTTTGGTAAATGCAACACATTCCTGCACTTTCAAAATGACCCAGTGTTGGACCTGGCCCTTTTTGCAGGGTCATCCCCAAACTTTTTGCCTCCTTCCTCCTATTTTTCCTGACCTGTTTTTATGGGCTTTTGAACTCTGAGCACTTCACCACTGCTAACCAGTGCGAAAGTGCATATGCTCTCTGTGTAAATTGTACTGTTAATTGGTTTATCAAGGATTGGCATTTTTGATTTACTAGTAAGTCCCTAGTAAGGTGCACTAGAGGTGCCCAGGGCCTGTAAATCAAATGCCACTTGTGGGCCTCCAGCACTGGTTGTGCCACCCACATAAGAAGCCCTGTAATCATCTCTCAGACCTGCCACTGCAGTGTCTGTGTGTGCAGTTTTAAACTGTAAATTCGACTTGGCAAGTGTCCCCACTTGCCATGCCTAACCCTTCCCTTTTCCTACATATAAGACACCCCTAAGGTAGGCCATAGGTAGCCCATAGGTAGCCCCATGGGCAAGGTGCAGTGTATGGTTAAGGTAGGACATATACCAATGTGGTTTATACGTCCTTACAGTGAAATACTGCCAAATTTGTTTTTCACTGTTGCAAGGCCTATCTCTCTCATAGGCTAACCTGGAGGCTGCCTTTAAACATGATTAAAGCATAGCTTCCTTTTGGTAGCAGATAGACATGTGGAGTTTGGGACCTCTGAGCTCACAATTTGAAAATACATCTTTTAGTAAAGTTGGTTTTAAGATTGTGTGTTTGAAAATGCCACTTTTAGAAAGTGGGCATTTTCTTGCTTGAAGCATTTTTGTGACTCTGCCTGTTTGTGGATTCCCTGTCTGGGTTAGTTCGACAGTTGGGCTGTTTGCACCTCTCTCCAGATAATGACACAAAGGGGGGCTGGGGTGTAGCTGCATATTCTGATGAGCCATCTGCGTTAGGAGGGAGGGGATGAGTGGTCACTCACACCTAAAAGGGCTGTGCCTGCCTTCACACAATGCAGATTCCAACCCCCTGGTGTGTGTCTGAGGCATTGCCTGGGCAAAGCAGCATTTCACTATCAGGTGAGACTTTCCTTTGAAGTAAGCCTACTTCAAAGGCCAAAATGGGTATAAGAAGAGCACCCAAACCCACAGACTTTAGACACTTCATGGGGTAGACACTCTACCTCACAGACACTTCCTGGAGAAGAAACTTGTCACCAACTCCTCAGGAATGACAACTGCTACTATCTCCTCCAAGTCATCCAGCTTTTCCTGGGGTGCTGGATTTCCACCTCCAGTCTGCAATGCTGCCTTTTGGTTGTTGACCAGTTTCTCCTTAGTTCTACGCTTGCAATCGTGCCTTCGCTTCTTACAGTCAATGGCTGTCCTCTTCACCACTGTTGACTTTGTCCACTATGGACTGTGATATTGCCACTTTCTTCCCTATCAGCAATTTTGAGGTGACGAGGAGCAGGTATTGATGCTTGTTAGAAATGGGCTCTCTAGTTGGCAGAGGTATACACCCTTGTCCAAATAGGGACCACAATCCTAGTCAGGGTAAGCCACACACAATCCAAATTATCCTGTGCCCACCCTCTGGTAGCTTGGCACTGAGCAGTTAGGCTTAACTTAGAAGGCAATGTGTAAAGTATTTGTGCTATAAATCATGCAATAACACAGTGAAAACACCACAAAAATACACCACACAGGATTAGAAAAATATAAGATATCTATCTGGTTAAATTAAGGTCAAAATGATCAAGATTAAATAAGCACAAGTTGAGATATCACTTTTGCAAGTTTAAAAAGAGTATTCAGTCTCAAAAATCAACAGTTGTCTCTTGTGTGAACAAAGTACACGGTTTGCGTCGAAATTACACGCATGAATACTGCAGAGGAGGAGATGCGTGGAAAAAGGAAGGTGTGCGTCAGATTTCTCGACACGGCATAGACGATGTGTCATTTCTTCCCAGGCTGCAAGTGCTTTGCGTCTATTTCCGGCACGCAGTCTTGAGTCCTCACTGCAATTCGGGGTTCTTTTGTCACCCAGGGATGATGCGTGGAAATCCTAGGCATGCGGGACGAAGTTACAGGCGCTGCATCAGTCCGGTGGGTGATGCGTCAGAGTTTCTGTTGCACGCAGGTGCTACCTTGATCCTTCACTCAGTATGTCAGGCTGCGAAGTTCTGGCTCAGCTGTGCATCAATCCAGTAGGGCTGTGCGTCATAGTTCCTGTCACAACACAGGCACTGCGTAGATCTTCACTCGGGAAGGTGGGCTGCGTTGTTCCAGTTTAGCGGTGCAGCAATTTTCTTATCGCAGGACAGGCTGTGCATCGTTTCCGGCAGGCTATGTGTTGATTTTCAGGGCACAAGGAGTTTCCTTCAAGAGATGAAGTCTTTTTGGCCCTGAGACTTCAGAAAACAAGAGGCAAGCTCAATCCAAGCCCTTGGAGAGCACTTCTCAGCAAAGTCAGAGGCCAGCAAGGCAGCAGGGCAACACGAATTTTTTGATGCACCAGATCCTAGCACCATGGTCGTCATTGTGGAAATCTGCCACAAGCATGGCCCTAGTGTCTGTCGCACAACAGTGCTAAAAGGTTTGACTCATAGCTTCCATGTGCCAGCGATGCATCATTTCTTGTAAATGAGGCCCTATGTATGTTTTAAAGAATGTGTAACAATAGAGAGCGTAATTGTCATTGCATAACAAAAAAAAGCATGAAGCTGTGAAGGTGTATTAAGAAATATAAAGCTCAGGCATGGATTATGTCCTGGATGAGTCTCGAACTACTACTTAACCTCATCATATCTACCATCCTAGGAACACTGTGCTATTGTGTGATCTTAGATCAGATGCTCCTAAAAACATAGAGACATCATTCTGGGACCACACGTCCTGTTACCATGTGCCTTGATGAAAGAAGCCTAACAAACATTTCTGCTTTTTGGAAGTGCGATGCAAAACACAGGCCCACCACCTTCAATTTTAACGAGCCAAAGGTGAGTACATGAGCATAATATTCAAAGTTTTATAACATATTTTTGAATGAGAATACAATATGATTTTACTGGCTGTCTTTTCATAACAGGAACGATTCAATAGGAGTTCCACAGCTAACTAAATAGTTAGTTAAGTTTGCGTACATTGACACATTTTGGCCACGAAAAGCACGGAACAGGTAACTAGAAGTTGTACTAAATAGACTGTCAATACATATTCATAGATTATCATGAACCAGCGATTGATGCTTGACAAAGGGCAGACTATAATATGATCAGGCAATGCATGAGAAACACAACCACCAGAGGCATGCTCAGCTCAGATACACCTAAGGCTTCTATCCTGGAACATTGCATGTGCCCAATCATTGTTGGAAACTGGTTATCTTCCCAAAGCTTGGCACCACACGGATATGATTGCACTCCAGGAAACATGGTCACAACAGGATCTTCCGATGTCAGGCTTCATGTCCTACCAAATAAATGCAGTTAAGCACAAGCTGTATGGAAGGCCAAGTGGGGTTCTAGCAGTCTACTTCTCACTGGACTTGAAAATGGATATAGAAAAGCTGCCACAAGAAGGCCCGGACTGCCAAGTGATCAAACTATGTAACTGGACCACTGTCGATAAGCCACCGCTGCTGCTGGTCAGCTCATACATTCATCCAGACCACTCTCGAAAGTGGGTAGCAATAAAAAGGCTAATGGCCATCATCTTGCACTACCATCAAATTCATACAGACTAGGACATCATCTTAATTAGAGATTTTAATTCAAACTTAATAAAGGTGCAAGAGGATGATGGAATACTGGAGTGCTGAGAACTCCTACTGGAACATCCTGACACAGGTGTCGTCGAACCTTACACGTCACGACCAGCAGGGAGCGCAGTTAGTGACGTCATAGGAATACCTTAAACTACAGGTTCTTAATGGAAGATTCCCAGGTGACTCTCTACCGAGCCACACTTTCCAGGGCCCTAACTCACGGTCCATTATAGATGACACCTTGGTTACATTGCCTCTGATCCCCCTGGTACGGCAATTAAAAAAATACACTACATCCAGTGACCAGTCCTACCAAATACTCACCCTAAGGTCCTCCCTACCTGTTCATCCCCATGTCCCGAAACAGGTGGGCTCAATAGAGTCAACAAGCTTGAAGAGACTACGGTGGTCATCTGACACAATAGCAGCCTTATCTTTATCTGCAAAGCTGCAGATGCTGGAGAGCCTAAAAAATCATGCACATATATTGGGCACCTAGGACGATTTCAGAGAGAAAATACAGGACTATCCCTCTTCCCCTAACCTATAACGGCCTGCTCAGGGAATCAGCCAAATCACTACTGCCCATCTTTTGAACTCAAGGTACCTCCTTAAAAAAGATCAAAGGAGGCTGGCAAGACGCCGAAGGCATGAGTATTTTTTGGTTAAAACTAATACATACTGCGAAAAGGGAACAAAAACAGGAAATTCTGGGAAATCATTAACCATTTAACCACTCGATAGAATTTAATTAAGAACTCAAACATCTGTGAAAATGACTGGGTGAGCAACCTCAAGACAATTTTTTCAACTAAGTGCCAACCCTTTAGAAACACCCCCTCAATTACCATCATGAACACCTGCAAGGGGAAACATTCATCCGCTGGAAGACAGGGAGATGACTGACCTCACTCTGTCCACTGACAGGACATACCAAGCACTCCTTAAGGCCTGCCAAGAAGCCTTCCACAAGCCATCTTCAGGGAAAAGCAGTCTTCTGGTCAGAAGTGCTCCCTATATCAGGAAGCAAGAATAGGAGGAGACATCCGAGAGAGCTGGCGATGCTCTATAATAAATCCTACCTTTAAGAGAGGCAACACAGACAACCCAGGTGACTACAGGTTAATTGCCCTTATTGATGTTGAGGCAAAAAACTACACCTGCCTGCTCCTCGCTGAACAAACAGCATGGTCAGAAAAACACAATATTATTTCACCTAATCAAACAGGCTTCAAAAAAAGGGTAGGCACCACGACGAATATCCTAATAACCTCCTTTCTCATAGAGCAGACGGCGGCAAAGAAAAATATACATTGGCTTTATTGATGTTAACGCCGCCTTTGACAGAGTGAACAAATATTTGGAACAAACTGAAGCAATGGGGTCTCCAGGCCCCCCTCCTGAATGCAGTAATCTCTTTCTGCTCAGGTACCTGGGTACAAATAAAAAAAAGAGATGGCACAGGGCTCTCAAGCAAAATCCGCACAACCCTTGGCCTGAAACAAGACTGTGTGCTTGCCCCGCATCTGCTCAACTTGTTTATGGCAGACCTGACTCCAGCTTTGGATGCCGGAAAAGTTCACCCTCCACGGTTAGGAGGGATTACACTGACACATTTACTATACACCGACAATCTGATACTGTTCAGCTGCACCAAGGTCGATTTCCAAAGAATCTAGCCAACTACGTTGAACCCAACCAGCAGGAAATCAACGTGTCCAAATCCAAAATAATGCAGGTAAGATGAAGAAAGATTTTCAGATCAAGGATGGCTCTAAACGTTTGCTGGAGGCGGTGCTGTATTACAAATATCTGGGAGTAATTATAGATGCTCAAGGCACGTTCAGTCAACAGACGAAATACATCATTCTAAAAGGTTCAGCATTAAGTTATGCTTTCTCCCTCTGGCCAATCGGCTACACGCACCATCATTCCAACCACTGCTAACTCTCGTCTCATCCAGATTGCTTCCTACACTAACCTATGCTAGAGTGGCTATGCACGGTCTGGAAGAGCCCCTGACAGTTAAAAATCTGCTCAAGGTATTTAGGCGAGTTTTCAAATTACCAAACTCTGCTCCCCCAGCGCAGCTATGCCTGGAATTCAGACTTGTACGGCAAGACCTGGAAGCAAAAGTACAGGCGGGAAAAACTTGGCATAAAATTAGCCACTCATCCGACAAATTAAACGACGCACTTTGGCGGGCCATAGAAAATGACCAGCACTCAGCCTACAATACTTACCTTCAGTCATCTATCAGCCAACTACGGCTCCAAGATCTGTGGGAGGCAGCATTGATATACAAATCATTCACAAGAGGTGCTAACAAGCCAGAAAAAATGCTTTAATTATCTCAAGACAAAGTGAAATTTAGTGCCCGCTCACACACATGGATGATCATAAGGCACTATGGAAAACTAGAACCGGCGGCCTACCTCTCTGTTCCTTATCCCATGAAACACAAGTTAATGATAATGCGACAAGGAAACCTGCCAAACTTGGCTAACACTCGGTTATGGAGGAACACTACTTTGCAGAATTGCAGGCATTGCTTGTGCCAAAAGGAAGATCTTGCACACATAACCTTCACTTGCCTGGGTCTGGTATACCCCAAAAGGAGGTTTCCCAAGAGAACGTTCAATGACAGAGGCATAAGGACCTGCAGAGGGGCCATAGTAGCTTGTTTCAACCCACACAATCCCCAGCTAAACTGTAAATTTGTCAAGTACTTGACACTTGGGTTGCAATAAAAGGGATGTCCAGGTCAGTAGCTGACTGCACGGCACAATCAAAACTCACTAACTCTACCAGGTCACACTGAGATTATACCAACAGCACTCAGGTCAATTGGATCAAGGTACTTGTCTAACGCACAGGGCACCACAGATCTTTTCAAAATCTTATGTCTAAAAAGCCTTTAAAAGATGAGATGCATTAGTCCCTGGGGTCGGGTAAGTATCACATTTTGGAGAATTCAAAAGCTTTCTATGGCACGCTTAATCCCCATGACAGTAACTGAATGATTTGTCACACTTAGGGTCAGATGTATCATTCTTTACAATAGCAATTACCTAATTGCGATGTTTTGTGAATCGCAATTAAGTAATCGCTATTGGAATGTATGAAACTCTAGGAGTTTCATTCTGCGATTTGAAAGGGCTCACAAAAGGACCTACCTCATTAACCTCTTCTGTGCCTTGGACGAGATGATCTCGTCCAAGGCTACAGTTCCCCTGTGCCTTGGACGAGATCATCTCGTCCATGGCACAGGGGAACTTGGGGGCGCGCTAGCGCGCCCCCCGTGCACCCTCCTTCCCCCCCCAAGTCGGGGATGGAAGGGGAAGACCTTCCCCTTCCACCCCCGACCCCCCCCAACCCCCCCCTGTGACGTCAGCGCGCGCGCGCGCGCTGATGTGTCACAGGGGCCTCCCTCGTCGCGCTGGAAGCTCTGCTTCCAGCGCGATTGAAAAAGAAATGCAAAAGCATTTCTTTTTCAATCACTTGGGAGGCCCGGAGGGGCTTCAAAGGGAAGGAAAAGTATTTCCTTCCCTTTGAAGTCCCTCCGAGGGTTTCAAAAGCCGGATTGCTTGCAATCCGGTTTTTGAAACCCCACTAGACACCAGGGATTTTTTTTTTTTTTCGTAGAAATTGACAAAAGGGAGCGACCCCTTGGGCAAGGGTCGCTCCCAGGGGGGGCATTTTTTTGAAAAGGCCTTTTCTGCCCCCCCTGGGGGCAGATCGGCCTTATTAGGCCGATCTGCCCCCAGGGGGGGCAGAAACCTCTAGGCACCAGGGACCATTTTTTTTTTTTTTTTTTCATTTTTTTTTATTGAGGTGGGGAGCGACCCCTTAGGCAAGGGTCGTTCCCCTTGGGGGAAAATTATATTTTGGCCATTTCTGCCCCCCTTGGGGGCAGATTGGCCTATTTTGATGAGGCCAATCTGCCCCCAAGGGGGGTAGAAACCACTAGACACCAGGGATTTTTTTTATTTTTTATTGTTATTGACAAAAGGGAGCGACCCCTTGGGCAAGGGTCGCTCCCAGGGGGGCATATTTTCGGGAAGGCCTTTTCTGCCCCCCCTGGGGGCAGATCGGCCTACTATTAGGCCGATCTGCCCCCAGGGGGGGCAGAAACCTCTAGGCACCAGGGACCATTTTTTTTTTTTGTTTCATTTTTTTTTTTTTTGGTGGGGAGCGACCCCTTAGGCAAGGGTCGCTCCCCTTGGGGGAAAATTATATTTTGCCCATTTCTGCCCCCCTTGGGGGCAGATTGGCCTATTTTGATGAGGCCAATCTGCCCCCAAGGGGGGTAGAAACCACTAGACACCAGGGAGTTTTTTCTTTGCGTGAATTTCACGCAAAGGGAGCGACCACTTAGGCAAGGGTCGCTCCCTGGGGGGGAGGGGAATTTATTTTAGGCCATTTCTGCCCCCCCTGGGGGCAGATCGGCCTATTATTAGGCCGATCTGCCCCCAGGGGGGGAAGAAACCTCTAGGCGCCAGGGCAAATGTTTTTTTTGTGTTTTTTTTTTTGTTCTTTTTTCTTTTTTTTAGAGATGGGGAGCGACCCATCAGGCAAGGGTCGCTCCCCTGGGGGGCAAATTGTATTTAGACCATTTCTGCCCCCCTGGGGCAGATTGGCCGATTTTAGGTCAATCTGCCCCCAAGGGGGCAGAAACCACTAGGCACCGGGGATTTGTTTTTTGGCGCCAATGTCACGCAGGGGGAGCGACCCCGTAGGCAAGGGTCGCTCCCGGGGGGGGGGTGGGGGTTAGGGGGGCAAATTTATTTTAGGCCATTTCTGCCCCCCCGGGGGACAGATCGGCCTATTATTAGGCCGAACTGCCCCCGGGGGGGGGCAGAACACTCTAGGCGCCAGGGCAATTTTTTTTTTTTTTTTTTTTTTTTTGTTGTTTCTTTTTTTAGAGATGGGGAGCGACCCATCAGGCAAGGGTCGCTCCCCTGGGGGGCAAATTGTATTTAGACCATTTCTGCCCCCCTGGGGGCAGATTGGCCAATTTTAGGTCAATCTGCCCCCAAGGGGGCAGAAATCACTAGGCACCGGGGATTTGTTTTTTGGCGCCAATGTCACGCAGGGGGAGCGACCCCGTAGGCAAGGGTCGCTCCCGGGGAGGGGGTGGGGGTTGGGGGGGCAAATTTATTTTAGGCCATTTCTGCCCCCCGGGGGACAGATCGGACTATTATTAGGCCGAACTGCCCCCGGGGGGGGGGGCAGAACACTCTAGGCGCCAGGGCAATTTTTTTTTTGTGTTTTTTTTTTTGTTGTTTCTTTTTTTAGAGATGGGGAGCGACCCATCAGGCAAGGGTCGCTCCCCTGGGGGGCAAATTGTATTTAGACCATTTCTGCCCCCCTGGGGGCAGATTGGCCAATTTTAGGTCAATCTGCCCCCAAGGGGGCAGAAATCACTAGGCACCGGGGATTTGTTTTTTGGCGCCAATGTCACGCAGGGGGAGCGACCCCGTAGGCAAGGGTCGCTCCCGGGGAGGGGGTGGGGGTTGGGGGGGCAAATTTATTTTAGGCCATTTCTGCCCCCCCGGGGGACAGATCGGACTATTATTAGGCCGAACTGCCCCCGGGGGGGGGGGGCAGAACACTCTAGGCGCCAGGGCAATTTTTTTTTTGTGTTTTTTTTTTTTGTTGTTTCTTTTTTTAGAGATGGGGAGCGAACCATCAGGCAAGGGTCGCTCCCCTGGGGGGCAAATTGTATTTAGACCATTTCTGCCCCCCTGGGGGCAGATTGGCCAATTTTAGGTCAATCTGCCCCCAAGGGGGCAGAAATCACTAGGCACCGGGGATTTGTTTTTTGGCGCCAATGTCACGCAGGGGGAGCGACCCCGTAGGCAAGGGTCGCTCCCGGGGAGGGGGTGGGGGTTGGGGGGGCAAATTTATTTTAGGCCATTTCTGCCCCCCCGGGGGACAGATCGGACTATTATTAGGCCGAACTGCCCCCGGGGGGGGGGGGGCAGAACACTCTAGGCGCCAGGGCAATTTTTTTTTTGTGTTTTTTTTTTTGTTGTTTCTTTTTTTAGAGATGGGGAGCGACCCATCAGGCAAGGGTCGCTCCCCTGGGGGGGCAAATTGTATTTAGACCATTTCTGCCCCCCTGGGGGCAGATTGGCCAATTTTAGGTCAATCTGCCCCCAAGCGGGCAGAAACCACTAGGCACCGGGGATTTGTTTTTTGGCACCAATGTCACGCAGGGGGCGCGACCCCGTAGGCAAGGGTTGCTCCCGGGGGGGGGGGCAAATTTATTTTAGGCCATTTCTGCCCCCCCGGGGGACAGATCGGCCTATTATTAGGCCGAACTGCCCCCGGGGGGGGGGCAGAACACTCTAGGCGCCAGGGCAATTTTTTTTTTGTGTTTTTTTTTTTTTGTTGTTTCTTTTTTTAGAGATGGGGAGCGACCCATCAGGCAAGGGTCGCTCCCCTGGGGGGGCAAATTGTATTTAGACCATTTCTGCCCCCCTGGGGGCAGATTGGCCAATTTTAGGTCAATCTGCCCCCAAGGGGGCAGAAACCACTAGGCACCGGGGATTTGTTTTTTGGCGCCAATGTCACGCAGGGGGAGCGACCCCGTAGGCAAGGGTCGCTCCCGGGGGGGGGGGGGTTGGGGGGGCAAATTTATTTTAGGCCATTTCTGCCCCCCCGGGGGACAGATCGGCCTATTATTAGGCCGAACTGCCCCCGGGGGGGGGCAGAACACTCTAGGCGCCAGGGCAATTTTTTTTGTGTGTGTTTTTTTTGTTGTTGTTTCTTTTTTTAGAGATGGGGAGCGACCCATCAGGCAAGGGTCGCTCCCCTGGGTGGGCAAATTGTATTTAGACCATTTCTGCCCCCCTGGGGGCAGATTGCCCAATTTTAGGTCAATCTGCCCCCAAGGGGGCAGAAACCACTAGGCACCGGGGATTTGTTTTTTGGCGCCAATGTCACGCAGGGGGAGCGACCCCGTAGGCAAGGGTCGCTCCCGGGGGGGGGATGGGGGTTGGGGGGGCAAATTTATTTTAGGCCATTTCTGCCCCCCCGGGGGGCAGATCGGCCTATCATTAGGCCGATCTGCCCCCGGGGGGGGCAGAAACCTCTAGGCGCCAGGGGAATTTTTCTTTTTTTTCTTTGTTTTTTTTTTTTAGAGATGGGGAGCGACCCATCAGGCAAAAGTCGCTCCCCTGGGGGACAAATTGTATTTAGGCCATTTCTGCCCCCCTTGGGGGCAGATTGGCTGAGTTTAGGTCAACCTGCCCCCAAGGGGGCAGAAACCACTAGGCACCGGGGATTTGTTTTTTGGTGCCAATGTCACGCAGGGGGAGCGACCCCGTAGGCAAGGGTCGCTCCCGGCGGGGGAGGGTGGGGGTTGGGGGGGCAAATTTATTTTAGGGCATTTCTGCCCCCCCCCCCCCCTGGGGCCGGCTGAGCTACAGGCCAAACACCACAGGTAGGCACCTTGCAAAAAACACCTCTGTTTTCGGCGAAAAAATATGTTGTGTCCACGTTGTGTTTTGGGCCATTTCCTTTTGTGGGCGCTAGGCCTACCCACAGAAGTGATGTACCATTTTTATCGAGAGACTTAGGGGAACGCTGGGTGGAAGGAAATTTGTGGCTCCTCTCAGATTCCAGAACTTTCTGTCACCGAAATGAGAGGAAAAAGTGTTTTTTGGGCCAAATTTTGATGTTTGCAAAGGATTCTGGGTAACATAACCTGGTCAGAGCCCCGCAAGTCACCCCATCTTAGATTCCCCTGGGTTTCTAGTTTTCAAAAATGCACTGGTTTGCTAGGTTTCCTCAGGTGTCGGCTGAGCTACAGGCCAAAATCCACAGGTAGGCACTGCTTTTTATAAAAAAATGTGATGTGTCCACGTTGTGTTTTGGGCCCTTTCCTTTCGTGGGCGCTAGTCCTACCCACACAAGTGAGGTATCATTTTTATCGGGAGACTTGGGGGAACGCTGGGTAGAAGGAAATTTGTGGCTCCTCTCAGATTCTAGAACTTTCTGCCACAGAAATGTGAGTAACATGTGTATTTTTAGCCAAATTTTGAGGTTTGCAAAGGATTCTGGGTAACAGAACCTGGTCCGAGCCCCGCAAGTCACCCCTCCTTGGATTCCCCTAGGTCTCTAGTTTTCAGAAATGCACAGGTTTGGTAGGTTTCCCTAGGTGCCGGCTGAGCTAGAGGCCAAAATCTACAGGTAGGCACTTCGCAAAAAACACCTCTGTTTTTTTCCAAAATTTAGGATGTGTCCACGTTGCGCTTTGGGGTGTTTCCTGTCGCCGGCGCTAGGCCTACCCACGCAAGTGAGGTATCATTTTTATCGGGAGACTTGGGGGAACGCTGGGTGGAAGGAAATTTGTAGCTCCTCTCAGATTCCAGAACTTTCTGCCACAGAAATGTGAGGGACATGTGTTTTTTTAGCCAAATTTTGAGGTTTGCAAAGGATTCTGGGTAACAGAACCTGGTCCGAGCCACACAAGTCACCCCTCCTTGGATTCCCCTAGGTCTCTAGTTTTCAGAAATGTACAGGTTTGGTAGGTTTCCCTAGGTGGCGGCTGAGCTAGAGGCCGAAATCTACAGGTAGGCACTTCGCTAAAAACAGCTCTGTTTTTTTCCAAAATTTAGGATGTGTCCACGTTGCGCTTTGGGGTGTTTCCTGTCGCCGGCGCTAGGCCTACCCACGCAAGTGAGGTATCATTTTTATCGGGAGACTTGGGGGAACGCTGGGTGGAAGGAAATTTGTAGCTCCTCTCAGATTCCAGAACTTTCTGCCACAGAAATGTGAGGGACATGTGTTTTTTTAGCCAAATTTTGAGGTTTGCAAAGGATTCTGGGTAACAGAACCTGGTCCGAGCCACACAAGTCACCCCTCCTTGGATTCCCCTAGGTCTCTAGTTTTCAGAAATGTACAGGTTTGGTAGGTTTCCCTAGGTGGCGGCTGAGCTAGAGGCCAAAATCTCTAGGTAGTCACTTTGCTAAAAACAGCTCTGTTTTCTGTGATGTGTCCACGTTGTGTTTTGGGGCATATCCTGTCGCGGGCGCTAGGCCTACCCACACAAGTGAGGTATCATTTTTATCGGGAGACGTGGGGGAACGCTGGGTGGAAGGAAATTTGTGGCTCCTCTCAGATTCCAGAACTTTCTGCCACAGAAATGTGAGGAACATGTGTTTTTTTAGCCAAATTTTGAGATTTGCAAAGGATTCTGGGTAACAGAACCTGGTCCGAGCCCCGCAAGTCACCCCTCCTTGGATTCCCCTAGGTCTCTAGTTTTCAGAAATGCACAGGTTTGGTAGGTTTCCCTAGGTGGCGGCTGAGCTAGAGGCCAAAATCTACAGGTAGTCACTTTGCTAAAAACAGCTCTGTTTTCTGTGATATGTCCACGTTGTATTTTGGGGCATATCCTGTCGCGGGCGCTAGGCCTACCCACACAAGTGAGGTATCATTTTTATCGGGAGACGTGGGGGAACGCTGGGTGGAAGGAAATTTGTGGCTCCTCTCAGATTCCAGAACTTTCTGCCACAGAAATGTGAGGAACATGTGTTTTTTTAGCCAAATTTTGAGATTTGCAAAGGATTCTGGGTAACAGAACCTGGTCTGAGCCCCGCAAGTCACCCCTCCTTGGATTCCCCTAGGTCTCTAGTTTTCAGAAATGCACAGGTTTGGTAGGTTTCCCTAGGTGGCGGCTGAGCTAGAGGCCAAAATCTACAGGTAGTCACTTTGCTAAAAACAGCTCTGTTTTCTGTGATATGTCCACGTTGTGTTTTGGGGCATATCCTGTCGCGGGCGCTAGGCCTACCCACACAAGTGAGGTATCATTTTTATCGGGAGACGTGGGGGAACGCTGGGTGGAAGGAAATTTGTGGCTCCTCTCAGATTCCAGAACTTTCTGCCACAGAAATGTGAGGAACATGTGTTTTTTTAGCCAAATTTTGAGATTTGCAAAGGATTCTGGGTAACAGAACCTGGTCTGAGCCCCGCAAGTCACCCCTCCTTGGATTCCCCTAGGTCTCTAGTTTTCAGAAATGCACAGGTTTGGTAGGTTTCCCTAGGTGGCGGCTGAGCTAGAGGCCAAAATCTACAGGTAGTCACTTTGCTAAAAACAGCTCTGTTTTCTGTGATATGTCCACGTTGTGTTTTGGGGCATATCCTGTTGCGGGCGCTAGGCCTACCCACACAAGTGAGGTATCATTTTTATCGGGAGACGTGGGGGAACGCTGGGTGGAAGGAAATTTGTGGCTCCTCTCAGATTCCAGAACTTTCTGCCACAGAAATGTGAGGAACATGTGTTTTTTTAGCCAAATTTTGAGGTTTGCAAAGGATTCTGGGTAACAGAACCTGGTCCGAGCCCCGCAAGTCACCCCTCCTTGGATTCCCCTAGGTCTCTAGTTTTCAGAAATGCATAGGTTTGGTAGGTTTCCCTAGGTGGCGGCTGAGCTAGAGGCCAAAATCTACAGGTAGTCACTTTGCTAAAAACAGCTCTGTTTTCTGTGATATGTCCACGTTGTGTTTTGGGGCATATCCTGTCGCGGGCGCTAGGCCTACCCACACAAGTGAGGTATCATTTTTATCGGCAGACGTGGGGGAACGCTGGGTGGAAGGAAATTTGTGGCTCCTCTCAGATTCCAGAACTTTCTGCCACAGAAATGTGAGGAACATGTGTTTTTTTAGCCAAAGTTTGAGGTTTGCAAAGGATTCTGGGTAACAGAACCTGGTCCGAGCCACACAAGTCACCCCTCCTTGGATTCCCCTAGGTCTCTAGTTTTCAGAAATGTACAGGTTTGGTAGGTTTCCCTAGGTGGCGGCTGAGCTAGAGGCCAAAATCTACAGGTAGTCACTTTGCTAAAAACAGCTCTGTTTTCTGTGATGTGTCCACGTTGTGTTTTGGGGCATATCCTGTCGCGGGTGCTAGGCCTACCCACACAAGTGAGGTATCATTTTTATCGGGAGACGTGGGGGAACGCTGGGTGGAAGGAAATTTGTGGCTCCTCTCAGATTCCAGAACTTTCTGCCACAGAAATGTGAGGAACATGTGTTTTTTTAGCCACATTTTGAGGTTTGCAAAGGATTCTGGGTAACAGAACCTGGTCCGAGCCACACAAGTCACCCCTCCTTGGATTCCCCTAGGTCTCTAGTTTTCAGAAATACACAGGTTTGGTAGGTTTCCCTAGGTGGCGGCTGAGCTAGAGGCCAAAATCTACAGGTAGTCACTTTGCTAAAAACAGCTCTGTTTTCTGTGATGTGTCCACGTTGTGTTTTGGGGCATATCCTGTCGCGGGTGCTAGGCCTACCCACACAAGTGAGGTACCATTTTTATCGGGAGACTTGGGGGAACATAGATTAGCAAAACAAGTACTATTGCCCCTTGTCTTTCTCTACATTTTTTCCTTCCAAATATAGGAGTGTGTGTAAAAAAGACATCTATTTGAGAAATTCCCTGTAATTCACGTGCTACTATGGTCACCCCGGAATTCAGAGATGTGCAAATAACCACTGCTCCTCAACACCTTATCTTGTGCCCTTTTTGGAAATGCAAAGGTTTTCTTGATAGCAATTTTTTACTCCTTATATTTCAGCAAATGAATTGCTGTATACCCGGTATAGAATGAAAACGCACTGCAGGGTGCAGCTCATTTATTGGCTCTGGGTTCCTCGGGTTCTTGATGAACCTACAAACCCTATATATCCCCGCAACCAGAGGAGTCCAGCAGACGTAACGGTATATTGCTTTCGATAATCTGACATTGCAGGGAAAAGTTACAGAGTAAAACGTAGAGAAAAATTGATGGTTTTTTCACCTCAATTTCAATATTTTTCTTTTTCAGCTGTTATTTTCTGTAGGAAACCCTTGTAGGATCTACACAAATGACCCCTTGCTGAATTCAGAATTTTGTCTACTTTTCAGAAATGTTTAGGTTTCTGGGATCCAGCATTGGTTTCATGACCATTCCTGTCACTGACTGGAAGGAGGCTGAAAGCACAAAAAATTGCACAAATGGGGTATGCCCCAGTAAAATGCCAAAATTGTGTTGAAAAATTGGGTTTTCGGATTCAAGTCTGCCTGTTCCTGAAAGCTGGGAAGCTGCTGAGTTTAACACCGCAGACCCTTTGTTGATGCCATTTTCAGGGGAAAAACCACAGGCCTTCTTCTGCAGCCCCTTTTTCCAATTTTTTTTAAAAAAACGAAATTTTCACTGTATTTTGGCCAATTTCTTGGCCTCCTTCAGGGGAACCCACAAAGTCTGGGTACCTTTAGAATCCCTAGGATGTTGGAAAAAAAGGACGCAAATTTGGCTTGGTTAGCTTATGTGGACAAAAAGTTATGAGGGCCTAAGCGCGAACTGCCCCAAATAGGCAAAAAAGGGCCTGGCACAGGAGGGGGAAAAGGCCTGGCAGCGAAGGGGTTAATGTTCATGACGTTGGTCGCAGTTTGCGAGCCATTGCGAATGGCTACAATCATAGGGATAGTGGCCTGCTGTGCTCAGCAGACCACCACGTTTGTGCTTGCTTTTCAATAAAGAATTTTTTTTTTTTTTTTTTCTAAATGCAGCCCGTTTTCCTTAAAGGAAAACGTGATGCGTTTAAAAATGAAAATTGAAAAGTTTTCTTTTCATTTTTTAAGAGTAGGCAGTGGTCCGTGGGATCACTGCATGCTCTTAAAAAAGGTTTTCGTATTTCCCTTTGCGAATGGGTTACCACCAATTTGAAATTGGTGGTAACTGCAATTGTTTTGCAACCGCATTCAGGGTCGCAAAACAATCATACATACCTCTGAGATTCGGTATTAGGAAGGGACGCCCTTGACACGCCCCTTCCTAATACCGAATTGCTATGTAGTCGCAAATCCAATTTGCGATTTGGTAACAAGTTACCGAATCACAAAGTGAACTTGTCACGTACCAAAATGCACTTTTGCGATTGCAAACAGCCCGTTGGTCCAGTTGTAATCGCAAAAATGTTTGATACATCTGGCCCTTAAACACTCTGATCTTACAGACTTGACTAAATCTGTATATGTTTTATTATAGCTGACACCTTTTAGAAGAGTTAATGGATTTTTATGGCATGCTCTTAAATGGCAGGTAATTGATGAATGGTGTGGCACTTTTAGGTATTTCTGAACCTTGGGACTGACTAAACCCGGCACACCTTTTAACTACAAGCTGAGAAAACACTAACTAATGGTACATGGTCATGAGCCTCCCTCCCTAGTCTCTCAACCAAAAACTGGGAGATGGGAGGCCCGGGAAAGCTAAAACGCAAAACTAGTTTTCTTTTTATTTTAATAAATAATTGCACTGTAACAGGAATTTTTAATCACAATGGAATCCCTTTATTCCGTAAATGGTAAAAATTGTTACCGTTTCATTAACTTGAAACAATAAAATAAAATCTGAATCTGAATCAAGCAATGTTCCTAATGAAAAAATGTGTGACGTGCTTTAGATGCCTTTGAAATAAAGCACTACGCGTGAAAGGACTAGTGTCACAGATTGAGCTCTCTGACAATGTGCTTTCTATGGCTCGATAAAGCTGTGTGATCATGCTGGGTAACTCGATTCTGCTATCCTAAATTAAAGATTGCCATGGGTTTAGTAATACAGCGTGTGCGTCTTAGTTAGGTTACACTTAATTGGGACACTGTATTAATGGGGTTGTTTCAAACGGCACACATTGCTTACCAAGCTTTGCAATGGGATTTCAAGCTGTTTAACTGGGAAACTAATTACTTATTCATCATTTACAGGGGAAAAATGTACCCTAGGGAGGCGCATAACAGTTCGCAAAACTCAAGCTCACTTTGTTCCTCCTGTTCAATCTTAGTAGGCCGTGGGCCTGACGAGGAAAGCTCTGGGCTGTGATCCCAAAGGTAATTAGGAGGTAAATTCCTCCACTATTGTATTCTGACACTTTGAAACCATGAGTTTCACCACACTTTAAAAAATAATCTCACATACTCTGAGGAGATGAGGTACATTAAACCTTTATTCAACCTGCTTAAAACAGCTTGAATCTTGAAGCTCCAATCATAGTTATAGAAATGTACCAATATTAGACAGGATCACCTTTGATTCTCTAGGCTCAATATTTGATAATAAGGGCCACCCTCCATGTATTTATATATCTTCCCTTGGAATTTAGTGGAGATATACATCAACAGGTCTCCTTTGGCCCTGCCAAAATTAGAGTGTACTGCAGGCACATGGAAGTTCATATAGGCCCTCATTGTGACATTGGTGGTAAATCCCACTTACCGCTCGCCGACTGCCGCCAACTTACCGCAGCTGCGGCGGATATCTGTTCACCATATTATGACACACACACACCAATCCGTCACTATTCAGCCACACACACAATTCCGCCACGCCAAAGGTCAGTGATAAACTGGTGGTATCCAAACCCACACCGTCACGCCAACAGAACAACACCCATCACATTATGACCCACAAATCACCACGGCGGACATTCAATGGTGGTAAACCACTGGCGGTACCGACCGCCGTGCTCAAAATGAACACCCACAAACAAAACATTGGACAATTTAAATAACACACACCTGACACCCATACACACCCCACACCACTATGAAACACACACCCACATTACCCACAACCCTTTACGATTACAAACCATTGGCACAAGACAGACACCAAGACCACAGACAATACCAGAGCCACACACTACCTACACCTATACACCACCCATGTACCCCACATCACACACCCCAACACATTAACCTACACACCCTCACCTACACACCTCACACAACACCCATGGCACCACAAAGACACCACCGATTCACAAAGGAGGAGCTAAGGGTCATGGTGGAGGAAATCATCAGGGTAGAACCACAGCTATTTGGAGCATATGTGCAGCAGATATCGATAGCTAGGAAGATGGAGCTTTGTCGGAGAATCGTAGACAGGGTCAATGCCATGGGACACCACCCAAGAATTAGGGATGACATCAGGAAGAGGTGGAAAGACCTACGGGGGAAGGTACATTCCACTGCAGCAAGACACCAGCTCGCTGTACAGAGGACTAGTGGTGGACCCCCGCCTCCTCCCCCACAACTCACAGCATGGGAGGAGCAAGCCTTGGCAATACTGTATCCTGAAGGTCTGGCCGGAGTAGGAGGAGGACTGGACTCTGGAAAGTTACTCTCTACTACTATCACACCCCTACCTGCATGCCATCACATACCCTCACCCTCACTCCCATCACTCCACCACGTCCCACACACCCCACCAGCACATCTCACTCATCCCAATGCCAAGCCCTGCATTCCATACCAATGCATGGACACCACTCACAGCCCTGCATGGACACCTATCACTGAAGCATGCACACTAGAGAGAATCAGCTATCCCACCACATACCAACTTACACAAGTGAAAGCTGCCAGGGCAAATACAACCAAAGAGGGCAAGCCACGGGTGCACAATATGTCAGACACAGAAACAATAACACATCATTTACATCCCCACAGGTACCCCCAGCCAATGTTAGCGGAGAGGAGGTGCCAGCAATATCCAGTCCCCCAACTGAAGAGGCCCACAGTGATGACAGCAACTCTGGTCTTCAGGATCTGGATGACCAACCTGGCCCATCAGGAACCTCTGGACAGTCGGTTGCCCAGTCACACACCACCACAGAGCCTCCCCCATCAGGAAACACCACCACAGCACCCACCCAGTGTACCCACACCTCTGTCCCCAGGACACGTCAATCAGCAGTGTGTCCACCTCTACAGAGACCCAGGGCACACTTCACCCCTAAGACAATCAGGGACCTGGGGTCAGTGGCAATGGGCACACGGTTCAGGGGACAGATGCACAGGCCAACAGGGAAACGGGGAGGACTGATGTGTGCCAGGGGAGGACAGGCCCAGGGAACTGACTCTCCAGAAGGCACTTGTATAGATCCTGGAGCATAGCAACATTCCCAGGACATGATGGGCCAGATCCTGGACAATGTGCAGGAGAACAGGCGGCTCCAGGACGGACAGTACCAGGGGATCAGGGAGGACTTGCAGGCCATTAACACCACCCTGGTGTCCATAGCAGGTGCTGGCAGACATGGTCAATTTTATGAGGGAGGCAGTCACACAACAGTGGGCCCCTGCCACTAGTCAGACATCTGAACTACCTTCCACCTCCGCTGCCGCTAGTGGACAGAAGGCCCCACCACAGGACAAATGGGCCACCAGCACCCCTCCACCTGCAGAAGGTGAACCACCCCACTACCGTTCCCTGTGATCCAGACAGAAGCCAGAGACACTTGTCAAGACCCCCACCAGGAAATGGGACTTTCCTGATTGTCATCCTTGTGTCCCACCCTGTCTACCTTGAACTGCCATTGCTCCCCTTCCTATGTCCCCTTGGACAATGCACCTGTGCTACAGACTGGAACAATACTCTGTACTTTCCAACATCATCACCCCATCCCATTGCACTTGCCCCTCAATCTTTTAGCACTTCAGTAAACACCCTCGGTAAAAAAGAAGTATGGAGTATATCAAATTTTTCAAGTGTATATTCATTTAACCAGGTACAAACATTGCAATTCAACTGTACAGAAAATGAGCATAGGTTAATGACCTGTAGCTGGCTGCAGTGATCACATCAGGAGCATATGTGAGGCACCAACATCTGTAAAAGGGTACAGTAAGTGGGTTCAGAAGTGGGAAATTACAGCATACCAGTGGCACAGAAATTCCAAAAATGTCAGTGAAATGTGAAGTAACACTGTCTTACCTGTGTGTCATTGGAAGTATCGTCTGATGACTGATATTCTGTTGTCCTCATCCTCATCGTCTGCCTCCTCATCCTCACTGTCCACAGGGTCCACTGCTGCCACACGGGCATCTCCAGTCTCCTCCTCCTGAAGAAAGCACATGGAGTCTCAGGGCAAGGTTGTGCAACATGCAGCATGCCACTATTATCTGGCAGACCTTCTTGGGTGAGTAGCCCAGGGATCCACCTGTTAGATGGAGGAACCTAATCCTGGTCTTCAGGAGGCCAAAGGTCCTTTCTATAATCCTTCGGGTTCACCCATGTGCCTCATTATAACGTTCTTCTGCCCTTGTCCTGGCATTCCTCACATGGGTCAGCAGCCATGAGAGGCTGGGTTAACCAGAGTCACCTGCAATATTGAGGGACAACATTTAGCCACACACTATCCCATATGGCCCACACTATACCCATACACCAACATATACTGGGAGGAGACCAGGGATCACCTATTAGCCACACCCTGCGCCTCTGTAGTTGGCCCATCACATTTGGGATGCTGCTATTCCTCACGACAAAGGCGTCATGCACCAACCCAGGATACTTAGCATTGACGAGGGATATGTACTAGTCCGCCAAGCACACCATCTGTACATTCATAGAGTGGAAACTCTTACGATTTCTGAACACCTGTTCACTTTGACAGGGGGGACAAATGCAATATGTGTTCCATCAATCGCCCCAATTATGTTTGGGATATGTCCCATTGCATAGAAGTAAGCCTTCACTGTGGTCAAATCTTCAACCTAGGGAAATACAATGCAGCTGCACATGTGTTTATTCAGGGCAAACAACACTCTGGTCAGCACATTTGTGAACATTGGCTGTGACATTTCTGCTGCCAATCCCACTGTCACTTGGAAAGAACCAGTTGCCAGGAAATGGAGCACAGATAGAACTTGCACAAGCGGGGGATCCCAGTGGGGTGACGGATAGCAGATATCAGGTCATGCTCCAATTGGGCACACAGCTCTGTGATTGTTTCTATAGGTGAGGATGATGTGCCTGTCCTCCATTGTTGCCAAGTCCACCAGGGATCTGTACATGGGGGTATGTTTCCATCTACTATTCATCTGCAGCGATAGCTATCTATGGGGCAAAAGAGTGAGGAGCTGGTCACAATCTGAAAAATGGGGCTGCAACAGAACTTTGCATGCTGTTAACTTGTAATGGGTCAGTGTGAATTGTCCAGTATGTCCAAATTTAACCAGTGACGCAGCAATTATCCAAGGCCTGCCCCCCCTGAAATGGTGTCTGCCTGTCCTGTGTGGAGGGACAGGTGGAAGTGAGGTAATTCCGCTGACGTTGTGTGGTGTTGCGGGAGGCGGTCGGGAACCGCTGTGCAACTCCTCATTGGTTATAATTGGGCCCTATGGGTTACTGTGGCCGATGGTGATCTATGCCGGTGGTGAGGGTATGCACCGCCGCGGACGTGACTGCCATTTTCTATCTGATTCCTCACTTGCTACCTGATCTTCCACAGGGGAGGACCTACACTGCATGTGCTGCTGTGACCTGTGTCTGGAACCTATCATGGCCCGTGTGACTGTGGAAAGGGTCCCAGCCTTCACTTCAGTGGAGTTGGAGAGACTGGTGGATGGGGTCCTACCCCAGTACGGACTGCTGTATGGGCATCCAGACCAATAGGTGAGTACACTGTGAGCACGATGCATGTGGCATGAATGCATGGAGTGGTGTGTGAAGGCCTCGTGTAAGGGGGTGGGTGGATGTCCTCTGCGCGGCGTATTGGTTGTGTGCTGGGCCGTGTGTGTGCAAATGGTGATATGAAGGGGTATGGTGGGCCATAAGTGTAACAGGCAGGACTGTTTGACTAATATTATTTTCCGGTGTGTATTTCCTCTGCAGGTCAGCGCCAATCAAAAGAAGTGCATGTGGCGTGCCATTGCCAAGGACATGCGGACCCTGGGGGTCTACGGCAGGCGAAGCACCCAATGTCGGAAACGGTGGGAGGACCTGAGATGCTGGGCACCGAAGACAGAGGTGGCCAGCTGGTGATGGCCTCCCAAAGAGGAAGGGGTGCTCTTCAAACTGTGACCTGCCTGAGGGCCCACATACTGGCAGTGGCCTATCCAGAGCTGGATGGGTGCTTGAGGGCATCACAGCAGCCACAAGGGGGTGAGTACAGTGCCAATTATTACTACTTATGCCTAGTGGGGTGGTATCCGGGTGGTGGATGTGTGTCAGTGGGTGCCCCTAGGCCAGGCCTGATATTGCAGCATAGGTCCCCTGGTGGTTAGGGTTCTGAAGGGATAATCCTGCTACCTAGCTAGTAGGCATCCTCTACAGGTCAGGGCTGTATATATGTTTGTTTTTGCCTGTGTCACTGGGATCCTGCTAGCCAGGACCCCAGTGCTCATAAAGTGTGCCCTTTATGTGTTCCCTGTGTGGTGCCTAACTGTATCAGTGAGGCTCTGCTAACCAGAACCTCAGTGTTTATGCTCTCTCTGCTTTTAAAATTGTCACTGCAGTCTAGTGACTAATTTTACCAATTCTGATTGGCACACTGGAACACCCTTATAATTCCTTAGTATATGGTACTTAGGTACCCAGGGTTTTGGGGTTCCAGGAGATCCCTATGGGCTGAAGCATTTTTTTTTTTTTTTTTTTTTTTTTTTTGTCCTCATAATTATCACCCATGCTTTGGTAGAAGAAGAATAGTTCCGGACGGGGGAAACGTAACCCTTGGGTCGTCCCGTTTGGTCTACGTATTATTATTCTCCCAATCGTATGCCATCAACCAGGATATACTATTTTCTATGAAACCTAGTCTTAACCAAAGCATCGCCCAGTATTGGGTAAGGGGAGTACTAATCATTGGACTAAGTTGCATGAGGAGGAGACCAGACAGCAAAACAGTAATATACAAAAAAAAAAAAAAAAAGGAAATAATATACTATTGGTAGACATTTTCCCAATTCATCCAGAAGTTATCCCTTCTAGAAAGGGGACCTCGTTGTTCCATTATACACATTCGATTTACAGATATTTGCCAATCCTTAGAACGGGGGGGAAAGGGGTCAACCCATTTACGACAAATTTCTCGTCTAGCCAAAAGTATTAATACAAACAACAAGTGTTCCTGATGTGCTGACAATTTTTGATAATTCATACCCTGTTCACTGACCCCAAACACCACCATAGAAAGATCCAATTTTACTTTCACATTAAATATTATCTTTAGAGTGTTTCCTATCTCCTCCCAATATTCCCACAACTTTGAACATTGCCAAAACATGTGTATATCGTTTGCCTTATCGTCACCACACCTCGGACAGTTTTTCTGAGTTTTCCCGATAGCTGTTAATCTGGCCGGCGTCCAGTAAACCCTATGAAGTGTGAACAAATGGTTTTTCTTCAACTCTGCCGGGCTGGTCGTGAACCACAATTCTGAGCAGGACCTATACCATAAAGATTTCACATCTAGAGTTGGAAAAATCCCCCCCCACTTCAACAAGGGAAGGGATATCCCATCCCTTGTTGCTTCCAACAGAGCATGGTACCACAGAGCAACTTCTTTATTAATGATTTTCTGGTTTAATTTCCCTTCCCATATATTCCTTCCTATTTCTCCTGTTTGTTGCGATTTAACCCAACTAGCTATCTGAAGATACTTGAATTTGGAGACTGTCCCTCCAGTCCCTTCATAAAGTGTCGACCAGCTTAACAGTTCTGGTCCTTCCATTATCTGGCCCCATCTTACAATCCCACTCACTCTCAAAGGAATTGATAATTTATCAGTAAGGCATTCAGGAGTACCAGGTGAATCCCAAATGGGGGCAGAGCTGCAAAAATAGGGTATCTCTAGCACCTTCCGAAAGTACATCCAAATGTTGCATGCATGTCTGAGTGTCTTCAAGCGTACCTTCTTGAAGTACTTAGGATGGCCGAATTTATATAGAAAATGATCTGCTCTTTCCTCGAGGTGTGCCGTTAAGGCTTTCCACGCCGGATCATATTCTGACTTCTTATTCAATAGGTTTCTAATGTTTTTTAATTGAAATGCCAGATAATACTTGAAGAAATCTGGAGACGCAATGCCCCCCCACTCTTTTTTTCTACTCATCTTTTTCCACGAGATCCTTACTCCTTTAGAGGCCCATACAAACGAGGATAAATCCCCCTGTAGTTTTTTAAACCAGCAGTTCTTAAACTCTAATGGAATAGTGTTGAATAAAAAGGTAAATTTTGGGAGAATGCACATCTTCAAAATGTTGGATCTTCCAATTATGGAAAGAGGGAGAGCGGCCCACGTCTTTAGCAATTTTTTGGTTTCTCTGTATGTTATGTTAAAATTTAGTTTAGGTACCTCATTTAGATCATTTGTTAATCGAATACCCAAATATCTGATCTCTTGTTTGACTAAAGGAGAAGCATAAGTCAAATTCCAACACATTATTTCTGTCTTTTCTGTGTTTACGCTGTAACCAGAAAATTTACCAAATTGCTCCATCAAAGTATTGAACGCAAGTAGGGTAGAACTAACATCCTTGGTGTATAGCATAAGATCATCCGCATATAATGCTACTTTTTTTTCCCAGTCCCCACTTTGAAATGAAATAATTTCCTTACTTAACCGAAGAGAAATTGCCAGAGGCTCAATATATAAGTTAAAAAGCAAGGGAGACAATGGGCATCCCTGTCGCGTACCCCGCCAAATCCTAAATTCTTGTGATAACTGGCCGTTGACCAGAATTCTCGCTGAGGGGCGTCTATACAATTCCCTGACTGTCCTAACAAAAGGAAATCCCAAGCCTCCTTTTTCCAGCACTAACCTCAAAAAAGACCAATTAACCCGATCGAAGGCCTTTGCTGCATCAAAAGTCAGGATCGCCAAAGGAGCCTTTTCTTGTTCCGCCAGGTCTATTGCAGCGAATAACTCATGTGTTACATCCTGGAGATACCTCCCTTTCATAAAACCCTTTTGATCCGTATGAATCAGATTGCCTATGGCACTCCCTAATCTCCTGGCTAAAATCCCTGTATAAAGTTTGTAATCGGCATTCAACAGGGAGATGGGTCTGTAAGATGCACAAGACATTGGATCCTTACCTGGCTTTAAAACTAGACTGAAGCATTTCTTTTGCCACCCATAGGGAGCTCAGACAATTCTTCCTCAGGACTGCCACTGCAGCCTGAGTGAAATAACGTCCACGTTATTTCGCAGCCATTTTACACTGCACTTAAGTATCTTATAAGTCACCTATATGTCTAACCTTCACTAAGTGAAGGTTAGGTGCAAAGTTACTTAGTGTGATGGCACCCTGGCACTAGCCAAGGTGCCCCCACATTTTCAGGGCAATTTCCCCGGACTTTGTGAGTGCAGGGACACCATTACACTCGTGCACTACATATAGGTCAATACCTACATGTAGCGTCACCATGGTAACTCCGAACTTGGCCATGTACCATGTCTAGGATCATGGAATTGACACCCCAATACCATTCTGGTATTGGGGGGACAATTCCATGCATCCCGGGTCTTCAGCTTAAAACCTGGGTACTGCCAAACTAACTTTCCAGGGTTTTCTCTGCAGCTACCGCTGCTGCCAACCCTCAGACAGGTTTCTGCCCCCCTGCGGCTTGGGCAGCACAGTCCCAGGAAGGCAGAACAAAGGATTTCCTCTGAGAGAGGGCGTAACACCCTCTCCCTTTGGAAATAGGTGTGAAGGGCCTGAGAGAAATAGCCTCTCCTGGCCCCTGGAAATGCTTTGAAGGGCACAGATGGTGCCCTCCTTGCATAAGCCAGTCTACACCGGTTCAGGGATCCCCCCAGCCCTGCTCTGGCTTGAAACTAGACAAAGGAAAGGGGAGTGATCGCTCCCCTGACCAGCACCTCCCAGTGGAGGTGCCCAGAGCTCCTCTAGTGTGTCCCAGACCTCTGCCATCTTGGATGCGGAGGTGTGAGGGCACAATGGACACCTCTGAGTGGCCAGTGCCAGCAGGTGATGTCAGAGACCCCTCCTGATAGTTGCTTACCTTTCTCTGTAGCCAATCCTCCTCTGTGGGCTATTTAGGGTCTCTCCTGTGGGTATCTCATCAGATAACGAATGCAAGAGCTCACCAGAGTTCCTATGCAGTTCCCTCTTTGACTTCTGCCAAGGATCGGCCGCTGACTGCTCCAAGATGCCTGCAAAACCGCAACAAAGTAGCAAGAAGACTACCAGCAACATTGTAGCGCCTCATCCTGCCGGCTTTCTCGACTGTTTCCTGGTGGTGCATGCTCTGAGGGCTGTCTGCCTTCACCCTGCACTGGAAGCCAAGAAGAAATCTCCAGTGGGTCGATGGAATCTTCCCCCTGCCAACGCAGGCACCAAACTTCTGCATCACCGGTCCTCTGGGTCCCCTCTCATCCTGACGAGCGTGGTCCCTGGAACACAGGAGCTGGGTCCAAATGTCCCCGACAGTCTAGTGGCCCTTCTGTCCAAATTTGGTAGAGGTAAGTCCTTGCCTCCCCACGCCAGAGAGAAATCCTGTGTACTGCGTGAACTGCAGCTGTTAGGGCTGCAACTCGCTGAGTTGGACTCCGACTTCGTGGGACTCCCTTTTGTTGTGCTGAGTCGACCGCCATGCTCAGATCTTCTGAACGCCTGTTCTTGTGCTTCTGCGGGTGCTGCCTGCTTTTGCGTGGGCTCTCCGTGTTGCTGAGCGCCCCCTCTGTCTCCTTCTCCAAGTGGCGACCTCCTGGTCCTTCCTGGGCTCTAGCAGCACCCACAATCTTCAACTGTGACTCTTGCAGCTAGCAAGGCTTGTTTGCAGTCTTTCTGCATGGAAACAACTCTGCATCCTCTAGCACGCCGTGGGACATCTTCTGACCAAAGGAGAAGTTCCTGGCTCCTTCCGTCGTTGCAGAATCTTCGGCTTCTTCCACCAGGAGGCAGCCCTTTTGCACCTTTATCCGGGGTTTACTGGGCTCCTGCCCCCCAGACACTTGCGTGACTCTTGGACTTGGTCCCCTTCCCTTACAGGTCCTCAGGTCCAGGAATCCATCTTCAGTGCTTTGCAGTCAGTTGTTGTTCTTGCAGAATCCCCTATCTCGACTTTACTGTCTTTCTGGGGTAGTAGGGTAACTTTACTCCTACTTTTCAGGGTCTTGGGGTTTGGTATCTTGGACACCCTTAGTGTTTTCAAACACTCCCAGTGACCCTCTACACACTACACTAGGCCTGGGGTCCATTCGTGGTTCGCATTCTACTTTTGGAGTATATAATTTGTGTTGCCCCTAAGCCTATTTTCTCCTATTGCATTCTATTGTGTTCTACAGTATTTGCACTACTTTTCTAACAGTTTACTTACCTGATTTTGGTGTGTGTGTATATTTTGTGTATATTACTTACCTCCTAAGGGAGTATATCCTCTGAGATACTTTTGGCACATTGTCACAAAAATAAAGTACCTTTATTTTTAGTAACTCTGAGTATTGTGTTTTCTTATGATATAGTGCTAAGTGATATAAGTGGTATAGTAGGAGCTTTGCATGTCTCCTAGTTCAGCCTAAGCTGCTCTGCTATAGCTACCTCTATCAGCCTAAGTTGCTAGAACACCTCTAATCTACTAATAAGGGATAACTGGACCTGGCACAAAGAGTAAGTACCACAAGGTACCCACTATAAGCTAGGCCAGACTCCTACAGTATGACACCCACCTGAGAGACTGTGACCTTGCACTCCCTAGGATCAAGAGCACAGGGCACGATGCCCCCTCCTGAACCAGTGGGTAAGACACCCATCTACCCCAGATTCCTCAGGATCAAGAACACAGGGCACAATGCTCCCTCCAGAACCAGTGGGTAAGACACCCACTCGAGAGACTGTGGCCTATCACTCCCAAGGACCAAGCAGAGGGCATGTTGCCCGCTCCAGAGCATGTGGGCAAGTCACCCACTTGAGAGACTGTGGCCTTGCACTCCCCAGGACCAAGAACAGGGCATGCTGCCCCCTCCAGAGCAGGTGGGAAAATCCCCCACTTGAGATACTGTGGCTTGCACTCCCCAGGACCAAGCACAAGACATGTTGCCCCCTCCAGAACCAGTGTTCTTGTTCCATCTGCCAGCTGAGGTGCCTCCCATCCCCCGTCCCCCTGAGGTGCCTGCCTATTTCCCAACTGATGCCCCTGCAGTGTTCTCTCCGTGTTGAGGCAGGTGCCATGTGTGGCCTGTGGCCATGTGGGCAACGTACATTGTGGACTGGGCTGTGTCTCTTTTTATGTACATATGTATATATCTATTATCGTGCCTCATTTATTTATCTTGATGTGTTGTTCTCATTACATTAACTTTTTCAAAATCGTTTTGTCCTTGCACTATTCATCCGAGGTGCGGGGTAAATATGTTTTAGTCCTGATTGTGTGTGTATGGTGTTGGGGGGGTGTGGTGTGGTACTTGTGTGTGTCACTCTCTTTTTCCTCCCCCACACCCTTGTGTGCTAGGCAGCTGTACTCACCGTCGTCGTCTTCGCCGTCATTGGTGTTCGTGATAGAGCAGCACGTGGAAGATCATGGGGCAGACATGCAGCTCGGGCTCCATGGCGTCGTGGTTGTTCCGTGTGTCTCCGATGGGGAGTCCTTTCCCTTCTGAGGTCTGTTTCCACCAGTCTTTTGATGTCGTTGGTACCGCCCCGGAAAAGGTGGCGGTTTCCTCGGTCATAATATGGTGGGCGGAACATTGACTTCCGCCTGGCTGTAGGCGGCTACCGCCGCGGTGCCTGTTGTTTCTGCCCTGGCGTCCGGTGTGGTACATTGGCTGTCTATCGGAGATTTTTCCGCCATGGTCATAGTATGGCTGTAATTACCGCCGGCCTGTTGGCTGTATTACTGCCACTTTAACACCAACCGCCAGGTTTGTAATGAGGGCCATAGTCATTTATAAGAGGGGATTCAGAAGCACTTGTCTCCTGGAAGCAGAGTATTGTACATTATGTGGTACAACTTACCCATTCTTCAATATGTGGTGTATTTTTCAGGCATGCCACATTCCAGTAAGGAATGTCCAAGGTAGTCTGCATGGTGTCAATAGGAACACCTGCATCGATCCCTGGGCAGCATTTGCCCATTGGCGAAATACTGGCATCCCTTGGGTCTAACATGCCTTTCTCTGGTATAATTACTAGAGGGGCTAAAGTAACTTGTAATATACCCCACTGCACCCCTTCCATGCACTGTATCCACAGGATAAGGGGGTGCAGAATAGTAAACAGCTAGCAATCCTGGGCAATTAAATCTATTTAGTCAGCCAAAAGAGTTTGTTATGGAACAATTGTACAATGGAATAATTAGAGACTCTGGCATTCTGGGAATGCTGATAATTCAGCACATAAACATGAGGTGTAAACCTAATGTAAAAGAAACCCAATGGGATCGCTGTAATCTGTGAGGATAATAACATTTTGTTAAGTATGTAGCAGTTGCACAGCCTTTTTAATATGTAATCAACAAAGCTAGGGTTACCTAATTGATGACAACACCATCTCCCTCACTTTTTTTTACGTGTCCTCCCAACCCACGTGGCCTTCGTCATCAAAAACAATTAATTAAACAAATGCAGGGTGTTGCCAGCCCTTTGTGATATCCAATGAACAACTTTGTTTTTCAACTTCAACCTGTTCTCCCGTTGAATGCTATGTAGGGATAGAACGTTCGTCAGAATAATCACATAGGGAGTGGCTTCAAGTAATAAATGTAGAGATTTCCCCGAGATCCTGGGCTATAATAGTAATCTGAATGGGGTCCCATGTTGTGAAACCTTCCTTTCGACGTGGACGCCAATTCACCAAAATGCCAGGGGTAGCAAAAGTAACACCACACACCCCTTGACTTCCACTTTCACTCACACACACATACTTACTCATACACACAGATTCACACTTACATTCACTCTCACTCACATAAACACACTCTCAACCGCAAGCACACACACAATATACATTACTTTTTTACTCATCTCAGCTGCTGTGGAAGGACATAGTCCAGCTAATTGTAGTCCATTCCTATTACACTAATAGTTAAAAGTACATTATCATTCACTATTAGTGTTATAAAAACTGATAGAAAACAAAGAATGGAGCCATAAGTATGAGCTGCCTCTGTGTTCCTGGCATCGCCTTTGCCACCTCTGACGCCACGGGTCGTAAAGGCAATGCTATGGGTTGCAAAGGGTAAGCAAGGTGTCATAGCTGCGACCTCTGGTGAACTCTAAATGACGTCCATGCCTTTCGACCCGTTCATTAAAGTAGATTGTGTTACAACTGCATTATCAAGAGTCCCCTGCTGGGTCTCATCGGAAGGTACACTACATTGGAAAATATTTGGAGGACTAATCCTACAAACGAAACCTCCCTGTTTTCTCTTAAAGCAGGAGGTTCTGGCAGATACGTTGTATTTGATTGCCCAGCATTATCCATTCTGTGCCATATTTCTGTTAAAGCTGGGGGGGGGGCTCATTTGTAGTGTCTCCATTATATTCGCCATCTCAGCCTGGAACGATTGTAGGTTACTTTTTGTGTAGTGTAGTACAAATATAACAAAAGCTTCTAGTCATTTAGATTTACTTTTAAAAGTCTGAGGCCGGCAAAACATACATGAGCACTTAGGTTTCTCAAGGCTGGCTGTATACATAACCGGGCTGGAGAAACGGCACAGACCCTAGGCTTGTGTCTGACTGCCGCTCAGACCAATCCTGATGCTGCTTACATGCTATGTTTAGCATGTAAACAGCGCCAAGGTTGCTGGGGAGCCTGTGCTGCTGGCTGGGACACCAAAAGAGGAACGAGGTGGCAGGAGACGGTGACGGGAGACAGGTGGCTCGAGATAAGTGTTTTCTTTTTTTTTAAATTAAAAATGTTGTTTCTCCCTTCATCCCCCACACATCCGCTTGACATATGAAGCGGCCGCCACTGTAACTACTTCTCTACTTCTCTCTATTTCTTTGCTGGGATGAATGATTAACAGCATGGGAACGAAGACAGTGGTTTTATTTAAAGAGGCATTAAGTACTTACGATTAATGAAAAAGAGCAATTCCAAACACTGTGAATCACCACTTCAGAAGGTAGGCTAGTTCCCAATGTAATAGCAGCCACAAATGTATTAGTAGCCTTGTTTACCACAGGTTGAGAGGCCACAGGCCTTTCTTCTACACATACTATTTAGTTGTTAATCAAATCCATAGCGTCAGTCAACTAGAAATTCCACTGAGGAAGGTACAAGGGGTGGTTCACAATTTTCCAGGTGTCAAAGGCCAAATGTCAGAGGGATGGCCAGGCCCAGCCTAAGGACAGACTCAGATGGGTCAGCCTTGACTGAGTGTTCCGGGTGAACCCCATGTACATTCTATGCTGCGTGAATAGAGAATGCATATAATGCCCTGCTGCCACCTCCGCCACTGGTTCCCTTGCTCTCCTGCCAGCCATCTAATGAGCCTGAAGGAGGAGGAGGCAATAACGGCTGCTGCCTCCTGTGCCCAGCCAGTAGACCAAGGCAGGACCATAGCCACAATAACCAGAGTTGGCCAAGTCTGACATCCCTAGAGGCAGCCGTCCCCTCAACCTACCAATTACAGAGGTCCTCCTTATTCACTTTTTATAAGGCTGGAGGAAATAGAGGAGAAGAGGTAAATTTAAAAAAAGACTTGGTTATATAGAGGGGCAATGTCAATAGGAAGGGTATGGACCTGTTGTGGATGGTAAGGGTTGGACAGCTGGGGAAAGAGATGTTTTAATTGTTTTTTTTAATTGGGGTCACGGAGAGGGGTGAGCCTCTTGTGAGTGGAGTGAGCCAAGTTCTTTCCTATAAAATAAATAGGTTTTCATTCAACATCTGTTTTGTTTTTTTATGGGTACTAATATCTAGGTATTAATCTTAAAGTTCAATGTTGCCCCATTAATGAAGACAGGAAGGTCCATATATGTAGTACCCACTGGCAAAGGATGAGTCCTGCGCTTGCCCGATCACAAATACATTTCCCAACTGTCCATCCTCATCGTCCTCACTCTAGTTTCTCTCTACCTGAGCTTCCTTATCAATGTATCTTCTCCAGTCTACTCTCCTGCATTCAGTGTTGGAATACTGACCATGCCCAACCTTCCCTACTTAATCACTTGATGTTACCTGAAAAGCATCCAACTTCCCATCAGTAAGAGCTCTATACTACCTTACCTTCTCCATTCACGACTAAGGAGAAATTACTTAAATTACAGCCCCCAGAATAGAGGTGTCACATTTCCAGCCCCAAGCCTAACCAACCCCGCTTTCCAGTTTAGACGACTATAACTGAGTAGAAAATGTGTTATCTGCTATCGCCCTGAATAGGTCCAATACCTTGATGCAGAGGTTTTGCAAATAGCCTTATTGTTGCTGGTGCTAATAGGTCCAAACAGGGAAGATGTCATAAGAAAAACAAGGTTCTTAATCTGAATGAACACGTGAACCAGCTAAAGAAATCTAATTCTATAAAATGCAAATAAATTATAAGAAAAGGAAGACTGACTGAACACTCTAAGACAGAAACCAGCAGAAATCAACATAGCATAGCATTCAGAGATAATTACTGAAGTAAGCCTGATTAAAATTGAACTCTCAGGGGGATGGTAACTTGAGTAGAGTAATAAGGCAGATTGATTCTGCATGGCGCATACACTGTAGGGAAAGAGTGTACACTACCTATCCTTAGCCTACCATTGTTTTACTTTATTCTCTGCACTAAGATTTCCATTCCTTGACTGGATAAGAGGGATGGTGTCTGCAAATTAAATTTTTTTGTAGCCTCACTCTTTAACACTTTAGCGTTGCCACATCTGCCCTTCTAATAGTGAGATCTGTTGATGGTGGAAATAGACAATACCACAAGAGATCTACCAACTTGGGGAGGAGGATCAAGGCATCAATGATTGGATGGTTAGAAGGAATCAGGAAAAACTTTAGAGAGATACAAACACAACATTCAAAAATTTAATGAGCATGGCACATCTTACATGGAAGGAACATGACGGTTAAGTTAATCTTCTCAAACAGCCTTCAGGAACCAACATCCTCTTAAGTTAGTCATAGTTATCTAGGCATGCTGCAATCCAAAATGGCAATGATACTTACAGTCCAAAAGTATTTATAAGAGTTACGAAAAACTGATATGATATACAAATTGGGGCAACTGCATTTTTCTGGTATTTTCCATCTGTGACCATGAGGCTCCACTTTCTTGCAGAAGAGATAGTTTGTAGAATGAGAACAGAAAATGACAATATTTGAGAGTTAAGATAAGCACGTGTGCTGAGCTGTCAGAATGCATAGCATAAGTTACAGTACAACTGACTAACGGTTATTCTAATACCACCAATCCGAGACAACTAGCTGCAAGTGCCCTGAATGATTGATCCCCCAAACAATAAAAGGTACAGTTATGCCCATCACCATGTCCTACACAACTACTTAGAATCTGCCATCTAAACATATAGGGGGTCATTACAACCCTGACGGACGGTGTTAAAGCGGCGGTAAGACCTCAAACAGGCCGGCGGTAAAAAAATTGGAATTATGACCGTGGCGGAAACCGCCAACAAAGACAGCCACTTTAACACTCCGACCGCCACAGCAGTACAGACAAACAGCGTGGCCGTCACCGCCAACAGACAGGCGGGAGACAATGTACCGCCCACAGTATCACAACCTACCAATCCGCCACCTTTTCCGGGGCGGATTCACTGTGGATAAAAACACGGCGGAAACAGCCATTTCAAAGGGAAAATGCTCACCTCTACACACTCCACGAGGAAGGAGGACACCATGTAACCGGAACTCCAAATTCTCCCTGCGATAGTCTTCCTGATCCTATACGACCATCATTAACGCCGGCGCCGAAGACAATGGTGAGTAGTGCACCTACGACATAGGGGAGGGGCAGGCAAAAGTCAGGGACACACACACGCAACACCCCCACCCCCACCCTGACCCTCACCCACTACAACACACACACCAATGCATATCCAAACATTACAGTAACAACCCCCAACCCCCCCGGAAGAATGCAAAGACAAAAGGAAATGAGTTCAACCATTCTAATATATCAAAATACAGTAAGAAAATATATACAGATATATATACACCTTCCACAAAATATACATCACGATTAGTAGTGCAGGTAATGCACCATTCATTGTCCTTGGACCACTGGGCCCAAAATGCATGGGTGAGGCCCACATCAGATACCTGATCAAAACGGAGAGAACACTGCCGGGGCATCAGATAGAAATACAACAGGCACCTCAGGGGGAAGGGAAGGGGGGGCACCTCAGCCGGTTAAATGCACCACGCCAGATCCACGAGGGGGCTCCATGCCCATTGATGTGTCCTGGGGGGTGAAAAGCCACAGTCTTTACAGTGGGCGGGTTGCCCACTGGACCATCCTGGGGAGTGCAAAGCCACAGTCTCTCAAGTCTCTACAGTGGGTGGGTTGCCCACTGGACCATCCTGGGGAGTGCAAAGCCACAGTCTCTCAAGTCTCAACAGTGGGTGGGTTGCCCACTGGACCATCCTGGGGAGTGCAAAGCCACAGTCTCTCAAGTCTCTACAATGGGTGGGTTGCCCACTGCTGCATCTTGGGGAGTGCAAAGCCACAGTCTCTCAAGTCTCTACAGTGGGTGGGTTGCCCACTGGACCATCCTGGGGAGTGCAAAGCCACAGTCTCTCAAGTCCCAACAGTGGGTGGGTTGCCCACTGGACCATCCTGGGGAGGGCAAAGCCACAGTCTCTCAAGTCTCTACAGTGGGTGGGTTGCCCACTGCTGCATCCTGGGGAGTGCAAAGCCACAGTCTCTCAAGTGGATAACAGTCTCCACTGGTTCTGGAGGGGGACTGGTGCCCAGAGTGCTTCATCCTGTGAAGGACTGACGGAGTGGATGCATGTCTCCACTGGTTCTGGAGGGGGACTGGTGCCCAGAGTGCTTCATCCTGTGAAGGACAGACGGAGTGGATGCATGTCTCCACTGGTTCTGGAGGGGGACTGGTGCCCAGAGTGCTTCATCCTGTGAAGGACAGACGGAGTGGATGCATGTCTCCACTGGTTCTGGAGGGGGACTGGTTCCCAGAGTGCTTCATCCTGTGAAGGACAGACGGAGTGGATGCATGTCTCCACTGGTTCTGGAGGGGGACTGGTGCCCAGAGTGCATCACTCTCCCCGTGACGGTCCCAGTTCCGTCACTGGCCCTGCCGCTCATGGGCTAGCGGTGCTTGAGTTGGCGGTCCTTGCCCTGTTCAGCGGTCTTTGCCCTGTTCAGCGGTGCTTGCCATGGCGGTCTTTGCCCTGTTCAGCGGTGCTTGCCCTGTTCTGCGGTGCTTGAGTTTGCAGTTTCTGACCTGTTCAGTGGTGCTTGCCATGGCGGTCTTTGCCCTGTTCAGCGGTGCTTGAGTTTGCAGTTTCTGACCTGTTCAGCGGTGCTTGCCATGGCGATCTTTGCCCTGTTCAGCGGTGCTTGCCCTGTTCAGCGGTGCTTGAGTTTGAAGTTTCTGCTTGAGTTTGCAGTTTCTGACCTGTTCAGCGGTGCTTGCCATGGTGGTCTTTGCCCTGTTCAGCGGTGCTTGCCCTGTTCAGCGGTGCTTGAGTTTGCAGTTTCTGACCTGTTCAGCGGTGCTTGCCATGGCGGTCTTTGCCCTGTTCAGCGGTGCTTGAGTTTGCAGTTTCTGACGTGTTCAGCGGTGCTTGCCATGGCGGTCTTTGCCCTGTTCAGCGGTGCTTGAGTTTGCAGTGTCTGACCTGTTCAGCGGTTCTTGCCATGGCGGTCCTTCATTGGGCAGCTGGGCTGGGGCTGGCGGTCCTTCATTGGACAGCTGGGCTGTGGGTGCCAGGGCCCTCCTGGGCAGCTGGGCTGTGGCTGGTGGTGGCCTCCTGGGCACTGACCCTGGCGGTGGCCTCCTGGCCACTGACGATGGGGCTGCCATCCTGGACACTGACTCTGGAGGTGGCCTCCTGGCCACTGACGATGGGGCTGGCGGTGGCCTCTTTTCCACTGATGATGGGGCTCGCGGTGGCCTCCTGGCCAGTGACGATGGGACTGGCAGTGGCCTCCTGGGCAGCGGGGATGATGGCGGTCTTCTCCGCCGTGCTGCTCTTCCCAGACTTTGGCAATTCTTCTGCCCCTTCCCCACCTTGGGAGGAGTCACAGCTGAGTGGACTCTCCCCCCGGGATCCTTGTGAGCGGCTTTGCTGGCTGGAGTCTTCCCCCACTCCCGCCGGGCACTGTCCAACTTCTTGTGCTTCACAGGGGGGGACTGGCTGTGCTGTGGCTCCATGTCACACTGGCTGCCCTGGTGCACGGTGCACTCCACATACATCTAACAGGCATCACTGGTACCGGAGATTTTTTGGCTGAGGTGCTAGTACGGGACCTATGTATTGGAGGGGGGAAAGAGGTCAAGCTTGGTCAGGAAAAGTTTCTTAGGAACACTGGGACGGGTGGTTGGAGGGGGTCTGGGAGTGGAGGAAGAGGAGGTGGTTGTAGGAGGTGTAACTTTTGTGGCTTTGGGTGCAGGTGCATGCGCTGGAGGTTGTCGTGAGGTGGATGGCTGTTGGGTGGGTGTGTGCCTGCGTTTGTGTACTTTGGGAGGGGGCGTCACAGACACACTGGGAGAGGACATAGGGGACGTGTAAATGGTAGTGGGGTGGTGAGTGCAGGTGAGCGGGGTGTTGTGGTGGGTGTGCTGGTGCGGGACCTAGTGGCTGTAGTGGTAGTGCATGCAGGTGAGAGTGTAGACGAGACTGGGAGGGAGGAGGGAGACGAGGAGGAGGGGGACACAGTGGAGGCAGTGGATGTTGGTGTGTCTTTATGTGTGTGATGCTTGCGTGAGTGCCTGTGGGATGTGTGGTGCTTATGTTTGCCTGAGCTTCCCTTGTGTGGTGAGGTGTGTGCAGGCTGGTCTGATGGTGTGCTTGGGATAGGCTGGGGTACAGGGGATTGGGTCTGGGTGGAGGAAGTTGGAGGGGGGAGGCTAGAGACAGGGACAATGGCTGCCATCAGTGCTGAGGCCAGAGTTTGCAGGGTTCGATGAAGGGCAGCCTGACCAGAATGAATGCCCTCCAGGAATGCATTTGTGTGTTGCAATTCCCTTTCTACACCCTGGATGGCATCCAAATGATAGACTGCCCAACAGTGAGTGACCTGAGGAGGTCAATGGCCTCCTCACTGAGGGCAGCAGAGGGGGCAGGGGCTGAGGTGCCTGGGGCGAAGGTGATGCCCACCCTCCTGGGTGAGCGGGCACGGGGCGAAGGCTAGGGGGCTGCTGGGAGGGCAGTGCTGGTAGGGGGGTGGCGGCTGTACCTGTAGAAGTGGGGGGCACAGATTTTGCCGCCACCACAAGGGAGCTCCCATCGGAGGACGAGTCCGTGTCGCTGGTTGCAGATCCGGTGACCGCCGTGAAGCTCCCCGAGCCCTCCGTCCCACTGGTGTATTCTGAGTCTGTGGTGTGGCCCTCCATGGCCATGTGGGATGCAGCTCCCTCGTGCTCCGGTGCCACTGTACCTCCGCCTGATGATGCTGATGCACACAAGAACAGGGAGACCACAAAAAGGGGGTGGGACGACAGAAGAAAGACAGGTTGAGTGCATGGCTTACCGCTAACGTTGGTGGACAATACAGACACAGCAGCCCCCTGCACTACGCCGCGCTGTTGGGCTCTACAGATGCAGTTCCTGGGATATGGCCTACATGGCTATGGTGTACATCTGCACACATAGATGACACAGGGGCATGTATACCAGTACTTGGCACTCTACAGAGGTGGGGTGGAGTGCCACATGGCCTGCATTACGGAGGGGCCTAGCCTACGCAACTCGCCCTGGCCTAGTGAGACCCACAACCCCCCTCCCCCACCCAGACACCTTCACTGCGCGCAAAGTCAGCAGAATGATTTTGTACTCACCCCCTTGTGTCTGCTGTGATGCCCTCAAGCGCCCATCCAACTCAGCGTAGGCCACCGCCAGGATCCAGAACATCAGGGGGGTCATGGTGCGACGGGCACCCCTCCCACGTTGGGAGGCCATCCCGAGCTGAGCCTCCGCCGTCTTCTTGCTCCAGCGGCGAATGTCCTCCCATCTTTTATGGCAGTGGGTGCTCCGTCTGTGGTGGACCCCCAGGGTCCGGACGTCCTTGGCGATGGCACGCCAAATATCGTTCTTCTGGTGGGCGCTGACCTACATGACATGTACAGGGGAAAAAGAGAAGTCATTACCAACTGTAAAAACCGTCAAAGTGAGTGGCCCACATCCCTACCCTTGCCATGTGGCACATGCATTCACAGTCCTTCATGCACGCAGAACTGTGGCCCCTTCCTTCTTACAACCAGCCCCCTCCACTCAAGCATATCCCATACAGCGTGCTCCCTGTGTACTTACTTGTTGGTCTGGAGGACCGTTGAGTAGCGTGTACTGAGGAGGACCCCGTCCACGAGCTTCTCCAACTCCTGTGCAGTGAAGGCAGGGGCCCTTTCCCCAGACGCACGTGCCATTGTCTCCTCCAGACCGAGGTCACAGCAGTACTTGCAGTGTAGGTCCTCTCCTGTCAAAGATCAGGTATCGAGTGATTGAAGAGATAGAAAATGGCGGTGACGTCCGCGGCGGTGACGTCCGCGGCGGTGCGTAGCATCACCGCCGGGGCACTTCGTCATTGGCTCCTGGGACCCATAGGGTCCAATGTTAACCAATGCAGCATTGCGCCGCGGTCTTCGGCCGCCTACCGCGACGGTGTACAACGCCAGCGCAGTTACCTCACATCCCATTGTCCCAATTTACAGGTCAGGCAGCCGCCATTTCAGGGGCCCACACGGCTTCATTTTCAACTGCGTCACACATACCTAGGCCTATACTCAACACACATAAAGACAACTTTTTGGATTATGTTTCGTGTTCTGTGTAGACTGTGGGTACATACCTCTGAGTTGTTTGACTCTGTGGTCGCTGTTGTCCTTTCTAGGCACCGTCCGCTGGGACATGTGAGGAGATGGCGGAATCCTCTGGTGTACCGACCGCTGGTGGACCTGTTGACAATGGAGGAGCGACATTTAATCATCACCTACAGGTTTGACCGTGCCACAATCCAAGAACTGTGTATCCAGTTGGAGCCTGACCTGATGTCAGCAATCCGCCATCCCACAGGGATCCCCCCTCAAGTGCAGGTGCTATCAGTGCTCCATTTCCTAGCAAGTGGGTCATTTCAAACAACAGTGGCCATGGCATCAGGGATGTCCCAGCCTATGTTTTCCAACGTGTTGCCCAGAGTGCTGTCTGCCCTGCTGAAACACATTCAGAGCTACATCGTTTTCCCTCAGGTGGAGGATTTGTCTACAGTTAAAAGTGACGTCTAAGCCCTTGGACATATCCCTAACATTATAGGTGCCATTGATGGGACCCATGTAGCTCTGGTCCCCCCCCCAGGGAAGTGAACAGGTGTACAGGAACCAGAAGAGTTATCATTCCATGAATGTACAGATGGTATGTTTGCCAGACCAGTACATCTCCCAGATAAATGCCATGTTCCCTGGCTCAGTGCATGACGCCTACATCCTGCAGAATAGCAGCATCCCTTATGTGATGGGTCAACTCCAGAGGCACCGGGTGTGGCTATTAGGGGACTCTGGTTACCCCAACCTGTCATGGCTACTGACCCCAGTGAGGAATCCCAGGACAAGGGCAGAGGAACGCTACAATGAGGCCCATGGGCGGACTAGGAGGGTGATCGAACGCACCTTCGGCCTCCTGAAGGCCAGGTTCAGGTGCCTCCATATGACAGGTGGTTCCCTATTCTACTCACCAAGGAAGGTGTGCCAGATCATCGTGGCCTGCTGTATGCTTCACAATCTGGCTTTGCGACGACGGGTGCCTTTTCTGAAAGGAGGATGGTGCAGATGGTGGTGTTGTGGCAGCTGTGGAGCCTGTGGACAGTGATGAGGAGGAAGCAGAGGAAGAAGACATTGACAACAGGGACTCAGTTATCCAGCAATATTTCCAGTGACACACAGGTGAGAACACATTCCTACCTACTACAAGTACTTTCACACTTCTACCTCTATCCTGTCTGTCGATTTCAACCAGTATATGGTAACTGAGTTGTACATTTCCCTTACGGTTTCACAGGTGTGGTTACCAACGTGTGTCATCTACTTAGATTACTCATGGACTTGAGATGTGTGACATAGGTATGTTGACATTACATTTGAGAACGGATTTTGTCACTGTCATTGGTAATACACATTTTCAAAATCACAGACTGACTCCAGATTGTTTTGTGGTTCAAAGGTGTTTATTGAAGTGCTAAATATTGGAGGGGGTGGTAAAATGGTGAGGGGTGATGGTGGAGGAATGTCCATGGCAGAGTCCAGTCTATTAGTCTCAAAGAGGCACTGCCCATATGGGCATAGGAAGTGGAGCAGGGCAGTTCCAATATGGACAGGGTTACAAAGTGGGACAGTAGGATGACAATCAGGGTGGTCTCATTTCTTGGCGGGGGTCTTGGCATCGTGCTCTGTCCTGTTCCTGGATCTCAGGGACTGCTTGCGGGGTGGTTCTCCGTCTGCAGGGGGTGGGGTGCTGGTGTGGTGGTCCTGTGGTGGTTCCTCCTGTCCACTAGCGCCGGCGGAGGTGGTGGGTAGTTCATCGTCCATGCTAGTGTCAGGGGCCCCTTGGAGTGCCACGGTGTCCCTCCTGGTGTTAATTATCTCCTTCAGCACCCCTACGATGGTGCCCAGGGCGGTGCTGATGGTTCTGAGTTCCTCCCTGAAGCCCAAATACTGTTCCTCCTGCAGGCGCTGGGTCTCCTGAAACTTGGCCAGAACTGTTGCCATTGTCTCCTGGGAGTGGTGGTATGCTCCCATGATGGAGGGGAAGGCCTCTTGGAGAGTGGGTTCCCTAGGCCTGTCCGCCCCCTGTCGCACAGCAGCCCTCCCAATTCCCCTGTGTTCCTGTGCCTCCGTCCCCTGGACCGTGTGCCAACTACCACTGCCCCCAGGTCCATGTTGTTGTTGGGGTGGTGGGCTATCCTGGGTTCCCTGTAGTGGTGGACACACAGCTGATTGACGTGTCCTGGGTACAGAGGTATGGGCCTGCTGGGTGGGTGCTGTGCTGGTGTTACCACAGGGTGGAAGGTCTGTGGTGGCCTGTTACTGGGTGTGGGGAACCGACTGTCCCGAGGCCCACGATGGTCGGGGCTGGTCATCTGGATCCAGTTGGACAGAGCTGCTGTCATCACTGTAGGCCTCTTCTGTGGATGGGGTAGATATGTCTGGACCCTCCTGTCTGGTGACATTGGGTAGTGGTCCTGCAGGGGTGTAAAAGCATGATTATTGCATCTGTGTGTGTCATGGTGTGCAATGGGTGGGTGACCATGTAACCCACTGCTAGCATTCCTGTGTGGGGGCTTGTGTGATGATGGTTGGGGGGGGGTGTTATGGGTATGTGCAGTGGGCATGCTTTAGTGATGGGTGTCCATGCTTTGTTGTGTCATGCAGGGCTTGGTGTTGGGATGGGTGGTTTGTGTTAGTAGTACATATGTGAGGAGTTGGAGTGATAGAGGAGGGGGTGAGGGTGGGGGTCTGTGATAGCATGCAGGTAGTGTGGGGGATATGATAGTTAAGATTTGACTTACCAGAGTCCATTCCTCCACCAACTCCTCCGAGGCCCTCAGGATGCAAATGGCCAAGACCTGCTCCTCCCATGTTGTTAGTTGTGGGGGAGGAGGTGGGGGTCCGCCTCCAGTCCGCTGTACCGCAATGTTGTGCCTGGAGACCACGGAACGCACCTTCCCCCGTAGGTCGTTCCACCTCTTCCTGATGTCGTCCCGATTTCTTGGGTGCTGTCCCACTGCGTTGAACCTGTCGACTATTCTGCACCATAGCTCCATCTTCCTAGCTATGGAGGTGTGCTGCACCTGTGATCAAAATAGCTGTGGCTCTACCCGTACGATTTCCTCCACCATGACCCTGAGCTCCTCCTCCGAGAACCTGGGGTGTCTTTGCCATGCCATGGGGTGGTGTAGGTGATGTGTGGGGTGGTGTATGTGGTGATGAGTGTGGTGATATGTAGTGGTGCGTGGTGTTTTGTGCGTGGATGTAGTGTGGGTGATGGTGTTGTGAGCCTCTGTGTGGTGGGGTTGTCTACGCTGTGTTGTCTCTCTGGCCTTCGTCAACATTTTTGGTCGTAGGTATTTGTGGGTGATGTGGGTGTGTGTTTTATATAGTATTGATTGTGTGGGAGTGGTGTGTGCATGTGTATCAGTTGTGTGTATTTGGAATTGTCCAATGTGGCGGTGTTTTGGAGATGTGTGTATTTTGAGCGCAGCGGTGTGTACCGCCAATGGAATACCACGGTTGAAAGACCGCCGCATGGATTCGTGGGTCGTGATAGCATGGGCGGGTTTCTGTTGGCGTGACGGTGGAGGTTTTGTTTTCGCCAGTTTATCACTGACCTGTGGTGTTGCGGACTTGTGTGGGTGTCTGAATTTTGTCGGATTTCGAGATGTGGGTCATAATAGCTGTGGCGGAATTCCACGGCCGCGGCGGTGTGTTGGCGGTCTTCTGCATGGCGGTAAGCAGCTTTTACCGCCAATGTTGTAATGACCCCCATAGTCTTCATTATTATAAATAACTTCCTCCTTTCTAGTTCATTGGGGTAGAAGTCTTTGAGCCCTCTTGTTCACCATAAATGTAACTGGACCCCCCTGGGCCATTAAGCCATGTGCCAATAAATGTGCAGTAGGGGTGGTCGCATATTGACTGCTGTGGGTTTGCCATGGTGAATGGTAACTTTTGTTCAGAGATAAGTACACCAAATGGGGATTATCCTTTTAGGGTTCAAGCTTGTACAACCTACAGCGTTAGTTAGGTACTTCCCACTTAGCTGAGGAGGAAAAAATTACTTAATACCACAGATATCTCAATATATTGCACCGGGTGTCCTTGCATGTAGCGAGACAGACATACTCAGGAGGACCTGAAAATTAGTGCCTGACCAAACGCTAGCAGTGCCATGTCGCGTAGGTTCTCATTATCCTAATGAGACTACTGGATTTGGGCAGCAGAATCACTTGTACTGCAGGGACTGAGTCTGATCCCGCACCATGTGTTGGCCTAATCCGGGTTTGTTCCAGCTAACTCGCAGTGCCTCATCTCCACCCAAGAGCAGGGATGATTGGGGCAACCGGGGGCATGACATTCATGACTCCTCAGGGAAATCAGGGCCCCTCAGATCTTATCCATGTCTCTCAGTTACATTAGTCTCACATATACAAGGACAATCAGAGGCAGAGCAAAGTTTAATAAGGTTTTATTGAAGTAACTGCATCTTAGATAATAAAGCATGTATTGCAATAACTGGGATGATGAAGCACAATAAGATTAAAATTGTGAAAAGGAGAGTAAAACACAAGAATAACGCTAACATACTGTCACTAAAGTTTGTAGAGATAGTTCCTACCTAAGCTGTATTAGAGCACAGCATGTTGAGCTCAATTCTGCCTTTCAGGCTCCCCCTGGGAAGACATCATCCCTCATACTTGAGCAAGAGGCCTGTAGTCGACATAAACAGCTGTAGTGAAGCGATAAGCAATCAACACTCAGTCATGGTCATCTGGCTAGAATCTCTCTCTAATGTACATGGGTCAAAGTAGTGTTTTTATAATAAAACATCTGATGTTCCAAGAAAGGACCCCCATGTAAGAGTGAATATGTTTCTGTGAACATTGGAGACAAAGTGTACCACTTTTGCCGGCAGCCTATCTTACTGCAGCTTTGAGAAAAGCACTGAGTGAAAGAAGTGTCTTGTTTAAGAACGCAGCACTGACCTAGGTGAAGAACAGCTAGATAGAGAAAATAAAACAAGACCGCAAATGTGGCTAATGTTAAAATAATATAGCATAGCTAAATAAAACGTATCAAAGTTGAAGTGCACAGCGGCAGGCCTAGTTTGACAAAATAACATGTATAAAACTATAGCTAAAAATGGCTACACAACAGAAGTAGACAGGTATTGGTCCTTTTCCCAGATGTGCTGTTGCCTAGACTTGCAGAATTTATTCCTCCCTTAAAAAGACAGACTAGTTGAAAAAGTAAATATAAAAGAGTTTTAGTCTTAGTATACTCTAGGTAAATTGAGCAGTTTCAGAAGAATCAAACAAGAGATGTTGGAATATAATAACCAAAACCCAATCAAGTTACACATCCAGTGTTTATCTTGAATCAAATGATCAACCAATCGTGAAAGTTTATCTAGTCTAGGCCCATCACATCCATCACATGAATCATCATTTGGTATTCATTGATGCAAGTTATCCACAATTTGTTACCTGAAGTGTGGTGTTCAGCTAACGATTTATGTTTCTTTGCCCCATAGAAGTAACATGCATAAGCTGTGCTGTCCTTTGCATTTTCAGCAAGTAAATGTAACGTTGGGCACTGCTCTTGTTTTCAGGAAATAGTCTGGAGGTGTCCATTACAGACTTAGACACCATTGATTGCTCAGTGAAAAGTCTAGAGTTGACCGTAAGGCAGAATTAGTTTTCTTTCTTTGTCACTTCTCACCACTCCATCAACAGGCTAAGTTGGCTGTGACATACCAGACTGTCTGTTGGTGCCATGCGTATTGGTCCATTTGAGTTTATTTACATTAGCTACTTACAAAATATAAAAATATACCAATATATTTATAGCAAATATTTCAGCTGAGTTATTGTTTCTATTTTTAAATCTTGGAATTAGAGCTCATCCTCAAATTCAAAGAGATTTTCATGAGGATGATCACTTGCCATACTTGTGAAGGCGGAGAATTGCAAGTTGCTCTCATCCATGATTATATCTCATACAGCCCTACCCTTTTAGGTTATAAAAGGCTTATTTGTTTAAATCACTGTTGGTTTTTCTACATTTTGACGTGAGAGAATGGTCTTTCGGACCATAACAATTCCCCCAGCAGCACTAAACACATCTCCAAGGATAAACTGGCTAGAGGACATGCAATATACTTTATTGCCAGACTACTGAGTTCTGTTCATTATACTTTTTTGGCAAGTCAAGAGGTCAATGGCTCTTGATCCACAAACTCATTTGTTTTTATTATTGGAACATTATTAAACCAACCAATTACAGACATTAGAAATTAAAGGGATGCTGTTGGTGCTGCAAGTTTAGTGACAGAAAAATGTGTACCTGTTTGTGAGAGCTGCTGCTGCAGCTGCAACATTCTTCTGGTCTCAGAGTCACCACCATGCTCTCTAGATTTTAAAGACAACACTTCAGTTAAAGGTGATCTTCTAGGTCACTCACTTTCCTAATAATCCAATTGCTGTACATGAGGACAGCCACGGACGAAGAAGCAATGGTAGTGGGTAGCTGTTTTTCATATCCTGTATACAGTATTGTGACACAGATGTTTTTATGGAAAACACAATCTCGTTTTGCTGAATTTGGTTTGTGATCACAGAAAGGATTCATTTGTTGAGCAAAGCAGCCACTTCTTTGAACATTTGAGTTTGTTCCACCTCTTCTAAATAGTCCTGCAGATGTGCAATAATGGCATGGCCTATCTCTTTTTACAACCCCCCTTGCTTACTTCCTATGCAAAAATCTCAAAAGGCAGTATCATTTGGATAAGGCACTTTAGTAAACCTCAATTGCCATGGCTTTGACATTTGCTAGCTTCCCACAGCAAAAATGGTCTAGCTGATAGTTTTGGAGGTACAACAACCTCTTGCTGAACATAGACTTGATAATGGGTTGCTGTGGTAGTTGTTTTGTTTTGAGGATATTACCTCAGGTGACATATGATTAGCAAGCTGAGGTGCAATAACAAGGTTGCTGCAGATGATTGTTGGAGGCTGGCCTGGCTTATAGTGGGTACCTTGTGGTACTTACACCTTGTGCCAGGTCCAGTTATCCCTTATTAGTAGATTGGAGGTGTTCTAGCAGCTT